>NC_136813.1:125788274-127202041 GCF_951394365.1 Tetrao urogallus | reverse complement strand
GAGGGAGATCATGCGGCATGTGCAGGGTGACCGGGGGATCAGGCCTAGCCAGCATGGGTTCATGAAGGGCAGGTCCTGTTTGACCAACCTGATCTCCTTCTATGATCTAGTGACCCATCTGGTGGATGAAGGAAAGGCTGTTGATGTGGTCTACCTAGACTTCAGCAAAGCCTTTGACACTGTCTCCCACAGCATTCTCCTGCAGAAGCTGGCAGTCAGAGGCTTGGATGGGTACACTCTTGGCTGGGTAAGGAGCTGGCTGGAGGGCCGGGCTCAGAGAGTGGTGGTGAATGGAGTCAAATCCAGCTGGCGACCGGTCGTGAGTGGTGTTCCGCAGGGGTCGGTGCTGGGGCCTGTCCTCTTCAATATCTTTATAGATGACCTCGATGAGGGCATCGAGTGCACCCTCAGTAAATTCGCAGATGACACCAAATTGGCTGGAAGCGTGGATCTGCCTGGGGGTAGCGACGCCCTACAGAGGGATCTGGACAGGCTGGAGAGCTGGGCTGGAGCCAATGGGATGAGTTTCAACAAGGCCAAATGCCGGGTCCTGCACTTCGGCCACAACAACCCCAGGCGACGCTACAGGCTTGGGGCGGTGTGGCTGGAGGACTGCGTAGAGGAAATGGACCTGGGGGTATTGATTGATGCTCGGCTGAACATGAGCCGACAGTGTGCCCAGGTGGCCAAGAAGGCCAATGGCATCCTGGCTTGCATCAGAAACAGTGTTGCAAGCAGGAGCAGAAAGGTGATTGTTCCCCTATATTCAGCACTCGTCAGGCCGCACCTCGAGTACTGTGTCCAGTTTTGGGCCCCTCACTGCAAGAAAGATATTGAGGCCCTGGAGCGTGTTCAAAGAAGGGCAACGAAGCTGGTGAGGGGTCTGGAGCACAGGCCATATGAGGAGAGGCTGAAGGAGCTGGGAATGTTCAGCCTGGAGAAGAGGAGGCTCAGGGGAGACCTTATTGCTCTCTATAACTTCCTGAAGGGAGGTTGTAGTGAGCTGGGGGTCGGCCTCTTCTCTCGTGTCATTAGTGATAGGACCAGGGGGAATGGTTTCAAGCTACGCCAGGGGAAATTCAGGCTGGACATGAGGAAGTATTACTTTTCAGAAAGGGTGGTCAGGCACTGGAATGGACTGCCCAGGGAGGTGGTGGAATCACCGACCCTGGGGGTGTTCAAGGAAAGACTGGATGTTGCGTTGAGGGACATGGTTTAGTAGGAGCTATTGGGAATAGGTGAACGGTTGGACTGGGTGATCTTCTAGGTCTTTTCCATCCTTGGTGATTCTATGATTCTATGATTCTAATGGTAGGGTCATGCTTAAGGCCATCTCCTGCTTGCCAGCTCAGTGTGGGTTTTTCACAGTCTCCACTGGTGCAAAGGCCACATCTGGCCCAGCATGCCTCTGCTTTGCAGCACGTCCGTGGTCCAGGTGAGACAGATTTTGAATTTCTGCCTCCCTTATATTTCTCACCTGCCCAGGGGGATGCTGTTCTTGCCCTTGTTCCTCCTTACCCCACCATCCTGTGGTGACATTCTGGCCCTTCTTGGCCATCCCCAGAAACTGGACTTAGGAAACCCTTGGCAGTACCTCATGAGGGCAGTTGGCAGTGAGAAGCAGTTACCAATGAGAAGCAGGCTTTTTCTTCACTGCGGCTGGTCCAAGCATCAGTGCCAGTAGCAATGCTTCTCCATAAGCAAGAAGACCCATTTTTGTCCTCTTTCTGCTCCCTTCCCATTAGTGCAGTGTACTGCTGCTTTTTAGGGATTCAGGAAATGTGGTGAGCATTGCCTAATATGTAATGTTCTTGATTCTTTGTACAGTCATTGACAAACAAGGCTGAGGTGCTGGAATTAGTAAAAAATCTGAGGGCAAAGCAAGTCATGCCCTCTGGCCAGAGGAGACCAAAGTCTTGTGAACCTCCATGATTTGAGGGAAGTATAAGGGCTCAACTCTTTGGAGAAGGAATTTGGAACACCATGACTATAAGCAACTGCAGAGGGAATTTTAAATTAAATAATGATTTAAAATTTTAATAAAATTTAAATTTTAAACATTTTAAAATATTTAAATAGATTGGCATCTAGTAAGAGTAGAGATTCAAGATGTTTTGACTACTCTGATTCTTTCCCAAATAATCTGAGTATAAATTTGCCACCTCATTTCCAAGTATCAACATCGTTGGTCAAAGAGGAAGTCACTAAACTACTACGTGCAGGTGATATGCTTGCAAGTTGAAGAAAGAGGGCAGCAAAAGGATAGCTCATTTTCATCCACAGGATTGAGGGAGTTTCAGCTCAGGGTTTTCTGTAATCAGTATAGGCCTACATAGTGCAAAGCTTTTCTGTACGGGGTGCTAACCAAAATAAATCTGTGCCGACACAGTATTCTGGACTGCTTTCACTTCAGAATAAAGGTTGCATGCCTAAAGCCAGAGGGATTTTTTCTGTGATGAAGTCACCATTCTCCTAAAACTGAATTTTCTTGGGGAGGAAGTCTGACATGGTTAATGATGGAAACAAAAATGTAGAAGTTCTGACACCACCCTGAACACCAACTCTGGAAAACAAAGCAAACAGTCTGTGTGCTGAGTTCTGCCAGTGTGACCTATGACTGTGGGGTTAAGTATCTCCTGAATGCTGCTTCACTCCAGCAAAAGCCACTGTTGCCTCACACAGCTGATGAAAACATACTTTATAAAATGTTGTTTTTCTTTCACATGTTCATTCAGGAAGGATGATGAACATTACACTTTAAGGGATTCCGACATGCATGCTTTATTTCCTTACTATCCATTTCTCTGTTACGTACTCCGTTCTGGTATAATCAGAGGGATTACGTGGAGGCCCACATACTGTCTGAACATGGAAGAGAGGGTTAGGGCACACAGATGGATGCCACGCTGTAGACAGAAGTGAATGGGCACAGATCCATTGGTTAAACTGCATCTATTTGTACTGACTGGGGAACAGGGATGTGAATGCTGCACAACTAGGTTTTATCTTTAGCTTTACAACTTGTTTATTTTGACAGCTTACAATGCAGTTGTCTCCACATAGTCTCAGTTCTGTAACTTATAATACGTGATTTTTTGAGGCTTCTTGCCTTTTTACTTTCACTTACGGGGCCCGTCTCACCTTTCAATATGGTTCAGTTTTGTTTTCGTCAAACACACTCACATTTGTCAGTAGAGAGAAACTATGCTGTAGTGCATACAGATACCACATTCTTTTGTATTTCTTCTTCCCCTTGAGAAATAAATTACTTCATCTATTGTTGTCAATTATACTACAACCTTATTGTAAGTTTAGGTTGGTCCATAGCACTGAAGAAGCTACAAGGAAGTAACCAAATGTTCAACACGTTTCTCACAGATATGTAGCCACCTAAAGACAGGTAACCTGTCCAAATTATTTATATAGGTTTCCCCTCTAGTCTGTGGATACAGAAAAATACCTCTGGTGGGAAAACAATCCAGTCAGTCTCAGACATCTAATTTTGGACAGGATGTATCATTTTCTAGAAGCACACTTCCCTTTGCTGACTACAAATAGAGCCCAGACCAAGACTAGATATCCAATTTTTGGATTTCTGAGGTTAAGTTAAGGAATCGTAGAATCGTTAAGGTTGGAAAAGATTTCTAACATCATCTGGTCCAACCATCAAGGAAGTCCTACTCAAAATTGCACTATCATTATGTTTCAATCCAAACAATTTGTTGCTGTATCTTCATGATATAAAACTGACACTTTGTCAAATAAAAGTAATCAGAGATAATGACAATGATCCTAGGAATAAAATGTGAAGCACTATTTATTCTAGAAATGCCAATTTTAAAATGGGATTTATCAAGCCTAGAGCAATCTCATGAAAACTAGGTGGCAATCTTAAGCTTGGCAATGCAAGTCATGCTGTGCTTTCACTTTCCCCTTGGAAATATGACAAAAGCTCTCGGTATACTCTGTACATTTCTTTGCCATGCCTCCTCCTTAGTGCCAAGTGTAGTCAACACAAATTATCTTTAAATATAAGATTCAAAGCTCTTCACATGCTACATTTATACAATTTCTTGGTGCTTCTTTGGTATGTAAAGTAAAGCCAATCAGAGTCTTGTAAACAGAGTCCCCTCTGAATTGCCTTCTTATGCAAAAAACAGAAACAATGTTGAATTTGTGTGCATCCCAAATAGGCGTGCACAGTGTGATTGATGCACACTGCTTTTGTAACAGTCCATGCCACTGGGCAGGAGGCTCTGCTCCACAGATATGTTGGCCAGGACAAATACGATCTGTGTATATGGACACAAAAGGGCAGAAACAAGAAACAGCAAATCACAGCTTAGCAAAGGGTCTGTGCAAAGCCAAGTGTTAGAAGCTCCCAAAGCTGCTGCGTGCCTTGTGACAGGAGCCTATGTGCAGCACCTCTGCACCGCCTGCTCTGGGGCTGGACCCTGGGTTTCTGTCTGTGGCTTCTGCAGGCTCTCTCCACCTCCATGGCAAAGGGGCTGCTTCAGCTGCCTTACTGAGACTCTGTATCACTAACAATAGTAGTGCCAACAATTTAAAAAAACCCACAGAAATGAAACAAAACACCTTGGCTCCAGTCACTCACTTGACAGACTCCTTCCATTCTTTCTGCCAGCTGAAGGCAACCTCAGAGCTGAAGCGTTTTCCTTTCCTCTCAGTACTGTCTTTTCTTGCCAGCTCTGCTGATTTTTTTCCTGTCTACCTGATCTCAAACTAAATGAAAAAACAGTCTTTGCAAATGCTCTCTGGAGGAACACCGAACTGGATGTGAGTTTTCAGGAGAAGGAATACAGTCCTCAAATGTTTGACTTATATTCCAGTAGCAAATTCCCATTACTTTAGGTCAGGTCCTTTGATGGAGTAGTCTGGCAAGGTTCATTTCTGACAGCAGAGGTGCACTGGTTTATAGCAGCTCAAGGTTTCCTCCTGCCTTTGTTTACCAAATGACTGCTGAACTTCCAAAAATTATGAGGTTAAGAGGCCATGCAGCTGCAGCCAGCTTTTGCTGGTAGAGAGGCAGAAGGGATGTCAACTTCAACTTCTTCCTTTCCCAACAGAGTCCTGTCCCACTGGTGGTGCAGAGATGGCGTTCATTAGCTTTTCTACAGCTGGGGAATCATTAAATTTAAAACGAAAAATGGGTAGATCTTGTTTATTTGGTAATAAGTACACAAAAACAGGTACTGGTAAATTCCTGGAAGGTAAGTGCTGCCGGTAACAATTCAGTATTTAGTAATCTCTTTTATGAGAATCAACAGGGCTGAAGAGAGACGATCTTTCTTTGAAATTAAAGAAACTCTGAAATTTGGACCAGTTGAAATAAAAAGTCCACATTTCTTCTTGAGTAGTCTGCTAAGTTCTGGGGAAAAAGTGGAGAAGACTACACCGTGATTTTTCTGCTTCTTTTTAATTAAACTTGCAAACAGAGGAAGGTCAAATAAGCATCTGGCCTGTGCATTATTTATCTACTTGGAACACAAAGTCTGTTGCCTTGAAAACCACTCTATACAAGTTTGTTTCTAGGTAAGAATTTCTTTATGTTAGGAGATTCTTGGAATAAGAAGATTTATGTGCCTCACATCTCTTTGTCCAGCCTCACAGAGAAGGAGCAAATCAAGAGTGTGCGCATGTGCACCTGTGTGTATGCAATATCTCGGAGGATGCCCATTCAGAACAGCCAAATATATGACCCAGCATTAGTATACAGCATATCTTGTTATGTTGGTCACAAATTATAATGGAGGCGCAGAGCTACTGCAGCTGAGTGCAGATATTCACAGTCTTTGTTTACTGCCTCCCTGGCAGGAGATATATGTGGAACTATCTGTACGGCATGAGTGCACTATGCACCACCGTGCTCAGCTCGGCCATGAGAGTGCTCTAATATATTGAAATAGAGCAGTTGGGTAGCATGAAAACTAATGAAGCGAGTGATCCAACTGCTTCCTGGAACAAATCACCCCCCTGATTCACCATATCTCCATTTAGCCCATTCCTCCACCATTTAGAAACCACCTCAGTGCTATCTAAATGTAATAGGAAATGGCACTTGAAACTGAAGTTCACTGTTCTTCCATGGAATAGATCTAACTAAAACGTGTCAATGTATTTCCAACCCTGCAATGAGACTTTGTGTTATTCCTGCCAACAGAAGCAACATTCAAATTTCCCTTTCTTCCAGACAGGCCGTGCCATGAGGGGAATCCAGGCAATTTCAGCTTCACTGCAGAGCACAGCCCTCAAGAATGAACCACACTGATCGAGGCTGTTCTGCTTCCTCTAGGAAAAGCAGCTCTGCCAAGAGCTGATCTGCTAAGTCCCCACAAACCTAAGCTGGTTTCAGTCAGTGCCAATGTTAGTGGCTGTGCACCACGTGCCTAACGAAGAGGACAGGCAGCAGGTACTGGGATGGCTCAGGGAAAAGCACTCCTGAGACCAGCAGAGCTCATGTGTCAATGCCCAGCATCTCTCTAAGACAACCCAGGCTGGTTCCCTGCTCACAACTTGGCCATCTGCCCAACATCCTCCCCATCACGACCTGGCATCCAATGGGGCAGGATGAAGATGTTTAAGCTGCATTCACCACGAGAAGGAGGTTTACACTAAACAGAAGTGCTATAGGCCTGTGCATTTAAAGGAGCTGGAAAATAAGAGTTTGTAGAAGTGCTCTACAGTGTTCCAGCTTAGCATTTCCTATGGTGAAAGTGGCAGAAGGGCCAAAGGATATGGTTAAGACAAAACCAGTGAAATCATGGAAACAACGTCAGTTCACTGTGGTTTGTGGTTACAGTGAGTGATGCCATCATACAATCACAGCAAACCACAGAGCATGTAATTTAGTGGAATGTGGCATAGTTATAAGGTGAATATATTTGTCATGCAGTAGCAATGGTTGAAATAATATCATGGTTTTCTGTGCGCTGAGGTTTCTCCGCAGCCCAGCACCCTGCTTGTTGGATCAATGAACTCTGCACCCACAGGTTCCTAACACAACATCCTAACAGGATGAACAGGACTAGGTGCACCCCAGCTACACAGTAGTTTTCATCTGCAATATTTTTTTATGGGCCCCGACTTCGCTGAGGACACAGTGCTTTGGCCCCTAAGGACATTTCTTTGCAATACATTTCAAGTGAGATTGCATCTGCTCTTTGGGAGAGACATAAGTCTAATTTATGTACATGAGGCATGATTAGAGTATGGATAAGATTCTCATTCATTACCTACTTTCTTTGAAATGATGATCCTGGTATGTTTGTTACGAAATCCCAAACCAAGAGTAAAAGCACATTTTCAAGTTTTGCTTTAAGCCTGTATTTAGCAAATCCTTTTTTGTTTTTGTTCACCAGGCCTATGAGAATGCTGTAGATTTTTTCTTTTCTTCCTCAACAGCTTGTGTTTTTTGTTTTTTTTCCCCCACATTACATAATCTTTTGTTTCAAGCATTCCAAAAACATGCATCATTTAAACTTCACAAAGACACTTTGCCCTGGATTCAAATGGGTAGACTGAGGTAAATGGGAATCTGAGCAATTTCCTTGAGATGCTGAGCTGAACGCAGAAACCCAGAGCTTCAGAACTTCCATTCTGCTAACAAGTGCATTGCAGATCCTTAAGCATCCTCCATTTTTCTGGAGTACAAAACCATCATCATAATATGCTGTAAGAAAATACAGTCTGCTGTTGACACAGGCACGTTGTCCAGAGACTTCAGTTTTATGAAGGTGCTCTGAAGAAAGGAAAACCAATACTTGAAGAGCATGAAGGCTCTCTGACTGGGGAGAACCTTTATACAAGGGATGTTTAGGAGCTGTTCTAAACTCCACCAAAATTTCCCATTGGATTAAATAAAGCTTGGCTCAGGACCTAATCTGCTATATTGTGCAGATATTTCTTGAGTTTAGGAAGTGACAAATCATCTGTGCAGAGCTTAAATGAAAGAATAAGGGCAGCAAAGGGAAATGGTAGCTGCAAAAACAGAGCAAGGAAATGACAGAAGATCATTAATTGCCACTTTCTCTTTTAAAAGAAGACAGAGAAGAATGGGAAAATGGTAACTGGGAAATGAAGTGTGCTCCATACCTGAAAAGGCAGTGTCCATAAAAGACAAGAAATCTAACAATATTCATGGATAATTAACCTCTCTCTCCCTGCCAACTTCTCTGTAAGTATATGTAAAACTTTATCTACCTAACATAAAATAGACATACTTTTATGCCATTAGGAATTATAAAGAAGAGTTTCATAATTTGCCTATTCATCCACTGAGGCAAAACAGCAAATAAAACCAGACAAACATCACAGGCTTACATGAGAACAAGATCCCATGATGTTGGATGCACGACCGCCACTTCACAGAATTCAGGGGTGCTGCAGAGCACAGCATTAGCACACTCCTGGATGAAGTGGGGAGGGACTGCAGCATTTGGGAAGGGAAGAGAGTATGCCATAGATCTATGTCACCACTGGGACAATTGCTTTGAGATTAGAGGGGAGATAGATAGTAGAAGACTTTTTTTAGCTGATTTAAAACTTTTGATCCTCCACTGCTAAGACATACCCAAACTTTTCCCAAAGTTTCAGTAATATAGTCTGAGATCTTTTTCTTTAAGGACAGATATTTTCCTTAGAGGGAGTATGGTCAATAGAAATATGCCTTGATAAATGATACTGCATACCATGGGGAGTTCTTTGCTTCTCCTTTAGCTGATGCTATGGTCAAGGTCACTGGTTACTTTATGGTTGTTTTTACATACACTGAATATAATGCAGAATTCATACAAGACAGAAGCAGCAGCTTTTTTCAGAGAAAGAGCTGGAACTGCCAAATTCAGAGCCAGGCTCCCAGCTGGCACACAGCATACATTGAAGGCAGTCCATTTTCAGCCAAGAATCACAGCCTTGGGCTTTTGCTTCCTTCAGGAAAGAAGAGGGGAGATGATCTGTGTCTTGTTTCTGCTACAGCGAGGGATGTATTAACTTCACTTTGGGTTTCTCTTTATCTTGTTTTGGCAACTCCACACTGCAGTTATAGAGCAAGACTCACCATGAGTGAACAGGACAAGATGGGATCAGGGAGCTTGCTGAAATCACCTTGAGTCTGAGTGGCTGCCCTGTGGACAGCAATATTGCCAGGACTCCCCAAAGCATGGCGAGTAACATTCTGGCCCATCACTTTCAATTAGAAGTTTGATCACAGTTTGAAACTCTCATGAACAGACTCCCTGGAGCATAAGAATAAAAGGCAAAAGCTCACAGACCATCTATAAATTGTAGGTGGCAATGTACCAGTGCATTTTTACCACACACATAATATCCTCTTGATAGTGTACCCTGCAATTCATCTATGTGCGTGACGTATCAGTGGAAATTAGGACCCGTTCTCAAATTAGTCAAGGCTGTAATTCACTGGATAATTCACTCAGAGCAAATAACTCAGGATTATGAACACATGATGCAAAAGGCTCATTTGATGACCTCTGTGGATGATCAGCAGCCCTTAACCCCACTCTTACTGCACCGTTGGTTATCCTCAATAAAATTACTGCACACCTGGCATTATCTTTTCTCTCATGACACTCTCAGCAGAAGCACTTACAAATGAAGTGGTGTAGAGACTACAGTGTCATGATAGGCTTTCAGAACATTGACAAGATAATAAGAGGGAACACCTAAGCTGAAGTAGCATGGGACAGCCCAATTCTGGCATTTTCAACTTCCTGTGCACTTTCATTTGCTATTTCTCCCACTGGTTACATCCCACTTTGCACTGCCACAGAAACTTCTAAACATGCTCTGAGCAGAGTGGATGAAGTTGGTACTATCGAGTGAGTCACAAAATATATATACAGACTACTATACAGTCATCCTTTTGGTGACAATGGCTTGAGATTTAAAACTGAAAAGATATAACCAATGATAAACTTATTTTGGCTAAGGTTAAAAAGATTAAGAAGTGGGCATCTACAGTGCTCCAAGATTCACTAGAACCCTCCCTGTCTTCATAATCTGTCTTTACATCTACCCCCTTCCCAATAACTCTAACATAGATAGCATGAGATACTGCTTTACTTTTAGAGCTCTATCTGAAGAAAACATGTAGTGACACATGGGCTTGTACTGTCTGGATCTATGCACGGTAGTATCAACCTACGGGTTGGGCAATGCATTTTTTAAATGCTATCAAGTCCACGGGGGAGTTCACTGTGTATCTCAGTGTCTCCTGCATGGAGCATGCAGCAAAGCTGAAATTCACCACATATTTTGTTTATCATAAAAAGGGCAGACTGAAAGAAAACAGGGTACCCTCCATCCACAGTGTGTTGCCTATGTCAACTTGTGATGTTGCAGTTCATGCAGAAAGGATTTACATCCGTGCTTCTGCTATTTGGCACTGGCACCTGATGCAAGTCACCTCTGCAAAATGAATCCTCAACTTGTGGGTGAACATTGTTGATGCACATGAAGGGCAAGTAGATGTAAGAATTGGTAGCTGGGAAGGCTGTTCAGACTTCCTCATGCCATCAGCTTATTTTTCAGACTGCAGTTCTACACATCTTATTAAGCTTCTTCTGAAACAACCTCCTTCATTAAAAGGTACAACAAAATGTGGAGTGGTCTTGCCCTGTTACTTAAATGGGACAAATGTGGACAGGGGACTTCCAGGTGTGAAAATTGTGAACTGCAGCAAACATGGATGGATGATCTTATCTCCATAAGGTGCAGATTTAATTTCCCTCTTTAAAAACACTCAGAGTTTTCCTGCAGTGTCCAAATAAACCTGAAAATGGGTGTGAAGGGACAACTTTACACCAAGCCTACCTTCACAGTGCCTGGATCCATTTAAGGGTGGTGGACACCCAGTCAGCCTGTAAAGGAATCGACAGTGCTAGTCTTGGAGATGAAACTTCATAAATTCACAAATCCACAACGCAGAGTATATAGCTGAAAAGAGTGCTTTCACGCTGCACTTCCAATTTGTCTTAAAACTGCCCCCAAGATCTCCGTGCAGTTTCTGCTGTGGTGCTAGGACTGCTACCAGCATCACATGAAATGGTGGCTTCCCTGCTGTGGATTAGACTGAGGCCTAGGTACGTGTCCCACGCAAGGTGCAATTCACTTGCAACAGCAGCTGGGTCACAATCAACCACTCTGCTGACATACAAGTGCAAGCCTTTGCAATCAAATCCCAGTCACTGGCATCCTCACTGCTGGAGCCATTTAATCTCAGCACCAGGCATGACTGAACAGGTATCTGCAATGCAGTAGAAGTAAATGAGGAAAAAAAAAAGGTTTCAGTAGAGACTGTCTGCTCCATCATCTCTCTAACAGTAATCCAGACTGTAATTTGCTCCTGAGTTCTTCTGGACATCCTGAACACAATGAAGAGAATATCAACATTAATTCTGCACAAGTATGCTGACAATTGTCTGTGTGCCAGTGCCCAGCCTGTTTGAATTGTTTTGGTTCTTTTTTATTAAAAAAAAAAAAAAAAAAAAAAAAAGCAAAAAAGCAGCCTCAGAACATGACAATAGCTAAAGCAGAAGAACCAAACAGAAAGGCAAAAGGATTGCCTGTCAGCCACAGGACTTTGCTGACTTGAAATTTAGATATAAAAAGTACCTGCACTAGTTTGCCAGGATTCCTCTTAAGAAAGAATGCTGGTGACTGCAATGGTGGAGAAAGAGCCAGGTCAGATGGCATCTCCTTCTCAGCTCCCACAATTCACACGCTGCTTTCTTCTCACGCTTGAAGCACAGAGCTGCACCGGCATTGAGAGCTGCACTTCTGAACTGGACCTATTAAGTTCACTTCTCAAAAAGTCTATGCTTTGCCTATGCTTATTTGAAATAGAAATGGCCACCCAAATGGTCCATTCAGAATAAAAAGATATGTTTTGATGATTTAACTTCAAAAGCAAACCCTCTTGATTTCTGAAATATCTTTACATGCAATATTGTGAAAAATCCAATTCAAGGGCAGCAGAAATTGCAGCAGGAGGTGCTTAGCAGGAAGAAATCGGGAAAGGGTGGCAGGAGACCTGTGTGGATGAGCAAGGAGCTCGTGCACAAACTCAAAGGAAAGAAGAAAGCCCATGAAATGTGGAAAAAGGGTCTGACTACTTGGGAAGAATACAGGAATGTTGTCGGGGTCTGCAGGGATGCAACAAGGAAGGCTAAAGCCCGCCTGGAATTAAATCTGGCAAAGGGGATAAAGGATAATAAAAAAGGTTTTTTCAAGTACATTAACAGTAAAAGGAAGACTAGGGAGAATGTGGCTCCCCGCTAAGTGACGGGGGTGTTCTGGTAACGGGGGATGCTGAGAACGCGGAGATACTGAATGCCTTCTTTGCTTCTGTTTTCAGTGAAAAAGCTCCCACTCGGGAATCTGAGACCCTGGAGGTGAGTGAGAGGATCTGGGGAATGGAAGACCTCCCTTCTGTCAGGGAAGAGGTGGTCCAGGAGCGCCTAGGCAACACCAATGTTCACAAATCCATGGGACCCGATGGGATTCATCCACGGGTGCTGAGGGAGCTGGCAGAGGTGGTTGCTGAACCGCTTTCTGTCATCTTTCAGAAGTCTTGGAGGACGGGGGAGGTGCCTGAGGACTGGAAGATAGCCAACGTCACCCCGGTCTTCAAAAAAGGCAGGAAGGAAGACCCAGGCAATTATAGGCCAGTCAGCCTCACCTCTGTCCCTGGAAAGGTGATGGAACAGCTTGTACTGGATGTCATCTCCAGACAACTGGAAGAAGAGGAGGTTATCAGGAATAGTCAGCACGGGTTCACAAGGGGCAGGTCGTGCTTGACCAACCTGGTAGCCTTCTATGATGTTGTCTCTGGCTGGGTGGATGGGGGGAGAGCAGTGGATGTAGTCTACCTTGATTTCAGCAAGGCATTTGATACTGTCCCCCACGACATCCTTATAACAAAGCTGAGGAAGTGTGGGATAGATGAGTGGACAGTGAGGTGGGTTGAGAACTGGCTGACTGGCAGAGCGCAGAGGGTCGTTGTTGGTGGTGCAGAGTCCGGTTGGAGGCCTGTAACCAGCGGTGTTCCTCAGGGGTCTGTGCTGGGTCCGGTCTTGTTCAACATCTTCATCAATGACCTTGATGAGGGGATAATGGCCACCCTCAGCAAGTTTGCTGATGATACGAAGTTGGGAGGATTGGCTGACACGCCTGAAGGCTGTGTTGCCATTCAGCAAGACCTGGATAGGCTGGAGAGCTGGGCAGAAAAAAACCAGATGAGGTTTAACAAAAGCAAGTGTAGAGTCTTGCATCTGGGGAGGAATAATTCCATGCACCAGTACAGGTTGGGGGATGACCTACTGGAGAGGAGCTCTGCGGAAAGGGACCTGGGTGTCCTGGTGGATGACAGGTTGGCCATGAGCCAGCAGTGTGCCCTTGTGGCCAAAAAGGCCAATGGCTTACTGGGGTGCATTAAAAAGAGCGTGGCCAGCAGGTCGAGGGAGGTGATCCTCCCCCTCTACTCTGCCCTGGTGAGGCCTCATCTGGAGTACTGCGTCCAGTTCTGGGCTCCCCAGTACAAAAAAGACAAGGATCTCTTGGAAAGAGTCCAGCGGAGGGCCACGAAGATGGTGAAGGGCCTGGAGCATCTCTCCTATGAGGAAAGGCTGAGTGAACTGGGTCTGTTCAGCCTTGAGAAGAGAAGACTGAGAGGGGACCTGATCCAGGTCTATAAATATCTAAGGTGTGGGGGGCAGAATGGCGAGGCCAGACTGTTTTCAGTGGTGAGTGGAGACAGGACAAGGGGAAACGGCTGGAAACTGCAGCATAGGAAGTTCCGCACAAACATGCGCAAGAACTTCTTTACAGTGAGGGTGACGGAGCACTGGAACAGGCTGCCCAGGGAGGTGGTGGAGTCTCCTCCTCTGGAGATGTTCAAGACCTGCCTGGATGCCTACCTGTGCGACCTGGTGTAGGGAACCTGCTTTGGCAGGGGGGTTGGACTCGATGATCTCTGGAGGTCCCTTCCAACCCCTACAATTCTGTGATTCTGTGATTTAGCAGCAAAGATGAAGAAAGAAATAACTGGTTTTCAGGACTGTAAAGAGTTCCAAGCAGCATGCTGTTCCTTACTTTTCTTTTTTTAGGAATCAGACTGATGCCTCTTCTTCTGTTTTGAGAAGCTGGAAATCCAACAAGTTATTGTATTCTGAGACAAAAGATGCCCTGTTGCTGTGTCTCCTCCTCTCTAACAGCTGGTGACCAGACACCACACCCCAGGAAATCCTACTGTTCCTTAGATATGCACTATAATATGCCCACAAGGGGGGCTGAACTGACTGGTGACATCTGGATTGGAGGCTGCCTGGACTGTAGTGACCATGCCATGATTCAGTTCATGCTCCAGAGAGACAAGAGACAGGTGAAGAGCAAAACTAGGAAGCAAAACTTCAGGAAAGCTAACTGCCAGCTCTTCAAGGAGTTAGTCAACAAAACACCCTGGGAAACTGCCCTCATGGACTAGGCTACAGAGCAGAGCTGACAGAGCTTCAAGGAGGCTTTTTTCAGGGCACAAGAGCTCTCCATCCCCGAGTGTAGCAAGTCAGGAAAGGAAGGCAAGAGACCAGTATGGCTGAACCAGGACCTGCTGGTCAAACTGAAGAGTAAGAAGAAAATACAGAGGCAATGGAAACAGGAACAGGTACCACGAGCAGAGTATAAGGAAGCTGCTAGGCTGTGTAGGGATGGGGTTAGGAAAGCCACTGAACTTTGCAAAAAAGAACAAGGAAGGCTTTTACAGGTACCTGAACCAGAAAAGGAAAGTCAGGCAGGCTGGTAACAACAGACAAGGAGAAGGCTGAGGTACTTCACTTTTTTGCCTCTTCTCAGGTCCTCCCTGACAACTGCTCACCACACAGTCCTCAAACATTTGGTTTGGCAGGAGGGGATCAAGGGGTAGGGACGTTGCTTCCTATAAATGAAGATTAGGTTTGGGACCACCTGAGGAACTTGAACACCCACAAGTCTATGAGTCCCGATCAGGACTTGGCCTACTTAACTTTACCAAGTAACAATATTTTGTTTGTGAGTGGAAAGTTTTGATAGGTATCTGCATGAAAGCTTGACTCAGCCAAGAAGCAAGGATATATCTTGAGAGCTCTGCAGCATAGATGTAATAGCAGGCTTTGATAAGTAGCTACACAGAATCACAGAATCACAAGGTTGGAAACGACCTACAAGATCATCCAGTCCAACCACCCTCCCATTCCTATCAGTGCCACAAGCTACTAAACCATCTCTCGTAGCTCCTCATCCAGGCGCCTCTTGAACACTACCAGGGACGGCGACTCCACCACCTCCCTGGGCAGGCCATTCCAGTGCCTGACCACCCTTTGAGAGAAAAAGTTTCTCCTAATATCCAACCTAAACCTCCTCTGGTAAAACTTCTTGCCATTTCCTTGGGTCCTACTATTTGCCTGGGAGAAGAGGCCAGACCCTTTTGCACCACAACCTCCCTTCAGGAAGTTGTAGAGTACAATGAGGTCTCCCCTGAGCCTCCTCTTCTCCAGACTGAACAATCCCAGCTCCCTCAGCCTCTCCTCGTAAGACTTGTGCTCCAGACCCCTCACCAGTTTCGTTGCCCTTCTCTGGACACGCTCCAGGGCCTCAATGTCTTTCTTGTAGTGAGGGGCCCAAAACTGAACACAATACTCAAGGCGCGGTCTCACCAGTGCTGAGTACAGGGGGATGATCACCTCCCTGCTCCTGCTGGCCACACTATTTCTAATGCAGGCCAGGATGCCGTTGGCCCTCTTGGCCACCTGGGCACACTGTCGGCTCACGTTCAGCCGAGCATCAACTAACACCCCCAGGTTCCTTTCCTCTTCACAATCATCCAACCACTCATCCCCAAGCCTGTAACGCTGCCTGGGATTGTCGTGGCCAAAATGCAGAACCCGACACTTGGCCTTGTTAAACCTCATCCCATTAATCTCAGCCCAGCGATCCAGCTTATCTAGACCCCTCTGCAGGGCCTCCCCGCCCTCAGGCAGATCGACACAACCTCCCAACTTGGTGTCATCTGCAAACTTACTCAGCTACAAGTCAGCTAAGATAGCATCAAGCCAAAATTTCTACATACTGTAATATGAAGTATTCTCTTAAATTCTCTTCAGTTTCTTCTGCTGAAACAAAAGCAATCATGCCCTTCTTCTCATTTGCTCTTTCAGAACTGTGTATACAGAGTTAGTCACCACAGATAGTTGAGAGCATTGTATGTCCCAGGATGAGCTTTTTTCTGAGCTGTGAAGGCTTCACACTGTGAACCAGCATAAAACCCAAACTAAGGGCTTCCTCCCCATAAAGATCTCAATTATCATAATTGTCTATGGCTATCATAGTCATTTCATTAAACTCTGATCACCACACAGCAAATCTAGATATTAGAAAGCAAGTCACTTGGTGGAATACTGATAACAAGCCACAAAACCCTGATCCTGACCCTCAATTAAAATGCATTTGAGAAAAAACATTAATTCACTACACTTCTAAGTGTCTCTCACATCAAGATAGAAAAGCCTTTTCACAAACATTGCTGACTTACAGAACCCCTATGAGATATGTCATTGATGTCATTTTACATAAAGGATAACTGAAGCAGTGATATATTTATACTTGGGAAATGAGCCCCTCTGCATGTCCACCATGAGCAGGTAGGTACAAGAAATAATCATGCAGCTTCTTTACATCTCTATTTCTATCTGACAAATATAGTCTGGTTATTCTTACTACTCATATATCATTCTAAATGCATACAGCACTTTAGAGAACATTAACCATTTTAAGTAGTATCAATACATACAAAATAATTCAATAATGATGGCTATATAATAAACTGAATATAGCACAATAGACATAAATCTATCAATTCTTATAGCTTTTTTTAAAAGAATGTAAGATGTAGAGATGGAAAATTGAGTAGTATTTAACATTTCCCAAGGTATTTCCAACATCTGCATATCTATTGATATTTTGTAGTGCTGATGTAAGTTGGCTTAGCAACAGGGATCAATGTATTAACTTTAGGGCCAATTTATTAATTTAGCAAAAACGAATTAATATATGATAGTTCTAAAGTTTTCCATTTAGCTCTGCTTGGTATGTGCACGGTCTTGTTTTTCCAAATCCCTTCTTCACTGAAGCATTCAAATCACAATAAGCTACGTTTATCTTTGCATCCACCATGTGCAAGGACTTTTTCTTGGGTTTCATATAAATTGTTTTGAGTTATAGTGCACCAAGATAGAAAGTTGCACATTATGGCATAACATGCCATGGAAATTTGCCAAATTGGGGAAAAACAGCTAAAAGGTCAGCCAGAGGACACCATGATGAAGCTGAAGGAGAGATAAAGAGGAGGACAGAGGTGGTAGTATGACCACCATAGACATGACCACACATGCTCAGAGGGATGTTAGCATGTATTAATCAGTTCTTGGAAAAGAATATGCATGCCAATATATTGCATCTGTACGTCTTATCTGTTTAAATGCAGAACCTGAACTGTGTGCACATGTGCTTGATTTCTTAAGTTGCCCAACACATATCACAAGAATAAGGAAATGCTGCTTTCTAGCATCACATTAGGGATAGTGAGTTTTCTTCCCACATTTTTCCAATGACAGCAAAAATAAAGAGAAAATATTCTGCATCAAAATGAATCAAGCAACTGACATTAAATATCAAAAAGTTTGAGAAAGGTACTCACAACTCAAACTTGCGAGGCTACACATCTACAGAAGAGGGCTTCATTTCAGACTCAGGATCCTAGGTCTACAGGTATGGCAGTGGAAGCAGTAGGGTCTGCAAACAGATAAAAAGATATGTATTAACACACACTTAATCCTTCCCTTTTTTTCCCAGATGTAAACAGACAGTGTAAGCAATGTAAATAGATTCCAACTTCAAGCAGATGTAAGATGCAGACAAACTTCTCCAGATTTAGACATGTATAGCTGTGACCAAATTGCAATGCCTCAACCCAGTTACTTTGGGTTTGTCATTGGTCTTACTCATAGAAAGAAAATTAAAAGCATTTCCAACAAAATAGATAAATCCTTCTATTCATTGTGGATTATTTATTTGTGTGTTTTGTTTGTTTGTTTTTTAACTATAGATCTTTCCTTTGGTTTTTGTTATTAATTTGTATTTAAAATGGAATTGTGGCAACTCTACTCACCCTGTTGACCAAGTACGACTTCTGCCCTCCCCACTCACGGAGCTGAGAACTGAAGGGTTTTTCCTCTGCCAAGTTCCTCCATGCAGAGTGCCTGTTGATGACAACAGTCATTATTTCCACAAATCTACTTTAAAAAGAACGTCAATTTAGGAATCAAGCGTCTAACAACAAAAACCCTTTGCTTCCTCTGACTTTATGGAGGAATCTTTTTATATAAAAGTCACACTGGGAAAAACCTACAGTCCCATGCAAGGTCACTAGCTGTCTCTAAGATACCTTTGCTTTAAAGGATCGGTCCTTCTCTTGCAAGTCTTTTGGTTGAATTGCATCTCAGCAAGTACTGGTGAGCCAAAATTGGCAAGCTGTATTGGCTACCCATGTGTACTTTTCGAAAGCTTTAGCAGCCTCTGAGCATGGATCACATCATTTTCCTCCTCCCTGTCCTTTTTCCTTCCAGTCGATTTGCTCAGACTATCTGTTTAATAGCATCTCCACAAGTCTCACTGGAAAAATCATCAAGTCTTTGTCACTCTGCAGCTTGCCATAAATTCCTGGCAGGCAGGGAAGAAGCCTTTTACTCTTTGGCCCTGAATTTCTGTCCATTCCTTGAGCTGTGTTCAAACCCCATCTCAGCCCCAGACATACTTTTACCATAGAATCAGTTTTCAAATGACTCTACACTTCTACTGTCATGAACACCACCTTTGAGCTAGTTCACCTGGAGATTTCATAAGTGCTGGCATTGCTATTATATGACAGCAGTTTTCAGAAGTGAATCTCTGGACTCCATTACTTCATCATACGACTCAGCCACAGACTGCATACTGTGAGGGTGACAAGAAAATAAAGGGCCACTCTTAGTCATAGTTTCTTGAAGGTCAGGTTGTTCTGCCAAAATTATCCAGAAGAGAATTGCTTCTTCACAGGTCGGCCTGACACTTGCAAAAACAGATTTCCCAAAACAATCAGCTTGCAAGAGAAGCAAAGGGCAATAAACATCCCTTTCATTCAGACAGCTCTGTTGATATTTCCAGGGGACTTGTGTGCTTAGAAGTGCTCACATCTCAAAAGCTCTCCAGATTTTTCTTAGTGGCGGCCCAGGGTTTGCAAGCGCCCAGCGTACTAGCACTTCTCAGGATAGTGATGATGTTTCATCTGGTGAGTGATGCTAATTAACACCAAACAGGTTTGTTCTACTGCCTTCCGGAGGCTGCTGACAAGACACCCCTACCATCACCTGCAGTCATCCACTTCAAAAGTGACAGGAGCATTTTGGTTTCTTACAGTCTTAAGAAAGTCCTGCTCCAAACCCAAGCTCTTACCTCTCTCTCTCTTTCTCTCTCTCAACAAAACTAAGTATAAATCCTTGATTTGTTCCAGCATCACTGAGGTATTCATAACGTAGCATTGAGTTGAAAGACATAAGAACTGCTTGCTTGTATTATTTGAAGACATTTGAAGACCTTGCCAATAATCTGTAATACCTTTCATGTTCTCCATATTTCATTACAGAGAATTATTTTTTATGTCTTTGATTTGTCCAGGCTTTTCCCTCCTCCAAAAGTTTAGGTCAGAACAAATTTTTTTTTTTTTTTTTTTTTTTTGCCCTGGATCAAAGCTGCATAAATGCATTTTACATCAGGTTTTTTTTTTTTTTTTTTTTTTTTTTATGTAGTAAACAAAAAGAAAAGGAAACAATTCTGACAGACTGGCATCCTGTCTGGCAGGTAGGGAGACATACTGTCAATCATAAGATATCATGGCTGAGAAAGCAGTAAAGAAGAAACCAGAATTCCTGTGTTTCCAGTAAAGTGACAGTAGAACATTTGGTATCTAATAAACGATACTTGCAGGATACAGTCATAGCTTCCTATTAACAGAATAGTGATGGACCATTCTCTTCCACAGCAGCACTGAACCTTTAAATTCCAGATTAATTTAATCTGCACCCAGGGAGAAACTGAAAAGTTGTTTTGAGGTCTTGAAGGCTACAGAATTTAAGATGGCACAGGGCACACAAACAAGGCACAGACTGGTGGAGAACCTGGCTATCAGCCAGAGTGAATTGCAGTGAGCAAGCTGAGACATTTTCCTTTTAGTCTTAGTAGTGATAGGAACAATTTACAGATCCACACTGGTCAATTCATCTACTGGAGAAAGGAGTTGACTTAGTTTCGCACCATGGGATATCACTGTAATACCTTGTTTGACCTCTTGCTTCTCAAAAAGTGTGTCCATGTGCTTGTACATTATTTATAAAGACCAGTGTTGTCTGGTGCCAGCCATAATATGTCAGAGTCCCAGGAGAAAAGAGATGAATCTGCAAACATTTCTCATTGTTTACTGGAAATTACACAGGCATTGCTGCAGACTACAGAAGACCTTGGGAAAGGCAAGAGAATGAATGCATCATGATACAAGTGTATCTCATTTCATTTGATTCTTTATTTCTGGGGCAAATAAACATGAGAACCAGTGGGAAAAGTAGAATACTAACAGGCTCCCTCTTCTTGCTGAGGGAAGAAAGTAAGAGAAATCAGCTCCTTTTCACTGAAAATTCGCGCTAAATATGTTTCCTGTCTGCACTGAAAGCTTAATTAGCATTCCTCAGCAACAGGGAAACATTCAGATTCACAAGAATGGTTGGTTTTGGCTGAGGCTTCCAAGCACTCTCTTAACAATATGCTCCATGGCTATTTTTAAACTGCTTGCAGCATTCACAGCTGAGCATTTTGATTCAAAGTGAAAATCTTCAACAACAAAAATTGCATCAACAAGAGCGATGTGTTTCTGAGCAAAATGTATGACAAACGTGAAACACACAGAGCTCAGCTCATATGGTACCTACAGCAGAAACAGCCTTTCCCCTCCCACCTGTCAGTCTGAGAAGAAAATGGGAGTACTCAGAAGCCAAACAGATTGTTCAACAATTAATAGATACTAAAATATAATGAGAAATTAATAACTTAAGAGTTGTTTTGTTGGAGGAGGGATTCAGAAGCCAAAGTGAAGGAACCTATTGATATAACCTATATATATATATATCCTGAGAGGAACAGCCACCACACACTCATAGTCTTACCTGCTGCAAGAGAAGCTTTCAGAGGAATGCTTCAGAAATCACTGAGTCAGGAAAATGAAATTTTTCTGTAGGAGACAGAAAGGACACATCCAGAGTTGCACAAGTAGAGGCAAGGCAGCCTTCTCAAAATACCATGCCACCAAATGCACTTTGTTCAGTATAGAATGTTGCAGGCTGCTGCTATTATCAGCCCCAAAAATACAAAACAAGAATATTTGGTTACTACAGAGCGCTAGGAGCTGGAAATAACACAACAAGCATATATATTAAAAAAAAATACCATCAAAATGTCTCCTCTGTGAGGTCCATCTCTGCAGTTTTGACTGAGTCTTTGCACTTTCAAAATATGATCATATAATACACTGATTTTAAAAAGCAAAATTATCTGAGAGAAAATGCAAAAATACTTTGAATCACTAATTTGATTAACAGCATTGACTGAGTATTTCAAATGTTTATTTAAAATCAGACATCCATTTAAAAATCAGTTCAGAGCTATGTATTTTGACAAACAAACCAGAGACTTTTGCCTGCCAAATGGATTAACTCAAACACATTATTTGTAGCACAGAAACTAAGAATCTGGTTTCTACAGACAGTTGGGTGAGGTCTCATGGTCTCTACCCCTTGTTCTCATGGGGGACTTCAACTCCCCAGACATCTCCTGGAATTACAATGCAGCAGAAAGGCAACAGTCCCAGAGGTTCCTAGGGTGTGTGGGAGATAACACCTGCTTGAAAAGCAAGTCCTTGCAAAAACAAGATAAACTACCAAGATCAACTTCCTCTACAGAATAAGATATTTGTGGCTGTAGCCACTTCCTTTAGAACTGTTGGAATGCTTTGTTCCATCCCGGGATCATTCTTCATTCAGGGGCCTTTTGGGTCCCCAACACATGCCACCTCATGATCCTGGGTTGGAACACATTGGTCCCTTAAAGCAGTCTGAATATTTTCTTGTATTACGGCATTAGGAAATTAACTATACATACTTAACAGTGACTAAACGTGTGTTTGCAGAGAAAAATAAGTGCAAAGTTCACAATACTGATTTCCTTAAGTTTCCAATATTAGAAAGCATTTGTGAAGAAGCTGAAGAGTCTTTACTGAATAGGGAGACATTCTTGAGTCAGGACCTACATAAGGCTGCAGGTACATGCACTACTCTGGACCCCAGTTGTTTGCGTTATTTACAAGCTTACCTGTTAAAAGTTTTCAAGCAAAGAAAGAAAAACTAAAAAGAAAGAAAAGAAACACTGACATATTTCAAAAATCACCATTCCACTGCATTTGAAAATCATAACTGCACCACCATCAGAAATAATGTCTACACGCACACATAAATCTTGCCTAAAGCTCTTGTAATTTTTACTTTGTAATAAAATAAGAATGAGGCCTACATATTTTCCTTTATTTCTTTCTGGAAAAGTCCTGCACTAGTATGTACTGTACATGAATATTTATCAGAGGAAAATAATGTTACGCTCATATTTAATTTTTTATCTGAGATCTTGGATATTATTAACTTTCCTGACAGCATTAAGAGGAATAATTTCATAATTCAGAACTGAAAAGAACTGCAAACGAACCACAAGTAAATAGAACTGAATTACATTTTGCAAAGATCTGAGAAAGAATTGAAGGCATGCAGGCTGCATGTGAAAGCCTACAGAAAATTAGACATATTTAACATGTGGCAGACCTCCCTGCCTTGAGTTCTGCCCCCTGAGTTCCCACACTCTGAGGATAAGTCTGCCTCTGTGCCTGCAGCCTTGGGACATGACTGAGCTATAGTTTCAGAGGTGTTTTTGTTTTGTTTCACATTGCTTGCTCTACTGAAAGAGGTTTCAGCCTTAATATTTGCAAGGAAAGAAAAAATTTGAAAACTGAAACCAAACGTAGCCTGTGGCAAGAGCACTGGTGTCCATCTGCAGGGATGTGACAAGAGACAGGAGTGCAGCAGAGAGGACAGCAGGCAGTGCCCCCATCTGTCAGCAAAAATTCTTTGGTTCACCTGAGAAGAACTGGGAGAAATTCTGTGTGTGTCTAAGTACTGTGTGGCTTAAAGGCATCCCCTATGCAGTGGGGTTGACCCTGTCCAAGCCCACTGCACTCACAACTTCAAGCAATGTTGAGGACACAAACTGGGTTTTTCTTGAATGAGAAAGTGTTCTCTAGAGTCACACCTCAAGCATTCTGGCTGCAAATTGGTATTCAGAACCATAGAATGGTTTGGTGAGGGAGAGGAATGCCCTAGCAAGATTTCTTGCATCTTGGTGGAGGAGAATGACATATCATTTTGCAGGAAGAACAGAAGGGTTGGTGTGAGGTTGTTTCCATAAACATAAATCTGAGTATGGACAAAAGAGGATACGAGGGTTTCTTGCACCCAAAAATGCAGCCCAGCTGAGGTGCATTTACACTAATGCATGCAGCATGGGTAACAAACAGGAGGAGATTGAGGCCACTGTATGGTCAGAAAACAATGATATAGTCACCACCACAGAAACATACTGGGATGACTCAAACAGCTGGAGTGCTGTGATGGATGGCTACTAAATTTTCAAAAGAGATAGGAAAGGCAGTGATGTAGCCCTCTATGTTGAGAAAAAAAAAACATGAATGCCTGTGTAATGCTATAACAGGATGGAAAGTACCACAATAAGAGCAGAGTGGCAAAGTCTTCAGTTGCAGCAAATGAGAATAAGCTCAAGTGCAGCAGCCACAGATGCAGAAACAAAGGAAAAGAGCTGCTTACCTTTAGAAGACCCTAGGTAGACAGAAATCTCCAGCAGAAGGTACCCTCACCTTCACTGCCAACCCTTAAATGAGGTCTGGGAAGGGGTGGATCCTGACTCCACACCTTCCAGTCACTCAGGTACACTGCATGCACCTGAGCTCCCCTGGGTTGGCCCTGCCTTCTCACCAGATGCTTGATCACTGGTTCAGGCCGTGACTTAGCATTTCCACTACTGTTTGGAAATTAATAATGGGGATGATAGGGTTGAGAGCTTATGGGTTACCATCAAGGGGAAGGCCAATAAGACTGAGTATTGTGGGAGTCTGCTACAGGCCACCCAACGAGGATGAAGAGGTGGATAAGATACTTTATAGACAATTGGATGAGGTCCCGCAGTCTCTAATCTTGTTCTTGTGGGGGTCTTCAACTTCCCAGACGTCTGCTGCAAACACAATACAGCAGAAAGGGAACAGCCCTGGAGGTTCCTAGAGCGTGTGGGAAATAACTTCCTGACACAGGTGGTGAGGGAGCCAGCAAGGGGAAGTATGTTCCTGGACCTGCTGCTTGTCAACAGAGAAGGTGCAGGGTTAGTGGTCTGCACAGGGAGAAGTGGCAGTGAGTGGGAGAATTTTGACTGTGGCACTGGTGACTCTCATGAGGGAACAGGGGTTCAAAGGTTTTTTTTTTCCCTGTAAGTAGAAATTCAATTATGTTTACTGTGTATATTTCATAGAATCATGGAAAGGCTTAGGTTGGAAAGGACCCTAAAGATTATAAAACCAATCCCCCTGCAAGCAGGGCCGCCACCCACCAGACCAGGCTGCCCAGGGCCCCATCCAACCTAGACTTGAACCCCTCCAGGGACAGGGCATTCACAACTTCTCTGAGAAGTCTATGCCAGTGCCTTGCCAGTCTCTGAGCAAAGAACCTCCTTCTAACATCTTGCCTAAGTTCCCTTTTAGCTTAAAGCCATTCTCCCTTTTCCCATCGCTATCAGAGCAATATATTTTGAGAAATAAAAGAGAGACAGTTTCCTTCCAAGTGGGTTAACTCAAAGACATTATTTGCAGCATGGAATCTTAGAATCTGTTTTCCATGTGTGGATATCAAAAATTTCAGGACAGCTGTAGTGAAAACGTGAAGAAACACCAGTGGAATTCTCCATGAGATCATGGAGGCAATCACTGCACTGTATCTGTACTACTTCTCTCAATTCTGCACTGACCTGAGCAAGATGTATTCCATGTCTACTGAGAGTCCAGAATAACGGGCTTGACTGAAACACATAATCAAACATTTCTGTAGAAACACGCTGATATGAAGGAAAATCCATTTGAGGGCATTTGAGGACACAGATCCCACACATCCAGTTCTCTATTTTAGTTTGGTCACTACATGCTGCCCACATCCACAGGAAGCATCAAGTGCTGACTGTTCTGAGGGGGTCCAGTTATTTACTCAAGATAATTAGAAGACCCCAGGACCCATACAGTTCTTTGTCTATGAACGTCAAATGCTTTTGATGTATCTCTGCAGAACCTCTGGCAGCTTTGTGATGCTTACAGCATTAGAATGACCGTTTGAGTAAAACCTTATGTTGGAAAGTACAATAGCATATGGCAGAAGCGCAGGGCATGAGTGAAGAGCTACTACAAAATTTACCATCATCCCTTCTCTGGGATGAGAATTTTGAAGGAAGTCCCAACTATTTATCTTTTTTTTTTTTTTTTTTTTTTTTGCATTTTTTTAATTCCAAGTGAACTCAAGGTCTCTCTTTCCCCTTCAAGTAGATATAACCAATGTGCTTCCTTCCCACCTTCCTCCCCTGTAAGCATATCAGACTGATTTTCACCACTGGGTAAGTAACAGAGGCCACGCATCGGGCCAGAACAGGCCCTTCATTTCCTTTGCTTCTGCCTTTATTTCTGCTCAGTATCTGAGGAAACATAAACACTGGGAAGAGGCATCTAGAAAGTTTGGTTCTTTGACATGCAGCTGCCCTGAGCCTCCTGTCTTAGAGTAATGGTGCCTACCATGGAACAATAGTGACACCACAGCCACATGGTGCCACTGCACTGCTTTCCACCATGACACAGCAGCAACATGGTGGATGCTGCTGCACCCCTTGCCACTGTGACACAGCTTGCAAAGATGCACTGGCTACTTTTTATAATTAATAAGTATTTAATAAAAGCCTATGACTCATCACTATTCCAGGTGGGGGGTAAATTTGGGTAGGTAAGGTTTGGTTAGGCTGTGAAGAAACGCACACCATTTATTGCTGTGTGTTGCTGGAAAGTGTTTAATAATTGCATTGTGGCTTTACGTGGTGTTATTACTGTGTTCTGGTTTCCTCTTTTGTCTTCCGTCTTTGCAGATATTTTTTATTTCTTCCCACCTGTTCAATTTCATTTCCAATTCTCTCCCTCACCCCTCTTTGGTAGTCTGATCAAAGGACGGTGTGGGCCTGAGCAGCTGCTGTGTTACAGCACACTGTAGAACCCACTGGCGCCCAACCTCTGAGCATCCTGGTGTGTAGGAAAATGATCAGAATGCTTATAGATGTGAAGAAGGGCTGAGAGCAGCC
Source organism: Tetrao urogallus (assembly GCF_951394365.1). Taxonomy (NCBI): domain Eukaryota; kingdom Metazoa; phylum Chordata; class Aves; order Galliformes; family Phasianidae; genus Tetrao; species Tetrao urogallus. The sequence goes on along the minus strand of NC_136813.1, from coordinate 127,175,398 downwards.
ACACTGCTGACCACTGGCACAGAGCAAACACTCTGCAGAGCAGAGGTGAGGGATGGAGCTCCTCAGGCCAAGAGGCGCTGCATTCCTTGCCCCCCACATCGCTTAGGCACACCTGATGGCCTCGCAAATAAGGCTGAATTACTGCCTAACACCCAGCAGAGGCACAGTTCCACAGGTGAAGACAAAACAGCAGCAGACAGGTGTATCGTAGTTTTGTGATATTTTTGTTGTCAGTATTTCACAACATAACATCACGTAAAGCAGGGGGAGTTAAAGAGTTCACATTCTGGTTCTGTGAACTGCCTTTTTTGTTTTTGGCTCTTGAAGGGGAGGGGAGGAGTGGCATTCACCAGAGGACTTCGTGCCCAGAGGAAGAAAGGTGCAGCTCCTGGCAGGTCACATGTCTCTGCCTCTTTGCTGCGGAGGAGCACATGCTCTCTGGCTGCTTTTGCCTGCAGTGTTAGAGTAAGGCCTCGGTTTTGGACACTTCTTGCTCTCATTTTGTTATGACGTTGGTTTCTATTCCAATTGTACTGTGTTGTATTGTATTATCTTGCATTCTGAGATCGTATTTAGTAAATTAATGTTCCTATTCAATCACTGCTGTTGCTGTTTTTAGACCCATCTACTATGTCCCTACACTTCCTCCTTTTCCCCTCTCTCGGGGCACAGACCTGCAAGTCCCCTGCCTAATTACTCAAGGGGTCAGGCTGGGCTGGACTGGACTGTAAACCATTAACACTTTTTTTTCCCCTTTTTTTTTTTTTTTTTTCTGGTCCCGTACCCCCTGTCACGGACACAGATCTAGAGATAATTCCATGACAGAGTGCTAAAAGAATATTTTTTATGATACCAGCCCAGTCTGCCTTCAGCCCACGTCTGAGGAGTGTTGCTGAGGCAAGCTGTGCTAAAGCCCCTGAGACAGGCTGAGGGGCAGGGAGACTCCTGAATTCAACTGAAGAGGTGCTAACACCACACAACTGGGTGACGTGGAGCCACTGACAAGGAGGGCAGCAGTGGGGGCAGGGCCGGGGCCACGCAGATGCCATCATGGGCAGCAGGCAGATGTCTGGCAGTCAACACTGCTGGTCTGCAGTCGGAACTGCTGGTTAGCAGCTGGCAAGGCTGGTTAGCAGGTGGAGCTGCCGGATAGCAGTTGGAACTGCTGGATAGCTGTTGGGGCAGCTGGATAGCTGTTGTAAATGCTGGATAGCAATTTGGGCTGCCTGATAGCAGTGGGAGCTGCTGGATAGCAGTTGGTGCAGCTGGATAGCAGTTGGCGCTGCTGGATTGCACTTGGGGTTGCTGGTTAGCATTTGGAGCAGCTGGATAGCAGCTGGAGCTGCTGGTTAGCATTTGGAACAATTGGTTAGCAGTTGTAAATGCTAGATAGCAGTTGGGGCTGCTGGATAGCCGTTGGCACAGCTGGATAGCAGTTGGGGATGCTTGATAGCCATTGTAAATGCTGTATAGCAATTGGAGCTGGCTGATAGCAGCTGGAGCTGCTGGATAGTACTTGGGGCTGCTGGATTGCACTTGGAACTGCTGTATTGCAGTTGGAACTGCTAGATAGCATTTGGAGCAGCTGGTTAGCAGTTCAGGCTTCTGGATAGCAAGCAGTTGGTGCTGCTGGTTAGTATTTTTGCTGTTCTGGGCCTTGGTCAGCAGTACATCGGTTCTCATCCTACCTGATGAGAAGGAGCAAAGGGCAATGTAGCACCGAGCAGCCTAGAGCCACTTAGGCGCAGCCTCTGCTCCTCTGAGTGCCCTTGTATGTTTTCAATGATTCAATGATTTCAATGCAAAGTAAATTTCTTCTTGGGCCCTGTCATTAGAGGCCAAGGTGGTACACATCTTTGCAATGTCAGGTAGTTTCTTAAAATACAAAATAACCCCTCCAGCAGAACCTCAAATTGGACGGCACAATTACATATTGCGTAAGTGTAGGAGACAGCTGAAGAGCTAGTACAAAACCTGCTATCATCCCTTCTCTGGGTTGATGATTTTGAAGGAAGTCCCAAATGTTTGCCCAAAGTTTTGTTCGATTTTAAGTCCAAGTGAACTCAAGGTCTCTTTCTTTCTCCTTCATGGAGGAACAACCAATGCACTTCCACCCAGCTCACTCCCCTATAAGACCTGCATCAGAGTATCATTTTCACTAGTGGATAAGTACAGCATTTGGGCCTTAAAAGGACCTCTGCTTCTCATTTTATTTCTGTGTGCTTATGGAAACAAACACTAGAAAGGGGCATCCATATGATTTGGTTCTCTGATGGGCAGCTGCTCTGAGCACTGTTCTATTACAATACTGCCTATTATGTGAATACAAAGACACAGCATGTGGTAGATGCTCAAGCAACATTTGCTTGTCTATGGAATACGCTATGCTACCTGCCTCATTTATGGAATATTCTGCACCACCTGCCTCTTTTATGAAATAAATATACCATACTGCCTGCCTCCTTTTGGAAAATGGCTCTCTTTGGAACATACCACACTGCCTGGCTCTCTTTGGAATATACCATGCCATTGTTTCAGGGTACATTTGGATCTGAGAGACAGGATGTCTCAGGAACAGAGGCAAACAACCTATGCACTCAGAGCAGCACAGGGTTATGGGTTTTATTCAACACGTGTATCATCAACCCACTCCTTTTCTTTAGTCCTTCAGATCCTAATTAGCATCCATGCTAAACTACGGTCAGCAGAAGCCGCAGCTTGATGCAGCAAAGAGTTGAACAGTGTGAACTCAGACTTTTGAAGGAAGTCCTGCAAGAGGGCTGTCTGAGTAAGGGTGATTTTACTCAGGGCACTCACTTGAACACTGAGCCCATAGAGAACGGGAGCACAGTTGAGGCTTGTCCTAAACCTCTCCACGCCCTTCCAAAGAAAAAGCGAGGGAGGTCCGTGAAACACTACAGCATCTACTGCCCAAATGCACAAAGATCAAGCAGTCATTACATTAAAGTCAAAATGGCTCCTGGATATTTATGTAATACACAGACTTAGTAAAAACAGCGGGTTTTCCTTCCCTTTTTTGACTTCTGTAACACTGGTCACCAATTGATCTGTGAAATCAAAGCTGAAGGAACTGTTATTTCAAGACTTACAGCTTAGTTATAGTGATTATTTTCAAGTACCTCTCCTGTGGATTAACAGAGATTAGCAAAAGCACATTTTTCAAGGTGTGATAATAAATCTGGGACTTCTTAGACTGGCTTGCTGAGAGTTAGATTAAAAATAGTCAGTTTCTTTTATTTTCTATATTACCAGGGCATGTGAAGACATCCCTGATACCTGCTTTAAAATTCCAGTCTCTGCTTGATTCTGGATTCCCTGTCTTCAGGGAGAAAAAGTCCCATCTGAAAACCAGTTTTTTGTACTTTTATCCTTGTACAAAAGGTTTAACAATGCTGCACTTTATAACAAACACAGCTACCTGTGATCTTTATCACAAGCAGAGCAGCAACAGGACTCGTTATGAATACATTTCTCTTACATAAAACAATCACAACATGCTTTTACAAGTGTTGCTCCTAAAAGATTTGCCACTTGCCATCTGTGAGAAAATGGCCTCAACTGCTTCCTGGGAGCCAAACAAATTCTCAATCCATTTTAAAGGAAAAATTCCTTGACCAAAAAAAAAAAAAAGAAAGAAAAAAAAAAAAAAATGAAGAGATTTAGGACTTCAGCCATACACCACAAGACAGCAGTGACTGTGGCTCAGCTGAGCACCTGCCTGCTTCTTGTAGGAGGGCTCATGCAGGGCTGCCCCAAACTTGGTGATGAACATGGACTTCTCTTTTTTTTTTATTCTTCAGGACTTCAATTCTCCTATCAAATGAAAAAACAACTACTGGTGGCAGAAGAGGCTTTAGGTCATGCTCCAGCCATCTACTCTGGCATCTAACTTGGACATTTTGTCTTGGTTCATCTGCTGCTCTCACAGGGAGCCGGGGCTTGAAAGTCCTGCATAGCTGGCTCTCCCACACAGACACTATTGTACAGGAATTTTAGATGCAAGAGTTGGCAATTTGAATAGAACCCATTGAAATTAATAAACCAGCAGAAAATTTCTGCTTGCATTTGCTGAAACAGCAGCTGTGTGGCCCTTCTACATCAGTCAGTTGTTCACCAAAAAGCTCCTTAGTGGTAAAGGGAACAGCAAGCTTGAATATTATTTTAGCACTGATCAGAGTGTTTCAGAAAGTATCACCTTCTTTGTTGTTCGTTTGCTCTGATGGTTGGTGAGTCAAATCCAATTCAGAGAAAACCATTGCTGGGGAATCATTGCAGGCATCTTGCAGCCAGGCATCATTATCCAGTGCTGGAAAGGCTGTGTAGCTGCAGCTAAAAATGAGTTTTGGTCACATTAATTCTTGTATCTAAGTCTTCTTCAACACCATTGATCAAAGAATCAGAGAATCACCTGAATATTTAAATGAATTTTTAACGTACAGTTCTGGCGTGACATCAAAGGAATTCACATCATTATTATCCTTCTACAGAATAGGAAACAAAGGCACAGAATGTAATTATTTTGCCTGAAATAACTCATGCCAAAGCCAGGAACAGAGCCTCATTGCCAGACTGTTGGTTTATCACTTTGTCTGCTGGAGAACAGCTGTCCTCACGTGGTCGTTATAGGCTAGAAGGCAACTTCACATCTTCTAAAATTCTCAGTTGAGATGGTGACATCTCAGAGTGTACGCAAACCCTCACCAATGGCATGAGGGACACGTGGCATCAGCAGCAGTGTGTAAGATGCACTTCCTTTCCAGATCCACTGTTTGTGTTTCCAGTCCAAACTTTCAGTTCACATCTTCTGTTATCAAACACTGCCACAACTGGCAGTAATCTGACAGTACAGCATGCTTTTATCAGAGCAATGGTTGGAAATGGGAATGTAAAAAGCAAGGAGTTTCAGGATAGCATCTCACTGCTGGGTGACTAGCAGCTCCTTCTGAATTTATCATTAGTTATGAGTGTTAGTCCTTCTGAAAACACAAATCTTCAGGCTAAGAGTGAGCCCCAGCTTGCCAGGCTGAGGCTGAGGAAAGCCACAAGACCCCACTCATCCTCATAGCAGAGCCAGCCCCATCCCAGTATCAGGGGGAAAGCAAAATTCAGCCACTGGCTTTCCACAGACATCCTGTTTCAGGAGATAACTCCCAACACTTTCCTTTTTTTTTAGGGGCACAGTTCAGGATCATCATAGAATCACCAAGGTTGGAAAAGACCTCCAAGATCATCCAGTCCAGCCGTCCATATGTCGCCATTATTGCCCACTAAACCACGTTCCTCGGTACAATGCCTCAGCATTTCTTGATCACCTCCATGGAAGGTGGCTCATTACCTCCATGGGCAGCCCAATCCAGCGTCTGACCACTTTTTCAGAGAATAAATTTTTCCTAACATATTTCCAACAACTTAGCCTAGATGTCAGTAATTAAAGGTAAATAAACATACTATAGGCAGAAAAATTACAGCACTGATATTTTACCTTTTATGCCCTGCTTTTCATATGAAATAATCCATTTGCATTCAGATTGTTTACCTTTCACACTCAGATAACATGCCTTACCACTGAGTTATCAGCATGCCTCTTGCATTTGTTTTTGTCTAGATCTGCATAGGCTCCAAGGCTGCCTTGTGAACTTAGCCTGTTAAAGGAGGAAAGTTATACTTTTCTCCTCCTGCTTTTCATTGCTTTTGCCTTTCTGGAGAAAGACAGACCTCCATCATTAACTCATTACTATAAACTCAGACAAGTTCCATGCTTTTAGTAGCCAGGTCTGTAATGCTCAACGCAGGCCTTACTAGGCAGGCTGCAAACGAAGCCTGAGAACGGTTCAGCTTTCCATGCAGCACCCCCCGCAGTTACGCTGAGCCCGTCTTTGTCTTCTCTGTGTGACCTGCTCTTTCCTTGCTGTGCTCGTCTCATTCCAGCAAGTTTAAGTCACAGACGTCTGTGTGTATAGTAAAAGCTTGGCCCAATACCGCAGACAACCTCCGCGCTCGCTTAACGCAGCAAAATCCTCAGCGACAGCTCGACGAAAGCTGCTCACCCACCCCCACTGACTCAGCAGCGCTCTGTAGCACTGAGTCACGCATGCTCACCACAGCCAGGCAGCCTGCAGCCCGCCGCCGGCGCCGGGAGGTGAGAGGGCTGGGCGGAGCGGCCTTCGCTGCTGCCGCAGAAGGCACGTCGTGAGGCTGACACTTGGCTGATCTCCTTTCTCTTCCTGCAGAGCCCGGGGACTCCTGAGTGTCCCTCCTCCTGAGTGTCCCTCCTCCTGCTCACTTCCGGACTATTTGTGCGTCGTGTCGGCGAGGAGAGTCTTGGAGACAGTTTCCCCGAGACACAAAGGGGCTTTGGGAACAAAACTGAGCAGAGGAACTGGATGTATTCAAGCTCTCCCCCATTTTCTGTCTGCTTGTTTTCATTTGGCCCCCACACTTGGGCGCATTTCTCTCTTCTCCCTCCTCTTGGGACCACATGCTAAGCTGGTTCACTGTAATAACCCAGTGTAAAAAGTTTGGAGAGGCATCACTGAGACTTTCTGGCAGTCTCTGCAAGCCACTGCAGCAGTGCAGCTGAAGGGACGGCCAGCTGTGCCCCAGAACATCACTAACTGCTAGTGCAGAGAACGATCCTTCATGATTCTTCAGGCTGTAAGTCACCATCTGCACATACGCAAAGCAGATGTAGAATGCTGTGACTCAAATCCACTGCTGCTCTCTACATCACTACAGTCCTAGAGCTCCAGAATGGCTCCCAAGACAAGAAGCAAAGCGAAATCCCTCTCATTTTTACCATGTGGCAGGGTGTAGAGCCAGTTAAAGTCAATGGGAGAAGCCTTTTCAACCACTCAGAAGGCAAAGACCTTTGTGATTTCCCATTCTCTCCATCTGAGAGGGGAAAGTGAGGGGCTGACAAGTTTTGGGTGAGAAATCTAGGACAGGAGAAAAAAAAAAGCAGATGGGGAAAGAGTTCCTAAAGATGTTTTTTTTTATAACATTGCAAGCAGCTGAATCCTGGCTGCTAACAGAGTGCATAGTGAAGATCTAGTGTCGTGGCACTTTCCTAAACAAGACTTCAGTTTGATCCTAATGAAGGCAGGGAGATTTGGGAACATCTAGTATGGCTGATGTTTTTGAAACAGCACACAGACAGGTCAAGGAGCAGACAACAGGCAGTAGGGATTTGGTATTGGAAGCTACTGATGAGTAATATGTAGCTGCCAGCATGCATCAGGCCACTTGCTGACTTGCAGTAATGCCAGCTTACTCAGAAGGTCAGATTTGAGAATGCAAAGGTTAGACATCAAGGTTGGCCCAGCCATGCCTCAGAGTGAGCCTGCAAAAGCTGTTAGCAATTGTTAGCAGTGGCTAGCAATAAGATGAATGGGCTTTATCAGTATTCAGTCTCAAATGCTTCTGAACCAACTGGACCCTCTCCTGTGTTAGCTCAGGAATGACAAAACCTATAGTAGACAAGAGATGAGAATACATCCTCATGCAGTTCCCCCTTACAGACACAGTAACACAGTCTTCTTCTGTGGCCAACTCCCAGGGCCTGCACAATACTAGGAAGGGCTGTCAGCTCTTCCTGATCGTGATCTAGGATTCTAAAGCAAGGCCTCTCTAGCATCTCCCTTTTGTTCCCAGGAGAAGAAGCCACCCACTGCTCCCAGGTTCAGCCCAAGATTAATAGCACACTTTATTTTCTGCCCATAATGCCCAAACAGAGCTACTGTCTTCTAATTTCAGTTAGTCATTGTTGCTGCACGATTCTTTAAGTTGTAATTGGATAATCTTTCAGACTTCGGGAGATCTGCAGATACAGCCCCTATTTTTTGAAACGGAGTTACTAAATTAAAGAAGGACAAACTAAGGATACTTTGCCTGCACTGGAAGTCCTGTTTTACCAGTAACTATTCTTAAGGAACCCTGTAAAGTTCCAGTGTTGTATTTTCTGCCAAACAGTACCCTTAATGTTTAATATCTTGATCTATGCATACATCTCATCGAGAACGTGGACCTTACCCTACATGATTCCTACCCTCAGCCTTTGGAATCCCAACTGTATAGATACCTTTGGAACTAACTTCACCAAATTCATTTAATTTTTTCACTCCCTGTGTGTACAACTGTGGCTCCTCATCTCATGCAAAAGCCATATGTGTAACAGGAGGGAGCCAGTGGGGAAACTGAGATACCCAAGACTTCTTTAAGGGCTTGTACAACCAGCAAGTCACTGGGTGGCAACAGATTTTTGTTAGTTTTAATGAAGGAATAGCGACTCTATGAGATACTCACTGAAAACTTTAAAGCCTTTTTTAGCTAGCTAGTTTACCTTTCAAAACACTGAACCAACTCCTGGGAGACAAGAGCTAAAGTGCTCAAGTGCACGGAGGAGATGATGCTGTACTTACCTCTGCAGAGTGCTAATAAGGTCTGCTGGAATGGAATCCACATTTTCTATAATGTACATGCTGCACATTGCTGAGGGGAGAAGAAACGTCAGTGCTGTTGGTAGCACCAGGCACATCAGCATATACAGTTGTTATCTGCCATTGGGACACCAACTGATCTAGTCCTTTCTTATGTAGTAGAGGTAGCGAAAGGGTATTTAAAACCCTTAGATATTATTTAAAATAATAAACAGAATATGCATATGATATTATAATAAGGAATTAATGTCTTCCTAAGCTCATAAGTCTTCAAGAAAGTTACAGATTGATACAGTTAGTATGGTGGGAAAGGCTCATCTCTGGAAGTGCAAATCTATTTCATGTGAGTGTCAACAGATTTTATACCAGAGGAATAGAACTGGAGAAATCCTCAAAGAAAGCTCAGCTCTTTCCTTACTGATGGTTGTGAAATGTTGAACATGTGTAGCTGTGGGGCTCAGCTCAGATCCAGAGTGCTTTACAGATCACTGAGCTCATCCTTAGTATGTAGCACATGCGCTTTGTGCAAAACATATATATTGATCATTTCCAACAAGTGCACAAAATGTCATGTATCAGCATCCACTTCTATTACTTTGCACAAAACAACTCCAGAGAACACCAGATTTAACATTGCTCAAGGACGAGGGGAGGGTGAGGGCAAAAATGAACTCACAATGGCCGTCCCCAACCACCAGTGCCAGGGTGTGTATGCCAGTGCTGTCACTCTCCTTGCACACAGCTGATAACTTAAAACTCTGATGTTGGTGAGACCTGATGCAGCTTCCTGAAAATCTTTTTCTCAAGAACCATACATTTCTCAGTAAGATATTAGTTAGCAATCTAGTTAAATGTGATCTTCGGGGTGTTATAAGCATTATAATGTTTAAAAATAAATAAATAGTCTTAAAAGAAAAAAGAATGCAAATTAAAGAACAACACCGAAGAATCCTAGTTGGCCAAAACCACATATTGCCAAGTTTGCATATGCTCATACTGTGGCTTCCTTACAAATCAGATCCAGGCAAGCTATTCAACAGCTCTCTATAGAAGTATTAAGTTACGTGTTCATACTGTGTGCTCATGCTAACTCAAAGGATGGTGTATAATGCAATGCCAAATGAAATGACTGGGTATTGTATACTACAGTGTAACTTGTATTTATTTAATGTGTATTCCAAGAAAATGTACTTCACATTCAAAGTATGTGGAGGAAAAAACAAACAAGTACTAGTGTGCTGGCATGGTGCAATACCATGATAGTAATGAATCAAAGGAGAATTAAAAGAATTGCTTCATTTGTGCATTTAACCAATTTAACCACACACAAAGCAAACTGTCATCACCTTTTTATCTTGAACAATTAGCAGAGCTAACGACTTATCCTGCTTTCTGCATGAGACAAAATGTGATTCAATCCCCACTGGCTAACAGTTCTTGCAATACAAGAAAATGCATACAGGGGAATGTAATCTCTTTTATCTGTTAGTGTTTATCCAGAGTGACTCTCTCCATGCTCAGTCAGTGTAGTGTATTCCAGTATTTGGAAACAGCTTTAGAGCTCTGAACTCAACTGCAGCTTTCTTTCTGGCTTTCAAAGGTATCTTTCTCTGACTCTCTCTGTAAAGTCCTACGAATTAAACAGATCTCCTAATGGAAACACACACATGGAGCACCATGGGTTTACAAAGACTAAGACTAAAAAAAAAAACAAACATATATATATATATATACATATATATATATATATAAAATCCACAGAATTACAAAATGAATGAGAGCGGAGAGAGAGCAGGCATCAAAGAGCTGGGACTCAGGAAAGCGTTTGATGAAGTGTCTCTCAAAATGTTATCTCCCATTGGCTTAGATATGAATACTGTCACGGGAAGCATCTGAAGAATTGCAGACAAGGAATATTAATAGACAAGGGGTCTGTGTCTCATGTGGTCCCCACTAGGATTACGGGTAGCTCTCATTTCACAGAGCACCTCCACTTGTTATGTGGAAGTGGGAATAAAACAACTGGTTAATAAAATATGTAGATAGCATTAAGTCCAGAGGAAGGGGTGGGGGAACACAAACAAGGACAAGAAAAATAATACAAAGAGCCCTGGAGAGCTTAGAAATATGGCCAGAATTTAAGTGAGATGCAGCTCTTGGGAAACAGTAAACTAATTTATCGGAGAGCAAATAACATTCACTGGGAGAGAGAAGTATGGAGAGCAATAATGTTGAAAGAAAGCTAGGAGGGAGTCAGTGATGCATTTGCATTCTGACAGAAAAGGCTGCTGCAATTTTATGGCACTGTCCATGCAGAGCAAGGAGCACAAAGTGGAAGATTGCCTTTGTACAGCTAAGGAGAAGGGAAACGTGATGTCCACATGCAGCAGTGCTGCTGCAGTGACTACAAGGAAAATCCTCCTAATTGCTCCTACCTCATGAAGGTTCAAGATGCATGTAAGTAGAGCTCTCCCACTTCTAATACAGCAGTGCAAGTTCATCTACTCCTTGTGTCTTGGCCCGAGGCAGCAAATATTCAACCTCATCCATGATGTTTTGTTTTGTTTCGTTTTTAAGTATTGCTGTGCTAGAAACCTTGAATTTAGACTGTCACAAGACAAATATAAAATGTCTTGGGTTCATTTTAGGATGTCTCATGGCCCAAAAATACTGACAATTAAGAAGGAATCATGGAATGGTATAAAAATGATGAGGGATGCAGGGAATAATGTGAGGAAAGAACAAAAGAGCTATAATGCTTGTCTTCAACAGATAATAACAGAGATGTATGATATCAGAATGGGGATGGCAGATGGGTGGAAAATACCAAAAAGGCAAAGGCTTTCAGCAGCTGAACTAACACCACTGAAATTATAAAAGGAGAAATGCATGTGAAGTATTGTGAATGCACTGTTAGCAAGAAGGATGTGCAAGCCTACCCCCTGAACAGTCTGTAGGAGACTGTCCACATAGGAGCCAGCCTTAAAACTGGAGTTATCAGTTGCCATCATTTCTCTGAAAGAGACAGATCTAAGATAACTGAGACCAGCCCACTCCTATTATATTGAAGCTAAGTTAAAGATGAGAAAGTCTCAGGACAACTGGCTTCTCCAGGAGACAATTCTTTGTTTTTAACTGGATTTCTGGGTCAGTGTAAACAACACAGAACCCAGTTCACTGCATTGGGTGCCTCATACAGAGTCATGCAGCTCATGTGGTGGGAGCCTCTGAAGACACCTGCAGTGTCAGTTCTCTGGGACCAGTTGAAGACAAGGCCAAAACACCCCTCAGACATGACGTTTCTGCCCCTTCCTTGCACTGCCTTCATAAGCATGATATGTTTGAAGACCTTGGCTGAATATATGAGCAAGCATTGAAAGGGACACAGTTAATGAAAGGTAATTTAAACTTTCTGAGGGGAGGCAGCTGTGCTTAAAGCAGTGAGGTACTTACAATTCAAAGCCTCTGACGTTCTCCTATATCCTGCTGGATAATAACTTAACCTCTTGTCAAGGGTTTGCTTTTGTTTCACAGATCCTCTGAAAGAGATACTGCATAGAATACATTCTCTTTCCTACAAAAATAAACTGAGAGAAAGGCTTCAGCTTTGCCTGGACCTGGTAGTCTTTCTAAATGGAACATGTCCTTCCATGATTCTCCAAGCACATGAAGCTCTAGGCAACCTTCCCTGATTCGATGGGCAAAGGGTTGAACCGATTCTGGCATTGTCCTGACACTGTCACTGCAAGGGTAAGGTTTCCTGGTGGAACAGGCTTCCAGACTGATACTCCAGCACAATCTTTGGGTTGAACTAATGAAGAAGAAAAAGGCAAAGATGCTGTTATGCAACATGAACAAAAAGACAAGTTATGAGACACAGTTCTTTTCTTTTGTAACAAAAACGGAACGTTTAATTTCCTCTTTGACTCTAATTGCAAAGTGGTACTTAGCATACACTCCTTTCAAATCCTTAAACCTATGGCTATAAAATAGAGCACAGCTGGTAAACTGAATATTTTGTTACTGACACGTAGATTTACTACCTCATTGGAATTACCTTGAGTAACAAAAAACTGATAAATTATGTCATCAGTGATATAATTGTCATCCTGCAATTTCAGTGCTGTAGGACAGTATGGCATCGACTGTGAGCAGATAATGAATATATTGCAGCTCCCTTCCAATTATAAGAGGAAAGTAATAACATCCCTTAATCCCCTTTATGTTCCTTGTTTCAAATATAAGTGTCCAGAGAGACTATGACAGACTCCCTGTGCTGGCAAAGGCAGGAAGAACCGGAGCTTGGCCAGAAAATCTGTTCTTCACTAGGAGAAATCCTCTCACCTCCCACATCAAAATCTTCCCAACAAACTAAGTGTTTCTCAGTGCCTGCTTCTCTGACTGTGTCTTCAAGACTTCCTTCAAGATTTTATCTTTTTGTATGAGACTCGCTCCATCAGGCAACCTAGCAAACAAAATGTGGTGGGGCAGCCTTAATTGTTGGGGGAAGAGTAGTCCCTGAGCTCATCTAACTCTGAAATGACTGGAGCACAAACCAGCTCCACTTCGCTGAGTGTCTGGGTCAGGGAGCATCCCTGCAATGCAGATCAGTTTCTCTAAGTATACATAACAGTGTTGGTTTTTTTTCCAGATGATTTTTTTCTTTTTTTTACACCTTACATAAAAGAAGGTGTTTGAAATGCTGCAGTCCCTTCTTCCGTGGCATGGCAGTGGCACGGCATTGGAGGCTCTTTCATTGCCATTTGAGATCCTTTCCCTTGGGACACCCAGAGAAGCTCAGCTCCATCTCAGGGACAGTGATGCTGCTTCACCTGCCTGCGGCAGTCAGTGGCAGCTGAGCATAGCAGCACAGGAGCAATAAGGAGGTGAAATGCTACAGTATGAGGAAGCAGCAGCAGCTGGTTTATAGCTTAATGGAGCATGGCTGTGGTTGAAGATATACTGAGCTAGGAAATATTGCAGAATGCCATTTGGGCATTTTGTAGCAGAGAAATAGCACAAGGGGTGGTGAGCTCTTGAAGATGGGAACTGGAAACGTTGGGCTTTATTTTTTCTGGGCTGAAGCGTTTGCTACATCAAACAGAGCATCAGCTGTGAGTGGAATGGGCTGTGTTGAAGCTGCTTTGTGCTGATGTCTGCTCCCCAGATCAGACTGATGGCTTTTACTGCTGCTAGGACGAGGCGTCCTTATAAAAGGGTTTTGGGGGGAGCTGGGAGCAGAGCTGACACCATAAAATTCAGTGGGATCAAATGACTCATTCCCTTTTGCTGTGTTGGAAACTGCTGGCTGAACTGCGGTTGTGCTCCACAAGCACTCAGCAGAGAAAAATGCTGTAGGGGAAGCCTCTAGGAGAACATCTCTTGGGCAGACAAAGTCTGCTATCCTTTGGCACCCCAACCTCCAGGAAACTCCATCTCTGTCCGGTAGTGAGCTGCCCCGAGCAATTTACCCTGGGGCAGCAGCTCAGTCCTGTAGGCTGGTGAAGTCCTCTTCCCCCCCCTTTTTTGTGCCATTTTGCTGTGTCATGCCTGTATTTGCTAAGCTGGGGACATCCATGTCCCAGAACTGTAGTGGAGTGGTTATAAAGCTCTCCTGAGTGAGCGGAGGCCCTGAATTCGGACTCAGTCTATACAAATTGGGGCAAGGATTTTAATCACAATTTTCCACCTATGGGCTTGTATTGGCTTTAAGGCAGGGCGTGGAGGGCAGAAGGGGTCTGTCAAGAAAACCTGCTGTCTTAACATCCATCACTGCTCACTGATATACAAGGGAATAGGAGGAAAAGACCTGGACCTGGTGGCCAGCAGGTGCTGCAACAGGAAGAACAGCAGAGGCTACTGCTTTCCACAAATGCATCCCATATCATCTATACCAGAGCTTTCAGCAGGAGGGACTGAGGGATATAATGTGCTCACTGAGTCAGTCAGTAAGTTAAGACATATCTCAGAGGACAGACAGACAAAAACTCACTTGTGCACATACACACATGGATGAAGGCCATGTCAACGTACATACCCTAGAAAATAAACCTCTATGCCGACACCAGACAAATAAAACATTTTCACATCTTTTTTCCTTCAAACAACTGCTTATGGCAGGTGACATATGCTCCCTCGAGACAGCAGCCAGGCTGCTGTTCCCCAAGCTCTTCATCACATTGCTTCACCAAAGCAAAGTTTTTTGATTTGGTTCGATAGTCAAGAATGAAGCTTTCTAACTGAAGAATGTCCAAGCATTTTGTTTTGGTCAAATGAAACATCTCGACCTTTCTGAACACACTGTTCCCCAGCAGCTGAATTAATGAAGCCTGGTTTCTAATGACTTTTTCTCTTTGCTTGCCTTCCCCATCCCCCTGCCCTGGCATCAGTGGGTTCTCTGATGGCTAATGAATGAGAAGGCAGAAAGGAGCTCTAACAATACCTCTCAGGCCTAATGGTCAGTTTTCAGAAAGTCCATAGGGCATCATCCATGTGGAAGCTATCCCTTTGCTGACTTGGGCAGGAGAAACTGGTGTGTGTATTCCAAAGTTGTTAATGTTATTAGAAAAATGAGTGCATTTGCACACAGATTGGTAACCGGGTACTACAGTAATAAAAATTCCAGGCCTCTTGGTTTCCCCAAAAATGTTTGTGTTTCCATTTTTTTGTTTCTGTTTCCACTGTCTAGGCTTAAAATAAATGCCAAATTATCAGAATTGACACTGACTAGAAGCTCCAGTCGTAAATGTGTTTCAAGAGCAGTGCTAAATCCCCCATTCTGCAGGATATTGAGCAAACTCATAACACGTCTGGAGTTATTGATCCAGCCTATGTCAAAGTAACTAGAGGGCATTTTAAAATTTCTGGGGACAGATACGCTCTGCTTCATCACAGAGGAATGCAACAGAGTTTGTCCTCTCATGAACACTCCTTACATGGAGCAGCACTCACACCAATTCTCATCCAGCAGCAGTTTTTTCTCTGACTTTCCACATCTTCCTGTGGGAGCCAAGAAGATTCTGCAGCCTTTGCCCCATCAGCAGCACCTTGCTGCTGTCACTTAGCTCGTCTCTGTCTCACATTGCAATGCTGGGGGAGAATGACATGGAGAAGGAGGCAGAGGGCACAGAACTGGCTGCTCTCAGCCCTGCCTGTTATTTGGAAATAATCTCAAGCCTTCTACCAGGGAGAGGCTGGATGCTCACTGTTTAGTAGCTCATTCTGGGCTGGTCACTGGTTCAAAACTCTGTGTATACATCTTTCTACGAAACCTCCTCCAGATGTCAACACATTAGGTTCTTTGTATATATGTGATCCTTATTGTGGCTGTAGTCATTATGAAACACAAGGAAATGACAGCAAAGCCCAGAGAAAACAGGGATAATCTCTTCCACCTGAGTACCACCTGCCACTTGCATGTTTGAAGGTATCAGTCACAGCCAGAGAGAGGGGTATGAAATGGGATGTTGGCTGCTCTGTTCCATTAGTTGGAATATAGTTAGATAGGGATCGCTCATACAAGGTCTGGCTTAGGCTAGAAGACTGTGCTGAACTGGATGACTTTGTGGCCTCCATAACAGAGGCAAAATGAAATAAGTCCACAGAACACATGTCTGAACAAGAAGTTAAGCCATGTACTGTGGAGCAGTGACAGAGCCTGGAAGCAATAGGTCAGAAGACAGCTGGAAGGATGCCGTCTCTATTCTGTAAGAGAAATAGACATTTACCAATTTGTTGAGACTTCTTTTTTGTCTGCTATATAAATACTAAAGGAGAGCATGATCTTATGTGGTGAAAAGTCATACTAATGCTAACCAGAGCAGTGACCTCTCAATTCCTCACTTTAGAATATGTGCAGCTCTGACTGAGCAGTACTACATCACAGTACAGCCAACAGTCTATCTTCAGCTCCGAGCAATAAGTTTATGCTATCTAATGTGTTTGCATGCTGAGTTGTCTATTTGTCGCATTCTGCCACCTGGGTAAGTCCATATCTGTGATGAGATCTCTGCATACCATTAGGCTACCAAAGCTGTTAGGCTGTGGCAGCTTCTGGCTGAAATCTATAACTAATCACTCCTGCATGTCACCATGGGCAGGAGCAGACAGGAGCTGAGCATCTATTGCCTGATCCCTGGGACAGATAAACCCAAGCCCATTCCCACCTGGAAGCCATCTTGCCATGTCAGCACAGCATGACGTCACAACTAGTATACTGCTTATCATTACACAGCTATGAAGGTTTTGGATCAGAGCTGGCTTACGTCCATGCTGCTGGGAGCACAGACAGAAGGATTTGGATTTGTCAGCTCTTTTTTCTGTGTGTGCGTGTTGCTAGTTCAGAAGGAAGACTAAACTGTGCTTTGAGAGGATGCCGATAATTTTCCAGTACAGCTGGGCCACAGGATCACATTGTCTGCAAACATCTTCCGCCGAGTTCCCTGCACCAAGTCCTTCAGCCAAAAGTCTTTGTTCTTCTCTTGAAGTTAATGCTGAGCTTCATTTTGTGACATTCGGGGGATCTTGCAGAATTCCTCACTATGACAGTGAGAGTCACTGTTGCAGTCAGAACAGCAAGAGGGCTCAGGAAAGGAGGAGTTGAGGCATGGTGCGGTGCCTGCTCCAGTCTTGGCTGTTGGCACAGGATGTGGGGACTCCTCCAACAGCCTAAAAAGGGTGTGAGCTGCATGTCTGTGTGCTGCTCAAGCATACTGTTCTCTGAAGCATAATTTCTCCTTTCCACTGTCAGTCCTTTGCATCACTCACCTGACAGGCTATGGCAACTTCGTGAGCCCTAAGCAGCCACTGAAAACATTAAGGCATGCAACTATCAGATGCAAGTAAAAAACCACTAGGCTAGGCTAGTCACTTTCTTAAGGAACGTACGTGATTAAAAACATGCCTGTCAGTGCAGAGGTATCCTCTGCACACACACAGTGGCCAACACTGTGCTTCCTCAGAAGCTTCAGCTAAGAAACAAGAAACCAGAAAAAAAAAAGTTAGAGTCTGTATGACATTGACACTAGGTAGGACTTTTTTAATCAGAAAAGTCAAAGCTTAACAGCATCTGTTGAAAACTTCCAAGGAAGAAAAAGTGTGTGTGCATTCATGCCTGCAAATACTGCCCAGAACACTACTTTTGGCCACAGCAACACAGCTGACCGTACACAAGGCAGTCCCTGAGTCTAGTGCTGAACAAAACCCCTTCCTGCAGGGAATGCCATGGACAAGCACTACGCATAGAAATGCACTATGAAACCCCAAATACAAGTAAATTTGTTGAGGACTTCATGCTGGATAGAACAGATGGACATTAAAATGCCCATTCCTTTGCGCTGAGAGCACAAAGCTCGGTGCTTGCACTGTGTGCTGTGACTGATCAGAGGAGGGGACCACAGGCTCCCCGCATTCAGAGGAGGCAGGTAACAGCAGCAGTAGCAGTGTGCATGCCGCATCACAGTCAAAACCACTTGAATTTGTTTTGCACAGAAACCCCTGCAGTTTCCAGACAGAAATGGA
The DNA here is from genome assembly GCF_951394365.1 of Tetrao urogallus. NCBI lineage: Eukaryota > Metazoa > Chordata > Aves > Galliformes > Phasianidae > Tetrao > Tetrao urogallus. The sequence goes on along the minus strand of NC_136813.1, from coordinate 127,157,423 downwards.
AAGGATGAGCCTACGTTGATTAAAACATTTGAAGAGTTCTTATATTTAACAGCTCTTTTCTGGCTCTATCAGTCAGAAAAGAATAAACTTGATATACTATATAAATTGTACCTTTATGATATGTTACATGTATGTTGCGTTATGCTATGTTACATTAGGTACACTATGAAATGATATGTGTGCCCATACTGACACCTACATATACATGTTTGTGATGAGCTCCCAGCAAGATTCAGCAGGCCACTGCTGCCTGAAATCAACAAGTTACATCACACCATTTGTGAGAAAACTTGTTTCTTGTTCCTGTAAGCTTTCTAAAAAAAAGAGAACAGGGGGGCTATATTTACTGATGTATACACAGTCCCAGCATTATCCTTCATGTTATCCATTTTCTTTGACTATGACTTAAACGAGACCTTTAATTGTGTGGGTTTTGGCACCACAGCTGATTAGTGAACCCTATCTTGTTCACTTCAGTTTGCAGATCTCAAGCACATGCAGTTTCAAGCTCTTGGGAGCAGCAAGAAGAGCTGCACCAGTGAAACTTATGCCTGCTCCAGCTACTGACTGTTACTGGAACCAGAGTGCAAACCATTCCAGTTAAGTGGATACAGAAAGCAGAACGGCCATGGTAATTTCAGTAATTTCTACCACTATTGCTTTTCCTCTGTTTTTTTCCAGGTAAGTCCTTCCAGCAGCTGCTTGTGGCCTGTCTTGCTTTGCTGTAGTAAGATGATGAAGTCCTCTTTCGTGTTAAATGTGCAAGGAGGAAAATAAAGTGATGAGGACGTAGGTTAGGAGGCTGTGAATCAACTTCAGCAGTGCCAGGGGAAGGTTACCATTCTCCTGAGCCTACTTCAGCCAGGAATATGTCAGAGAGAGATAGGGCATTAGCAAGTCTGTATTGGCTGCTTTGCCTCAAGTAAGTCTCTGCCTGTGCTTACCAAAGGATTTCTGGTAGTTCAGCACGCAAAGGACTGCAGGTTGGCTTGGAAGAATACAACAAAGAAGCTAGGAAGGGCTGTTTTGGGCCTTTCTGTACCTTACAAAGATACTTGCTGAATAGGGAGCTGATATTAACACAGGTCTCACAAAGTGGAGCCCACCTAACTAAGCAAGAAGGGGAAACTCAGAGTATAGCAAAGAATGAGGCAGTTCTGGAATTAACTGATTGCTGGATTCAGGGAAGTCAGAAGCCTGAGAAAAGCAGGGATCCGATGCAAGTTTTACCACACAGGCTCATGGGTACTTCTGAAATAAGCATGGACAAAAGCATATGAACACCCAGCTTTGCTCTGTGAGGTACAATGGGATAATAGCAGGGGTGTCCAGAGCAGGAGAACTGGTGGAAAGGTAAAGCTGTGCCTAACGCTTGTGGTTTTCAGTGGCCTTCTGAAAACATGACAATGCAGTGCTGTGTCATTTTCTTTAAATGATGGCTTTAGAAATCTTACGTTCTTTTTCCTGAGGCAAAGGACTCATTATTTGTGAATTGTGGTGACAGAGAACTCACTTTGTCTAAAACTCAGTCTGGGCCTGACATCTGAATATACAGTTGTAAGACAGATGTACAGCAAATCAAGGAGTAAGGTAAACAGTCATCTTTTTTTTTTTTTTTCAGTTAACTCTCATCTGTTTTGTCCTCTGGCACATATTTGTGTGACTCAGTTCCACTTTTCAGGAAGATGTAACCCTCCTGAGCCTCCTCCTGGGCGTCCTTCTTGGCAAGAAGATCTCGTGCCTCCTAGGAAAGCACGCACAGGAAATCAGGGTAACATAGATTTGAAGCCTGTGGTTGAATCACATCAGTTATGAAGTCCTGACGTGGACTTCAGATCTGAAAAAATGAAAACGCCATTCATATTTTAATCACTGTGCCAAACATTACATTGGATAATTGGGCAAAATGTGTTGTAGAAACCTCTGCAAGTGAACTGCTCTGCTCCTCACCTCAAGCAAGACCGGTTAGTGCCCCAGTGCTCAGCATTGCTATTCCACTGTCGTAACTTTTCTTTTTCACAAGAAACACATTCAGAGTTTTATCACAGTGTCATCCCAAATGATTTGTGCCATCAGTAACATAAACTCCAGTTTCAAAGATTCAGAGACTCTGTATTAATTATGTACACACAATAGATGGTCGTTTAAACATTTCTGGAAAACAAACCTTAAATCAGACTTGTTTGTATAGCCCCTGAAGATCTCAGCCTCCTCCACAATAAATGAGGTAGGGCTAGTGACATCTACGGGGTTTGGCTGTTGCCAAACCAGTGCATGGGAGAAGTGAGCTTGTGACTGCTGCAGTGCACTAAATTTGGTCGCATGAGCTTTGTGATATAAATATTTTGAAAAAAGAACAACTATCCCAACATAAAATAACATAACTTTGGTCAGGGTCAGGGAACAAATAAAAGAAAATTTGCAATATAAAATCCAATAGTGCCATGACATGCTTATAAACAGAACTAGTCTGCAATAAAAAACATGACCCAAACACCAAACACATACTTCTTAACATATAAACAGGGACAGGAAACAAAATCAGCAGTCATGATTTCCAGTTTGAGGGAAGATGATTTATCTAGCTAATGTAAAGAAAGTCTTGCCTTTACTCTGGTTGGAACAGCGCCATTTATGACTTCATTTAAAAATAAATCTAGACTATTGTTCATATGCTTCTGAATCACTGCCCTGCTTGATGAACAATAGACATTTCTGTTTGGGTTTAAAAGTGCTGTGGGGAGGAAATGTAGGAATTCATTTAAAAGAGCATGCCTTGTTCCAGCTGTGCAGCTGCTGTGCATTTGGAAAAAGTGATGGCAGAGCTGGAAAGGTGAGTGCCCAGCTCCTGCCACCGAGCCTTGAGTGGCCAGAGAAAATTGCGTGGGATGGGTGATTATCACAGTGAAGATCACATTGGTTTTTGCACTCTCAGTTCAAAGCTCTGAAGTACCCAGACAGAACCCTCCTTACCAGGAAGTGCAAGTTATTTTTGTGTGTGCTTCTTTTCACAGCATTTATTCCAGAAATGTAGGAGTTAACCATTTCCATCTGAATTATGGGGAATGTAGGAAACCTGCCATACCCACCCTTTGTCTGCAGCTGAATACCAGAACAGAGATGACAGGAGACATCTAGCTCAAGCTGATCTAGCCTCTCTGTGGCTTAGCCAAAGGGTGGGCAGCCCCTCTGAGCCATGCCATTTGCACAAAGCAGCCGAAAAAGTGTGAGGACACCAAGTCATCCACTTGGGGAAAGGGGACTCCTGGCTGTTCCATCACCCCAGTGCTACAACCTGTGGTGCAGCACCAATGGCTGGGCTGGGGGAGTAGAAAAATCCCAAAGCCCACCCATTTTTCTCTTCCTCCTCCACACTGGGGAGTCCACAGAGTGATTTCTCCGTTAATAAAAGGCACAGTCAAAATCAAACTCACAGCTTCTGATTTCTTGGTTCTATACTGCACACTAACAAAGGGGACAATAATAATTAACCCTGCCTTCTAAAAGTAAATTACAAAGGCATAGGCATAATATCAGAAAGTTAATTTCCAGTGAACTCTAATTAACCTGAATGCCTAGTCTTGTTCTACATTAAGTCTTATTATTAGATAGAAGATGTTGATATTTAGATTTGAAACACATGTAATCTACACTTGTGAGATGAGTTCCAAGGTAGAGAAGTCATCTGATTGGTATTTCAAGCAAATATTTTGCTTGAATACATAAATATTAATTTTTTGTTTTATACTTTTAAGTTATTATCATTGTCATCATTATTTACTATTTTTTTCCAATACTTTATTGTATACAGCACAGCTCTTGGAAGGCTCATGTGATAAGACTATCACATATATATTTAAATCCTGTGTATTTGTCATCACCTAGGGGCAGCTCAGGTTAACGAAATGCTGATTGAGCACTCAGTCCAGCTGAGCACTTCAGACAGGTCACATTCATCACTTCCAGAGTAAAAATTCATCTTGCTCTCACGAGCTATTTCCTAATCAGCTGACTGTTCAATTCAGTTGATTGCTCCCTCTGACCATCCCACGGCTGACTGCTTCCTTTGCCTCCCAATCACACTAATTGACCTCTTAGTCAAAAACATTCCAGGTTTTGGTGCCCTGCTCACAGCTAACTGCACTCTAATGGATAATTTTGGCTGAGCATTTTGCAATGCGGGCACTGAGAACAGTGTGTTAGGAGACACACTGATTAGAGTATTAGTGGAAATAATCTGTATGAAGGCACCACATGTGGTCACACAATCAGACACTCACTAGCTAGACAGGCAATGCCATTTACTGATGGGTTTATACAAGATTTTGAGTAGGGGGTGCAATCTGGTTCGTATAAATAAACACAATAGTTCAAATACCATCTTAACAACCCATTTCCGTGCCGTGCAGTGCCAAGCTAGCATCTATCCACAAGCAATTACTGACATCCCCAGCCACCTCTGCCACTTACCATCACAAGTTCTGTTAGAAAAAGTCTCCATGTTCCCCAAGGCAGATGGAGGGATGTTTGCTCCAGCACCTCCACTGACCACTGCCGCATGGCATGCACACAGAGGTGCCAGCCAGAATGAGGATTAGCGGGAGACAGTGAGAGCTGGCTTAGCCTATAGTTCAAAGCAGTGTCAAGAAATTGCTTGGCTGCCATTAAACATTAAAATAATGCTGCGTGTCTAATTTGCACAAACAGCGGGAAGCAATTGGAATAGCGCTTGGAAACTTATCTTTGTCAAAAAAAGTGTATGTTGTCAGAAGAGAGGAATTAATTTGGAAATATGCATTCTAGTCAAGACTCTGTTTCCATTATGTGTTGCTTGAGTAAACTAAACACTATATAAAGTTCATCCAGGATTGTTAAAGGCTTGCCTGCTATCAGTAAATGGTTTCTTAACAGTAGCCCCCTCTGAAAAATAGAAATTCAGCATGTAAAAAAATGTGAACAGTTTGCTTTCTGAAAAAATATATGATCCTCTCTATTTAGAGATTTATTTAGTTGTATTTTTATAGACCTATTTGTTAAGGCACATAGTTTTGCATACAAGATCTTATTCCAGATGACTCTCTGGAAATGTGAAGCACATAGTAATGTGCTTAGGAAGCAGAAACACTCAAAATCTGAAAAGCATTATTTCTGCAGATCTTTCCCAAGAAATTTACTATGCATTCCCCAAGAAACAGGACTTCACACCCTCAGCAAAACTCCTTTCTTTCTATAATTCTTTCATGAAATGCAATGGGAGCTCTTCATGGGCTCAAATTACATTTTAAAAACGATGCTGTTGTTGGTTCATGTATTAGGACAGAGGTAGAGCTTGGTGGGGATGACAGTATGAAGAGATGTGAGAGCAATCCTGCACTAGTGTGCATCATCCTGAGTGTGGCCTGCTGGGAAACACGTGCAAAGAAAAGCAGCACCTAATACTTTCACTCTCATTCGGATATTAGGCATCACTGTTTAGCAATGAGTGTTCATTGACCAGAAATCAAGGTTTGGATACAAAGCTGTGATTTGGGTCAGGCTGACTTCTAAAGAATACTACTTTAGTTCAGAATATTTCTTCTCTTCTAAACTTTTGTATAATTATTAAATTAAAATCAGTAATAATAACACCAACAATATTCTGATAATACGTCTTCACTTCGTTGAGTTTGAAGGGACAGCAGAGGGCATATGTGGTCTTACAACGAAGAAAAACCTATCTGAAAGGGCAGGTTTTTAGAAATACAAACTTTGGAATCTTCTGTATATTATTCACTGGAGAAAAAGGGTTATTCTTCTCCAGTTCATTAAGACTTGGCAACAGCAGCACGGCTGCCCTTAAAGGTGCCATCAGAAACTGAAGGGACCAAACAGCTTTATAAAACCATATGTCGGCAGGAGAACAAAAGCAACACGTTACCTTGAAGTCTCATTATGAGACAGTTGAAAACCCAGTAAACTACATGTGGTGGCACTTTGCCTCATCTGGCACCAGGTGCTGTGCTCAGGGGAGCTGTGGGAGATGGGTGAGCCCACAGCATGCACTGGTGGTCAGTTCTACTGATGGATGGTGAGGCCTCAGGCTCCTGGAGCAGAATTTGGTTCACAAAACACAAATGTGTAAAATTTGGTACTGCTGGTGGGATCTCAGAGACAGGCCATAGCATCCTGATGTTCCAAGGCATGCCTTATCCCAGTTCCAGGCTGCCCACACGTAGCCCTGTGATGTGCTGTAGACTCAGATGTGTGATAAACTGAGGATGTAAACACAAAGAATAGGGACCAGCCAGACCTCTGTGAGGAAAAGCATTCAGGGCTGAAATAAACGCTAACATTATATTGCTGTGTTTTGTTTTTGTTTTTGTTTTTTAATTTCAATGGATTTTCTCAACAGGTAGGTACTGTAGGAATATCTCTAGGATCCAGCACACAAGTGGAAGCAGTGGCAGCTCAGGGAGCATGTTTATCATGCATGTTTATCATCCAGCTTTTCTGATGGATGTGCAAGCCCTGCTGAACTCCAGGTTGCTATAGCTACTCCCTTATCACAACCTGAGCGCTCTGTTCACAAAAGGCAGCCTGGGAGATGTTCGTGCCAACCGCAGCCAACACTGCTCTGCGCCATGGTCCAACGGTGACTTGCAAACACACCATGGAAAGATTGGTACTAGGGCCTCTCTCTGCTTAGGAGAAGAAAGCTGCAAGATTTGGATGGTTTTCCTGCCAGTTCTATTTCTGGTGGCACAGTGAGCCAGCTCCTGGCTTCTTGCGGAGAGATGTGCTGGGGGAGATGGTAATTAATGCACCAGGAGCATCATTAACAACATGCCCGGGGCACGCCTGGATCCAGGCACACTTTCTGTTACTTGCACTCCTTTTTTAACTTCTGTTTTACATAGGTGGTTCATTATCACCATACAGTGCCTGACTTGTTTGATTTCATTATTCACAGGCATTTGAAAATACAGACAAGAAACCTATAAAGCTTCAAGTCAGACTGCAAACACCATTTTCAGGTTGTGAAAACACTGTTTTCAAGACTCATGTTGGCAGGAAAGGTTTGATGACATGTGTATATCTGAGTAGAAGCAGGAGCGAAACTCCAAGATACTTTGACTTTCTGCTTTCAAATATTCCATAGCACAAAGGCAATACTTAAAACTCAAGGGCGTAACAGTAGCAAAATGTCCTATTTGTCCAAACGTCTGCTCTCTTCTGTGCATCCTTTCTGCCTCCCTCCAGCAGACTCCCTCACGGCAGCACTGAATTATCACAAGCAAGTGGTAACCATGGGCCAGGCATCTTGGAGCAACACTTACTTTGCTATCCAAATCATTTTGATGTATGAGAACTTCATGGCACTCCATAGCTATGAGCATGTAATGGAGAGACTCAAATGGCCTCAGGACCCACACCTTGCGAGCTGGCAGGGAGCTGGGCCTGGAGACATGATTGCTGATATATGAATATACAAACAGAACAAGATACCTGGCATTGCCAAAGTATGTCCTGACTTCCCACCCCTACCTGACTCCCACAGCAGTTTCCCTGGATATGTAATTGTTTACATGGGCCTCCCTCTTCTAAAGCATATTTTTCTAGATGAAGTTGCTTTTTTTATTTTATTAGCTATCTCTCTGATGGAATTAACACTACGGAGTCATAGAAAGCTATTAAATTGTTAACATCTTGATGCTGTGTTTGGTTACTCTTCAGCAACTGTGTTTTAAAAGATGAGAAACCTCTACTGCACTATTCCTCTGAAGATAACCGTTACTATCATTTGTGTTGCATTTATTCCTAGAAGTCCTGCTGTGATCATACTGGGCAGTTCTGAAATTCACTGTGAGACTTAGTGGTGCTCAGATGTTTTTCTCATCCTGACAGACAAAGCTGGCGAAGGCAGAGAGGCAATTTGGGCACGGAAACTCATGTAGCTTCCCCATGGGGTGGTAACTGTAGGGATAAAATCACGTGTCCTGACTCAGATACCGTCCTCATTTAATAAACTGACTCATCTCTGCTTGTACTCCATAGTTTGAATTACTTCTGATATTTTGTACTGAGAAAACATTCATCAGTCCTTTCAAGTTCAATCAAATAGCATGGAGGGTACAGATCCGTACCATCAAAATATCACACGTATGTAGTCATCACAGGTTGCTGAAACTTTTAAAGGGGCTTAATTTCAGTCACTAGAGGGGAGATGAAAGAGAAATATGTGTGTGTGAAATAAATCTGTATGAGGAGAAGTCTTGTTGGTATTTGCAGTTTCATGTGTTTCTGTCCTACTTGGTTCATTCCTTTTTCCAAGTGCAAAAGAAGTTATCAGTATAACCCAAAATGAGGTAGGCAAACTTTAATGTTCCCACGACTGCCAAGGCATGCTTCATGGTCTGAACAAAGCTACGTTGGTAACATTCACAATGCAAAAATTCACTGAAGCAAGAATCCTATTTCAGGAATGATTCAGGTTGACAGGAACCTAAACCCTACTGGAAGACAATGTTCCTGATTCAGAAGAACATCAGTCATTTCCTGAGGGACTCTCACGTCTCTGTGTCCACACACCCTCACCCATTAAAGGACAGCAATGTCTGTGTGCATCACTACAAAGCACCTCACAGTCTATGCAAGTATAATCTAAACGCAAGCTCCAAGCAGAAAAGCACGGGCAGCTTTCAGAAGGATGCTTCTATGTCTCTTGTGAGCATGCTTGTACGTGCACATGGGCATGCATGTTTCGGCATCAGTCCTGGTTCATTTTAATGGGTGGCAAAGTGTAATTTCAGCCGGCCTTTTACTGAACAGCAGAAATGACATTTAGAAGGCAATTTTACTTGGCTTAGGGAGATATCCTTTACTTGGTGCATGTGTGAGATTCATTATTAACCCTATGGAAACTGCTGAGCTGAATGGAAAGATAGGTTAGATAGAGAAGTTGATAGAACTGGAAAATATTTTTCTTCCAAAATTAATCAGACTTGAAATTAGGTGATGAAAGTAAAAAGAGCATGTGGAAAGGATCAGAATAAGTACATTCTTTATCTTCAAAGAGCCTCCCAAAAGTATTAAGTGAAGTTCCTGCTCTCCTGGAACTGGAACATGCTCAAATGCGTGTTACAGAAAAATGGGATTGCAGAAGTTTTCATGGGTGGCCCAATGCCTCCTCCACCAAGCACTGACCTGAGAGAGAGCAGATGGGGTCCCATGTGAACATTGGAAAATCCCACAGCAAACTCTTAGTGAGAAGCAGCTGCTGCAGAGGAAGATGTGAGGAAAGTGCACAAGATTTCCAGCCTAGAAGATCAGGCTGCAAACATTTACTGCTCTCCAGCTCTTTGCTCTTATGGACCCATCTCCTTTCACCAGCTGCTTTTGCATGCAGAAGGGATGGGACAGGTGTGCTGCATGGAACCAGAGTCCTCTGCTTTGCCACCACCACTCCCACCCTGCATGGGAAAAATTATTCCTGCCATTACAGCCATGCCATCCCTTTCTGTTTAATACTTACAGCAATCTCTTTCCACTTAATTCAAAGTACAGATCCTCTTCCAGATACCAGCCACAGACGGAATCCTTGGACAGAGATTTTCTCTGGGAGATGACCTCAATCAGAAACACATAAAAAGACACAATTTCTTGCTGCCAGAGTTTGTTATTAGTCTCCCCCACAAACCAGCACAGGCACTGCTTTTCAAGCTTTGTTCTTTAGCCAGCATTAGTGTCTGTCTCCCTCTGAAGACACATTGCATCACTGTGACGTGTATTAAGGCTGAATATACATTTTCATATGTTCATCATTCAGCATCCAGGAAAAAAAGAGTTCAGAAGCATTTATTAAAATAGCTAACACATCTGATGAAATATCTTTATCAATTAATTGCTATTAAGTAGTTGAAAGCTGGCTCAGAAATGAATTCATAATTTAACACTAATAACTTACTCAACTAATTTTGCCCCTTTGTCTCCTTCTGAAACAACTTCCCAAGAGTTATCATCATTTTGTGTCCAGGCAAGGATCTTCAAATCCCTCTTTGAAATTACTTCAAATCTTTCCCTCCCTTGAAATGTTATTACAAGACTGATCTTATATAATTTATTACAAGTACTTCACACTAAAAATTCAAGCACTGTTGAGAATTATGATGGGTGAAATGTATTGCTTTCCCCATTCCCTCACTGGCTGTCATTCTTTTCATTTTAAAGAAAGTTTTAAAAAAAGCTCTCAAATTGCACTTTTCAGGGACAGACAGCAGGGAGGGCAGAGGGAGCAGGTAACTGATGATTGGAACTTGGGAATGCGTCACAGCTTTTCCTTTCTGGCTGCAAAGGATTGGTTGAGATGGCATTACATAGGAAAAAAACAGACTGCTGTGAGATTACTGCATTTACAAATAGATACAGCATTTAGAGAACACAGTTTTTGGTTTTGGTTTTTTTTTCCCTTCTCACTGTAGGAAAATAATGGCACAATCAAAATGTGCTGAAATCACTGGAATTTTTTGAGTATTTCAGTTCACCTCCGAAGGCTATTTATGACATCCGAGATGCCAGAATTTCTTGGACAATGCTGGCATTTATGGGCAAATGCTACGTAAATGTTGAGTATTGTATGTATATCCAGCTTCATATCAGTGTCACAGGGTCACAGAACTAAAAATGTCCTTCTTTCTTTAACCATCCTTGAGAACAGGTAGAGCTCGAACAAGTTGAAGCATGGAGGGAATAAAAGGGGAACAACCTGAACAGTGACCTTTACGTATTGCACCCAGAGGACACTGTGACAAGGATCCATGTGCTTTCAGAAGAGGAGTCTGTGATCCATCCAGGCAGAAGTCCCACTGTTAGCAACAGAGCCGTAGGCTACAGACACAGCACTTGCTTCCAGATGAGAAGAAAATAAAATTAAACCGCAGCCATCACTTCTGGTTCTTAATGCCTGGCTTGGATTAATTTCTCCCTACTGAAAATGGTTGATCAGCATAATATTTTCTCTGGTTTGTGAGAGATTTAAGTTTCATATAACACAGCTAGCTTGGGAAGATACTGTGCTTTGATGGTCTCTTTGTTAATTATCTTAATGCAACTTGAGTGAAAATTTTGCTCATTAAATATTTCTAGAGCTGGGCTTGAGGCATGGCAGATGGAGGTGGTTTTCTCTGAAGTTCAGGAAGACTTTGCATCCAAGGTTTTAATGCCACTAGTTAGGATACAAGACTGAAGATCAACTGCTAGTCCTGCCACTGAACTGCAGCGCCTTAAGAAAACCATTTCATCTTTCTGCACCTCTGTCCATTTAAAACTAAAACTAATATCACAATACCTTGATCATAGTACCTTTCTCTGTAATGCAAATTGGGTACCCTGAGTTTGGCAAATATGACTGGTAAATGTTCTCTGGCTTTGGCCAATATTAACTTGCTCAGTTCAGAAAAATTTACTCACAATAAATATTCAGCTTGCCAGATATGTCAGATGCCATCCATTGAAGTCAGACCTACAGATACATGGAGCAAAAATGATAAGCCTCACATCATATAGGTAACTTGGAACCTTGCAAATTAGTAAATAATTCACGAGCAACAGCACAAAGCAGAAAAGGATGTTATGCTCAAATAACAAGAAATCCAAGAAAAAGAAACAAATTTTTTAAAAAAATTAATAGGCTGGCCAATCTAGCTGCTTACTGGAGTAAGAAAGAATTTGCTGAACTGTTGCGGAGAGCTGGAGTTATCTGTTAGATGCATTGCAGCTCTAGATCTCAAGTACTGCACAGTCCCTGAGTGTCAGCACAGAAAATACAGGTCAGGGAAAAGGTTGGACTCACAGCCTCTCAGATTAACCAGGGCATGCAAGGAAATACATCAGTTCTTCCGAGTTGCAACAACTAACTTCCATTCATCCTTCTCTCCAAGGAGAAATGGTAGCAGAGCAGCACTTAGGAAGACGGTGAGCACGGCTCTGAACATGGCTGCTCCCCATGAGAGGCTCAGTGGAGCCCAGTACAACTAACCACATGATTAGATTATTCTCTGGAGTGATTTATGTTTCTATACATATTGTGGGTGGGTGTATTCCTATAAAGATCAGTTTGATGCCCATTAATCAAACATGCCTGTGATGGATTATAAAACGTACCAGCAATTACAGCAACTCTGAAATGAAACTTTTCAGCTCTTTAAAGTTAGCTCCCACTACAGCAAAGTGGCTGACTAATTATGTATATGCCATTAAGCAGTGGTTTTGTCAGCACATAAGGCTCCAAACCCCCAGTAACCACAGACTGACTTCAGTGCAAGCTGGGCACCAGAATTTCTCTGAGGTATGAGGGAACCTGAAGGTGTTTACAATCGAAATAGACAGCAAACTGAGAAACAGAGGAGACAGAAAGCCTTATTATATTTTAATTACTTAATTAAGACCTTGAACGACTCCCTGGAAGAGATGGAGTTTGGACTTGTGTCTTGTTCGAACTCTGTGCTGTACCCAAAAGGCAGAAAAGGGGGTTTTCTTAGTAGGTTAAGAAGCACAAAGTGGCTCAGGGATGAGGCAAATATGTGCTCCGCACTGCTTCTGCTTCTTCACCAAGGAATGTCTTCCAGTGCAGTGTTTGAAGTGACTGAGAGAGTATGGAATGGGACATGAGAGGCAGGAGCTGGTCCTCAAGAAAAGCTTGGTCAAAGGACAGTCCTGAGGGCAGCAATTGTGGAAATGCCGCTGTGGTGGAGAGGGCTGGTCATTTTATGAGGAAATTAGGAAAAAGAGGAAGACAAAGTAATTGTCTGCTTCTTGCCCAGTGCACGAAGGGTTAAAGCTAAGAAGAGAATATATGAACTTTTTGAAAAGTCTAGTGGTTTGGATTCTGCTCAAGGCTTGGATCAACCCATTCCTGGCTTGAGAAAACAGGACAGAAGTGTCCACTTGGCTCAGCTGCAGACTTTATGCATTTTTATTACCAGCGACTGGAGTTCAAGATGAGTGAATTGTAAATAAGGAGAAATGAAACACAATAAAATAGCCTCCAGAGATTTACCTAGAAAACATCTGGAGTTTTGGCACTAACATTTAGAAATCTATACCAATGGAAACGTAACATATTACTGTGAAGTGTAGTAAGAAATAGCACAGATAAATGAGAAGCTAAGGTCTCCTATATATCACAGTAAGATATTTCAGCTCCTTTTGGTTGTGCGAGTTTCTAATGCTGTGCCAAGTATTTCGTTGTTACCTTATTAGATGTTCTTAGTTTACTACCTTTTGCTTTGTAAAGCACTGCTTTAGTGTCACTTAATTTAATTTTTTAAAACATATCCAGATGTCCTGTTCATTTTGCATATGAGAAAACAATATCGAAAACATGTGCTTTCATGCATTCCAACACAGATACTAAGATTTCATTCTCTCTCTGAAACAATCTTGCTTCTGAAATAAATTCCCCTTTTATCTTTGACATCAAATGCCACATTGGCACGCAACAGTATTTTGATCTCTGTAAGTCTCTCTTAATGCTTGTATTTAGCCAAAAAGACCCTTAATTTGGGGGCCTGCCTTCTGGATTCCCACTGAGCTTTTCATTTCTTTTACAATACTGACATCATTGTTTGCATGTTGGACTGATCTGGCCCACTCAGTTTAATGGGCTAAGGCAGAGGGGGAGCACTTGAAGCAAGGGGCCCTCCCAGAGCTGGAGGTAACCAAGCGTAATGGTATGCTCCACAGCCTACCAGCATTGTTTAGGTAAAAACTTTAAACACTGGCAGCACAATGACCTGGAGAGCAAAGGTTGAGGAACCTCCCAAAACTCAATCTGGGTGGTGCTGGGCTAAGCAGCGACATGCATCTCCTTTCAGGCAGCATTTAACTGTCTCTGTTCCCTTTCTGCCTGGGGTGCAATAGCATCCTGTTTAAATTTGGGAGAGGCGAGTGAGCCATTCAGCACCCAATGCAGAGAAAGTGAAAATAAAATTATCTCTGTGCTACTGGGACTTTGCAGTCTTTGGCTTCCCAGTGCATTTTCAAAGAAGACCAACACAAATTGTTGATTAGTAACTTTTCGGGTACAGCAATGGGCTCGCAGGGACACTCTGACTTGGGAGTTGTTTTTGTTTGTGGTTATAGTGTTTCCCTGGCCATCTGGGGGATTATTTAGATGGTTCACAGCCCTACAGTTTTATTGCTTGCGAGAATAATAATTCTACATTTGGCTAAACCCTCAGATTTTCTTTTTTAATAACCTAGCCAAGAATGAGTAAGCCTGGATGCTGCCTACCGTGTCAGAAACTCAAGTACAGATGAATATTTACCAAAAAGTATTTTTGTGGATGATTTACAGTCAGCAGAACCAAGCTGGGCTCACAAGATACCTGGGCCACTCTGACAGCCTGTCTGGCACTAGCACTAAGGCACCTGAATGCCTCTCTCTTATTTTAAAGCAGTCTTTCTCCACTGCAGTTAAGGGTGATACTGCAGGGCAGCTCTTCCAAAACTCCCCCCAAGCCTGAGAAAAACCGCAGCACCTCTTATGCCCAGCATCCAAAATCAGACTGCTCATCTCACAGGAGGGCTGGCTGTTTCTGGGAATCATGCCCTGACTGAGAATTTGAACAGTTTGGCTCTGGCTCTGGTGACTACAAAACCGAAAATCCACCTGAGTCAATAGCCCAGATCTTCACAGCCCCAGGCACAGCTGGGCAGAAATCCAAATTCTGTGTCCCCATTCATACCAACCTAATGAGAGCTCAAGCCCTGCCCTCACAGAAGTGAGCTCAGCCCAGCTCAGATGTCACTGAAGCCAGCTCAAGGATCTTCCTCCTCTACTTCACTGGGCAGCCCTGGTGCTCCATAGAGCTTTAATTTTCTCTCCTAAAGTTCATCTTATTTTCTCTCTTCTATCATAACATTTCTAGTGGTTTACTTTTATTTACTCCCAAGCTTCTCATAAATCACAGGCATTATACAGAAGGCCACTGTATACACCTTTAAGTGCAGGATTGGCACAAAAGAGTCAGTGAGGTTCAGCCATTTCATATGAAGCAACTTCTCAGACAGGCTCCACTGTAACACACAGAGGACACCGGATATGAATGACTAGCAGGAATGGGTTGTTCTCCTTAACTGTGTCTTCTTCACATTCTGAATGCTGAGCTCTCCAGGTTGAAAGTGAGCTAGGAGAGGCAGCTGGGACAACAGCTACAGGATGCTGCCCAACAACCTGTCACAGGACACAGCACTGGGTGATCAGCCTCTCCTCCATCCTGTGCCCTCCATCACATGAGGATAAGGCAGGCAGGGAACTTGTGCCAATGCTGAAAGCTTAACAGGCCTTGACACTCCAGCATGCTGCTTTCTGATCAGTAGCCACCCAAGCAGCCCACAGCAAAGGCAGCTTGTGATGCTATTAGTTACCGTATATTCACCACAAATGCAGAGGGGCCAGTATCTGCCTGAAAGAGGTTCTATGCAGCCAAAGGTTCAAAGTCCTTGCCAGTCCTGATCCAATCTATAGGCTGAGTGTTACTAGCATTGCTGGAGGCACAAAACAAGATTACAGTAGTGAGACTCAGCATCAGTACGTTAATTACGCTGTTGACCTAACAGGCAAAGTAGCAGGGTTAAAGCAATTGCTAACCCACTGAGGCCTAACAAGCCTAGTAAGGTCATTTACCTTCTTGGCCGCTCTTTTCTCCCTCTGGTCTTCCTCAGCAAAACACAGAAGCAGAAACCTGAGCTGACTTCTCACATTCAACAAGCTAAAACGATCCTGAACGTTTTGTAATTACTGAACAATTAAAAAAAAAATAAATTACTTTCTTCCCATTTTCAAACCACCAATTAACCAGAAAATCTGATATACATCATAATAAAAAGCCTTTTCCTTTCCAATCATGAAAAAAAAAAGAGAATGTAGACAATGTGATCATGTTATAAATGGTATTCAATTAATAGCTAGCTAAAAATTATACAAATTATGATTCACAGACTGAAAAACTAACAAATGGGAAACAGTCTAACTAAGCAAATAGATGGGCTAGCATTTGCAAAATAAAAAGTGATCACAATGAATAAATAGGAAGCTTCTAGGTGGATTTACACATAAGGAGTAGGGAAAATAGGGAGCTATAGATAATTGATGTTCTGCAATCAGAATACAGCTCTGTTACGAGACAAAACAAGGGCTTCAGGTGAGCAGAGCCTACGGAAATCAGACATTACTGTTTGACTCTCAGAGCTCTTGCTGAGACTTGCAGAGCTCTACAGTGACATTTCCAATCACGTCACTCTGACCTAGGACCATCAGTACCACTCCATCAAGTAGATACCTGCTTTAAATACACACAGGGTGCTTTTGCTATGATCCTACTATGCAAAAGATACATGTATTAAATCCTGAATAAGAATAAATGCTAGCTAAAGGAACTGACTGGAATTAAAACTTTTACCAGATCTTTTAGACTCACTAGAAAGTGATCATCTTGCCATGAAACAAGCAGCACAGGATAGTGTGGGACTAAACACATCACTGAAACAAATGTTGTTTTAGTCTCCATAGCTATGCAATACGTTTAGTGAGGAAAGACATAAAGGACATTATGTCCACAAGTGAGTTACAAAATAATGCCAACATGCTCTAACACGACAACCTAAGTCAGTCTTGTAAAGGTTCATTCATAAATTCCACACAAGGTTATCACTCCCTATATCCTCCCACTAAGGAACTCATTTTGTTGTTTGACATATTTTCTTTGTCTTAAGGAAATGATCAGATGTTTCACCCCCAGGCCAAAGTTATGAGCATCTGGAAATGGTTGAATGACAATATTCATCTTGCTTGAAAAATAATTCTGCTAAGTGAAGCCTTGATCTGTGAGAGAAATACACAGGTATTAAGGAACAAAAATGAGCAGGCATTTTCTATCTCTCCACAGGTTAAACCTCCTCATTATTCTTTCCTTTTTTCCAGTTGTTCATATCAACTGAATCACAGAATCACAGAACTGCAGAATGGCCAGGGTTGGAAGGGACCTCAAGGATCACGAATCTCCAACCCTCCTGCCACATGTGGGGCCACCAACCTCCACATTTAATACCAGACCAGCCTGCCCTGGTGTAGTATTGGAATTATACAGAAATAATACTGGAATTATAACTGCTCTAACACAGTCATTCACCTAAACTTTCCCCTTATTCAAAAGCATGATGTTATATGAAACTCCAAACACATCTCTTCCGCTGCAATAAGATGCCCTGAGCTGCTGGGGCCCGGCTGCAGAGGCCTATAATAGTCTTCTTGTTCAGAGAGAGGCAGAGAGGTGACCTGCTCCATTCTGCAAGTATCAGTAACAGAAAGTTAATAGGTGGCAGCACACAACTTCCAAACAAGCAAAAAACCTGCAAAACCAGCAAAACAAGAAAGTCAGTTCCTCACATACTGTGGTTTCTTCCGTCTTCCTATTACCTTGAAATAACAGAAACCTTGCTTGTTATGCAGGAGCAGAAGCCTTTCCACTGAGTGGCCCTTGCAGTATCATAGAGCTGTTCAGCATTTTGGGGCTTGGAGAAACGGTGCCTGTACTCATATAAGATCCTCACAGATTCACAGAGATTCAACAGGAGTTATCCTGAAATTGTAGAACATTTTGCAGGGTCATCAAGTTACACAAACCATTTAGCTCTGCCTGAGGCACACTAATGTGTAAGAAACACAGATATGCCTCAAAACAAAACAGTAAAAAGGAGGCTTTTTTCTTACTCCCATGATTACTGATGCCTTCGGTTTTTGGCAGAGATTTACCTTTCATTCTTCATGTCATTTCTAAGGATATTTTAAAAGGACTTTGGATATTTTCCAGAGGCCATTACTAGCTCAGAGACCATACCCATGTTATTTTTAAGTGACGAGTTATCTTTAAGATTCAACCCTACTAAAACATTGGCATTATTTTTTTACTGAAGAATAACGCACTGGTGAAACACGGAAATTTCTATCAGCAAGTTAAAGACTCCATCTGGGAGTCCAGAACAGCTTTTTAGCAGTGAGCCACAAGATGTTCACCGGCTGCCTCAGGCATTCCAGAAACCTAAAATTTTCCAGAAGAAACTCTTACCCAGCAATTTTACCAGGCACAAAGAACAGATCAGACTTCTGTGGGTGCAGTTCTTCTACATAATTGTCTACTTCTTCAACACTGCAGTGCCAAAATCATAAACCTTGCCTTCACTTCCTGCCATTTGCTTCATAACATAGGCAACCTGAGGTAACATCGTTATAATTGTTTTTAAAGTTAAATGGATTTTGTTGGGGGCTAATGGTTATGGTCTATGAGACAGAAATTCCAGGTCTGAGACAGACTTGTATAATCTTGGCTTTGTTACCAGGGCAAAATTTTGCCACCTACTAAGTACATTTCGGAGCCCACAGATATGATCCGGGGGCCTTGAATGAAGAACATGGAGACACTAAAATTCAAACTATAGCTATGGCAGGTCAGGAGAATTATCAGGGCTCACCATGACCATAAATCAGTCTCTTCTGTTCTTAAAATCGACACAGCCACTTCACAGCCTTCTCACAATAGTTCAGCATCTCCTGTATTTGCATGTACCTCAAACAAGAGATCAAACAAGGTAACGCAAAAAGGCATAGCTGTCCAGCTCATATTTAATAATCTTAGTTGATTTTGCAAAACAAGCCTGCAAAGCATCCTTCTCACATGTCTAGCCAAGTGCACCTTATCCATAGGTGAGTATACGTATTCTGACAACAGTTTAGTTTGCAACACAAACAATGCCACCTACCCACTCAACACAGTAATTTTTACCCAATCTGTTACAGACTACAGAAAGCACAGGCACATAAACACATACTTATCAGTCCTCAGCAAACAGTTCAGAGCTTTGGGTTGTTTTCATTTCTGGAAACAAATCCTGTAGAAATTTGCTTTAGTCTGAATCACCTACCAAAATCTATCACTTCTACCTCCCCAGCTCCCTAACTTGGCTCACAGCAGTCACATTGATTCAGCTCATCTGCGATAACAACACACTGCCAGTTTTCCTAACTTCATCACTACTTCACTGGTTTTTGTGCATGTGACCAACGATGTGATCTTGTTCTACTGGTATTACATTGATTCTGACATTCTTTTGTCAAATCTTTTTTGGATGATCCCCCACACACTAAGGATAACTTCCAGGATGACAGCATGTTCTGCTGTTCTGTTCCTGGGTGCTTCCCTAACAGAGTTGGACACTATGATCATCTCAGATGGCTTCAGTGTCCTCCCATCTATAACCATGCAATCCAAAGTTTATTCACTGCTTCCTCCGCTCTGCTTCAGCAACAGCCACTTCAGCTTCTCCATAAAATATAACTGCAGTTTTATACGCTTCCATCGCATACAAAACATTACAGCCACCTCGCTGACAACAGGATCAGAACAAACCTTAGGCCACACTTACTCTCTTATAGATCTGGCTCAAGCTCATGACAAACAGCTCACGCCACCTACTCACTGGGCTGACAGACTGCCTGCACCTACACAGTGAGACAAGCATAAGGTCCAGCTGACATAAATGTGACCAGAGCACATTCTTAATGCTACAAATGGTTCTTATGTGCTTACCAATGTGGAGGAGGACAGTTCTTAGGATGAAGTCAGTGGGGACGTCTGTGTAACACAGGGAGGACAACATGACAGCCATTCCCTTGGGCATGTTGCCCATCTCCTAGACTGCATGGCAACATATGCACGACAGCATCATGCTCACACAAGTGCCTGAGGGACAAGCATGCCACCAGGCATGCTTGCACAGGTAGGCCTGTGGCACTGGCAAGAGGTGGGTGGGTGCACGTCCTGTCAGGCCCACGGCTGCCTCAGAGAGTGCTTCTGAATAACCAGAAGGTGCTTGACACTGACTGTAGTGGAACAGAACTGAGCCTAAGGCACATGCAATCAGAAACAGAAATCTTTCCATAGATGGGGTTTTTTTTTCTGCAGAAAAAAAAATGAAATGCTCTGCTATCCTTCTACCAATGGAGAACGTGCGAAAAATGAGCAAACTGAAACTAGCTTTCTAGTACCATCTTCAGAGTTGCTGCTGGCTGTGGCCTTCCATAACGAGGTTATGTATCAGTGCTCCTGGAGGGCAGGCCTCCACCTGCACAGGACTCAATAAAATATAATCAGTGGGGAACTTATCTCGAGGAGATGTTATTGGAAAAGAACTGGGAATACCTGGAAGCTATACTCAAATTATAGTTGCCAGAGATACAAAACAGACCCAAATCTTTATTATATGCAGATGTTTTATTTCACTTCATCTCCACAACCTGGTATATAAAATTATGCTTATGATGTGCAAGGCACCATACGCTCCAAAACATTTCCTTCCTTCTTTCAAACTAGGTAGTTTGCTTTTTCATGTCTCTCAATTAAGATTTTACTTCTCAGCAATCAGAAGATGTGCTCTGGAGGTAGCCATCTGAGATGACAACTACCTAAACTTTTCAAAAGAAAGCTCACTAAACATTTAAGACCAGAACTCCTCCTCTGTAGGTCTGCATTTTCTGATCAGATTTACATGGAGCAGGCAATTAGTTTACCAGCAATACCAGCAAGACTAGTGTGAAAACAAACAGATGGACTGGAATATTTTCAGGAAGAGAAGGTATTTTTTGTTTTCTCATTTCTGTACTTCAGTTAAGGCATTCTTTCTTTCTTATCCCTTCCCTGTGAACAACAAACACCGCTAAGATGATGTGCTTGTATGCTTGATATCTGTGCATGATACAATCTTGAAATGGCATGTTGGAAACAGCAGTAATGGATCTATTGCAATCCCCACACTTCCATCGACTTTCATTTCCTGAAACCATACATTCAAGAGCAGAGATCATCCACAGACATTTGGAAACACCCAGCATATGATGAGGGAATATTATTCCTTAAAGTGTTTCTAAAACGTGCCGAACACACGTCTTTATTCAGTATTTCTCACTGCATCTGCTTTAAAAATCAATTCTGGGAACACCCTTCCTTATGGGCAGCAGAGCACAGTTTCATCACAGGCTCTGCAAACCACATCTTGAGGAAATTGCAGCAGATATCACCAGTCCTCCTCTGCTGCCACACACCAGGGAAAGCATCTCTGGAGACATGCAGAAGACAGAAATAGCCACTGATCCCTTCTGCTACTCCTTGTGCGGGCGCTTGTCCCCTGCCTGCATAGAGCTGCTTGAGCACCATTAGCAGGTCTGTGAAGGAGTGTGAGGGACTGCTTGGCAGCAGCACAGCAGTGATGACAGCCCAGGTGTCCCCACCTCATAAGCACACTCTACCTCATCACCTTAAAAGTGAAGATTAACAGCAACATTCTTGACTTACATGAGCAGTCCTGAGGCCAGGGAGAGCAGTCACCACTTCCCAGCCCACTGGGCCAACACAGCACCAACCTAGGTGCCTGCCCAATCCCTCCTAACACCGGTTGCCTTTGTGCAGGACTGTGAAAGAAGCGTTCAAATTGTTATGCTAGGTAATACTAGCACAACAGCAATGTGAACGGCACATTTTCCACCAGCTCTAACATAAAAAGTGATCATGTTACAAATTGTTGGGACACCTTTCTAGAAGTTGCTGTGCTCAGGCCATGTCCCAAGCTGAAGTTCAGAACTGGGTATTTCATTGTCAGCAGCCACACTGCAGACCTCCAGCATTAATTAGCATTTGGGGGGGCCTGCTGCCAGCAGGTTCTCTGCAACCATGGGCTGTTTTCCACAGGAATATATGTGGGTTGTAAATTGGATACCGCTCTCAGGAGAGCACTGGAGTCCAGCACTGTGTTTAATTAATCTCAATGCTTTAAGGCCTGGGGCAGGCTTGTGGCAAGCCAGTCTGGTGTGGGAGACCCTGAAAAACAATGGGACGCTGCATTTAAATGGAAGAAGCAGCCCTTTCCTTATTGTTTCCCACATTTCAGTCTACATAATCAAACAGCCAAATGCACCCGTGTTCATTGGATGCTCACTTTGAATTCTGGTCAGGAAACACTTCAAGGAAATAATGTTTTATGAGATTACCAGTCACAAAGTAATAGCAAAAAAGCATTAAATGATCTTAACCTTTTCCCATAGCCATTGAAATGTACATTTCTATAAACATATATAAGCACGTATATGCACACACACACACACTGTTCATACCTCTCAGTACAAATTTCTCCTCATCCTTTGAATACACAGTTACATGTGAACTTTTACCTAAATCTAGGAACAAATTTCACTGAGAGTTTCTCAGGAAGTTCAGAGTATTTTCCTTAATTCTTCTCTTCTGACAGTTTGCAAGGCATAAAAATACAGAGAAATAAAGGAGTCTGACTTGGGCAGCCAAACAACTCCTTTTGCCAGACTGCAGACATTCTCTTTAACCTTTTTCTTTCCTTCATTAGGATCTCACTTTCTTTCTCTAAGATCCTCACACCTGTTTTGAGTACACCCAGGTAAATGCCTCAGATATAACTCTAACAGTTTGAGAAATCCTCAGGGATATGATCCTCATGGGATCATCATCATGGGATATCATCCTCAGGGATGAGTAATGCCAGAGGTAAATTTATTGATTCATTCACTGAAATGGGCTAAAATTGCTTAAAGAGTAAGTTATGATGTCTTAATTGGAAGAATAAAAACTCTGAGTCAGCTTGAATTGTGTTTAAAGTACTTGTCTGACTGCTCCTGTGAATAAAGTGTAAAAGTAGCACTGCAACTCTTCTATGGACACAGCTTGTACCACCAGTCAGAGAAAGATAATGGCTGCGAGAAGTGGCCTGAGTTTCTATCCATAGGTAGTAAGATGCTAAATCCTCATAGGAACAAATTCATTGTCAGAGATTAGATAACAAGAAAGATCTCTCTCTAAATATAGGCTGGGGTTTCCATAACAGGCAATAAAGATTCTCAGTAGTCCTGACTACAGCCAAGCTCTTGGGTGACTTATGGGCTGTGGACTTCGTATTTGAGAGTGAAAAAGTACCAAGAGAAAAGTATTGGAAGGGTGCCAGAAGCTTCCAGAGTTTGAATCATCTATTTACCTATGAGTTCAGATAAGATAAATCTCTAACATGCTTTCTGCATCTGCAGTATGTCCTGTCCCTCTGGGTGCATGTCTGCCAGTGGCATTCACATCATGGGAAAAAAGCATACAACACTAAGCTGAAACCCAGCTGGTTGTAGCAGCCCCTCCACATTCCCCAGTGCAGAGTGGGATGAACTGTGTGGTGTTCTTTTAAGCCCAGCTGAGAGCATAAAGGGAACCCTTGCCCAATTACATTTCAGTCAGATGAAACCCATTCCGTAGCATAGAATCATACAATGCAGGATATTCTGAGTTGGAAAGATCCCACAAAGACCATCGAGTTCAATTCCCGGCTCCACACAGGACACCCAAAATTCATGTACAAGAGCACTGTCCAAATGCTTTTTGAACTCTGGCAGCTTGTGGCCGTACCCACTGCCCTGGGGAGCCCGTTCCAGGGTATGACCACTCTCTGATGAAGAACCTTTTTCCTGACACCAACCTGACCCTTCCCTGATGCAGCTCCACGCCATTCTCTCTGTCACTGTCACCAGAGAGCAGAAATCAGTCCCTCCACTCCTCTCGTGAGGATCTATAGGCTGTTACGAGGCATCCCCTCAGTCCCCTCTTCTCTGGAAAACAAAGTAAAAATTTTTACTGAAGTGCTCCATGTTGTCATAAGCAACTGCCCTAAGTGCTCATGCCTTTTTACATCCTTCTCCTTTCTCACTTGTTCCTTACACATAAGCCTGAGAAATTGCAATCATCATAGTTCATTTTAAACAATGTCAGAAACACTCAAATGTCTTTAAAAATCCTTCAAGAACATGTGGAAGACATAAGCAAAGGAAGGGCTGTGTCTCTGTGTCTACTTGGGAATGCATGTTCTCTAACAACATAAAGCCACTGTCCCATGAGGGGAAGACTGATCTATATGCTAGCTGATGCAGTAAAGTTAGCAGTTAAGGTTATTTCCTTGCCAGGGGACATTTTCTGTCATTTCTACTAACAAAACAAAAGAAAAAGAAAAAAAAAAAAACAACAGTTGGGACCCATAAATCATCTAAATTGATGTATATGTATGCTACCATCTATACATCCAGACACCACCACCACATTATACCTAATATATGCACGTACATGGACTGAATTAACTTGATAAAAAGAAATCATGTATTTCCCCAGCAGTCCATCAATTTCTATAAAAAATGTAAACTACTATAAATGATGACATTTGAATCCAGCAATGGTCAACCCTCATCATTTTCAGGTTGCTTTAAAATGACTCTGTTATGCATGTTAATCTCTCACTGTCAAAATTCAACGTATCTTATGCACCCTGACCGCTCACCATATATTCTCTCATCAAATATTTTGCTATTGGAACATTTTAAAAAGGCAGGTTTGCTCTAATCCCTCTTCTTTCGTTAAGAAGATGCAGCAGTACAGATAATACCTTCCATGTGCGAAGGCACGCACAACATATCTTCAGATCAGCAGAGCAGTGCTCTGAATACCACAGGCCAGATGTTTCCAGAGGAAACGCTCAGCGTCCTCGCAAATTACTGTGAAGGCCTTGCAGCAGCCACCCCAGCCACCTTCGTATGAGCAAGCACCAGGGTGCGGGCTTTGCAAAGCTTGGGTTCAGCAGAACCTGTTGCTCTGCCGCAGGAGTGACAACTTAGTTTATTGTCACCAGAGTCAGTGAAAAAAGGTTGCACAATGAACTGACCCATTTGTGCAACTGTAGGGCTTGCAAGAGGGAGAAATGAAATAGCTTCCTAGCGTGGCTGTGGATCAATACATGCACTGAAGCACAAGATTTTCTTCCGTTCCTTTTCCTCTTTCAAAACTGCAGTGTGTTATTAAGGGCAAAACTTACTGAGTTACGTTATTGAAGAGTAGCAGCTGTGCAAATCAGTTCAAATGTAGTGCTTGAGCTAAGCACGGCTGGTATCATTTCTTCTATTCTATTCCCTCTTAGGAGGGAAAACAACTTTTTACACTGGTAGAGAGTGATAGGACAAGGGGGGATGGTTTCAAAATAAAAGAGAGGAGTTTTAGAGTAGATGTCGGAGGCAAGTTTTTCACAGAGAAGGTGGTGAGGTGCTGGAACAGGTTGCCAGAGAAGTTGTGTACGACCTGTCCCTGAAAGTGCCCAAGGAGAGGTTGGATGGGGTCCTGGGCAGCCTGATCTAGTGCTTGATCGAGCGGGTCCCTCCTTAAAGAATAGAACAGTGTCTTCATATTTGTAGTGGGAGAGAAAGCAATTTGTACTAGGACAGGACCATGGATTTCTGGACAAGATTAGGAGTAAGGCTTGTAGGATAGGCAGGACAGAGAAGACAGCAGTGCTTGCAAGGTAAGGCAAATAAAGGAAATTAAAAACATTCAGTATTTTTTTATTTTTCAATTACAATATTGTAACTTTGAGGGGACAAGTGAAATGACTGAAGCATATTACATAGGCCTTCCAGAAGCAGTCAGAAAGCAGACACCAACTGCCTCAGTTCTTACCCTCAGGCTCAGAAGTCCCTCTTCTAGCCTTTCTTCCTTATCCCCACTACGGTTTGTTTGCACCTCAGTATTTGAAAGCTGAACATTTTCCTGCCCATTCTTGTCCAAAAAGTCCATCCTTGTCAAAAGAGTCCATGCTCTCTTGGCAAGCCACTTTCGCTACTGAGCAAAGGCTTTGCTGAATGAGGTCTTACAGTTTCTCTGTTCTCCTCACGAAGCACCCAAAGGAAACACCAAAGGCCTGGGGATGGCCCAAAGTGGGGAAGATCTGGCCTGTGGTGCAAAATGTGTCAGGAGAGGTGGCAGCTCAGCTAGAGGCTCGTTTTGATCTCTCCAGGACACGGCTGAGGAGCACCACACACACACAAAAGTGCTTATCCAACACAGACACCAGGGCAGAACAGAGAGCTGGAGAGGCTTGTGTGTGCATATTTAATAGACAAGTAGTGACTTGTTTTATGATCCTTATTCATAATTTATTGTTCGAGAGCTCAAAAACTGCCGATGTTCTTCATAATTTTGCATTCAATATGTTTCCACAACAACAAACTAGACAGGAATGGGCAGAGGGAGGAAAAAAAAGAGGCTACTTTTTTTGGCTTCAACCTTTGGAATCAGACAATAGGGCAAAGAGAGGAACACATCTCCTGGCAACCTCCACTTTGGCAATGGACGCATAGAAGGATAAAGCTCTCTTCATTTTACAAACATAAACTTCTCATTCTGGTCTTTCTCTTTTTTTTTCTTTTTCTTTTTTTTTTTTTTTTTTTTTTTTTTTTTAAGATTCTGTCCAAGAATGCTGCAAAGATGTAAACTGACTTTTCAATCACTTCCCTCCTCACTGAAGGAACAAGATTGTAGAAAAGGCTGCTGATAAACGTTGTATTGTTGAGCCAAACCTATTTATGCCAAGAGAGACTTTTTGATTTTTTCCTCCCTCCTCCCAGTATTTTTTTCTCTCAGACTTTTAATAAGGCAGTAAGGGAGAAAAGCAATGATGCAAAGGGGCAGAGGCTCACTGTGACCATATACACATCACCCCCAATGTTTGGGTCCTGTTGGGCAGTAGTTAATTTTGTGTGTCATATTTTATGTCACACTTATTAGCCTGAAGTGCAGTAATGCATGTTTCCATTCACAAGAGAGTCTCTTCTGAATAACAAGGCCATGAATGTGTAATAATAAAAGTATATTCCATGTGGCAGGGGCTGTGCTAATTAGGAAGACTTAAAAATCCCTGTCAAACATTGTGAAATGTTAAAATGCTTATATAAATGTTTAATAATGAAACTGATAAACTGAGTGGAGGTGGCTTGGGGAAAACTGTCATTTGAATAGTTTTCTGAGTTATGAAACAGTTTACAGTTTCTGCAAAATATGCTATTAGCAAATGTTTCATCTGGTTGACACATCTCTGATGAAAAGCTCGATGTGATCTGCAATCTAGCATACTCCAGCAGAAACATGGCAAGTTTGCCCACTGCCCTTTGCATTGGCTGCCAGCTCTCCAGGGTGCTGGACCAGCAATACTAGCAAAAGGGTGAGCAGCCACCTCCAGCATCTGGGGAGCTGGCACTTCTTTGTGTTCTTCCCCAAAAATCTGAGTCCAGGTGTTGATGTCTTCCTTGTTGCCAGCTTTAGGACACCTCTGCAGGATTAAGTCACAGGACAATTATCTGCAGCTTGCTCACAGGAAGATTCAGTCATGGCTATGAACTAGGACACATTTAGTCATTCCCAAGCCTCTGCCCTGCAGCCTTGGTGCTGCTGTGGGACCAGGGCACATCCCTCCTTAACAGGCACATTAAGAGCAGGATGCAGCACTGGCAAAGCCACCACACACTGAATGCTGACTGTGGGAGGCAGTGCCCACACTATCAGGTTTCACCCCTTTCCTGATTTGTTTCCTGGCTGCAGCACTCTCCCCAGAACTGCAGCACTGTCCTCAGTCACAACAGACAAAATGCCTACTTTGATTAAGGAAGAAATGATGAATGAAAATATTTTGATGAATGCAAACTTCATTGTAGACAAATTAATTGTGCTGCTCATTTATGAGGCTAAATCAATGGTAAGAATCATTGATGAGAAACCTATTGAAACTCCAGAGATGCTTTTCAGGAACATACGATTGCTTCCAGTTTTTCAAACAGCACTTCTGTGGCAGAGCTCCACTGACTTCAGTTCTGCTGAGCACCAGGTAAAGTAACCCAGCCCCAGGCAGGGCTTTCTCATTAACAGAGAATTTTTATAACATAATATTTCATATTATATTTCATATAATCCCTTAGAAAAACACAAAGGTAAAAAAAAAATAGCTTTTCACTAAAACAAAGGCAATTACATTTTTCTCCTACATTACATTCTTATCCCACATAATAAATGCAAAGCTCCCTGGGCTGGGGGAAATACAAGGTCTAAAGACAAATGAAGAACACAAGCTCTCATCTGATACCAGTTCCACTTGTAAAGTCCAAGACAATGCTACTAACACCAGTGTGTTGCAGAGCAAAGTATGTTCTAGCACCCCTGTTGTCAAACCCTCAGACACAGAAAGACTGCCCTTCTAGAGGGCAGGCTGCCTTAGCGCCTGCTTACCTGCGGAACTGAAGAGCTGCCCCAGCTCAGGGGTGGCCTAAATGTGAGTTTTAACCTATGACCATTCAACGTGTCCAAATTCCTTCTTAGATCTGAATCCTTTCCTCAGAGGCAACTTTCAGGATAGATTCAGGAGAAAACGTATGTTCCTACAGTAAGCTATTTCAAACACTGATGCCACACAAAAGTTAGACACCAAGCGCAGCTGCATTTGTCTGTAGCAAAGCTGAGAGCAGAGAGCCTGCCCCCTCAACCTCACAGCCTCAGGGAACAGATCCCAGCATGGGGAGCAGCTCAGGTGCTGCTGCCTTGAAGAGAAAAATGGAAACTAGCAATCCCAAGTTAGAGTGAACACCCCTCTGCATATCCCAAATCCTGCTTGTTACCAACTTCCATGATAACAAAAGAAAGCATGCTCCATCCTCACAATGGCATGGAAACGCTGCTCTCTTGAAATACAAGAAAAGTCAGGCCAGAGAATGAGGGATCTGTCTCACCTCCCTGCCCTGCACTTTTTCAAACCCAAATCCTGTACAAGTTTTATTTAACACTGGCACACAGCTCATGAATTGCTAGCAATGCAGGAGGTGCTGGGGTAGCAAGCCAACCTGTTCACCTTCTGTTCTTCTGCCAGAAACTGAAATAAATATATAAAGAGAAATACTTGAAGGATAGACTCAGGAGACACCCCCCGCCAGGGTTGGAAAGTAACATTCAGCTCCCCTGGAGTGCATATATATGGGGCTATTAGGACCAGCTGAATCTCTTGACTCATGATATATTATTATGTCTGTGTTTTCTTGCAAAGCAGGCTGCACATGGCAGTCTGAATCCTGACCATCTTGCTGAGATCAGTTAAGTGAGCTCTCTGGTGCGGAACTGATAGAAAAGAGGGTATTAGCTAGCTGGAAAAAGTAGGAAAAAATTGTCCTTTGACTTGCACCCCTTCACTGAATTGTAGCTTGCTTCACCTTGGTTCTTGGGTAAGGTTTAACTGTCCTTATATAGATTTTTATTTAGGCTCTTCATGGATCAACATCTCGGGTTACTACAAAGCTATACTACCATGAAAGTTGGTATTTTGCCCTGCCATCAAAGATGCACCGCTACGTCCATGTCTCCAACTCAGTGGTTAACCTGTTTTCTTCTGTTCTAACACCTATTATGAATGATTTGAGGAAAGCAGTGTTTTTGTCTCAAATATAAAAAGAGAAATAGATTAAAAGTGAACAAAGATTACCATAAAGCTAAAGTATTTTTTCTTCATTATGAACTTGCTGCTTGGGATCATCATAGTTTAACTTCTGTTCACTCCATTTAATATTTTTCCTTAGCTTTGTTCTATTTCACAGTTTGAGAAGGATACTAGCACAATGATTTTCATTCTCTACTTCCTACCTCGAGCACAAAATTGCTGCACACAGATCTCTCAGCAATTCAACAGAGTGTTTCACTTACTAACTCTTGGTCCACCAGCAAAATGTTTCAGATTTTCCTTTAGTTTTATCTGTAACAATTTCTACTTTTTATTATTTCTACTGCCCTGATCCCATTGCACAGAGATTTAAAATGGCTTATTCATGGTTGTGGCAATAAAATGGGGCTCTTAAAGTGATCCTACAGTACAATAATACTCTGTTGAAGATTCAATAACTCCTTTTAAAGTCAGATCTAAATTTTAACTTACAAGGCACTTGTCAATATCTTTATAATATCCTAAGGAGAAAAAGAACAGGTCAATGAATAGGCTTCAGGAGTCAAGACCTGTAAATGTGATAGAGGAAAAAGGAAGGAAAGAAAATGATCCACCCTTATATTGTGTGGTGAAGGTATTCCATGGGGACTTCTGAAATCTGAAGCATACATTTAATAATATTTTTCAAAGACATACCAATATATACTTAATGATCACTTTTAAAGTACTTGGAAAATTTCAGAAAGCAGATGAACTTTAACACAAGACAGTGAGCAAACTACTCCAGAAGTCCATCCACAGATTGTGGTGACAGGAAGGGAAGAATATGAGCCACTAAAAATATCAATGAAAGTATCAAAAAGATACAAACATGGGTAAGTCTTTATTCCAGACACAGTAACTTGCACTGTCCAGATGCATTAGATCATGAAACCTCCCAAGAGAAAAGAATCTATTTTTACTTTTCTTTTACCTCCTTTTACCCACATCTTCAGAACATGCCTACAAACATAGCTGTGTACTCTAATATCAGATCTGCTCCATCAGCAATTAGATCAGACTATGCACCCTTCATGAAGGAAATCACTTGCAAGGGTACAATGTGTGCTGGCAGCAAGAAGCAGTAGTGCTAAAAGTCCAGTTGGATCCTTGTCATCTCAGAGAATTCACTGAATGTGGCAGGGTGCAAACTGCCAACTACAGATTAGTCCCAGAAGAGAACGGGGCCTCCTGGTGGTACTGTAACACAAACAGTTAAGACTGATGACAGTACCAAAAGCCACTTTTTTCACCCCGATGGAACAGGATCTGCATCATGGTGTCTTTTTTTTTTTTTTTTTTTTTTACATGAGTAGCCTGACCAAGCACAGAAATAGCCTTCAGCTCTTCCCACTTTCCCACAGCCCTGTCAGGCAGTCTCTCAGATCCTCTTCTGTCCAGCTTCTGTAGCCTCCTGTGCCTGTGGACAAGGGACCATAGAGGCTGCAGGACTACATGTACATGAGGACTGGGAGTGGGGCACAGTGTGGCCACAAGCTCACCAGATGGTTCTGAAGCAGGACAAGAAATGACACAGACAGAAAACTGCTTCTAAAAATCACTTCCTTTATTCAACTCGGAAAAAAATGCCTTGTGTTGACAACAGGCCTGAAGCTGTCATCTTGGAAGAGCACAAGATAAGAGGCTTTCTGATGCCACGCTGTTTGCAGAGGTGATTGCAAACCTCAGAGCTGAAAGCCAAAAGCTGAACATCAGATGTCTCCCAAGACTGAGAGCGCCTGAATGTAATAATATTTGCTCATTCTGGTATATATTTCAATATCACAACACAGCTTCCTTCTGCATCTTCACATTCTTTTCCCTGGAGCCACAAACCAAATGCAATGGAAAGCTGATCGCAGAGGCCTGGGACAAAACCCAGCATAACACTTCAGATGGCAGAGCTTTTCTCTGGGAATTTAGAGTACCAAGAAAAAAGTAGAAGGTACAGAGAATGGAAGATGTCAGGGCACATCAACGTGGTCAGTAGAGAGAATTCCTACCTGGAAAGAGCATTATTTTCTATTCAGACAAATTATCTGATATTCATAAAAAGTTGACAATCAGGCTTTCAAGTATGTAGTCCAATAAGAACCTTATTTTGCATTCTGATCATTTTCCTACACACCAGGATGCTCAGAGGAGCAGAGGTTGGGTGCCAGTGGGCTCTATGTGTGCTGGTGTAGTGCAGCAGCCGCTCAGGCCCACACTGTCCTTTGATCAGACTACCAAAGAGGGGTGAGAGAGAGAATTGGAAATGAAATTGAACAGGTGGGAAGAAATAAAAAATATCTGCAAAGACGGAAGACAAAAAAGGAAACCAAAACACAGTAATAACACCACGTAAAGCCACAATGCAATTATTAAACACTTTCCAGCAACACACAGCAATAAATGGTGTGCGTTTTCTTCACAACCTAACCAAACCTTACCTACCCAAATTTACCCCCCACCTGGAATAGTGATGAGTCATAGGCTTTTATTAAATACTTATTAATTATAAAAAGTAGCCAGTGCATCTTTGCAAGCTGTGTCACAGTGGCAAGGGGTGCAGCAGCATCCACCATGTTGCTGCTGTGTCATGGTGGAAAGCAGTGCAGTGGCACCATGTGGCTGTGGTGTCACTATTGTTCCATGGTAGGCACCATTACTCTAAGACAGGAGGCTCAGGGCAGCTGCATGTCAAAGAACCAAACCCTCTAGACGCCTCTTCCCAGTGTTTATGTTTCCTCAGATACTGAGCAGAAATAAAGGCAGAAGCAAAGGAAATGAAGGGCCTGTTCTGGCCCAATGCGTGGCCTCTGTTACTTAACTAGTGGTGAAAATTATACTCTGATACAGCTCTCATAGGGAAGGGAGGTGGGAAGGAAGCACACTGGTTATATCTCACAATGGTTACATCCACATGAAGGGGAAAGAGAGACCTTGAGTTCACTTGGAATTAAAAATGGGAAAAAAAATGGATAAATAGTTGGGACTTCCTTCAAAATTCTCATCCCAGAGAAGGGATAATGGTAAATTTTGTATTAGCTTTTCACTTGTGCCCTACACTTCTGCCGTACGCTATGGTGCATTCCAATTTAAGGCTTTACTCAGAGGGTTATTTTAAGAAACTACCTGACATCACAAAGATGCTGACTACCTTGGCCTTTAATTACCTGGCCCAAAAAGAACCTCGTTTTGCATTACAATCACTTTCCTACACATGAGGACTCTCAGAGAAGCAGAGGTTGGTCTGCAGTGGCTCCACTCTGTGCTGTAACACCATAGCTGCTCAGCTTCACACCACCCTCTGCTCACTCTTCTCAGGTGGGATGAGGGAAAGAACTGGAAATGAAATAGATTCCATGGGCTGAGATAAGAGCTGTTTACCAAGACAGAAGAGGAAAACAGTGACAAAAATGCAACAGTAAGAGTGTCAGCAGCTGCAAGGCAACTACTCACCACCCATTGACCAATGCACCACCATAAATACCAACTCCTCAGGGGCTAGTGGAATGCAGTCTTGGTTCCTGAGCTATGTAGGGGATATGGAATGCAATGCCGCCTGGCTTGAGGAGAACTGTTCCTCACTTCTGCTCCATGGAGTGTTTGTTCCATGCCGATGGTTAGCAGTCTAGCTGCTCTCAGCCTTTCTCCACGTCTGTAAAAAGTAAAGAATGCTATAAGCATTACAGTGCTGCAAGAGATTCTGCAGAGATACATCAAAAGCATTTGATGTTCATAGACAAAGAACTGTATGGATCCTGAGGTCTTCTAATTACCTTGAGTAAAGAACTGGACCCCAACAGTACAGTTAAAACGACTCTTGATGCCCTTCCTGTGGATGTGGACAACTCAGCATGTAGTGACCAACTTGAAATAGAGAACTGGAAGTGAGGGATGTGTGTCGTCAAGCACCCTCAAATGGATTTTCCTTCATATCAGTGTGTTTCTACAAAGACAGCATATATTTGATTATGTGTTTTGATCAGTGTCGTTATTCTGGATTCTCAGCAGGCATAGAATATGTCTCGCTTGCTCAGGTCAGTGCAGAAATGATAGAAATTGTTCAAATACAGTGCAGCGATTGCCTCTAGGATTTCATGGAGAACTCCACTGGTGTTTCTTCATGTTTTCACTACAGCTGTCCTGAAATTTTTGATATCCACACATGGAAAACAGATTCTAGTTTCCTTGCTGCAAATAATGTCTTTGAGTTAACCCATTTGGAAGAAAGAAGTCTCTCTTTTATTTCCCAAAATATATAGCACTGAGCTGATTTTAAAGTGTCTGAAAAGTTCAGTGCTTATTTCTGTTATGTAATTCTTAACTCTTTCCTCTCCTGCCTTGCAGGCTGTCATGAGAAACTTCTGTTGTTAACTGGCATCACCTGTTTCACATATGCTGTCTCATTTGCCAAAATGATGAAAAGTAAATCCTCCTGCTGAGGTGTATGAGTAAAACAGCATTTCAGGCATGGAAGAACTCTTTGATTTCTCTCAGGCTAGTATTGCAACATTTTAAAAAGAAAGAGGCAAAAAGGAAAATAGAATCAGTCTTTCCTGAAGGTCTGGGAAAAAAAAATCCTGTCATTTGGATTGTGTGTATTCTATACTCTATCTGAGCCTTTAGAGAAAAAAGAAAAAGAAAGTTGTTTGTTTGTTGGTTTTGTTTGTTTTAATCTTATGAAAAGTACTGTTGCTGATCTGGGATATCTTTTGTTTCATCAATTGCATGCGATAGCGAGGCATGGATAATCACAAAGAAATTTGAGTACAACAGAAAAAGAACTACCCAAGAATTCTAATCAGAAATAAATAGTTCCAAAGGCTTAAATACTGCTACTTTGCTTTGAGTAAGTGTAATAGTCTTTTAATTGTACTGTTTGCAGAAATGTTCTGTGGTGACTTCTGGCTTTCTAACAACTCACTGCTCTCATATACTGTCTGAGCAATTCTTTCCAATGTCTTCAGATAGTTCTCCATTCTGTTCTTCCACTGATTCCAGTAACCCCATTAGCATGAGTGGGAGTTGCAAACATGCCCTATTTGCTTACTTAATTGTCAGTTGATATCCTCAAAAACTATTTCATCCATATAATCAACAATCTTCTCATTCATTCAATTTGTTGTATTTCTACCAGTATTTTAAATTGAAAACTTGTGTTTATATAGCTATGAGTTTTATTTTTCTTGTAGTTCACAGAGTCAATAATGATTTTAAATAAGAATGGTCAAATCCTGATCTCCTCAGTTTATTCAATACCTTCCTTCACCAAACGACCAAACTACGTAGTTTAAGATGTATATGGTCTATGATGTTGACACAAGAAAAAATATTTTCTAATCTTATAATCCTCACACAGAGGGTTGTGACACACTGGAACAGGTTGCCCAGAGAGGTTGTGGATGTCCCATCCCTGGAGGCATTCAAAGCCGGGCTGGATGTGGCTCTGGGCAACCTGGTCTATTGCAGGTGATCCTGCACATAGCAGGGGGGTGGAAACTAGATGATCATTGTGGTCCTTTTCAACCCAGGCCACTCTATGATTCTATGATTCTTCTATTGATCTTTTTGGAGTTGAAAGTGCTTGATGTTTTCAGAGCAGCACAACATAGATTTAGGGCTTGGTCCATACACATAAAACTAGCATGAAAAAGGCAATGAGCTAACCTGAGTTCCTTCTAAGCCTAAATTAACATTATTCTATGAAAATGAATAGTGTTAATCTCTTTAAAAAACAAAAATCACTTACTACTTTATACTATTTGATGTATACTGTGGTATTCTTTTAATACAAGTCTGACCAGCAGGGTGAGGGAGGTGATTGTGCCCCTCTACTCTGCCCTTTAAGGCCCCACGTGCCCCACGGGCATCCAGACCTAGAATGCCCAGCACAAGAAGGACATGGGGCTATTGGAATGAGTCCAGAGGAGGGCCACAAAGATTATCAAAGGGCTGGAGCACCTCTCCTGTGAAGAAAGGTTGAGGGAGTTGAACTTGTTTAGCTTGGAGAAGAGGAGGCTCCAGGGAAGCCTCATTGCAGCTTTCCAATACTTGAGGGGAGCTTATAAGCAGGAGGGACACCAACTTCTTAAATGGTCTGATAGGACAAAGGGGAATGACTTCAAATTAAAAGAGGAGAAATTTAGTCTAAAAATTAGGAGGAAGTTCTTTACTAAGTGTATGGTGAGAGAGAGGCTGCCCAGAAAAGCTTGGATGCCCCATCCCTTGGAGGTACTCAAGGCCAGGTTGGATGGGGCCCTAGGCAGAATGATCTGGTGGGCGGCAGCCCTACCCACGGCAGAGGGTTGGAACTTGATGATCTTTAAGGTCTCTTTCAAATTAAGCCATTCTATGATTCTATGACTATGAAAGACTAATGTAGATAAGCAAGAAAAGAAACCAAATACAAAAACCACTTTGTTACTAAGAAAGGCATCATAACTTACACACTGTGCAGGTATTTGAGTCATTTGCCAGAATTCAGCTTACGCAGCTAATTTTCTGCCTGCCTCCCATCAATCTCAATTGTGTTGCTGCCCCTTGAGAAGTGCCAGCTGGAAGATGAAACCAAGTTTTGCAGATGTTATTTGGTCATCACCGAACTCCAGTTGCTATTTTATATATTTACGCACTTTACTCAAGGTTAAACCAGCTAATTCCAGGCGAAAACTGTTCACCAATTGCTCGCCACATTTGAGACTGACAGCGGATAACTGGATGGATGGAAATGCAATCAGTCTCAATTTGGATTCTACAATAGCAGATGACAGCCACATCTGTTCTGGGCAAGGCAGACTGCAGCGCACAATGGCACAGCCCACTGCAGGGAGAGAGAGACCAGAATGAGAGTAGCACAGATTCTGTTTTCTTTTTGCTTCCCTTTTTGGAGGGTGGGGGATCTTCAGTGAAAAGCCAGATCTGCACCTGCAATTCAGATCAGGTTCAGTTAGATAAAGACTAATTTTTTTAACCCTATTTTACCATGGAAAGGGCAAAGCAGAATGTCATAAGATCGATTTCTCACTCAGCATTTTTTTTTCACTTTTAGCTGATCATAACAGTACAAACGCATGGAGGTTCAGCAGTGTCAAACCTGAATCCACTTGTTAATCCTGTCTGTATGTTGCAACTGAATTTTAACTGAATTATCTCTCAATCTACACTCCCTGTCTGAGATACTACCTTCAGGAGCTTCGCTCTTTTCTGAGGGCTACACCTACCCACGGCACAGTGGGAGAACATGACTGCGAGCAGAGAAAGGGGGAAAAAATCTCATCATTTGAGGTTGTTCACTGAGTTAATTTTGATCTGGCTTATACGACTGAAAAGTCTGATGACATCAATGGATGAAGACAAGCAGCGAGAAAGAATGATCTGATGGAAGTTAAATGCAAGTGTCCTTAATGTAATGTCATCTCCACTTTTAAAACTAATTCCTGCTATTAAAATTCCATTAATTTCTAAATTGCTCAGAGATGAGAATAGGAAGAAACCTTGAGCTGTCCTAGTGTGGCACTGGTGGTGCACTAAGAAATAGTGACTCTGACCTCTTTTAGTGGTATTAGCTAGTCTCCAAAGCTCTTTTGATTGAACTCTGCTGCTGAAACATCTGGCTGGGACACTGGCAGTCAGAAAGACCGTGCTTCTTGTGCACCTCTTTCACCAAGCTGGAATCACAAAGAAAATTCTAAAGAGGTTCCTCACCGTATGCAGAGGACAAACTTAGTTCCCAGTGTTCGTGTGTTCTCTCTAACTTTCTTTACATAACTCCTCCTTCCTTTGGGACATGCAAAAATTCATTGGTGAGAACAGGAGCAACATGATGAATAGTGGCTATGACAGACGACGAACTTACTTGGAGAAATAACACATCCATCTTGCTTGATTTAGAAAAGCTTGAATTGCTGGAGCGTTTTCAATCATGAACTGGGAAATTTAATCAGTTTCCTTCCATAATAATTCTTCTTTGCTATGAAACATGACAAATATGAAAGGTCACAGTGAAGTCAGTGTACTTGATTAAGAACGAAACCCTTTCAGCACGGCAGTTTGGACTGTGAAGAAGCACACTGAACTGTCCTACAGCCAGACTGGGTTTAGAAGGTACAAATGCTGAAGAACTTTTTTTTTTTTTTGTGGGGGAGGACAGGTGGTTTGTTGGGTCCTTTTTTGCTTCAACGTACAAGTCTCAAATCAGATGTGTTCAAGTGATGCATTAGGCTAGAATTGAATGAAGGTTACTGATTGTGAGTGAATTACATTGAGAGAAAATAAAAAGCAAAATGAGAAAAGACAAGACTCAGATTAAATTTTTAATAAGGAGTATTTAGAAGCACCTAGCTTCTTCTGCAAAGCCAGTGAATCTTTAATGCAAAAATTGCTTCGAAAAGGCAATTATCCCAAAAAGAAATTGCTCTGCTCTGCAGCAGGACAAAATTTAATAATTAAAATGTACACTGAGAGATTTTACTGCTATTTTAAGTACTTTCATAGTGCAGCCTCAACTATAAGCATTCAAGCTGTTGCCTCCATTACGTAAGACCAGCAAGCAGTTCAAGCTAAAACCCCTGTAAACCAGGCTGTTCTAGAAATGTGACTGCCTCTAGCAAGTGCAGGCAATAGCAGATTCTCTGGAAAGACCATAGGAAATGTTCTGGGGCAAGTACAATGCAAAGATGGAACTGTTAAAAATAAAATACCCCGGGCCATCTGCAGGATGAAGGTTTGAGCTCAGTGCACAGTCTATTTACCCCAGATGGGACATCTTAAACAAAACATCTGAAAGCAAGGCAAGAAGAAAGGGGCACAGAGGCAGCCCTGTATATTACCTACAGTGCAGTGTCTCTGGCTAGCTCTTTCCAGATTACACTTACTCCAGGAGCCTCTCCTTTCCCTTTTTCCTTCTGTGTTCCCCTTCCTTCCCATTACTAAGTTATTCTACACAAATATCCATTCACAAATGCATGAAAAAGCAGGGAGTCTTTTGACTTGATCAGGAAAGAGGATGTGCTTTTTTGTTGCTGTTTTCTGAGAGGATGTTTTTGTGGTAATGTTTTATTTCTGATGTTTTCTTTTTTCCCATAGTTGTTCTCTCTGTATGGTAGTGGTTGCCCATTCAAATATTCATGCTCAACAGAGACTTAATCAGCTCTAGTGATGCTCTCCTTGTCCCAAAACTTCATAAAGATCTCTTAGAGCTTCCAGGCTTCAAGCAGAATTCGGATGTCCTCTTTAAATCTGTTTATGAAACTTCGAAATCTTTTGTCTGTCTGAAATATGAGTCTGTAAAGCAGTAATTTTCTCAGTACAGTTCAGGATGAGTGAAACTGAGTGGAAAAGGCTGAGAAGGAGGAAAAATGTGTTTATTTTTAGCTGCATGTGACTAAGATGATACTGCAGGAGAAATCAGAAAGATACAGCAAGCAGGGGAACGTATTAGGGAGTCGTATGTCTTACATGTGGTGATTAAATGTAGACAATCAGACTTCTCATAAGAAGCAGCAGAAGAAAAGAGTTAAGAAAAAGCAAAAAGGGGATGTATCTCAGCCATTTGAACAGTGGGAAGAAACTTAAAGTCTGAAAGACTGCTACTGAGAGTGGGGAGAGAAGCTGCAGCTTCAAAGAGACCACAGATTAAAAGAATTGAGGCATTGGCCCTGAACTTTCAAAGGGTTATACTTGTTAGCAGCACATCCAGTGGAGTTACCTGCAAGAATGGAGGCCTGGCAGACCGCATGCCCATCTGCAAGAGGTTGCCTGGGACTGGGAATGGCCAGCTGCTGTTCACTGAGGAAATGGGGGCTTAGGATGGCTCCAAAGAAGGATCTGAGGTGGTGTGGGGGCTGCCAGCACAGGAGTGACAGGGAAGAGTACTGCCATGGCACAACTGCGACCGCATCAGAGGTGCTTAGTTTCCCTGGCAATTGTTTCTCAAATGAAAAGTGTATGCTCTTCCATCAAAATACTGGAAACAAAAGAGGAATAGGAGCGTTAACAGGTAGGGAATGAAAAGAAAACACAGAAGAAAAGCTGTAGTTAGATAAGGAAAAAATACTGAAGAGTGTAAGTGTTCAAGAGCATTAAACAAGACAGAAGCTGTACAGCAATCACACAGTTACTATTTTCTCACAGGTAACTCTTCAGTTAAATTACATTTGGCTTTCCTTTGTTCTGCACTTTGAATTCACTCCAGTCTCCCCAGAATATTTTCATCTTCTTCTTGAAGAAATCCACAAGACCAAACAATAGGGAAGCAGAGCAGATTGCTGATTAAAATGCAAGGTGTGCACTTGGGGCCAGAAAGTGCCTGAGGGCAAAGCTCCGAGCAGAGGGTAATCTTCAGGTAGCATGAAGCCAGGAAGAGCTGTGACTCAGTTGCTCTGACTCACCATGCCTCCCCTGCTTCTTCCAGCTCTCTAGAGCACTGGGCTGGGGCAGCAATCTGATTTCCGGCTTTTGCCACTGGGAAATGACTGCCTACACTGTGAGGAGAGACAGGCTGCATCGAGGTAGGGGTATGGAAGCTTCTCCAGTCCCCGCTGTTCTGGGACTCCCATGAGGCAGGAGAAAACTGGAGGAAATACCTGCATTTCCTTGTGATCAGGCACTAGCAGTCAGGCAGGCATCAAGTACCATTCCTCCTTGGTCTTGCACAGAATCACAGGATGAGACAATTTAGCCATGAGCTGCCCACACTTCACATGATGAAAAATCAGCTGGTCGAGGCTTACATTATCACAGTGAGCATGGGCATGTGAGGAGTGAGCCTGAAGCAAAGCTGTCTGAAGGAAGAGCAGAAGGAAGCTGATGTTGTGTTGGATAACAGATATAATCCCAGCTGCTTTGAAGTCAGTGGTTTAACCTCCTGCTGTTTACAGTTGGGACAGGATTTCACCACAAGGTTCTTTTTTAATTAAGATCTTGATTTTTTCTATGTATTGAAATGGTGCTTGCCTTCAGCTCAGGCTAATAAGCAATAAAGCAATGCTACTGAAACAACGAAATTAGTGGCAAGGAGGAGAGAGAAGCTCACTGCCAGCAGTGCCACTACTGAGAAGGGTCTGAGAGACTTAGTCAGGGAAACAGATCCCCACAAGACCAAGCCTGCACCATAACCACTCAGCTATAGCTCAGGTGGTAGCACTGGCGGAAAGGAATAGCCAGGGTTCAGATTTGTGTGCTGTCGCTGTCCCTGCTATCTCTGAAAACCTACAACGGATAAATATAAGGTGCTAAATTACTCCAGAGCTGGGCCTGCATTTTTTACCTACTGCTCTGCATTTTGTTCGGCAGCCATCAGATAACTGAGCACAAAGGCTAAGGCAACATAATTTGAATAACAGCAAATGAAATGCAGTGCAATTATTTCTGAATGTTTTATCTATCTGCCCCTTCTCACATGGTAACAGGATTTGCATCCCTGTTAGAGAAATCTCCAAGCAGATGATGCTTGGATCAGAAGTACATGCTTTTTATTTTTACTTTTATTTCTCCTTCTCTAGCTTAATGACTTCTCGATGCAGGCTCCTTTCTTTCTTCTAGAGACAGTCACCAGTTGCAGCTCAGCACAGGGTCCATTCACCACTCATCCCCTTCCATTCAGTCCCTACAAGTTTGTGGGGCCAATATGGCAATTTTACTTCAGAGTTCCCTGCGAGAAAGGGAGAAAAATCGAGAAGGGAAACTTCTGCTCTCACCTCATCCCCTGAGGGTGGACAGGAAGGACACAACTGGTTCAAAAATCTAGAGAAGGGTAGGAAGCAACGCAATTTGCTGCCCTGAGGGTGAGGATACTCACAGCAGCTTCTAGTCTTGCACCTCTTGCCATCACTTCCTTCTGAGGTATCAGTAGCTGCAGGAATATCTGGGTTACATTTTATCCTTTGCTGCAGCATCCACGTGCCAGGGCAAAGATAGCAGTCCCTATCCTGAAAAGAAGCTGACTTATAGCTGTACTCTTGAATTTTTCAGCAAATTTAATTTCAGCTCAGTGTAATGAAATCCTTGTCCACAGAGACATCTCAAAAATAGACAACAAGATAGCTGGCAAAACATAGCTCCGCTGTTTATTTATAACAGCTTTTTTTTTTTTTTTTTCACCTGAAGCTTTACTGGCTGAATGGCTAAACAAGGACTTGACCCGCTGGACAAAAGATTATTGGAAAGTTCAGTGTTCACATTTTTGTAGTATAGGGTGATCTGCCTATTTTTATCTTTTTAAGGCAGTCAAGTTGATTAATGATATGAGGAAAGTTTGAATATGTGAAGCACCGGCACAAGACTCCAATCTGCAGACTGACCAGGGGCAGAGCCAGCAGGAGGTGATGTTCAACATTGGCCCAGTGGGAAGGCTCAATCCTCTCTCAGAAGACACTGCCATAAAACAGGAAGGGAGACCACTGCAGGAAGGGCCAATTAAGGCCATGCTGAACTCATCCAAAAGCTGGGAGGTATTATAAATAAATTCAGCTTGCTGATGGCCACAAGTAATTCTTGGGACACATTTCATCATAGTGATGCTGAACTGTTGGAACCCATCTGTCCTCAAGGAGTCAATTTTTTGCCACAGGCTTGAAAGTACCTTCACGAATATTTTCCCAAAACCAAGACTGAAAGTGTTAAGTGTTTATATCTGAAAGCAAAGACTGAAAATAACAGATGCTAAAATGAGCAAGCAAGGTTAGGTTCATTTGTACAGGCACATTCGCACACACATCCACAAAGATACTAAAACTAACTCCATGTTCTCTTCCAAAACATTCACCTAAGTGGAGAGAAAGCTGTAACTGGATACTGCAATCACAGCTGGATGCAGCATAGTTCTTTAAAAGAACTGCAAAACCAGCACACAACAGAAACTTCCACATGTGGAAAAAGACTTATCTGTAAGCAAAACAGAGGTGGGGGTGGCACTTGTCCTGAGAAAAGGAGTTACTTTGGGTAAGTATCACCCATCATAAGTTAGAAGGAACTAACTAAACAATTTTCAGAAGTGAAAACTTCTGTTTTACAGAGAGTTTCCAGGCAGCACTAGCTTATTGCATGTTGTATGGTAATAAATCAAGTCTAAAGGCAAGTACTGAATGTGATAAATGTTCTCTAAGTCTCTAAAGCACCTGAACATATTCGTCATGCTGAGCCATGCTGGAACTATCAGGGAAATCTTGTACTCATTACAGACTAAGTATAGTTGAAAATAATAATAAATACAAGTCTTTGTATTTATTATTGTATCTTAACACATTTGCATCTTTTAATGCAAAGCAAAACGTACCTAGGTACAATTTTAAGACAGTTCAGCCTCTCAGAAGAAACAATCTTCCTAGGCCACTATGCTGGTATTACCAGAATTCCCAACATTCTTTCTGACCCTCCACATACCTGGCTTCCAAAGGCAAATTCTAGTCACATGCAACATGCAGCAAGTCAAGGATATACATTTGGAAAGTTCAAAGGAAAATGAAAGTGTTCCTAACACCAATCAGAAAGTCTACAGAATGGATAATAAATGCATAAAAAGTTAATGAGTAGATAATTGGTTTCATTAAAAGATAAATGCCCCTTACCCCTAATAGCATTAGTGGTGATATTACTCCATCAATACCCTCCAGCTTATCATAACCTCTTTTTATGCCTGTAGAGTCACGTCCTGCTTTCCAAAGGAGTGTCTGCCTTACCTCTGCCTGAAGAAAGATCAAAGGATCTTGCTAATGACCTGAGTTCTTCAGCCTATAAGTGACAGACAGCTCTATCTCAAACTCATCAGGAACAAGTAGGAAAAAAAAGTCAGAAATCCCAAAAGAACAGTATTTATATAGAAGAAAAGAACAAAAAAGCAATGGTATTAAATACATTCCCCAGCTCCATAGGATAATTAGTCAGAAAAAAATGGTAGAAAACTACTCATTTATTGAATTTCCTAGCTTACCAAGTGATATAAAAAATTGCAGGAAATGAATACAATTCTTCTCCTCTTCAGGAAAAAAAAAAGAAAAGTCCAAAATATGCAGGACAATGGGATATTTGGGGGGAAAAACAAAAAACAAAACAAAAAAACAGACTACGATTTTGAAGTCATAGAAGATTACTGGCAATATCATGAATGCATCAAATATTTTAAAAAATGTGAAGAAGTTTATTATATTTTCATGAGATATGTTTTCTCTGCTATTATGAAGAGAGGACTACACAGATGTAATGTGATATTCCCTTTGTAACTATGATTAATACTCCATTTATCATAACAGAGAAATTGTCCATAATAAAAACAGATACAATTTGCCTTTGGTGCATTAAAAAGCTTGTTCTTAATAATAATTTGAACCACATTTCCCCAGAATGTGAATTTGTTAAGTGAGCTTAGCCAGTCGTGGAGAAGAAAGCAGAATGTACTGCTCTCTCAGCACACATATATGGCCCGGAACAGTGATATCTATATTCCAGTGAATTCAAAGCCTTGAAAGA
Source organism: Tetrao urogallus (assembly GCF_951394365.1). Classification (NCBI taxonomy): domain Eukaryota; kingdom Metazoa; phylum Chordata; class Aves; order Galliformes; family Phasianidae; genus Tetrao; species Tetrao urogallus. The sequence goes on along the minus strand of NC_136813.1, from coordinate 127,113,554 downwards.
AAAGCAAGATGAAACTAACAGACAGTGTTTTGTTCCAAAGGAGACTGACAGTCACAAGACCTTGCTATGATCTTAACTGACAGGTCCCAATTGAAAATTCTTGGCAAGCTTTCACTGCACGCTAGACTGACAGCTGCAGACAGGATGGACAGGAGAGAGCTAAGCCTTAATCTGAATGATACAAAACTGGATAACTGCCTTTGCTGCTTTGGATGTACAAGAGCCTATAAGAGAAGGTATTGCCATTAAAGGTATTCTAAACCTCACTTGAACAAATACAAATGCTTCCCCTGCTCTTGTACATTAGCAACAGAAAGAAAATATGAATTATCAGAGGTTGTACTTTGTCAGGTTTTGCTTTGATTTTTATTTTTTTAAATATTTTTTAGTATTACTTATTTACTTGGGAAGACGAGAGGTCTGGGGAAGGGTCTGGAGGGCAACATGTATGAAGAATGGCTGAGGCCCCTTGGTGTGCTCAGCGCAGGGCAGAGGAGCTGAGGGCAGGCCTGATGGTGGCTTCAGCTCCTCACTGGGAGTGGAGGGGCAGCGCTGAGCTCTGCTGTGTGACAGCGACAGGGCCCGAGGGAACGGCATGGAGCTGTCAGGGGAGGGCAGCTGGGGGTCAGGGACAGGGGCTGCAGCACAGGGCGGTGGGCATGGAACGGGATGCACAGGGCTGTGGGCACGGCAACAAGTGCTGGAGTTCAGGGTGCATTTGGACAGCGCTGTCAGATGCAGGGTTTTGAGTGACATTTGGATCTGGAGTGGTACTGTGTGGAGCCAGGAGTTGGAGTCAATGATCCCTGTGGGTCCATTCCAACTCACAACATTCTGTGTTATGGTTCTAGGATAAAGTCTCACATGCTATTGAGCTGATACGCTTATAGGCCCAAACTCATTCTTGAAAGTCGTTATTTGCTGCCGTGTTTTGGGATGAGTATGGTCGTGCAGTGAGAATGTAAAAAGCATGTGGCCACGTTACTGTCAAGTAATAACTTGACCAACACCTGAAGTAATCTAAAACCTAACTTAGCTCCAGCCACTCTTGTGATATACTGCCTGTCCAAACATTTCAGTGCATTCCCAACTGCTGAAGGATTAAATAACTATCAGCAATGGCACATTCATAGGAACACCTTAGGTGATTTTGAGAAGCTATCCAACAGCTTCTGGTTCTTGCAGCACTCTATCACTTTGCCACAATATGACCAGAAATCTATTATATTCTAAACGTTCACATTTTTGAAATGATCTGGATGTTCTGAAATTTGTACCAGTGCAGTCCTCATTGACCAAAACCAGATCCTGCAGCACCCCCTGGGTATTTCATTGCCACTGCATAATTGAAACAGCCCACCTGCTCCAGAGCCATTTCCTCAGCTGTGAAGCACTACAAGCACAGATGCGATACTCTCCTACAATAGCCCCAGTTTGGAGATGCCTTGGAGGCTGTCATGCTCACTGCAGTTGTTCTGCCTGTAAAGTTCAGTGAAAAGCATTAGGCACCGAAACACTCCAGTGATATTCTCTGCCTTGAGTTACAATAATCTTGCTTCGATTTGGTGCCTGGCCATTGCTAATGTAGTTATCGTTTTACGCATGGTAATGAGATAACTGGTCACATGGCCTTCCCCCTTTCCTCTGGGGTCTAATGAATACACAGCATACATAATTAAGGAAGTCTAGTTTTAGCATACAAATTATTAGTGTTTCAATACAAAAAAATGCACAAAAGTGGAATGAATGTTTTGTGACAACTCAACTCTTTCACTTAGGAAATGTGACTGCACTGAAAATATCTATTCATATGTTTTTGTTTTCTAATGAAGTCAGCATTTTAAAATCTCTGGAATGCACTACTAAAGATAGCTGAGTATTTAGAATATGATAGCATACACTTTTTGGCAGATTTCATCAAAATCTCATAATATTTCCTAATGCTCAGGTGTGACTGACAGGAATTTCATCTATTAGCACAGAACTTCTTCCCCTCCAACAGTTTCCTATCAACATGAAATGGAAGCTGCAACTTCAGTTTGAATGCCACAGCAAACAAGCTGATGAGGCTGCCATTTTTTATTTTTAAGGTATAATTCAAGTGCAGCTTTATATCCCCGTGGTAAGGATCTCTTTCCACAGCATCTAAGAAATCAGCTATTGATTTGGATTTCTCATATTTTTAAGAGAAAAATGGGAAAGTGAGAAGTTTAGAAAGCTGTTATTTAAAGAGCAGATAAACTTTCCTTTTTATTCCTTTAATGATTATAAGGATCTCTTTATACTGTATTAAAATGTAGTACCCCTACTAAAGTGTACATGTCTAACAACACTGTTAACATTCCAGCAGCCTAGCACCTTGTAAGATTCATAACAATTCTGGATATTACAGATGTCACAGCAAAGGCTCAGCATGGCCAAAACTCTGCCTGACTCAAGATTAAAAATGAGGAAAATAATTTCCTAAATTATCATAATAATTAGGCTGGAAATCATTAAGGTTGGAAAAGACCTCTAAGATCACCTAGTTCCACCACCCACCTACCACCAATATCGCCCACTAAACCATGTCTGTGAGTACCACATCTGCCCTTTCTTAAACACCTCCAGGGACAGTGATCCCACCAGTCCCCTGGCAGCCTGTTCCAATGCCTCACCACTCTTTCTGACAAATTCTCTCTAATATCCAACCTGAATCTCCCCTGGTGTGACTTGAGGCCACTCCCTCTTGTCCTGTTGCTAGTAACCAGGCAGAAAAGGCCAACATCCATCTTGCCACAATCTCCTTTCAAATCAGAAGTAAAATCTATACCTGCTATATCAAGTAGATTTTTATACACTTCAAGTGGAACGAATCTGCATTTTTTGTACATTTTCACAAAACCACAGAATCAGTCAGACTAGAAAGTATCATGGGGGTCCAGCCTCTGCCCAAAGCAGGATCAACAGTGATATAAGACCAAGTAGCACTGGCTCTTCCAGTTGGGACTGAGATGTCTCCAAAGACAAATACTCACAAGATCTCTGGAAAACCTGGTCTTGTCATCATAGTGATTTTTTTTCGTTTTATATCAGAACTTTATTGCTGTCAAGTTATGATCATTGTCTCTTGGCCTCCTTCTAAACACCTGTATAAGGAGCATGATTCTGTCTTCTGCATAACCTCTCTCTAGCACCAGGGAGGCTGATAGTAGTTTCCCTGAAGCCATCACTTCTCCTGGCTGAAGAATCCCAGCCTTCTCACAGATCAAGTGCTCCAGCTCCCAACCATCCCTGTAGCCCTCCACTGCACTCATTCTGATTTCTCAACGTCTTTCACTTTAATAAATAGTTTTTCTTCTGCAACCATTAAAAATAGTTTCTGAAGTATTAAGAGTTGCAATTAAATTCTGCTGCCTTAAGGTTCTCAATTCCCAAGGCACTCTTGGTCAAGAGCTTTCCAAAGGTCACCTACAGATTTATGTCTCACAGGAGCTTACTATTTTCCACTGATTCCTTAGCAAGGTGTTGCATGATAATGCAGGAGGCAGTCAGAAGCACAGGAGTTCAGAAAATGTGAAGTCGTAACTGACTAAGCTGGTAAAAAAATGTATATAGTAAGGCCGTGCATTTCTAATGCCTTGTTTCCTGTACCCTTGCCAGTCAGCTGAAAGACTTCATAATACTTCAGGACACTATTTTTGAAAGCTTAAACAGTAACAAGTTTCTTTTTTAATATGGGTTTATGAAGACGTACGCCGTTTCTCTGTTTTAAAAGAACTCTCATAGTGGTTCATTGCAAAGATTGAATGCCTTTTTGCTCTGCAGTAAGATGAAATTTGAGTGGCTGTGTTCTAGTGTGCAAGACATGTCCTGTGATACCCCTGTAAAAAGTACTACCTGGTTCTCACTGCATTCAAGCTTCGCTCAGCAAGTCTCAGCACTTTTGGGCTACCAGCTAGATTCTCCATGGATTTTCTGTGCATTGAGTATACTCAGGACTCTCTCTCCTGTGTCTGTGTTCCTCCTGTGGCACTGAAGAGAACCAGGGGCTGCAAGACCATCCCTCTTGTAGTGCTGTGCCATTTGAATGGCACAAAGACTGGAAGAAGTGGGCTTCCCAAAATGGACAAAAGGCAAAACTTTGGAGGATGGAAAGAGTGGCAGTAGAGGAAGCAATTTAGGACAAAGCTGAGAAACGCTATGCCTTTAGATGGGAATAAGTGGTATTTGTGCATGGAGAATGGAAATGTGATCAAACAGTGGAACGAAACAGTAGACAATACACATAATGTGCACTGAGGGAATAGGAATCAAGATGGGAACACAGGACTGGTTTTTTGGACTTGTCTACTTCCCTATGGTTGTTTAGTTGAAAATGTGCATCTATTTCACATATTCCCACTTATGCAAGACAACAGAACTCCTAGACCCTGAGAGAGACTGGGAACAAGTGATCAAGGATGTAAAGATGAGTAAAAACTGAAACTGGGAAAAGTGCTATCAGAAGAACAAGCTACTGTCAAGGCTCAGGAGACAGATTCTCCTGAAGTCTATTTCATCTGTAATAGGAGCCTGGGAGCCAGAGCTGATCAATGAATAAGCTATTGGAACCTACCTATGACACTCAGTGCCAGCCCATGCCTCCTCCAGCACCTGCTCGGACTAGATGACAGTCTACTACTGCTGATTCTTACATATCCAAGCAGCAAAGCCCATACTGTGCATCCAGAGCCCTGCTGGTAAAAGGCATGATGAAATAGCACACACAGATTTTTCCCTAGCTAATGTTTTTTATGAATCTAGAAAAAAAAAGGTTGGCAAAAATTTGAAAAATGCATGATGAGATCCCTATTTTGATGCAGAGGTGTTAATACATTCAAGGAAAGCTATATCACCTCTTTTGTTATTGTGAAAGAAATGTCTATAAAGGATAAAACTTAAATGCATCAGGAGTAACATGAATGATTGGGATTCTCAGAGCAAAATGAGCAGTCTTATATGCCATCTGTTTTGCTGAGAATGGATGAAAAAAAAAGCATTGAGTATTCTAAGCAAATTCATCACAAATTTCCCAGTAGGAGAAATCCAGAAATCCATTCAAGCTCCTGTTATTAAAATCTTCATATCTGAAAGAAAAATGATGTAACACTATGTAGCACATATAGTTCATCTCACCCAGCTTTGGTCAATTAAAGAAGCTGTTTGGATTCCCTTTCCTGCAGTGGAGGATAAAATAAAATGTCTTCGATATATTAAGCAAATGAATGAATAAATGAAAAATCCATAAAAAGTTTGAATTAATCAGTCCTTAAAATGGCCCACTGATTATAAAGGAAATGAATATGAATAACTGAAATGTAGCTGGTTTAGACTAGGTGAGATATTTTATCACTAAACTGCTCTGGAACCACCATATACTTTTAGTTGCTCTATTTTACTATTTGATTTCCCAGAGAGATCACCACATTAAGCTTGAAAATGTATTTTAAAATTATTGCAGAATTTCTTTAGAATCGCACATCCACCTACCGTTTATGAGATAAGCCATGAGTAGAAAAGATGACAAAAATCCTGTTGGCTGAGAACCTCAAAAATTAAGTTGAAAAATAGAAACAGCAGAAAAAAGCAATTCTTGTAGAGGCATCAAAATGTTCAGAGAAAAATTCTGCTACTTGTAGAAAAAACAAGATTATCTGGAAGTGCAATGATCTTGTCCTTTCTTCAGGTAGCAAAGTACCAGTAAGGTACAGAGAGGCTGTGAAAATTAAGATGTTTTTGGGAAAGTAAAATCCAATAAAATACATCAACCCCTGTATGAAGTAAATGCAGTAAGTGAGCAAAGAATTATTAGAAGTCTTTACCAGAATCTTTTACTCCCCTGCAAGTTTCTACATACAAACCTGACCTCTCAGCAGGTACAAAGGAAAACAAAATCAGCAACACGGAGTAAGATAGCAAGGTATCCAGAGAGAAATGACTTTTAGACTCTGGCAATGCTGAGGAGTGTGAAAATCTGCTACCAAATAGGGTTTGTGTCAAAGAGGATATGAATCCCATATCAGAAACATTTATCCTTGAAAAGGAATTCACGTTGATTCTATAAATTGAGATTTTTTTTTATGAGCCTGAGCTGACAACCATATGGGAACAGAAAGCTACAAATGCCAAAATGAGTCCAGGAAACCTGAATAGAAGACGCATTCAAGGTCATCCAACTAGCAAAGGAAAAATAGTGAGGCTAAAACTTCTTTTCCATTGACAAGTTCAGTCACACGGTTTATTTAACTGAACTTAAAAACTAAGAAATATACTTTAATAAATGAGCTTGTGAGTTAATGAACCAATGCATTCCTGTAGATAGAACTGTTTGGCTGAGATTGCTAAGCTGTGACACTTTTCTTCAACTCATGTGTCAGATGCTTGTATTTTCAGACCAGGTATTATTGCAGTTTCTCCTAATATTTAAAAGCCCGTGGTTTTCCGCACAGTGATAACTTGAAATTTCCAAGAATTGACTGTTTGGTGGTTTTTTTTCATTCTGATTTGTGTTGCTTTCTTCTGATAAAAAAGAATATTCTTTTTGCTTTGTTTTACCTCACTACCTCATGGCCTTACTTTTCCCTAATAAAAATTCATCTTTTTTTTTAATAATGTAGCTCTTAGTGCACTTGGGTACAGTAATATTTTACTGCAGTTTGCCTTTCAGACAAGTTTTTACAGGCTTCTCGGAAGGCCTTACCCTTACTGATTTTAATTCAACAACACGTTTCTGATCAGGGTGACTCGACTGAAGAATAACCTTTGGTGGACACACATGCACTGTGCTCAGATGTTTCTATGTGGAGCTCATCTTGTGTGCCCTGGGTAATAACAGGACAGTCCTAAGTTTCCCAGCTTCGGATGGCTCTTTTCACAGGGTAACTCCTGAGAGTCCTAAAACCTGGGATGATCATTATGGCAGTGTCAGCAACCTACCATCACTCACAAGGTTGTTTGGTTTCCTTTCCACCTTCCTCCAGAGTGCCTTGAATTTAAATGTGAACATACAGCCTTGTCCTCTGTGCTTCAAGATAGAGAGTGACAGAAATACATCCAGGCTGTATCTGCTAGTCACTGGTGCCACTTCAAGGAGTCCTTCAGAGGTCATCCTACAGGAAATATACACACAAATATATACCTGCTACAGAGAGGAAGAACTTCAAGCAAATGTGAAAAAAGGGGGACAGAAGATGCCTTTCTGTAACTTTAGAAATGTTCACCCCATCGCAAATTCAGCATCTACACAGGAAAATCCAACTGCCAGCTTACTTCTGTGCCAGATGTAGAAAGTCTCTTAGGCTTTTCTCTTCAATTTAAGAGAGTACTAGCACCAGCCAGGAGACAGTGCCAGATGCAGCAAGTTTTAAAGCAAACTAATGGCGTTGGATAGTCTCCTGCTCTAATCTCAATTTAAATTAGTAACTAGAGGCAACACACTGGGAGCTTTTTTAGTCTACTTCCTCAATAAGTAAATCAAATCTCAAATAAAATATTCAACATATGGAGGCTGAGTACAGAATGGTGCAAGTTTGAACATAGCCCTTAGCGCACACTGAGGAAGCCCTTTTCCTAAGATGCTGGAAATGTAAGCAGCTCAGTTTGACAACATGTCCAATTTTATTTGTTTTGGAATATATACTGTTCTGGAGGCATGCAAAAACATCCAGGGCGCTGCGGAGGATTTTGCTTCTACTTCTCCCTTCTCTTCTTTTTGATCTCTTGCTCTCCACTATACATACTGTATCAGCCACTATATGATCCATCCTCTTCTTTTTTGTTGGCTCCATCCCACTATGTCCATACTGCCAATATCATGACAAGCCCGAAGTCCACAGTTCCATAAACCAGCAGCTTTTATCAGAAGGAGTTAGGAACCCCCAGCACTGGCAGCAGTATCAGCCCTGGCCAACTAAGATGTTTTTAGGATGATATTCTTGGCATATGGTGGCATCTTTAACAAAGCTAGCAGTGACAACTGAAAAGCTACCAGGTAGATTTGCTCAGAAGGAAATTAGATGGAGTAAAGTGTGGTGGTGAAAAGAACATTTCAGGACTTATTCGCATTTTCTCGTCCTTTCTTAACATTTGAGAAGGGAGGAACTTGATTTGAGGGGCATGCCCCCATTCAAGTAAGCAACACAGTGTTAACAGATCAGCCTTGTAAAAACATCTTTCCCTGTTTAACCTGACAGATTAGTTCAAAACACAAGCCCTGCCTAAATGGTCTGTTAAACTCATCAGTAAGGTCAAAATGTACAAATGAAGGTTTAGAGAGATTCAGAAAAAAGATCTGGGTTTCCTATCAAGGTCTTCTACTGACCAGGTGCACAGCTTCAGACATAAGCTTCTAATGTTTTGTGCAAGTAAAGCCAGACATCTATGAGATTAATACTCTACCACACCTAAAAACAATATGTTCAGCTCCAGTGCCTAAAAGACCCTCATACTGCAACATCTTACTGAAATTCTGAGGTGCTCTGCAAAAATATGTTTAGTCCTAAGGAGACATATCCATAAAACCATTCATTTCAGCTTCTGCTCTTTGTAAAATGTGGAAAATAATAGCTTTTCTCTCCCAGATACTGAGAAGTGCAGCTTTTTAACGTTTGTGAAATCCTTTGTGGTTCTTATGTGGGTACTCTGTTACTCTACCAGTCAAAATAGCTGACTCTCACTGCTACTATGGTTAAATTTCTCTGGCATAAGCAAAGGCAATCACATAAATTAAGATGAAAAACCAAACCAGAGCCTTATTTCAAATGAAGAAACAAGTATAACTTCTTGAAGAATATCAAATGTCCTCTTTGTAAAAAAAGGCAAACAAAATTAAAACCCTCTTTGCACTTCAATGTCTCCTCACATTCCCTGGTTGCAGCTGGTTCTCCACACCAAGAAGACATTCAAAGAAGTTTTCATCAAGAAGGTCATTCAGATTCTTATACTCACATTTATGACTACAGGGAAACTGAACCAAGAGATTCTTTTTGCTGTGGGATTCATTTCTGTAAATCCTATGCAGCCCATAAAGCCCAAAATACAGGCTTCAGTTTTACACCTTTTTTTCCTTTATTGTGTCTAACAGCACAGACCTCTCAGGCAGAAAAGACAGGGGTGTCAGGGAACTAGTTACAGTGTTTCTTCCTGACATGGACTCAGCACAACTTTGTTCTGTAAAGTAAAGGCAAATGTTTTATGGTTTTACATCTGGAAAGCACTGCTTCATGTACATTGTTCATTGTTTTTTAGGCCAAGAACAATAGCATGAATTGCAAGCACGCTTATAGCACAGTTGTGTCTGCTCTGCAAAGCACACCTTGTTTCTCTAGGAGCTGGGGGCCAGGAATAGAGGACATGGCTATTCACACAACAGCATCTTCTCCAGTTTCTGCTCACACTGGAGAACAGTTAAGGACCTCCTGACTTCTCACAAAAGATTTAGACCCAATGAGTGCAGCACTGTTAAGGATACCTACTTTACATATCCTTTTTCTGTACCACTACTACAGGAAAGACACACAAGAGCAGAATTCAGCTCTTTTCCTTCAACTAGCATTATCGCCTCATTGCATACATCTTTGATTACTGATCAGCAGAGACCTATGAGGAAGACTCTGGGCTTCACTATAGAGCCCGTTGAGGACAACCTGGATTACCCTGTGCTCTCTGATCAAGGAGATGCCCTCATTTTATCATGGTCCACAGTAGCGTTCGTTGGGCCTGCCTGCCACATGCCACTTCCACCCCACGGCCCTGGCAGGATGTATGCGGTGCCTGGCCTCTGTCTGGAGGAGCTGAGGAAGGAAAAAGAAGGCTTTGTGAGAGGGAAAACACCCAACAAAAGAAGATGAAATGGAGCAATTAGAGTCTTCCTATGCAATCTCCAGCAAGCTGCCAAGCCTTCTTGCTGCAGCACTACAAGCAAACAATTGCCTTTTTCAGCTGTAACACTTTTCACAGCCCGGACAGCAAGTGCTGCTAATTCCTAGCTGCCTTTTAGGAGTTTGCATGCATGTGCTGCTCTATTTAGAGGCCAAGGAAAAAATAGCTTTAGCACTCACCAGATGTACAGATACAAAATGCTTGTTGCAGTACTGCTGGCATTCAGCATATGGTTACCCTGATTTATTTCTGTTAAAACAGAAGCCAGTGTTTCTTCACACTGAATCTTGCCGTAGTAAAAATAAGGGGCAGTCTGTGTCCTGGAGAACTTAATTCAGCGATAAAGATGACATTTTGTCATTGCCCTTTTCCATCATTTCTGGATACAAGCACTTGAATGAAAGGAACCCAAAGTATTGTGCATTATACCTCATGCATTTCATTTCCTAGGAAATAAGCAGTGAGTGTTGTTTATGCAGCCTGACAATGAGACCTGCTTTACAGCAACAGACCGTCCATTTTTGTGCTTAGACTGATCAGGAAAAACATTTAAAGGGTTTGCTCAGCAGTGAGATACTTCTGCAGTAATTCTGGAACATTGCATTTCTCTTCTGCCCAGATGTCTGTATTTTTTAACAGATACTTATGGTAGCTGTGGTTTTCAACTGTGTACAGAGGCAGCAAGAGCAAATTACCATAAAATTAGCATGCCCTGCTTCAGATTGTAATTCACATGAGGGGAATGACAAACCCACAGACCCTCTCTAGACCATCGTGGGATCCCAAAGCCCACCTGCATGCAAGAACTACATGGGAGAGATGAGGCTGTGAGAGGAACGAAGGGACAGGGCTTACCTTGAGATCAGCAAGGCTGGTCATGCCTCAACCAACAGAATCCAACTGAGCAAAGAGAAGAAAACTGGTGGTGAGCTACATGAGGCGTCAGCTGCCTGTGTACATGGCTCAGGAAAACAGACGTGCACCATTCCTGGACCAGGAGACAGCGATGAGGCAGCCCTCTCCCAAGGCAACCTATATGTGAGGGCTCTGTTCCCTTGGGCACCTATTGCAACAAACTCACTGCTCTGACTGGCTGCTGTGTGACTCATGTGTTAGTGCAACATTTCCCACCCAGGTAACATGCAAGGATTGCTTGGTAATTAATAAGGATACTGTCTGAAGCAGCACTTCACCAAGATACCAGGCCAAATGATAATGCATTGCCACACGTACTCCTGCAGTTTAAACCACACAGCATTACTGTGTGGTTTGCTTCTTGCCCCTAAGAGTTACTGGGCCAAGCAAGACAACTGCAGTGTTGTGTCCTTACAGCAGCAGTCTTCCCAATATGTATACTGGGAACACATTCATTGCCTGAGACCAATTGGGATGGAAGACATTATAGAAATAGAGGTTAATAATAATGGGACAGTATGTAAAAGTCAGTGACTCATTCACAGTATGTGTCTCATAGTACCAGTTAAGTTATAAAATGTAAACGCAATTACATGCAAGCTGAATATATTTGCCTTATTTTGCAGTGGAGTTTATATTAAACCTTCCCTTTCATGTTTGCATAATAAATGTGAACAGAGCTTTCTATTGCATTCGTACTTGGATGATTGCTCTTGGTTATTTAATAGTGTATGCTTTGTACAAGGGGAGGGAGTAAAATTAAGCTTTTATTATGAAACTGTAGAACAAAATTAAATGCAAATGTTTGCCTGGTGTGGAAAGGTGATTAACATATTTCATGTTAACTCACAGGTGGCACTTCTTATCACTGACAAGAAACTGCTGATACTATTGTTATTGTTATTATTATGGTGTATTTTAGTAACAAAACATGGAACAAAATAGGTGTCCACAGCTCCATGGTGCTAGAGATAGATATGCGGTGGAGATGCAGCCCACTGCCAGTATCCTCCACTAGCTAGCAGAATTTGCTACAGGAGATGCTGAGGGTGATGCACTCCTGCTGGCACAGAGCCTGAGCAGCTCATCAGCCGTTCATGAGAGATCAGTGGATCTTATGTGAACTTACTTAATGGTGGTGGTGGATCTCAGGAGGTGTGAACTCCTGTCTTCTCATATCTACTTCCAAATCTCCCAAGCTTTGAGACATGATTCCAGATACAGCTGATTCAGCTGCCAAAATGCCACACAAACACTGAACAAGAAAACAAAACATACTGGTTTTGTTTTGTTTCACTCTTGCAAAGCAGAGGTGAAGAAATTTGTTCTTTAGTGAGGGTCAAAAAGATTTTTCAGTCTCTTGGCAGGACCCATACTAACAAACACCAAAATTTACACCACTTAACAAAAAACACCAAAAAACCCACCAACAAAGCAACTTCCTCCCACCTCCCCCAGAGAAGAACTGTCACAGTAGAACGCAGAGTAAAGAAGACAGCAGACGTAGAATATTATATCTGAAAACATGAAAGCTCGTTTCATGTACAAACAAGAAAACTGAAGAAAGGCATATACAATTATAATAAGGTTGGGGGAAGAGAGTATTAAAGAATATGATACAAACAGTTCCAAATATATCAAGAAAAAGAAGTGTGAGAGAGACTCTGTAGAACCAGTACAAGGTCAAGAAACACAGCAAAACATCAAACTGGCACACTGGAAGCAAAGGTCCTTCCAGCCGAGGACCCTGCCTGTGTGAATGATAAATAGCAGATAATGTGAAAACCAGGAGAAGGACCGGTACTTCATCTCACCTGGCAATCTGCTGCTCAGGGAGTCTCTAAACCAAAACTTGCACCTGCCTCCTTCCAATTTTATACACTTTTCTCATACATCCTAGTAAACTTTTTCAAACTTAAAGCACCAAGGATGTAGAGAAGTATGGTAAGTGTGAGGTTTGAGTAGCTGGGATTCTTCAAGTATGAAAGAGAAGAAGCCGGTGTGCTGCTAGCAAAGATTCCTTTGCAGTCCCAAACTGCTTGGAGGTGAACGAGTCATAGTTTCTTGGAACAAAGAACTAGAGAGCATTAAAAAGAAATAGCACATAAATGTTTTAGAAGAAAGGAAAGGCAGAATTTTTCAAGCCATCATATGTTGGGAGCTCACTGCCACGGGATGTGCAACTACACAAAGTATAAATGTGTTCAAAACAGACAAAACTCACAAAAGAAAAACCTGTCAATGAGTGCTGGTTATCAAACACTCTTTCTTCAGAAAGTCCTGAAAGCCACAGGTGGCTGAAAGCAAAGAATTTGTGTCCAAACAGGTTCTGTCTTTGTAACTTACCCTATGTTTATATCGTTCCTCTAAGCACTTAATACTGACATTGGGCTAGAGGGCTGCTTGGCCCTTCCCAGTACTCCCAGATTTTCTGTATGGGAATAAAGCACACAAATGAAATATGAAAGAGCTGTGGCATTATGAAATGAGCTAATGGATTACAGCTAGGTTTGGGATCTATTGTCCATATTCCAATTTTCATGCATGTACACATATTAAAATACCAAGTCAATTCACTTGACTTTGTAAAACGTAGGCTCATTGCCATTCAGAAAGATATCTTTTGTTAGTAAGACACCATGTTATCAAACACCTTTTATTTGCTCCTTCAACCCATTATGATTTATGCAAGCCCAGTAAAAGCTATCAGGCCACTGTTTCCAAAGTGACCCTAATCTCAGTATACAGTTCTTGGTTTTATGCAGATGCCAATTAACATAACTACAGGGCAAATCAGCACAACCAAATAAATAAATTTTGCTGTGTACATAAAAGAAAAAACTCCACACCCCATACCCGTTGGTTTTTCAGTCACAGTTGCACAACATTAATAATGTACTCGTGATCTTAATAGAAAATAATCCCTTGAAAATTAATTACCACTAGACATTAATAAGCATTTTGTTAATTAAGCCAGTAAGCCAATTAGGCCCGAGGTGAACTTGAGGGCAATTAGCTCCATAAACAATGTGAGCTAGGTCTTAGAAGTGCATTTTTAAAATTTAAAGAGCATAGTTTTGGAGACTGGATGGCTTGTGGGATTGCTCATTACAGAACAAAGCAACGGCCCAAATCCAGCCCAGGTCATCAGCAGCCAAGAGCCATTATCAACCGGCAGCTTATCTGTCTGTGGAGCAGCTGGTCCAGACCTCATGTGAGACCTTACCGACTTGTAATTAATAGCTAGTTTCTCTAAGTAAACTAAATCAGAAAAGCCAGCAAAAAAGTAATTTAAAACTGCCTCCCAGCAAAGAGCTTTCTCAAATTATAAAACAGAGCATAGTGAAGAAAAAAGCACTTTATAGCTGATGCCCTTTTACTCCAGGTAAACATCAGGCAGCCAACTGCACACCTTGCTCAGGTCTTTTGCAGGCCACAGGCAAAACTTGCAGGGACAAACCAAAATGCAAACCAGATGCAAGCAATCAGCAGCTTCTCTATCTCCAAAGCCCACAGTGGGACCCATTCCTTTTGAGAGATCTGTGCTTCTCCATACTTAACAAACAGGAAGAAGATGCAGAGCATGCTGCTGGAACAGCTCTTTTGTGGGCTCAGCTGCAGGTCTTACTCCCTCAGACTCCTCCTGTCATTTTATTTTATGTCTTATCACTGGTCTCAGCCAGCTCAAGTACTTCAAGCCAAAAGCATCTAACTTCCCCTTTCTCTGAGCTGAAGTGAAGGGGTTTTGTCTCTGCAATTTGGAATGGATTTTCTCCAGCGTTCCAGCATTTCTCTAACTGCATTTGAGAAAGCCACCAGTAATAGTTTCAAGTTTGTTGACCAGTAAATCTAACCAATGTTTGGAGTGTGCATAATAATGACTTACAACTCTCAGCTCCACAACCACATACGTTCTTGTTGCTTTCGTTAGTAGCATGTTTCTGAATTTGAATTATCATCTCAGCACTCCTGACAGCAACGAAGTGGATTAAAATAAAGAGAATGGGGAATTGCAGCTTTAAGATGCAGTTTTACACCTGGATGTTTCCAGAGGGTCAGACACAGAACATGGGAAGAACAACAAACCCCTCAAATAGTTGACGGTTGCCGGAGGGATGGTCCCATGCCTTGTGTCTTTTCTGAGGCTAACCACGCTGGCATTACTTCATCTTTCCCATCAGAAGCATGAACCACAAAACAGTGCATAAAAGAAAGTAATACCTACGTAGTTAAAAGGCTCTGAAACTCATAGGATATGAATGAGCAGCCAATTATTCTGTGAATAATTAGCAGCTAAGTTGGAACACGTTCAGGTATGTGTATAAGTCTCTGTAATTGTTTTTATTAATTTTTAAAAATGCTGGATCATCTTATCTACAGCCAAAAACATTAATACTTGCATTAATTAGTGTTCATAATACAGTGTATCTTTTGGGCTTTACTGCAGTCACTTGAATCCTTGCTTACAATGACTTTCCAAAAAAGATCACATTGACGAAGGAGTTTTAGGTTTATTTTGAGCATGGTGAAAAATATTTTTCTGGAAGAGTGGTCTAATTTTATCTTTGGTTGGGTTTTTTTTTTGCTCTTTCTTTTGAGTGTTTTTTTTTTTTTCCTCTTCCTGCCTTAGTAGAATGTGGGAATAACAATGTAGGCTTGACTATGCATATAAATTGAACAATTTGCAGTAATGCTCTAAAATGCCACTGGGAACAGAATTCAAAGGGCTGCTTGCAAAAACAATTGCTTTTAAAAAAAATTAATTTCTGAAAAATAAACGCTGAAATTGGCTAGGTGGGTTACAGGGTTGAAAATGGCAGAGAGAGACTTTCATCTGCTGGTCACGGCTTCAGATCCTATTTAGGCTGAAGAGCAACTGGAAGCCATTACTGTGACAAAGATATTTTGGGTCTCTGCAAATTTTAACATAATAATCTGTGCTGAGCTTATGAGCAAGATTGGAGTTCACTGAGAAGAATAGCAAAAGTCCCATTTTACTACAGGTTTCAGAGGGGGCATTATTATTTATCCCACTGATTAAATATAAATCTTTCCTTGTTTTTAAATAGCAATCATTTAATCACAGACACTGTGAAGCAAAACAACATTCATATCCTTAGCCTACCAGTAGCTGCTTATCCTTTATCAGACATTTTTCCTGGTGTTATCGGTACTGCTTATGTACTTCCATGAACTTAATCACATGTGTAGGTCTAATTGGTCCTGCAATAGGAGAAGGCAGGAGACATTTAAGTCACTTAAATGAGGCTGGATGGAAAAATAAGAAACTGTTTTCAGGATGGAATCACATTTCAGTGAAACTAAGAACCTTAGGCAGTTTAAGGTCAGTGCAAAATTACTTTATGCTCTTTATCTACTTGTAAAAAGGCATCGACACATTTCCCCTATATAAAATTGCAGTATTTGGATACGTATTTCTGTGTGCTCATTTCTGGTCTGAAACAGGATTAGCATCAGAAGTTTCAAAACAATCAGTCTGAATGAACCAGACCATATGAGATCCATCCCTTCAGCAGAGTCGGGTGCTTCACAGAGTTGCTTCACCAATAGGTGCTACAGATGCTTCACCAAAAGCAGGGATGTCTGAAAATGGGAAGATGTCCAGACCACTTTTATAGGCATGAATGAGAACATTTTCCAGATTCTATGCCTAAGTTTCACAACTAAAGCCTGTGCTTATTTCTAAAAACTCATTTAAGTGAAAGCACATACAGAAACATGCACAACACTCATAAAGGTGCACAGTAAGCAGTTTATGAATGTGGCTGTTTATTTCTGGTAGTATCCACAATATCTTAAAAGATTTCCTCACAGAAAAGAAGAACAGGTTGCTATCTAAGCAATAAACAGACTGTAGGTTTAAAAAATATGATGCTTGAGTGTTCAAGAGCAGCAATAGCAGCTTTCTAGGAATGCAAATGTGAGAGGCTGCTCTAATGCTGAAAGAATATGGTTGTAATGTTAATTTTATTTTATGCTCAAATATACATGTTCATCTCTCTCCCTAGCTGTGAATATCTAACTACTCCATTTCATATAGAACTATGCTAAGAAGGGAGCAGGAGTGCCACCAACATGAAAAACATGGCAAAAACACTGGCTTCCTAGAAGAAATGGAAGGAAGGGCTGACCTTGAATTCAGTGAGGTTCAAATCCAAGCAGAGCAAGCAAATTCCCAAGCGTTGCTCTGCAGTTGCTGATTTGTGGAGGAGATAAGAGGAAGTTGGAAAACTACCATCATCACATCTTTCTAGAGAGAAAGTGAGGCTCCTTCTGAAGAGGGGAGAGTAATTTACATCAGCCTCATGAATGACTTGGAAAGTAACCCCCAGAGCAACGACTCCTGGCTACTCACAACTATGGTCATGACAGTTCTCACTGGAGCTGATCTTTCTGCAGTGGAAACAGCAAAAAAGACACAGACAGCACCTGCATGGCCACAACTATCTTCTGACCTTCCCTAGGCAGAGTGATGCTCAGATGCTAAGTCGATACAGCAAGCACAGCGGGAAACATAACGACTCCGGCAGGTAAGGAAGCAAAGTTCAGTTAACTTTCCTAAATGCCCTTCAAGATCAGGCAGTGAGGCACTGCATGTTTAATCATGGTGAAGGATAATAGAGATCAGAGAACCAGGGAAGCAGCTCAGCTAACTTCAGGCATGCTCTGTTAAATGCTATATGATATAAAAATGCTTTACAGTCCATGCAGCATACTTCTCTTGGCTAAGGACCATCACACATTGAAATTAAAAGTAATTAGTGTCCCTTAAGGGTTTAAAGAGAATTGGTTTTTATAAAGCATTTCCTTAAATCTTTATGTGTAGTAAAAAAAAAAAAAAAAAAAAAAAAAAAAGACATTTTTATGCAGAGTGGCATTTGTTTACATTTAGCACTTTAAGAGATTAAAGAGATTTAAGAGATTTGACTTTCAGAGCAGTTGTTAAAGCTGGAAAAAAGTTGCTGTTAAACTCCCTAAATTATACTATTGAGACTGCTAGGTCCCTGAGGTATGAATGATGAATGCAAAACATTGTGATCATGGTCTTCTGGTCCCAGAGAGGATTCAAAACAGAGGCCAGGGCTCACAGCAGAGACCCAACTTCTGCAGTGTACATGTAACCCTCATCTTGGCAGCCCAGTGCTGTTCAGACAT
This sequence comes from Tetrao urogallus, assembly GCF_951394365.1. Taxonomy (NCBI): domain Eukaryota; kingdom Metazoa; phylum Chordata; class Aves; order Galliformes; family Phasianidae; genus Tetrao; species Tetrao urogallus. Next base: position 127,095,563 of record NC_136813.1, on the reverse strand, counting down.
GGGAGACAGTGTGGTCAAGTTTGTCACATGCTGCCTGTCCAACCTAGCAAGAGGGAATCAGGGTGTCTATTCTGGGAGTTATTGATGGCTGGGAAAACAACACAAGCCAAGCCTTCAATACCACACGCAAGTGCTGCTGCCTGTAAGAGTCATGAGCCTTGAAAGAGGAAAGAAATACTCTGAGGGATGTACCTGAAAGATGGATAGTGAGGCTTCACAGGAGCAGGAGGTGTCTCTTCTCACCTGTGTTCCATAGTCTCCTTATCAGAGGCTGGCACAGATGGAGGAGTTCCCATACTTGCTCTCCAAAGTTGATGGAAGTGCATGGGAATTGCAGCCCCATTCTCACGGTGACCCTAAATTACAGGAGGAAAAAGAATAATATTAACAATGCTCCCCAACTATCTGAAGTGAACACACTTCAGATGTTAATGATATTGTTTCATCGGGGCCTCAAAACACTACACTATGTCTGTACGTACAGAGTAGTATTTAAAAAAAAACCAACACTGTGCACTCAGAGATTTCATGTGGATTAATAATTAACTCTTTCCTCCAATCAAAGATTTGATTTAGCCACATAAAAAACAGTATTTCACTCTCTGCTTTATCTGGTGACTAATCAGAAGAAGTGATTTCCACACTAACATTTAGATGTGCACCTTGATGTTGAAAACACAATGGCCTACAGTGCAACTCAAAGGATAATTGATTATGCTTTATTTACGAACTGTTAGTTTAGCAACTTAAAAAAATATCCATCAAAACCCAGTGGTTGACAATATTAAGAAATGAAGTACAACTTAAGATAAATAAAGCACTGATAGACTCCCATCTATCATTAAACCTCACATCACCTCTGTACACTGTGCCCACAAGCAAAGATGGAGAGTTCGAAAATGTTCTGGAACTTCTCTGCCCTCTTTGTAATGCTTTATTAGTTTAGATTCTACCACAAATTGCAAGATTTGTGACCAAAGGCTCCAGTGCAGATTGAAAGTACAATGCCTTTCAATGCTTCAGAGAGAAACAATTTGTAATTGCTATGCTGCCAAAGCAGCACAATGAATTGAGCTGGTCCCTATCTTGCAGACTCTCCTACAATTACAGTAGCGTTTACCAATCTTTAAAATCATTCACCATCCAGAATCTTCTCCAAGGTTATACCTAAGGAGCTAGCCATTGAATAACAGAAGTTAGCGTTTCTAAAAAAGGCATTAGATTTGCCAGCGTGGGAAATTGTGTTTAACCATAAATATCTCAAGGGCAACAGCAATGTCGTTTGCTTCACAGAATTGCATAAATGTGCTTCAACTTCATCCAGTAGTTCAACTTGCAAGCTTATTTGATGCTCAAGTCTGCTACTGAGAAGAGCAATCCAGCTGCCAAATTCAGTGAAGTTTTGAAGATCATGTGGCCACAATGCTGGAAAGGAGACAGAATTTATATCCCTTGCCTTCGCTCTCCATGTCTGAACTGTTCTCCTCAGTGCCCATCACACTGCTCCATAGCAAACACCAGCAGCAGAGACTCTAGTTTCCCCTTGAATATCTGTTTAACTATGTATAACCATTATTACTGTTTTGAAGGTTTTCATGTATCATCTAACTTTAATCTTCCTGTCTGCAATTTTATTCTGTTGCCTCTTTGTCTTACCAACAGTTCACATGGAGAAATACACAGAGCATGTTTCTTTACAATTATCTTTGGATAAAAATAGTAATCTGAAGGCTTTGAGACTACAGTACTATTTTATCTTCTGAACACTCCTTTAATTTCCTCACATTGTTACAATGGAAGAGAACCCATTAGCTGACTGCACACATGCATGCATGCATGCACACAAGAATTATAAGCACAATATTCAACAGCATATGGTAAACTCATTTGTGTCTGTCTTTCTATGGCAGGTCAGGCACTGAATAGTACTTATTTCCCAGAGTCATTGTTGGCAGTAAAGAGCCTGCATTGGTGGATAGTGGCTGGAATAGCAAGTGCAGTGTGACTAATTGCATATTTGATATTCATGAGATAAATTAATTAGCTGCTTTTTCCCACTGAATAGCCTAGATTCAAATAACACTGTCAGATGTGAGGTATGGTAGATGTACGTGTTTTAAAAATAGCTCCTAGGGTGTATGTATAACAGTCTGCTACTACAAAATTTAATGTAGCTTTGCCCTCAGCCAGGAGTTGCCTGGAGACTGGCTAAAAAACAAAAACACTCCATATATTGTTTCTTTTTTATTTCCTTTTCTTTTTGAAAAGGTGCATCTTACCCCCTCAGCCTTGAAACAAAATAGCTATAAAAGCTGTTTGGCGTGGTACTTATTTATGCAAAACCTAATCTAAATAATGGATGGCAAAAAAACCCTGCTGTGACTATTATCTGGCATAGGACTAAAACTGTTCCCAGTTTAAGTCCCACTAATGGGATTCAGGTGGCTGGGGACAGCAGTCTGACGTGGACTTGCTACAAGGCCGTTTCCTGCATCAGAATCAGCGTGAAGCAGCTCCAGCTTTCTAAAGACACCCAAAATCCAAGTATTCACTCTCAACTTGCCAAATGCCTCCCCGTGTCCTGCTGTTGCATGCCCAAGTGGCAGGTACATCACCACTCCAATGGCATACATGGACAAACTGCTGTATTTGTCTCCCAAGCCATGGGGAAGGACATGAGCACATTTGCTTTGTTGTGGTTCTCCTGTCAAACTGGAATACTACGTAAGGTTTGCCCAGGTACTCTGTCTTCTTGATCTCTTGCCCAGTGACTTTTAAGGCTTTTGCTCAGTGAAATAAGACAGAAGAGTAGCAGTCTCAAAGGGAGCTAAGTTCCTACCACTTTCCCAAAAATAACTGGTTAGGCAGAGGATGGTGATTTTATTAATAATCTAACCCCTGAAAAAATGCAACAGCACTAGCTTGTACCTTAGTAAATACAAAAAAATACACATAGGAGATAAGCTGTTCAGTCTCTGCCAAACCAAAAGAGGCATTCACAGAGATTTCCCTTCTCAGGTACCGAGCTCCATTGCGCTAAGATGCAAAAGTCTGAATGTAATCAAGTTCCATTACAGCAGCAATTTGTGTAATCATAGGTCTTCCTGCTGATGAGACTCCACCAGTGTCATCTTATTTCTGTTACAGGGCCTGGAGTTCAAGACCAAGACCTCAGAGTTTGAGGCTTGAGGTGTGAAAAAGATAGGAACCAACCAAGGAAAAGATTTTGAGATGTTAAGTACCAGAGTTTATTTCAACTGAAAAGAGAAAAACCTATGATTCACTGGATGACTTTTCTCAACATTTTGTGGATTGAAGTTTGCAGATGATAGAGAGACGTCCTTTCAAAATGCTTCACTCAAAAGGAGAATATTTCATTCTGAAAATATGAGTAGAATACATGACACAGGATAAGCATGAAATTCTTCCTCTATAACATTTCTGCAACATTGACATCATTTCACAAAACATGTCAAGTTTACCTATCCTCTTTTTTCCAATCAAAAATGTTTCTAGAACACTTTTCTCACAAGCAGCCTTGCCTGCCTGCGTAGCTGATGCACTCTGTAGTGCCTTTGGTGACTTCACTTGGCTCCCACTAAGAAGAAAAGTACTGAATGAGGCAGTGCACCTGCATTTTAGCTTTGCTCAGCCAGGAGGGTCTGAAAACAGCTGGAAATACTCACAATGCTTAAAAAGTAACTCAGAATCCCAGTGGTTTCTGAAATACACAGAACTCTGCAGGCAGAAAAAAAAAAAAAAAAAAGAAAAAAAAAAACCCAAGTCTAGCTCTGCATTGCCAGTCTGTTTCCCCATTGTTGATGTTTTATGTCAGTCTTTGAAAATCCACTTTCCAGTAAAATCCATCAAACTTCTACACAAAGAAATATGGCCTGTGCAAAGCAAATGACACAAAGAACAGAAACTGCTTCCAGGACCTCTGCAGTGTGTGTGGGTGGCAAGGCCTCCAGCAGGCCTTTCCTGAGGAAAGGTTTAGTTGGGGCAATCAAGAGGTCTATGGGTACTGTTTGACAGCGTTTACACTGGCAGCCAAAAGGGGGGCTGCACTTTGCTTGATGAATTTTGTTTGTTGTTTTCATTTAAAAGAAGAAAAATCGATAAAATAATGAGCTTAACTAAATTCTAAATTATGTAGATTAATTAATTCCTAAAGTTAGCTCAAAATTACAAACAGCTTTTTGATTATGTTTTTATCTAGGTAAAATTGCATCAATTACATAACTTGCACTTCAGAAAATAGTTCCCCTTAAGCTAATTATATCTTAAACAGATTTATCTGTGAAATTCACAGCTGCAAATTATGTTCACCTGCAGCATTTTTCACATGCAGCCAAAGAAAGAAGAAAATACTGGCTTCTCACTTCTGTAACAATTCTTCATTATAAAAATCATTCTAAGTAAGAAAATCAGTTTAGTCTTCAAAGAACAAATCTAATCCAAAACTAAGGCTTTGTTTTCCAATTGTCTAATCCATCAGTTGCTAAATTCAACATATCCTTCTCTGCTAAGATATAGTCACTGTTTATTACCTGCACCTATTTCCATATTTTTTAATACAGGATTAATATGCTTAACATTAGTTTATGCAATGAGTAGATAATAATAAAGCCATAAGGAGCTGCACAGAACATTACTAAGCACAATACCAGAATACGCTATAATTAAAGTTGTGCTTACACTTCACCTGCGACTCTCCACTCTCACTCTCTTCAGTAAGAGATACAATATAATATGAATTGATTTGGTAAATAAGGACTGCTCATTGCTCAGCAGTTTAATATTTTTCAAATAAGATATTTAAAATCTAGTTGTGGATACATAATATGAAAAGTTTCATTTTTTACAGTCCTGATCTTCACAAACAAACTGCATTCTATTCTATAAAAGCGCTCATAAATCTGGCAGGCAGCAGATTGATTTGAAGTCATTCTAACTTATATTTTCCTAAGATTTCTGAGTAAAGTGCCATTTTGATCACCTCTTTTTCTCTCCAAGCACAAGGCCTATGATACCTCCATATAGAGCAGCTGTTCTATACATAAGGGGAGATTAAGCTCAAAATGACCACGGACCAGGTCATAAGTTAAAGCTAGGAAGTCATACAAAATTCTGTTTTATGAGCACCATACTTGCAGAAAGAACAATAATGAAACCAAATCATCTCCGGGGACACCAGCCATCTGTGTGAGAAATGCTTGACTGGGAGCTTTGCATCTCTTGGAAATGAAATTACCTTTCCCCAGGGACAGAACGCTATTGCAGTGGTATGTGCCTACAGAACCCAAAGACAAGAAGAGGTTTAAGTATCAAGTGGAACCTGTTGATGAAGCCTTCTCTCTCCAGCTGCAGGTTGCATCAGGGGGGCTGTAAGAAAGGAGAGGACAGACTCTTTAGCAAGTTCTTTTGTGATAGGACAAGAGGAAATGGTTTCAAACTAAAACACAGGAGATTTATGTATCATTAAAAAATAAGTTTTTCTTATAAGGGTAGTGAAGCACTGGAACATGTTGCCCAGAGACGTGATGGAAGCCCCATCCCTGTAGGTATGCAGGGTCAGGCTGCACAGGGCTCTGAGCAACCTGACCAAACTGTTTATGTCCATGTTCAATGCACGGGAGCTCAACTAGGTGACATTTTAAAGGTCTCTTCCTACTCAGATGAGTCTTTTGTTCTGTGATCTTCTAGAAAAAAAATGTCCTACCGATAGCATTTCTACAGCTGATATTCTTTTAGATGCTTTATATGAACTGAAACATATAAAGCATTTCAGGTCAGTAGAATCTAAGGAATGGACCTACCGATTTCAACATGCAGCTACACTTTGTGCAGCAAGAGCTGCAAAGGAGAGGGGCTCATGTGAGGCTTTGCAAAGAGGCACTAGAGCATCGTGTTCTGTACATTTCTTATATCTTTTGTACATTTGTACCATTGTCTATCTTCTTCATCTTTATAAGAAAACCCATTATGTTATGTACAAGCTTCCCTGATTGACAGTAAATGAGTAGGATATCCAGAAAGAAGTCACTATCTTCAAGAGTGCAGAAACACAACCCTTAAATATTGGCCAAACTTAAATAGAAAAATAAATAAATCTTTTCTTAGGTACACTGATGAAAAAAATTCTAAGCTCTTGGCAAATGCATTGGTTTTACTATGCCAAGCAGAGATCGGTGTGTATTATTACCACTTTCCAACTTCTTCACCTCATAAATAATACAAGAAACGGTGACAAAGACTGGTGTGTCTGTACCATAACTAAGACGTGGCTCACACATTCAGCAGTCTGGCATACAGAGGATTTCACACCTTGCTCAATGCACTCTTGCATTAACTCCTTGTCAGGTACTAACAGCAAATGCCACAGTTTTGTTTAATCAGCTCTACCTGCTGCTATCAGTGCCAGTTAGTCCAATTTATCACATGCTCCCCAAAAAGCTGGAGCTGTGCTGCTTTCAGAGGGCAGACTGTGAGGGAAAACAGCTTGTGCCCAACATTTCCAAGGAGGGCTGATCAAAGAGCAGAGCAAATGCAACACTTGGAGAATTTTTTTTCCTTCCACCAGCTTTCTCTGAAATGCCTTCACTGAAGCGACACGTCTCATTTGCTGGCTGGATTAAATTCAGAGTTAGAATCAGTGCTTCTGAGAACTACAGCATTTGTCCAAAATGAACTGAATGGGGTTTTTTGTTTGTTTGTTTGTTTGTTCGTTTGTTTTTTACTGTGTTGCTCTCCTTTTGTATCACCAAACTTAAAAGTTGTTTTTTCCTCCATTGTATCTAAATTTATTGATCTATACTACTATTTCATCTACTGCTAAGATGAAGAGAACCTTGAGGCTCAGATGAGACTTTTTTTGGTGTTGTCCAGCTTGAGATGTTAGCTAATGAGTCACCTTCAAAGATATTCTCACAATACAAACCCAAATCAGAATATTTTCTAAATTTTTTCATTCAGAAAACAGTTTTGCAATCAGTCAAAATCTTTCTTCTACTGAAATGAGCATGCAGAAATGCAGAAGGAAGAACAACTGGTGGCCCAAGAAATGAGCAATTTAGTTATGGTGGGCTTAGCACTCAGCCAGTTCTCTGATGACGTGAGTGTAAACATATTTTCTCTACTGGATAGGCAGGCATTTTACAAACATTGTGTATTTATAGATTCACATATGTGCACAAGAATAAAGTTTATGGATGAGGGGCAGTCACCTCTTGGGTTTAATCAGACTCACAATTGCCACAGACCTTTTCCTTCTCCTCTGAATAAACAGCAACACCCAGAGTTCTCCTATGCAGACAGAACTAATGTTCAGCACATCCAGGGATGAGTTTTGTCAATGGGACCATGAAGCAAAACTCTAACTCATGTATGAAAAATGGATCAGAGCCCAAATACATTGCCATTAATGCAACTTCCATTGAACCTCATGGACTTTGGATGAAACCAAAAGGTACTTTTCATTGTTCATGCTAAATTTTTTTTGTTTTATATTTAATTTGCTAATTCAATGCAATCAGTTTCAGCAGTTTATATACCCACCTCAAATACCTATTAAAAAAAAAAAATTCCTTCATAACCACACCTATAATATATCCTGAGATGAGGCAGAAGAAATAGCCTAGCAATACCGAGGGTGGGATGTAAGAATCCTGCCTCCCTAGGAACAGCTACATGAATCCTTGATGAAACTTTTCTACGAAGATGTGGGGCATACTATAGGTCTTTTCCTTGGGCCTAAAGAAAATCACAGCACTTAAAAAAATACATTGCACATAAAGTCATCCCACTTTTATAGTCTCACTGGGACCTACTTAACTGAGTATGAGTCACTTATTTCCAGAAGTGCTTCATAGTATATCAGCATGAACAGGCTTAGAACTATGAGTCACAACTGACTAACAACTTACAACAGGTCAGAGAAACAGCTTCACATTGGCATGGAGCCTTTTCAGAAAGCAATTAACAAGTAGTCATTCACACTTGCTATCTGAGTGATTATATCAGAGGAAAAAATAGGAACTAGTTTAACAGAGATTTTCTTTTTTTTGTAACCAGAAAAGGCTTAAAGGGCATACAAGGGGACATTGGCATGTGTTACCTTACGTGTGATCCTGCACACTACCAAAGCTTTGTCACTTTGGTCAGAATACTTTACAAGAAGAAATCTTCAGTACCCAGAGTACAGTACCCAGAGTTTGGTGCAGTCTGCTGCCTGTATTGGCACTCCCTGACAACCCCTATCAACTACCACAGCTCATAGGTGAAAAAAAAGCCATATGCAATGCTGCTACTCGGATGCATTTTTATAAGCATGCCTGCATTTTTCTTTCTTTTTTTTTTTTTTTAATGATGTTTTAAAAACATCAGCATGTGAGCTAACACTAGCAATCCAAAACCTAGTGGTCAATACCTGGCTTAGGAGCATGTCAGACCCTGTGTTTTGTCGCTGAAACCACTATTCAGCAGTGCTTATTGTTTCAATAAAACAGCTTTCCTCTTCCTCCTGCTGTCAAGTGGCATCCTGGATACCTCAGTCACTTCTCTGTCCCTCATGACAGGAAAACAATTGGCAGGCTGGGGAAATCCATCTTTGCAAGCAATAGCATGAGTGGTAATTGCTGTGTATTTCCAATACGTGTTGTCACTTCTACTTACACATTCACTGCACACGCATCTCTAAGTTAAATATGAATACAGCATCAGGAAGCCAACATTTCCAATGGAACAACTGGTCCATACAAACCTATTTTTATTAGTGCTAGGTATGTTATTAACAATTAATAATCAAGCACACATCATGGAAAAAGTCTAATGAAAGAAAATAAATTGTTAATATCACTAATTTAGTGCATCTATCAATCCATGCAAGTCCACTTATATTCTGGTCTTTTTATTAATTATGCACCTTTTTTTAGTCATTAGAATAAAGTCTTTCCCTCTGTTCCATAGCCAAAATCATCAATTCAGTTGAAACAAAAAACAAAAATTGGGGATTTTTTTTCCAGGAGCTTGACAGAACTTGCCTGATTGATGGCTTTGATGAAGTGCTACATGCAACAAGCAGTGCACTCTAAGATGTTAGCTTCCATTGGTTTCATCTTTATCAGTATTTTTCTTACATGAATAGGATCTCTGCAAGGTTTTAAAACTGAACTTTCCACCCAAATTGGAAAGACAGAGGACAACATAGAACAGCACACGAAAATATCAGTGTCACTGTCCTCGCAGTAAATAGAAAAGAGCAGCAGCAGAAAATATCTCCTTTGGTACCTTAGTGAAAAACAGGAATAGTTGCTGTATGTGTAGACATAGATAAACATACACACTCATATACATACACATGCCCAAACGGTATAAATTTCAAATAATTGCATCTGGCTTTAAAGGACAGAAAATGAATGAAAAATGCTGTTGTCTTCTTTGCACATTAAAAGGAAAAAAAAAAACAAAAAAGCAAAAACCAGATGACTGACTAGAAACAAGCAAATGGGCCAATAGCGGTTAATTTTTATTCACATAGTAGCTGTAACTAGAATTTATTTTATTCTGAATTTTGTCCAATTGTTTTTAGTTCAACACATCAAACTGTGTGCGATATGGAATGAATGCTTGTTTTGCAGAACTAGGATGGTGCTGTTGATGTTGCAATTGCTTAAGCTGTCAGATATGCTGAGTTTTGCTCCTTAACTGGAGAATGTCAAAACATTTGGAGGATGTGAAAGGTAACAGTCAGAAACATATAAGCAAAATATATAAGCAACAAATAGTTCACTTTGTCCGCACATGTGAAGATTGCACATATTCTGCTTTTAAATTTGATTCGTGTGATCACCCACATTGACAAAATTTGATTAAAGGGTCAGAGGAAGATAAAAGCATAAAGCTGTCAACTGGGATTCTAAGTTCAGTACTGCTGGAACCTGGATCAGGCTTTTAAAAGTGCATGAATGTCCCTCCATCAACTTCATTAAGTCTGAGGTCAGATCTTTCTGGAATACAGACATTAGAGATTAGCCAATTAAATTCAAATAATCTTCCTTCAGGCAACTCCACAAATCTGTTATTTACATAATGTGGTAAATGCTGAGCTAGTCTGCTTATCTGTATCAGCAGATTGTCCTTTCCTCCTTACGGAAAGTCTGGCTGACGCAGACCAGTGTTAAATAAAAGCCAGTAAAACCCATCTATGTTCAAGAAGATAACTGGAACAGAAGAGTGGAAGCTGAAGAAACAATTCCCAAAACTTAGAATTTGTTGAGAAGTTAAATTGTACACTCATGGGAAATCTGCTAAAATCCATCTAGAAACATGCATTTGCAAACTCAAGAGTTCTAGAGGCATTTGCCTTTCTAATGACTACGCATTAAAACTGGGACTCTGGATACACAAATTAAAGAAAGCTAGTGCTAAAAAAATTAAGTTTCATTATATATTATATATATAGGGTAAACTAAATATATGTAGTGTCAACCCACTTTGGCCTCTTACTATGTTTTCTGCAGCTACTTTTATTTCAAACACATAATATAAAAACAGTGGTGAATAAAAGCTGGAAAGCGTTCTTTCAAAGGGCCTCTGAAAGGAAAAACCACTCACAGCAACTTCCTAAAGTAGTTCAGCTGCAGCCTCATCCCACAGAGTGTTGTGCAAGCTCTTAATATTGTGATTTGTACAGGAAGAAGATGTATTGACTAGTGTCTGTTGTGTTAATAGATCACAATACAATCAACATGGCTCTTCTCCATTAGATAGCTAATATTTAATAGTAGCTTACACTGCTGCCTACAAGGACAGGCAATAGAACATGATGCTCAGATGAGAATCTTTTAACTCTTCTGTTAAAAGAGACATAAAAATTTAAATGTTATTTCTTATCTTTCCTCATGTGTAAGCTAGTAGATGGGACCACTACTTTTTTTATCAAGAAGATTTTAAATCAAGTGCCAAGGAGAAGAAGAGAAAATGCTCTATGTTAATGAAAGTATTATCACTAGAAGGCATCAAATTCTTTATCTAAACATCACTGGTTAAAGAGTTCTTGTGTTAGATCAAAAGCCATCAGAAGACAGTCTGATGACCCCTTTATATAGTACAGATGTTAACATCAAAAGCTTTTTCAGTTCTACAAAAAGCTAAATTGGGTCCCCCCGCCAGCATATTTATACCAACTGAAAAACTTTTGGGAGTATTCTTTCCAAACCAAAAATGAGTCCCATTTGCATCACAGTGGAAAAATTTGCTTCACAGCAGCAAACCTACAGCTATTCTACAGAGCTCACAAAAAATCAGCCCTAAAGCTACTGTTACAGGATGTGAGACAAAGGGAACCAGAGGATCTCCAGGAGAAGCACACTGACAAACCACAGGCCCCATTTTCTCCTATGTGCTCTGCTCAAGCAAAACCAAAACCAGCATAAAGAATACGTGCACTTCAAGTGAGAAATTACTGCCCTAACACAAAATACCTCTGAAACACAGAAACACGTAATTCAGTGATAAACCATAACAATTAAAAAAAAAAAAAAATCTAGCTATGGGACAAATGAAGTCAAGTTGAAGAACATATCTTCTTCAACCCAACATATATACTTTTAAAAGTGCATGAATGTCCCTCCATCAACTTCATTAAGTCTGAGGTCAGATCTTTCTGGAATACAGACATTAGAGATTAGCCAATTAAATATATATATATCTATTTCAGTACTCTTGCAATCAGATCATTTTGAGAGCAAACACACGGCATATGTGGGACAACAAGGGGATCAGGCCCAGCCAACGCTGATTCATGAAAGGCAGGTCCTGTTTGAACAACCTGATCTCTTTCTATGACCAGGATACCTGCTTGGTGGATGAGGGAAAGGCTGTCAACATAATCTGCCTAGACATCAGTAAAGCTTTTGACACTGCCTCCTCCTGGAGAAGCTGGCAGCCCATGGCTTGGACAGATACACTCTTTGCTGGGTAAAAAAAGAAATGGCTGGAGGGCCAGTCCCAGATAGTGGTGGTGAATGGAGCTAAATCCAGCTGGCAACTGGTTACAAGTGGTGTTCCTCATGGGTTGGTACTGAAGCCTCCCCTGTTTAATATCTTTATTGATTATTTGGATGAGATAATTAAGTGCAGTGAGCAGATAGTAAATTTCCAGGTAACACCAAGTTGGCAGGAAGTATCTGAAGGGATGATCTGAGTATCTGAGGGATAGATCTGAGGGCATCTATCCTCTTTACGATGGCCCTACAGAGGTACCTAAATAGGCTGGATCGATGGGCTGAGGCCAGTGGGATGAAGTTCAAGAGGACTGAGTGTAAGATCCTGTACGTTAGTCACAACAAACCCATGCAACACTATAGGACAGGCAGGAGAGCTGGACAGAGAAGAACCAGATGAGGTTTAACAAAAGCAAGTGTAGAGTCTTGCACCTAGGGAGGAATAACTGCATGCACCGGTACAGACTGGGAGATGACCTGCTGGAGGGGAGCTCTGCAGAGAGGGACCTGGGTTTCCCAGTGGATGACAGGTTGGCCATGGTGGTCCATTCTGGGGTAGATTAAAAAGCGTGGAAAGCAGGTCAAGGGAGCTGAAAATCCCCCCTCTACTCTGTCCTGATCAAGCCTCCCCTGGACTACTGTGTTCAGTTCTGGGTTCCCCAGTACAAAATGGACAGGGATTTCCTGGAAAGAGCCCAGCAGAGGGCTACAAGGATTATAAAGGGCCTGGAGCGCCTCTCTTGTGAGGAAAAGCTGAGTGACCTGGGTCTGTTCAGCCGTTAGAAACGAAGACAGAAGAGATCTGATCAATGTCTACAAATATCTAAGGTGTGGGAGGCAAAGGGACAAGGCCAGATGCTTTTCAGTGTTGTGTGGCAATAAGACAAGGGGAAACAGTCACAAACCAAAGCATAGGAAGTTCAGCACAAATGTGCATAAGAACTTCTTCACAGTAAGGGTGACGGAGCACTGGAACAGACTGCCCAGAGAGCTTGTAGAGTCTGCTTCTCTGGAAACGTTCAAGACCCATCTGGACACCTACCTGTGCAACCTGGTCTAGGGATCCTGTTTTGGCAGGGGGGTTGGACTTGATGATCTCCAGCGGTCCCTTCCAGCCCCTACAATTCTGTGATAGGCTTGGGGCAGAGTGGCTGGAAAGCTGCGTGGAGGAAAAGGATCTGGAGATGTTGGTCAATGGTCAGCTGAACATGAGCCAGCAGTGTGTACAGGTAGCCAAGAAAGTCAATGGCAGCTGGGCTTGTATCAGAAATAGTGCAGCCAAAAGGAGCGGGGAGGTGATCGTCCCCCTGTACTCAACACTGGTAAGACCACACCTTGAGTAATGTGTTTTGGGCCCCTCACTACAAGAGAGACAATGAGGCTCTAGAGCGTGTCCAGAGAAGGGCAACAAAGATGGTGATGGGTCTGGAATACAGGTCTTATGCAGAGCAGCTGAGGGAACTGGGATTGTTTAGTCTGGAGAAGAGGAAGCTCAGGGGGAGACCTTATTACTCTCTACAACTCCCTAAAAGGAGGTTGTGGTGAGGTAGGTGTTGGCCTCTTCTCCCGGGTGACTAGTGAAAGGACTAGAGGGAATGACCTCAAGTTGTGCCAAGGGAGGTTCAAGTTGGCTATTTGAAAGAATTTCTTCTCAGAAAGTGTGGTTGGGCATTGGAACAGGCTGCCCAGGGAAGTTGTAGAGTCACCAGAGGTATTTAAGGAAAGGGTAGTACTTAGGGATGTGGTTTAATGGGCAATATTGCTGGTAGGTGGATGGTTGGACTGGATGATCTTAGAGGTCTTTTTCAAAGTTAATGATTCTGCAATTCTATAATTCAGTACAAATAATGTGCACATACCAGTTTATCTCACTACTTTGTACAGGCCTTCCAGCACTTCTCTACAGTAACATCAAGGTTAAATATTAACATATTTTACTCCCAACTTACAAATATGCACTGCTCTGTAGCTGCAAACCAAGCATATGTAAAATAAAATAAAACTATTAATTCTAGGGCCATTTCTCTTAGCTGTGTAACAGCATTTAGGAAACTTTCAGAAAGACCAAATATTGCAAGCTTTCTATGTAAAATGTGAGATACTGGGAAACATGCTGACTATATTTACAAAACATATGTTTTAATATATGTTCAAGACACTGACCTGGCTCTGCAAGCATTTACATACTCTTAGAAATAAGCTCTTTGGAGCAAGTGCAAGCTTGTCTTTCATGCCTTCACACTACACAGTCTCAACACAGTCATGCTGGATGAAAAAAAGACTTCATTTCCTTCCAAGGAACTGTTACTGAAGGCTGTCAATGCCTGATGTCATCCTAGGAGAACAGCTTGCCCTCTACTACAGCTGTTAGCCTAGCTGCCTCCCAACACTGTGCATTCATAACCATGTCCTTAAAAAAAAATCTTCAGCTAGGATGACACATCTTCTGGAACACTCTAGTTCAGATTATTATTTATGAGGACAAGCAGGCCATCTGAGTCACATGCAGATCACAAACTCACTCCTCAGACCCCAGTTAACCTCTCTGTCGTTATATCTGGACTCATCCTGATCATGTGGCTCTAGATTATCATTGATCTATGCCCAAAAGCACCACAAGGCAAAGGGAGATTTACTGCCACCTCAGCCCACAGCAGGGTGGCAATGGGATGTGCAGAAGGAAGGCTGGAGGCCAAATAGCATGCAGTGTTTATGTGCTATGCTGACAACAGCATCAACATTACCGTGCTGTCACTTACTTTGCACGGTATCTTGGACAAAAACGGTGAGGATTTACTTCTTTTTAAATCAGAAGCAGGGCTAACACACTGCAGCATGTTCCAGTGTGCAGACCTGGAAGCATGTGCACTATACCATGCCTGGGTTCAGAAAACCAAAATGAAGACTGAGGTATCTGTTATTGCTGGGCACCCTTGGGAACTGCACAATACAACAATCTACATGCACATCTTTGAGTGAAAGAATTTTAATGGGATTATTAGAACATTTGACACTACATTCATGCCTTCAAATACAGCAGCATGGAGTGATTTACACATTAACGCATCGTGCAATCAATGCAACTCATTAACAAATTAAATATTATCCGGTGTAGGACATTAAAAGCACCATAGGGATGCCATTCAACAGTAAACAAACAATAATGTTTTGAGTTTTTTTTAAATGTAAACTTGCACAAAGCCTCTCCATGGGGTAAAGGGAATGCAGGCAAATCAGACTAACCACAGCGTTGGTTGTCAAAATGCAACTACAAGTTCTTCCATGAGGACATACAGTTGAGTAGAGGCAGCAGGAATTTCTCTCTTCCACCCTAGGTGGTGTTTTGCAATAATATCAGACACAGAATTGGAAGTGCCTGAGCTTGCAAAACAGGGTACCAAGAGCTTTGGAGGAGAGTCTGTGGGCGCTGGCTTCAGCTCTGAGGCTGGAAGCAGACACTGCAGACTGACAGATTTGCCACTGTTGCACTGGCAACAGTGATGTGAAAGACAAGCCATGTTCCTTACAGCCACGTACAGCAATAACACCACAAAATGAAGAGCATCTCAATCAGCTCTTTCACATGAATGAGCAGATCATGACCATGGAAACATACATAGACTTCAATGCATTGGAAACAGTGGTGGCAATCTTGGAATATTGTGAACTTTGCACCAGCTGGTCACAAATGCTCATGCGGGAACAGAAAGAATAGCATATGCAAGTTTGCCAGGAACTATTGAAGTGATTCAAGGCTGAAGGTGACAATTTCCTGGATTGCATCACTACCAGTCATGAGGTATGGTTTCACCTCTACAAGCCAGAGTCAAAACAGCACTTTATGGAGTGGTAACATGGGAATTCCCCGAAGGAAATATTCAAGATACAGCTTTCAGCAAGCAAAGTGATGCATACTGTCTTTTGGGATATAGAAGGTGTGATCCTTCTGGATTCCCTGGAATCTGGACAAACCATCAACTCTGAATGCTACATCATGATGCTAAACTGAAGGCTCAAGCTTCTAGAGTCAGGCAAGAGAAGACAACCTCTCCTGCAACACAATAACACAAGTTTGAAGACCATGAAGCACGCTGCCAATCTCAGCTGGACTGTCCTACCACACTCATCGTGTTGCCCAGATTTAGAGCCTTCTGACTTCCATCTGTTTGGGCCAATGAAAGATGGATTGTGTGAGCACATTTTCCTAGCAGCAATGCCATCACAGCAGCTGTGAAACAGTGGGTCATCTCCACTGGTTCAAATCTTTATGAGCGCAGCATACAGGCTCCTACCTCATTGCTGGTGAAAATACATAGCTAACAGTGTTGAAAAACTGTTTTGTAGCTGAGAATTTGCTCTATCAAATAGTGTTATTGTGCTCTTTGTCTCTGTTGTAGCTTCCATGGAAATAAATGAGGCATTACTTTCAGAGCTGCCTACATGTTTATATCAAAAGATAACTTATCTCTGGCCAAATCCCTGGCTGTTTCTCTATGGAACTGCAGTTTGTTTTGGTGTGTTGAAGTTTTGATGGTGTGAAGCTAATATTGATTTAAGTGGACAGCCATCCAAGATTAAAACATACATGTAAGGATGCACACATGTACCAACAAAAATGCACTGTGTACAAACCACAAAGTAGGTCTGTAATGAAGACAATGATTGCAGGTAAGCAGCAGTGGTGTACAGACTGGATAGGTCAGGTGCAGTGCACAAATGCACAGGAATCCTGTAACCTAGACTCTGATATCTGTTGATACTAAGGACAGCCTATGAAATTATGCAGACCAGAGCCCACTCTAAAAATAACCCCAGGAGATAACTTATAGTCTCTCCCATGTTGTCAAGCATGGTTCAAAGGTCGTATCATCGAGAGCCTATGTCTGAGGTTTTAGTTGAGAAGAGGTTGGGCAAAAACCAAATAGAAGTACAAAGATAACTGAAATATAAATGTAACATGGGATAAAGCTCGCAAAGAGACATCTGTAGGAATTTAGTATTTTTGAAATCTCCTCCCTTCAGGTTGCTGCAGTCTACAGACCTGGATTTATCTTGCCAGTAAATTTTAAAGTGTCCATAGTGTTTGTAGGATGATGCCCTTTGATAAACAAGACAAAATTCATCCAATTCATGATGTAATGAGTGTGAACCATGGCACCATCAGCTTGGCACATTGCTCTGGGGTACAATTCACTGAATGATAACCTAACAACACATAACTGTATTTGATCATAGTGAGCTAACTAAAGTTGAAAAAGAGTAATTACATCTTCTGCTATCAGTCATCAACTCATAAATCACCACAATTATTGGATTAACTTTGTTCATTGCTCAGAACCCTTAAAAACATTTTTTCACTTCCTACGGAAAGGGAGAGGTGATGAACAAGTGGTAAGGAGGAAAAATGAGTCAAACTGTGCTCCAGTCACAGATGGCTGGCTACTAGCAGACATCTGGATAGGATTTAACTCTCACTCTGAAAAAAGAAAGGTAATATGGAAAGGCCAGGACACACAAGCAGCTGTCCTCCTGCTATTTCCTAGGATTGGAGTGCTTGACATGAGGCCTTAGAGTTCCCTGCAATGCTGTAGACGTTTCTTCAAATTGCCAACAGAAGTAAAAAATACAGAACTAAGTGAGGCCATTTTGCTTGAAATGCTTTCAAAGCCTTCAGCATTATGACAACAGCATTAACATTTAGTGACTGCTGACTTATGCCATGCCACATGCTGCCGTGACTAGAACTAGGCATAGAAATTTATGATGGACTAGGGCAGGTTGGTAGGGAGTGCTGTCCCTGCAATGCCTGGGCACGTGCATGTGCCTCACTCAGCACACTACCGACTATTGTGCTTAATAGAGCTGTCCTATGCTTCACCTGCCTGCTGCATCACTTCACAGCAAGTAAACGCCCAACCTTGTATCAAAAGGAGACAAATTATGAAGTAATTTTGTGTAGCAAAAAGGCTTTAAAAAATCTTTGTTCAATCCAGTAATAAGAGAGTTCATCATAAGTATAAAAGCAGTTGAATTAATCATAAATCTGCAGTTTCCTACTTTTTAATGCTTTACCTGGCAACTTCACTGTTCTCTTAGAGATTAGATAAAGTATTTCAGCTCCTAAATAAGAGAGGTGAAGTTACACATTTCAGGAGAGCTACCTTCCTAGAACAAGTGAAAGGTGCATTTTAGTCAAACATTTTGGGAAGAAATACAGCAGTGCCAGCTGACTGCTAAACTCTTTAGAAAAGCCAAGTCAGGAAGCTATATAGAATTAATTTAACGTGGTCCTTTGCACAAGGCTCAGAGAGGGATTCAGTCAAGAATCTAAAAGGCCTATCTATAGGACTATTTCAACACTGAAGTTCCACTGGTATTCTGAATAGTTTTTTCAAGAGGTTAATTGCCCTCAATTTTCAGTCAACTATGTGTTATATCATAGACTTTTTTGCATATTCTAGGATCAAGCTCAGTAGAACAGATATTACTCCAAAAAAAAAAAAAAAAAAAAAAAAACCACCCACTTATAATAAGCACAAACAAATATGGGTAATTGTGGTTGTATAAAAAGAGGATAAATGCAAAAAGATCCTGGCAACAGGAACTAACTAGCAAACTGTGTGCTTGCTCTGAGGCAGTAGCATGAACAGAGAAATCAGAAACTGTTTATAATGGACGCTTTGCATGTCTAGTCATACCTCTGCCACATAAGCATATGTCTACACATATTAAAGATGCAAACAGAATGAAGAAGGGATGCCAAAAGCTGGGGGAAGGTGTCACAAGTAATTGTTGCAGACTTTTCTGGCACATGGAGTCACTTGCTCTTGCCAAATCAGAATTCTCCAAGGAAAAGTGATAAGATCTGGATGGTACATATCAGTAGCTAATTAGGATATTCTCATGCACTTATTTGTTGTGGAAGTCTTTGTTGCAGAAAAAAAACATCAAATTCCAAGCAAGGTCATAATACCTACTTTGCAAGGCTTTATTGCTTTTTCCTGATATACTGAACAATAGAAAATTAGACCATTGGAGGCTTCATATTCCAATCAAATGCTCCTACTAGTGAAACAAAGATTGATAGCATCAAAACAAACAAACAAAAAGACAAAACAACAAAAACCCAACAAAATCAAAAAACACATTCCCAGCCTACATGACATCTCCCAGATTTCCACAAGAGAGTGAGATTCAATGACCTTTCACTGTAAGCCAGGCGATAACAGAGGAGACCACTTCCAATCATGCGGTGCTGAAGCATGCTGGCCAGGGTGAAAGGCAGCCTTAAAGGTGAAAGAAAGGAGACCAAGGTTCTTTTCCATCCTAATTTACAAAGAAGATTCTGACCATCAGATATTTTTCATAATGGAGAAAAAAACTGAAAAAACACAGACTGACAGGACAAGAGGCTTTGCAAAGTTGTAATCATGGACAGTGAAGTTTTAAAGAGTAGCAAAGCATCATGAGTTTCACATTTACTGCAATGTAAAGACTTTAAGGGAAAAATAATAAAAGGTTCTCTTCATATATTATGGGATAGAATAAACATATTAGTGCTTCCAATTATAATTGCAAATAAAACAGCCATCACTGGGGAAAGTCCATCACTGTCACTGCTTTTCTATCTGCCCAGAAAAAAGATCAATCTGGGGAGCGTAGGAAGGACATGGCTTTCCCCTGATGCTGCCAATCAGGGCTGTACTAGGCTGGCAGCTCTAGGCAAGGCTGAAATGCTGGACCAACCTCCTGGTATTCTTTAGGATTCACTACAACAGCACACAATAGGAAATACACAGATAACTACTCTTCGCTATCCTCATCTTCTCTTTGGGAGTGGAAAAAACAGATGGTACCTCTCAATATGACTTCTACCAGAACAGTGTAAGAGCTCTCCTTGCCTTACTCTTCCTTCAGTAGGTGGGGGAAATAAGTGCAGAAACCACATGATTATCAGTGCAGGTCTCTCTCGTAACTTATTTGTGAAATAAAGGAGTTTTAGGAAACAGAAGAGGAAGCTGGAAATAACTTTGGCTTGAAAGAGGTGGGAAAGAATGGTAGTAAAAGCAGTAGCAAGTAATATTCCAGCAGGAGAAAGAGCGGATAACAAGGAAGTTACAGCAAATCCGTGCTTTAAACCGCAGCACCATGAAGTCCAGCACTAACACACTGCATTTTCATCCAGTGCTTCACATGCACACCAGGGAGCATGGCTGCGCAGAGGCGATTGAGACTGGAGAGGCAGATGCGAGAGAGGGAGAGAGAGGAAGAGAGATGTGGGGGCTCAGGGGTTCACTGCAAGCTGCTGAGCCCAATCTGCACTCAGATTGCATGGCCCGCCAGGCTCAGCTGCTTCGAAGCACTGATGTTTTAAATAGAACATGACTTGCCAGAGGCAGATTATAGTTAAATATTCTCCTTGTCTTCCTCCCTTCTTGCATAAAATCTTTCCTCTTGCCTTCAAGGGGAAAAAGATAGGAGAAAAGGAGCCAGCCCCTCAACTGAAGTAACCACACTGAGTTTGAGATTTTTCATGGAACAGGCTTGTTAAGAAGCAGAGCCGTAACATCCACACATTCTCCAATTTGTTGAAGTCTGAACAGCAGCCTGATGCAGCACCAGAGAGCAGGGGCATGCTTCAAAGCCATTTGGTGAACACTTGCTTTGCTTTGTCATAGCTGTACAGGGATAAGACATGCTCTGCACACCAGACTTTTTTAAACAGAGTCCAACAATCTGCCTTCCTTGTAACCAGTTCTGCCCATAAACAAATAGCCTACTGAAATCTGGAGGGAAGGCAATGTTTGCAACAGTACAATGACTTTCTGTATGTATTTTCTGGGTAATGATAACAAATTCATTTTAAAACAAGGTAACCATGGTTGCCAGAAGGTGCCACTAACAGCTTTAGTCCAAATCTCTCCAAGCTCTTCTCACCGCAGTCCTCCAATTAGTAATGTAGGTTCTTATCTTTGCATCCCTTTGCAAACTACATACAGTAAGTGCTATAAAAAGATAAAAGTCTTTTAATTCCTTTCTTATAAAATACAAAAAACAGGAATAAATCTAGGGATGTACATAGTTGAGTCATTTTTTGAGCCGGTTATTTGAGAAACGAGAAGACCATGTAGGTGAAAGTCATAATGCTGTGCAGAGAGCCAAAGCAGGTTTATAGTTACACAGGATTTTACTCTCCGCTGCAGTGGCATGCCTAAATGGAAGCAGAAGAATGACAACTCAAACAGCATGGGAGGGAGGGAGGAGGGGGGCATCAAGGCAAAAAATAAACTATGCAAGTTTTCTTTTTCGCCTCCAATTTGGTTCACTTTAGGCCATTTTTATTTCAGTCTATCACCCGTATTGCTGTGGACAAAATAATAAACTGAGGGAGTTAAATGCTACCATTTCCATCCACTTTGAGATGCAAAAGACATTACATGTTCTGATATGGAAAGCGAATAGTCCTCAACTCAAACCTAATGACAAATTTGGCATGCTTTTTTTGTGTGGGTTTTTTTTTTTTTAATGTCAAAATTATATTATTCTTGAGGGAATGCAAAAATGGTACTATAGTTTCCATTTAGAATCTCAGTTTCAGTCTTCATTTTAGAGGGCCTTTAAAATCAGGATTACCACTTCATTCCATTTGTAGAAATCTGCATTTTCATTAAGCATATTCTCGAAATACAGTAGATAAGCTCTAAACCAAGACCACTGAGGAAGAACCAACACAGGCCTCTACCCCTTCACAGCTACCTCTTGTATCCAGGCAAGTGCCCATCTCCTGGAGGACTCCTGAAACTCTTATCTTAGGCTTGTGAAGATAAGGACAAAGCTAGAGCAGTTCAGAGCTGAAGGGGAAGGTAAACTGAAAGCACAGTTCTGTCCTTTCTGAAACCTGCCCGTGTGCCTTATGCAAGTGTTTCTGCTCAATCACTGTTATTTCACTAAAGCTGCCAGCATTGCAGGGGTGTGTAATTCTTTGTCCTCCCAGCTGGGCAGCAGCCTTTCCCAAAACAACTCTGTTATTTTGTGGGGTAAGGGGAATAGCTCTTCTTATTTTCCAATGGGGATGAAAATAAAGGCTGCTGCTTCTTAGCCACGTTTACTAGACCTTACATAACTGACAAAGACTGCCTTGGCTCAGACTGAAAGGAAGCTGGGAGAAATCATCTGGATAGCAGGAATTATCTATTATAAATAAATCACACACGTGCACACAAAGAGTAGTTCTCACTCAGACTAAACACTCTATTCCAAGTGAGGTGTCTGCTTTGTGCTCTGTGAACAGGAAAAATCACATCCAGCATTCTAGATGGAAGTGCTCCACAGTAAAAGATGGCATAATCACTTGTTCCAACTATCACAGTGAAAGCCTTGAAAATTAGCCCAATAGCTAAATTCATCCATATTTCTGAGAAGTCTAATGTCTGTACACTTAGAAACAGAATGATATTTTGTGAAGTACCTTTTATGCTGCCTGTGCTTAATTTTAAAAGGCTCATTCACTTTGAATTACCTCACAGCAGTTCTGGAAATCGTTGCACATCGGTTTCTGCAGTCATCACTTCCCTCCCTTTGCTGACACAAGGCCTCATCCACACATGTTCCATGATGATCCAACAGGTGAGTGCTGCTCTTCAGTGAGCAGCAGTGCTCCTGGGCACAGACCCCTGGTCATTTGGCTGTGCACGTGGGATACGCAAAGCCAAATGTACAGCTGTATGTGAGATAAGCTCTCCATTTAGCCACTTCGATTTCAGCAATTCAGCAGTGTTTTGAGTATTAGCAAATATGAAATACAGCCATGAGTACAAATTTGTACCTGACCACATCATGACAAGTGTGACACCAGGCTTCAGTAACTCTCCCTCCACAGCGGCTTCCTACAGTTTCAGCTTCTGGTGCTAGCAAAACATTTAATAACTCCCACAATAGAGGGAAAACGGTGCTTTTCTAGTGGCTCCACAGTAGCAGCTTTATTCCCAATTCCCCAACCCAATTCACTTTGCCAGCACTTGCTCTCTTGGTGACCTTGGGCATATCACTTCAGCTATATCTGAACAGCAGAATGACAGCCAAGGTCACTGCCTGCTAACTTCAGCTCCGCATCGTAACCACAGCAGTGATGGCAGCTGGCATGGACGGCAGCACACAGCTAGCACAGCCTCTAACATACCATCCACCCACAGAGGGCCTGCACATTGCCAGCACCAGCTATTCTTACCCTCGTTAATGTAGCAGTTAACACCGCAGCACATCACATCTTCCTTCTGCAGCACAGCCAGGTCACAGCCTTATCTATAAAACAGGAGTATGTATACTTCCTATTCCAGAAGGACACCATGGGGATTGGCATTCAGGGCTGTGTGGGGCTCTGATAACACAGTAACATGAGTCATTGGGCTGCCTTATAAGGCCAGACGCTCTGAGCTCACTGGGGAGTTTTCAGTACACATGTACTGCATCAGCCATGAGCCCTCACCTCCTCTGGACGCCTCCAAGGAAGACCTACAAACAAGGAGCTGAAAACTGACTACGTTTTCCTATGAAAAATGAAGAGTTTCTTAGCCAATATTATCATACATAAACATCTTTCAGAAATTAGCCACAGAGGCAGCATCAGTATTATTGGAACCCTAAAGGTAGGCTTTATGCTGAGCAACATCAAATTCAACACCAGGCCTTCCGTTCAGCCAGGAGCCCTCTGCAGCAATGCTTCCAAGGAGAAAGCTCTAAGGCAGGCAAAAGGAGGTGAAGGGACAACTTAAACACAGAAGCTTGGATTACACTGTAGCTAACTGAAGCATAATATCGAGTTTTGCTGTGATTGCTAATGCAATCTTCTCTCACAACAAAATATACATTATTGCATTACTCAGAGCATCTGTTATTATCACTAATTTTATTCTTAAACAACCCAAAGCAAAATGCATGCAACCACCAAAGGAGGAAGAAGGTTAAAATACATTCTCTGGGCAGCAAATGTCTGTCTTGTGAGAGCTGAAGTGGAAGACTTGCCTCTTAGAAGTTTCACCTATCCCACTACATAAAAAAAAACCCCGCCTTTTGGAAAGTGGCAAGGATAATGCTTCCTCTCTCACAGAAGCATTGCCATTGAGTATCTGGCTCTCTACCACATCCTTGAATGATTTCTTTTTTGCGAGACAAGAAATGCTTTTTGTTTGCTAAATGCGGCCTTTCACTGATGTCTCACTGTTCAACACGGTTGTGTAGACCAGAGTCACTGGAATGCACTGGCTCTTTTGCCTTGTCTAAACGGTGTAAAACAGTGGGACAGATTCACATGCTTCCATCTGAGTTATACTGAATAAAAAGAAATAATCCAAGTCAGTTTTATGGCTACCTCATACCAAGGGAGAAACAAAAATTAGTTTGGAGTAGAGAAATGCAAAGGAAAGGGTGAGAAGAAAGAGTAACTTGATGGCAGAATCATAAGTGTCTTCATCAATGACACATTTTCAATCCAAAACCAAATGTTGCATATAATCTCCGTGTTCTCCAAAATATTTTGCCCAAATCAGTACAGAATTGGTCTGTTTTTGTTTGAAAAGAATATTATAAAAACTTCCAAAGGCTTGGTTACTTAAAAACATCTCCCTTCCCAACCAAGATTTAGACAGAAATGAAGGAATACTTCTAGCAATTCTGAAACCTGTAATCCAGACTCTCTAGAAGGTACAACTTGTCCAACAGTGCATACAGACATTAGAAAAGCGACTTAGGACAAGTCTGGAAAAAGAAAGTATTATTGTCACTGAAGAACTACTGACCTGGTAGAGATAAAATACAGTATGAAGTGAAAGTCACTCCAGATTTTTCATCAGACAGGCTACTAACAACCCTTTTTTGTACCCAGTACGATTTAGGGTATACTATCATAGTACACTAAGGGAAATTTTCTTAAGTTTCTGAGTCAGGGCCTATACAAAAGTCTCCCAGAACTACTGGCAGCAACAAGTTCTATTTGTCCAGCTACATTTCACACAAAGGTCTAAATAACAAGAAGCAAATGACAAAATGAAGACTGCTTCAAGTGAAGTTGATGACAAAATGAAGTTGCTGCAAACAGCAAGCATCATGATATTGGTAACCACAGCATTAGAGATAGCCTCATTTCCTAACATTTAAAAGAGGACTTAATGGTAGTCTTGATGGAGCAGCTCATCAAAAACATTAGACCTTTCCATAGCAGTGTTCACATAAAAGATATCAACTATGAACTTAATTTTTAAATAACTAAGTGATCACAGACATGCAATTTATCTATTTGCATTTTTCCAAGGGACTTGTACCCTGACAGGAAAGGCTGGGAAAAACAGCCAGCAAGCAGAGGTCCTTCCACCATCCCCACAGGTCTCTCAGAAGCCCTGCAGCAGTGAAGCTCCTGCAGAATTTTCTGCCTATTTGTACCCTTATTGTGGCTATGTATTCTTGCTGCTCACACAGGACAAATAAAGTGCTGATTCATTACCTGGTGGTCGTAGTGGACTAGAAGATCAAGAGGAGACCACAAGAATAACCCACATTATTCACCCTGGAGGAGCAGATGAAAACCCGCTCTCACTGGCTCCTCCAGACTGAAGGAAATACACCTCTTTCTCCAGCAGGCAGTGCCAGCCAGCACCATCACAACTCTGTATGGTTTCAGACTGGTCCAGACCTCGTAGATCTCCACTAGTCATGCTTAAACACACACATAGACTGGTATATTTGTATAGGGTATGAAGAACAATAGAGGATTTAGCTTAGCATGACATTCATGAGCACACACAACTCCATTGGTTCAGAAGCTAAACAAGACCCACTGCTGTTACAGAGCAAATTAAAGAAATAACTACTGTGCTGGACTCCAGTGATGTTACACTCATTCACACACCAGGGCAGAGTTCAGCATGAGAACTACCAGCAAAGAATGATTAATAAGTGTTTGAATTAAATGCAAACTGTCTAAGTAATACCTCAGATAATTTCTTGGCTGTTGCTTGATACAGTGCAGCTAATATTTCCTAATGCTAATGTTATTTTATTCATTTGCATTTTCAAAGCAATATGTTCTCATTTACCAAACTGTCAGATACTTGTCTGTCCACTGTGTGAAGAAATTCAAGACCTCCTCATCAGATTGGCAATATCAGAGGAGATACAATGCCCCTGGCGCCATGAAACATTCAAGATTGTGAATAAAGTTCTTCATAAAAGAGCAGCAGACAGAATCATTTCATTAAAGCATCATATTCAAAGCATGCTTTTAAATGATTTAATTAAAAAATTAAATTGCATTTGAATCATTTGATTACTGCTAAGTATAAATTAGGCATTGTTATTAAAGTGACTGCATTAAAGATCAGATTTCACTCTGCCAGTAAAAAAGGATTGGGAGTCAGAAATTCTCTCCTTAAACCATGCAATCTTAATACTCTCTTTATCCTGGAAAGCTCTTTTCTTAGGATGCACATTAAGAAAAAAATAATAATTTTGCAGCTCTAAAAGGAAGTTAATTGGTGTCCTGCGGCTGACCTCTTGCCCTGCAGGACCTGGCTTTGCACCTACACTGGTTATCAACCCCCTGTGGTCGGGAATCAGCACTGGTGGTTCTGCTGCCACAATGGGCAATGGGAGAGTCCGAGCTACATGCTGGGACTGAGCCATGGAGAAAATCCAGCACCTCCATGTTTTGCACAGTGGCTGCTCACTCAGTAGTCTGATGCTGCTTGGCTGTCACTGAGAGTAGACAATTTCCTGAGAAAAACTATTTCTCATGATAAAAAGCTTTCCTTGCTTGAACTGCAAGTGTGAGGCTTCACACTAAAGACAGAAGTATACCTGACACAGTCTCCAGTGTGGTGAGTTAGATGTGCCAAAAAGAAGAGGATACTGATATCTGTGCACCAATATATAGTATCTACAAGCTTTTTACTTTTCACTCCAGTTTTTATCAAGGAGCAAATCAGCCCTCAGTAGCCAAAAGGAACTAGGAAAATAAAAGTATGCTTTAATAATTACATTTTTCTCCCTTCCCCCCCCCCCCAATACCATGCTCACCTAAGTGATGAATGAAATTTTAACTTACATTGAAATTAGTTCTTAATTTTCTGTAACATCATGAAGAAAAGGAAATAAAGATCCAGAAACACAAAATAATAATAAATAATCCAGAAAGCAAAAAAAAATAACAGTAAGCAAAGAAAAAAAGAAAAAAAAGAGTTTTCTGGATTAAGTTTTTGTTTCCTTTCAAAAGATATCAGTCTTAATACTGCTGCTAGCATGCTTGAGCCATAGTTCATCTGTTTGAGGCAACCTGCAATAAAATATAAACTTCATGGCTTTGTTTTCTCCCCTCTCCAAAGGGAGCAACAACTCCAAGTCACATAATGCAGAAACAGCTTTGCCTCCAGGCACTCTAAGCAAGCAAGGGCTGTTAAATATTAGCCTGCCAAGGTTATATAAAACTTCACATTTCTTCCCCCACCCTCTCTAAAACCACATATAATTCTATAACTGGAAGTACAACTTCTTCCAGATTAACTAAAAGCACTGATCTACAATCAAACCAGCTGTCTCACAATTCAATCTGTTTAAAAAAGTGAGCGTATAGATTTGTAGGGACAAGCTGCCTCACAAAATAAAAACACATGCAAAGAGCACAGGATACCATCAAACAACAATATATGCTAGGGAAGGATTTAATCCACTTGTAAATATGCAGGCAATGAAAGTGTTGTAAACTCAAAGAAAGAATTTGAAAGTGAACCTTTGACTGAAGGATCTGCTGTCCACAGAGGCTGTTTGAGTACCAAAGCCATTCTCTGCTTAGCTTTTGGAATTGGTTGATTCAGTAAATACCATGTATTTGGCAGTCACATATTCAGTAGAAATCCCAAATAGGGATATCACTATGTATTATAGATTCTGTTTTTCCCCCATGAAGGCAGCACCTTGCTTTCACTAGATGTGGGCAAATTTGTGCCAGTCATGATTCCAGCTCTTCCTATTTTTCTAACCAACAGTACTTTTATAATTAGAGAAGCTTTGTGCCATGTTACAAGTTTTAATTTATAGAAGATTTTGATGCAATTTCTTCATATTCTTTGAACATTTTTAATCAAGAAATAATCATTTCACACTACTCCACAATTTTTACTTCTACTCATTCAGTATGATATAATGTCACAAAAGCACACTACGCATAAGGGGGTTCCCAATTTCCTTAGATTTTAATGCTTAAAAAGTGCAGTTTTCAAACAAGATCATAGAATCATAGAATGGCTTGGGTTGGAAGGGACCTCAAGAATCATGAATCTCCAACCCCCCTGCCACATGCAGGGCCACCAACCTTCCCATTTAATACTAGACCAGGCTGCCCAGGGCCCCATCCAACCTGGCCTTGAACACTTCTGGGGAAGGGGCATCCACAACCTCTCTGGGCAGCCTGTTCCAGCACCTCACCACTCTCTCTGTAAAGAACTTCCCCCTGACATACAACCTAAATCTTCTCTCCTTCAGCTTAAAAAGTATTTCCCTTTGTCCTTCCACTATCTACCTTTATAAAGAGTTGACTCCCCTCCTGTTTGTAGGCTTCATCAAAATGTTTCATCGAAAAACAATATCTTTTCAGAAAGACTCAGACATTTGCAGTTATTATTTTATATCAAACTGAGGATAAGCTAATTCTGAAGCCATAAATAACTGAAAGCAAATACCAAACCATGACAGTCCATGTTACTCTGCATGTTTAGTTGTCCAGACATGACATTTAAATCACAAAGAAAGCTATCGGGTCATTAAAAACGCAATGAGCAAAGATGCATAGGAGCCATACCAGGAATGAAGTAGAAGGAAAGTGATAAGCCAGTATTTTGGTATTTCCTCAGGGAAGCCCAAACCAAGATGCTCTTCTCAGATATCCATCTTCACCATCCCTTCTCTATGTGTTTTCAGGGCACTAACTCAACTGCTGCTTTACATTTGCCATTTGAGTCACATCTCCAAAATGAGAAGGATGCTCACATCACCTCCTACTCTGCTTTAGGCACTATAGTGTTGTCTCTTGGGTCTGAACCCTTTTCCTTCAAGGAATAAAATGTACTGTAGAGAAAAATGTTAGGCTTGTTGAGTGTTCTGCTTTTCTCTTCCTTTCCCTTCATTTCCTCCTCATCCTCCTTTCATCGCCCTTTTCCAGTTTTTAAATGTGATTGTTTGTATAATTGCAGTTAAACATAGCTAATATTTGGTAAGAACAGAATTGATGAAGCTCCCTGAAGGTCAATTAAAGATGACCCATGTAAAAAAAATATTGTATTCACTCAAATCCCCATAAAATTAGTCCAGGAAATCAAATAGTTTCAAGAAGCCAGCCTTGGTCAGAACACAACACTGTGCTGCAGTAATGGTTCAGTGCTGGTTCAGGCATAGTTGGCACCTTCTGAACAAAGAAAAACAAATCCAGTATTTTTACCATGTCTCCTTAAAGTCCAAAAATGAAAAAAATCAAAGGGACATCTAGAAGAGAAAAAGAACTAAAAATAAAGTTTCCACAAATTACCATACAACGAACCTATGCACAGCCTATGTTGTTTAACACAGAATAGCTTCATTTTCCTAGGCTTTTTTTTTTTTTTTTAACTGACGTATTACCATAAAGTCACTAAAGAAATCAGTTGTCTGTGGGGAAATAGTGATTTTAGGATAAAACTCTATAATCTTGCTGAAAGTTAAAGCACACTCCCTTTGTGCTCCTCTTTACATTAAAAGGAAGCTCTAATATGTCTGAGTTTACAGAGTTCCCCAAAGACATCTAGTTGAAAGTAACGTAATGAGAAAAAAATGCAGCAAACAACAAAGGAAGGGTCCCCTGCAAGATAATCATTTGGACAAATAACAACAACATTTGCTCATGGAAAGGATGCTCATTTTCACTACCGGAATGCTAAAAATCTTATATAGTATCAAGCATTTATTCTTACTTTTGGGGCAAATGGCAATCAACAATCAACAAATCACAAACTTCTCAACATTTTACACATACATAGAATTATAGAATACCCTGAGTTGGAGGCCCACAGGGATGATCAAGTCCAACTCTTGGCTCCATATAGCACACCCAAAATCTAAACCCTGTGTCTGAGAGTGCTGTCCAAATGCACCTTGAACTCCAGCACTTGGGGCTGTGCCTACTGCTCTGGGCAGCTCATTCCATGCCCACCGCCCTGTGGTGCAGCCCCTGTCCCTGACCCCCAGCTGCCCTCCCCTGACAGCTCCATGCCGTTCCCTCAGGCCCTGTCGCTGTCACACAGCAGAGCTCAGCGCTGCCCCTCCGCTCCCTGTGAGGAGCTGCAGCCGCCATCAGGCCTGCCCTCAGCTCCTCTGCTCTGGGCCCAACACACCAAGGGACTCCAGCCATTCTTCATACATCTTGGCCTCCAGACCCTTCACCATCTTCATCACCTTACTAGTGCCCTACAAAGGGCACTGTCACACCAAGGGGTATGACAGCATGAAGAGATCTGACAGAATAACTTGGTATCATACCACAACAGAAAGTGATGCAGTGATAGTGTAGTAGTAAAGTCCTCGACTGCAGCAAGTGAGAATTTGCCAAATGCAGCAAATGCAGCCCCTGTATATGTACCAGAACATAGCAATAAACGACAGCGTACAATTAAACAAGGTAGTATGTCATAAAGCAAAAAAGAACCTGGTGCAGAGAAACAAAAAATAAAAATCCATACTTGTTTAAAAGAACACCATATTGTTTTGGTAATATGCTTGTAGTCCAATCTGTTCTAATTCATTCTACCAAGAAGGTGCAGCTAAGCAGATTTCATTTCATTTACTATACACTAAAAAAGACGTGGTACAAGAGCCAAAGCATCAGAATTTTTTACTAGTTAAAAATATAGAACTCTTAAATTTTCCAGAGCAATGTGCAATAGATCCAGTTCAAAAGTCTTAGTTATGACAACTTCTCAACATATTTATTACCACTCTTTTTGATTTTGAATGAGAATATAAAGTCTGTAGCGGCTGGAGAATGTTGCTTTGTTGCTACACACAACAATGGCCAAGTCAAACACTTATAAATTTGTTATGTGGTTCACAAACTTTCTTTGACCCTTAGTTTATCGGGCTGTAATTTTTAAGAGAAATTTGAATAATACTCACCACCTATTCAGATCCAGATTTTTGGTTTTAGCTTATACTGATGAGACACAAATATTATTTTGTGAGGTGTGGTCACTGCTGTTACTAGTAAGTATTAAATTATTCTTCTCTTACTTATGCAATTATTTTAATTGCAGTGCAGATGTCAATTCTTGATGCTTATTAATATTTGCTCTTAAATAAACATCACAAAGGAAAATGGAAATTGGTGGGGAACAGAATTCATTAAAAGAATTTTCTAAATATAGGTACAGCTGTCACCTAAGTAGCCAAATTCTTACATAACTTCGATCAGCATGATCCCGTACAGAGCTGAAAGTTAAGCATGGAAGCGATGAAAAAAAGGATAGAAATGAGTAAGCTTCAATGTAAGTTGAAGAGGAAAACAACATAGCTACCTTTGAGGCTTCTAGCTCCTTCATATTTTACTGAATTTCAGTATTATGGCAGGGAGGGAACAGATGTACAGTGCTTAAAAGCCATGCTATTATAATGCACATAAATGTAATACAGACACAAACAAAATATAATCATTTTTAGTTCTGCTCAGAACCAAATAATGATGCATAAAATATCCAGAAATGACCAAACATAAAAATTCTCAGAACTTCAGAAAAGTTATGGTAATTACAGCAGAGGCTCTTCTCCACTAGCATTTCCGGTACGGTCTGACTTGGAATTGGGTCAGCTACCTGGCAGTTGCAGTTGTATATTACAGTGGAATGGGTTGTGTAAGTGGCAGCAACTGTGGTAGCAGGAGCCATAGGAAGAGTAGAAGAGCGGTATTTTACCATTATCCTCTCCTGCCCAACCCAACTACAACAGGCTCTTTTTTCCCTCTCAACAGGAGCATTCTGCTGTGAAAGAGTTGCACTAACATAAGTCTAAAAAGGCTTCAAAAGCCTGTGTATCAAGTCTTAACTGAGAACGAATGGCCCAATATGTCTGATCATATGTCTTAGGTGTGTCAATCAGCATATCATGCTTACATGGGCAACCCATCCCACAGCAACTGCTGATATAAAGGAAGGTTCACTCAGGTACTTTTGTAAGTGCCACAAGGCCCACAGAGATTGAGGCAAAACCAGCAACCTTGTGATGTAGCACAAACTTCTTGAGAACTAGATGTGAAACTTGGGATGTGCTTGTGGGACCTCATCAGTAACTGATAGCCTAACTGGGGCAGCAGATCTTAACAATTTATATTAAAATGCTCATAATCTATTTAGTTATGTGTATTTTTAGCCTTCTAGAGAGCCATAAAGTACCCATTCCACTACTTCAGACTGGAAAATCCTAGGTAGCAGCTCATGAAAAAGTAAGACCTTCAGTACAAAAGACCAGAAGTTGCAAGCCACAGCACATCACAAGAGAGGAGTGACCATGAACACCTCCAGAGACCCACCCATTCATACTTGCATATTTCAATGCAAAGTGCTCACATCATGCCAGGAAGCACTCTATTATCTATGCTGTTGAAGTTGGACAGAGTACCCCATAGCCTTTGGCAACTTGATCAAAAGAAAGATTCTTCCTTTGAGCCAAACTTCGCACCAAAATGAAGTTGAAGGCTCGAAAGAAATTATTTCATTAACAGAGGAGCCAAATTTCCAAGTCAGATTTAAAACTCAACCCTCTCTTTTTCACCTACAGAGGTTGCTTGCATTTGATACATAAGCTCAGGGCTAGATTTGATACATAAGCTCAGTTAGAAAATATGCTTGCTTTCCTAAGAAATAACTACTATTTTGTTTGAGCTTGTACTTCTTTGGCACCTGGCAGGAATAAAAAGAGAATATGAATTTAAAAAGGGGAAGCCATTTTTCAGTTAGGAGATTTAAACATGTAAATAGCTTATGCTGATTAAAAACTTGAAGAAATTTTCCAATGATGTACATAATGGGGTTATGCTTATGTCACTCTAAATCATTCAGTTCCTAAAGCACACCTGTTTTCATGAGAATCATCAGAAAAACAGAATTCTCATGGTGCAGATAACTATCTAAGGCATGTCACAACTAGTGCATGTAGATCTTCTTAAGCTGCTCAACAAAGCCTATTACAAGCAAGATGAGAAATGGCAGCTGATGCCCTGCACAAACCACTGTATGGTAGATGGCCCAAGTGGACTGACTGCTTGTTTTTCCAGCTCAGTTGCAAAATTTAAAAATACTATCCCAAACTCTCCAACTCTTCTCTGCCAAGTTCAAGGGGCAATTATTCCACCTGTGCATCTACACTGTCTCAGAAACTAGTAACAAGGAAAAATCACAGGTAGCACCTCCTAAAAAAAACTGGCAAGTATCCAAAGTGTAACAGTCAGTCCCACATACCTTCTACTTATTCACTGAATTCACTGAACAGTTTTATCTAAGAGCTGTACTGATACCTGCAGGGATGTAGTCAAACTCCTTGTCTTCGGGAAGCTGAGGACACCTCAACTGTGTTCCACCCATGCATGGTCACTATATTCTATCCAAGTGATGGTACTAGGAGACAGCTGGTTGACTGATTTGCTTACCAAGTTAGGGTCTATATATGATGCAACCAGATGAAGAAGAGTGGTAATTAAAATCACTTTTAAATTTATTAACAATTAAAAATAATTTTCCTCTAGCTTCCAACAGACCTCCAAAGCCTCTCTTCTCCCAGCATGCAGCATACCAGGTGATGAGATGGATGCACAGTTAACAGCAAGATGTTGACATGCTAAGACTGAAAAGAAGGATGGCAAGTCTTTGAACTCAGGTCACCCATGTCTTCTACACCTAATGTGCCAGATGCAGCTGGTTGGGAGACAGATTAGGCAAAGTGACTATGCATGATACAGCTTCCAGAGCACAAAGAACAGCACAAGCATGCTGGGCACATGAAGAAGCACAAGGTAAAAGCCAAATGCATGAGCCTACTCCCACATTTTTCCAAAAGTCAGAGTTTTAGAATTCAATTGAAACCACTAAAAATACACTTTTCTTGTATGGTCTTTTTGGAAGATTCGCTACCAGTGCTACAGGAATTGGGACAGAGAGTTTGAAATAACCTGTAAACAAGGAATCTATGGAAAATCCCTCAGGTCTTCCGAGCATGTGAATTGTTCTGTGCTCAGGCCTTATCACAGATATCCCCATGGTGCTATGTAAACAACACAGAACTGTGAAGAAAGTAGTCTGATCATTAGTAGAGGGTAGTACTGGAGCAGAAACAAAATATATTACTGGGATTATTGTAACACCACAGAATAAAAGCAAGCTCAATTTCCTATCAAACTGCTGCTTCTGTTTTGGATAATGTCTCTGACATTAGCACCTCATTTCACAAACCAACGAGGGATGATCACTTCAGGTGTAATTCAGTCCATGATCTGGCCATAGCCAGAAAAATTTGGGCAAGTTCAGATGTGAAAAACCTTTGGTAACAATGCTTTCCATGCATATTGTCCAGTTAGGCTAACTTAATGAGCTCAAAGATAAACCCTCCAAAACACTCATTAAGTTTTTGTACTCTCTTTGGCAGCAGTGCAACATCTTTCATCTTCCTTTGAGCCACAGTGTCAATCACCTCACTGACAGCTAGCACCACCTCTGTCTAGGAGCTTCCTAACCCACAATTAAGGGCATAGTTGTAATACCAAACACACCCTGCTGTCAGAATGTCTGGAGAAAAAGCCAGAGCATCTGTATCAGCAGTTCAGTTGGCATCCACACAAACTCCAAGGAACATCTAACAACACCATTTTCCTGTTATGAAGCACTTCTTATCTGTAGATCCCAAAGCACACAAGAGGGAGACTCTTTCTTCCTGTTTTGTAAACTGTCCCACATATGTTTACCAAGGCATAGGCCAGTAGAACTGAGATCATACCTCAGATATCCTACTCCTCCAAAGGCTAGCCTTCATTGTCTCTTCACCTCTCACTTAGAGAAAGTTAGCTCAGAAATGTATTTTAGCATTGACAAACGTTCTGCCACATGAAAAAAAAATGTGGCAGCTCCTTTTTGGCTCTGTATTTTGCCTCTCATCTACAGATGCTCAAGAAAGGAAAGTTAATAGAGGAACTATCTCCAAACTCAGCCTTAATCACAAACTTGCAAGTTGTAGAGGAAACTGAGCTGAGAAGGTGGGAGCTGTCATTCACAGAAGGGAAAACTTCTCCAAATCTTACCTTATTTAGTTCGCTACCTGCTTTGCAGGATAGGAAGGACTTTATTTATTTATTTATTTATTTATTTATTTAATGCTAAAACTCTCAGGTAGAAAATTGGCTCGTGTAACACTGGCTTTTGTGTCCCCTTTTATCATAACTGCTTTAAAGCTCTCTATTTAAACATATTAAACAAGAGATAGAAAGAGTGAGATTTAGTAAGTCTTACACACAAAGGACACAGTTTATGAAATCCCCGCTACTGGAATCACAGTTTCTTTTTGTAGGATGAGAAAAACATTTGCATATTTTTCTGCAGTGGCTATGCCTGTTCTCCTAGAAGGGAATATTAAAGCAAAGCCAAAGATGCCCCAGTCTGTTGGTATCCTGGCTTCTGTCCACAAGCAGAACAACTTGCAGGTTAGAAGGCAGCAGGCTTGTACTCCCATACTTACTAGGATGCTAAATATTAATAACCCCCTTGTTGCATCACTCCAGGCTTGTGAACAGTTTATCAGTGATAGAATGCCCCAGCAAAATATGCCTTGGAAGTGGAACCCCTTTGGGAATGTAGTTCTGTGTGTTGGCTATCCAAACACAGCCTTACACTGTTCTTCTTCTAGCACTAAACAATCTTCAGCAAATGTATGTACTGACTTACATTTTTGTATATACTCCATAACTAGTATGAAGAAAGAAGTTAGTTAGTCTCTTCTTGGGAAAAAGTAAAGGTTATGTGTCTCATCAAATTTCATCCTCTAATAGTATGCCTGCTCCCTCAGGGAAATGTCTAATTGTTCCTTGACAGTTTCAGTCTTTTGCTTGAGTAACATCACTGAGCATTTGTGTCATAGTTTTTATTAGCTTCTTCAGGATCTTTGGTCTCAGGTTGTTCTGAACAATTTTAAACTGTAATCCAAATATAAGGAAACTCTTAACATATAAGATTTACCACTGAAATAAAACTTGTATAAAATACCATAGACAAATGTACAGTGCATACTGCAGCGTATGATGTATCCTAGCACAGGGAAAAGTACTGATTATATTAGCTAAAAAAAAAAACCTCAATTTCCAGAAAAATAGTCTCTTTGGAGAGAAGAATGTCCATTTCATTTATTGGGTCTCATGCTCCATAAGTTGATCCTCCTCCAACACCAACATTCATCTTCTTTACAGTCTAGCTTCCCCAATGGCTTTCTGCAGCCAAAAGCAAGAAAGAAAAGATGGTTACTCATTTGCTGAGCTACCACAAGAAAGTGTACCCCACCACACTCATCTCTCTTCCTAAAGTAGAAGTTGAGCTATTGAATATCCCAGCAGGCTGAGTGCAAAGTCTCATCTTGATAAAGAGCCCAGTACTCACAAGAATAAGCATTAGCCTGGTCCCACAAACAGCCATTCACTTAGGTGCCCTGCTTCAGTGCAGCACCATGACTTGGGTTAAATGCTAGAATGACTCAGGCAACTAGGTGAACTGCGTAAATAAGTGTCTGCAGGACATCTGAATGCCCACAAGATGTAGCTTGGTGTCATATATATGACATTCTCTGAGATCATGGGCAAGCTCTCCCTGGTATTTCAGAGGCACCTTTCTTTCACCATTGGGTAAAGATTTGTTTAGAAACAAGTTAGATCATTAAATTCAGAACTGCCAAGGGAATAAAACATCTTATTTTATCACAGTGAGGACCATATAGCCAGTTATCACAAAGGACTAAAGAGAAAGAAAGACACAAGATAGTTGATTAACTTCACCCAGTATTCATTTTTAATTACAGGACTGCCTAAAGGCTTGCTATGTAATCAAGTCCTCACTGTGGAATGCTATATAGATGCATGTGCGCTGGTTCTGCCTCTCCAGCAGTGTGGATTGCCATTCTGAGCATCTCTTCTCTACACATTCTTCATGTGCATTTTTCAATGCTATGGCTAGCAGAGCTGGGAATACAGTGAGCATGCATAGGATCATATAGGATGAGATGTACATCTGCTGAACTTCATACACTTCTCTGCCAAGGCAAAGGCAACAGTCTGGACACAGCTGTCACATGGCCCCATCTGCAGTTACACAACTGTGCACGTGCTCTTCAGGAAAGCTCAGCAGGATGAACAAGCATACGCCAAACAGGAGCAGGGCAGGAAGAGATTAAGCAGTTTGCCTAAAGCCAATGCCAGGGTTGTGAGCAGCATCTACGCCTCCTGTCAACCCGCTCCCCAGTGCCTATACTCATGCTTCAAGAAATTATCCTTTCAACTGAATGATTTGACATTTATGCTGAATCTATCCTTCGCTTACTTATAGGCATTTTCCAATGCATGAAAATACAGTTTCCCTATTTGGAAAAAGGCTGACTTGGCTTTGTTCCAATTCAGCATCCTCTTGTCTTGGGTCCTTTTGCCCACTGTATCTGCACATAGACAATATATACGTCATAAGTACTTTAAATGTCAGTGCTTATCTCTTGTAAGGGCTTTTGGGCAAGTCTTTGACTAAAACTAGATATTCAAGCAGAAGATGAATATATTATGTCCTCAGGCTCCTTAAGTTGTGATCCATATTTATAATGCAAGACTAATGCTTCTGT
This sequence comes from Tetrao urogallus, assembly GCF_951394365.1. Taxonomy (NCBI): domain Eukaryota; kingdom Metazoa; phylum Chordata; class Aves; order Galliformes; family Phasianidae; genus Tetrao; species Tetrao urogallus. The sequence goes on along the minus strand of NC_136813.1, from coordinate 127,057,644 downwards.
TGAATAATTACATCTTTCCCTTCCCATTCTTCTCCCCTCACCCATGTGTATGTACACAACTGAATATACACCCTTTAAAGTGAGCAACAACTCACCCCAAAGACAGAATAGCTTCATCGAGTATATGCATGTTGGATAGACTTGAATTCTGCAACTATCATGCAAGCCTTGCAGTAGCCTATTTAGTTCAGACAGACACCTTCCTCTCACTCAGTATAAAAAAAGAGGAGAGAAATGTGCTCCAGAAGGGCTAGAACACTCAGGAGTTAAAGCCAAGCCCTAGCAAAAGGGTTTTGGTAGCCAGTTTCCATCCAAAAAATCGTTTCTGATTGGAAGAGTCTGACATCCTGGTTTTTATTAATGTAAACCACTTCATCCAAAAGTCATAGAAATAAATACAACGGGATGCCAAATATTACTTTTCAACTAACCTCATGCACTCTGAACTAATTTCATCCCTTTCAGTAATAAGCAGGGCCACTGGGTGCTAATGTCATACTGCAAAAAGTCTATTCGCCATCAAAGCCTGGCTTTTGAATAGGAGGAACATTGACCACGATCGTTAGAAACTTAACCCATAGTTCTTCCTGTCCTTTCCACGGGGTTACAGATTCCTTTACAGAGAAAAGTACCAGCATCAGTACGGATTCAACATAGTGGAACAAAAGAGATGAGCACTGTGTTCATTAAAGCTGGCTAGGAGGGGCAAGTTTAATGTAAGTGTATATGCATGCACGAGCTTCCAGTTCATCAGAAAGATTTTCTGTAAGTTAAAAGCTCTCTAGGAAACCCATTTTGGAAGTCTCAATGCTGTTAGCAACAGAAATATAGTGTGAAAAGAAGTATTTCTTGACAGAACCTTATGTTTTGCCAAAAAACTTTATTAAAAAATTCCTAGCAGCTCTCATCACTCCTTTCACCTTTCCTTACAATATGCAAAGTGAACAGAAAGTTCTGTGAGCCTGCACATTCTCTCATGCTCTCTGATTACTCCAGAGTGATTTCTGCAGAAAGTCTGTCACTGTAGGCCTCGTCTAAGATAAGCAAGCACAGTCAATGCAACGTTTGTGACTGACATGCTTCTGAAGAGGTTTTAAAATCCAAATCTGATCTTCAGGCAGAAGTATACTTTAGTGACGCTGGCCCACTCAAAAAAAGAAGTCAGACCCACAGCAATAGCTGTCACACAGTCAGACAAGAACACCTACAGAGCAGATATTCATCTGAGAATTAAGCTCTCCAGCACTGAGCAAGTCACTGAGACACTGCTTGGAAAGTGGGACAATGGAAGTGCATGTGGTATTAGGTTGCAAGAGGGCAGCAGAGCATGGAAGCAGCTACTGGCTTCTTGCTTTATTCCTACGATTGCTTAAAAAGACAAATGAAAACCCCTGGCTCCTCCTTGTTGGCTCACTTGCATCACAGTAATTTGTCTTGCCCATTTTTAACATTAATCTCCAAAGACAGAAGTGCTTCTTCTCCTCGTATGTGGCCAGCACGGAATTTTACTATACATCCTGACCAACATGCAGGGTGTGACCAAACTCACACCTCAGCTCAGGGCTATAGCAGATGAAGGATGTCAAGGCTGCATGTGCAGCCTATTTTGAGACACACAAAAAAGAAGCGTTCCTGTGACTTGTAGTCTAATTTCACCCTGCAAGACTTTGTTCATTCAAAGCAGCTCTGATTTTCCATCCAAGTATCTGTCTGCCAGTAGGGAATACAAACAACAGAGAGCTGTTGATTTTTCACAGAGTAAAATTAGCCTCCTCACCAGGGGGAGGTGTGGATAAGATGTATGGATTGTCTTTCAGTGAGATCCAAACAGTAGTGTGAGGTCTACCCTTGCACAACGTAGCACTTCACAATATTTCACTGTGACTGCAGCTGAAGAATTCAATTTCATAACCACAATTCTATAAAAAATAAGATTTACTAAGCAGTAGGCATTTCTTGTTATATTTGTACCACACCTCAGGTAGAAATTAAGGTAGATTACTAGAATATTTTATAACATTTTGCTGCTGGGAAAAAGTCCAGAAGAAAATGCAGTCATTACATCTGTGACATACATCTTCTTGTTTAGATCTACAGATGATTGTTTGTCACTGCAGGAAATGTGCTCTGCATTTCATCTGTTCTGCCAGCTACTTTGTTTTATGTTGCAGGTTTCCTCAGCACTGCGTGTGTCTAGTTCTTACAGACCAATCTTAAATGATGTTCTATGGAGTGTGGCAGAAACAGGATACAGTCCAGTTAAGATACAGGGGATCATCCACATCTGAGATTTGTTTCTGCTTTGTCATTATGAATATGTAATACCCCAGCCCTGGGATGTAAGAAAGCAGTTGCATGCTTGCAAGCGCTTGGTAAGACAGGTAAATCTTAAGAGATTAATCTTCACATTAATTAAGAAGCTGATATACTTATGACATATTGCTATTAATTTTGGGAGACACTTTATCATTTACAAAAGTCAGACAAGACAGAGTAGAATCTCACCTTGCCAAACCAAATAGTGCAAAGTGGTGACAGCTATGTTACGGTGCACTAACTTGAACAAAACATTTGCAAATCACCTCTTACTAACTTAATTGCATCTAGACTATCATCACAAAGGAATGTTAGTAGTAACTTCAGTCCTCTCTCACTTGCTGGATGATCTATGCATTTCACCATGTCCCAGTGCTCACAAACCGACTGAGCCAAGCCATTGACTTAGCCAGCTGGAAGCAGCTTGTCTGACTGAGGTCTCCAGGATTGTCCTTAAAGGAAGGGGTATACTCAGACATTCATTTCTTTTCCTTATGAAAGCCTTGGGCACCATTACAGCAGAACTTCTCCAAAGGTGTTTCACTTTTGCCATCTACTGCTGTGAACACTGCCTTGCTCTGCCAGATCAGTTCACCCAAGACAAAACTAACATCTACTGGGTGACCATATCAACTATTCTGCTGACATGTTTTACAAGAAGACAAATACATGTCCAAAAACATGCCAAAGAAGAAAAGTAGAAGGAAAGCATGCATAGATAATTTCCAAAGGTTCGTTTTAAACATCAGCTCCTTACACACATGAAGCTATGTCAGTGCACAAAACATTTGTGACATCTTCCCCTCCTTTCCCTGGATTTAGTCCTTGCTAAGGAATAGGGAAAAACATTCATCTCTTGCACACACACGAGATCTATTAGATAACAGTAGAAGTGCAGTGAAAATCTACCAAGCATCACTACCTCAAGTTTAATGATAGCCTTAAGGACTTCAGCTTCAAATCCCAAAACACAAATTGAAGTGCAGCAAACCTTAAAGATGCTTCAAATGAACTGAGACATTTTCAACAACAGCACCTATACTAGATTAAAATTTGGCAAAGTCAAACTACCTCAGCCACAAGAGAAACAAGACTCCAAAACCAACATGATATAAGCATTTAAAAAAAAGGGGGGGAGAGGGAGAGGGAAGAGTTAAACCCAATTTCATTTCATTCATATGAATTCCCTGAAGACTGTTCACATGGTTGCTGGACATCAGCAAGACAAAACCCTATGAGGAGTCTCACTGAGATCTCACGTTCCTTTCCCAAATAAGGGGACTGAGCTCTAGTAAAAATTTTCCTTTTCCTATCTACAACACACTACAACAATTATTTCAGTACTTCAATCCATGCAGACTACATGTTACTTTAGAAAGCTTTATGCTTTTTGCCAGGATTGCATGAAGTTTGTACTGTATCAGCTTTTCCACAGGCATTGCTGTGAGGAAGCGAGGAAATCCATTCTGGAAAACGAATGGGCTTTCTTGGTATAAATTGAGGTGTATGCAGTAAGTGATCTGTGATAACCACATGGTGCTTTCAGCAGAAAATGGACCTAAGTGATCTGGGATACTCCGATATCACATTTGCTGACAAAAGAATGCACCAACACCTTTGCCAACACAAGTTATTTTACCACACGCTGCTGTGCCCTAACCTAGTGCAGCCCTTCACCTGCAAAGGAGTATTTGTCATATCTCAAATCTAACTTCTGTTCTGCTGGCTTGAAAGGTACTTCCCTTCGACTCAACTCATTACAGGATTATTGGGTAAATGTTCTAAATATTTACCCTGATTCAGTTACACACATATTAAAACACTACATTTCAAATTGAAAAATAACAAAGATGATTAATTATTTTAGAGATTAAAACACTTTAAAGAAATCTGAACCATGTTAGACTATCCATGGAATCACACATTAAGATGCAGTCAGGAGACTCAAATTTAACCTTCAAGAGTGCCTGGGCAAATCCTACCTTCATTTTTTTGAGTTCACTCTTCTCAGTATAGAAAAATCCCTCTCACTAGCACAAAACTTATCAACAGTTTAATCAAGCTTCCTACAAGTCTCATTTATTCTGCCTTAGACTTTACCTAAGTCAGCATCCCTGAAGCTTTTCTCCACGCACTCTGAGGAGTCCTCCTTGCAGTTATTCGCTAGCACTCATGTTTCAGTGTTAACAAATGCTCACCAAGAAGCTGCTCCCTGTGGGTATAACCCAGAACTCATTAACCCCACTCAGGCAGGATCAAGGCTGAGGTGGATATCTCAGTGACTGCTTCCTCACCTTGTTGCAATGCCCCGGGGAAGAGGGATTTGCAAACTCAATCAGCAAGAACAGGATTCCCTATATGCTCTTCTCTGAAGAGAAGATGACAACAGGAGAGTTGCCATTCTCCTACCACAAGCCCTCAGCCAGAGGGGATGTTTCTGCTAATACTGCAGTGTTTATATGGAAGACTTTTTAAATGCCTGTTTGAGAACCTTGAAAGAGAGGTTTTAATGTCCTTCTGCATGAAATTGCTTCTGCATCTGTCCTTCATAGGCATCGCACAGCCTGGCAGAAAACTTGGTCCACAGCAGCACAAACAGTGCTTAAGAGAGCAGTGTCCAGACCACAGACCCACTGTCACAGGCCTCAGCAGGAAAAAAGAAAGAGGTGTGTCCAGTCTGATGTATTTTAACTCAAGAGAAGCTGGAAAGGAAGGATAGATCACACAGTGCACTGTGTGCAGCATGGAGGCAGCTCCAGCACAGGTGAGAAGCCCTCCCTCATGCGTCAGGCTGCTGGTGCAGGCCTGGGTTCTGTGACAGGGGTAAGGTCAGCTCACAGAGGTGAGGTGTACATCAGTACACAGAGAGCAAAGCAATGACCTTCTGCACCAAGCACTGGCCAGCTCCTCCGCCAAGTACTGCTCAGCCTACAAAAGAAATCTGTGGGAGAACAGAAGATTTTCTTGCAGAGAATGAGCAAAGACATCTTTAAAAAATACTAAGCATACATATTTGCAAATACTATTGACATCACAGTTCTTTAATGTTTATTCCTTTAGTTGAATGGCATTACACAGAAATCTAGTGAAAATTACTACTTTTCTTGATCTTCTTCTAGTGGTCTCTGCAACAGCCTTTGATTAGCAAATCAATCTTCTCAAAGGACACTGCACTGCCCTAGCACAGCAGCCCAGGGATCTGCCTTTCATTGCTTTCAATTGCTTCTAGAAGCTCAGGAAGGGTGTATGTGTCTCAGCAGCATCCTGGAAGGAGCACAGATTATTTTTCTTCACTCTGCTCCACTCTACCTAGAACATGTAAGTATTTTTACAAGTGAAGCCAAGCACAGTATCAGAGGTCTCATTTTCCTGGCTGTATAAACAAGGATAATAACAACAGACCTGATGGGCATCTGGGTATGGCTGCTAACAAACCACGAGTGCAAGCTACAGAAGCAATTGCAGACACTACTGCAGGACTACTCCTAGAAACAGATATATTTTTAAAACTTAGATTTAACAAGCTTCACATTTAGACTCAGGATGTCACTTAAATATATATGCATCTTGCACCAAAAAAGTATAAGAAATTTTTCAAGGGTGAGTTATTTATTTATTAGCAAATACAGGTGCGGTAAGTTTGAGAAGATTCCAGCAATCTTTCCACCATCTATAGGATTAAATTGCTGTAGTTTTCCAAATGCATCTTGGTCTAAAACAGATAGATTTAAAGATTAGCTTCTTTTTTTCTTCTTTACAGAAATCCAATATGTGCAGAATAGCAATACTCATCTGGGATTCAATACCCTTAGTATGACTTTACTGGTAGCAAAGAGAGAAAGCTTTGGTCCGATAGGATCAAAACCACTCAGCTCCATTATTACTTCCAAAGAGACAAACAGCACTTCATTTGTTCCACAGATATCAATGTAATTTCAGGATGCCTTTGATCTTGCCCAGACCAAGATAAAAGGTATCTTTTAAATTATAATTAATGTTTTAACCCACTTTTAAGGAAAACAAAACAGAAACACATTTTTTGCACAATCTGACTTTAAGCATCAAAACGAGGTGCTTAAGTCAGGACAACATCTTCATTAGCTCTGCTAGAATCTATCCTCACTGGAGTGGGAAGACAGGAAATAAATGCCTCCTCACTTAACTTGAGGCCTCCTGTATGAGTCATTTAAGCACCTTGTGCAGTCAAAATAAGCTCATCCACAGGGTGATTCCTCTTATATTATGAAAACCATCCTTGAAGTGATTTGCCACAACTACTCTTTGTACAAATAATGAGAATACAGAGACATCTTTAGGGATTTAAAATTCAGGAAGATGAACAATGGCCCCTGAGCAGTTAGGCACATCGAAAATTCTTGGGGATGGGAGATGCAGTTTAAATCCCCCTCATTAAGAATAAGGTAATTTTATTCAAAGTATGCTAGGTGAATGATGCAGATCTCTTGGGTAAAAGGAAGAATTACACCACTTCCTCCTCTTCTCTCCATTTCTTCTCTCCATTATCTGTCTTCCTTTTCCCAGATGACATTTCATCCTTATTAACCATTCTATTGATAAAGGAATTAGTTCTGAGAACACACTACCCATGCAATACTGAAAGCAGTCTCTTGTTTTGGGAAGGAAGGAGGGAAAAGAACAGCTGCTCCTTAATGCAACATAACCAGACTTGATACATTTTGTAGCTCATGTTTATGTCAAGAGGTAATGAAAGCTATTAGTGCCCATAAGCACTTACTGAGAATTCAGCCACAGTGTTTGCATAGGCTTACATGGCGCCAAACAAACGTATTATATTATTACCGTGTGAAATCTACCAGAATGCAATTTATTGAAACAGCACTCATAGAGAGCAAAAGATATCTTACTGCCTACAGCAAAAGCCTTTCCCCTCCTCCAGCCATGAAAAGATCAAGTGCCTCCACTGTTTTAAATAACTGCCCAATAATATCCCTTTAAAGGATGAAACCATATCAGGCTTCAGCTTGTTTTAGAAGGGAAAAAACCCACCCCACTGTAGTTTTCAAACTTTCCTCTGAATTATTCTAGGTATATCATTACAAGACACTTACAGCAATGTTGCACTTGGAAGTTTTCCAAAAATACATGTGACTGAACACCAGGCTCTCTTTTCATAATGTGTTCAAGTAAATAGCATTACGTTAGTCACACAATGAATTATGCTCTGAAGCATGCAGAAGAAAACATGCCCGTACAAAACCTCAGCTTTATAAAATCAGGCAGTGGTTTTAACTGCTTCCAAGCCTCAAACTTTCAAATAGCCTCTATTATTGTTATATTGATCTCACCATTTTCTGCCGTGCCATAAATGCAGCCGTCAGATGGGCAACTTGCTGATTCAGGCACTGGTTCTCCTGTTGTACTTGTTCCAGCATGACCTGGTCAGCACGTAATCTCATTTGCAGCTTCTGAAACAGCAATAAATAACAAACATACATATATGAGGGACTTGTCAAGCAACATAAACTGTATAAATATCAAAGTAGAAATAAAACACCAACACTGATGACATGAATGGCCACATCTCAGCTGGCAAATGCCAAACGCATAGCATGGTGGGAGAGAAGTAGCAGCTCCAAATCTCTATTAACAGCGACTGTGGAGACGAAATACTGATTAAAAGCAAGACTGGAAAGCAATTGGGGAGTAATCCATGTGCATGTACATTTGTTTGGATTCACCTTAAGACCACAGTGCATTTTACCAGAAACATTTTCTTCTAACAATTTGGTTTTCCTAATCTATCTAGATACACAGCATTAGTACCATGTTTTCCTTATAATACAGAAGGCTTTTAACTATGTAACATTTATTTTGATTTCATTTCTTCTTTCAGTGTTTTCCCATCAACACAGGATTTGAGCAGATTAATAAGCTGTACCACTAGGAAAGCAACATCAAGTATTAATTACGATGGCCTTCATTATTTCCTCTGTAAACAAAAAAAACAACTACATCTGCCAAATTCAAGGATTTATTCTAGCTTAAGGACATCAAAGAAAATTATGGACTTCCAATATTTAAAGGAAGATTATAAACAGGAGATAAATCAACTTTTCACATGGGTAAATAGTGATAGGACAAAGGGGACTGGTTTTAAACTAAATCACAGAATTACAGAATCATAGGCGTTGGAAGGGACCTCCAGAGATCATCGAGTCCAACCCCCCTGCCAAAGCAGGTTCCGTACAGCAGGTCGCACAGGTAGGCATCCAGGCAGGTCTTGAACATCTCCAGAGAAGGAGACTCCACCACCTCCCTGGGCAGCCTGTTCCAGTGCTCTGTCACCTCACTGTAAAGAAGTTCTTGCGCACATTTATGTGGAACTTCCTATGCTGCAGTTTCTGGTTGTTCCCCCTTGTCCTGTCTCCACGCATTGCTGAAAACAGTCTGGCCTCACCACTCTGCACCCCACACCGTAGATATTTATAGAGCTGGATCAGGTCCCCTCTCCGTCTTCTTTTCTCAAGGCTGAACAGACCCAGTTCACTCAGCCTTTCCTCATAGGAGAGATGCTCCAGGCCCCTCACCATCTTTGTGGCCCTCCACTGGACTCTTTCCAAGAGATCCCTGTCTTTTCTTGTATGAGGAGCCCAGAACTGGACACAGTACTCCAGATGAGGCCTTACAGGTAGGTGCGTAGGTGCTGGAGGGATCTCTCCTTAAATAAGGGGAGATTTAGATTGGATGTCAGGGGGAAGTTTTTCACAAAGAGAGTGGTGAGGTGCTGGAACAGGTTGCCAGAGAGGTTGTGGATGCCCCATCTCCAGAGGTGCTCAAGGCCAGACTGGATGGGGCCCTGGACAACCTGCCAAATATAGCAGTTGGTAAACATACCCATGACTGAAGAGTTGGAACTAGATGATCTTTGAGAACCATTCCAACCAAAGCCATTATATGATTCTTGTTTTGAGACAACATAGCTTGTCCCTGTGTTTATTCTAACTGCACACTGTTCCAAAAAATAGTGGGGTAAATGTTAGCATTGTTTGGAAAGCCAAAAATGCTGGTTTTGTCTTCATATGAAAATACTTGACTTCAGAAACCAAAGCATCTACTGACAAAACCAGGTGGCACTAAACCTCAGGTACAGGTTTAATAGCATGCAGCTCTGAAGTTTCAGACAACCAAAATTGCCATTATGAACTTTAAAAATTTGTTTTTTTTCTCCAATCTACAGGGGAAACACTGGGAAAAATAAAAAGATGCACCACCATGGAGCTACAGCTACAGCTGGAGCCAGACTGCCTTCTATATGTTTCAGGAACAGCAGTTCAACTGCTCCAGAAAGATTCAGGATCAAACTATGTCTAGCTTCACTCTATTGCTCTTCTGAGTAAGGATAATACTGAGCCCAATTCAAGAATGCTTTGCACCTCTCTACCCAGAAGGAAGCAGAGGATGGTAAAAAGGGGTGTGCAAAGGTGACAAGCATAGTACTACAGCTCAAGACATGATGCAGTGACCTGCTTCTAAAGACCAACAGGCAGAGAAAGCAGAATAACAGTCAGCTTTGAAAGTGGTTTTTTGGTATGTTATGAGCCATGCATGCTCCTGGTTATCCCCAAATACAGTAACAAGAGAATACATGTTGACGCCATGTTTTGAACTCTTGACCCTAACTTCCCATTCAGTGTAAAGGAAAGAAATAGCTAAAATTAGAGCCAGTGCTTTCAGAAAAACAAAAAATGTCTAGTTTTTTGACTATAATGAAAATATGCAAAACCAAGGAGCTATTGGTCCAGTATGCTCTACACTTGTATTAAAGCGATGCATGAGTCTTACAGTGAATTAAAATATTGTAACGGGTTTAGCAGCCAGTCAGAACAGAATTTGGTCAGGCCTCCAAAGTGTGCACACAAGAAAATATCAAACAAGGCTGACTTCAAATCAAGCACTGTACACACTAGTGGGAGTGTAAGTGGCCTGGGAACGACAGCAACAAGCAGACAGCCTGACTCAAAGTGCTCACACCCACTGAGCTTGCCAGTTCAAGCCACTCCTGGCTGCATTTGCCAGCACCAACTAGTGACAGCTATCGACTATGCGAGAGACTGTACTTTGGTTTAGCAGTTTGAACAGCAGGAACATATGCTTAACTTTCCCAGAGAGGCTGGCCACAGCAGCTATGGTGTTTGCACACCACATTCATCCTGTGATTTAAAAATATGGGGAAAATGAAAGGTATGATTATTCTTCAGCATCACATCCAACGGAGTACAGCAAAGCTCAAAGTTCAGGAACAAAGGAATGCATCTACTGATTTTTTTCTCCATTTTCTCCAAAAATAAAACATTGTTTATCCTGAGATTTTAATTCACTGAAGCCTTTTTGCAGTCATGCATTCTGGTCAAAATTTAAGATCCTTTCTGTCTGAAAGAAGTCATTTACCGAACTTTACGAGCAACAGAATGCTGTTACTGACTGATTCTAAACGCTAACAATGTTCTCAGAGATAGCCTCCAGAATTTGTTGTGGTATTTTTTGTAGTCTGGGGCAACAGTGCTGGCCTAGAAGCATGCGGCTGTTTCATACTGCTGCTTAAAAAAATGCCTCCTCCTCTCCAGTGGGAGGATCATTTACAACGTGCAAGATGCACAGTGCCACTGATGTTAAGGCTCCAGTCTCCTAACATCATAATTGTCTCAGCCGTGCCATAACTTTTACACATTATCTTTGGGTTGCTTTGCATGATGCAAACACTTTGTGTATGAGGAATGTTACTCACATTAACCTACAGCTAAAAGAGGAAATGTTAGAATGGATGAAAATAACCTAGAACACCTGTTTCTACATATTACTAACTAGGCTCTACTCTGCAAGTCAAATTTAAACTTGCTCATGGGAGTTGCACTCAGACTTACTATAGTCATTACAAAAATTAATAATGTATGCATATACACACATGCTTTGAGAATTGAAAGATAGTGAAGAATTTGTTAAACTAAATTGCATTAAAACCTGAGCAGATAGTTCTCTTTTAATGGCTAGCTATCATAACTTTAAATGGAAGCTCATAGAGGTAACAGGAAAAAAAATCCCAGTTCTTTAATTCAGCCATGGAACATTCAACAGAAGACAAATTCAAAAGAGTGATACATAAGGAAGGTTTTTTATTACAGAGTCTCATGGAGCTCTGTTTCAGTCCCTACTAAAAGTCTGGGCAACTGACAGGCCCTGAACAACACTGGAGATGCAGAAATCCTGAGAAGCAGATAGCTTATGCTGGATCTGTCACCGGATGCATACCCAATTAGAGCCTAAAAAGTAAATTGCATGAGAACTACCATGGTAACTTTACCAGGGATAAGATGCACCAGCTCCAGTAGATGCTCTCCAGTGATTACTCGATCTACTAAAAAGCCATTTTGTATTTTGGGCGTATTAAAGAAGAGTTTTAATATGCTGCTGAATCAGACCAAGAAGTTATTGAGCTGCAGAGTACTGAAAACTACATATAAATTATCTTTTCGCAGGAAAACACATTCAGATTCTCTATTTTCCACACAGAGAGGGATGTTTTCAATACTCGCTTGGTGCCTCCTGCTAAGTCCATGTTTCACTGAGCATGGGTTGAACATACTCAAAAGCCAAAGAAAATGCCATTGCCTTCCCCAGCCACTTGCCATTGCTGGTCACCTCCTGAAAGATGGGAAGTCAAACTCCATTCTATCAGAAGAGGCAGCTACAAACTCCCTTTGTCTTTATCAGTGTACGTCAACAGGGAGCTGACACTGAGTCCACTTGCACCTCAGCAGAAAAGGGCTCAGGGAGATAGCAGCCATGCTCTAGAAGCATTCACATCACCTCCAGAAGTAAAATTTGGCCTGAGACTTTTGAATCCTCAACAACACCTAAATCAGGGGAAAAACTATTTGACTTACAGCACCCAGGAGAATCTACGGAGTCAGCAGCTAGGAGAAAAATATCTCTGCTGGTACATGGAAAAATTTAATTCTGAAAGTCAATAAACACAGCATCCTGGTATGCCATTTTCTGAAGAGCTTCTCTTCAGGGAAGAGAGGAAGTGACTCACAAGCTCTGAAGAAAGGGCCAGGCACAGAGAGAACAGGCACTAGCAGCTACCCAGCCTGTCTCTCACATGCTCCTCATTAGGAGCACAGCTCTTAGCAGCTGAGATTGCGGTGCTGCATCTTTCTTCATGTTACTGGCATCAGTCTTGTTGAGAGCATCTCAGTTATGCTGTGGGAATTAGTACTGCTGTGCTATTTGCCGAATGGTTACTTTATATCCTTTACATTAGATCTGGTTTTATATAAAACTGCATTTGGGCTTTAAATCCAGGAGTGGCACAGAAACACTCAGTACAGGTATGGAAACAAACAAACATGTAGAGTAGATGTTAAGGCAAGTGAGCAAAGACAGAAACACAGCCACTCTCCCTTGGAACTGGTCAATAAAGTAGTTGTTTAAAAACAGCAAAACATGATTTCTAACATACACTCAAGCAAATAACCAACTGTAGGAGATTCACAACTAAATATATACAGTTCTGCTTACACAGTATTTTTGGCCCTTCCAGTGTAAAGAAAACATTCCCTGTGAAAGTCAGTCCACACAAAAACACACATGCTGTGTAAGGCCGTAGTGGGCAGAGAGCACTGAGCCTCTCCAAGAGAACAAGTTTGCCTTGCCACCCACAGTGTGAACAGGCAGAACATCTCACATGACTCCTGGAAGTGGTTATAGCAGAGGAGAATGTGCTAGGGGCATGCACACACATTAGCAGGGGGAATTTCTTTCCTAATGAAAAAGACACACCAACACCTTCCCTCAGCCTCATTTCTGTTTGTACAAATGCAAGTCAAGAATTCCTCAGGGCAAGGAGCTGTCAGTCTGTTCATCCTTGATACATGCAATACATTATTCACTGTTTGCACTCAAGAACTTCCCACCCACTCCAATCTAAAACAAGTAATGAGAATACTCCTTGGACATAGCTGGGTGTCTAGGCAGAAGAGCTTACCTGCAGCTTGAAAAGGTTTGAATGCTTTGGGATTCCTGTAGGAATAGAAGCACCTCTCCTATAAACATAACCAGAAGTCCCACATTTGTTCATTTCCAAAGAAGAAGCTCCAGAGTAAGAAAATTTTGACAAGTTGAGAAAGGATTAGTCTACCAGTGGTTATTGAACACAGTGACCCAGAGCAAGAAGATTCAAAAGAAAATGTTATTTATTTCCTTAATGTTCCTATGTTGATTCCAAGCTCTAACAAATAATTACTTAGTTCTATCTTTGCTTCAGAGAGAAAAAAAAAAGAAAAAAAAAAAAACCTACCTTGTTACTGCTCGGTGGAGCTCTTCTCAATTATTTCTGCACTTCTTTCTTACTTTACTGACCTCTGTTAAGTTATGTGGATGCATAGAAAGAGTATTGTTGAATACAGAACAAATTGACTACAGAAAATAGAACTACTCAAGCATTAAAGCCTTTTCATCTCACACTTAAGTCTTCCATAAAATATTATGACAGTGGAAGTCGAATATCCGTTTAATTTCTTCTCTCCCTACTGCCATCCCACATACACTTTAGGCTTATTCCAAAGCTCCAATTAGGTATTTTTATTCTGAATTTCTGCCCTTTCTCACCATCTCCCATGGGCATCTAGCATTCCCATAGCTCCCATTTAGAGAGCAGAAAGCTCTGATAATATCAGAGAATAGCACAGGTCTTAAACCCAGCAACCACACCCAGTGCAAAAAGCTGGTCTTGTGCATTTCTAGGCACTAACACGGGATACAGAAACTGATGTGCTTTGGGAACCACATCACCTATGGAAACAGCACTGTACTGGAACACTACTAGGATGGAAAACAAAGACAATTCAGCTGGGAAATCACTCGGGAAAAATCCCAGATTACTGCTGCTGGATTCATGAGTACTTCATACTCCTAGATTCAAGGGAAAAGAGCCACAAGGCTGTTAAAACAATTTAATAATGAATTTCTTCAACCACAGTTTGTTTCATATTTTATTGCTCTCCCATTCCCTTACCCTTGTCAAGTTCAAAAGCTTTCCTTACTTCAGACGCCTAGATGAAATACTTCACATACACCTCTCCCCCCAACACTTTCCTGGAACTGCCACCCATCTTTTGAGGAGGCTCAGGGGAGACCTTATCACTCTCTGCAACTACCTGAAAGGAGACTGGTAAGCTGGGGGTTGGCCTGTTCCCTCACGTAATGATAGGACTAGGGACTATGGCCTCAAGTTGCATCAAGGGAGATTCAGGCTGGACGTAAGGAAATACTACTTCTCCAAAGTCAGGCACTGGAACAGGCAGCCCAGGGAGGTGATAGAGTCCCTGACTCTTGATATGTTCAAGAAACGTTTAGATACTGTGTTGCGGGACTTGGTATAGGGGGAAATACTGGTGAATGAAATAGGTGGATGGTTGGACTGGATGATCTCGGAGATCTTTTCCAACCTTGGTGATTCTACAATTCTGTGATTTCAAGACCTGAGAGAGATGGCCTGGTTACAGCCTCACAGCTGTGTAAGCACTGAATTTGTAGTAGCAGGCCTTCTCTTTTCTATGCATTTCTCTTCAGAGAGCTGCAGAGAATTCAGAATCCTCTTGCCTTTTTGTTTCAGTGACTTGGTTCTCCTGGCTGCAGGCCACTTTTCCCCCTAAGAAACCTAATTGTTCAGAGGTCTTTCTCTGAAAACTTCCACACAGAAGCACTGACTCAGCTCAGCAGCAACAGCAAGGCCTGCTCATCAGCAGCTGCAACAGGGCTGGATGTCAGACCTGTTGATACACATCAGAGGAAGTCTCTACAGGTGGTACTAATTAGTGGTTTGCAAGTGGCCCCAGCAAGGCCAAGCATTAAACAGGAGCCAGCAGCAGCTTGGTCCTGTGTGAGGCCACCCGCATGCCAGTAGTGCAGGAGAAGCCAATAGGCCTCTGGTACTCCTGCCTGGCTTTGCATTTAACATGTTTCCAGAGCTGTCAGCAGACCATCTTTCATCAGCACTGAACTCACAGGTTTACTGCAGCAACTGGGAGCATGACATGAGAAGGTCACTGAGGGCTCCAAGGAGAGGTCCCGGCCAACAGCATTTCCAGTGTGGACTGAAAACTGATCCGAAAATTCTTGTCTCAAGGAAAAGCAGCCTCGGGGCTGCACTAAGTTGCATAAGCAATCACACCAGCAAACAGTGCAAGTGAGCAGGTGTTTGGGTTCACCTTCTCCTGTCACTCCTTTTACTCCTAGTTACTGTGGCAGATTTCCTTGGAGGTGAGTTAAAATCTGCTAGCAGAAGGAAGTTCTCAAAGTAGGGCACAGTGGCCATATGATATTTAGTATCTGATCTTAGACAGTTTGCCAGCTGGTAGCTTTGAAAATACATTACAGTTGTGCCAGAAAATCCTAGTATAGTGAGGCAAAGCATCACTTTGCTCCAATAGCTCTCCATTCCACTTGAAGGAAGTGTTATTCAAGGGCTGCCCCTACATGGCCCCATCACAACACACAGTTTGCCACAGCATTCAGTATTGTAAACAGACCCAATACACTCCTCCCTCCACATAGTGCAGACCTAAATCCACAGCCTGCTTACCTTTACATTAAAAAATAAAACAAAAAAATTAAAAGGAAATGGAGTAACTTCAGCATAAAGCATGTAGGTCACTCTGAAAGTAATGCCTCCTACTTATTTCCACTGTAACGACAACTGATACAAGAGCACAAGAGCACAAATTGACAGAGCAAATTCTCAGCTACAAAACAGTTTTTCAACACAGTCACCACCATTAGCTGTGCATTTCTGCCAGCGATGAACAAGAGCTGTATACTGCACTCATAAAAATCTGCACTAGTTGAGATGACTGACTGTGTCTGTTGCCAGTGCTGAAGTGCACCATCCACCACCTCATTGTGTTCACTGCCACTGCTGGTCTCCATAAATGTTTATCAAGCATTGATGAATGTCAGTGGGTGCCATTTTTTCCGCATGGAGGAATTCAGTGACACATCCTAGTTTCATATGCACTTCCATGTCAGATGCCGTTTTGTCACACTGCCCCTCTGCTGCCATCTGTCACACAGCAACAAAATGTAATGGAATATTGGCAACAAGGCTCAGCTTCTACTGCCATACCATCAACATTCACCTCTGACATTGTGTGCCAATGTAATAAAATAGGAGGTGCTACTTTTGGAGCAGCCTCATAAATGCAGGCAGAATTAGAATCATTTCCTCTTTCAACCTATATTATTGGTTTTCAAAATGTACTTTTTAGGGTCTTAATTATTCTTAACCACCAAATTAACTGATTTATAGAAACATTAGTAAGTAACTATTAGAAAGTTTAGCGGGTTACTAGTCTATCGGTAGCATTCTTTAAAAAAGCTACATTACATAATCTTTTAATTTAAAGGCCTTAACACACACAGTATGCCTGCACTACTCCATACACATAATTACATTAACAAGTTCCTAGAAAATTTCCACTTTTCTTGAGAGAGATGTAATCATTTCAGTGATTTTCTTTCACTCAAACACACAAGCATCCTGGGAAGCATTCTTCTTACACCACTTGATATGGTTGATTATTTCCCACTTTATCTAGCTGCGTAATCTTTTCATGAACAACTAGTTTCTCACCGAGACTGTTCCCAAAACCAAAAGCCTGTTCCTGCCTGCTGTGTTAAGTGAACAAGTATTGTTGGCCATTGCTCCTGGTCTTTTAGGCAGAGCAAGCCAGCCGGGCTCAGCAGCTCTCACTGCCTCACCTGGCAGCAGCCTGGCCTCTGGCTGCGGTGGGGGAGACAGCACTGACCGCAAGCACTGAAGGCATAAGATGACCCTCAACTCCACGGGTGCTAAGATTCCACCAATTAAAGGTGGTAGTTTGCAATTCTTAGGCTAATTTAAACATTTACAGTCAGTAATTAATGCCTGTTCTCACCCCTTTTACGATGAGGAAAAAAGCCTGCAGACTTGTAGAAAAGCAGCCCAAAGCTTTAGTGGCACAAAGCTGGCTGAAGAAGTTTGCTTTCCCTTCTCTCACCCCACAGATACTCATTATTCCAGCTGCTGATTCTCACCTTCATGCTCACTGTTCATTGCTTCCAAAACTGTAGCAACACACAGCTGAGGTCAAAAGATCACAAAGATGATCAGGGGACTGGAGCACCTCCCCTACAAAGACAGGCTGAGGGAGCTGGGCTTGTTCAGCCTGGAGAAAAGAAGGCTGCAGGGTGACCTCATTGCAGCCTTTCAATACCTAAAGGAAACCTACAGAGGGGAGGGGAATCAATTCTTTGAAAGGGTTGATAACTGCAGGACAAGGGGAAATGGTTTTAAGTTGAGGGAGGGGAGATTGAGGTTGGATGTCAGGGGGAAGTTCTTTACAGAGAGAGTGGTGAGGTGCTGGAACAGGCTGCCCAGAGAGGTTGTGGATGCCCCGTCCCTGGAGGAGTTCAAGGCCAGGTTGGATGGGGCCCTGGGCAGCCTGGTCTAGTATTAAATGGGGAGGTTGGTGGCCCTGCATGTGGCAGGGGGGTTGGAGATTCATGATCCTTGAGGTCCCTTCCAACCCTGGCCATTCTGTGATTCTATAAAAGAAAGACCAAACTTCTTAAATCTTTTGCAGTATAGGATCACAAACTGTTGCATTGAAAGAAAAGATCAGTTGCATGTCACAAAGGACCAGAAGACTACAGAAACCCACTGCAGATGGTGCTGTACTTGCATCCAGACCCTGGGACCCCTTTGAATCATTACACAGCCCAGAAGAGATTAAGACCCACTATCTGGGACACATGAGTTTAGGTCTAATAATGCTGCCAAGGCCACTCCACTTCATAGAATCATAGAATCACCAAGGTTGGAAAAGACCTCCAGGATCATCCAATCCAACTGTCCACCAATCTCCAGTATTTCCCACTAAACCATGTCCCTCAGTACAACACCTAAACCTTTCTTGAACACCACCAGGGACAGTGACTCTGCCATCTCCCTGGACATTCCATTCCAGTGCCTGCCCCCTCTTTCTCACACACCTATTAAAGCACCCAAGGCCCTGACTATTTTGTCTGACCTCTGTGTATCTGCATGAAGGATCACAACACATTAGTTATGTTACACACCAATATCAAGCCAAACAGCATGCTGCACTGATCTGGGATGCTCAAAACAGAACAGCAACTGCTTGCTGAATGGTTGTGCATTCCGAAGACATAACTACATATTAATTTTCCCTCATGCTCACTATTTTTTTTCCATTTAGGCACAAAACATTCATTTGATGATTTGCCATCTTTGCAGTTGCTCATGACACACATTCAGTAAGCATATACTGTTCCTGGAGGAATATAAGAATTAGCTGCTGGCCTGAAACTTGGTGAAACACCATTTGCCTGTAACTAATCCCTCCTGCAGCATTAAAACTGATTGCTGCTGTGAGGGAGCTGCTGTGTATCTGGGAGACTAACTCACTACATAGTGAGATCAATAGGAAAATTTCTATCTGTTAAATAGGCTTTGGATCAGGTAAGGGTGCTGTCATTTCCACATGGGTTTCTCGTAACTAACACGAAGATGCTCATGTCATTAACTCTGAGAGTTACACTGCATCAAGCCTGCTGAAATTCATAATTACAAGAGCGTAAATCCAAAAGAATGAGAATTTGGATGTTACAAAACTAATGGTCAATAGCCCTAGCAGAGTTGCTACTGCAACTTGAATGTATGAACAATGCAACTTAGAGAAAGGAGAATTACACAGGATATTTTTTTATTTATTCCTCCCAAGCAAATGAGCAAAGCTACTGAAGGCATGGAGGAGTCCCTCCTTCTTGTTCCACTGGCATGAAAGAGAACAGTCAACAGAACCTCTTTCACTGCCGCAAGAAGACAACTGCGCACCAAAAGACTTCACATGTTTGCTTCAAGTCTTTGGGCTCCAATTCATTTTCATAATAGAGCATAACAAGCTTGGAACTTCTCTGGATGCAGAAACAAATACTTTCTCCTGTTTGAAGAACTTGGGGGAAGAGATTGATGACATACATATGTATTCACCACAGTTGATCCGTTTTAGGAAAGCAATACAGCATCATAAAAGTATCTGTAAATATTTAAATAAGGGTTCTTTTACACTAAAAAAATATTACTTTTTTATTTTAAAAAACTACAGACCAACGTTTGAAGTGTTCTGATCTTACCAGGGAAACTGTTGACTTTGGGAGTTAATAGCTAATACAATATTAAGTACACATTTGCAGCTCATCAGGAGGAGCACACCCGCTGATCAGAAACGTGATGGAAAAGAAGAGTTGTTGATGAACTGTGGTCATTTGCCTCCTCAAATTTCCCTACTGACGCATGAGATTAGAGCCCCTGCAAAGAGAGCCAAGGCTGATTCCCCTGAATAAAATAGCAAAGTGGGTTTTATTGGAGGAAGTCAACTAATCTGGGAGCATAAGTCTTACAGACTATCCTACAGAGCAGAATTCATTTTACCCATGCCAGAGCATCTTACCGTGGACTCCCCCATCATGGTCAAGAGAGAATTAATTACTCTAGTGTGCAATTCATTTCACATGAATGCACATGGCAGCAAATCATATTAACTTCATCTTGGTCCCTGTCACACCTTTGAAATTGCCATTCAAACAATTACAGATAATGGGAAGAGAAACTGTACTAATGCTTGTTTGTGCAAACTAAATATGGCACTAGACAGTCCACTTAATTGTACGTAGCTGAAGTGTACAGAAGTAAAATACAGTCCTTGGCCACATTTCACACTTAGGCCACACCTATAGCTAGCAAGCTGATGGATCAACAATTAACAATTATTTAAAGAGCTGGCCAGAGAACAACAGCTTCTGAGGTTTTGATATGCATTCTGGTCACATGCTGGAAACAAAGCAAGAGCTTTTGGTGAAGTCTTTTATGAAAGCAAGTATTTTGAATAGACATTTATTGACAGATTGGTTGATTTTTGCCATTTAGATCATTCACGTTGGTAATCATGAGAATATATCCTCTGAAACTCAAGAACGTAAAAAAAGTAGTCTCCAAACAGCATTACACCACATGATGGCAAGTTTGAGCATTATATCAGAGGCTGTAATTAACGTTATTGCAGTTCTCAGTTTTGCATGGCACTGAGACAAGTGGCGATAATACATTGTCCAAAAAGAACTGGACAAAAGCTTTGAGCAGGCACACAAATTACGAGCTGACATGGCAAATAAGAAGTTCAGTGCAATTAGAAAAAGGAGGGTTCTGATCTATTTCCTCCCACCCATCTAGCCTCTACTAAACAATCCTTCAAATCACAAGGATTTATTCACCTGTGAAAAGGTCATATACCATTATGCATTTATGGTACGTAGTCTGCTAATACATGGCAATCTGGGGGGCAGGCATCATAGGCTGTGCAATTTATCATTCAATATCTGCTTCCAAAGCTACTTCAAAGAAGTGTTATTTTATTGAGTTGTTAGCTTTGTTTTCTAAGAAAATGAAGTTTAAGGAACTTATTAAGAGATGAACGCATGTATGGATGGGTATGAACACATACACACCCTTCAATAACTTTTGAACTTACAGGCTAATTTCAGATAGGTCTTTACAGATCAGCAGAAATATTAAACTCAATGAGATGAGACAGACTTCTTGTATTTACAGACTGGGGCTTTCAGAATAAAAAGTGAACAGACAAGAAGAAGGAGAGTTGCAGCATTTCCTAACTCTGGCTGAGCCAGAAACATGTCTGGGCAATCTCAGTAATACAGTTTCAGCATTTCTGATAACAAATGAAACAATAAAATTGGCAGTGGGAAGTAGCCTTAGCTTTGATTCATATTCCCTTTATAATAAGTATTTTTAAAATAATAACTCTTTCCTGCATCTTGTCATCTCTAATGCTCAGTTGTGGAATAAGTTACAGCAAGGGCTTTGATGTTAGCAATCTCTTCCTCTCCACCCTACCTGACAAATGTCTGGTAAGGCTGTCCACTTCTAGGCAGTAGTATGCACCTTCATAAACTGAAAGTCCTAATCAGATTTGCTCCTTTAAAAAGTGATGGTCCTTCTTTGATTGCTTGTATTTTTACTATGCTATAATGGAAGAATATAGATTCTCTTGGCAGTATTTCAAAAGATTTCACATTGCAATTTGTCAGATACTCTCACTTAAATCTCCTTACTGATGTTCTATTGAAAAGAAGTGACCTTTCAAAGGAAGGGACATCTATTAACCTTCAGAGACATTACTGATCTGATAACAGAATTGATGCTTTGCTAATTGCTAGGATAAGGGACTGAAAAGAAAGCCATGATCGTGACAAGAACAAGGGTCACAAGGCTTTGAATAATACAACATCATTCTTGGAACTTCTCTGACTTTTCCTTCTCAGACCATTTCAGTTGTGTATTTTAGGAGAGCAAAATTCATTGGGCAACAACTCGTTGGATACATTTTCATGAGGAAATGTTTTTTTGTCCTCATATGAAAAGATCACCCAACAACTCACATCGGCCAAGTGTTTTTCATTCTTCCTTCCTCCCTTACCCTTCACATTTCATTGTCATCTTATTTGCATCATTTTTTAAAATTATTTTTTACTTTTTTTGTGTCAGTTTTCAGGAAGCAGGCTGTTAATCTGGGAAAACTAATTCTATTCTCTTAAAAAAACAAAGAACTACAAAGTCTGTCTTCATGACAGGTTGTTCACTGGTTATCCTTTTTTTGAAAAGAGCCTCCAGAACTCTGCCTTGCATTAACAACTCTGTGGCCTTAGTAGACCCTGCTTTCCTCACATGTGACCCCCACACATCCCCTGCCGTTGGCAGCTCAGCTCTGGAGCTTCAGTTCTTGCTGCCTGCATGACTGTGCCCAGCCCCATCCCAACCTACTGATGGGGCATCCCCTAAAGCCCCACACCTACACTACTATTTCCAGTCTCATTTCTGACCCCGTTGGTTAGATGATCCTTGTACCTAAATTCTAGGTAGTCCCAGCTCCAATCTGGTCTCTTGCTGCTTCTGAATCGACTCTCCTAGACATATCCCACACCTGGTTCATCAGCTCACCTTGTTTTAGAACATCAGTGACACTGAAGCCTGGGACTACCTCTGTCACCAGATATTGCAGGACTGTGCCCTGGACTCTGCTGAAGTGACCACATGTCCCAGCCCACCTTCCCTGTGTGGGGTAGTCTCTCTCAGGCTTCTCTGTATGCAAGAATTTGTATTCTGATCTGAACGACATATTAAACATGCAGAGAGAAATATCATTCTCCTTGATTTACACTTCAGACAGTCCAGCCTGCCTGGCTACAGCTACTCACAGTGCTCAAGCAGGAGTTGGTTCAGAACATTTAAGTCTTGCTTTCAAAGACTTAAAATCAGGAAGTCCTGCACATAGAGAGGCAGGAAGGACACAGTCTACAAAAGCTCAGACCAGAATTTCACCCATTGACTGATATCACTACTTATGGATAAATGAACAGACACAGGAAGCCCTCTTGAAAGTATTGGTACTAAGAGAACAGTAAAGTTTCAGAATGGAGAAAAACAGAACTGCTATTTCAAAGTACCTTGAGATTTAATTATTCATAAGCACTAATGGAGAGGGCAAACAGCAAAATTTCCATTTCAGAATCATCACACACTTACAGGTGCTACGAAAAATCACCAGAAGTGTGAAACAGCCATCAGTCATGCTGTAAAAAGCAAGATTAAATATTTCTCCTAGCTAACGGTCTTACACTAAGGATGGTAATCATCAGTTATACAAAGCCCACAGAGGGTTATTCCAGGAAACAGTCCTTAAAAAGAAAGGCAGGATGGCTTGGAAGTGCATGCAAACAAAACCACATGAACGATCTGCCCACAAAGGGATATTAATAATCTACAGACACCACACACACAAACAGCCACACTGGGTACAGGACAGGCAGCACATCCTCCTATTCTGTCTTCTTCAGATGAAGAGCTGAGGATCTTGCTA
This sequence comes from Tetrao urogallus, assembly GCF_951394365.1. Taxonomy (NCBI): domain Eukaryota; kingdom Metazoa; phylum Chordata; class Aves; order Galliformes; family Phasianidae; genus Tetrao; species Tetrao urogallus. The sequence goes on along the minus strand of NC_136813.1, from coordinate 127,034,293 downwards.
ATATAGGAAATGAGAGGAAGGAAACCTTATATCTCATCTCAAAGGGCAAGTTCAGGAAAAGCAGGGGTTTATTTACAGTCTTCTGAAGTCCATGCCTGCCAGATGGCCCTTCCAAGCATCTCAGTGTGCCACAGCTTTGGGCAGCATTAAGACTTTTCAGAGCTGGTCTGACCACACAGCAGGAAGGAATTAGGCATCTGTGCCAAGTGCCAGCCAGCAACAAGATGATACCCTACTGCATCAAGGTGCAGATGATCTCATTTTCTGTAGATGAGGACATTAAAGTTGTGCTTTTTTTCTAAGGAATAGGGTTGTTTGGCTTTTAGTTCCCCAGAAAATATTCCTGTAAAGGGCCTCTGAGGATGCTATACTACATAGGAACCTAACATTTATTCTTCTGAAAATACCATTCTCCACCCTTAGCAACTGATCCAGGACTCTGTATTGCCTTTCTAAGTTAAATACAGGCCCTATTGACTCTTAGGAGGCCAAGATTTAAACCCCTTTGTTTTCTTAGAGCAGAACATACACACTCACAGAAATCACTCATCTGATTCATTTCCTCTGGCATTGTATTGTTAAGTTGTTTAAACAAAATGTTCAGCTTTTTCATCTTCCTCTCTCTCCAGAGACCTCTTTTTCCCCCATCTGGGAGAAAAATCTAACTTTCTTATTAAGTTGTTACTGCAGCTAATAGCCTAGAGGGAGAAAAGCCCCCTTGCGAACCTTGAAAAATGCTGTGTTAGCACTTGTAAAGTAGACAAATGAAAGAAGCAAAATGCTGTACATTATAGGCTTAAATTTTGATACTATGCTACCACAGGCTGCTCTTGGATTCATTTGACTCTTGCTTTGTTGGTTTCCCAGATTTTCTGAACTTCAGACATTAAACCTGGTCCACACCACTGGGTTCTGAAGGATTTCTTCTGACTAGAGAAAAAGAGCGTCTGACTGCAGAAGCTGGGATTGCTAGTATCTAGTATTTTATGAGATAAGATATTACGTGAGACTGTCCGAAGGGACAGTAAATAAAACTGTTAAAATAAATAAATAAATAAATAAAAGCCAAGAAAGGGATTCACTGAGGCTCCATAACCGAGCATCCGCCAGTTAACCAATTGTTAAGGCTATGTTTAAGGGAGTAACCTTTAACAGGCCTGTGTCCCTCATCAAACTATTACAAACTGCTGTTAGTAGCAGAGCAGAATGCAGAAGGAAAAAGGAATCCAGCAGCAAGAAGGCGAAAAGATAAATCCAACTTCCGTTTTGACCATCTTCGTCACACAAGAAGCCTGATATGCTTTGCCCTGGGTGCATTCCTCCTTGGTACAAGGAGTGTCCCAACCAGCAGCACAAGACTTCAGCAAGATCAGCAGAAATCTTCCCCTTCATGCCACAGGAAACACTTCTTGCCTTCAGCGCTTCTCCCCACTCCACTCCTCCTCCCACACATTAATCACCTCTCTTCATGCTTGAAAATGAAGTGGATGGAAAAAAAAAAAAATCATCATCATTCAGTAACAGCAACTTCAATTCACCAGGGGAAACAATAGAGGCATGGGAACACAGGGAGGAAGTGTTTGCATAGGCATAGGAACAGCCAGGAAAACTAACTCATAAAGAGACAAAATAAGCAAACTGCACCCTGCCCGTCACCCCCTATGAAACATTCCTCAGCCAGCTGCATGCTGGCCAGGACACCTGGTGCAGGTGCCAAAACCTCGTGCTGGCAGCCACCCAGGGGATTCTGCTCCTCCACAGGGCTGCCCCAGGCAGAGGGAAAGTTGGCAGCTGCCTTGGGCAGCAATGCAGCGTGGGTGTTTGGAACAGCCGTGCTCTGCTATTTCCTTTGCTTGTGGTGCTTGCCGCTAACAACTGCTATAGAAGCTGCAGTCCTGCTGCTATTTCTGCCTCGTGGCGAGCAGGAGGCAAGGTGGGCAGCAGGAGAGGGAGGGATGAAAGTGCCAGGCTGTGCTTCGGCACCAGCTGCTGCAGGGGGTGACAGCTCTGCACGCCTCCCTCACACCTGACGGTATCGTGTGATCCACACACTGTCCTACACCTCATGGAAGGATGGCCAAGTCACAGTCTGTCCCTAAATGCATATACCCTGAGTGATTTCGATTCTATCATTGATAAACTTCATTTTTTTTTATTGCCCTTTTCTACTATTTCAAGGGCTTTATCATTCTGTAGAGCAAGCACCTTAGATCTGGAGTGCCCCACACCAGGCAATGTTGTGCTTACCTTGTGCCCTGCTGTTAGCAGCTACTCAAGGGGTGGTGGTGACAACTTTCCACAACAGCCTTCCGTCAGAATAGTCCATAGCTAACAGCTTTACAGTAGACACAGGCCTAGTTCTGGCTGAACTAAAGCCAATCCCCAGCAACTCACCTGGGCTGACCTGCATTATGAAAACACTTCATACTCATCCAAGCTTCACAATCTCCCTCAGGCAGTGCTCAGCCTCTCCATCTCAAATACACCCCCTGAGAAAGGCCAAAACACCTGGACACGGCATAAGCAGCAAACCTTATCTGTGCTGGGCTAACCTCTCTCCACACAAAGGCTCCAGGGACATAAGCTTTGCTTCTGCCTTTGTGCTGTATTGCAAAAACAACAGCCAACAGGAAGGGAGGGAGGAAGGGATGAGAAATGGGTACACAGAGGACATCACACAGTGATAGGCCTGTACTGGTGACACAGGAAGCCCTCTGCCTGTGACAGTGCCAGTGATCACATACACGTGGACCTGGGTAAGAACTGACTGCGACAAGAGAAGAAGAGACAGGCCAAAAAAAAAGCCAAACCACACTTTTCTGTATTACACTTTCCTTGGGAAGCAGACAATCGTACATAGTGCACTGCAAGAAACCAGTCACATTTTATCTGTCTGCACACAACACAGTGTTAGTTAAGAGAAGTCATGCTATGGTTGTTATTTTTATTCCTGAATGTAGCTGGATCAAATCAGCTACTGAGAAGCACTGAATTTTACCACAGAGAATATGAAAAAGAATGAAGACGCATTACATTTGGACTAGCACTGATTTCCCAGAAAGTACACAGGACTATTTAAAGTTACTAACCAGAACACTGTCTGAAGGAAGACTCCAGCAGTCTTCTTCTGCCTTCTTCATTCCACAAACCTTTAGTATCACTGGCATTTCCTCAAGGTATTAAAAATAGCAAGAGCTAATCGTTGCCTTTGCTGTTTCCATTCAGATCATTAAAGTAAACTGTTCTGCTTTTGGCAGTAGCACTTACCTATGTCTCTGCAGTAAGGCTGAAGACTTCTTACTGTGCTCTTTTGCTATATGTATACAAAACAAGAACTCCTTTCTAGCCAACACCAGAAAGTAACAGCTTCTCTCATCAGCCAGTCTAGCTCTCATCTCACCAGGTGTTATTCTAAGTGTGCTCTAGTACATAGAAAGATCTTGCTCACTTAAAAACAACTCTCCCACCCAACCCTCTCAAAAAAAACCCAAAACAAAACAAAACAAAACAAAACAAAAAAAAAAACCACCAAAACACTCCCAACACATCAGACCACTCAAAAAACAAACAAACAAAAACCAAACTTCAGTGATCTCCAGACTTTTACAGTGTTCCCACCAAGAGTCTTTTCTCAAAGTGAAGCGTTCACAACCTATCTGCCTGCTCAGACTGGCTCAAATTGGGGGCCAGACATTCAGGTAAAGAGCACAGCACAGCCATAGCTGAACAGCTTTTCTGGAAATGCCAGCGGTGTTTAGAAACAGCATACAAAATGCTTCATCTGAGGGTTCAGACCTACGTGATTTTTTGCAGAGGGCACCAATACTTATCTACTCATGAGACTTCATGGCCTCATCTGTTTGGCTTTTCCCACCCGGCTGGGCTGTAAGGCTGTTGCTCCTTGCCTAAGGGTAAAGAGATGGAGTGAAACACTTCGGTCTCTCGAGTACAAAGTCAGAAACTGAATACAGAACCACTTTCCCCTTTTGTTGGGTCTTCATTGTCAGCATCACGAGTGTCATTACGGATCAGCAAGGAGACTACCTAACCACACAGAGAGCTTTTGTCTTGTGACTTTGGCTCCGTTCTCTCGAGCACCTCTGTAATACAAATGCTAATTCATGCTTTGTTCTCTTTAAATTCATGCGCAGGGAAGATTTCCATTGTCAAACTGTTATTTTAGTAGTTTCATCGGGAAACCAAAGCAGGTCAGACAGGAAAATTAACCCTGAGGTTTAGGAGGGAACCTGGAAAGCCTGAAGCTGGCAATACTGATCACAATTAATCTAGTTTGAAGAATGCTATTTTTAACATGGTATCTGCAGCTTGAATTACTGACATTTCAAGGACCTCTTCTCATTTCCCTTTGACCTTAGGTTTTCATTCTTGGGTACGTTTTCTTTAAAAAGCAAAACAAAACAAAACAAAACAAAAAACCCACAACCACACCAATCGTAAACAATCTCTACTCGTTTCCACCCCTTCCTTTGTGTCTGGTCCCCACCAGTTTTTGCACCTCAGTTGCAGTAAATTGACTGCAACCAAAACCATCATCTCCACAGGGAAGAAGTTCTGCTCACTTACAAGACTGATAGAGCCAGCTCCAGAACTAATGAGAACTTAAACACCTCTCCGACTTGGGAAGGTGGGAAGTGCTCCCAAGATGCTCACCAGGAATGAGATTTAGCATTAAAATAGAATTTAATAATGGAAGTGCTAACAGATCTTTTAATGAAACAGCTCTGGCACTCAGTTTATAGCAGGGTAGTATACATTTAAATAATAATCTAGCATTGAAAGCATATCATTATGCATTGAACTGCATAAGGCCTTTAGTAATCTACATCTCTCAAATAACTTCTTCGCAGTTTTAAAACACTTAGCAAACATTAAAGAATTAAGCATCACATCACCTCCCTAGCAAAATGAGGGAAGTCACCATGCTAGCACTCTGACTCACTGCCTGCGTTTCAGGTTATTCAAACAATTCACATTTTCATCATTCTCCTCGGAATCAATACCTGCTCTTCCCTTGTCAGCCAATGCATTTGAATCCACTGTAGATGCAGAGGCAAGCAGACATTTCAAATCAATGTGTTAAAAAAGGGATTTTTCACATTTGAAAAGCTCAGCTATTGCATAGTCCAGCACTATTTCCCTTGCCATCAGCAGGTGTGCCCAAGGGAAGCAATGCTGCATGCTGACCATAAAGGCAGACCTGTATTAGATGCTGTTAGAACAGCAGCCATGCTCCAAAAAGCATCCTTTCCATCACTCCCACTCGCCGTGCTTTGGTTCATAACACAGAGAGGCTGAGAGCCTGCAGAGCAAACTTACTTAAAATCAAACTAAACAGAGCAATAGCCCCATTTGCAAATGGATGCACTGCTTGGGGATGAGGCTGAGAGTAGCCCAGAATACATACATTGCAGATACCAGGACCTGAGCAACAGTTACTTTGTTCTACAAGTCAATTCCTATGGGTCGGCACTATTTTTTTTTTTTTACTGTAGGTGTAGTAGCCACAAACAACCTGCTCCTGAGAAGTGATGCCATTTAAATGAGCAAGTTATCTTGGCAGAAAAGCCAAAGCATCAGTTCTTTCCTTTCACGTGGCAATCTGTAGAATAAAAAGCCTTGCTTAAACTCATACAGATGCAGTGCTAGTCATCTATGCCAGCTAATAGCCATAGCTATCCATATGGATCCATAGCTTTCATTGCACTTCAGCAGTTCCAGAAAACCAGCCAGCATATTGCCCCTGAAGGAATGGGCTTCTATCTACACAATAACACCACACTCAGCCCTGACACATTCCCTTCCTTAGTGGAACAGGAGCACCTGCAACCCAAGCAAATTGGAATCCTACTTACAACACTGAGAAGTCCTGAGCTTTCCCTTCTCTGAGATTTTCTTTTATTGCTCCTGTCCAGAACCCATGACAAATCACCCACAAACATAATCAAGAAATGCCCAAGGAGGCTGTGGATGCCCATCCCTGGAGGCATTCAAGGCCAGGCTGGATGTGACTCTGGGCAGCCTGGTCTGGTGGTTGGCGACCCTGCACATAGCAGGGGGGTTGAAACGAGGTGGTCATTGTGGTCCTTTTCAACCCAGGCCATTCTATGATTTTATGAAATGAAAGGGAGCGTGCAGTCTGATATGAGGCAATGCCCTATGTCTGTTAAGTGGATAAACACACCTCTGCAAGTGACTACGTGAATTATGAAGTAAGACCAAATTCATATTCACAAAAATATTATTTACTACCTTATTTCATAAGAGTAATTTGAACCTTAGAATTTACTTAATACTCAGGGTGGAGACCACAAAAGCAGTAAGCTAGCTTCACACCTCATGCAGTTCTGGTCCTTTTCCTAACTTTGAAGAAGGAAAAAAGAGGCATCAATGACTGTGACTGATACAGCAATGAGGCACAAGGGCCAGTGAGCACTTATGGTAGATTATTGAGTCCTGGTAATCCAAATGATGAAAATGTTGAAAAAGCCCAGAGCTAGTGCAATGTTCTGCCCTGTCCCAAGGCCTTTGCATTGCATTCAAGCACTGAATTCAATAGCATGCTCTCCAGCATCATTGCTGCAGTTCAGTTGTATTGTAGGCCATTTTGTGCTAACCTGCTCTGGAAGGAAATTCAGCTCTGTGGGAACAACAGCATAATTATGAGGCGCTGGAGATGCATTTTTTAAGGCCAAGTTTATCCTTCTCACCTGTAAACAATTTTGGTTTTGAAGTTCCAGACAGTGTTGGAGTTGCAGTACCTGGTCCTGTAATTTCAGCTTCTGGAATAGTTCTTTCTTGTGCCTAATGTTTTGGGGGACAAGGAAAAATACACTGGGCTGGGGTTTTTAATTTTGTTTTTACAAAGAATCGAATTCCGTTATTACTGTTGTGAAACACAAACCACTAGCACTGGGAAGCAGGGGTAGAGAAGCCATGGAAATTTTGTCTGACCTGTGTTGTTTGATACCTCAGATCCCCTAATTAGGGCATACTGATTTGTAGTCACCATGGCAAAGGCAGCAGGCTTGCAAGAGTAGGTAGGTTCACTGCTTACCTTCCTGCACCCTTGTTTCTACTCATGCCATTTGCAACTGCCAATCTTGAAAAAGGTAAGGTTTGGCTTAGCAAGGCTTTCCAGAAGAGACTTGTGTCTCTTCTGGAAAGGTACCCAATAAAAGTCTGCCAGCTGTAAGCCAGTTTTGGTGACTTGCAGTTGTTACAGAAAAGCAGCATTTTTATTTTCTTTTAAAATGCACTGATTTTATTTATATCGTTGGAAGCTTTTTGACCATGCAGAGAGACGAAGAAAAGTGGGTGCAAACAGACTTACTTGGATCCTCCCTTCTTTGTTTTGTAACAACTCTTGGAAGTACTTACTTGGCGGAGAGGAAAATATTATTAAAGTTTGGACCCTCTTAGTCACCGCTTCTCTCTGAATAGATCATGAGCCATTGTTTTCATCCTCTCTTTGGTATGAGTGCTGGGGGCAAGTTTTGCTGAAGTGACTTTCTGTAGCAGATTTTTGATTTCCTGGATCAACTTCTGGCAAGGATACTGCTTGCTGCAGGATGGTAGCCCAAAGTGGATACCAGTGCAAGCTTCATGCCGGTAAGAAATACATACATTCAACCCTAATTCAGTAAAAAGGTAAAGCCTCCCCTTACTGGGTTCAAGCTTTTTCTTCTGGGAGTAATCGAGACAGAGCCTAAATACGTCATGCATTGTCACTGAAGAAGATTTAAAACTGCTGTTTACTTTTAATTTTAATGAGTGGAAACTAACTAACTAAATAAATAAATAAAAGAAATGAAGCTATGTAAAACATTAGCCTGGGGATCATGTAATTTGGCCCAAGATCTTTCCCAGTCTCACTGGCATAACTGAATACACACTGCAAAAAGTCAACTGTGCCATAGAACGTAGCCCATTGCTTTACAGAATACCCAACCAAACAAGTGATTAAGATGCTCAAGGCACTAAAGAGGCAAAAGTTCACTAGGTAGGGCTTATTTACATTCCTGTCATGCTTCTTTTTGGAAGGAAAAAAATGTTTTCAAATCAAAAAACATTTTTTTCAGAAGGCATCTGATTTCCTCAAATATGTTTGGAAAATATCTCTTCCTGGTAATAATAATAATCATAATCGTTTTTCCACTGAGCTGTGATATAGGACAACTTGTTTCTAGCCTTGTTCTTGAATTGGTGTTTGGATTGACCTTGGGCCTGGCTTGTTAACCTTGCTTTCCCCTGAAGTTCAGCAGTCAGTGACTAGGACCTGCTGTTATCACTGCCTCTGCTCTACTCACTCAGCTCAAATCCCATGGGTCCATGCATTGTGGATGGGGAAGCGTGGTCTTGGGGTCACCCTGCTTGCCTTCCTGGGTTGCTCCCTGTTGTTCAGCTCGCTGCCTCGCAAGCTGAGTCTTCTTGGACAAGTTTTCATGCTATTGCTTGTTTATTCTATTACAAAGATGTTCCACAGTTGTGCAGTAGGTTTTTCACCAGCAATGTAAAAGAAGAATACTTAGCAGCAGGAGAGGTCATCTCTAGAGGTTGCAGCAAAGAATTTGTAATTCTGTATTTCTGTTATTCACAGTACAGTATTCGTACCAAACTAAATTATTCATTTTCCTGGTACCTCATTCTTACTGTCTCTTGGTAGGAGTAATGCTGCTTATCTACTTGTTGGCTTGTCACAAAGCTTAAATATATTTACATTATTTAAATGACTTTAGATGAAATGAAGCACTGTCATTGTGAAAATATTTAAACCTGCTCCACTGCCAACACAGTCAAAATGCTGTTATTATACATAAGCGCCAGGATGTATTCACTTCTGCAGTCTACAGAGAGCGGAGGATGTGTAGAAATGCCTGGGGTTATGCTGACACTCTGGATACTTCAACACCCTGCTCAGCTTCTTGAAGTCCCAAGACATTCAGCAACACAGTGATACCTGGAGGCAATTCTTGATGGCTTGCTGGCAAGGAGGTTCATGAGCTCCATGAGGGTTTTCAGGCTTTCAGTTTTTGGGTTTTTTTTTTTTCATAAATAAGCACAGAAGAAACAAAAAGCCAAGCTGAGAGAATTTTATATGTACTTAGAAACGCACAACAGCAACAAAGCAACTCCAAGTCAAGGCTGCTGCTCCAGATCAGCTGATGGCCACTGTCATGGAAGGATGACATTCTATACCACATGAAAGATGTTGACGTAGCAAGGAGCTAAGGAGCTTGAAAGATGAATCCTAAATTCCTAAATCTTAAACTCAGGCTAAAATCCTAAATTCTCCTTGATTCCATAATAAAACCTACCATTCAAGGCCTGAACGATGCAGACCTAAAGTATACAGCTCCCTGCTGCTGCCAATTAATTGATAATATCATTGCCATCACTGATTGGGGATAATTCCACTGTATCATTAATAACCTTTATAGGTTTTGCCAGGCTTAGAAGGCTTAACTGAGTTTGGAGAGACAATTTGATAGACATACTCTTAGTGAAGTAACACATCTGCCTCCAGAAGTCAAAGAGCTATACTTGTAGGAGCAGAACGTTTTGCTCTGTGCCCTATCCATCGAAATGCTCTATCTTCTCCATAAGGACAACAAATAAAACAATCTGACTGGCATTTCCTCCCTGTTTAACATGGTAACTACTCATGGAAATCCAGCCTGCTACAGTCACAAAACAAAAAGAATATAAGCCTTTCGTACAACATAAGCAATAGGTAAAAATGCTTTTTGGTACACCAGCATGAAAAAGACAAGAAGTCACAAATGAAGATGTGTGCTAAATTGCTACATCTCTAAAATTAATCAGCCCTGGAGATCTGCCAGTTTGCTTTACAATGCAGTGCTTTCCTTGGTGTTTTGTTTTCCTTTTATCAGGTGCTAAGCTGGCCAGGCTTCACACCTGCATCCCACACAACACTCTTGGATCTTCAAAGTAGTAATATACACTTTTAGATGTTGCACAAATAACCATGACATGTTTGCCAATTTTACTCTTTTTGTCTGTTGTTAACAAACCATGCCATTTCTAGTTTCCTGCATTAACTCAAGCTTAATTATCTTGTAATCTTACAGGTGTAAATGGAATTAAACCAAGGAAACATAATAGTAAGAATAATTACCATGTGGATAACAAAGACACTATAGGGCCTTAGATGTTTGTATATGACGATAATCTTGTCACGCAGTGTTTGTATTTCCTCAATACTAACTTAATATCTTTGAGAATAAGAGAGTGAAACTGATTGTCTTGCACATTATTAACCAACTCCTTCAATTTAAATTGACTTTCCAGTTTGCAGAGCAACCAAAAATTTTGCATGGGACAGAGATGTGGCAATTTTGTTCTTAGATAACAATGCAAATATGAGACTAAGCTATGAATAACAATTGTAGTAATCCATACCGAAGAAGTTTCATTGTTTATTGCATTGACTGGTGAGCTTTTTTGGACAGCAGAGATTCCTATGCCCTGCATTTGGATTCCTGGCAGGAAACATCATTTGCTAAACTTCCTGCCTGCCACAGCAGGGAAGAAGAAGGCAATAAACATTTCTCTATCAGGGCCACTGAGTAGCACAGGACATCTGGGGGGAAGAGCTCCCTACTAGACAGGAAGAACAGTGAACAAACAGAGAAAAGGGATAAGAAAAGGCAAGTACAGAGAGGATGGCAAGTTCAAAACACACGGTACCACTAAAAGCAAATCATTTAGATACCTTTCCATTTACTAACATGGTACGAGGATTGTGTGATACCAGCATGTTTTTCAGATTTTCCTGTACTTTCTGAAGACAGCAACCAGTTAAACAAATTATAGTTTTTAAAGCCCACAGAAGTACTCACGTTCTAAAGGAAAAATATGGACTTATCAATCATCTCCCTAATAGGCAAAAACTGAAAGGTCTGATTTGCCAGGTCATGTGTCTCTCTTTATAGAGGAAGGACAGAAGTTGAAGGCCCAGTGCATCAAAAAGCTATTTCTCTTGCAAATGCACAAATAAATGCAGCAGTTTTGTCTGTTAACAGAAGCTGTACTGGCTTTTCATCTCCCTGAGCTCATTCTCACATCAACTGCTAATATAGCAAGTTATATTGAATTGATTCTCATCAAAGTTTGCTGATCAGGATCCAGACCTTCAAGCTGGCAGGAAGGCTTGAGTATGGATTTGTCCTAAGCATGAGGAAGGCTAGCATATTTTGAATAAACATGGGCTCCCCTGGTGCAGTGCCAGTTTGTCATCTAAATATGAAAAGTGTATTTATGGGTAGTAAATGCCAAAACACTAAAAGCTTGGAGACCCCTGAGAACCCTTCCAAGAGTCAGCTCCCCAGTCTTGTGAGCCTTAACAAAGCAAAGCAGAGAAAAGCCCTACCCAGTATTTGCATTTCAAAAGCATTAACAGTTTATTTAATAATATTTGTAATGTGTTCAATGAATAAGCTGCAGTGAATTTTAACATTCTTATGCCTAGGTAAACCTGAGCTCCCTAAACTGCTGATGCGAGTTAAAGGCCCCAGCAATGCTGATACTTACATGGAGTAGCAGACTGCTGCCCACTACCTGCTTGCAACACCAGGCTGGTGTGAGCTGCAGCCTCCAATAAAAGAGAGCTCCAAGTATGTGAGGTAGCTCTAACTGCTGTCTAGGAAGAGTAAAAGGAATTCTCTCTTTAGGGGAAGTATCCATACTCCCACTCTCCCAGGGACTTAAGGAAAAGCAAGCCCAGCTTTCAAGGACCTCTCTTTGCAGTCCCCATCTGCCCATAACCTGCAGAGGCTTTATTCACCTCTTCACCACACCATGGCCTCTCATCACTGGGGCAGCAGAAGTCACTTGTACCTGTAGTGCCAGAGCTGACTCTACTGTTGCCAAACTGGATGAGGTCTCTCTGAAGGTCGAACACTCACACTGACGTAGGTACTGTTTGCATAGCAATGCAAATAGTTTTGCTCCTATATTGCCAGTGCAGAGTGCAGCAGGCTTGGGCTGTGGTTGCTCTAGGCCTCTGCTGGCAGCCAGCCAGCTAGAAAGCTGATTTTAACTGCAAGGAGCAGCACGGCTGGGTCTGGAGCAAGGACAGAAATAGGACTCTGTACTTAGCCACTGTGTCTTCTCTCACTTCAGTGCTGAAGAGCCATGCCTGAGACCAGCTCCATGCCAGCTCCAAAGCACGCACCAGTTGCAGAAGAGTATCTGTGTGTGCCCAAATGGTGTAGGAACCACCCTCACTCACAGCCAGGGATACAGCTGAGTACACCATTGTGTTGCTGGACACTGACCAACCCATGCCCGAAGTGAGTGAGCAGTAATTCATGCCAAAAGCTGTATTAAACCTGGGATGTGCCAAGCACATGCAAGAGGAAGCTGTACATCCAGCACTTCATGGCATGTTGCCTATTAGCACAAGATCAGAGGTGATATTTTTTGTAAACACCCCAGAAATAGTCAGATGTGAGAAAACACTGTACAGTTTCCTGAAAACCCAGTTTTGTTCCTTGCCTTCTCTGAGACACCATGATGACGGTTTTTAGCTGTGCAAGCTCTTTCCTGGCAAAATGCAGCTGCATAGGATCCCCCTCCAGCCCTTGGCCTCCACGAATTTCCCACCTCCTGAATGGAGAGGAGCTGCAGGTGCTGTGCTGCTTCATTTCTAGTCAGATCAGCACTGTTCTCCTCTGCTCTATATACACACAAAACAAGCTTTACTTTAATAATAGGCTGGGTTTTTTTCCTCAGACTCAGAGGCACATTTAGGGACAATGCAAAAAAAAAGCCCCCTTCCCTGACACCTGTGTTTTATCTGGTGCTCTCACCTCAGGTCTGAAGGGAGCCATCTTGTTAGCCACGCTGCAGACCAGCCCCTGCCCAGCCCAGTGCACGCTGGTCAGAACTCACTTCTGTCCCACAGACAGAACCCCTTCCCCACAGATGGGCCCAGCCGATCTCACTGTGCCCTGGGCTGCCTCTCACCTCAGAGGCCGTGAGTCTAGAATGGGATGGGGAGGGCAATGAAGGGCATACTCTGGGAAGGGCCTACCCTGGGAAGGGCCTACCCTGGCCCTGGTCCCCCTGCCCGGGTCTAGGCAAAGCCAGGGTTGGCTGCAACAAGGGAGAAATTTCCTCTGGCAGGCCACTGCTGCTGGGAGTGTGTCTCATCTCTTTGTTTCCATCCTGTACCAGTCTGTTCCTGAGCCATGGCTCATGACGCAGAGAAGCACCTCTCCGCTTGGCTGCTAGTGTAGTTCCTCGGAGTTTCTGCCCCTGCCTTGGTGAGTGTTGACCACACATGTTAGGAAGATTGTTGCCCTAGAGGCTCAACACAGTTGTGACAAAAGAAGGTAGGATTTGAGAACCAGGCATCCTCCCAAAGCCAAGATTGCTCCCATTGCTTTCAGGGGTGGAGGCTCTTATTTCATGCCTGCCAGCTGAAAGTGATAATGTACAGAGGCACTGATGGCAAAATACCTCTATTTTTTTTACCCATAAAACAACAGATCCACGCTATTGCTCAGCTTACCTAAGAGAGGTACTTTTTTGGGAGACTGAAGAAACAAAATGGCTTTCCTTAAGGAAAAGCGACTTTTCCTCTGAGCAAAGCAGCAGTTTTGGTACATGATTCCTCTGGGGTTTTGCTATTGCTTCTGATTGTTTTTTTTTTTTATTTTGCTGCTGCTGCTCTCCAGAGGCCTATAAAGCTGCCAAAGTACAGTAGGCAGGTTTTCACATAATTACAACTCTTTCTTTCTCAAATGCCCAACTTGATTGACCAATTAAGGTATTTAATTCTCTGAGAAGGAGTCTGTCATTAACTGTAATTTGTTCTAGTCTCACCGGTTCTTTCATGGCTGCTTCTGGTGAAAGGACCATTATATATAACCATGTCAATCTCCATATTATAATGTGAATTTTTTGATAGTTTGCTATAAATAGGATTGATTCATAAGATGAATAATGAATTCATTGCCAGTCTTTTACCAACTACTTAATGACTGTCAAGATACATTAAACATCCTTAGCTGTACACTGGGGTCTGAGCTTATTCTTGGCTAGCATATCTGACTGTATCAAGAAACCCACACTCAGAGCATTAATGCTAAGTGAAAAATAGTCTCAGTGACTATGAATAATTTTTAGAGTGCTTTATTTCCTCATAAATATTGACACTGATCATTTTAAATGCCTTCCAAAAGAGGTGATCAGATTGATTACATAATCTATCATCATTAAACATAGAGAGAAAATGAAAAATGAAAAAAGGGGGGAAAAAAAAGGAAAAAAAGAAAAAGGAAAAAAAAAAAATTAAAAAAACCCCAAACATATTCTCACCAAGGCTCTCCTGGTATTCTCATCTCAAAGAGCTTGTCACAGTGGTAGGCCCTGTACAAATTAAAGACACTTTTGAAGCTGTATTGTATTTAGACTAGCTTGTTAGTGAGACAGTATAAAGCCATTTGTATCTTAGTTCTTCTCAGATCTCTCTTTCATGCCATTTCCATGTAACAGTGTAGTTAGCAGAGTGTGCCTACCACCACACCCACTTTCAGAATACAGTGGGTCTTGCTCGAAGGTCATAGACCACAAGGCCTGCTCTTGCTCAGCCCCTCATCACTGAACCAGCGAGGGTTGATGCTCAGTGATGAGATGAGGCATGAGCTCTTGTGATCTTCTGTGCTACCCTGGAGTTCCCTTATAGCAAGTTCACAGATCCTCAGGGAAAGGCATTGTAGAGATGTCCAAATAAAGCCTAAGATGTACCCATTGGGACAGGGAGAGCCAAGGAGAGAGGAAAAATATTGTTTAAATTTCAGCCTGGAGAAGAGAAGGCTCTGGGGAGACCTGATGTCAGCCTTTCAGTATCTAATGGGGGGCTATAAGAAAGAAGGGGACAGACTCTAGCAGAGTTTGTTGGGACAGGACAAGGGGAAATGGTTTCAAACTAAAAGAGGGGAGATTTAGATTGGATATAAGGGACAAGATTTTTACAATAAGGATAGTGAGACACTGGAATAGGTTGCCCAGAGAGGTGGTGAATGCCACCCCCGTCACTGGAGACGTTGATGGTGAGGCTGAATGGGGCCCTGAGAAACTTGATCTAGCTGTAGCTGCTCACTGCAAGGGAATTGGACTAAATGAGCTTTAAGGGTCCTTTCCAGCTCAAACAATTCCATAATTCTGTATCCCTTACACCATTGTTCATTTCCAGCTCTTGCATTTACCAGGCCCAAGGAGAAGCATCTCTTATGCTACAGGAATATAAATCCATAGCATCTATTTTTAAAGAAAACTAAGTAGAGCTAGGCAATATGGTCTATGGGGAAGGCCTGTGATATACGATCATGCTACATAACATTAGCTAACGTAATTTATCTTGATACTGGAAACAACCTGGAGGCATCTCTGTGATAGTTTATGAATTCCGCATGAGACCTCATTATTTGTTATTATATGCACTGTGTACATCGAGTGTGATAATTCAGTAGCATATTGCCAGGGAGTGTAGGGAGGATGAATTACAGATGGGTTATGGGTAAGGTCTGGGTCACAGACACTCACCACCCCTCCATGATTATTAGTTTGCTTCCTTCCTTTGTTTTTTTCTCCAAACACTTTAAAAAGGCTCTGAAAGCACAGAAAGGTGATAAAGTTTGGGAATACCTTCAAAGACATTTTCTAAGAGAAAAGAGAATAAGCCCATATACTCTTGCTGATCCCTGCAACACATTTTCTGCTACTGTACCTAGTTCTCAACTAATCCGATTGATGCCAAATTAAACTCCTCCTTGCAGTCGTTAAGGAAATTCATCTATGACACTTGAAAGTGATGCAGGCATTTGAAGCTCTACTTGGCTTTCTTCTTCAGTAAACCATGAAGACATGGAAATAACAAGCTGTGTAATCTGGAGAAACAAAAATATATACTGATCAGTCAAAGAGAAGTCTTTAGTCAATATTCCTGAAGCCAAAGCAATAAAAATATACATTACTTTCATGCAATGCAGTAAGGAGCTGACACAGTTTGTTGACAAGAAACACTAAAAACATACATTAAGAACTCTGTCTCATTTTATTGCAGCACTCATTGTTCCTGGGATTCATTCACTAACCAGTGACAATCCAGAAAGCATAATCCTAGTTAATTAGCACTATTAGCTAAATTGGAGATTATCACATTCAAAATGCATTCTTTTCTGCCTGTGTCAGGCACCATCTCCTATGAAAGCTTCTTGCACATAAAAGGAAGAAAACACTGGAAATACAATTATTTAAATCCCAATTCAAATAAGACTGAGGAAGTCACAGTAATAAATCATCTCAAAGAACAAAATATGGTTCTGTGGAAAATCTAGAGCAGTAGGTAAAAAAGCAGCAGACAGTGTGAAAATATATCCTTTCTGATGCACTCAAAGCAGAAATATATACAATATATAGATAATAATTACATAGATCTTGAAGAATGACATATTCAAATTAAGCCCAATCACTGCTTTAAATGTCCAATGCTGTTAGTGTAGCTAAGACTTACTGTGATTGCTAAGTGCCATTTTATCTGTCAGGTGAATGTGTTGGCTTCAGTGCCATCATTTACATTTTCTCTCTTTTTTTCTCATTTCCTAAAGGAAGTGCTCATCGCATCTTTTTCAGTAGCCAGAGAAACATACAATGCTAAATAATATTCCTTACAGTTGCAAATGTCTCTCTGCAGCAGAATCTTTCCAGAGGATATTTAACTCCAAATAATGTCAGCATTTATCAGCAGATATGCTGTTATCAGAGCAATTCTCTATTCTGAGAATAAAGATTGCAATATTGGAGCTGTTTTGGGAGCACTGATGCATGCCTCTTCTTGTGGAGGGGTGTGAATGGAGAACAGGCTCCAGCAAGAGAGTGGATGTCAGGGAACTGGACTCTTCTGGGCTCTGCCACCAGCCTGATGGGGCACCTGGGGCAAATCACTTCATTTGGCTGAAGATCGGATGCCTTAACTGTATGACAAGGATAAGAACTAGAGCTGACTGGAAGCTTGTGAAGCCAAAAAGAAGTTCTGAGTAGAAAGGATACTGTTTGAAAGAAAATTCCTGTTTTTGTATTAGAGTATGGCTGTTTGTAATAAAAACCATACATGACTTTTTAATTTTATTTATATTTTATTTTATTTTATTTTCATTCTTGGCAATGAAAATTCAAAGCTTTTCAATGAATTTCAAGGGGGAAACATCTTTTTCTTTCCTCTAACCTTATTTTATTCTGTGAAAAAATGACAACAGTGATCAAGTAAATCTTTATCTAGCTCTAATTAATCTTACTCATCGTAAAAAAACTGTTTGGCTAAAATGCATTACAAAAGAGCCAAATAACATCACCGAATAATTCTCTCCTGATAGTACAACTATGCTCAAGTTATATTCCAGCTGACAGCATCCTGACATACACAGGTCATGCTGGTCACACAGGTGGAGAAAAAGTCAAACTATGTTGAAAGCACTTTAAAATCCCATGCTGAAGCATTTTGCTCCCACTTAAACAGACAAAAATAAACTGATTTGTGTCAAGGTTAAATCACTACTTTGAGCCACTGACTCATACATTAAATAAAATGGAGAGTTGATGGAACCTGAAACCTCTTATCCGTGATGGTTAAGGAAACCATGCTAGACCTCTGTATATTAAATCCTTGCTTAAATACAGTCACTGCTAGCTTCAGTATCTGGCACAGCGATGGCTCTGAAAAGAGAGAGAAACATAGGACAATGTCTTAATAGAACATGAAAAGCAGACAGACGTAGTTATGTTTTAATCTGCTTTCCTACTCCAACTCAGAAAAGTAGCCATACTGAAGAAATCACAGAATCACAGAATGGCCAGGGTTGGAAGGGACCTCAAGGATCATGAATCTCCAACCCCCCTGCCACATGCAGGGCCACCAACCTCCCCATTTAATACTAGACCAGGCTGCCCAGGGCCCCATCCAACCTGGCCTTGAACTCCTCCAGGGACGGGGCATCCACAGCCTCTCTGGGCAGCCTGTTCCAGCACCTCACCACTCTCTCTGTAAAGAATTTTCCCCTGACATCCAACCTCAATCTCCCCTCCCTCAACTTAAAACCATTTCCCCTTGTCCTGCAGTTATCAACCCTTTCAAAGAATTGAATAATAGCAATGGCTATGACTACTTGACATTAAGAACATACAGAGTCTACACATTCAGACATTAAGAAGCACTGAAAACTTGTTTACTGTGTTGGGAAGGAGAGACAACTAAAGAAACTCCAGAACACTAACACTTTTATTTCACAGCTTTTTGTTTCAGAGTTGCAATGGATGAGGAGGTTGGATAATCTTTCCTCCAGGGATTTCTTTTGGATCACCTATGGTAAATTATTCTGATAACGTTGCCTCTGTTTTTATTTTATTTTTAAGCCATTATTACCAAATAGACATTCCAAATAACATATGTTTCCAAAAACAGGAAATGAGAACCCATCAAATAAATATCTGCTGTAAGCCTTGGGGATGCTAACTGGAAAGAGTGTCAGAGGCACCGTTTGAATAGGCAGTCCAGAAAATACCCAAGCATCAGGCATCAGGCTCTATCATTTCCTACCAAAACAAAGACATTGGAAATGAAGCACTTGAGCCCAGCTGTGTACACTGCTTTGGACATATTCATAATATCTCTTTCAAAACAGATCTTGTTGGGCCACTTTCCTTGAACTGTCAGAAGAATGGACAATAATCTGAAGTATCCTAAATGCAGCTAATTGCTCTGAATTGTGTCAGGGTACACAACAGAAATAAAAGGTATTTCTCTTTCCCAGTTGAAATTGGCTACAGGAATTATTCATGTGGAGGAGAAAGGAGTATCGGTCGTTTTACATAAATCTTTTCCCTTTGATGTTTGCAAAACAGAACAAGCTCATAATATTCGAGCAGACTGAAATTACAACTGACTAAAGTTATAGACTTTTTTCATTCATTTTTAAATGAGATTGTAATGTTTAAAAGCAGTCAGCTGATGGCTTTTTCCACTTTTGTCTAATCACTGCTTCACAGATCACAGAATCACAGAATCACAGAATCACCCGGGTTGGAAGGGACCTCAAGGATCATGTAGTTCCAACCCCCCTGCCTAGCAGGGCCACCAAACATACACATTTAGATCAGGTTGCCCAGGACCCCGTCCAACCTGGCCTTGAACACGTCCAAGGACGGGGCATCCACAACCTCCCTGGGCAGCCCGTTCCAGGGCCTAACCACTCTCCTCGTAAAGAACTTCCCCCTAACATCCAACCTAAATCTTCCCTCCTTCAACTTGGATCCATTTCCCCTAGTCCTGCTATTGTCAGCCCTTATGAAGAGTTTACTCCCCTCCTGGGTGTAGGTTCCCTTCAGGTATTGATAGGCTGCAATGAGGTCGCCCCGCAGCCTTCTCTTCTCCAGGCTGAACAAGCCCAACTCCCTCAGCCTGTCCTCATAGGGGAGGTGCTCTAGCCCCCTGATCATCTTAGTCGCCCTCCTCTGGACCCTTTCCAAAATCTCCATGTCTTTCTTGTACTGGGGGCTCCACACCTGGACACAGTACTCCAGATGGGGCCTCACAAGAGCCGAGTAGAGAGGGACAATCACTTCCCTGTCCCTGCTGACCACCCCTCTCCTGATGGAGCCCAGGATCCCATTTGCCTTTCGAGCTGCCAGAGCGCACTGCTGGCTCATGTTGAGTCTCTCGTCCATCAGGACCCCCAGGTCCTTCTCTGCCGAGCTGCTCTCAAGGACCACTCCTCCCAGCTTGTACGGGTGCCTGGGGTTCTTCCGGCCCAAATGCAAAACCTTGCACTTTGCCGTGTTGAACCTCATTAGGTTCACCCGAGCCCAGCTTTCCAGCCTGTCGAGGTCCCTCTGAATGGCATCCCTTCCTTCCACCGTATCAACCGCACCACTCAGCTTGGTGTCGTCAGCAAACTTGCTGAGGGTGCACTCAATTCCCTCATCGATGTCATTGATAAAGATGTTAAAGAGCACCGGTCCCAAGACAGACCCTTGGGGGACACCACTTGTTACCGGCCTCCACCTGGACATAGAGCCATTGACCATCACCCTCTGTCTGCGGCCTTTCAACCAATTGCTTGAAAGGCTTCGATTGATGCATCTCCTAAAAATACTTGAAATTGAAACCATCAGATGTTAACAATATCTCTTCTTCTGCCATTAGATAATATCTAATCAGTAATTCTGGGCAGCAGTGAAGCTTCTTAATTCAATGATTATGCACCACCTATGTTTTCCATTTTGCTGACTGAAGCCCCAGCTGCTTCTGGTTCATGTCAACGCACTTCAAACACTGGCAATAATAGCTAAAAAAAATAAAAATAGGAACATTCTGGATCCCACGTCAGTCCCCCTTTTGTAATACAAGAGTTTTAGAAATTTCTTGAATTGGACAGGAAGACAGAATGAGATTTATTTAAAATAAGCAATAGACAATTCCACTGATAATCACTGTTACATGTTTTCTCCAAGTAGAAAAATTGTCACTGATGAATTGACTCTTGGACTGCTCTGCCTCCCCAAGAACCATTCTATATAGGAGACTATGTTCACTGTAATATTTTAAGCTAATAAAGTATATGAGAAACTCAAAGCCACTTTGACTGATACTTGTGCCTGTCTTGATGTGAAAGGTGGTGACAGTTAGACCACATTAAAGCTCAGGCAGTCATGTCAGTAATCAAGGAGTGTTGCCACTCTACAGGTCTCACTGATGGGCCTGGATAAAGAAGTGTTAACTAAATGTAGGTGTCAAAATGACTGTAGAGCAAAATCAGCTCACAGTTAAGCACGCCTGCTTTGAGGATAAAGAATGTTATTAACTTTAAAATGTTCTAAAGAAGTTTCTGAGCATTGACTTTAAGAGCTGAGAGCTGTTTTAACCATGATGTGTGCATGACAATTCAGGACACTGTTAACTTGAGATACCTTGCTTTAGTCACTGCTATTTTTAGGTGTCTGTAAATAGAGACACTTGAAGCAGTGACCGTGATTTCTTTATGCATTAATTCAGAGTTTGCTGAGCCCCATAAGCATGCATGCTCTTAGATCACTGAGTTTTCTCCATAATTATCCATGTCCATAATTATCCATAACTTATGTTGGTACATAAGTTCATCTACAATGAATGTGTACCAGAAGATTTGGGCCTTCCCTTCATCAAGCGCACCACCAGCCCTGACCGCCCCTGCCCAGCCTCCCCTGATGCTCTGCCACCCTGTCGCAGCACAAGACCCCATTTCAGGTGTCAGTCCTTATCCCCCACCCCTGGTAGTATTATGCTGGGCTATGCTGGTACTGTCTGAAGGATGGCATAGTATAATGTGGGCAGTATTCTGCATTCTGCTCCTCAAACTAGTAACAGTGGCCAGCAGTGTGGGAGAGGGCAAGGGAAGTACT
Source organism: Tetrao urogallus (assembly GCF_951394365.1). NCBI lineage: Eukaryota > Metazoa > Chordata > Aves > Galliformes > Phasianidae > Tetrao > Tetrao urogallus. The sequence goes on along the minus strand of NC_136813.1, from coordinate 127,012,813 downwards.
GATTTTCTTTTCCACTGCTTGGAGTAGAAAGGCTCGTGCAGATCTCTGTGCATCCAAGAAGCAGTTCTGATTTCTGGCACAGGCAATCTGGTTGCTATCAGGTTTCCTAGGGTACAGGCTTCCATGTAGAGTGTCCAAGTCATTCTCTCTCTTGCTGATGATGTGATGAGGAAGCAGTGTGGAAAGCCTGAGATGTGCTTTCTGGTGGGAGAGTTCCCCCAGGACCTCCCAGTCTCCTTTCTGCAATGAACAGAGACCAAAGGGCTGCAATTTAGCCTAAGGTATTTTATCTGACTTGTCTCTAATAAATACCACAATCCAAGCAGCAAATTCTTGCACAAAACTGTTTATGGTCATTTCACAGCCTGAAGAACAAATACTAAAATACTTCTGAATTGCAGAGATGAAGAAATCGTGTTTTTCTTTCAGAGAGACCACAGAAAAAAATAAATAACAGAGGCAGTCTTCATTGCACGGCTTTTACTTGCAAACTCTTGCAAGGAAGGGAAAGCAAGAGCAACATCAGCACTGCCCTCAGGGATCTGTTACAGGATCAGTCCGGGCAGCGGGGCCTTGCTGGCCCTGAGCCTGCCCAGGAGCATCACGCTTCCCAGAACTTGCTTCTGCCTAGGCTGGCTTCAATCACTTCTGTGCCTCTTTGTCTCTTGTGGCTGGTTTTCATTCTTGAAACCCTGCTGGGTGAGGATTTGTTACTACCCAAAGCAAAAGCATTGAGCTAGGAATGGAGCCGAGCTTTTAATTGTGTTGTGCATGTCTGTGCACACAGACGCACGTTAACCTGATCCCCTTGTATTTGCATTGGTTTCCTACCATGGGAACTAAGGATTTGATTTGGATAGTACTACCCTATATATACCTGCATTTTCTGGTTGCGGCCAGATTTCTAGCAAGAAAAAAATTTCTCTCTGAGATTACAAGGGGACTTCAGGCATACTTCTAGGATCTTTGTATGTCTCTGGCAACTGAGTCAGAACAGCATTTCAGTCCAGACAGTCTAACACCTGACTTTGCTACATAGATGGCCACAACACACATACAGATGCAACCTATAATTTAACCCTAGTGGATCCTACACATGTTGATTGCATCAGAATTACTGCAAATCCAGAATCCCTATGCAATGCATCAGCAGTGTGTTTATCATCTTCTTAATGCACTGGACTCTCTGCAAGTGTGCAGGCCAACATAAATGTTTATTAATGCGTATTTATTCCAAAAATAACAGAAAACAGTATGGGAACCCCAAAATAAAGTTAAGCTATTTCAAATTATATTTAAACCTAGTTGAATGCAAGACTCAGGTAAGTAACTACAGTTCTCTGTAAGTACAGCATTGTTTTGTACATAGGATACTTATCTAGCACACTGGCACGCAGAAGGCTAATGCTACCTACTTAGGAGTCTCTGTCTGGCATATTGAAATGTGGGAGAAACTAGCACAGAAATAGGGCCATCCAAAAGATGACAGTTTCAATTCACAGAGATCTGTGGGGTCCTCTTCCCTTTTGATTCAAATATATGCTAACAGTAGAGCTGAGATAACTGAATTCTCCAAGTTTTCAAGGCATGCCCAGGGCTTTATCCCTATGGAGAAGTTACATCATGGGGATGGGTTTTCCCCACATGAAGCAAAGCTCTCTTTACTTCCACTAGAAACAGAGAAGTTCTTAATAGCAAGGGTACCAAGTGGGAATTTGATGTTTGCTGAATTGTAGACGCTGTAGAAGAGTTAGAGCTCCTTTAGCTCTGCCCACCTCCTTGTGCACTTTTTGCCTCAGGAGAGTCTCTCAGTCATAGGCTTCCCTGGAGTCACAGTACCTATCGATCCACGTATAGCTACTAGATGTATGATCTAGATCTGCTAGTGCAACTGTTTTTCTCCATCCCAGTCATACTTGGAGCCTTTATAAAGAACCACATGGTGCTTCATGTACTCATAAATTAGCCTTTCTCAAATGAGATTTTCCTCAATTATTAAATATGCTTCCCTTTTCCTCTCCCTCTTTGACTCTATTCTATCTTTATGCTCCAGGGAGATTTTCAGAGTCCTTGCATATGGATTACAAAGGGAATAAGCAGATTATGGAAAAGTAGCTTTTTGATGTACCCAGAATAATACAAATTAGGATTGGTCATATCTTCATACTCTTATCTGTTATTATTGCATGTATGCTGATGTACTCCGAGTTCTCTAAATAAAAAAAGAGGGACAAAGGCAACTGAATTATTATAGTTGGCCTGTTAAGGAATGCGCTTGCCAAGGAGCAGATCATGTGTACAGTACTGCTAGTAAGCTAAGTTTGCCCATTATTAAAAGAACCTCTGGAAAAAGGGTCAGTCTTGTGGAGAAGGACACAGGGCTACTGCAACTCTGGTTTCTCAGTGTAAAAAAGGCTGTGCCCAATCCCAATGACTCCCTGGTCTCTTCAGGTTTTAAGTTCTTCAAGGCAGGGAATGACTTCTCACCTAGCTTTGCACAGTGGGATTCTAATCTTGATGGAGGCCTCATAATGTTCACCTAGTTCTAATTAATAATTAAACATTATTTAACATTCCTTCCTCTATCTGCTGGGTAACCTGCTGTATAAATGTATTAGTGGCATTAAATAGCAATAAAAATTCTCCATCTTATCACCAGGAAGCCCCAAGAAAGTGAAACTGGGTATTTTTCTTTTAGGCTTTTCTGCTTCCACCTGTCTCTGCGGCACATAATAAGTTCAGGAGAGATACTGGTGCACTGACCTACCAAACGGTTAGCCAGATCTTCACGTAACAGGATCTGCTTAGTTCCTCTGGCTTCGGTCATATCTGTATCTTTCAGAGAGGTAAAAAGGGGAAAAAAGTTAAAAATTAATTCCTCTGCCAATGGAATGAATGTATCCTCTGGCATTTTCCTTCTTGGCAGAAGCGGTCAGGCAGTTATTCTGCAGTGGTGTACATATTGCTAAGAACATCAGTAACAAGGTGCAGTGTACTGCGATGTGATTTTGCTAGTGAACTAATGAGAGAATTATTTTTGGATTGTGAACAAGTGTGAGAATGAGCTCTAAACCCTTCACAGGAAAAAAATTCCACTGTTTTTGGGTGTACCAGCAGTGAATGCCATTCTTCTATCTCTTGATAAAAATAAGTGTAAATGTCAAGCCAAGCCAGCAATGACCTCTGACTTCTTTGAAAATGCCATGATTCTTTCAAAAGAGCACTTGGAGAGCAGGCTGAATGACTAACTGGTAGATTGTAACCCCTGGAAAATCCCAACGACTGTGTTGAAATCGCTGAACTTCCCCAAAGGCAGGATGAGTCGTACCGAACAGAGATGCCGGGAGCGGTGTAACGACAGTTCTGTCTCCCTCCACCATCTCAACTCCCCACATTTGATGCCCAGGGGAGGAAAGGAATGAGCAGAAATCATCCTTTTCTGCTTCTTGCCCCTTGAAACCTGAGCTGACTTTGAAGTATGTGTCCATGTTTTCCCTTCTCTGCCTCCTGGTCCCAAAGGCAAAGGTGTCAGCTCAGGGGCAGCTGCTGAGACTCACACATTGCTGGCCTAGGAAAACATTTGGGGTTGGGAGGGTCGGAATCCATAATCCCTCTGTTGACAGCAACCACAGAGACTGCTGCACTTTTTCTAGACCCTCTCAGTGGGAGACAGTTAATGGGTCTACAGATAAAGGCTTGCAGATGAATGTAATTCTGTGTGCATTGCTGGGCTCTGTAGCCTTGCAGCCTGTGCTGTCTCACTGCAGTGCAGTGTGAAGGGGCAGATATTCCTCAGTGTGACTGGAGATTATTGCATGCACATTAAGGAGCACCTGACAAAGATTTTCAGAGTCAGATAGTTTCTCAATATGACTATACATATATCAAACACACACATATATAACTCATATATATATATTCCTTTCAGAGTGATTAAGGTTTTATGTAACAAGTCAGCAATAATGATAATAGATTAAAATATGCTACTTATTTCAGGCTATTTAAAGGCAGGCTGTGACAGTTCCAGTCCTGCAAATATTCAACCAGAAGAAACCTTGCTGAGGGCTGCATGACAAGCTGTCCCGTGGCACCTTCAGTGTGCCTTTCCCCCTCTACTGAGACACAGGCCTCAGAAGAGGGATCCTCTTGGGCACTGTTTTCCAAACCGGCCCAGCATCTCTTCCTGGTGGAAGCAGCAGTGGCTGAGTGCAACCAAGCTGGAGGAGGTTTCTCTCATACCCTGGCATTCCCTGTTCTCTTATTTTCCCTGCAGACATAACTTAAGTGCTCTCTGGAAGTTCCTACAGGTGGAGTCTTCTTGAAGCCAGGACTCCTCGTCTGAACATCGATGCAGTAATAACCACGTACTCTCAATCTCTGTGGCCAATGTGGGCAGATTTGTTGTTGGTTGCTAAAGGCAACTGATGCTGATTGATGGTTTCCATGAACTTTCCACTAGCAGGGTGGAGCCTGGGCTGTCCTGTTTCCAGGACAGGCAGTGAGAGAAAAACAGACACTGGAACACCACAGAGGTACCTGCCCTGTTCCTTCAAACTTGTACATGTGAGTGGCTTGGAGCCACAGCAGCGTAAGGTGGCAAATACTGTACATGGGAGTTTGTAGCTGATGCTGGCACCCCATTTAAAAAATAGAAAGAGAACAAAATTTGTAAATCTCTAATGCAGGAATATGAAATCCCTGTTCTTTTCACTTTCTCACACTACAGTCGTTAGGGTAAGACAAATCTCGTTTTAAATACTTATCGGAGGAAAAGCAAAGTATGAAAGAGATTTGCACAGAACTCCTTATCAGTGCTGGGTGTGTGTCTGTCTATCAGCCCTTCTGTGGCTATCAGTGCAGTTTTCTCTGCCCAGTTCATGCATTTCAGATGGTATGAAAGGATTTCACTGTGTACTTGAAATATTTTTCTCTAGATTTATTTTACCAGCATTTTTCTTTAACGTGCTTATTTGTCTCCGTTAAGGTCTGCTTTACATTACATAGTCTGTTTGTATTCTGTGCAGATGAAAAGCACATGGGTTTCCACTCATCCTTCATTGTAATGTTACTTTTTGAAGAAAAGCATCTTCGTGTGTTCTAAAAAAAATGTTATTTTTACGGTTTTCAAAAACCTGTTGATGATTCATTGGAAAACAGTGAAAAACATCATTTTCCCAGCTTTGCTTATACCCATTCGATCTCAGATCCTTCTGCCAAGGAGGTGCAAACCGGTTCTTGTAGGTGGGACTGGCAGCTCCATTGTTAAGCACATTTACCAAACATTAGCTATTTTAGCCATAATTTCCACTCTGAATATCTACCTAAACTTGAATCGCATAACAAACTCTTTGTCAGAATTTTCTATTATCTCTAAGGTCAGAGCCAGGCCAATGTTTTGCCTTGCCAAAATATTCTGGTAATGTTTCTCAGAGGGGCTTTTATGTCCCTTCTCTTTGAAAAGGAACACAGAATTTACTTTTGTGAGAGCCTGCCCAGTTTGACCACATTAGAAGGCTTTGAAAACATACAAGTGGCACCATCTGACAAGACCTGTGGCCATATCTCTGAACGGCTATTAGCTTCTGGGCTAACAGAACAAGGACAACAACTTGCCTTGATCCCCTCCTAGCCATGCTGTCTCAGTCCCCTCCAAGTGTCAATTTTAACACTCACCAGGCCCCTCCATGGTTTCCTCAATTCAGCCCACTAATCCCACAGAAAGTGGCTGGATTAGCTTTCTGCCAGTGACCAGTGTTGGGTTCGAAGGATACAGGAATGAAGGAAAGGAGGATAGTGGAGGCAGGCCATTGGGAAGTGGAGGCAGGGACAGTTCGTGCTGCCTGGCAGTGAGCTTCACTGCTCATCTGCACTTGTAACTCTTGGCCTCAGTAAAGTTTCACAGCTTGATTTGCTGAAGATTTTGAAAAGCTCCCCTGCACCACACACCTGGCATCCTGGAGTCAAGCTGAACTTTGGTGTCAGTTGCAGTTCTGGCCCTTCTCGCCTGCGGATTAGGGCACCAAGGCAAAGAGCAGGTCCTTCTTCCATCATGCACTCTCGGAATTTCCCCTCCTCCTATATAGACACCATGAAGAGGGAAACTACCAGAACCGTATAGTGGTGTGAGGAGCAAGATGGGAGCAAGACAAGGAGATTATACTGTGGAACAGCGCCTGAAGCAGAGAACAGAGACCTGAGGCTTACAGAAGTTGGACTGGGTAGCTGGGTGTGACAGAGATTCGGAGTATGGGAGCTGTAGCTGTCTGTCAAATTAGAGAAACCTAATTGCTAAACATAGCTGGGGCCCCTGGGAATGAAGCTTGGGTTACAAAACCCATCCAGGATGGTGGGTGAATAGGTAGTTAGCACTTTGCTGAGTAACATCCTGAGAAAGAAGAGGAAGAGCAGGAAATACCATGCTTCAAAGAAACAAGCAGAAGACCGTGTCCACTAAAGCATGGAGACTGCAAATCAGGAACCTCATACTCCACCATTTTCTTGCTGTCATCAAATGCCTGCAAAACCCACAACCAGAGTGTGTGTCGTGCCTCCCCAGTGCAAGCTCTAAGTCATTCTTGGCACTCCACTTGCCCAAATGTCAGAAATGCTTGTGCAGAAGAGTGTCCCTATCTCGCTGCTGATCACTCCGGACAGCCACGTGTTAACAGGGTTCAGCGAGAAAGGGCAAACAGTAATACAGTATAAAAATATGCACTTGAAATTCAGAAGGCTTCAGTTCTCTATGATCCTGTTTCATGTTCTTCATACGTATCACAGTATTCACTACAACAGTAGCTTTTTGTTGTTGTTCTTGTGACCCTTAGTATACAGAGTATAGATGTGCAATAAGGGCCGGTTTGGTCAGGTTTCTATAATGGCCTCATATATACAGAATGGCCACATATAGGTATAGAAAATGGCCTTATAATAATCTAATCGTGTATGTTCAGTCACACTGCTACACCACACTGCCCAAATGTTTAAAAGGAAATTTGGTTCCCAAACTGCTATGTTGCCTAAAGTTCTCAAGATTTCCCTTAACTTACCAAACATGGCAGGGTGTTTAAACTAAGCCTTAGGACTACCCACTGAAACAAATGCACAGGTGAAACAAGTGCTCATGTGACCTTTTCCAGCAATTCTGCTTATACTGCCTCATTGCAGCTATGAATACTTCATCATTGTTGCAGATAGGATAAATCCAGTCATTGCAAAAGCTGACCAAATTGGTGCAAATCTAAGGGGAGTTATGATCTGAGGACGCTACATCAACTTCATGTAGGCTAACAAATAGTTTTCAGGATGCAGAGACTTCTGATTATTCCTCATTTTAAGCTAGGTTTAATCTGAGATTCAGTATTTAAAGCCTATGTTTTGTAATATTCATAGCCTCAGATATTCAGCCTTGGAGTAATCTGTTTTTCCAGATTACAATAGGATGAATACAATTAACAATGGGATTGTCCTTCTGTCCTCCAAACCTGATAAGGATTATTGCAGCCACTTTAATGTTTAGTTAAGACTTTATTTAGAGGAAACAAACCACAACAAACAGAGCAATCCAAACTTTTAGAAGAACAGCCAAGTCAGGCTCTTCAGTTCAGGCATTACCAATCTTTGGTGAGTTTGGGGCTGAGGGACAAAGCTGTCCCAGTGCACAGAACTTCCAGTTCTTTGGAGTATTCTCTCCAGGCTGTGTGTAGTTCAAACTAAACACCTAAATCATGTCTTCTGAGCCCCAAAGTGCATTCCTGTTTCAGAGAAGGCCTGGTTGCTTTCTCAGGTCCCTGAAATCACATTATTGTCTGGATATTCCTTGTTACTACAGTCGTAGGGATGGCGACAGTAGCCCTGTTGTGGTCATGCTATTTGTTCTGCAGAGATAGATCTTGCGATTTTCAGATCCAGTTGTGGGAGATATTGCAATTCAAAGATTTTTTTTTGTTTTTCTATTTCTTTGCATCAGTTGGATTATCACCCTTTTGTATTCTGCTGCTCTTTACGGTCCTTCAAAGATTAGTTCTCCTGGGCACCCATTTCCACCTTTCACCATTCCCATGCCAGTCCTCCTGGGCCTCAGCAAAGCCTACACCTCACCTTCAGCCTTTACCCTAGACCACATCCCTTCATCATATTTGTCCCCAAATCCTTCTTTCCCCTATCTCTGAGCAACCTGTTGACTGCTCAGTGTGCCATCAAAGTCTTTTTGTGTGTGTGTGTGTTGTTTTTTATTAGCTAATACATCATGCTGTAGCTATAATATGCAGAGTAGCGTTTCACTGCATAATTTAAAGGCTGGATGCATTTGTCTTTTCTCCAGAAAGCTCCTCTGAAGGGTTCACTCGTGAGTCCAGAAGTTTATTATGAAGACGAACAATATACCAAGGTAAAATTTTTATAGTTTTTACAATGCAAATTGCTTATGGCCATTTTTCATTCTGGTACCAAGAGAAATACAACCCTTGCAATTGTGTTTGATTGTCTTTTTCTGGCTCTCTGTTGGTATCCTCAGCTTGTCATTCTTGCAGGTTTCTACAGAGAGTAAAGATAAGTTAAAATTTGCTAGAACTCTGTATGTCCCAGAAACAAACACAGATCTGCATCTAAAATTTGCATGTATCGCTACCTAGTTTTATTTGGTCCCGGACAGACTGCTTCCCAGGTGGTTCTAAGGTATGCAGCAGAAATCAGGGTAGGGGAGAATCAAACATATTTCAATATGAGGCTCAGGGAAGACCTTATCACTCTCAGCATCTACCTGAAATGTGGTTGCAGCAAGATGGGAGTAGGATGATAGGATGAGAGGTAATGGATTTAAGTTACGCCAGGGGAGGTTCAAGTTGGATATTAGGAAAAGATTACTCTCATAAAGAGAAGTCGAGCTCGGGGAAGTGGTGGAGTCACTGTCTCAGGAGGTCTTCAAGAAATGTGTAGATGGGGCACTGAGAGACCAAGTTTAGTGGGCACGGTGGTGATACACCGATGGTTGGAGTAGATGATCCTAGAGGTCTTTCCCAACCTTAATTTTATAACTTTATGATTCTCTATATTCTTTCCTAATATTGAGTTTACGATGCATAGAGGACCAACGTACAATGTGTAGTATCAGCAGAAAGTCGGGAATGCTCTATGGCCAGTATAAAACATTCAAAAAATTGTAATTTTGAGCTTAATAATAATGAAATTGGCTTTCAAATAACTAACTAAACATTTGAAGTTGTCTTCAGCTTTTTCTGAATACAAGGACTAGATACTGCCTGTTGTGTAGTGTTTGACCACTAGCACAAAGGACTGCAGAAAACAATAAATATTATACGTTTCACCAAAGTTACAGTTTTTAACCTGCAATCTGTGTGTTCAGTGTATATTTAAAGGGTCTGCAGAGGGTAACTAAGAAAAGCAAACCTATTTCCTGTAGCATTAAATCACTGTGCAGGAACTGTCACTTCCATTGGAGAATGTTTTAAAGTGCTGCAAATTGTAAAAGGTTGAAAAATATGTTTCAGGAGATTCTGAGTTGAACTTTCAACTACTTAAGCAATGTGAGGGCCCCAGTTCTACTGAGGTTAACTGGGATTTGTTCTAAATCCCATGGGTGCTTTGGAAAGTTCAAACCAGAATTTCTGGATGAGTGGTTTCAACTGCATATAATGTGCAGAGCTTGTTGGGTTTTGTTTGTTTAATTTTTTTTTTCTTTTTTTTCCAGTGGAGGTGTAAATCCCTGCATGTAGAAATTAAGCCTATGCATAGCAAGCTAGCATTTTTTTATTACCTTCTGCAGACCCCTTACTAATATTCCATGAGTCTTGGCATTTTCAATTATAGATGCTGCCTGAGCTTTTAGTGGCTTGCTCCTGTTCCTCAGCTAATATTTCTGAGAAGGGATTTTAGTGATCATTTTGGCTTGGGAGTAGTTAGTTAAACTGTCAAGTAAATGATGAATGGAATCTGCACCCATGTGTTACCACAAAGATGCCTTGCAGACATTTCCTCAGATTTTAAGGCATCTGGTGAGAACTTTCTTACGTCATGAAGTATAATAGAAGAATAGTAATGATTAGCAGTTGTATCACAGTATACTTTTCCAAGACCTTTTTGCTTGGATGTTTATAAACCTCTGCTGGAAGAAATACAATAACTCACAGATGGGAAAACTAGAGAAGAGGTGAAGTTGAAGTTGCTTGCTTTCGCCACAAATCCTTCTTCAAACCAGAGCCCAATTCAGATTCTGTGCTCAGATCAAAACTTCATAATGAAGACATTCTTTATGAACAAGGAAAAAAGAGATTTTAGCTCCAAAACTCTCATGATTTCTTGGCAGTAATACGAAAATCCATGCAGTTATTTTGAAATTATTTTACAAGTCAAAAACTATGAGAATTAATTTTTCTCATCTGTCTTTCTCAGGTTAAAAGTCACCAAATATCAGGAGATGAGCATTCAGGCTGGACATTAGGAAGTATTACTTTTCAGAAAGGGTGGTCAGGCACTGGAATGGACTGCCCAGGGAGGTGGTGGAGTCACCGAGCCTGGGGGTGTTCAAGGAAAGGCTGGATGTTGTGCTGAGGGACATGGTTTAGTGGGAGCTATAGGGAATAGGTGAACGGTTGGACTGGATGATCTCTTAGGTCTTTTCCAACCTTGGTGATTCTATGATTCTATGTGAAAAAATTAGGCTTGTAATTAAAGAACAAGCAAACAAAAATACGGTATTGTGCAAAATGAAAGCAAGCAGTTCCCAACTATAAATGATTTCTTGATATTTCTCTTCAGCTCCTATGCCTAAGGCCAAATCAATCCTGTCAAGGAATCATCTACAGGAAGGATAATGTTGCTCAAGCTCTGACTCAAGGTCAGTCCCTGGGACACTACTTGCTAGCTGCCCAAATCCTGCTTTGCTCCGAGGCTGTGTTGCAAAGATTGTTACTCATGGTATGGATTGATGGAACCTAGAGTCTATTTTGCAGAAAAAAATTACATTTCCTACTTCATGTCATTCTGCATACAGAGAAGGCTCCCTGTACGTTCAGGAGAAGCAGATAACATCAGAGCTTCCCAAACCTCCACAGGGGATTAAGAAAAGAGAAGGTTTTGGGAAGAGGTTTGTGTCGGTGGTGCCTATTAGAAGCTAAATATCTGGAATGATTTGTGGTCTTGAAATGGTGGGTATAAAGTTGAACACTTAGTGCTGAACTTTGCAGGTGTTATTTTAATATTCTTAGGACTGGCTTAGAGCTACAGTAACTAACTTATTTCAACATAAAGCAAGTTTTCTTCATATACCCTTTCCCTCTCACCTAGTTTGGCATTCGCATGAGAGAAGTCACTGTACAGATTACCAGTCCGGAAGGGAAACCACAGCCTGGGTGGCACAGCTGTCAGGAGCAAGCCCCAGCCAGCTTCCAGACCGTTTCACACTGCTGCCTGCTATCAGCAGACATTGCTCTTTCCTCCTCACTCATAGCCATAGATTTTCTGTCATCGTTGTCTTTTTCCAGGCTCTTCACACCTTGTGCAGCAACCTCTGCAGTTCAGCATTGATTTGATCAGGGATTTATTCTTCTTCCTTCTTTCTACTTAAAAGGTCTGAGAACTGTGGGATAACTGCAGTGCTTTTACCTCCAACCCTTACAGCAATGGGGCTGAGGCAATCTTTCCTTTCTGGTGTTCCCACCTAGAGTCTCCTGGCTGAAGCAGTGGACCTGCAGGGATGACCCCAGGCAGCCATGCAAGCTAGAGCATCCTTCCTCCAGCCTGCCTCTAGCACTATCCTGCTTTGCTGACGTGGCTGCTTGCCAGCGTGTTGGTCCTCCAAGGCTCATTATACTGAAGCAGCTCACTCCCCAGCCAAGTTATTAGGGTCAGTGGCTCGTCTCCTTGCTGGTGCAGTTTGTGTAGCCTTCAGGTTTGACTGCTGAAAGTTCTGCTTGTGTTTTTCCTGTGCTGCTATCACACAGACTGGGGACACTGCAACTCTCCCTCCATCACTTGAATGAATTACTGTGATCTGGGCAAGATAGTCATTTCAACTGCAAAGATCTACTGAGAGATAACTTAGGAAAGGGTTATTTGCATTACAGGCCTTCCTCAGATCTCTGCTCTACTAGCTGCTTGTTGGGGCATCCGCATTGGCTTTTTGCACATTGTGAAAGCTCTTCTGTGTAAGAAATTTCTATCTGCATGTGGCTGCACAGTATCTTGTACACACTTAGTGAAGTTAGCAGGCACCTCTGTGATGTGCTGCAATGCCAGCCGCTAAATAAGGTTTGATTTGTTCTGTTTTTCTGAGTACTCTTCAGTGCTGCATCTTTCCATGCTGCCTTCCCAAATGATTATTGCCACTGCACTGCACTCCTTGCCTCTGTGCATAGGCAGCTCTGATAATGCAGCTGTCTTACTGTATATTACCAGCTTGACTCGTCACAGCAAGACCTCCAAAGCCTCCCTGGAACTTCTGGCAGATATTATCTCTTCCAAGTATAATACATTACCTGTTAATAAATCAGTATGTGCCCAACTTTAATGACCCGGGAAAATGTAATGTTTAAAATTGATGGTATCCTTTTAAAAGAATTTAACCCGAGATATGTCTTATGCAAACTGTAGAGTGTGTAACAGTAATATCTTCCTTGAAATGACTGAATGATCTGCCTCCAGCTTATAGGAGATTTACTTTTTTAAAGATGCAGTATATAGAACAAGAGTTCCAACCTTCCCTTTTCATCGCCTCATACACCAGTGAGGGCACTCGGGTTCACGTATTCTCTCTGGGCTATTTTGCTGCTACATAGTTTTAAAAATGCAATTTTGGAGTTATGCACTCTACATTCGCATAGTTATTCTTACTGCTACACAAACAGTGCTCCCCATTTAAGGGCCATAAAACTGCCCTTGGTCATAGCGTGCGACTCACATGAGTCCTGCTTCTGGCAGAGTTTGGCCTTAGTGTATTACGGGTTGCAGAAAAACTTGTAACAGATTCCATTACATATATCAATGTAAATTTGTCAACCAGTAACAGGTATAATGGTGTTCGAGGAACATACTGTTCATTTGTTAGGAGGTCTGTTTGGTTTACTGGAATCTATGAAAGAGTTTAATTTTTCATACCCTTCATTAAAAAGGACCACAGGGAGGAGAAATCATGAGTAAGCAGAGCCATAAATATATTACAGATGTGTAGAGGTTTCTTTGGGGACTGTAGTCAGAAATCATTTGCCCAGAGCTGTCTGACACTCATACAAGTTTCCTGTGTCGTATTCATTACACAGGAGGATTTCCCCAAGTTACTTCGAGGCAGGGTTGCAAAGGGTGCATGCACGAGGCAGATATGGAAGGTGGCAGATAAACCAGCAGACTTTGCCATTATCAGAGGAAAAGATATGTTTTCTCAGAAAGGTTTTGAAAACTAATGCTGGTCTGTGAGATTTCTATGTCTACTCTGCAGAAAGTACAGGATTTTTCTTACACCCTAGGTGTTTCCAGTTTTCATGATACTGAGTAAAGAACATCTCCTTGACACCCCAGATGCCCAGCATTTACCCACCATATAACAAAACATACCACCATGTACTCTGAAACTTCAGTCAATCCATAAAGAAATAGCAGAGAAGGTGAAATTTGCCCCTTTGTTTCACAGAGGCTGAATGTTGTAAGCTTGCACCATCTTAGCCCTCGGATAAAGATGACCATCAAGTCTCACTTGTCCACACGGTATTCATAGAACTATGAATCAACTGTCAACTACTTCCAGCCTCTTGGCTCATCTCCCACACACTTCCGCCATAGCTCCTGGCCTCCCTCCTGTTTTGGGTATCCCCAGGCCATGCCAGGCAAAGTTGTTCATTCCGGAGTGTGTGTGCCCTGGACGAGCTGCCCACAGTTGCTCAAGGGGCCACAACACAGAGGGAAGCCTGGGGTGCCTACCAAGGCCTCACAGGGCTGCCAGTGTTGCACTAAGGCTCTTCTGTCCCACAGGCTGCTCCCAGAGCATGATTGATAGCAGCACACTTTCACCCACTTGGAAAGCAAACACTGGTCGTGAGAAAACAAATTAAAAAGGAATACTTGCTCAAATATGCAATCTGGCCTCTTTGTCAGAGAGGAACACATTACTGCACCATGAATCAAGGCTCTTCTGAGAGCTCTTTACTACACTCTTTTTCAAGGAAGAGATGCAAAGTGAGTCCCAAGAACACCAGGACTTTCCAGTACAAACTGTCTGTGCTAACAAATAAATAAATAAATAAATAATCCCATGAAAATAAGAATGAAAAGAAGGTAAAAAGCCAACCAACCAACCAACCAAACAAACAAAATACAACCCAAACCACTGCAGATGTTTCGTTGCGGCATTTCTGAAATAAAGCATTGATTTTTCAAAGCAATGCTTTCTAATTTCTTTCGAGGTGATTACTCCTTTGAAGTTTGCAACCACTGACCACTGGAAGAGAGAAAACTACCCATAATTTGTTCCTGAAGTATTCAGATCTTTGTTGTTTTCAGGATGAATCTCTTTGGCGCTGCTTGTGAAAGGCGAAATATTCACACAGCGCTAAGCGTAACTAGGTGTATGACTTTGCCACTTTTTCCCAAAAACTCTGGTGTGAAACAGGCTTGGGAATATTGTTTTAGGAAGATTGCCTTTGGACGGGGAAAAAAAGAAAAAAAAAGCCTTCAGAAATCAAGAATAGTTTCACAGCAGGGTATAACAGGCAAATAACTGACAAGATCATCTTTGTAACCCTCTCACTACTAAGAAACAAAACTGTCTAAACAAATTTCTTCATACTCAAATTGTCCAGCTTTATGTGTTGGAAGTAACGAGGCCCTATTATTCTTGTTTCCTTTTACAGCCTACAAGAACTATTCCTTCGTGCCCAAAGTGCTTCCAGCCTGTGGAAGGGAAGCTGAGATGGAGGAGACGTTCTTCAAGGCCAGGTTGGATGGGGCAGCCTGGTCTGTTATTAAATGTGGAAGTTGGTGGCCCTGCCTGTGGCGGGGGGGTTTGATGTTCATGATCCTTGAGGTCCCTTCCAACCCAGGCCATTCTGTGATTCTGTGTGGGGGTGAAATGTTAGCAAATGTCTATTGGTGAGTCTAAAAATGTATATTTTGACATAACTTTGGTCAGGAGTGCTTTTCAGAGAACTCTGAAAATTCCAAGATTCTGGAGGCTTCAGATGAAAGATGAACAGTCCTTTCTCATCAAAGCTCAGAAAAGGATCCCCTTTTCTAAGAGTCCCTTTCAAATCTTAGGAGATTTGTACAGCATCTGAGAGAGGTACTTGGATGAACTTCATCATCTAAGAGCAAAGGACTTTGCTACTTTGTGAGCAGTGTTTGAACAGCACAGGTAAACAAAATGATTATCTTAAAACAGATTGACTCTTCGTTTCTTTTTTTCTTTGGCTAAAAGGGCAGCTAATTAGTTGGGAAACCCTTTTCTGCTATACCTAAAAGTAAGTCAGTCTTATTTAAGACCTTCTGTTTTTCCACTTTCCTTAGAATTATGGTCATTATAACTCTGCCATCTGTAACTACAGTTGTAGGAAACAAATTTAAAGCCACCAAGCACAAAAGATCATTCCATCTTTATATTTAAGCATGACACTAACTAACAGACATGAAAAAGCAAACAAACAGCAGAAGTCAGGAACAGGTCATAAAAACAGAATTTAGAGTTTACTTACAATTGCTTGAAAGAATAAAAATTGGCCAAAATCAATTTATTGTGTGTTTACTGCTTTCCTGCTTGGAACACAGTTCACCTTTATTTACTCACCAGATACTTGAAAGCAGCTTTGAGCTGTGATTTTATGGGAAAGGAGAATACATGCAGTATTGATTCAGTCAATTTCAGAGGGCTGTGCTTCATTACTTACATCTCCTGTGTTTATATTTCAGTAGAAAATTTCAGTGCACAAATGACATGATGTTTTTGTGACAGAAATTTCTACTTAGACTTTCTACCATGTCACATAACAGATTCCTTTTACAGATGAGTTATTTAGGAAAACAGCATTAATTCAGCTAAACTATTTTCCCCTTTTTTGACCACCTATACTTAATACCAATTTTCCTCCTTCCATTTAGCATTTCAGCTCTTTTTCTGCTTTTACATGCCTTTCATTCTCTCTTGAACTAAACTGATGGGCTGTCTGACATAAAAGATATAATAAAGAAAGTACATCAATAATCAAGGAAATTCAGTTAATTAACAAACTGCCAGACTAATGTAAGTACTTAAAAATACAAACAGAGCCATTCCCTCTGAAGCTATTATTTCTTTCTATTCCTCTGCTTCCTTCAATAAGAAATTAAAATCCATCATGTTCAGGACATTGGAATATTCATCATTCTGTCCACTGGAGAGTTGTGCTTAAAGCTATATGGAACAGTAGAAAAAAATAAAAGAGCAGAAGCAGTGCTCATTTTTTCCTCAGTGCGGAATATTAGAGATTGGATCCTCATCCAGTCTCTAGATATTAGGAAGAAGATTTTTCTCACAGAGATTGGTGATGCAGTAGAACAGGTTGCCCAAGGAGGTTGCAGATGCCCCATCCCTGGAGGCATTCAAAGCCAGGCTGGATGTGGCTCTGGGCAGCCTGGTCTGCTGGTTGGCGAACCTCCACATAGCAGGGGGATTGAAACTAGATGATCTTTGAGGTCCTTTTCAACCCAGGCCATTCTATGATTCCATGACTGATCCTGATATATACCTTCTGAGAATATTTCCTTGGACCCACAATTAGAATTACCCTTCTCCAGGGATTGTAATTATATGCATTAACATTATTATCGGAGTTTTTGTAGCTACATTTTCATACAGAAGCATGACATTTTCTCTTGGGGGAAAAAAAATATCAATCTGAGATATTTTAAGTGTTATTGCCAGAAGAGGGCATGTGCCTTCATGCTACATCACCAGCAGACTGTCTCAGGACAGAGACCCCCTCCTGCCAAGACTCCGCTCTTCTTTACTCCAGGAAGTTCCCCAAAAGATCTGCACAGACTGTAAAGAAGGAGCCCTACTTTTTTCTGATACTGCAGACAGCAGGCTGGTGTTTTAGATAACTACCCCGTAACAGAACATAAGTAGCAGCAATCCCCTTCTGAGTTGGTCTGTGCAGCTCCCAAGTCCTTCACAGTCAAGAAATGATGTGGCTTCAATAGAGGAACAGGTTAGGCCACATTGGGTTTCCTATTCAGAAACAAGAGTTCAGTTTCAAATAACTGCACTGAAACACTTCCCTGATATAGAAAGTGGTACATTTTGTTCAGCTTATTTCTCAGAAAGGTGAAATGGCTCGCACTGATCAGCCCAGAGCTGACCTCACAACACCATCATTAACAGCTATTCTGTAATGGTTTGGGTAGGTAGGTCTCGACTGTGCTTCAGACACATAGGCAAGAACAGCACAGTCATACCCTACCTTTCAGCTAGCCTGGGTGAGGTTTTCTTTCTTGTATCAGGATGCCATAAGGTGGATCTTTCTCATGCTCTCATGTGACTGAATGCTGGCTGTGCAGAAAGTACCCTGAGGAAAGCAGCATCCACCTGCTTCCTGAGAGGCACCTTTTGCAGAGCACAGCTGCGTTGGACATTGGACTTAGGTTGCTTCTAGAACTGTAGCTTTGGTTGTAGTGTTCCTCTGGTTACTGAGCAGCTCAGACCTGCACAGTAGTGAAAACTTGTTATTTCAAAGCCTCGATCTTGGCTTCCCAACTCTACTGCTGATGATTGGAATGGTTTTTAAACAGTGTCCAATGATGCTTTCAAACACTTGTTCCTTGAAAAACACAGACCTGTGCTCTTTTCCCATCCACTCATAAAACTATTAGGAACCTCAGAGCAGTATAAGGGCCTGATTTCATTTAAAGTCTTTGAGACCATTAGGCCTGCTCAAGCCAAAGTTGCTATAACTGATTTAGGCTTCCTTATCCCTGACAGCCCATTTGATAGCTATCAGTAGAGTTGAAGGAACAAGGTGGCATCTGGATCAGGACCCTGTCAGCCTCTAAAAGAGAGGCTCCCACAGGGAAACCTACCATTGAAGCCTCTTGGGGACAGTGCAGGGAAGCACTAAGACCTGGCACAACCTCTCCTGTGCTGAGACTTCACAGGCAACCAAGTGTTTGATCAGATCCATTGCTGTTCCCACAGTATGGTGGATATGAGGATAACAAGGAGTTATGAGGATAACAAGGAGTTACAGTACTTCACTACAAATCTGTGTGATTTATGTGTTGGAAAAGACAAGGTATGAACCCACAGTGTTCATACTTTCCCACCTTGGAAACAAAACAATTATTAAATGGGAGATAGATGTTACACCTGTATAATAGAATCATAGAATGGCCTGGGTTGAAAAGGCCCTCAAAGATCACCTAGTTTCAACCCCCCTGCCATGGTTATGGTCGCCAGTGACTAGACCAGGCTGCTCAGAGCCACATCCAGTCTGGGATGTGGACCCACTAAACTACGTACTTTCAATAAATGTAAGAAACCAAGATAGAAGCCCTTTGAAGTTCAACTTAGACAATCCTAACTCAGTGAGAATGTGCATAGGTCTGTAAATGCATATATGCTAGTGGATGGAGTATCACACAGGCACTCAACTCTTTTGAAGAATTTGAACTTGAAAAGACACTGTAGAAAAAGGAGAGGAGAAAAGATGAGATAAGCAGCATGAAGGCAACCTTCGTCTCAATAACAACAATTTATAATGCACATCTCTGACATTTTCTCACAAACCTGGCTTTTTTTTTTTAATCTTTGCTTTTTTTTTTTTTTTTTTTTGCTTTTTTTTTTTTTTGGTTATGCATGAAGTAGGAAAAAAATGAAACCTCTCAAAAACAAAGTGTTCAGTGAGAGGCAGCTACAGGTAAAGCTGGGAAAGGGCTTTTCACAGCTCTGATTCCCAGATACTTGTAAGGCATCAAGCTGCCCAATTATCCTAAAGGAATCATCCAATTTGTTTCTCTGAGGGGAAGGTTGGCGGGCTCAGGTCCAAAGGATTGGGAAATGGTTCTTTGTTGAAAGCAGGTATCTTGCCCTTTCATGTTTCCCAACTGATGGACCAGTAAGGAATGGGACTGAGAAAAGCCTTTAGAGAACAGCAGAGAAACTGTTTTCAACAAAAGTATTGACCTACTGAAATCCTGTTAAACACAGATTTTGCAAAGCAAACCTTTTTTTTTTTCAGTGACAGGTTTTTAGAAGGACTTAGAACACCTATAGCATAATTCTGAATATCTGTTGCAGGTTGACGTTTCAGTGCTAAATTCCAAGCTTTTCAAAAAATCTACGAGAACTAAAAGATATATATTTTTTTCCATGCAAACTTCATATGGAAACCTCAGCAACATTTTTTATTTTTTTTTTTAACCCCCTCTCCATTTTGATGTGTGTTTGAAAGCCCTCTAGGCATCTATTTGCATTTTCCAGAAACTTTGGAAATCTGGCCCCAGCTTACTTATGAAAACAGGTCTTAAGCTCTGGAATCACTGAAGCGTTTTTGAAATTCTACACTCATTGTATTTTAAAACATATTAGACTCAATTCTGATGCTTGGGGGGACAGGTAATTCCCACCATCCCACCATTTTTACTGGAGATGAAGCACTATGTAGTAGGAAAAAATTGAGTTTTTAGAAGTTTAAAAGGGCAAAATATGAAAGGGATGATAGAAATCTTTGGATAACAAAATAGTAGGTATGCCCTTTGGTGTACTTTTGTAAGTCATACATATGAATGAGAAACTGATTTATAAACTGAAAGTGATTAAACATATTGCTCATGAAAACAATATATTGCACTGGAAATGATGATCATAATAAATCATGCACAACAGTACCATGATAGGCCCTTCAAATATTGCTGGTTTATGAGCTTCGTGGAGGGACACCCTGATGTCTTAAAGCTTTGTATCACAACTTGAGAAAGGAGCTTCTGCTAAGGCAAAAGCTATATTGCTGAAAAAGAGGGAAAAAGAAAAAAAACAAAAAAAAAAAAACAACAAATGAAAGCATGGAAACACCGTTGGAATCATAAAGATTGCACAATGTTTCTGCATTCTATGAAAGAATATTCTTGTCTGAATCTTCCTGATAGAGAACGGCATAGACTTTCAGGCATCTGGCAAATGAACTCCTATGTTAAATATCAGACCTTCTGGAACTGTGTATTTACAAATTAAAATCTTTTGCTTGCCATTCACTTCTTCTTGAAAACAACAATTGTTTTTCTTGTCTTTTATTTTTTTCCTTTCAAGTGAGAGGTTTTTTCCTATCCTGAACCAGATCTTCAACAGAAAAGTAGTTTTAGGTAGCTTGATCTTCAGATGTTTCCTCAGTCCTTTAGTTGTATCACTGCTACCATTTAGCTTCTCTAGGGAGGACTGATGGGAGTTCCCACAGGGATGTTTATTTGTTTTAGCTGATAGCTGTCCATACTTTATCTCAGCTACAGTAATCCATTTTCAGCCTTCTACAGTGCTTGAGATTTATACTAACGTCTTCTTTCCAGGAGTTGGAAAAAAAGATTAGTCAAAGTACTTGCATAAAACTTAATAGTCAAAGTGTTTCTTTGTGATTTGAATTGAAACTAAGTATCTAAAGGCTAATATAGATTACTTTCCCTCTGAATCACATGACACTTAGATTTCTTACTCACATTTTGGTTTTAGAACTGTCAAGGTTCACGCCTTTCTTGTGCTTATTTGTAACCATGACAACTACAAACTTTCTTTTTTTTTCCCTAAAGAAAGCTGAGATTCTTGTGTAGCCATCTACCAAAGACAGAACTTTAAGGAAAATGCTTTAAAATTTATGGTTTGCTGCTGACCATGCCAGATTGATTTAAGCAGGGGAAAAAAACTGATTCCCAGGTATTCATCCAGCTCTTATAATCTTACGGCTAATGCACAGGGGTGGGGTCTGCTGCTTCCAATGTTTCACTCGCTCATATACGCACACCATAGATTTCAGCACTGTCCTCCAACTGGATTGAATGGAGCTTCATAAACTTTCTCTGAAGGAGTGAAATGATTTTATATAAATCAAGGAAAAACAGAGAAAAAAAGTCATTCACTGATTAATGACTTGTAGAACGAGAACTACCTCTCGTGTGTGTTAACCAGAATAATGAATATTATAGAAACATGGAAGGGCCTGAGTTGAAAAGGACCGTAATGATCGTCTAGTTTCAATCCCCCTGCTATGTGCAGGGTTGCCAACCAGGCTGCCCAGAGCCACATCCAGCCTGGCCTTGAATGCCTCCAGGGGCAGGGTATATCTTGCCCAATAGACCTGTAACTACTGAGGGTGAAGAAAGTGATGTGATTCTCTTGCACCTCTCTGGAGGAGAAACCAATGGCAAACACAGTGTGACGGCAGAGAAATTGGAAGGAATTGCACAAAGGTTTTACTTGGTTTTTCCAGGGTGGAAGAAGCAGGAGGCATATGTGCTTATGATGAAGGGAGAACATTTTCATTGCTGATAAGATACACCAAAACATACCTTACACTGTCTATTCCAGGATAGACAATAGGCTCCAAACCCTCATCTTTAACGTCTTTCTGTATGAATCCTTCCCGTTCAAGCATGCTTCTCCTCTTTCAGTGCCCATCTTTAAAAAGTTCCTTCTATATTTTTGCATAGGATATAATTGGTTGTCAAATACTCCTCAGGTACTCCGTATTCTTTCACTGGATATCAACTTTTTAAGTCTATCCCCTAATATATTTATACTTGCTTAGATGAACCATTACTTGGGAGAGATACTAGATAGTTCATAGAAAGTTGCTGCTGCTACTGACAGCAAAAACAAGAATGTAAGATTGTTCTACATATTTACTCAAGGGTAGTTCTCCAATTCATGTCATATGTGGCCAGGTCAGGAGAGAGGAATTTAGTCTGGATTTTCTCTTTTCATTTGAACTAATTTGGATTTATTATATAGAATTGAGTCTTGAAGCCTGCAAGCCTGTCAGAGCATCCAAAATCTACCATATAAAGTAAAAATTGAATACATTTTGCATCTTGGAATATCAGACCTTTGGATTTCAAGCTTTTTCATTTATATCTAACACAGTATGTCACTGATACTCTACAGACAGCCAATAACAGGATCCAGAAAACCTGGAGAAGAAAGCAGGAAATACTGCTCTCCAGGCTCCAAGAAATAAGTACTGACTGAAGAGAATAACAGAAGAAACAAGAAAGTTTGAAGAATGCACTTAACCTAAATTCTAAGTTGATGACTGTTTGCTTCCCCTGAATTTCAGACAGCAGATTTATCTTAATTAAAAAAAAAAAAAAAAAAAAAAAAAAAAAAAAGCCTCTTGAAATGTTCATTTTAAAGTAAAGCAAAAAGCAAATGGGCTGCAGGACATAAATTAACCCCACTCCCCCAAATTAGCTTGTTTTTCTGCTTGTTGAGTATCATTTCAGATTTATTTGCTATGGAACCAATTCAACAAAATACTTGAGTGCATGGATAGCTTTGATCATGCAAGCAGTCCCATTGAGAGCATTCATATCCTTAAATATATGGACACAGTTAAATAGTTTGCTGAATCCAGACCTACTTTATTTCTTCTCAAGAAAGGATTTGTAGAGACGGAGTTGTTTTATTCTGACCACGAGGAGCTTACTGCAATTGCATGGTACTGAAGGCTGTGCTGATTGCTTGGAGCTGCTCATATAGAGCTGTTTCTGTTCTGAGTGAGCTTGATTTATATTCAGGATTAAATTTAAAGAGCCCAATGAGAAACTGGATTTCTCAAGGTGAAATGACAGTGGAAAGGGCAGTGCTAACAGAAGATCAGATCAAGAAAAGGAGGAAATTAAGGAACCTCAGGAACATTCTCTTCCTGGTTTTGGTCAAAAAGACATAATTCTTGGAAAGCTTACATAACCAAAAAGCATGTGGGCCTATTTTCTCCCTTTTGTCATCATTAAGAACATGTGTGCAAGACTCTGTGTGCATACCTGTGTAGTACAAGGAGTTTGGTGTGTGACACTCAATGCCAGCATTGACAGCACCTTTTACTACTTGCCCAGGATTCTTTAATTACTCTTAGATAAACAGGTAGTAGGATCTTTATGAGGAAACTGTCTCCAAATACATCAAGCAGTGATCTAGATCATAAAAAGAAATATCTCTGGCTAGGTCTGTGGCATTTCCACAAAAATGTAAGGACGTGCCTGAGTGTTTTACTGATTTAAGAGCCTACACCTTTCTCAGCAACGTACAAAGGAAGGAGTGAATCAAGGTGAATAAAACACAGCTTACTGAGGAATATAGATAATGTAATTAAGTTAGGAAGTGATTGGGGTAGCATTGGGTCCCAGGAAGAGACATCCCACAACAGCACAAAGTCTTATCCTCAGATGGCTTAATTTAGCACCCCTCTACCATACCTTCCTCACACAATTTCTAGGGAAACAGGCACTTGTTCTTTCAGTATGGCTCAGAGAGCAACTAGGCTGCTATGTTACGTAGTGGAGGAATTTATACAATCCAGCCTTGTTTTATGGCTGGATTTGAGGCCGACTCCTGCTCCCTCTGTTGTCTCCGTCCCCCTGTCCCCCCCCCCCCCTTTTTTTTCCTTTTTAATGGCCATTGTCATCTTCACTGTTGGAGCTGGCCTTGATCAAATGCCACATGATTACACAGTCCCAACGATACAACCGATTTTCTCTATTTTTACAACATCTCACCTTTCCAAGGAGTTCAATTTTTAATGTGAAAAATCACTCATGACATTGTATTTGATGCCCTTTCTGGACATACTGGTTTAAACAACCTGTGCAAAAAGTGTCCTGAAAATTTCATGTACACTATTCTGAAGAAGCAGAAATGTGTCACCTTTAGTGCCTTTAAAACCTAAATTACACGAGGGAAGGAGGGGAATGAAGACATTAGAATATTTGAAATGTCAGCGCTCTTTCTAGCTACAAAAACTGACACAACCAGCAAGTGAAACACCCAGCCAATACCGAGCATAAACATTTTTTATACCTTTTTATATATGCTCTGGACGACTTCACCAAGAGCCTCTTAATTACTGCCATGAATTTCTCCTCTATAGCAGGGTGATTTTCTCCCCTAAATTCAGACTTTCTGACAGGAAATTAGATAGGAAGTGCATGAAAACTGTTTGATAGGCTGCAAAGCTAATCAGAAAGCTCCCTTTCAATATCAAATTGGGTGTTTGATGTTCTGCGAACACCTGGAGTGGTAAACAATACAATCCCAATGACTTATCAAGTACTTGTTTTCAGTAAACCATTAACTTCTTGAAAAAGGCTTTTTTCCTTCCAACAATAATCGGTTTCTCAGATCACTATCCTTCCTTCGTAGGAGCTCCTGAGGAGGTTGGGTTTTGAGAAAGGATCTTACAGGAGTTTTACAGCTTCTATTGTGTTTACTGGCTTAAAGAAAAAAAGGAAGTGGCAGTACTATGAGTGCAGCACTTCTCAGGAGCTTTACAAGAATATTTGGCTAAACATTTGCAACAAGCAGTCTGTCTGGAAAATGCAGCCCTTTTTCGTGCTAGTACATTATCTGGCGACAATCTTTATTAATACCCTTGAAAGAAGAAACGCTCACTGCAAACTAATCTCATCTTGCAGACTGCAGGAAAACTGGTCACCCAGTGCATTGCTGGAGGCATCCCTTTTCCTGTTTCATAAGGTTGACGTATTCGCAGTGCTGCCCTCTTCTCTTGGGGGACAGCAACGGGGCTCCGGCATGGAGCTGTGTCAGGGGAGGGGCAGCTGGGGGTTAGGGACAGGATCTGCACCACACGGCGGTGGACACGGAACGAGCTGCCCAGGGCAGTGGGCACGGCCCCAAGTGCTGGAGTTCGAGGAGTTTTTGGACACTGCTTTCAGCCATAGGGTTTGATGTTTGTGTGATCCTGTGTCGAGCCAGGAGTTGGACTCAGGGACCTTTGTGGATCCCTTCAAACTTGGGATATTCTACGATTCAAGGTGTATACACAGCTGACCATGCAGACCACCAGCTCCTGGACTGATTCACCTTATCTCTGCTATTTCTTCTTACTCATACCTCATTACATGTGCCTTTGGCTGTCTACAAAAACTAGCGGCCAGCTCCTCCTGTCTAAGCTAGCACAAGAAGGCTCAGAGGCACGTCAGGCATAGAAGTTACATCCTTCTGTGCCCCGAAAACTTTCTCAGCAGGAACTTTTTGTCTTGCCAGGTGTGCTTACAACAAATATGCTCAGTAGTAGGGTGTGTAGTTAGTAGTAGTAGTTAGGATGTGATCATAACCCAAGATCCAGATCCACTGGTGGACAACCATCATTAGATAGTGGTAACCAAAACAGCAGAAAGAGTTCTGAGAGACTCCATCACAAACCATCAACGTGATGTGCTACAGGGGTGGGAGGGCAAAGGCCTGGCCCTGGGAAAAGCTGGGCAGCACTGCTGTGGGAGAGGCAGAAAACACCCATGAATCATTTTGTTTCTTTTCATCTTAGGAACAGTCATCTTCCTATCCCAAGCTGTACAAACACACAACTGATTTAAAGTTCTTGCTCAAAACTTGGTGCCAAAAATAGCCTCTCGCATAAGATTCTTCGCTGCTCTGTGTTGTTATTTTATTTTATTTTTTTTTTTTTTCCCGGGGAATTTTCCATCATCAAAAGCCCAGGGCAGAAACAATAGCAAGCACTGCCTGCCGGCTTCCAGTTAAAAATAAGCAACAAAGGCATTCCTGCTTCTTCCAGAAACAATAGGAAAATCTCGACGATTAAAGAAAAATAAGAGAAAGAGAGAGAGAGAGATTGGAGGGAGAGATCCGCGGCTCAGCCGGAGGCTCAGCTCGGCCAACCCCCCGAGCCGGAGCGCGCCGGGCGCCGGTGCCGTGCGTGCCGGGCCGCGCCGTTCGGCGGGGCTGCAGCGCCTCTCTCCCTGACAGGCTGCGGCTGCCTGCCCGCCCCCGGGCCGGGAGCGTCGGCGGCGGGGGGCAGCGGGCGGCTGCGGCTTTAAGAGCTCCCACAATGCCGTGCTGGCGTCCCAGTTCCGTTACATGTCTCTCCCGGTGAAGGGGAGCTAGGCAGAGGCAGGAAGGAGGCGGGGGCGGTCGCCGCTCGGCGTGGGGGACAGCCGCGCGCCCACCTACCCGCTCGGCGGGCCCGGGGGAGGAGCGGCGCCGCCGCCGTCGGCGCCCGGAGGGCAGAGCCGAGCCGAGCCCCCGGGCGCTGCGCCCCGGGCCGGCCGCGCCGCCCCCCGCGGGGCACAGGCGCGAGGCGGAGCCGGCGGCAGCCGGAGCCGTTGGCGCTGCCCGCAGCCGCCGCGGGACGGCCGCCGGAGCGGTAAGTCGAGTCCCGCCGCTCCTCGGGCTCCGCGTGCCGGGGTTCGGCGGGTCTTCAGCCCGCCGCCCTCTCCGCCCCTCTGCCGCCAACTTTCTCGCTGTCGTTGCCTGCTGCTCCCCGCTCCCCTCGCTTTTTCTCCGCTTTGGCTGTTCTTCTCAGTCTGCCGTGCCTTCCCGTCACGCTCCCTCTGTGCCTTGGTTCTTTCCTTCGCTCCTCGTCCGTTCCCTGCTCGGCGCTGGGGCTTTGCTTTCCTTCGAGCGCCGCGTTGAGAGGTGCGGGCTGTTTTCTGCGTCCTTGGGAAGAGACTTGAGCACCGACTTCTCCTTGCACCCTTCCCGCTGCGGGAGCTCTCATCCTTCCCCGTGCTGTCCCCAGCAAGAGGGTCTCGCTTTCCTGTCTGAATTTCTGCGACGTGGACCGTTTGGTTTCGGTCTCTTTCTCCCTTCCTCTCCAGGCAGTGACGACTCGTTCCGTGATTAATCGCTCATTCCCGTCCCGACCTCTCCTCCTTTCTTTCGCTTCCCACAGCGAGCAAAACTAAAAGAAAAGCTGCGGGAGCGCTTGAGGTACTGTTTTATCTGTGGTGGGCGAGAGACGCTGAGAAAAGCTGGGGCAGGAGCAGTGCAGCAGGACGAGCAGGAGGCAGAACTTTGCAGGGCAG
The DNA here is from genome assembly GCF_951394365.1 of Tetrao urogallus. Taxonomy (NCBI): domain Eukaryota; kingdom Metazoa; phylum Chordata; class Aves; order Galliformes; family Phasianidae; genus Tetrao; species Tetrao urogallus. The sequence continues at coordinate 126,985,801 of NC_136813.1, read as the reverse complement.
AAGATGGATCCCACGCTGTGGTTTGCACAGCCCTGAAGCGTGGCTGTGATGATCCAGGACCTGGCTGGGCTGGGGTGGCCTGTCCCTGCTCAACGATGGGCTGCATCCTTATGCCAGCAGCACAACACTGCTGGTGGGCTTTGTTGGTACGGGAGATGAGAGCAGAAGGAACGCGATGGGTTCCAGTGTCCTCTCTGGAATTGCACCTGTCGCCCATCGTGTCCTGAAACTGTGGATGTGTTAGAGCTTGGCAGATTAACACCTTAGCTGGGACTGTACAGAGCGGTGTTGGTGCTGTAGCGCACCTTGGGAAGGCTGTGCCTGCTGAGACACCTGTTTGCAGGGGTTTGGTGCTTACAAGTAATGGGGTGGGTGGTGGTGTGGTTGTGTTGGGTGCTGTGGAAGCGAAGCCTGGCTGATGGGTTCGGTAGAGAATGTGCAATTTAGGAAGATAAGGTCAGTTCCTTTGGTCTGAATGGAGAACTGTGGCTCACGGCTCTGCTGTTACTTCTTGATAGATTCTGTTCCTTGAGACTGCAGATTTACCTGGTTCAAGATGAAGCCCTGTTTGTCTCTCTCCTAAAGAAGGGAGAAGCTACGATTTCTTACTGAACTTTGTTTAATTATAGCTAATAATAAAACAGGCCGGGGATTGAAGCATTTATTTTTATGTTAGTGATTCCTTGTGTATCCAGTGACTCTTTGGCTTAGGGGAGCGGAAATGACTGCTTGTCACTGTGGTGTTCAGCTGTGTGCCCTGTACAACAACAGTGAGGCTCAGATTCACTACTTACACTTGTGTAACTTCTGTCTTTCCCATCACCATAAACCTAACGGAACCTGACCACAGTTATGTGATTTCTTCTTGATCTTTCCTGGGGGTGAGAAACTCTGTAATCAGGGAGAATAGATGGGGGTAAATTAAACAAGTATGGTTAGTGAGAATCTTGAAAAGTTGTGAGGAGAGCCAAGGACCACGGGTCCTGTTCCTGCCTCTGCCATGGAATGGCAGTGTGACCTTTACTGAAGCAGTTGTCTTAGCTGTGCATTATAGCACATGGAGACTTTCAGAATAACTAAAGTACTCTTTCACATAATTTTTATGGATAATTCTGTGCAAATGCATTGCTCTGTTTGGTTGTGATTTGGAATGCTTGTCAGGTGGTGGTTATTCTTGTGCTAATATTTGTTCTTAGGAAGCTGTAAAGCGGAACTTCTGATAATAGGTATTTATTTTGAATGACAGTGCACCAGATTTTGTATTGCTGTCGCAGTTTTGAGACTGAAGTTCTTTTTACCCCCTTTATACTTTGAGAATATTGCGTGCTTCTTCTGTGATACCTTGTTGGGGTTTGAATTTGCTCATTACTTCTCGGAAAAGAAACCCCATGAGATTTAATTGCAGGCTGGAGAATGGGCCGGGACCCCCCTCAGTGGGATGCATGCACTCTTGGCTGTTTCTTGAGCTCTGTAATTAAGAGATTGGCTTAGTACGTGGGCTTTTTGTTTGCTTTCTAATTCTAGGTCTTTGCCGAGATTCTTAAGTCTTTAAGATCTCTATCTTGAAATTAAATGTAAATGCTGTGTGGTTTTCTGGGGCTTTCTTGAAATGTTGGATCTTACAACTCTCAAGCCAGGACCTTACAGCATAGCATGACACACTGTGATCTCAGTGCTTGCCTTCCTGTGCCGTTTGAGGTTTGCAGCCTTTGTAAACAACAGGCTCGATCCTGCTGGAAGTGGTTCTCTGCTGTGAATGAGAGGCTTTTCTGTAGGAACTTGCTGTTTTGCAGCAGTGGGTACAAGTTGCTGTCTTCTTGCCTGTGTCTGTGTGAACTCCTTGCTGTTGCCGTCTGGGCAGGCAGTCTGTCTTCATGTTCAGTTCCGCAATTACCTGATTTCCTTTCATCCTTCATAACCCCCTTCTAAGTGTGTACTGATCTCTCAGCTCCAACAAGCATAGTTTTGCTGGCCAATTACAGCATACTGACATTGTTTTCTGTGTTTACAATATTTTCTCTTTTTTTCACTGTTGAGATGTTTGTATGGCACCTTTATCTGTACTGATACAACATGGGGAGGGGGGAGAATTGCCTGTGTGTGCCAAGCTGAGCAATACTCCTACTTGCCCCAATTTCTTACTTATCAAGTTGAGATTGGAGCCATTATGTTGCCTCGGGAAGGAGGATGGTTTTGAGCTGTACCTTACGGTTCCTTGTCACAGCTGTCACAGGGATTGTGGGCTAGGGCCCTCTTGCTGTTACTTTTGCTCAGTCTCAATAAGCATCAAGTTATCTTTGTGATAATGTAAATATGGAGATGGAAGAATATATCTGAGAGGAGACGAGGAGATTTGTGCTGTAAGTCTTCGGAAACTTAAGAAACCTGCTTCATTTACCTTTTTACTTGGAGTTACTACTTAAAGGAGGGAGGAATCTGTTTTCTTTCCTACTGTGCTTGGAGAAAGGGCTTACAGACAACAAAGAACATTGTAATGCTTTCCAATAGTCCAGGATTATTGAACAAAAGTGTCTTGCTGTGCAATATTGCTGCTGTGCTCAGTGTTGTATGATAACACATGTTTCTCAGCTGTTGTTGATTCCTCAGTGGCGCAGACTTCAAAAGAATGTGCTGAAAGAGAGCCGTGGCCAAGAGAGAAAAGAAGTTTTGTTCCAGTGACCTGTACCATCCATCCACTTAAATACTTTGTGGAGCTATTCCAGAGCGTTCAGGAATCCAGTGAAGGCCAGCGAGTGATTACAGCTGGAAATGGAGTCTGCTACAAAGAGATCACCCAGTGAGCACTTAAATGCCACCTTCCCCTCTAACCCCCTGCCATCCTGGCTGGCAGGAGCGGATAAGGCTCATCGTTTAGGGTATCTTTCAGCATGACATTGTCTAACTCCTAATGCTGTTGGGATTTATTTATTTTTACTCTCTATGCTATCTTTAGCACAAGAATAGTAATGAGGACAGAAGGTCATCTCTGCGGTTTCCTTCTGAGTGTAACAAACTAAGTCTGTAATCTAAACGAGTAAATACAGGTTATTAGCAAGTTCTTTATTGTTGAAATACATGGGATATTTAACAGAATATGCAGGTGTTTGCAGAGTTAGCATAATTCATTGCTGAATTGCTGGTGAAGTCACCTGTCTTAATATTGAAGTTAATTATATTGTACTGTGTCAGGTTGAGTTTGGGAAGCATTCCATAGTTCAACCTATGATAGCAGGTCATAATAATAAAAGTCAAATTGCGTACACAGGCGTGTGTGTTATGATGCAGTAGTATGCTGCTAATGCCAAGTATTATAATTGGTTTTCCTTAAATTCTTATGATGGAGTCCACTGTGCAAGATGGATGTCAGTGCACAGATCTAACAGATCTTAAAATCATGCCCTGTGTTTTCAGTAGTCTCAGATACTGGGAGTCAGGGAAATCTTACCAGAGGGGCTATTGGGGGCACGATGTAGTGGAGAGTTGTTAGAGTTAAGGTAGTATGGTTTGGTTGCTGTTGGACTTGATGATCCTTAAGATCTTATCTAACATGAACTATTCTATGATCATGAACTTCTGAATATCCTTGTCATTTTTCTTTGTGGGGCTAGCATGCATTTGAGGAGTGGGGCTGTTACCTCATCAACAGTACTATACATTTCAGTTAAGAGTATTTCCCTTCATAATGGGTGGGAAGTGGTCATACAGATGCACTGAGAGGACACTTATGTTTTGGGGGGGGGGGGGGGGGGGGAAAAAAAAAAAAAGAGGTACTTTAGTAGTTGGTTTTTCATCAGCAAGCAAATGGCATAACTCTAAAGGTGAGCTCAAATGTTGTCCTCTGCTATAGTGTTGCTCATTTGGACTGTGATGTAATACTTCTGTTTTTGAGAGGGTAGTTCTTCCTCCCAGTGTTAGCAGCCATGATTTTTTGGTGCTTTGAGATGTCAGGTTTTAATGCCTTACTACCTCTTTGAGAGGAAAGGGCAGGGAAGTTTTAGACATGTGTAATGTAACTGACTTCCATCCAGTTTTTGCCCTTGCTCCAGGGCTGAGGCTGCAGTTTGAATTCATTTATTGCCTTTGAAGGCTGTACTAGGTGTAACCTTGTGTCTCATTCCCCTTACTGCAACAGTACCTGATGTATTTCAAGTGTGCACTTCACTGCATCTCTGGGTTTTAAAATGGCGAGGCAGTGTTGGTGCTTGCTTCATTGCAAGTTTCTTTTTAGTCTTGGGATCTGTCACTTCCTCTTGTTTCAACTGAATGGAAAGCTTTTTGCTGGAAGACTTTTGGACTCCTGAAGTGTTTGACAACATTTTCAAGCTGTTGTTCAATGGAGGCTTAGAGCTTTTGGAGCAACCTTTTGAAACTTTTTGTTTTATCATCGGTCAGCAGTTCTGTGAGTGTGGGTAAGGAAAGGCTGTAACTCTGCTCTGCTGGGCAGCCAGATGTTATGTATCTTATGCCAAAGTGGGGAGACAGTGTGTCTTTGGCAGTTGGAGGGTCTGTCTGTTGTTCTTGTCACTAGCCTGTTTGGGAATCTTCAACAAATGGCACCAGCTTTCCCTTCTCCCCCTCATTCCTGCTGTGCCTACACTGATTGGCACCACCTCCTAAATAAACTGAGATTGGGAGGAAAGTGTTCTTTGTTGCTTTCTGAAAAGTACATATTTCATTCAGTTTGTATTTCCTGTTTACGTTAAAGCTATAGAAACGCCGCATGTAGTTTGGCAGTTAGTGAATGTATAGTTGTTCTCCAGTAGGTGAATACTGACTAACACTGAGTGTGGTGCTGCGTTTGGGGAATCGCAGAATGGCCAGGGTTGGAAAGGACCTCAAGGATCATGAATCTCCAACCCCCCTGCCACATGCAGGGCCGCCAACCTCCCTGTTTAATACTAGACCAGGCTGCCCAGGGCCCCATCCAACCTGGCCTTGAACACTCCACGGATGGGGCATCCACAGCCTCTCTGGGCAGCCTGTTCCAGCACCTCATCACTCTCTGTATAGAAGGGGTGGAGATAGAAATAAGGAAAGCAATTATTAATGAAAATAGAGGGCAGAATACTTGTAGTACCTCACATCTGTTTTATATTAAATTCACCTGGTCCGTAGATCAGTGCATCTTGAAGACTTGTGAGATCCTTAGAGATGCTTGTCCTGCTTATCCTGCTTCTCACTGATAGGTGAAAGAAAGGAAAAATAATGAACTCGGATGTCCGTGCATGTTAAAGTCTTTATGGAGAATAAAATAGGAATATGCCAGAGCTCCTAATGTATAAACGATGATACTGGGAACCAATGTACCAATTGCTTAAATGTGCCTTTGAAATGCAATGGCTAGCAATACTAATTAGCCTTTCTGCCTAGAATAACTGGCATGGAAAGGAAAACATATGGCAGTAGTGGAATGCCCTTGTCCTTGCCCATCAGAAAGTGAGCGTGTGTCTCTTTTAAACACATCCTCACTCATCAGAATTTTTCCCTCTCTATGGTGTGTGTGCTTGCATTGGGTTTCATCCAAGGCTCCATGTCGGTCAAAGCCTTTGCATTGGTTTCATTGGGAATGAGGACAGAAACCTTTAATGAATAGCTGCGTGTTTATGCTACGTATTTCAAGTAGTGGAATTGGTGCAGATGAGCAGCAGGAGTAATGAGCATCACTGAATACAACACAGTGCTTTCATGCCTTTAATGGGACTGGAATTGGTAACCTGATACTCTAAAGTGGTAACAAAGGCTATTTTTCATACGTGGCAACATTGATTCCGATGGAGCAGGGAAATAGCTTAGTAAAATCTTTCATCAGAACTTGTTCCAATGAGTGAGATCTGTCAGAAAATGACTGAATTATCAAGAATCTACAAAATTATCTGAATAGGAGAGTAATTTTTTCGTATTTCTAATGTTGTTGCATTGCAGCTCCTGTATTTATGTACCAGTTTCACTCATAGGCTATAAATGTAGCTTTTGTTTCAAAATGAGGTACAACATAAATTAAAAGAAACATATTTGGGCTTTGCTTTTTCCAAGTTTGGAGGACTTCAGAAGGCAACAAAGTGAACTGATATGTGGAAGGTTTATCTGTGGTATGTGACCTTTCCTTGTTTCCTGGGAACAGACCAGAAAACAACCAACCTAATATAAAAGCCAGCAGCAGTCCTTGGGATTAAACTATGCTATATGAGATTCTTGGAGAATTTCCTTTAGAGGCCACTTAAATACAAGTAGGAAGGACATCTTCAAGGGTCATCTGGTGCAAGAAAACTCAGTCTATCCTTGTAACTCAAGAATGAAAATAGTCACAGGCCTAGGGAAGAATACTTACCAGTGGGGGGGAAAAAACTGGCCACCTTACCTCTGACATATTTTTTGAAGTAGTAAAGCTTGCTGTCACTGCAGGCAAGGCTGGAAGATAAGAGTACCTTGAAGAGGTGGAATGTGCTGTAGGAGAAGGAAGGCTTGACTGTGTCTGCTGTCAGTAACTGAAGCTCTGTGCAGGAGGGGTCATGTTCTGTATCAGAAGCTAAGGCAAGAAACTCATTCTTCCTAGATAAGATCACAGCGCTCTCAGCTAAGAACCATGCTTTATAAGGTATTCAAGTGGTGTTTTTGCTTTACTTAAGCTTTCAGCAAGACAAGCTTTTCTGGGTGTTTGGTTTCACAGGGCTTGCCAGCCTTCTGTTCTAGTGTACTGCAGAACAAATGGTCAGCAATAGTATATTGCAGTGGTACGTGGAGGCCTGGCATGAGATCCTAACCCGTGCAGGTGCTCAGTGAGAAATGAGCTCTTTGCTTCCATTGGGGTGGAAATGTGAGGGTGCTGAGCATTGATGTGTTCTATCCTCATGGCACAGCAGGAGCTGGGCTGTCTCCCTGCCTCTTGTCCAATTCACAGCCCATCACAGCCACCTTCCTGCGTCAGCTGCTATAGGCAGTTTTGTGGCCCAAACTCTCTGCTCCTTGTCAGAACTGAATTTGCAACATGCCTTTTGAAAATGTGCCTTCCTAAATCCCGTGTTGCTAGCTTTCTGCTGCACTTGCTGTTGTTCTCTTAATGCTTCTAATTAGTCTTAATGCTGTATGTCTGAAAGCACTGCCATTTCTTTCTTTTCTGCTATGAGTCTTCCTAAATACTTGTTCATGAGCCACTGGCTTTCCAGGTTTCTTTGGTTGTGGTGTAGCATTTGCTGTTCTGTGAGAAGACAAGATGCCAGAATGCTCTTTTCTTTAAGTCTCACAACTGCAGATGGAGGCGTACCTCTAAGTCCTTCACTGCCAAACAGTTTGGGGCCTGGTGGGGGATGCTTGCTTTGCCATTCCCTTTCCCTGGAGCTGTGTTTGAGTTACACTAAGCACCTGTCCTCTTGTGATGCTGACATCCTGTCAGTATGCATTCTCCCTGTCCCTCAGGAGGTAGTGCTTGTTGCAGGCAGTGCTCTGCCTTATCCTTATAGAAAAGTCAAGCTAGGAATCTTCCAGAATTCCTCCCTTCCCTCTCCTTGTCTTTCAGTGACCTCTAGCCGTGTTGCTATCTTCCCTGACAAGATGCTTAGTTTCATCTCTGCTGCTTTTCCCTTTCACTCTTCACCTTTGATTACTTTTCCTGCAGTGAGCTGCTTAGAAACATTAACCATGACAGTTGTATACAGTAGTCAAATATAGCCGAGTTCCTTGAGGTTTTTTGGTTTTTTTAGCTTGAAACTTATACTAAAATGCTTATGGCAGGTAGATGTCTTCTATGTATGTGATTTGTCACAGCAAAAATACTTGTCCTCAGTGAAATGGGTAAGTTTCTGCAGTGATTCAATTTCTGTATCGTAATTTTCCTGTATTACTTTTTATAAGAGCCCTAGTTGTCTCTCCCTGAGCAAAACAAAAAAAAAACACCTCTATAGTAACAGTGTGTAAACTTTAAATTTTGTGTAGAAATTAAGGGCTTAAACTGTTGTTCGTTTGTTTGTTTGTTTTAATGAATTAGAAGATAAAAATGTACTATAAATAGAAGGAAATATAAGAAAGCTTTCTTATGCTTACAGCTTCCTAATTGCTTGAGAAATTCTGTCACTTCTAAATATTTTTTTTGAAAGACCTAAGTTTTCTGAAAACGTTTACTTTTATTCTGTGGGTAGCAGAGAAGGTGACTGAGTTACCTTAAATATTTGCACAAAGGCTATATTTTTCCTATTTCTGTAGTGGCTGCTACTCTCGTCATTCTAGATACTACTTCAAAAACTTGAATTATTAGATTTATATGAGGGCTGTTCAAAAAGTAATGCCTCCTACTTTATTACATTGGCCCACAACATCAGGCGCAGATGGTGGTGATATGGCAGTAGAGGCTGAACCTTTCCAACAGCGTCCCCTTACTGTTGTTGCTGTGTGACAGATGGCAGCAGAGGGCAGCCTGACAAAATGGTGCCTGACATGGGGGTGTGTATGAAGCAAAGATGTATCACTGAATTCTTCCATTTGGGGGAGGAAAAAAAAAATGGTGCCCATTGACATTCACGAACTCTTGGTGGATGCTTATGGAGACCAGCAGAAGACTGTAAGCACAGTGAGGTGGTGGGTGGTGTGTTTTGGCACTGGTAACAGTGATATGAAAGGCAAGCTGTGTTCCAGACAGCTGTGGAGATTTTTATGAGTGCGGCATGCAGCTCTTATTGATCTGTGGTGAAAATGCTTGGCTGATAGTGGTGATTATGTTGAAAAAAGGTGTTTCGTAATAAAATTTCCTCTACCAAATTGTGCTGTTATATCTGTTGTAGTTTCTGTGGAAGCAGTTAGGAGGCATTACTTTTGGAGCAACCTGTGTGTGTGTGTGTGCTTTCTGACCGTGATTTATTTTAGTAGTCCGGAATGATCTCAAAGCAGACTGTATTTCTTTGGAAGCCAACTTCAAATTAAACTCCATAATTTTTATCTTATAGATGAGGATAATATTCAAGATGTGTGCTGTTTTTTAAGTCGGGTGGACTTAAGCGTGGTAAGCAGAAGACAGTTCTGTTATAATGGAGTATGAAAATTAAACTATGGAAGGCTGAACTGTATCAGCTGAAATGTCCTCCCTATATTCCAGAGAAGGTTTTGCACTTCTCTGATGTGTGTGTGTGTGTGGGGGGGGGGGGGGGGGGGGGGGGGGGAAGGTGAGTAATAGCTTTCCAACTTGCCCTCAGATGCACTATTTCTCATTATTCCCCAGTTCTTGAGAATGGTAGTTATTGCTCAACATGGGCCACTTCTGTGAATAGACTGCATTTTTCCAGCTATGGACTATGATACCTTGCTGAGGCCCAAGCCAAAAAAAACTTCTGTTTCAGGTCTGGTGCTTACAAGGAAACGTTGGCTTCCAAGCACCACAACTATAAAATGAAGCCAACATAAATTAAAATGGAGATCTAATTTAAGAACAAAACAAAACAAAAATAATAATAATAAAAAAAAAAAAACAAACACTTTTTAGAAGCAAGGGGTGACATTATTTGGATGTCTTGTGTGTGATATTGCCATATTCAGCAGTACCACCAAGCCTTCTCTTACCTGCTGGAATAAGGGGTGTAGGCAGATTAGAATATCTGTGATTAGATTTCAGTATCAAGGAGAGGTGATTCATTGATAAAGCAATCCTTAGTAGAGAACTGCAGGACAAGCCACCTTTGGATGTCTATCCACTACTTCTGAGTGGCTTTTTTTTTTAATTCATGAAAATGTGAAAGAAGGTTGGTATAGCTACTAGATGACTGACTAGACCTTAGGCAAGTGGCTGATGTGTATGTCCCTTCCTGAGACAAGGGGAGCAGTTGACAATCCCTGCGGGATTTCACTGTAACGAAGTTTTGCTCTGCTAACAAGAGCTTAATTTGTAGGTCAGTGCAACCGCACATCTATCAGTATTCTGAAGTGCGTAACTTCAGGATGCTCTAAAGTTGTAAAGGTGTGGATGTGATGTTATAATGATTGAATGAGATGTTGTCAATGAGTTGAGCCTTGGTAGTGTAGTAACAGTGCCTATGTTACTATGTTTTGGGCCCCTCACTAAAAGAAAGACATTGAGGCCCTGGAATGTGTCCAGAGAATGGCAGCGAAACTGGTAAGGGATCTGGAGCACGAATCTTATGAGGAGCGGCTGAGGGAGCTGGGATTGTTGAGTCTGGAGAAGAGGAGGCTCAGGGGAGACATCATTGCACTCCACAACCTCCTGAAGGGAGGTTGTGATGAGGAGGGGTTTGGCCTCTTCTCCCAGGCAACAAACAGGACCCGAGGAAATGGCCACAAGCTGTACCAGAGGAGGTTTAATTTACACATAAGGGAGAACTCTTTTTTTTTTTTCCTCAGAGAGTGGTGAGGCACTGGAATGGCTGCCCAGGGAGGTGGTGGAGTCACTGTCCCTGGCAGAGGCACCTGGATGAGGAGCTACGAGATATGGGTTAGTGCTTGTGGTGGCAATGGTAATGGGAGGACGGTTGGACTGGATGATCTTGCAGGTCATATGTGATTCTGTGCTTGCTGGATGATGCCAGCAGGTGCTTCTGTCAAAGACATTAAGCTAATGTGACTTACCTAGCACCTTGGCTGGGATTGCTGTGTGCACAGAGTTGAACTATAGCTTCTCTGCAGGTGAGAATCTCAAAGAGAAAGTAAAAGTTTAATGTTTTGACAATATATTTTACAACAGCACTTTGTGAATGGCCTTTTAAGGAACAGATGTTAAAGGTTTGTCTAGAGGTGGACACAGCTATGTCAGAACTGCTAACTAGAAGAACATATTTACATTACAAGCTTGTTAATTGATTTCAGGTATGAGTGAATTGTTAGCTTCCCATGTCAATTCTAGCAGTTGCACTGTGTATATAAAGCAGTCTTGGCACTTGTATGCTGCGGAGCAAATAATGTTTTGAGATATGTAAAGGTAGATGGCGAAGCTTTTCATAAGCTTCCACAAAATGAGTTGCTTGGAAGACTTTTGAGGAAGAAAAAACTCACCCATGGGAAGTGAACGAAACGTTTTTCTCTGCCTAAACTGGATTTGTTTACGGGTGTGTTCTTAGTACTAGCTGATGGGAGCATCAGGATGTCTTTGCAGTCTCCTGTGCTGCAGGAAGCCCTCAGGAAAGAAGCCTGTCTTTCTGTGCTGACTTTCCATTTCTGACCATCCATGCTGCTGTTGAGATGTGTGGTACCAGCTTGCCTGCCTCTATGCCATCTCCTTTTCTGGCTTGGCCTGAAGAGCAGGCTGGAAAAAGGACCTGCGGTCTTGTCATGGCTTAACGTTCAAAGACGGGTTGATGTTCAAAGATGAGCTATTTCCTCATTCTTTTTTTTTTTTTTTTTTTTTTTTTTTTTTTTTTTTTTTTTAATATTTGCTAGGTTTTGCTTAATGAGCATTGAAAATCCCAGAAATCTCAGGTTCATCTGTTTACTTTGTTTCCTAAATCTAGGACATATATATATATATGAAATCATCTGCACTAAACAGATGCACTTAAAGCATGGTCTATTTAGGCATGTAAAATATGTTACTTTGTCAGCTTATTCTATATATTATTTTAAAAAACAAACAAACAAAAACCGAGAATGGAAATGTTGGTCTTCATGTGAGATACTCTTTGGTGTCAGCCTTTATTCACTTGGTGCATTTGCAGCATCAGAAATGCAGAGAATGAGGTGAAAAGTGACTTGGTGTGGGTGTTCAAGCCATTATTCACAAGCAAATATTATGGTACAAATAACTTCTTGTGTAAGTTTGCTTTTGTGTGTTTGTTTGGTTTTCTTGATGGTAACAGATTAGAATGCTCTCTCAAGCTGGGGAAAGCAATTTGTGACAATTCACACTTGGGGGGGAAAAAAGTGTAAACTTATTTACATGTAATTCAGGTGAAATTCAAGTCAATTTTTTTTCTACTTGCTGGCCCTGGCTGTAAGAAACCCAGTAGCTTTATCAAGCTGAATCAGAACAATAGTTGTCATCTCAGCCTAGATTTCAACTCTGCTTGTATAGATTTACAAGTGACTCATTTCTAAGCGAATGTAACCTGATTAAAAATGCACGAAGCATTAATAATGGGGCATTTCTTGTGCTTCAAGAAAATCCTTTAAAGGTTTTGAAAACTAAAGTAATTCAATGAATCTGAACTTCACTAGAAGTAGTGTAAATAAAAGTATTTAACAAAGGGAAAGATCAGGACTTGTCACTGGCTTAGGGCTAGGCTGAGTGAGCAATCTCTGGAAGACAGAATTCTAAGGAACCCTATGGGTTTCCTTCTAGAGAAGCATCTTAATCCCTTGAGTCAGTTTTCAAGACCAAGCTGGTGAAAGCTATGTGTTCTAAATGGAGTGTTGGCATTGCTTCCAGAGTCTAAAGTAGAGCACGCAGTGTGTTCTTTCAACTTGACATTCTGTCGTTAATTTTCTTTTTTTAAATAGGAAATTGCACTGTATACTACTACACATCCTTGCTCCTAAGTGGCCTTTAGTAACACTTTTTTCCCCTTCTTACCATTTCTTCTGGTTTAATGAAGAGTAAATCGTAGACATTCTTCATGTCTCTTCCTGGCCAGCGCAGAATGATTATTTACAAAGCTGGAGAGGGGCAAATTGATGAGACCTTTCTCTAAGTCTTAGGTGAATTTCTAGCTTTCTAGAAGCTGAGTTTTCTTAAAGAATCAAATGTTCCTGTGTGTCAGTATAGCTTCAATGTTAAAAAAAAAAAAAAAATACTAACAAAAACAACTCTAGACTGCCCTTCAAATGAGTTTAGCAGAGGTGGTACAATATAGTAAAGCCCCAGTTTAAAAAAGGGCGATAAACTTAGTGAACATGAGGTCATAATTCAAGATGCATTAATTTTGAAGGGAAGGTACCTTATCCTGAACAAAAGATTTAGCAAAATTTGGCTTGTATATTTATATGATGAGAGGCATAACAAGGAATTGAATATAGATTTTTTTTTTTTTTTTTTTTTTTTTTCTGTAAGAAGGGAACAAGGTCAGTCACAAATGCTGTGTGCCCATGTGTGCATGCAAGGGGATGACAACACATACGTAGTAACACACCCAAATCATTCTAGTGTCTTTTTAGGGGGAGAATTTTCCTTTGATTCCAGTATTGATGCACAAATCTTACACAGCTCGTATAATACATGTAGAATAGGTGGATTGATGTACCTTTCAGATGGGAAACTTCCTTTCAATTATCATTTTCTAGTAAATACAGTTCTAGAGAGGCAGGTATGGCGGTGAGTTAATTATTCACAATTTCACTACATTGGCTTACATATTAAGTAAATGTGCAAGTTAAGAGTAGTAGATGGAATAGAGGAAAAATAGCAGGAGTAAGGATACAAAGGAACTTCACGAAGTGTTCTTGTACTTAAAAATTCTCAACAGTTATCAATCCTTAGTCCTGCAAATATGAGCGTAACAGCTCATGTTTAATTATGTGCAGGCACCTGAATTTTAAAATCCTGTGTTTCTTAATCAAATCAGTGAATGAAAAATTAACTTACTAGAACTATACTGAATATGGGAAACTTGAAGTGAACTTTTAGACTGCAGTGTATTCTGGCATCTACTGCTGATTGTTTGGTCACATGCATTGGTGTTTCTCAATCCCAGTGATAACTTTTCTGTCACAAACTGGAATGAGATGGTGACTTGAAGTCACTGTGGAGTGTCAGATGGTCTCTTGAGGAATTTACCAAATTCATGCAGTGAGAAAGAATAAAAAGGTAAGACTTATTTAAGTGATAGCTTCTTGGTTTATTCACTGACCAACCTAAAGTGGCTAACAGTTGAAATCTGAGCATGGAACTCCTCAATATATGCGCATTATACTCATGCCAGAGTTAGGGATCAGTGCCAGCTGAGGTGTGCTGCAGTACAACTGTGTCACTACCAAGTTATTTTTTTCCCTAATACAGTAATCAGTGCTGTGGAAGCAGATGTGCAGCAGCATAGGTTATTGTGTACAGGAATGAGAGAACACATGAATTGTTCTATATCAGTGTATTGCCAAACTTGATTGAGATTTTCCTGTTGAAAATAAATGGGTAAAGAACAATTAGTTGCAGTTATGCCCAGGGGCCGGACCACAAGGTCGTGTTGTTCCAGTACTTTCATTTGGGATTGAAGTAAGTACACTGGTAGTATTTCAGTGCTACCAGCTTTAGAATAATACTCAGGCTCATCACCGAAGCTGTCGTACAAGGAGTTATGTAGGCTCTTGTAAGAAGATCTTTGGAGGTCAGGGTTAAATGTCTGGGACTCGTAAGCCCTTTTTAGTGGTCGTACTGTGGAAGGAGGTCAGACTAGTTGCTGGAGAGCCTACTGTAGTGACATCAGTTGCAAAACATAATGTTTTTATATTGGACACATTGTGCATGAAATATACTATTGGAGTAGCAGGTTTTAAGTGGAAAAGAATATTTAAGTATCTGGGAACTGTCAAATGTTTCTATAGCCTGCCCACTCTGGCAGTCTCTTAGCCATTCCTGTTGGTAGTCTGAAAGAAATAGCTTTTTCGATGGAGTGCGCTTCTCTTAGAGGGGTCACTGCATTCAAGTGTTTGTTAAAGTTAACTAGTAAAGCAACACCTATAAATCCTGTTAGCTGCCTTTTGATGTAACTTGACACAACAGAGCGTTTGTGTTCTTTTGTATTTGAAGGGATACACTGGAGAAGAAGGCTTCCAGGCTATCACAGCAACTGTGCACTGGAAGTATCTATCATTGTGTTTGAAGTGTTTTCTGTGCTTTTTCACTTAAGAGTTTGTCACTTCCTTTACAGTAACAATAAGCACGTGCCAGTGGAACAGCATGTGTTATTTTTTTTTTTTTTTATAATCTTCTTAGAAGGGGCTAGATTAAGATCTCTGAGTTACAGCTGCTGTAAATGGAACTTTGTTGTCATAAATCCTTTTCAAGTTCTTTCCTTTTAGGGTTAATTGATTAACTGGTATACTGTGTTGGCTTGAGTCTCTCTTGCAAGTTGGATAAAATGAAACCATGCTATAGATACAAAAATCAACAATGTAAGATCCTCATTGGTAAGGTTGCCTATTGCATTGGAATCTGTTCGCTTATTGTTGGTGTATGTAGAAGTGTTTTATCCCTCAAGACCTGGAGATTGACATCCTACTTTACTAGGTCTGTGTGTCTCTGGATGTTGCAGAACAGATGGTTAATTCAAAAAACAAGAGTATTAAAGCTGAGTAGCTAAATCTGATCTCCTAAAAAATGAGGTGGCCAAAACAAGCTGCTGTATTTGATGTAGTTGCTGAATTGGTCTTTTTTCCTCGTACAAAGACAAATCTAAGTTTAATGCCTCAGAGCAAAGAGGTTGGTGGTGGTTACAAGAACTGTTAGCTTTTTGATTCTCTCAGAACCTGCAACTTGAAACAATCAGTTGCCTACATATTGTAGGGCTGTGAGAAGAAAAAGGCTTGTTTCAAATCCATTGCTTTTCTTAATTTGTCACTGTGGTCCTGAATTTAAAAAAAAAAAAAAAAAAAAAAAAAAAAAAAAAACACATAAATTGCAGGAGTAGGGTAAGGCTGGCAGCTGATTTTTCTGTCATGATTTGCTTTTTTCTTTATTTAGGTGGTCAATGAAATGAGAAGGAAAAAAGGGAACAGTTAGAAGAAATATTTATGTTTACAGGCAAATTCTTTTCATACAAAATAGGTCTTGTTGTCAACGAATAGGATAAGTAATCTGAGACGAGCATTAAGCCAAAGAAGCCTTCAGATCATCTAATCCAACCTGCATACCACAAATGCAAGTTATCTCTGGGCAGAGCCAAACAGTAAATAAATCCACATACATCTGTACTGATATGAAAGGGATTAAAGCATTTATTTTCTGCATCCATCCTGTTGGGATTATTTGTTGGGAGCACCATTTCACACTAACCTACTTGCCTACTTTCAAATGAAACACTGAGGTGAGCAGACCAATGCTGCTTATCTCAACCCCGGGGGGTTTGAATACTTACAATTCTTCCATGAGCTGCTAGGAGGTATACTTACTTAGCAATGCTTAGGAACCTCTGAACTTGCAATCCACTTCTTCTATGGTGGATTGAGTATAAAGTCTTCAAAGTTTTGAATGTTAATTTTTTGAGATTATTTTTTTTCAGTTGTGTGATGTTATAAGATGAACTGTCATTTCTGTCTAAATATAATACTATAAATTCCTATGAGTGACATGAAGATAGCTTGATTATTGTATAAAAGCTGAACAAAGCAGTAGAACTGTTTGTGTGAGCTTCTGGCTTGGTAAATGCCTTTAAAGTAAAGATTTGACGAGTTGAAATTTTTTACTTTTGCTAACTCTTTTAATGTTTAATCCTGTATGTTTAAGGTGTTAGGCAAACAAGTGGAAACTGAGTTCTTCAGTCTGTTCAGTTTACTCTGCAAGTTTTGCTGGTGAGTTGAGCTTGCTGGGTGAGAATACCGGATACATAGAAGGCCGTCTGAGAGGAACCTACTCTTTTCTAAATGCTATTTTTTTTGCTTCTCTTAGAGTTAGTTATTGGTTCTTTTTTAATTCTGCACCTCCTCATTGGCCTCAAACTCCTTTCTCGTTCAGGAATCAATGTCTCTGAAGCTATTATCCATACCCTCAAACTTGTGGATGTGATCTTAAAGGGAGGTGTCATTTAAATAACTATCTACTTGTCTGCTGATCCCTATGATTTCGACATGGGGTTAGATGTTCATACCGCAGGTTCTCATTCACAGCCTGAAATAGCCCCTTCAAACCTGGTAAAAGAACAAAAATCCGAACTAGAGCAACCTTGGGGAAGTCTGGAGAAGGCAATATGTTAGGGAATAAATTGGCAGAGGCACCAGAGTGTCTGAGAGCAGATGGAGCGTTGTCATCAGTTGCAAAATCAGTGTCAATATTGCACACATGCAAAAATGGCTCTTCATATGCTCTTGCCAAACACAGGGAACAGGAGCTATAAGTATCATTGGTAAATTGCATTAGCTGCCACTGAGCGTCTTGCAACTGCAATCAACAAGTTGGAATTATCCCTTGCAGTGCTGGGCAGTGGTTGTTGCAGAAGTACTTAATTAGTGGTGATAAAATAACCCCTTTTTAGTTCTTATTTAATGACAAGGGATCCTTACAGTTTAAAAATAAATAAATAAAACAACCAATGTCCCACTTGTGTTGCTGTACTCTTCTGTTCTCTGTTGGGGCATTTTAACAATAAAAATGAATTTTTCAGTGATTCTCTTGTGTTTATATTGTTTCATATTTTAGTGTGGTTCAGAATTGGACTGTAAAGCTGTTGTTTTGTACTTATACCATGTAACTATTGACCTGTCTATCCTCCAAAATGGGGTTTTGAAATATTGTCATGTTTATATAGTGTATCTGGATAGCTGCAATGAAGTTGACCACTGGGGTGCATGGCTTGTAAGGGGACATCCACCCAGAAATGAGAAGTAGTGATCATAAGGCAGGATGCCTTACTTCATGACTATGGTGTATGGCAGATGTTCTCCCACTGAATTAATTAGAAAGACAAATGTTGAAGCAGAGCCTTTAAGATGGAGAGTGGTTTGGTTTTAAGTTCTGAAATCTGTTTGTACTGATCCGAGCTCCATTTCCATGGAAACAGGAACTCTAGCGCTCTCATTTGTCAACTTCAGCTGCCTCCTGGCTTCGCGGAGAGTAAATTGTTCCCTTATGCTAACCCTTTCCAAATCAAGAGTTGTGCTAGCGTATTAACAATACTTTTTTTTCTTTTTTTATGGGGACAGATAATGATGAGAGTTCTTTCACGCGTTTCATTTCTAGAAGATGCTTAACATGAACTGCTTATAGGTCAGATATCTGAGTGTTCAGAATTTGTGCCAGGTTACCTAACTTTGGATTTATGATGTACACAGCGTTAATGTAATGTATAAGATCATATTTTCTTTCCTGTTATTGGAGGATAGGATGAGTGGTCTTCGTTGTGGCGTGGTTTTTACAGGTTGTGAAGCAAATCCAGCATTTTGCATATCTATAAGGATCAAATCTTACCTCTGCTCCTCTTCCCTTCGGTTCTTCTGTCTGCAGTGACACAGGTTTCTTCCCGTGCTTTGCACCAATCCTGAGTATATTGGCTCCAGCAGTAGCTAATCCCTGAAGACATCAGGAATCTGCAGCCTAAGTGAGCCTGGGAATTAACTGCAGCAACACCGTGGTCTGCACTGCCTCTGTACAGTAGATATCTGAGTTTGGGTTATGCTTTTGCCAGCGACATGGCACTTCCAGGCCTGATCTGCGTGGGGTTCGTACCAGCAGGACTGTGTCAGCCCCAGAGGAAAGCAGGTGAAGGCCTGACTTTCTGGAAGAAACCTTGAAGAAACTGACGGCTCTCCAGGTTTTGATGTGGAGTGGAGGTTATTGAGAAGATCATGGAGAACATAGAGTATGTATTGCTATTCTGTGTTGAAGACAAGAGTTGATAGGAGAAGCTTGCAGTTCCTTGGCAAGTGTTCTCTGTTTTGAGGAGGTAGCTCTTCTCATCTGGAAGGTTTTACTGATTAAATGACTTTTTTTCCCCCACAATGATTTACATGTACTTGATCAGTGTTCCACTTGGAGCTGCTTTTGACAGCAATAAAACTGCTGGAATTACTCTTCAAATACTATTCTAAGTATTGTGTATTTCTGTAATTTTTACCACTCACTTTATTGCACAAGAGCTCAACATGATAGAAGTATACTGAGTGCATGTAGAAGCAGCATTATATGGGATACTTATAGCCAGAAGTGTGTTGGCTTATTCTTTCTCTTGTACAACAGTAGTGTTAAAACAAACCCACAAACACGAGACACAAGCAAAATAATCCCTGCTTCTGCTAACTCTTTGGCTGTTTAGATCATGTGGGCAGTTAATTCAGGCTTAAATATTCAGCCACCAGTTTTCAAGATAGATGACCTTCTGTGCAGGTGATGTCTTCATTGAGCACAGCTGTAATGCAGGCTGTGCTGGATAGGTGTGACTAAAAGCAAGGTTCTGGAAAGAGCTCCTCTCAGATTGTTGTGCAGTAATGTGGAGGCTTGAAAGAAGATTGTTTTGGCTTGGCTGAAGAAATTGTTTTCATTGGTAAATAGCCCTACTGTAAACATATATATATTTTGTTGTCATCTTTAGCATGATGCCATCTTCATCTCAAAAAATAAAAAAGCAAAAACCCACACAAAGTGGTTCTGAAACACGTGACATCTTAACTTAGCAGAAGTGTTTGAGTATTTAAGACTAAGTTGTTTGCAGCCTAGAGCATAGATCAGCTTTGTACACTTCAAGATTTTTCTCATCTGACAAAAGTATCAGTTCATTATTTTTTTTCCTCAATAAGCATGAGGTCGATAAACTGAATCTTACCAGCAGTGAAAACAGAATCAGTTGATCTGGAGATAATTCTCTTGTGACCTGAAATCTCCTGGAAAGGTGTCTCCCTGCCTTGATCCCTTTTTTATTCTAGTTTTCAGGGTGTTTATTTAGGTGCACTATAGTGGGCTTAAAGGGAGCTGTCTTGGGAATGTGGAATTTCAAATCTGTGAGGATCTTGTCTGTTGTTGCAGCAGGTAGGGTTATAGGAGGGTCCAGAATTGTTCTGGAATATTGAGATCTCTCTCTGCACTGGCTGAAATTCAGTTGGAATTTGCCAGTGTAGAACTAAGGGCTGAAAAGGAGCTGGTAGCAGAACTGCTGCACGTTTATCTTAAAAGTGAGATAAAGGGTTGGGGAAGAAAAAGCCAAAAGTGACTATAAATGAATAATTCTGTCACTAATGTGGCCAGGAACTCTTGTTTGTATTAAGAAGAAACATGTCAGTATCTTCAGTAACTTTCAGACAGGAGACAAAATAATTTAGTGATGATTTTTCTTCTGTTCTGGCAGTCAGTATGTCTAAAAGCTAATGACAAACTTTTTAAGGAGGAACATATACAAGGTACATTTTCTTTTGACAAATATGCTCCCTAATAACTTGCAATTAAATGCCAAAACAGTAGATAATCCATTAATCCTTAAAATGCTGTAGAATACAGTTCCTGCTCTTGCTCTGAGTAAATTCAAGTGAATCTTGAAGTGTAAAGACTTAAGAAAGCTTAAACATAACTTCTCTTCAGGCCTAGCAGCTATTTATTGGGACAAGTCAGAATGTGTGTGCTATGTTAGACAATTGCTCAGCTACAGAATGGTTGTTCAGCTACTTATTTTATCCCTGTAGCATTTAGTTCTTTTGCATTTACTTAAATATTCTCACTTCCAGTAGCTTATGGACTGAAGAACAAAGAAATGAATTCAGTAACAATGGAAGAGTGCAATTGCATAGAAGCTGTCTGTGATGCAGATGTATTGAAACTGATGAAAAATCTTGTGATGCTTCTCTCACAAGTAGGAATAATCTTACCGGTCCATTTTCAGTGGGAGGAATGTAAACGATGATCACTCAGTGTGAGTGGAGCAGGTAGTGTGAATGTGAGATTGTTAGTTGTTTTCAGTGTTTGTAAACAGCAGGTGTGTTTGGAAAAGATGCAGGTGAACAACTTCTGAAATACAGAAATGCTGAACCTCATTTTTTCCACACCTGTGTATTATGTCTTAGGCACAGTAATAAGGTTTCTGATGCTGTTAGTCACTTCTTGGTGCCTGCAAATAGCTGTCTTTTCCACTCAGAATCTAAGAGCTAGGATTCGCATCCACGTCATTCTTGGATGTAATTTGCTTACCAATAGTCACATTACTTGCATTATGCTACTTATTTTTAGAAGGCTTAAGAAGTTCTATTCTAATTGCATTACTGTGAAGAGTGGTTTGATGCATTATCCAGTACATACTCAGTCCTGGTCAAATGGCTTTTAATTGCATTAGAAGATAACCTAATTGGTACTTGGAATATATGTATTTTCCCCAGATTTAGTATTTGTCAAGAACTACAAGTGCAGAAACAAATAGCAGCTGAATGCAAAGGAAAGCACTCAAGCTGCTCTGGGCCTTTCCTATTTGGCCATCTTATCTTTAACATAGATGTGACGTTGATGAGAACTGATGCTGCTTTGTATAGAGACCTCATATGCTATGCTATCAGTGAAAGTGGATGAAATTAAAAAGCTCTTTCGTGTCTTGTTTCTCTTGGATGCATGAAAATGTTAGTAATAGCAGGCATGCAGTTCTGTTTGCTTTCAGAAGACTATTTCTAACTCCTTCTGAAGATATAAGGTTCCCTTCCTTGATGAAGATGATAACACTAATTTATCCATGCCTTGGTTTAAAAAAAAAAACAAAAACTTTCTGTTTTGGTGACTTAATTCTAAGTCTTATGTTTTAGATGTAAGCAAATGATAAAACCATGAAGTGGAAATACCTTTTGGCCATTTTTTCTATTTATATGTGTAAGTTGCCAATTCTGAAGGCCTTAGAACCAGTAATTGTGATTGATTTACAGGAGCCATAACCTGATGGGTTTCCCACCCCTCCCTTGCAAAGTATTACTTCTGTTTGTGGCAGATATTTTTTAGGTAATGTGTATGTAGTTCATGTGGCTGGCTAAGGTTATCAACCTGTACAATCCAAGTTATGTTTGAGATTTTCTCTTTTGTATCTGTATTGCAGCTGGCCTTGTGGGATGATCTATATTCACTTTCATATGTTGCAGTAGAACAAGGACCAGCAGGCATTGATTCTGTACTTCCAAGGGAAAACTCATCTTATGTGTATCTAATGTATGCAGTGAACTGTGTGGATTATTTCTTTCTGCTGCAAATGGAAATAAAGTATTTCATCTCTCCTCACATCCTAAAACAAAAATAAGACTTTAAACCTGAATAAATGACAATGACCAAATCTTGGCTTTGTAATCAAAATGTAAAGTTGCCTTTAAATTTTAATTTCACCATGCTGTGCTCCTAATTTGTAGTTTATCCAATAAGTCATTTTGGCTGCAGGGTACCAATTGGTGCACCTTTAATATTTTTGAGATGGCCAGTATTTTACAAATATGTTGGGGTGACAAAGTGTACATCTACACACAGCACAGCTTTTTGAATGCTGCTTGGGTTTAATAATTTGTTTCCTAAAAGGAATGGAGTATCTATGGGGAGGGATATATATGCATGTCAAAGACAGCTCTTTAGTACAGGCTTAATGAATCTCTGTGTCTTGCTGCTCTGTGAAAGTAACTCTGAGTCAAGAATGAAATGTTCTGCAGTTCTGGTGCTCACGAGGGTCTGTGTCAAGACATTTGAAGGCACTAGAACTGAAACATATTGATGACAAACACTTAAGTTGTATTCTCCAAATTGGTCCATATTCACCTCTCCAGTTATAGCAGCCCTTCCCTGTATTTTCCAATTTCTAGGACTTCCTCCAGAACATTTCCAGGTTCTCAGATTATTTTCCAGTGATGCTTTGTAGATATGTATTATTGCTGCGTTTTTAAATGAGATTAAATGCTCATCTCTACTTGTGAGGAACTTTTAGAACTGTGTTCATTCTAATTTTGGGGTTTGTTGTTATATAAAATATGCTCATGAGATTTCCCTTTTGAATATACTGTTTTATTTTGATGAATTAACTCAATTCTAGATGATGATATGAAAGCGAGTATTTGCAAGTGGGAGTGATAGTGCGGCTATGCCTCATCTTTGAGGTTTTCCTGTGAGGCTGCTGTCTATGCTTTGTATTTAATCTATGCGAACTTGCTGCTGTGATGAAGAGCTCTTCATTGTATTGTATTGTAGCATCTATATTCTAGTAAATGTTGCAGAGTGCTTGTGCATATGTAGAAATTGGATGTATAGTTCAGTTATGCAGTAACATCCAGTGGATGACGTACTCTTACAGTCAAGCGACTTTATTGTGTTAAAGTCAAGTAATGTAAACCAATTTCAGTAAATGTTGGATAAGAATCAAATTTGAAAGAGTAAACTTCTGGCTGGATTGTTATGAGCTGACTAGTGGTGCAGTAATGAAAAATGAAAAAATTGTTGATACATTGAAGGCAAACTGCCAGGAAAATGCTGATTCTGATTTCAGTGCATTTAAATTAATATATTACCAGTTATGTAGCATTAACAATTATGAAGGCTGCAGTTTTGATTGCTTGGGAGACTTCACTCGAAAAATGTATTTGTGAGGTTTTTATTCCCAGAATCAAGCAGTAAGAATATATGTATTGGTTTTGTATGTTCACTAATGTATGTTCACACACACACACACACACCCTATAATGGATTAATAGCATGAAGAGTTATTCTGGGAGTGATTGAACCAATGTTTTTGTCTTTCGTCCCAAAAATGTTGTGTCATTAAATAATTGCTTCAGTAATCCTTAAATTTACAAAATGTAATGATCACACTTGTATAGGGAATTAAGTTCAATGCAAGGTATGTGCTTTCCTATGCTTTTTCCGGTTAATCTCAGGTGGATTTCTTGCAAGAAGGATGGATAATAAGATTTATAAATAAATTAAAAAAAAAAAAAAAAACTACTGAAGGATCGTCTGATTAAAACACAACTGAGAAAAATTAGAGTGAATAATAAAGGTGTGATGTTAGATGTTTCTTTCTGAGTTGCACATGCAAAGATAACTCTTGTGGCTCTTTGTCAGTTTAGCTACCTCTTTTAAAGAAGTGAGCTACTTAAACTTTGCTTCTCTGAAAATGCTTCCATTTAAACCAAGATATTTCATGGTGCCATTGGCTGGGCTGGTTGCGCACAGCCCCTTTTGCCTTCTAATGCATAAGGCATGGCAAGTGTGAGCATGCATCCAGCGCTTAGAGAGATCAGGCTCTTGATGCCTTTTTGCTGAAGACCTATCTTTCAGAAGCAGCTCTTCTTTCTACTGGGAAAACTCTTCCAAGTTTGTAATGATTTGCTTTTTCGGTTACCTTTCCTGCTCTAGCCAGGACTGCATGTCACAGGCAGTGCCTCATGGCACTCAGCTCTTGCGCCTGCCTGCTGAGCACCAGTCTGAAGAGAAGCTGGCTTCCATCATCTGAACTTTGCACCAGCATCAGCTGTGTGAGGAGATACCTCAGCTGTTAAAGTGCAGTTTTGCAAAAGCTGAATCTGAGCTATTAAACTTCCTCATCAAAATGCTGCTAAGAGACTGCACTTTAAGCAGTGAATGCAGTAGCATTTAATTTCTGTGGCATGTGTTAAAGGCCACTGGCTTTCCAACTTTAATTGTTGTTCCCCCTCTCCCCCCCAATTTTAATTCTGAATATTTCTCATGAAAACTTATCTTACTGAATGCTTTGAATCCATTTTCTATGGATTTTCTAAGTACTTGCTTTCCTTTGACTATTACACAAATACAGAATTGCATGAGAACTGCTTACATCTACCTGTCTTGTAATAATGCCTGCCTCACAGATCTGGACTAATACTAAGAACTATTACATAGTGATCCTGAAATAATTTGGCAAAGGAAGCTAGTACTAACCTAGACTGTTAGATTTTTGGAAGCAAAATGGCCTTTATGTCAAACGATACATTGGCAAGTTAGAAGTGCCCTTGCCTAATGGTATTGCCCATGCTTCCTTTAGCACAGGGCATTTGCTTAGGAATTATGATTACTGAGTAGTTGTTGCTGCCCTTGGAGCTGATCAATGGAATGTGGCTCCAAATCAGCAATAGTTTCACTTGAACTCTGATGCTAGAAATAGGAAGTTCTAACACAGGCAGTTGATGCCATTGCAGAAACCCACCTTTCATTTTACATTGTAGAATTATTTAGCTTAATTTTAAACTAAGTCAAATGTTTATTTGTCACATAATAGTTAATGATATAACCGTAGTTCTGTTTTTTCACAGAACATGTAATTCAAAAGGAAGTGGTATCAATTTTCACTCAATGTTCTTTCTGCATGTAGCATCTCATGTAACATCTCCTTAAGGACCTTGTATGTGAACTGTTGCAACTTACAAGGGTGTTATTGACGTTCCTTGTGGGAGTTTCCTGCTTGATTTGGAAGTGAATGCTATAAAAGGGATAATTAGTGCTTTGTGCTGGTCTTGTTTTTGAGGGTGGAATTCTCTTATATCACCGTGGGAATTGGTGGGAGACAGAAGGGAAGAAGGAACTGGACAAGCTGATGTCCAGTGTCTGAGTAAATGTAAAAACCTTCTTTCTTTTCATCACAGCCACTGGAGATGCTTAGTCTTAAATCAGGGAGAATGTAAAAGTACAGCAAAACATTGTGATTAATTAATTAGTGTAAATGATGATGAAAATAAGTGTGGATGTGAAATAAAAGCAATTTCTAGTTAGGCTGTGTTATGTCAGTAATGCGGGGCAAGTATAGGTCTTCTTGGAAATGCTGTCAGTACTGCTTCTTCTATCTTTTACAGCAATAGAAAGTGCTTTCACCTTGGAGAAAGGGAATCTGAATGATGTACGAAAGCCTGCTTGCAGTAAGGGGAACAACAGGAGTACAGGAGAATGCAACAGCAATAGTGAAAAGCCTTCAACCAGAGATGTTACCTTCTTGGAATACAGGAGTGAAGTAAGCTGTCTTACTGCATTCTCCACAGCATTTCAAGAGGCTCAGAAGACTGAGAGGACTGTGATGCTGAGTTACAGTACTTTAACAAGCTAAGGTGCATCTGCTCAGCTGTGGTAACTTTGCGCAGCCTCTTAACTGTTCTCCATTCATGTTAAAATGCTTTAGTAGAAATGTCTTCACTCGAGTTTTAAAGCTAGTGGGCCAAGACTAGCAACTCCAAAGTTCGATAATGCTCTGCCTTCTTAAGCTTGGTGTTTGTCTTGATGCATAGTGAGTTAAAACACCTGAAGTTTTTAGCTGTCTGAAGTCTTTGAATGTGAGCTTGTAACTCCTAATCTGCCTTTTTAGTGGAAGATGTTCAAAGAAATCTTGTCCAGTGTTTAAGGAGTTCAAATTGCACTTCCATTATAAAACTGCTTGTGGCTAAGCTGCTGAACTCCTGCCACAGTATCTATATGCACCTGGGAGCCTCACAGTGACTATTGACTGAGGCAGGATGCTAAGATAATTGAATATATGATCATATGTAAGCAGTTGCTGTTTAAAGTAGAGCTCCTTCCTTATTTTGTATTGGAAACTTTAGGCTGGGGAGAGTTGAAATGACTGAAATACCATTGCTATTATCTGTTGCAAATTAACTTTGCCAAGAATTACTGTTTGTGACCTCAGTTAAATTCTTGTAAGACCAGCATCTTGTGTGCAGTAGTGACTGTGCACACATTATCAGAGCCTTCTTTTTGAAAGAGTAGAGAAAAACTAAGTGCAGTGAGATAGGGATGAAATGGATCAGACCATTCACACTACCAATGAAAGCTAAAAATGCTTGTAAGCATATTGAAGGAAGATACTTTGTATGAAGTAGTAAAACTGGATGAAGCCATCAGATGGGAAGTAGTTGCTCTTCATTGTTGTAATCTGCTGCTTTAAGTCAGCTTGCAGTGGTGTTTGCCTAGAGGTGTAATAGGATGGTTGGTTTGTAAAGCAGCATGGGGATTAGAATTTTGCATTTTTTCCAGTTCAGAGATCTCCAAAGACCAGCAGAGATGAGCCTAAGAATCGAACAGTAATTTGTTTTGGGGATGAAGCATAGGAAGGAAACTGTATATTAATAGTGGTCTATTTCAAAAGTATCAAAGGCTGATGGAAGGATTACAGTCCAGTGTGTAAACTGGCAATCATGAGGGAGCAACCTTCTCATGGGAGAGCTCAGGTATGGGGCACCCTTCGTTCAGGTTGTTTCATCTGTTCCTAATTGGTATCTTAAGGTCCTTTCATAAATGATACAAAGCATAAAGGGGAGAAGTACACTTTTCTTTCCCCCTCAAATAATTTGCAGTGGCAGCACTGTACAGCAGACCTGTGGTGAAAAGTTTGGTCACTATGGAACTCTACTGAATAGTATGGTTCTTTGTGTCATGACAGTGTGATTTACTCATGGGTACTACTTAAGTGTAGCAGCAAGACAGTATTTTTATTTTTTTATTTTTGGTTGGGATCATACTCTTTCTAGTAGCAAGCTGTGCCTCTTACCCTCTAGGATAATTTTTGAAGATCAAAACATCTTCCTGTTCAGTCTCTTGTTGTCTACCTTTGGTATTTACCATTTTGAAAACATTGTTTGGGAATGTTGGGAATGTTGAAAATATGCACTCTTACTTTTGAATTTTTTGCATGTACTTGAGATGCATTTGTCTTTAGGGAAGAATCCATGGCAAGATCTTAGTAAATTGTTCCTTGTTTTTGAACTGAAGTCCATGGAAATTGCAAGTCAGGACTGATGAGAGTTAGTGTAATCTGCATGGGATCTGAGTCAGTGTTAACTTGAAAAATCCACAAATGCTGGAATAACTTCATTTTTCTTTCCGTGGATTCCTCCTAGCTGTATGCTAGCTCAGGAGGAATTAGGTTTTTAATACCTTAATAATAATTATGATAATAATGAAACTTTGCAGTTTTGAAACCAAATAACTTCTAGATTTGGAGTGGAGGGGAGAAAATTGAAGTGTATGTATCTAGTTGAAAAAGACAGCCTTGCTTTTGCTGAGTCACTCATTACTTCGCCATTTGTTTTATCAAACAGTCTGACTTCCAGAGCTTTGCAGACTTAGCTTCAGGTTTGCAGTGGTGGAGCACAAAGCTGTGTTTGGAGCTGATTTTGTTTTCCACGTCCCTTAGGGGTCTTCCCACTTCCCTCTGGTGAATGGGCAGCAGCATCTACTGGGGCCTAATGTGTTCTGTGAAGCACAGCATTGCAGTGAAGGAAAAAACTATTTGCTGGTACTTAAGTGCATTAACATTGAGGCATGTTTTTACTCTGTGCTTGCCTCATAAGCCTTGCTGCTGATTAATGATTGAAGTATGTGTGTGTACCTCCATGTGGTATGGTGCAATGTCTTTTTTTTTTTTTTTTTTTTTTTTTTTACAAAAAGAGTTTGTGGGATTTGCTGACTTGCTCCTCTGAATCAGGGGAGAAATTGCCGAAGAATTCTGAGAACAGTGAAGACATGATAGGCTTTATTACTGTTTTTATCTGTTATTTCAGCTTGTTCTGCTAATTGCAACAGGATCTGAATCCTGCTTTTGAACTTTGAAGGAAAGCTTTCACTTTCTCTTGGCTTATGTTGGGCACTTAATTTTAAGTAATGATTGTCCCCTACAGTAAGTATATAAATCGTTGTTCCACAAAGGGAAGGCATCTGAATCTAGGTGGTGACTTTTATTTTGGCCTGACTGGAGGCGATGCAAGGACTGTGTATGTCAACTAGAACCTTCCTGTATACCCCTCTCTGCCTCTCCCTAGAAGAGTGTTCCTTGGCTTGAAATGCTGATAAAGACAAGGCCTTGGAGTTCTGGAGAAGGCTCTCTCTCCTTCTGGTGTTCTAATTTTTGAACAGACAGACTAGTCTAAGCATTTTTATCTTTTAATTTGGGTATGCAACATGCTTTGTGACAAACCTGTTGCCTTCTAGATTGCAAGATACCTTTTTGTACTTATTTGCTTTGGTAAGCTTGATCAGTCATTGTAAGGGTAGCTTCTCTCCATCTTCTGTTCCATACCTTGCAATTATCATCTATCAGTTTTACGTTTTTCAGAGAGTTAAAATACTGAATGGTGGGAATTGTATTTAAGAAAACCTGTTTTTATCACTTTTTTTTTTTTTTTATGGCTGGAATTATTTGCATTTAACAACCATGGTGGTTTGAGATGTGAAGAGATTGACTAGATCCCTGTTGTTGATCTTCTGCAGGAGCTAGAATTCTGCAGTTTTGATGATGGTACAGGGTGCTGCTGTCACTTGTAAACCAACTGCCTGGTTTGGTTTTATTGTTCAGTGATGTTATACTTACCAGGAAATGCACAGCAACTTGTAATCTAGTTGCTCGTGTCCTTTTAAATGTAGAATTATGTTGCTATTGACACAAATTAAGTTCTGTAGTTGTTAAAGCAAAAACTTGTATGCTGTCAAATAAACAAATTTCCAAGTCTTCAGTGGTGTAATCCACTGATTGCCCATTTCTTAAAAGTGGTCTTAGTTCTGCCAGATGATAATTAACTACTAGTCAATGTCTAACAGGAGATCATTATTACTTCTGAAACTGTGGGAGTCCAATTGCTTTCTACACAGTTTCTCTTAAGTAAATCTCTTTGCTGAGACGAGCTATGGCTTTGCTTACTGCTGTTTGAGGTGGAGGTAATGGCTTGTGATACAGAGATAAATTTTTGTACATCTCCCACATCTGTCTTACACATACACTATGCAAGGTCCAAACATCCATGAAATGCATTCCACTGGAAAGATTACTTCCAGACGATTGATTAAACTTGCTGGGGAGTGCAGCAAAACCTGCAAAAGTCAACTTTGTGTTTCTTCCATCACCTCATTGCTAATTGCAAGGTAAGGGAAAGTTATAGTCAATGGCTTCCACTGACTGCATAATGAAGTAAGAAATTAATGCTACGAAGAATCAAATGAAAATCTGATATTAACTACTTCTACTATATATTGTTTATTTGATCAGTGACAATAATTTCACTAACATTTCTTCAAGTACTTGAAGGTGAGGGAGAGCGGAGGTTGGCTGAAGGTCTGGTGGAGGGTGCTCCTTATCAGAAGGACAAGTGCTTACAAACAAAACTTCAAATCTGCAAGATTTCAGGCCCCATGTTCCTTTCTGCAGCTGCCATCTGTGACTGTTTTTATAACCATGAAATGCCTAACAGCTGTATATTTCAGTACTTTCACCTTTTATTATTCAGTGTGTGCTTTCATTTATACGTATTTGAAATTCATTTAATAGAAGCTGGCTATTTGCAAGCACAAATTTTCTTGAACTGTTTCCTTCTACTTCCTTTTACTCATCATCATGAAACCTAAATTAGTGAGATGTTTTTGGTTTGTTTTTTTTTTTTTTTTTCTCAGTACCTGAAATAAAGTCCTCTGACATAATGGTGAAAGCGTGCAAAGTCTCTTTGGCCCTTCAGCACTGTAACTTTGCCTTATCTGCAGAAGAGCCAACAAGAGGCAGGCTTTCTGGTGTTGTATATGAGTGGAAATTTTGTCTCAGTGTCCAGTCCTTTCTTTGTAGACGTGTTGATGTGTGTGGGGAGGAATTCACTGATCCTTTATGCCATTTCAGTGCCAGTGAGCCATATGAAACAGCGTGCACTGTAGTTTCATTGGTGCATGTGTTATGCTGCACTGTTAATATGTAATGTTTTGGTTCTTTTAAGTCTGGATTTGATTTCTGACTCAGCTCGCTATAAATTGAGGGCAGCCATGTCAGATGAGAGATGGAAAAGGTAGGGAGAATGGTACAATTTTTGGCTGCAGAGCTGACTTCTACTTCAAAGTGTTAACAGAACTATGTGCATTTGAATCACATGTGAAGATTGAAATGCATTGCATGCAAGATGGGAATCACAGAATAAACTGCTCCGGGCCTTTAGAAAACAAGGAGTTTCTGTATCTGCTGGCAGTTTTGCTGCTACTTACACAATCTTCTGTGTTTCACTTTTTCCTAAGTAATTATAAAAAGATTGGAATCTGGGTATTATTGGGAGTAAGATAGAACTGCATTTGAAGTCAACTTAAAGTAACCCCTTAAGCCCTCTGGGGAATCACGTTTTTGCATGACAACTTTTCCAACTAACCTTTTGATACAAGTATGTAGGGACATATAATATTCCTGCCAGTGTTGGAGACAGAAATTATGTGAGAGTAGATTTTTGAGTTGATTTTGGTTAATTCCTAAACCAAACTGATTTAAGTTTACAAATTATTTGTAGTGACGTGTGCTATCTTCCATCTTTTTCTGTTCCTGATGTGGATTTTGGGAACTACTTGACTTCACTGTTCCTATAAAAATAAGACAAGTACAAAATGATGCTGTGGAAGCAGAAAAGAATGACCTTGATCTGCAAAGATGACAGCAATCCTTCTCACTCACTTTAAAATAAAATGGGCTCTCTAGAATTGACTATTGATTGCTGTGGTGTGCAAATAGAAATTGGTCTCTCACTGTGTGTGGGAAGTTGTCTCATTTCTTCGAGAGTTATAATATTCACTTTTTGAGAATGCAAAGAACCACTGGATACTGCCTCTACATTATGATCAATGTATATTGAAGTACTGCATTAATAGTTTGTTCAGTTCTAATGGCCAGCATGTGTGTGCAGTGGCAAAGGAAGTGGATTTTTTTTTATTCTTCAATTACTGTAGCATGCATGTTCCTAATTACATTAATGCATGTGAAATGGGTATCCTAATCAATTTTTTCCCCCAGTTACTTTCAACCAGATTTATCCTTAAGAAAAGTTAAAGTGAATTATACACTCTGCTGCCATCTTTACATAACCCAAACACTTTAATAATTGGATGTCTTGTCCAGTTATACTTCTTCAGAGATTTGCATGGTTAAGAACAGAATATCCTGAGTTGTACATGACCCACAAGAGTCACCAAGTCCAACTTCTGACTCCACAAGGGACCCTCTACCCCAAATTCAAACCCTGTCTGAGAGTGTTGCCAAATGCTGCTTGAACTTGAGTAGCTTGTGGCTGTGACCACTGCCCTGAGGAGCCTGACCACCCTCTGGTGAATAACATTTCCTAATATCCATGTGACATCTTAGCAACATGCATATTTTAACTTGTATTGCTTGTCTAAAATGCGTCACCTATAGAACCAATAGTAAGTGATCTAACTTGATATGCTTCCTGGTGACCTGCAGTCCAAACAAGTCACTGGATGTGAAAACACAGACCCAATCTCAATTCTGTTGAACGTCCTGACTGTATTACCTTGGCATCTTTCTTTCTTTAAATATACTTTCTCATTGTTGCTTTTCTGAGAATCGGTGCAAAATTTAGCTGTATGTAGGCTTGGCAAGTATTTGTGATGCTGTTCAAAGCATTAATTGTAGAGGGTAAAATCACACAGTTCCTTTCAAAGGGGAAAACAAGAGCTGAGTAGAAGGGGGCAATCACCTCCCTCTCCCTGCTGGCCATCCCTTTTTTAGTGCAGCCCAGAATGTAGTTGGCCTTCCAGGCTGCAAGCACACACTGCTGGCGCATGTCCACCAGGACCCCCAAGTTTTTCTCTGCTGGGCTGTTCTCAAGGAGACCTTCCCTCAGTTTGTATAAATACCTGAGAGTGCCCCAACCCAAGTGTAAGCGCCCTGGGCTTGGCCTTATTGAACCTCATTCGGTTTTCATGGACCCACTTGGAAAAAATGTAAACAACAAAGTAAATTTTTCCTGCAGGAAACGATTAAAAGCATGCCTCCTATCTGTAAGTGTAATGTTGCAATGCATGCTGTCTTAAGAAATATGCTAGCGTGTAAAAGAATAGCTAATTTCTGTGCTATTATGCTAGTATTTTTCTAATTTGCACAGGAGAGAAGATCATAGGGTCATGTAGTGGAGCCATGCAGCAATCTCGGATTTATTTTTATACAGGTCATTATATGGTTATTGATGGATAATTTTGATTAATTGTGATGAGAAGATAATTGGGACCATATGACCCAGATGTGGTAAAGACCTCCTTAGCTTGCAGCACCCAACCTTCCTTGCTGTTCTGTCCAGAACTTACCGTTCACCACAGCCTCAAGGCATGAACAGATTTGTTTGTACTTTGGATATGGTAGGGCATCTTCTTAGATCGTGACCTTCAGGTTAATAATTTGTAGGTTCCATATGATGTCTGCAGCATTTCAGGCTCACTGTTACCTTGACAGAGGTGTAAGTTAACTTCATGGTTCTCGCATTACCCCATAGAACTGACCCAAATGTTCTGACTTTGGTAAAAGTACAGATGTTTACTTGCTGGTAATGATTCAGTTTTGAGATTTCTGTTTCCATATGCTTTTCCTTTATGGCTAATTGCTACTCAATTTCAGCAAAGACAGTAATGGCTTTCATTTTAAAGATTTCCTGCTTGTAGTCAAGGATATTGCTTTCCTGTATTTAAATGTAAAAGACTTTCAAAAAGTCAGCTTGGTTTCTTTTTTTAATGCTATTTCTCAGTAAGGTCTTTTGCATCATTGTAAACTGCTTCTTGTTTCTCCTAAATTTACTTTCAGCAGGGGATTCTTTTGTTTTTTTCCACCGGTTGGGATACAGAGTCTGTCATTCAGTAAACTGAAGAACTACTGTTAGGGAATGGAGGTGAAAAAAGCATTGATGGGAACAGATACTCAAAACAGCCGTTCTGGAGTTTCATATTCTCTGAAGAGGTGGCCAATGCTTTTGTTCAGATTGCAGGTGCTTCTTTTTTTGATAGTTACAGAACTGCAGAGTTTGGAGTGGGCCTCTGGTGCTCATCTAGTCTAACCCCCTCCTTAGTAAGACAGGTTCCCTACAGCAGATTACACAGGGAAGCATCCAAGTGAGTTTTAAACATCTTCAGAGGAGACTCCACAGCCTCTATGGACAGCCTGTTGGCCCTTGTTCTGTTAGCGGGCACCACTAGAAAGAGCCTGACCCTATCCACTTGACTCCTGTCCACTAGATATTTATAAGCACTGAGAGGATTCCTCCTCAGTCTTCTCTTCTCTAGGCTGAATGGTCACAGGTCTCACCCATTCCTCTTAAGGGAGGTCAGGCCCCTCATCATCTCTGCTGGACTCTCTCTAGAAGTTCCCTGTTTTCTTTAACTGGAGAGCCCACGTTCTAAATGTAGACTCACTGGAGCAGAGTAGAGGAGGAGGATCACCTGCCTTGACCTGCTGGCCATGCACTTTTTAATGTACCCTGGAATTATATTGGCCTTCCTAGCCACAAGGGCATGCTTCAGGCTTGTGGTCAACCTGTTGTCCACCAGGGCACGCAGGTCCTTCTCCACAGAGCTCTTTTCCGTTAGGTCAGCCCTTAACTTGTACCAGTGTGTGCAGTTGTACCTTCCTGAACTGCTGAACTTTAGGTTCCTTTCTGTCCACTCTCCAGCCTATTCAGATCTTGCTAAATGGCAGCACAGCCTTTTGGTATGTCAGCCATTCCTACCAGCTTTGTATTATCAGGAAATTTGCTCAGGGTGATCTCTATCCCTTCATTCAGATCACTAATGAAGATGTTGAACAAGTCCAGAGCCAGTACCAATCTTTGGGGAATACTGCTAGCTACTGGCCTCCAATTATACCACACTATTGATCATAATCCTCTGAGCCCTGCTTGTTCTCAGTCCACCTCACACTGTGCACTTGTCTATCCCACACTTCCTAAGCTTACGTATGAGTATGTTATGGGATACAGTGTCAAAAGCCTTGCTGACGTCAAGGTAGACAATATCCACTGCTCTTCCCTTGTCTACCCAGCTTGCTATGGCATCATACAAAGCTACTTGGTTGGACAAGCATGATTTCCCATTGATGAATGCATCCTGATGACCTTCTTTTCCGCTTGCTGAACAATGACATCCAGAATAAGTTATTCCATCACCTTCCTAGGGACAGAAGTGAGGCTAGCTGTCCTGTAGTTTCCTGGATCCTCCTTCTTGTAACTTTCTGAAGATGGAATGACATCAGCTTTTTTCCAGTCCTCAGGCACCTCTCCTGTTCTCCATGTCCTCTTACAGATGACAGAGGCTAGGCAGTCACTTCTGCCAGCTCCCTCATCCTTGTGGGTACATCCCATTGTGCCCATGGATTTGTGTGCATAGAATTTGCCTAAATCATCTCTGAGCAGGTTGTCCTTGACCAAGAGGAAATCTTCCTTTCCCTAGACTCTCTCTAATTCTGGGATTCTTAGGAGGCAGTCTTAGAAGCAAAGACTGAAGCAAAGGAGGCATTCATTAACTCTACCTTTTCAGTGTCCTCCATTACCTGGGCACCCACTCCATTCAGCATTCCCTAATCTTTCTTTTGCTATTGACACGCTTAAAGAAATCTTTCTTGTTGTCTTTGATCTCCCTCACCAGATCTAACTGCAAGTATGCCTTAGCCTTCTTTGTTGTGTCCCTGTATGACCTGCCAATGTTCCTATACTTCTTGCATGTATCTAGACTCCTTTTCCACATTCTGTGGACTTTCTTCCTCTATGAGCTCCTTGCTCATGTACGCAGTCATATACTCAGTTAGATGGTGTCTTTGGTTCTCTCTTTTTTCATCATCACTAGGAAATCTTTTGTTCTCGCTGGGTAGGCTCCAGGGTGTAATGCTAATAGTTGCTTGGTATAACCAGGGATAGCAGAGTCCACGTGTGTCTCAATGACGTCTGCATGCTGAGCTCATCAAGATCTGCACCAGCAGCAGTGACCCACTGAAGAACTCAACCCACCACCTCACTGTGCTGACATGCACTGTTTGGTCTCTATACATTCAGCAAGCATTAATGAGTGTTGATGAGTACCATTTTTTTTGCGTGGAGGAATTAAATTCATTCAACTCCATATGATTGTTTCATCTGCACTTCCATGTTGGATGCCGTTTTGTCAGACTGCCCCTCTGCTGCCATCTGTCATGTGGCAACAAAATGTGATGGGATATTGTTGGGAAGGTTCAGCCTCTACTGCCATTGCAGCAACATCTGCCTCTGATGCTGTGGGCCAACATCACAAAGTAGGAGGCATTAACTTGAGAGCAGCCCTTGTACTTGCCCAACAGTGTTTACATATATATACACATATACATGTACATGTGTGTGTGTATATAAAACAGAATTTCATTCTGTAGCAGCTTCAGGTTTGCATACTTCTCATCCCTAAACCAAAGCAGAGTCTGAAGTTTCTTCAGTTTGGTGAAGCAATGATCGTGCTTAGTTTTCTTTGTTTATGTTGTTTTTCAACTCTTTTCCCCTATTTCGCCTGAGAGGGAGACCTTCCCACCTGCAAAAAAGAGTTTTCTCTCTTAAAAAAGCTAGAAGTCTTACTGTTTTTATGCTTTCTCCCTACCACTGAGTTCCTTGTATGTGCAGTGTGTGTTTTTGTCTTGATCTGAGAATAACTTTATCATCTATGTGATTTTACTAATCTGGAGATGTTTTATGTATCCTGTTGATCGTGTTGGTTCACCTTGATAAATAAGCCGACCTCTTGCAAAGTCCTATGCTGTATATCTCTCATTGGAAGATGTTCCTGTGGGCTGCTTCTGGCATTTGTGGGCGTGCATCTACCTAGTGCATAGTAGGAATAAAATATGACTTTTAATGCTACCTACTTCTGCTGACTGAAAAAATATATATTGTTTTTTCACCCTATATGCTAGAGAACCTGGTCAGTGGTTTGTGTTGGATTCCTTCTCTTATATTTAATGAGACTGGATGCTCAACTGACGTGCATCTCTTTTTTCCTGCGTCTTTTTACTTCCTTTAAGAAGTCAGGGTCTGTTGCAAGTAAGTGCTTGATTTAAGGCTCCAAACTACAAGTCTGTAGTGTGAGCACAAGAATACTTTTAATATTTTCCCTACGACTTCAATAGGCCCTCTTTTTTTTTCTGACTAAAATACATGAAACTTCTCTGCTAAGATGTCTGGATTGATGAAGGGAATAAAAAAAATCTTTTCCTCCAACAGTGGCTTGATTAATGGATTTATTGTTTGCAGAGATTTTGTCAGGAAGCCATATGGCTTGAGGAAAACAAGGAGGAAGTGGCTGATGTTGAGAATCTGATTTAATAGGGGTCCCTAAGGACACAATGTGGCTCTTATCCTTACTCCTTTGCACTCAGTTTGTAAAGTGGTCTAAGAAGAGCTTTCATGCTTCAGTAGAGCCAGAGATAATAGGTCTCTGTTTGAGCGGAATATCAGACCCTGCTGCCGGATCTGCATCACAGTGGCTCAACTCTCAGGGCAAAAACCCGCTGCTCTTATCCTTTTGTTTAAGATATTCTCGAGTAGTTTGCGAGGAACGGCAATCGAAATGCTTGCTTCTGGTATCTTGGCAGTTGATCAGTTGGCATTGGTGAGGACAACTCTACCATCTCAAAGCTGGACTCTCTGCTTGGGGTGAGGTGTTATTCCTTTTCTTTCCACTCCTTTCTCTCCTCTTTACTCTTCCCTTCTTCAGCAAAATTCAAGCAAGTGTCTCTGTGTCCTGCAGTCAGGTTTCTTATAATCTAATGTGTATATGGAGTTCAGTAACTGAAGCTTAGATACTTGTGATTCAACCTGATGTGATGGTTTGGGTGAATGTTCAGCCTTATCTGTGACAGTTTGATTCTAGTTAGAAGTACTTGGTGAAAAAACCTGAGTGGAAAATTCAAAGCAATGTTCTGGAATGTAAGTGCTAGCAACTATGCTAAGGATGTTAACCAAGCTCTTCCTTGTGTGAAAGTAGAGTTTCTCTGCTGAGAGGCATAAACTCACCAAAAAGCTTATGATTATGATCATAAAACTTATGATCACTTCAGAACTGAAGTGAAAAGTTCATGTGAAGCATTAGCAATTATTTGTGGGTCTGCAGAATCTGGAAAGCATGAACATTACTTGACAGAAACATATTGCAGCTATGCAGAATTCAATGAATATTGCTTTGTGAATACTTATCTTTCAAGCATTCAGGCTGTGGTTGTGAAAATGGCTATACATGTGCCTTAAATCTCTGGAGGTCCTGAACATCCTATTTAGAAATTTTGAGCCACGGAGGAAGCAGTAATTACTTCTGGAAGGTTTCAGTGCATGACACTCGTAGTCTATTATTACAAGATACCAGTCTTTCCTTTCTAGATCTTTATGAGGTTTTTTGCTGATAGTTTTCTGGCCACTTACGACATGCTTATGCTGGAGTTGCTGGTTACTGAATCTATGGCAAATACTAGGGGAAAAGCATTTTGCATTGCAAAGATGCAAGGAAAACTTCTTTACTTTAGAGCTAATACACACTGCTGTCAGACTGAAGTTTCTAATTAGCATTCAATGTAACAGATATGTTCAATTGAAGTATTATTCAGAAACTCTTCTACAGAGGTTTAAAAGCGACTACTTTTCACATGTTCTCCCTGGCTATGGCATAGTATTAGGCAGTGTTTGTAGGCCTGGTACCATCATGCTGTTAAGCATAATTGTAGTAAGCAGCCCTTGCAAGCTGATTAATATTAGTCTTAGTCAGCTGTTCAGGATTTGTTACCTTTTGCCTACTTTGTTTGATTCCTTATGTATGCATATGTTAACTGAGATTTACCACTACAAGGGAGTCAGTGTATGCAGTTCATACAGTCTCTATGCACACGGGGGTTTTTGTATCTGGAAGACTTCCAGTTTGAAGATTATTTTCTTTAAGAAGAAAATTAGGAAAGAAGATTATTTCACAATCTCTTATATTTACAATACAGCAGTGGCAGATGCTCATGACTACCTAGTGTAGTGTTTGGTATTTCATAACATTCTGGAAAGCTGATGAAATGCTGTTTACCACATTCGGTTATTTATAGCAGTTATTTCACCTGGTTAAAAAAAAAAAAAAAAAAGAGTAGCAAATTAAATACAATGCTCTGTGTTCCTTTTAAACTATTGGAAAAAAAGAAATTCTAGTTTTATGTAGCTGTTACGCTATGTTTTTCTTAATCTGTACGCCCATGCTGGGGAAGCATTTGTTTCAAAAGCATTAAAGGGAAGAGGGGGGAACTATAGCTTCCCTCTTGAGAGAGTTTTACTAATTTACAACTTTTTTTAACTTTTTTTTCAGCAAGTGACCTTGTCAGCAGAGTTGGCCCTTATGCCTGGAGCAGCAGATTGCACTAAGCCCTCTGCATAACCAGACATCTCCATCTGTCTTCACTTGCAGGTAAGAAGTTATGACGAATTTCAAGTAAGAGTTTTACTTCTCCTTCCTGAAAATGTTTGTACATAAAGCACACCAAGAACCTTAGAGGTTAAAGAGTTTCCACGTGTGTGTGGATATACTGACATCACTTTCTTCCTCAAGTTAGACATCTGAGGAAGCTCTCAGCTCCCCTGTTCTGTGCAACATTTGCTTTCTCGAGATGGTTGTGTTCTGGAGCATGCCTATCATGGTCCTGCCAAGTTTACCATTCATATGATGATGTGATTCCCATATGTGTCTCCTCTCCAGCTGTGAATGGAGAAGACCTGATGCCAGCCTGCCTCTGAGGAGAGTGCCCTGATTGAGAGGAGACTCTTGTCACTGGCTCCCTAGTTGTCAGATCTTCTTGGACAGCTCTCTGTCAGCAACAGCTCATTGGTGGCCTGTTGTTAGGCAGTCAGCTCTGGCTGCATTGTAGGTTTTGGGACAGCAGGCTGCTGCTGCCTCTTTGTGCAGGTGATGTGTGTGTGTGTGTTTAAAACATAATGCTGGATGTAAGGAGATATCCTCAATTTGGCAATTGAGACGTTGCCAGAAATACAGAAGAGATGACAAGAAAAGAAGGCAGTACCAGATAATGATTTTTATGACAGTGTGATTAATTCTTGACAGAGTAGAAACATCAGAACTTTGAATTAAACACTGTACAAATATATACTGTCAGATTATGCACTGGCAATTATTATTCAGGATGGTTTGAGTCCTCTGTTCTATGCTGTAAATTAAGATGGTGAAGCAAATATGGGAGATTCACTGCTACGTGTTCTGCATTCTGTGAACGGAACATAGTTAAATTTGTCTATGCATTTGTTGTGAGTGCTACTGAGTAAATTTCTTTCAGTGGAGCAAGTCCCTGCCTAGCCGCCAGGTAAGGAGTATCACTCCTTTATCTGTCACTTTGCAATGAGACAAGCAAGCTATACTCTTTAAGTTACATTAGTGTACCACAACAGGATATAAGGGCATGCAAAAATTTCATGATGATGATGCTTGCCCACTGCCACATGGGGATAGTTACTTGTGTGCCTTAATTCTTTGGAGTAAACCAGTAGTTTTGCCTCATAAGCATCACTATCATAATTTACTGTTACTTCAGTTTGCTGTCTGCTTCAGGGTGTAAGACAAAGGAACAGCTGCTAGCATGCAATTTATTAAAGCACTTTTCTCCTGAAATCATGGAGTCAAATAGATTTTTGTTCTTAAAAAAAAAATCACTTTTATTCAGTGTCAGTCAAAACATAAATCAAAGTTTAGAAGAAAAACTTTCTACCCCCATCTGTAGTTCACTCATTCTGGATGGTCCCTGTGGTTTGGTTCCCTCATCAGAATGTAAAAGAAGTGGAAGTCCTTTCAAGGAGGATGATAAGGATGATGAGAGATGTGTGTTCTTCCAAATGAATTAGTTTCTCACTTTGTGTTTCTTTGTGCATGTCACATAAGACAGCTCAATTTCTTGTCGTTAATAAGCATCAGCGCCACGTTTTCTTAGTGTTTAAGCATTCAGACTTCACTTGTGCCGTGTAAATCTGAGTAACTTCTGAGTGATTTGTGGCTTTCCTTGTGCTGGAGTACAAAGAGCAGATGTCTTTGACCTTCCCGAGTTAAGAGGTACTTCTACTGTCTGGACTCACAAATTCTGGATGAAGAACCTTTCCCAGATCTATCTTCCTGCCACGTAAATCAGGGTGGAATTTTGTTTCCATCTGAAAGTCCTGGTTCATGAATCAGAAAATATCTTGTTCATTGATCTCTTTTAGTATTCTTTTTTTCTCTGCTCTAATCTGTGCAGCTAATATCTACTGAAAAGAGTGAAGAGGTGGAACAAGTTTCTAGATACTGTCTAAAAGGAGCTCTGATGCAGAGTGGTTTTTCTCTGACTTTTGGGGAAGTTGTCATTCAGAGGAAAATAATTTCAAATGAAATGTGTTGCATCTCTTATTTTCACTGCTTCTCTTGGGTGTTTCAATTTACTGCACATACACCTTTCATCCTGTCTTTGGATTGAGTCTGTACAGGAAAAAAAAAAAATGATGACAGTGTTATCACTGGGATCCTTCAATTTTGCTGCATTCTTTGGATTACAAAAAATGCTTTTCATCTCTTCAGCCTCTGTACCCCCTCCTCCCCACTCCAGAGCTGAACACCACACAATGCACCTCTTGTTCCCTTGCTAACTGTTGCAGCTTTATAATGACCTTGTACTTCTTCTGACTGGTGAGATACCATTGCTAAAGTTGAAGATATTATGGTGTGTGCATCTTTTTCCTTCCTTTTTGTGACTCATTCGCATTTTTGTCATGTGTAATTTCTTGCTGTTTCACTTAGTGGTGGTTTTTTCCTCCTTCTTGTTGTTCAGTGTAAATTTGTCATTATATAAAACTCAGATCTTGTATCCAGATTTAAATGAATTCACAATTGTAGCATCTGTAGTAAAAACGTCACAAATGCATTCCAAGTTGAATGCTATTCTATTTCTGTTTCTGTAGACTGTTTCTAAGGAAATGCACTGATTTTATGTTTAAAAACATATATATTTCAACTTTTTCAGAATTAGGATGCTGCATTTTCTTGCTAACTCTGGGCAAACTGGAAGTAGAGTGTAAATGGGGAGAATATGCCTGGAGATGATGGCAGAACTACTGATGATAAATGATGGCGAGGGTGCTGTGTGAAAATGCCATGTACTTGCAGAGACAGGAAAGCCTCTCTTTGTGCTTTGAAAGTGTTTGATTCTTTCTTTATCATTTGGGACAAAGATTGCTGAGTCCAAACCCTTATTGTTGCAGGCAAACTATTTCATATTTCTGTTTACGATTTAAATGAGCTTTGGTTAGGTTTGCGTCCTCTCACTGCTCCACTTGCTGGTGAGGCTTTTTCTGTAGAAAGGAGAAAACTAATGGGATTATGGATTTAATTTTAAAGTTTGTAAAATCTCTTTGAGATCACAGTTTGACTCTTTTTAATTGACATATCGGTCTCTATATTCTGCAGTATTCTGATCTTCAGAGGAGCAAGACATAGAGCTCATGTGATGAGCATTGCATAAGTAGTCATTACACATTGGATGGAAAAAAATTTGTGCATATTACTTTACTGGAGCTAACAACAACTGAACATTTGTGTTTGCATAGCTGTTACTGAAAATGTTTTACCAGCCAGCAAATGCAAACGTAATATTGATTTCTGCACTAATTGCAATGCATGTTAGTCATTTCTCTGGCAAGAAGGCAGTTCTGCTTTTGGAGGTCTGTTACAATCTTCTTTCTCCTTTTCCATTAAGTTTCAGCAATTCTGCACATTACTTCCTACAAAAGATAGCTTCAGAATGTTTAGAATGGGAATTTTAGGCTTTCTGGAAATGAAGTTTACCTTTAATTTTACTTGTGTAGGACACGGGTTTTAATAATTAATATATTGAGGAAATAAAAATAACCATTGAATGGAGTCAAAATCTATCCCATTAGTCAAAGCTGCAAAAATGGCACTAGTATCTTCAAGTGAATCAGATATTTCATCACTAAATAGGAAGAGAAACATGAGTCCCTTTTCCACTTCACTCTTAAGTCTAGCTTTGTACTTTAAAA
The DNA here is from genome assembly GCF_951394365.1 of Tetrao urogallus. Classification (NCBI taxonomy): domain Eukaryota; kingdom Metazoa; phylum Chordata; class Aves; order Galliformes; family Phasianidae; genus Tetrao; species Tetrao urogallus. Next base: position 126,943,441 of record NC_136813.1, on the reverse strand, counting down.
ATTAATTTAATATATCATTTGATTAACCTTTGCTAAGTCTGAGAAGACATTTGATGTTGTAAAGCTTCTTCAGGAAGGTGTAGAACCACACCTCTTGCTACAGAGCTGAACAAATCCGACACCTGGAATCTGTAATACCAGTATTATGCTTTGCACAAAGAATTCTATAATGTGGCTTTGTTCCTGCACATGCACAGAAAAAAACCCATGTGCTTTCAAACAAAAAGTTAAGATTCCAGAATTAATCTGAAAGCAAATATTCTGTGATGATACGCAGCTCTGTGGTGGGGAGGAATTATTTTTTCAGAGTGCTCTTGTCCAATTTGACAGCAAAGTTTTTATTTTTTTCCAGAACAGAAAAAAATAGTTGTTTTTTTTTTTTTTTCTTTTTTTAACAACTTTTGTGAATGAAACAAATTTCTCAGCTTTTTGTTTCATCCTCAGGCATTCCCATCAATCTGAGTTATTAGTAAGGATGCCTTAAAGCAGTGTGGGTAAGATGTGTGCGCTTGCACACTTTCAGTAGCTCATTAAGTGAAACTGCATAGTTTTAGCACAGTTATTTGGTGTGATGTCAGAATGCATTTTGAGAGGCTTGTAATTTTGATTCAGTTCTGTCCCAGTTTGGAGAAAGACAGGATTTTAAAGATGTTTGTTTAAAGATGTTTGCAGTCAGATACTTGATCTCAAGAGGCATTATATGTATGTTTTTATTTTCCTACGAATCTGCTGGTGTGTTCTAAGCTACGCACATGTTGAAACCTCCTTAGCTTGGGGCCTAGTTTGTTAGTGGAAAATTAGATAGATTATTCAGTAAACATTGGGAAGCAGTGTGTCAGGAAAGGAGAAAATAATCCATAGAGTGGCTTGAAGAAATTCATTTTTCCAGTGCTCCTACTGTGCACGGAAATGCAGACTGGTTCTGCGTTAGCAGATGGGCAGGAAACATCCTGTGATGCACTGAAAATCCCCAGTGTTGATGTGGGCTGTTGCCGATTGCCTTGTTTGTGTAAACACAGGAAAAGACAAACAGAGCTTCTAAAATTAAATTGAAAGTTAGCAGGAGTCATAGAATCATTTGAGTTGGAAGGGGGCGTTTAGAGGTTGTCTAATCCAGCTCCCCTGCAATGAACACGGACACCTACAGCTAGATCAGGTTGCTCAAAGCCCCATGCAACTTGAGCGTAGATGTACAAGGTTGTTTTTTAAATAAAATAAAGCATTAATAGTTCTTAAATATGTTCTAAAACTGCCAGCTGCCTTCCTCGACAAAACTACAAAGATGTGCTGTAGGCTCAGCTGTGCCTGTGTCTTGTTACGCTTGGGCCGGTGTTTCTGACGCAGAATTCTCCAGCTCTAAGCTCAATCTGAGTGCTGCAGTGCTCCCATAACAGCTCTGTTTGGCTTTCATGACATTCATTTCACTATTTAACAAAACTTGCATGTCTCTCAGTACTGCATCTCACACTCTGCACTTGCTGACTTTTGGCCTACTTGGACCGATTCCTCTATTAAAGCGAGAGCAGGGCTGTGCTTGTTCGGCTGCTTAAACGATAAACTCATGGGCAGTGATTTATGCCAAACTGGATTTTAATTGAATTAGGATTTCCTATGTTTAATTAAGCTTTACATTGTGCTTTAGTGCTTTCCTTTGTGTTTAGCTTTCTCTTATTGCAATGAGCAAATACCTGTGCATAATCAGTTACTACAGCCTGTTAACCGATCTTTGTGTTCTCTCAGGAGTCATGCAGGGGATTTGGAGTCTGTAGTCTTTGCAGTGCCAACACTAGCTAAATATTGAGACTGTAGTCTGACTAATGCAGTGGATTTACTGTTGTCTGTGCTCAGGTCTGAGGCCAGTTTAAAGATCTCTGCATGAGATTCAGGTGAACTTCCTTGCTGAGGTTGCAGCCTCTACCCACACCAAGTGAGCTGGCAGTAGTGCCACGGCACATAAACCAGGCTAAGGAAGTTCTGCGTAGATCTCATCAGCTCTGCATTAACAGAAATTCCTTTGTGTTGTGCTATTTCGGAAGGTTTTGGGTAAATCCATTTGTCTTTCAGGGAGTGTGGAAATAATGCTGTTCTGTGGTGGGCTCCACCCTTTGAGACAGTGAGCACTTTCTACCACTGTGTGTGGGCCAAGGCAACATCCTTGGCACTTTGGTCTGACAGAGACAACTTCAAGGCTAAAACTAACCATAGATTAGATAACTACCTTTGGGCTTCAAGGCAAAAGTCCTGTTTTATAAAGAGCAGCTTGACATCTGCAAGCCATTTAAAGAAGGAAAAAAAAAAAAAAAAAAAAAAGAAAAGCCAGTCTGTGAACACCACTATTCTATTGTCCTGCATTTCCTCGCATCCTGCAACATCAGAAGTGTCAGCAGAGGCAAGAAATCTTAAGGCTTTTCTGTTGGCCCTACAGGACTGATTATCTGTCCTGACTGCTCTTTGGATGCAGAAATCAGAATTTAATAACTATTCCTGGTGGTGATTCATATCAACGTTTGGTCCTGCTTGATCCATGACTTAAAAGTTGTTTCGGGTAAAAAACAAAACAAAACAAAAACCCGACAGTTCAACTATAGCATGGCTTTGTTTCTTTGCTTCAAACTGTCATTGGATGTGTTTGTATTAATTTGGCCCTACATATTGACCAGCAAGTAAAAATCAGAGCAATTTAGGATGGAGAAACTTCTGGAACTGGTCTGCATGATCCAGTGCTTCTCAAAAGTGTATCCTAAAACAAAGTTGATGCACTGTTTAGCTTTGGAGTTTGGTTTCTTCAGAACTTGCCATCCCTGAAGTATACAGAAATGCTGAATGTATAAAATACTACCAGTGAATTGGTTTTTCAGTTTTAATGTGTTGATGCATCTGTCTTTAGGTTTCCTTTCTTCCCTTTGGTTAGTGCTTTTGGGAATGGTAAATGGATGAATTTTTTGTTTTTAGCTTTTTTGTAAAAGCTTTGGTTTTTTTTTTTTTCTTGTTCTCAGTAGCTCATGCAGGGATATACATCTGGTCCCATTTTAGTCACTGTTGGTCTTAATAGAGTGTTTTAAGAAGTGACTTCTGCTGTACTTCACCTAGTGATTCTGTACTAGAGACCCCGGTGCACACTTTTCTCCCTGTGCTTTGGCATACGTCTGTTGTTAGCTTCCTGACTTGTAGTCTTTGTTGCCAAGATAGTGCATGAATTTTTGAAAGGATTTTTAAAATTAAAACCATGTAAACAGTATTAATTACTGAAGATTATTTCATACCATGACAGTGCCTTTAATTATCAGGCTTATAGAATTAAAATGTTTAGTTTCCCCTTCCAACTCAGATGCACTGTTTCCTTGGCCTCATAACACCTCAACAGAAGGAAGGAGCCCTGCCTTCATCTTGCATAGTTACTTACCTTAAGTAGAAGATGGAGCTTGAGGCTATTTGAACAATGGAAAGGGAAGTGTAGAACTTGCACTGAGCTATTCTTTATCATCCTTTGGTCCAGTATTCAAATCTAGAGTCTGTAAGAAGATACTCAAAGAAGGGTCTTTGAGAAGGACTTTGAGCTGTGACAGTGATCAGACTAGCTCTCCCACCCCACAGAAGAGCCCACAGAAGAGCAGGAGAGGCTCGTGGCCACATCCATCCCTGCGTGTGTTGCACTGCTAATCAGTGCTTATCCCTGAATAACTACCTTCTTCTTTTTCTGCACTGATAAGGGAGCTCTGGTGCATCACATCCTATGAAATCTGTTTCAGGAGGCCAGAAATAACATAGCAGTGTCCAGTGTGCCTGTAAGAAAGTCTTGCTCCTGGTCTGTCCTACCAGAAAATATAGCCCTACTGAGCTGTTTCTTGTTTTGTCACTCATTGCTGTTTGAAATACTGCTCTATGAAGCTTTCCTGTCACTTCTGGCAGTAGTACTATCAGCTGCTGCAGTTGAGTTGCAAGCCTGAAACTGTGCTGCTCAGATACATATGTGTTCTGATGCTGTTATTCTAAGTAATATTTTTAAAACTGATGATGTAGCAATGTATTTATGTTCTGTTTCAGAGTTAGGAATTCCAATCCCTGCGTGCTTTTGTACTTATAACATGATGTTTGAGGGATGATGGCATGTGGATGAAAGTGGGAGAACTCCAGGAAGGCTGGTATCTGATCTTTTTTCCTGCAGGTTTTCTTAGCGTGTATATCCTAGATGTATGTTTTGACAGAGTGCAGCAGTTACTGTGCAGCTGACAGTAGATTACAGTATTGTTTGTTTAGGATTCAGAAGCATAGTATTAGATTGCCTCTTGTCAGCAAAGCACAGGATATGCCACATGGTGTTTGCACATGGAAACAGCATGACCCCAGGCCTAGCTGTGGAATTCAGATAAAGCGATACTGTTCTCTAGCTTTATTCTTTTGCTGGTAAGAGGGACGAGATTGCAGTTCAGCTTTATGCCATAGTTGAATGTGCATTAACCTTGTGGAAATGCATATTTCGGTAATAGCTTGGAAGTATTGTAGTCTCGGGATATACATTTTCTTGCTTTAATATTGCTTTAATACTACGTATTACTAACACTGAAAGCCCGCTAGTTTTGTTAGTTTGGCCTAAATGTTTCAACTTTTACCGTGTTTAGGATCCCAGTGAGCTTTTATAAGCAAGGACTGTGAATAATTGAACAAGCAGGGCTTTGGCTTCAAAGTTGTTTTTAATTAAAGGCTTTCTCTTCCATGGACTATTCCCACATCGAGGGCTGGAAACTCATATCTTTCCATGCACAGATTTTTTTCTTCCCCTGGGAGGACATAAGGGGCAACAGACTCGACCACCTACAAAGGATGCGGATATTTCGGTGAAAGGAACTGCTTCCTTTCCAAGCAGAGCTTGGCTGGGGAAATAGGAGCTCAAAATGTTGATTGTACTTTTCTTCTTGTAATGCATGTGCAGCAAAATGTCATTTTACAGAAAAATCACAGTATTACTAATATTGATAGTGTTCACTGTGTATGCACAGGTTTTAAGTGCTTGAGATTTCAGGCAGTGATAGCAACTGTGCCAGGACAAAGTTTAGGCTGATCAGTCTGTTGGGGAGCAAACTGCAATTGAATTTAAGCTATGGTACAAAAGCATAGAAGGTGATTTACTGTGATCTTTAGGTCAGGGAATCTGTTATTCTTTTGCCAATATCAGTATGCAGACTGTAGACTGCAGAATTGAAGGTGTCTTCTAGGGATTCAGGGACAGTCTGGGATCTGACTTGCAATCCTTCCACTCCCTGTCCCTGCCCTTCAGAGACATGCAACTGCATCTGCAGAGCACAACTGGTTCTGAAAGGCAGTGCCTTTTCAAGGGGCTGATTGTGGGGTGCCTTTATGGGTACTTACAAAAGAACATTCTACTGTAAACTGATAAAGATTTGACCAGTCAAGTTCTTCTGGTTTTGAGTGGATATAGATAACATTGAGAAGCGGGACTGTGAAGTGCTGAGAACTGCCCTGGTGAGTTTTGTTACTTTGTCATGCTTTTTTTTTCCCCACCAGATAACCATTGTAGAGCCATAGAACAACTTGGGTTGGAAGAGACCTCAAAGATCATCTAGTTCCAACAATCTCCTGCCACAGACAGGGTTAGATCTAGCCATCTGCTAATCAAACACTAGACCAGGCTGCCCAGGGCCCAATACAACCGAGCCTTAAACACCACCATGGATGGGGCATCCACAACCTTTCTGGAAAAGCTGTTTCAGCATCTCACCACCCTCTCAGTGAAGAATTTCCCCTTGAGATCTGATCTAAATCTCTTCTCCTTTAGTTTAAAACCGTTCCCCCTCGTCCTATCAATTATAATTGTTGTAGCCTTCCTAATACATTCCCCATAAAGCATACAGTAGTCTTTACAGTGAAGTTAAGCATAATGACCACACTAATTTTCTCTGTGAAGTTGCAGGATATCTTTTCAGACATTGTATTACTCTATTCTACTATTGTGTTTACCTCTGTCTGTGCCAGTGGCTGCATTGTTTATACAATAAAAGAAGAAAGGGAGAAGATGCAGGAAAAGGGAGACTCTGGTTGGTTCTGGAACCTTTTTCTCTGTATTGTGACAAAGGCTAAAATGCAGTCACCTAGTGAGAGGTATGGTGAGACTGGAAGTTGTTCCTATAATTGAGATGAGAAAATGCAGGAATAGGGCTCTTTAGATGACTAAAATGCAGGGAGGTTCTTAGAAAACTTGATGTTTACTTGTCTAAAATAATTTTTAAAAGATTGGTTTGCTGTTGGAATGAAAACACATTGTGGAAACCTTAAGCAAAATGAAAACAGAAAGATGGAGAACTTAGCAGATGTGATAAAAATTTCATGTCAATGGAGTACATCAATCTTGGGCAGGGCTGTGGCCTCAGCACTTCCTGCAGATCAAAGCCTCTTGAACACAGAAAGCACGCAAGCATGTGCCACTTTAAGAATGTAAATTAGTTCCTGTTGAATAGGACTTTATTGACACCTTTTCAGGAATGCATACGTCCCAGGGAATTGCACTGCTATTTAAGCCGGTGTGCATTATATACACATCATGCAAAACTAGGTTGTGCTCATCTCTATTTTACGTGTTAAAAACAAGAAGGCTTTCTGTACAACTGTGATAAAGATGTCTAAACCACAGAATGGTGAATCCCCAAATCGCTAAATTCGTACATCTTTAGAGGAATGGATTTCTTCTTGATAAAGATGCTCAGAAACAACATTGATAATTTGGACATCGACATTTAATGTGATTTTTTAACTTGCATAATTGGAAAAAAAAAAAAAACACTTCTCATTTCGTTCTCTTTTTACTGATATATATATATATATATCAGTATATATATATATATACTGTTTTATATATATGCATATATATATGCATATGTGCATATGTATATATGTATATACGTATATATATGTATATATGTGTATGTATATATATATGTACATATATATGTACGTATACGTATATATACGTATGTACATATGTATATATGTATATGTATATATGTATATATATATGTGCATATGCATATATATATATGATATATATATATCAGTATAAATATATATATTTAATTTGAATGCTGTGTTTTGGGTGTTTGAACTCATTAATGCTGTATATTTTGGATAATTCTAGGTTTCTAGGTCTTTATTCGCTTATTATCTTATCAGTTAGCAGAAACATTGAGTCCTGTCCAACATCTAGAATGCTTGCTGAGTGATTGTGCTTAATAAGCTATTTTGGCCTCTTAATGTCACCTGGTACTGTACACTTTTGTAGCTACAGATCAATAAATATTAGAAATGCCAGCAACCACCAGACTCTTTTTAGTAAGATCTGCTAGAAACTTCTAATTCCTTAACCCTCTGTAACTCCAGCAGCAAAGAGCTCTCCGGAATATACAGCCTGTCCTCTGTACTTCTATGGAAAAGAGTGGGTACAAATTGAGGTTTGGTAAGAAAGAGCAGTGGAAACTAAAAATAGCTTAATTGGATCTTCTGTTTGCTTGTTTGTTTAAAAAAAGAAGAAAAAAAAAGCAAACTGGACTTTGTACTTGATAAACTGGGCTTATGGAGCCCAGAAAGTTCACAAGAACTTCGGCTTTGGTTACAGCATTGCAGAACTGCTGAGCTGCACTTTTGTTTAATTTGGACTGCTGTTTGTTGAATTCTGGATGTTCTTTAGTCCCAAGGCCTGGCATCCCAGGCGTCTTGTAATTAAACTCAGAACATATGGTGAAGATTCACCACAACAGGAGAAATGATACTGAAATTCCTTCTAGTGGTACAACTGTATTCCTGAAAGGCTCTTAAAGCAGATCACTGTTTGCCTTGGCTTCCAAAAAGGTTACAGCTTGCCCAAGGTGTATGTAGGCACGCCAGGGATCCATGGAGATGTGTAGAATAGCATGAGTTAGGTAGGGGTGAAAAAATAATAGGGTCACAGCATGACACCTGCTGATCCTTTATGTTTTGGCAGGTATGGTGGAGAAGCAGGGTGAGGGAAAACATGAAGGAGGATGATGAGATTTAGCCAGTCATTTGATTTTCTTTTATGTGAGTGCTTAAAACATCTCTTGCAAATGAAGCATACTTTGCTTCACAGTTCACTTGGAAAAATGCATGAGAAACAAGGAGGGCGGAGCTAAGTTTGGCAGGGTTTCCTGAATGAAAATATGTAGATCACAGTACTAGAGAAAGAGGAGAGCTACTTCACACTCCCTGCTTCTGCCAAGTTTGCTGGCTTCAGAAACCGTCTGGACAAACAAGTGAATGGACAGGGTGAGTTTTCTGAGGATGCAGTGAGGAGGAGTATGCAGTCAGTAGAACACAAGGAGAAAATCTGTAGCTGTATGGCCTGTAATGCAAGGCTGTGTCTTAGAAAGAAGGCACAAAATATACTGTTTGAAAATATGACAGTGAAATGCGAGTGAAGAGTGATGCTGATTTACAGATTGTTGTCAAAGAGAAAGAAGGTAAGAAAAGGAACATGAAAATACCCCTTTCCTGTTATATTGAATTTGATCTTTCAACCATTTTCCTTTGGTATTACAGGCTGTAACTTTTGTTTAGTTGCTGTGAATTTTTTCACATAAAATCTTGTTTTTCCTGAACAGCTATTTCTTGGGTCATCCTATGAAAGGCATATATGATTTTTGCAAGACTGCTTCTCAAAGAGAAGCCTATGTTGTGTTGTTACTCATCTCTATGATTTCTGTCCCTTCCCAGTAAGCTTTGGGCCTCTTAAGTTGGTTTTAGCCAAACTTAAAGGGAATTGGTTGTTTGGAAGGTATGAAGCTCGTAACAGTTTTGCTAAAATTATCAGTTGAGTAGAGAAGAGAGATGTAAGTGTATTCGTGTCCTCAGGTAAAATTGCAGTTCTCTAGCTATTTTGTGACAGCATCGCCAGTTGGCCAAAGCAAAGGAAACATGGCTTGGAACTGGCTGTAGCAGCAACACAGCACCGAAAGCAGAACTCAGGGAACTCAGTCAATACAGTTGAAGTATTTGAGTCCATAAACTATAGCTGTATGCTACAATTACCTCAGATTTTGGGTAATTTGATTTATTAAACAAACTCACAATTATCTGGAGGGGGAGATGTGTAACAGATAAGCTGAGTCCTATAAATAGAGAACAGAAGAAGTGAATAAGTTTCTGTGTTTGGGGAAACACGGAAGTAAACATAGCCAGCCAAGCATAAATATTAGAAAGAAGCTCCCCCTCTTTCTCTTAATTGCCCTAACTATTTAAAGACTCTTTGTAGAAATGTGTTCCATCTCCATCTTGCTGGTTGGGTTCAGGGCTGCTAGGAGAATGGTGTAAAAATGTTTTTAGGTAACGGTTAATGATAATGTAATCTCTCTCAATAAAGCCTTGAGATTACCATATTTTTTAAACCTTTTATATTGATTAAGTTGAAAAGGCCTCACTTACTTTTCTGTTAGGAATTTCACTTAATTACGGCAAGATTTCTTTACAGTAGTCATGTTGTACCATGGCTTTTAAGCCATGTTTTTAATTGATTTGTAAAACTTAAGCTAATTCACATTTAAATAGATACTTCAATTGTAGAGTGTATTTTCCCCCTTTGTTCTTCAGTGCAAGCACTGAAGTGGAGAAATAGCAGGTAATCTTCCCAAAAATGAGGCTGAGGACAGCGTTAAGTTTTGATGAATTTTGAAATGTGGGAAGTGTAGTAATGTTTTTGTTTTATGCCGATATTTATGAAATTTGCCCTCAATTCACATTTGGAGTCTGAGGAGCGCCTCATTTTGACAGCTGCGACTCAGGGTAGCTGTAGTCAAATGACAAACCACAGCAAGCATTGCATGTGTGCTAGTCTGAAATGTAACAAACAGATTTAGCCTTACGAAAACAAGGGTTAAACCAGTTCTTGCCAAAATGGAGCACGTTACCTCATTGCCTTCAGTTGTAAATATCGGCAGTTGCACACAAGTATCTCCAAGCAAGCCCTCAGCTGGCTTGCAGACAAATGGTAAAGGAACAGAGGGAAGTGTGGATGGGTGGGACCGTGTCTTCCTTGAAACCAACTGGAGAGCATGACCTATTTTCTGTTCTTTGAAGCTGGAGCACCCAGAGGTATAAGCCAGCTTTAAAGTGTTCTGTATGTGTTGTAGCTTTCATTTAAATATCTGTGCTGCAATGAAATGGCTTATTTTGTTTTCTTTCACTCCCACACAGTAATTAGACCACAGAAGAGTTGGATAAACGTGACTTCCACTTAATATTGCTGCTATTAATAACGTTGCGGTTGCCATTTTGTCAAATGTGCTGTATAATTGATGCTAATGAAGAACAAACACAGAGCTTTGGAAAACAGTGTGGTAAATGCATACCTGTTGAAGCTGAGACCATGAATCACAAGATACTTACTTAATGCATGTGACTTTTCTGAGCTGTTTGTCACAGTGTATATGCACTACGGTCTCCTTTACTAACACACCCAGAAGAGGATATCTTCTACCACAGAATAAAATGCATCCCAGCTGCTAGCTGTCCTAACTTCTGCAGTGATGCTGCTGAAAGCCACCCTGCCTAGAACTTGTGGTGAGAACTGAGGCTTCTCAGGACATGTCCGTTCAGACCTTCATCGTCCAGTAGGTCTGTGATATTTCATGCTATAATTTTGATGGTAGCTGCAATGTCAAGTGAGGAAAACAAGTGCTTCGTGCAAGACCACTTGCAGATGATAGTCTAATACCAAAACAGATTCAACATTGTGATTTAGTGATTAATCCTGTTTGAACGTGATTGAGTTGTATCAAAATAAATCCTAACAATTTCCAGAGCTGAAAAGCAAGCACTGCATCAGATACTGTTCTGATTTGCTGGTCCGTGGATTAACTACAATGTTTTTAACTCAGGTTCTAGACTTTGCTTTGAAATTGTAACCAAAATCTGGCCTGTGGGTTCTTATGCCTCATATCTATGTGGAGCATAGATTCTTTTTGTCTCTAATCTTAGGGAAAGGAAAGCATTACTTTCAGTGTTGTTCCTGTGGAATTAATTCAAGTGTGAGTGTGTAAAACTTGCTGTTAAAAATTCAGTGTTTTGTTCTTACTGGTAACCAAATTAAAAAACCTTTAATAAGCTGTTTGTTTAATTAGTTCACCTGCTGGTTTGTATGTTTCATTTTGTGGTGCTCTGGAAATGTCCAGAAATGCAATTATTTTGAACACCTTGTTGCTCCAAAATAATAGGTAAAGATAGATGGTACGATGTTTTTGGAAGCATTATTGCTCCACTCTTCAAAATATATTGGTGACAGGGGGTTAGAAGTTGGTTTTCTGTGAAGGTGCATGATTTACAGATGCAATCTGTGTTCATGAAGCTTTCAGGCTACCTCATCTCCTGTAGCACAGCTTTCAAACTGGTGGATCTTGCTTCCTGCTGCAGTTAAATCATTGCTAAATGATATCTCAGGCTTCTTCAGTTCATTACTTGTAGTCTTGAGGCAGTTTAATGAAGGTAGCTGAGGATATTGGAGAAAGAACACTGAAAGCCTTTTAATGAATTTGAGAATGATCTTGCTATAGTGGTGTGGCCTTTAGTCATTAAAGATCAGCAGGGAGTAAAGAGTTGGGTTCAGGCTCCATTCTCTTTCATTGACTGGAGGGAGAAAAAAGGATGAGAGGAGCTGTGCTGAGGCTTTTGAGTCAGTGAGACAGTTGTTTGTGTGTAGCTGAAAAGGAAACAAAGATTACATGTGGAACGTAATTGTACTAGGGAACATGATTCCCTGGTACAAGGGAAGAAGACACCCTAAAAATGCATGTTTCTCGAAGTTGATTGAAACTGGAAAGTGAATTAAAATTTCTCATTTGGAGGAATTATTTCATTTCAACTTAATAATTCAGTTGATAATTTTGTCACTGACAAATCTAAACTTTAAAAGAGATGGCAAAATATGCGAGCGAGTTCTTTACTTGCTCTTATCACTGTCCACTTCTATTCCCTCACCTTTATTTTTATTAGAACTGCTTAATTCTTTCTGGCTGGTTCTCAATAATACAAAGAGAAGAGGCTCTTCCAGTTCTGTTTTGTTTGTGCATGTGCTGTGAGGGAGACATGAGGGTTGGTCTGTAATTAAGGAAAATACCAACTTGTAACTTCCTCTGCTTCAGAACACTTTCTTTTCCATGCTGTTTCATTGCACTGTTAGCTGCAGCGCACAAGGAGAAACTGCAAAGGAATCAACAGCTCCTGGACCAGACTTTTGAGGGTTCTTGGATGCTGGTCAACTAGTAATTGTCTGGGAAACTGATTTTTGGAGTTCTAGGTTATCTGGAGGCAAGACTTCCAGTGGATTGTTGCTTGAAACAATCTCTTGTGGTTCAGAATTCATATGAACTTGCATACTAGTGCTGTCTGATCTGTCACACTGTGTGTAGTGACTTGGATAACACTTGTGGCATCTCAGGGTTGGTCTGCTCTGCACAGTCATGTGTTAGACCATCTTTCTGCCAGTCTCATGTGAGGCAAATTCCTTGCTGCTTACACATACTCTTCAACTTGTACTCAGTGCTGTCATCTTCATGGTTGTGGGTTTGGTTTGGTTTGTTTGTTCTAAGCAGTGCTTATTACCTCTCTTCTATAGCGCTTCTTTCTTCTGTAGCGCTTTTCTGGTGTGTCCAAAGAATAGAACTCCACAAGAGGGAATAGGTCTGTCCCACTGAAAGAATTGGATGCTGCTTCTCTACAAACATCTTCTTTTTCAAGGAAGTTGTGCACTCATTTCAAAACCACCACAGTGTGTTTCTTTCTAATGAAACGTGTCCATGTGGCTTTTTGGTTTGAACCTGTCATGGGGGGTTTCCTGATTATTGGTGGGAAGCAGTGAGTTTTTTGTTCATCAGTCCCAGGGAAGAAGCTTTTCATTAAATGCTAGCTAGCTTGTTTCCTGTATCCAGCCCAGCTCTATTTGCAGTCATATTCAGCTGGAAGATGTTACTTTATTGTTCCATACCAGAATTTATATGGAAGGATAGGTCTGTCATTTGGCTCCCTGTCACACCAGGGTAAGTCCACGCTCTTCTACATGTTCAGAAACATTTTAGGGGGTATCTGAACTGACTTACTTGTATTTGAGTGATTTTTTTTTTTTCTTTTCCTCTCAGTTGACCCTTGCTTGCACTAACTGTTGTTAGGAATAGCATCCAACTAACAAGCAGTCCACCTGATCAAAGCCCCAGGTGGGATTGTCATAGGGAAAGGCAAGAAGCACAACTTGGCCATAATGCATAGAATGAGAAGCAAAGGCAAAAGCAGCAAGCTCTGTACAATTTTGATGATAGATAATTTTGAATGAAATTATATTGAATAGCATGCTGATTGTTTGCTGGGGGTACCGGAAAGTTACTGGAGTGCTTTGGTCAAAGTTCTACAGTTCATTCCAATTGAAGCAGAATTTTAGCCTTGATTTGATTAGCATACTAGTTTCAGTTGTGAACCTTGTAAAAATCAGAAATGGGGTGAAATAAACATTTTTATCCTAGTTCTGAGGGTTTTTCATGACTTGATGCTTATGACAAGGGCATCGGCTTGGACAATGCGTTTTTAAGAGGAAAAGCACATTGCAGTTGGAGAGTTCGGTCTGTCTTCGGTTGAAGGAGCAGCCTTTCTGTTATTTGTGAGCCAGCTGTGAAGGCATAGCCAGGATGTATGTGTGACATATGTATATACATATATATATACATATATTTATGGTGAAGTTTGTTTTCTTTCAAAAACTGGACAAATGTCTGAAAGAGCAAGATCTGAGCCAAGTAGGACAGGGGAAGAATGTAGGGAACTTAGCTAAATGCACAGCAAACTACATAGTTGAGGGGCTGCGGGCAAGATGACAGGAAAAAAAAGCATGGGGGAGAGGGCTGGGGGCTGCAGCTGGGGGCTGTCCAGTTTCAGATGCTTGGTTCCAACCAGAAATACCTGTCACTGGGAAGCTGGTGACTAGAAAACAGAGGGAGAGGTGAAAGCTGTGCTCAGGAGACAGGCTTTGGCTTTGTGCCTCTCCTCAGTAAATTAGCTTTCCATTCCTATTCCCCGTCACTGCTAAAATAAGGTATTATGTGTAAGATGAACTCGTTTTGAACTTAGGGGATTGTGAAACCTCAAGTGAGTTTCTTTTCCCCACCCTTTCCTTTGGCTTTAATGAGAAGTTTGTGTGCTATTGGAGGTGAGGATTATTTTGCTTTCTCTATTGCAGAAAGGTGACGTACGTTTTGGACATCAGCTTCGGGTTGAACAGTCTCTTTGGGGCTGTCAGAAGAGACCTCAGCAGAAAAGCAAAGAAGCTATTAATGGACACGAGTTAACTGTCCGCAAATAAAGAACAAGAGATGGACGAAGGGAAAACAAACGCTAATAGAAAGGATTTATGGAGTTATGATTGGGAAGCAGAGAGAGGTGTACAGCCAAAACTTTAGTTTTTTGGACTTACATAAACTTACCGCACAGTCCTGGTAACCAGAATAACCCTAGCTTGTTGCTGTACTACCAATGGGCTTTGTTTAGAAACTTGAAGGAGACAGAGTGATTCCAGCACGCGAATCATACGTTTCTAAAGTCTGCATGTTTTCAGTTTTAGTGACTGAGAGATCTGGGAGAGGTTCCCACTAGTGCCAGTGGGGCATGCAGCCCTTCAATCCTACACACCCATCATCTTTCCTACAGAAGCTGACACGGCAGACAGCTTTTGGTGTTTCACCACTGTCATTTAGTCCATTTAAACGGTTTGCCCTTTAAGGAAAATAATGGGAATGTTTCCCCTAAGCTTGGACTGTTTCAGTGATGCTTTGTTCAGACCGCTTGCTGCTTTGGTGAACGCTGTTTTCAAAATGGGAAGTGTCAGCAAATATTTCATTATTAAATGATGACTCTCCTCAGTTTTTTTTAAAGGTGGATGTTAGGAAAACAGATGGCTAAAACCGATCTGCACTGAATGCCAGGCTGTGCTCTGTGTGCTGACTGGGGGGGAATGCACTTGCTGGCTTGCTAAATTGAGATAATACTCTGCATGGTGATGGACAGAAAAACAATTAGAGCTGTCAGATTCTTTGCTGACGTGTGCGTTGTCACATGGAGAGACGGCTTGTTTGGTGCCAGTAAATCTGAACTGGTCAACTCTCAGCAAGATACGAAGTTAATTAATAAAGTTCCTTACAGTTGGGCTTTGGAATGTGAGGGCTGTTTATTTGTGAATAGAGCTTAACCAAGAATAAACAACAGAGGTCCTTAGTGGGGCCTCCTGGGTGTTTTCTCAGTCGCTGCTGTATTGCGGGCAGATTAAAAGACTTTCTCCCGCACGTTTATTGGAGCATTTAGTTGGCTTTACCTGCCTGAAGAGTTCCTGTGTTTCTGTGGACTCTGGTAGTACTTGTGTGGATTGTAGTTTTCTTTGAAGTATGCCACTCTGTATGGGAAAATGTTTATTTAAACTCTTGACCTGTTTGGGTTTTTTTCAGGCGCTTACTAAGATCTCAAAATAAGGAATTTCTGTATACACTGCCATTCTTAAAAGTTACCACATTTTCATTGATGAATTACACGAGCATATTTGAAATCTGGCCTAAACACTTGGAATTACATTTCTTTTGTTTTCTGAATGAGTGATTCTGGACAGGAATTTGATGTGCTGCAGGACCTACTTTGCAGCACAGTTTAGTGCTTCTGCACTAAAACTTGTCATGCTTTGAGGTGTGTGGCTGCTGAATGTCACAGCTTGTCACAGGACCATCAGGAGGGCTTCTGGACAATGCATCGATATGGCTGGCAGCTGAGTGCAGGAGGTGGCTGTAGAAGGGAAATAAGCTTTCTTTTGTAGCTTGGGGGGCTGTACCAGTGTGTCTTTTTCATGCAGAAAGAGATGTCAACTTCATCAGGAGAAAACAGTTCTGATTAGACTGTAAAATGACCTGGGTTAAATGTTTGCCTCCAGGTGTGACCCTGTTAAATCCATCAGCATCATCAGATTCCATTTTCATTGTGTAACCCTAGCATGCTCATTTTTATTAATGGCCTGCAAACAATTTTCCAATTTCTTGTGTTCTGTTTCTATGTAGTCCATTTCTCTGGTACCTAACTCTCCAAAAATATTATCTTTAGTCATTTCATTTTATCCATATGAGATAACCTGATTGCACGAGCATCCTTTGCTGTATTGTTGCTTATTTTTACTCAACCTACTTAAATAACCTAGCTATATCTTTAGTTTTTTTTTTTTTTAAAAAAAAAAAAGTCACTGGTTAATTTTTTTCATTTGGGAGGGTTTTGTTTTTTTTTTTTTAGCAGACCATTGTATTTGAAAGTTTTGCAACTCAGTGGTTCTAGCTGGAAACTGACTTCTGAGCCATGATCCAGAGGATTTGCTAATGCAGAGGAAAAGCAGAAAGAAAGCCTAGGATAACATTTGAGCCACAGGTCTATCTTAACAGCACAAGGTTGGCAGGAGTGGAAGCACTTTGGCAACATTTTTCCTACTGTACTTCCTTGCTCTGGAGAAAGAAGCAATCCTTTTCTGCATGCTTTCCTTCCTGGATTTTCTTGTATAGGTGCTGCATGCTGGTGCCGGGAACCTTCAGCTACTTTTGTATGGAGACATCTCAAGGACAGATGTAATTAAAAATGTTTCCCCCATGTTTTGCTTTGCCACCACCTGCTAGGAATTGCACCCTGACACTGAAAACATCTCTAACTGATCCTGTGAGGCATCTAGGCAATATAGAAAGGATGGGGTACTGTTCACTGAAAACTACGATCGGTTTACTTTGGAGTTGTTCATTTGATACTCTTTTCCCTTGGTGCTCTTTTTGTGATAATTTAAAATGTTAGGAAACAAACTGTAACTTCTGATAAGCCTAAAAGAACTTAATGGGTAGAGATTGCCAAAGCATGAGAAGCTGGTTCTCTGTTACTAGGTTAAAGAAATGAGATTAAAGACTATGTTCCTCTTCTACCCAATAGATGCTACCCTGAATTTATTCACTTAATAAACTAGTTTTGCCTCCTTATAAGCATCAGTTTTTTTCTCTTCTAGCTCCTGAGAAAAGACCGCTGCATTATCAGTGCTGTAGCTGCAAGCATGACTTGACTGAGTTGCATTCATGGCTCTTGGATGATCTGGTGAACCATGGAGCTCAAAGTATGGGTGGATGGAGTGCAGAGAATTGTCTGTGGAGTCACCGAAGTCACAACATGTCAGGAAGTTGTAATAGCCCTTGCCCAGGCTATTGGTAAGTACCTCTGTCAGCTGGATGCCTCGGGCTTGAGTGAAGCTTTTTTATGAAGCTGAACTGAGAGCTGGTGGGGGTGCACTGAGTCCCAGAAGAGCATGAAATTGTGCAGTGGGGATAACCTCCTAGTGTCTTAGAAGGCAGTGTAAACTTGCATCATTTTATTTTTAATATGTAACCCATTGGAGAGGTTAGAAAAAAGAAAAGAAACACCTTGAAAACTGTGCACTTCCTTACGGCACAAATTTGTTCTGTGAATTATTACATACTGCTGTTTGTCATTGTAAATATAGCCCGGACTAAGGAAAGTGCTGAACTGTCAGTGTTTTGAATACCAAGGATATAAAAAGCAGTGGAGAACAATTAGTTGGCTTTCACAAGCTAGTGATGTTAATTGAAGTTACACACTTTGTAAGGGATTTATAGCCATATTGGGCATAGCATAGATGAGTAAAATAGGTCCTTCAATAGGTCCATTCTCTTTGTCCCACACTCTGTGTGACTCCCTCTTAATGAAAGGGTAAGGTGAAGTTTGGTCAGTGTTAGCTATTTACTGAATAGTTTATACAAAAACAGCAATGAAACAATCATCTTTCATGCTCCACTGTGAGAAAGAACAGTTTTGTTAGTTTTGTCTTCAGTCTTCTCAGATATTTCTTGGCGGCCAAAGGCATGTTGAGTAAGCCTCAGCCTCATCCCTTCTGTGTTTCCTGTGCAGTTCTGATCATTTCATATATTTTTATCTGATATAAGGCTCACATTTGTGTATTTTCTATCTTGTGGGGATTGAACGCAGTGCTAGCATATACTCTATCTGAATGTAGCAAATGTCTTTAAAAGTTTTTACTTAAAATGTGCCAAAAGGTGCTAATGTCTCCAAAATCATATATCCAGTGTAAGCTTTAAGAGTGTTTTGACAGTTTGTATTAGTTGCAGACTTTCATTTAATGCCAATGGGTTTATGAATTGCTTCTTCCATGTCTTATTTTCTGCCTTTTTTTATGACAGTTATGCTAGCGTGATTATTTTGTACTGATGATTAAAAAGCATTATTTATTTTTATAAAAGAAAAGAGTACTTGTGGCAGACTTCTGTTTTCTGTCTTTTCTTTACCTTGTTTTCAGTACCTCTTCCATCCCATTTCCTTTTCCTCCTCCCTCAAAATGAAAAATGTCAGGCTTCCAATTCTAGACGGTTCTCTCATGCTTCCCAATGTTATTTCTTTGTTTTTCTTCTCCATCTTAAGTTATTGGCCTGAATTCTGAAAAGACTCCATTAGTCTTGGAAAGTTCTGCAGTTTTTGTCAATTCAGCAGACTTTCTTTCCTGTAACGTGTCACTTGGGGTATGCAACTGTGTTTCTGTGTGGAGATAAAATTCAGTTTCAACCAGTGCCAAATTAAGATAATCCAAGGTCATACAACTTGGAAACTCTTTTATGAGGCAAATATCCTCTCTAGAAAACACCTAGAGTGACTGTGCTCCAGCTTCTCAGTGGGGCTGCTTGGACGCTAAACACCGATATAAACTACATCTCTGTGAGTTTGGCAGGTAGGGTTTTCCCAACCCTCCTATCAGGCCATTCATCAGAAAAGCAACCATATGTCTGCTCCTTTGACTTGGCTTTGTGTACCAGTTTACCAGGAATAATTGTCACTCAGATTTGGATGGGAAGCTATTAAAATGTATCCTGTTAGCTCCCACCTGACATCTGATGGTGGAAAGTAGCCAGCCTCAGTTGGCTTCCTCCTTGGTTGGCTCTGATTTTATTTTCCACTTTGCAGTCTGGCTCCTTCGTCAGTCGCATAGTTTAGTAGGACTCAGTATTATTTTGTCTGTTGGTCTGTCTGCAAAGTTTTTCAGATGCTCCTTTTGCTTTCTCACAATATTTTCCTAAGTTCTTGATTAAAAAATACAAGCACCCACCCCTCCAGCAGTACGGCCTTCTCCCTTGAACCTGGAATGTGAACTGTAATAGATATATTATTTGTGCTGAAGTGCAGATTGGGAATATCTGCAAATTAGCTTATTTTACAGCCATATCCACTGAATAAAGAACAAAACAAAGGTACTTGTCAGTGCTCTTTGAAAACACCTGCTTCTCATGGACAAGCTAAATCTGCCTCCATTCCAGAAGTAAGAAAAATAAAGCTTTACAGTATATTTTAAAAAGTGGGAAATGGAAAAAATATATGTCATAGAATGATTAGTGTTTGAAAGACACCTCTGGAGATCGTCTGGTCCTACCCACTGCCCAAAGCAGGGTCATCCAGAGCAGGTTGCCCAGGATCCTGTACAGCTGGGTTTTGAGTATGGCCAAGGATGGCAAATAGTGACTCCACAACCTCTCTGGACAACCTATGACAGCACTCATAGTAAGAGAGTTTTTGTTTGTTTGATTGCTTTTTTTCCCTGTTTTGTTTTTTTTTGTTGTTGTTGGTTTTGTTTGTTTTGTTGATGTTTTGTTTGCTTTTTTTTTTTGTGGAGGGGGTGTGGAGGGTGACAAAGACAGGATGTTCTAGCTGAACGAATATAGCAAGTCATGCTGAGCTGTGCCCCCTTGTACGAGATTCTGTCCCATAGCCAAAGCGTAGCCTAATCCTTTGGCAGCAAATAGGAGTTCTGTCACTTACCTTGCCTATCTAATGCTCCTTGACCTATTCTTTACAAACTGGTATTGTCACTATTACTTTTTTAGTGGAAGTGCTGTACGTCTCTTCTTTGAGGTTGATGGATATAATTCGTGTTGCTGCTTCTTGCATTATGATCTCCTTCCCTGTTTGCCCTTTTCTTTATCACTGAAGAACAGCAAATGATTCTACTCCAAATTTCTGTACAGATTAGTTTTTCAATTTCCATTTTGCTTGAAGCTAAAGGTTAAATCTCATCTTAATTAAAAAAAAATATCAGAGAGAGTTGTCTCTTTTTTTTTTATCTCAGCAAAGCTGATTTAAAAAAAAAAAAAGGCATGTGTACATATTTTGTATATATTTTAATGAGGGAAAGAGTAACAGCAATCAGATATAACTTTGGATACTGCAGTGGATTGTGTGTCTCAAACGTAGGTACTAAAAATGCCTCGGCTGAAGGGAGGAGCTCCGGAATCCTGTTCAATTAAAACATAGGACTATAAAGTTTTGAGTTTCCAGAGAAGGAAATCACCTCCCACTGCTATCTCAAAGAGCACTTGATATTACCCTTTAAGTTAAATCGCTTTCAAATTATGAAGTGAGATGAAAATTTGACCTTATAAAACAAAAGAAAATGTCGTTTCCCCATGAGAAACAAAGCCCCCTCCAAAATATAGAATATATGTACCACAGTGCACAAAATGGAGAGCCACGAGTGTTGTTGAAAAAGTAATTTTGCCAGGAGAAATGAGCTAAGTATTTTCTTGTCGTATCCATCACTGACTACTGTAAAAATGTGCATTTGATAGCAAACTCTGCCTGTTTTTCCTGTGTATTCTGTGAAGTTGTGAGCTAGTTGTGTTGGCTGGTGATGTAAACATAGTTTAACAGCAGCAGCTTTTGCTAGTTGCTTTCCATTCAGATCTTAGTAATAAAAAAAATCTCCCAGAGGAGCTAGATGATGAATAGTGCAGTCACAAATACACTTGCTCTTTTTCTTCAGGAGTAGTGGTCTTCCAGTTCCAGTCCATGATGCTTTTTTACTGTGTTTCTTACGCTTTCCTTCTCCTTGGGAGACTGGAGTATGTTTTCTGTAGCCCAAACGATGTTTGGTCCCTAGGAAGAATGGAAGAGTGAAGCTTGAATTTCTAACTAAAGTGCAGTTTTGTTTTCTGCCCTCATAATTTTCTGTGGAAAATAATTTTTAAAAATAGTAGAGTTGCTTTAAGGAGCTCTGTGGGTTTTGGTTTTCAGACTATCATACGGTATCAGGAGAATAAGAGCAGTGCTTCACTGAGCAAGAAGTACAGCTGTCTCTCCTCAAAACTAAACAAATGCAGCTGTCAACTTTTGGGGTTTTGGTGCAGTTGGGTATTTTCCCTCTAAGATGAATGGCGTGAGTTCTTGAAAATAGAGTGAAGATTAGTTCATGCTGTTTGAAGTGTGTGTTACAGCATTGTAGCGCTCAGCCAGAGTTGTGTCTGGAAAAGTAACTGC
Source organism: Tetrao urogallus (assembly GCF_951394365.1). Lineage (NCBI taxonomy): Eukaryota > Metazoa > Chordata > Aves > Galliformes > Phasianidae > Tetrao > Tetrao urogallus. Next base: position 126,922,051 of record NC_136813.1, on the reverse strand, counting down.
AGTGCTGTCTGTTTTCACATTCATCCCTTCTTCCAAATAATTTCTGCTATGGCAGGTGCCAGCGCTGGCTGTCAGACACTTGGAGGGAAAAGAATCTGAGCTTGAACTGAATTGCAGCAGTGAGTCTGAGGAGGATTTGAAAAAGGGTACAATATTTATTGTGTACAAATTAAAGTTTTCAAACATCAGACTAATCATGAGAATAAACCTGGGTTATTTTTGAGCCCAACATTTAATTCTCCACTGTTTCAATAGGAGGGTAATAGGAAGCACAAAATAGCTGCGCTCAGCAGGGATCTCATGGTTCACTCATAGGAACCTTGGGGTTTTCTAGTTAAAATAGCAATTCCCAAAGGCAGGGTGGCTCAGTGGGATGTTTTCCACCTCTGCTGATGGGGTCTGTGGCTGGCTGAGACCTGGACTACTTTATGTGACTTGCTGTGTCTTGCTGCTGGGCTGCCTCCCCATCTCGGCCCGTTGCTTTACCTATTTAGGCAATGAGTCTAATGTGGGGGTATTTCTGCAGAGTGCTTGGATGAAAGACAACTGAAAGGATGCATTGCAAGTGCTTTGTTTTCTCAGATTGCAATCAAAGCTGGTGTATCTCTTTGAAGAAGAAGGTTAATAGTAAAAAAAAAAAAAAAAAAAAAAAAAAAAAAAAAGTGGCTTCAGGCCTGATAAGGACATGTAAACACATTGCCAGCACAGCTGGCCTGAGTGAACCAAACAGACGGCCCTTGCAGTCATTAGATTTGAGCCTATCTCTTCCTGTGGGTATGTTTTTTCTGGCACTGGACTACTGCTTTGATTTTCATTGGCTTCTAAGGTATGGATACCTACCAATGCAAAATATGGTATGAGTTAAGAAATGTGAGTAACACAAACTCTGTAAGCTCTGTTTTAATCATACTTGGGTATTTATGAGTTCTGAGGTAGCGAGAATAATTTTTTAAAAAATTGCTATGGATGTTAAGTGTCACGTAATAAATGAAGTGTCAGTTTCATATTTCAGAGATACTGAGCTGAAATCATATTGGGTTTACTAAAATTGACAGCAATTACTTTTCCATCAGTGCTGCTAAAAATTCAGGAGCTTTTGCCCCTTTGGTAAGGCAGAGCATTTCCTCCTAAGTATTTCACATGTTAAAAGCACCTACAAGATTCTACCTATGAACAGTTTTCTTTCTTTACCTTACCTTGTTTAGGAAGACAGCATTCTGCCTGGGGCAGGGGCTGCCTGTGGATGGGAGCCCCAGGAAGCTGGCAGCCAGGAGTGTGTCTGGCAGAGCTTCTCCTGGCATCGTGATGCCTGGCTGGGAGCAGGCCTTTGAGAGCAGAGCCTTTCCAGCCCATGCCCTAGAAAGGACGGCTTCCCCCATCTATATAGTTGCTCATCTTACCACCTTTCTTGCCACCAACAAAGAGACTCACCTGGCTTTGTGCTCTAAGTCTTGACCATGAAACCCCAAATAAAAAATGAAAATAATTTTGTGCTTAGTGTATACTCCTATGGCCCAGCTGAAAAACTGTCTCACAGCTCTCTTTGTGCATGGTGTACAGTGCTATTTTGCAAACACCAGTGGGATGTGAGCCAGCAGTGTGCCTAAGAGGCCAAGAAGACCAATGGCATCCTGGCCAGTATCAGAAGTGGTGCAGCCAGCAAGAGCAGGGAGGTGATTGTGTTCAGTTTTTGTCCCCTCGCTTCAATAAAGACATTGAGGCCCTGGAGTGTGTCCAGAGGAGGGCAACAAAGCTGGTGAGGGATCTGGAGGGAACTGGGAACTGGTGAAGGGTGTGGAGAGGAGGAGGCTCAGCAGAGATCTTTACAGCTCTCTGAAAAGTGGTTGTGGCAAGGTTGAGGTCGTTCTCTTCTCCTTGGTAACAGTAATAGGATGAGAGATAATGGCGTTAAGTTTTGCCAGCAGGCTCTAGGCTGGACATTAGGAATAATTTTTTCTCAGAAAGAGCATTGAGGCATTAGAGCAGACTGCCCATGGATGTGGTGAAGTCACCATCTCTGGAGGTGTTCAAGAAATGCGTAGATGTGCACTGAGGGGGACATGGCTTGGTGAGCGTAGTGGTTATGGATTGATGGTTGGACTTTGTGATCTTAGTGGTATTTCCCAACCCTAACGGTTCTGTGATTGTATTAAACAGTATAGTGCCTGTCCCTGAAATGCTTTGCGTGCAGAGCATCATGTGCTATGGGACAAAGAAAGGGGATGAATCATTTCCATCCTGAAAAGCAGTACTGATGGCCACTCAAGTTAGAGTCCTGCCAGAAGTGGTGCATGAGAAATGTTGGTACTGCTACTTCCCTTTTAATTTCACTTTTATGTTTGGCAGCAGAAAGATCACTCGTGTGCTCTTTGAGCTGCAAAATACCAATGTCTATAGATGCCTTATGTCTAGAGATGCCTTAAGTGAATAATAGTTATGTGTCCTACTATATGGAGTGTAATTAAAATGTCTACCCCTTGAGAGTCTAAAGAAAAAAAAAAATTGCTCAATTACATTTTTCTTGTATTTCAGTACTTTAATCACAGTTCATTTTAATAGAATCTATGTTTAAATTACCAAATTAGCTCAATCCCAAAGTAAGACTACTTCTGTTGGGCACATGATAAGCATTCAGATCCTCAGTGTTTGACTGCAGAGGAGCAGCAGCTGACCCAGGATCCTGGCTGCTGAGAGCTCTTGGATGTCTCACTGGGCAAGTGACGCCCAGTAGCGTTGGGAAGAGCTGCATTCAAACCATTGTGCATAGGGTCACTGCAGGCTGTCAGAGTTCTGAAGTCCACGCTTCCTCTTTTGATCTCTTTCTCCCTTTTGAAATAAAAGGTTGTTTTGAAGACATTTCCATATTAACCTGTGATAAGAGTGTGTGATTGAGTCGCTTTAGATGTAAACCTAACCTGCTAACTGTGATACTAACCCTGCGTGCAGATGCAGGGTGCTGAATGTATGTATAGACATACGAAAGTTAAAGCTTGCAAGCCACAGTTTGGCATAGCGAATATGAATTCTTAATGATTTTTTGAAATGTTATGCTATATAGTTCATGTCAGGCTCAGCAGAACAGCTCAGGACATTCATGTGAAGGAGCTGGCCAATTGAAAGGGCTAACAAATGGAGGAAAGCACAGAATACAGCACTGAGCTGAATGGATTGTTTTCCAATAACAAGGCACATACTGCTTTGGCTGCTCCTTGAATTGACTGTTTCACTGCCTATCTAACTGTACCTGAAGACATTTCCTGAACTGCGTGAAATAAAATGCATTAAATATACAGCTTGGAAAAACACTATGTGGTTGAATGGATTTCACAGATTTCTCATATAAAACAAATTCATTCTTTGAATAACATCTGTGTGAGTGAAGGACCGAGTTCTGCAAGGTGCTGGATTAATGCAAGTTAGTTCAGAAGGCTTTTGGACAGCAAATGAGAAGCAGCAGCTCATGGGCATTGAGCTGTTGTTTGCCAGCCATCAGAACAGCCTGCTCTCTCCTTGTTAATGGTAGCACATCACAAACAGCAGTCAGGTGCTGTGTGATGTCTCTGTTCTTGAAAGTTCTGTCATTAGTTTTGAATCAGCTCGCTCACCCTTTAATTTGTGAATGAATCCCATCTAATACAAGCTAACAACACAGCTGTGGGTGTGCAGGTATTGTTGAGCTGTGTCATAAATATCCTGCATGCAGTAATCTTCAGTAATGGTCTTAGCCGAGGACAGTTTTGTTTTAGACTGGTGCTGCACTCCAGGTGTGACTGCTGAACTGTGTAAGTATTAATTCTACAAAATACTTTCCTTTATGTGGCTCTTGAGCACTAAGTTCGTTATTTAGGACCGCATGTTGATTTGGAACCTTAATCTAACTTGGAAAGTTCTTGGCAAGCGCTTTCCTTAATTCCTTATTTCATTTTAGGTTGAGATTGTTAGTTTTATTCCCTTCCCCCTTTTCTTTTTTCCCTCCTGTTCTGTTTCTTTTAAGTAATGCATTTAATAGCACCGTGAATAGAGCTTGCATGCTGATCACTCGATGAGTGGTACTCCTGTTTACAATTTTAAGACTTCTTTGAACCTGGCTGCTTCTGACACAGCAGCGTTGGTAGCATTACCATCATTACAAGATGAAAGCTGGAAGCTTTTAAGCTTAACAAAATAGAGTGGTAAAATACAACCTTTGTCCTGGGTTCCATAGCATGCTTTTACTTCGTTTTTCTTCTCCTGGATTTTATTGTTAGCATGCTGAGGTGAGCAGCACTGGTTTATCCTTCTTCTAACGACACTGATGCCTACTGCAGACTGTAGATCATCATGGATCAATGAACAATGCTGCGGGTCTGCATAAGCCTCTGAGTTTGTATCCTGGCATAGTGAACTTGTTTTTAAAGTACTCTATTACAGTCAACTTGTCAGTGTATTCCTGAGCATTTCTCAGGTGCTTTACTATGCTGAGAAGTCTGTTTTCCCCAGTACTCACCTGGGATCGTGTATTTACAAGGCGTTGTGGAGTTGGATGCAGTTCCTACGCTGCTTGCTGTGTTTTGCTGACTTGTGCACTCTTGGAGCCCTCACTGGGTGGACATGGCCACTCTGGCCTCCTGCACGCCCAGCGGCCAAAGCAGCCCGTCTCCCCCACCTCACAGCTGCACAAATGACTGTCACGTTAAGGTCTTATTTGCTGGTGTAAATTACCCCTTAAATAGCAATCTGTCATGGAAGCGGACATACGTATAGCATTAAAATCGATAACGATGTTTTTAAGGTTAATGGAACTGCTGAGAAATCTATTGGGATAACGCACGCTTTCTTATCAGTTGACTCTGTTTGCATCTTTGCGCGACTGGTGCGGTGGCTCGGGTGAATTCCCTCTGACGCAGGGCCCCTTTCCCGCACCGAGCGCCGTGCCGCCGGCTTGGGCTTCCCGCGGCGGGGCCGGGCTCGGCCTTATCCGGCGGCGCCCCCTGGCGCTCGGTGACGGCTGTGCTTTGTCCCGCAGGGCGCACCGGGCGCTACACGCTGATCGAGAAGTGGCGGGACACCGAGCGGCACCTGGCGCCGCACGAGAACCCCATCGTGTCGCTCAACAAGTGGGGGCAGTACGCCAGCGACGTGCAGCTCATCCTGCGCCGCACCGGGCCCTCCCTGAGCGAGCGGCCCACCTCGGACAGCGTGGCTCGCATCCCCGAGAGGACGTTGTACCGGCAGAGCCTGCCGCCCCTGGCCAAGCTGCGGCCCCAGAATGACAAGGCCATGAAGAGGAGGGAGCCCAAGAGGAAGTCCCTGACCTTCACCGGTGGGGCGAAAGGGCTGATGGATATCTTTGGGAAAAGTAAGGAGTCCGAGTTCAAGCAGAAGGTGCTCAACAACTGCAAGACGACGGCGGACGAGCTGAAGAAACTGATTCACCTCCAGACGGAGAAGCTGCAGTGCATTGAGAAGCAGCTGGAGTCCAACGAGGCCGAGATCCGGTACTGGGAGCAGAAGTACAATGCCAGCCTGGAGGAGGAGATCCTCAAGCTGGAGCAGAAGATCAAGAGAAATGAAGTGGAGATCGAAGAGGAGGAGTTCTGGGAGAACGAGCTGCAGATTGAGCAGGAGAACGAGAAGCAGCTGAAGGAGCAGCTGCAGGAGATGAGGCAGCGCATCGTGGAGTGCGAGGGCAAGCTGAAGGACTACATGTCCCAGATCCACAACATGGAGAGCGGCCTCGAGGCGGAGAAGTTGCAGCGGGAGGTGCAGGAATCCCAAGTCAACGAGGAAGAGGTCAAAGAAAAGATCGAGAAGGTGAAGGGTGAAATCGATATTCAGGGCCAGCAGAGTCTGAGGTTGGAAAATGGCATCAAAGCTGTAGAAAGATCTCTGGGCCAAGCTACCAAGCGGTTACAGGTAAGAGCAACCTTTTTATCCATTGTTAAAGAACACTCAAAGATGTAATTGTAATGAATTTTTGATGTGACCGAAAAAGCATAAGAAACTTGCAGTGGTGAACTTGAATAAAAGGAAGAAAATGTTCCTCTCGCTTTCACATTGCTCTTCAGGCTTCTCTTGAAGAGCAGATAATTAGAATTGCACCTATCGCATGCAACCTCTAGTTATTCATGTGCAGGCTTTCTTTTCTTTCCCATCAGTTACAGCTTTAGTTTGCCACCACTCGCTGGCTGCCTGCTGATTTCTGAGATATCATTCAGAGCATATCTTTGCCATGCAGCAAAGCGTGACAGAGAAGCACCAGTGCTAATATCAGTTGGGCTCGCTGAAGGCAGTGTGGCCATACCCATGGCAGTACATCTGGCCCTTTGCCCTGCTCTGCCGTGGGTCTGGGCTTTTAATGCTCAAAAATATCTTCTGCACAAATAATAGAACATGCAGGGCTAGCAGAGAAAGGTTGTACTGCAGATGCTAAACAGGACCATAGTGCTCTCAGCCAAATTCTCTTCCAAACATTTGTCTTCAACACCTGTTGGTCTGGGGTTAGATATGTTAAGGATTTAGGTCCTGGGTCATGGCAGCTGAGTGTCTCGTATAGTTACATTTCAGGGGAATTGGCACCATCATGCCTTTTCTGAGACTGAAGTTTTGATTCTTGCTGGTCTTTCTGCCTCCAAAGGTAATGAATTAAAAAAGAACAGTCTAAAAGCAGCAGCTGGGTAAATGGATGTAGAGTTGAGATAGCTGCTGTCTTTCAGGGCCATTGTTTTAAAGAACAGCATCCCCCTTCTCCTGTCTGACTTGCTGGTAGTCAGGATTTCATTTTCTCTCCACTTCAAGCAGCTGCTGCATGTGACACAAGAGAATCCAGTCTCTGCTTCCTTGCAAAAGTTAACGATGTTGCCTGCAAATGAATAGAGCGTGAAAGAATAAATATAAATGGAGATCCAGCTAGCAGGGAGGTGAAGGAGAAATTGTGACTTTGGGGATCAGGTTTACTCCTGGACTTTCAACTGTACTGTGCAGGGTAGGACTAGGCACTGCCCATCTGTTAGATGTCCTCAGTAGCTCCTACTGAGGCTGTGATTAAGTTCAAACTCTTGCCTCATTTTTTTTCATAGATGAGGGTAAGTTTCTGCAAGTTCAGGTCTTTCAAGCTTGTTCTAAAGTTGAAGGTGCAGTGGTCTGGAAGATCAGCTTAAAAAAAAAATAGCTCCCAAAATGATGTAGTACAGTTGAGAACAGAGGAATAATTTCTCATATGCTGTAAGTTAAATATTAACACTGATAGAGCTGGTTGATTTGAAACTAGAAAAGTTGAGATGGGTTTTTAGATTGTTCAGTATGGAAGGAAAGAAAATGTTGGTTCACTAAGTTGAAAGTGATAAGAAAAGAGGGGTGGGACTTCTGAGTGGGTTTTCAGAAATCTGTAGTGATTTGTGCCATCTCTTCTCTATCATTCAGTTTCTGTAGCCACTGCAGTAGACATCGTTTTCTAAAATTGGAGGCTGTATTTATTTAAAGATCACATGCAGAACTCTGCTTTACTTGTTTCTAGATATTGAATGCAAAACCAAAACCAAGCAATCAAACAGCAAAGTGACCAACAGAAAAACCCACCACCCTTCTTCAAGTAAAAGGCCTCACTAAGGTTTCACAGGTCAACATTAAATCAAGATCTCATCCCAGTCAGATTTGGAATGATAATTAACATTTTTTACCTAATTTTCTCAAAGAGTTGATAAATGTCAAGAACAAATTATTTATGAAGATCTGCTACCTTGCAAATTGCAGTGATTTTATCTTTTTTTTTTTTTTTTTTTTTTTTGAAGAACAGAATTATCTTTGGTTGCAGCTGTGTTACAATCTCATGAAACGTGGTAGTGCAGAATTAATTAAAAACAGTTGTGAAGTATAATGGGCCTAAAAAAGAAATTGGAGATTTTTTTTTCTGAGGAATTGTCTGAACATGTAGAGGTGGCCTAATCCCATTTGTCAGCCCTCCAAAAGCTCTTAGCAAACAAGTGGAAGCAAGCTTGGCACAGAGAGCGAGCGAGGGCCAGCCACACAGCCTGCATTGGCTGAACTGGTTCAACAAAAACACGTCGGTGACAAAGCCATTGGCACTTAAGGTCCTAATTTAAACATTGGATCACTTTTGTCAGTTTTCTTACTACCTGCTGAATTCAGTCTCACCTGTGACTGTCATACAAGTTTGAAGTGAGTAAGGGCTGTGCTAGCTAGGACTGTTCATACAAAAGATCCACAGAACTTTTCTTTCCCTGCTCTTGTGAGTTCACATCTACCTCTGCTTGTGCAAGATAATTCAGGAGAGGAAGGTTGATTCACCCTCCCACGTCTCACCAAAATGAGAACAGAGGGGCACTTACGAAATGGAACTGCCCATGGACATGATGCCTGGGTAGCTCACCCATTGCTAGTGGGGCCAAGTAGGCAGTGCCCCTCCTGTTTGTTGAGGAGTACCACTTGCAGACAGCCAAGAAGGTGGAAAAATTATATTCTGAGAAAAATGATATTCTAAGGCTGTCATTCTGTCATCTATTGGAGCTGTAGGTACTGCATACCATGTCAGAATCGCAGAGAGTGGAGAAGGAGCCTAATGGTCATCTTTTGTATTTGTGAAGTGCTGGGTGAATTAGCCTACATTAGACCTCAGCGTACAAAACATTTGCAGAATGGGACAATTCTGTCCGTAAGAATTTAGTCTCTAGGTAGAAAATGGAAAGAACGGGAAGAGAAAGAAAATACTCTTGTAGGAACAGAACTAAATGAGCTGTCCCAGTCATGCTGGACACTTCTGGCAGAGGTAGGAGAACTGCTCATTCAAAAATCAGTGGAAGTAGACCACCAGTAACTCCTAATAAGTAATAGTGAGTGATGACTTGCCTTCTAAGTTACAAGAGTAAAATACCTTTCAACTCTTTCATTTGCATTTGATTTTAAAAATAAGACATTTCCTCATTGAAAGGAGGAGCAACATTTTGCCCAGTTGCAAATAAAGTCCTTACATGATGCTTTATGATTGCTTCTGCTCAGCAGATGTTTTCTTTTTCCTTACAGGACAGGGAACAAGAACTAGAGCAACTGACAAAGGAGCTGCGACAGGTCAACCTCCAACAGTTTATCCAGCAAACAGGAACAAAGGTCACAGTGCTGCCAGCAGACCCTGTTGAGGTGGAGGCCCCACCTGTGGAGCTCGAGAGAGGTGCAGCACCCACAATGGTTTGGGCGGAGGGAGAAGGGAATAGCAGTATGTGTACCTGCTGCATTAACACCAGCATTTGCACGTCAAGTGAACGCTGTGCTAGCAAAGAAGCTAGCAAAATACTGAGAGTATGGTGTCAAATATTTCTCTTAATCCCAACGGGTTAGCAAGCTATAAATAATACAGAGTTATTAGTGGCTTCTCTCTCCCTGTGGCACAAGCAGAAACTTCATTGCTGTGCTTCAGCCTCTGCTGTGTTACATTTTATTCTGTGATCTGCTTGCAGGGACCCCTTTGTTGCAGGATTTTTTTCAGCCATAAACTTTCAAACCAAAAGGCATAAGATAGGGAGGTGGGGGGAGAAGACAGGGTGATGAGGCCTTAAACATCAGTATTTGAAGAGTATGAAGTTTTTCATTTAAGTGGGCAGAGAGCTTTGAGTTATATATAGGTACAGGATCTTTCTGTACATTACTGCATGAATGCACTGCATGTATCTGTGTGTTCCTTGTGGGAGAGCAATTATACTGAGTAGCTCTCTGTTTTGAGATGAGGAGGGAGCGTGCACCTCAGCTCTCATCGTTCCAATTCAGGCACTTGAATTATTTGTTGTATGTAGTGCTATTTTTTATTCTAAGCTGCACTAACTTTGCCAGAAAGCAGGAAGAAGGGAGGTGTTGTGTGACGTTACCTTTGATGATGACCTTTCTAACCACCTTCTTTCTTGTGCAGAGCCGACATTTCAGTCGGGGTCATTGAAGCGCCCTGGGTCATCGAGGCAGCTCCCCAGTAACCTTCGGATCCTGCAGAATCCCCTGTCGTCTGGTTTTAACCCGGAGGGCATTTATGTATGACACTATATGCCTCTAGGAGAGGACCTAGCAAGGTACCCTGGACAAGATACACTTTTCTTTTGTTCTGCCAATGATCAATGGAAGAAGCTTTTTGGTTTTTGTTTTTTTGTTAAACCACCCTTTTTTTTTTTTTTTTTTGTCTTCTTCCTCCAACACACTACTTGGAGCCATACCTTGTGCACTGAAGAGGCAGAGGAACTGTCTCGATTCATAAGTGGCAATGGTGAAGTTGCTGTCACACACCTAGAGCGCAAAACCAAATGGAGGTCTTTGCCACTTCAGAAGCATTTGGGAAAGTATTATTCCATGTATAGGCATAAATAAAAGACTGAGGGTGAAGGAAACCATGTATGCAACTGATTTGAGGTTTAATTTATTCCTTTTAATCAATGGACGTGTGAATGTTGGCCTTTTATATTTTTTATTTTTTAACTTGTGAATAATCATGTATGGTTGTACATCAGTCTGACAAGGTGACTTTAATTTGCATGTACAGACATCCAGCATTTGAGCAAGTGCAACAGCTTGCAATGCGGAGAGTTGTGTGCTGAACCTCTAAAATGGTTTCTCACCACTGGCTTTGTTCCTTTCTGTTGTGGGTCATACGTCACGTTCCATCCGTTGCTACCTTTTAAGATTTGAAAAGCGAGTTTGTGGGATTTACTTGCTGTTGAATCTGCCTTGAGAAAAGCACCTAGTGTTCAAAAGACTGAAGGAATTAAAACCTTAGCTTGGTAAGAATATTTCCAGCATACAATTGAGGATGCACTAGTTAGATGATATTTTATTATATAGAATGTATATTTGAAATATTTTGCCACATTGTATATGCCTTTTGAGAAAAGAACAATGTAAGAAGTTGTCTTCATATATCTTACAAAAAGAGAGTAAGAGGCTTTCACTGTGTGTGATTTCGTACTTTATTTCTGCCAATAGCCATTACAGTGTTCTTGTTTTGCAGTAAATCATGCTGTTGGAGGAGAAAAGAAAACAAAACAACACAAATGAGCATCCGCTCCCAGCCTTCCAGAGTTCACCCAGGTTTTGTGGAGGGAAGAAACCTGGCAGAGTCCCGTGAGGTTGATAGCAGAGCTTCTGCTGACTTGAATGGAGCTAGGCCAATTTCATTCCAGGTCCCCCGTGTAAAATGGTAGACTTTAGCCCCTTAGAAAACATACTGCTGCTCAGTCATTTACAGAACATGAAGTATACAAACAGAAAATCAAAAGATCTAGTAGATGTTTTGTTTTTTGGTTTTTTTTTTTGATTTTTTTTACAAAAAAACAAACCAGCAAAGAGATAACATTTTATCTTAATGTTACTCTAATGCAGTCAAAGCGAGCTCTAGACAAAAAGGCTTTTGTTCAGAAAGATACTACCAAGTAGCGTGTTGGGTGTGGGTCTTGAAATTGGATTGACAGCGTGCACAAGTTTGCTGAGTAAGTTATTGGCATCAGTGGGATAGCTGATATACGTTAGGAGGCTACAGCCTCATGGATGAGATGGAGAATGGATGGACCCTACGTAGTTGCATTTGGATTTCCTGTTCTAACAGCAGCTCAAACTGTCATCCACACATTTGGAATGATGGTCACCGTGACGTGAGAGGGTGTCACAGTGCTGTCACTGTAATATTTAATAGTTAGGTCCCCAGAGCACAAAAACAAAGAGGAATCCCAGAGTTCAGTCAGTGGCAAAATGACAAAACTCCCAATATCTTTGGTAGGGTCAGGATTTTACCACTGGTAGGAAACTCCAAGCTTTTTAGCCACAGAAAAATTTTAACTCCTAGTATCTTCTTGTGTTGATTTACCGATGTGCAGATAAATGTTAATTTCAATTTTCTTTTTTATTTTCTTCTTCTTTTTTTTTTTTTTTTTTTTTTTTTTTAAGAAAAGGAGCTTCTTAGTCATACTGACAAACAGTGGCTTTATCAGATATAGTAGAAGATGAAGGACTCTTGAGTGTTCAATACATTTTTTATTTTCCACTTATTAATGGCAACATATATTCTAAAAATGCTGCTGTACTTAGACTAACAGCAACAGATAAGGCTGTGAATATATAAAAAGGACCTTTCCAAATGGACTCTGAATTTTTACTGTTTAAATTATCAGGTCTTCTTTTTCCCTTGTGAGTAAACTGGAAAATGAGATGTTCCTATCCAAGGAACTTTCGCAGTGCTCACAGTTTTACTGTTAGTTTATCACAATTCTGTGCTCATGTTTACTGCGCCCATAACTTTGTATTAAAAAGAGAACGTGTATATAGATATATATATATATTAAAAAAAAATGTAAAATATACATAGTTTCAGGACAATATCTGTCCAAGGTACTTGAGCATATATGCCTTACATTCTGGGTTCAATTTACAGAAAAAAAAAAAGTGATACTCTCCAGCGAATAACTTGCATCTTCAGCACCTCCTCTTGACACTAGAGAACTGAGGCACTCAGCACCTTGCAAACTCTGGCCCAAATTATGCTGCACAGGGACGGGGGGAAATGCAAGGAAAAGCCTGTTGCAATCTTAGCCTTGTACTGAGGTAAGGTAGATGAGCATACATACCCACTTAATGTTGTTGTCAGACTTTAAGTGACTGGTCCATCTCCCACAGATACAAGTTTGAGCTGAACTGAGCTCTTGGGGCATAAAAAAAAAAAAAGCAACTGCCCTCTTTCTCTGTGAGGTTATTCCTGAGGTTAGAGGGAGGAGGAAAAGGATTGAAAGGAAGAGGAAGAGCAGCTTTGGAGGGCTTGAGTTATGGTTTCCTAATAGAACCAAGGAAGGATTTTCCCATTTAAGTTAAAAAATAAAACAATGGCATCTGCTGACTGCAGCAGCTGTTTGACTGAAATGCCAGCCTAGAGCTGACTCAAAAACAACCACTGCATCACCAAGGGGATCCACCTTATCGGGGCTTTAGCAAATGTCAGGGTGGTGTAGAGAACATTTACATCTTCAGCCACTGCTGTGGCAAAGGAGAGGCTTTTGTGTCTGAGCCTGCCATTTGTGAGACGGCGACAAATCTGCAGCTCCCTCCCTCCGTACTCCTGTTGCTTATTGAATTTCAGCCAGGTTAACGTTTTGTAGCATTTTCACCCTCTCTGTAAATAAACCAAGAAGAAATGGCATGCCATCACATTAAATGTGAATTGAACAATGTATTACAGTTATAAAACTTCCTCACGTTACGGCGCTAAGAGTTTTGCTTGCGATCAATTACAGAACCTCACTCTTTTTTTAGAAATGTAGAAAAAAGTCATTTTCAGAAGTGTTTCAAACCTCCTCATGGGGCATTAGCAGGAAAGAAGCTACATGTACTAATCAAGTGCCAGATTATGTACTGGCCAGCATAAGTATTTTTGTTTGCATTAAATAGTTAAATACGCAAGCACTGTTTTCCAGTGCACGGGGAATTTATATGGAGAACTCCTGAAGTTTATTTACTTACACTGATGGAAATTAGCTGTTACCTCTCCAATCCATGAGGATACAGTTTATTTTTGGTGGTGATGCTATGTTGTTGGGGGAATGGGGAGTGACTGACTGACAAGCCAGTAGGGTAATGCTAAGGTAAACGTTCTGAATGCCCAAGCAACGGAGAAATGCAAATCCCACTTTGAAAAGTGAGCTAGGAACCTGCCTCCCATTATCCTTTGGTGGGACTTAGGTTCCCAAGTGCCTGAATTGCTTCTGAAAATGCTATGTTAGCTTTGTGATTACTTGTTTTTATTAACCCTAGCAAGCTGGAAGGAAGTTCTGTAGCAAGAGAACTACCACTAGCATTAGCAATATGCAAACATGCTTTCATTGTGAGGTAAGAGGGAAAAGATCTTTTAGTGAAGTAAGTCTCCTCTTGGGGCAATAATTGCCTTCTTTTTAGCTTGAAGAGTATATTTTAGTGAACTGGGATCATATGAGTATGAACAAAAAACAGATCTTGTAATTTTTAGCGAGTTATCTTGAAGCATATAAATTCCTGATGTGCATTAACTTGAGTGAATTGGGCCTTAATGATCCATGTAAATACCAAAACTGTATTCAGATATTTTCTCCAGAAAAGAGTCTTTAATGGTCTGTACTGTATCAAAATTGATAAGTGTCAAAGTGTTACTTTATATTACACTTTTTTTTTTTTTTTAAAATAGAACATTGAAACATGCATGTTTATTTGCTACAGTATTTTAATGTTTTGGATGAAGGCCATCAGTTGTATGGAGATGACAAAACAATCACTCTATTTATTCAGTATTGCTGCTTAAAGTTTTCAAAATAAAGCTTTCAATGCCAATATAGTGACTGATTGAAAGCTGTTCTAGCTCTCTTCAGCTGTTTTGTTTTTTTTTTTCTTGTTTTTTTTTTTTTTTTTTTTTTTCCTGCTTATAGAAAACTAAAGAAATGAAACTTGGTATATAAGCTGTTCTACCTGCAAGGAATTATTGCAATAATATTGTGGGATGGCTGGGAGTATGTGTGCAGTATATACATAAATACATGCATGCAGTGAATGCCTTGAATAAATGGACTGCTGGAGAATGTTCAAATCCTTTGCAGTGTTGCAAGCAACTTCCAGGTGCGACCAAATACTGTTTTAACTCTTCACACCAACGTGCAATGCTTAGGAAAGACAGAACGAGTAGAGGTGGTCTTAAAGGATAAATTCAGAGTCCTTTGAACCAAATAGGGTTTAACCACAGGTGTGTTTCTGAATTGGGCCTAAAAGCATGTTCTGATAGAAAAGGCTTTTCTGTTATGGCAAGAATGCTTCATTTCAAGCATATTTGGTACCTCTGAAAATGCACGCAGTTCCAAGGTGAATCAAGTATGTCCACTATATTTAGTAAAAAGGGTATCAAAATGCAGAGGACATGCATGCTCGTGAATACAGCCACCTGGTGAAACTACTCACTGGGGGTCAGACTGGAAGATCTGAGTTGCTGAAGCTTTAACACTGAGAAGCAATGCCAATTAACTGTGAAAACACAAATGAGCATTTTCTTACTGCTCTGCTTCAATGCAAGATAAAAATCTGTACTATATGTAACTATATTTTGTCATTTAAAAAGCTTCTATTTTTGATTATTCTCATGAATGGTTGACAAAAGATATTGAATATGCTCCCATACAATAAATGCCCCTCTGAAACTTTGGGTCTTTACAGTTCATGGTTTGCTGGAATTGCACTGTACCTCTTGTATACACTATACCTCTTCATCTACAGCTGAACTCTGTCCATTAAAGAACAAGATGATGTTCTGTGTGGCTGGAGCTCAAATGCTTTCAGAAATGGCCTTCTGTTGAGCATGATTGTTGCTGCTCCCAAATGATAATTTACCTGAGGCAGGGGGCACGTGGCTGGTCACTGTGGGACCTCTACCAGAAAGCGTGCACGTACAAATACAGCCAAGAAACTGAAGAGGTGATGGAGCTTGTTTTTACCTGGAGAACTGCCAATGAGATTCATATTCACTCCCAAATAACGGAAAGGATCAGTAACTCAGAGGAAATACAACTTTTAAAGCAGAGAGGCAGGAGTTGTTAGATGATGATCAGAAAGGGGAATTGAATATACAGAATCATCAAAGAAAGATGCACAAGGTGCATATGCTTCAGTAAGAGAAAATCAAGCTTTGAACAGAGAGCTAGAGGCCTGATTCAGGTTTAATTCCTGTGCTGAAGACAGCAGGGCACATGAACATCACTTGAGTTCATTATTGTTGACCAGGGGAACTTGCCACAGCCGGGGAACAGTGATTTAAGTTATCCAAATACAGTCCCAACAAATCTATTTTCCTAAACCAACTGAAGCTCAATCTCATTAGATGTGAAGATAAATGAGCTAACAGTAGTAGTGCTGTTGACAGACAGATGAGTTCATGAGCTTCACTAAAGCCCTAGCTAGACGCATTCATATTAGCAGGACTGTGTAAGTTTGTAAAGGAACTCTGCTCCTGAAAGATGCCATTTTCTGCTTCTGTGCAAGTCACCTAGCTGATTTTTGTGGTAACTAAGGCTTCCCAGTGTGCTCCAGTAGAGCCAGTGGCACAGCTAATGGTTCTGATCTTTTGCTTCACCTTAAAAGAACAAAGTGGTGCTGTGGCACTAACTAGCTCAGTGTAGCTGGACCACTAACGAGTTGCAAAACCAAAGCAGATCAAGGGTCCGTTTTGTTTAGAAGCTATTCTGAGTTCTTCTGCCTGTCACACCCTTATCAGCTAGGTGATATTTCTTTGTAGTCCCAATTTTTAATGATTGTTTCAACTAAGTTCTCTAGTATCTGCAGTAGGACGCAGTAGGTGGCTGTCCATTATTGTCTTTCTTGAAAATGATATATTTGCTAGCTTTGGTAATGTAGCTAATGTCAATGAGTGAACACTGTCTAGGTCAGCCACTGTTTCATCATTAATTTTCTCCAGAAATATTGGATGGAGACGATCTCAGCTGGTCTGGTTTGTTCTATTTTTCCAGATGGGTATGCTGTGTACTTTGTCCCCTTCTTTGCAGCGAGTTCCCTGTTCTTGTGCTGTCATTGTCACCAAACTATGGCTTGGAGTTGCTAAGCATAAGCTACTGTTTGGTGGGCAACTTCATAGAATCGTAGAATGGCCTGGGTTGAAAAGGACCACAATGATCATCTAGTTTTAACCCCCCTGCTATGTGCAGGGTTGCCTTGAATGTCTCCAGGGATGGGGCATCCACAACCTCCTTGGGCAACCTGTTCCAGTGTGTCACCAAATCCATGTAAAGAATTTCATCCTAATATCTAACCTAAACCTACCCTGTCTCAGTTTAAAGCCAATCCCCCTTGTGCTATCACTGTCCACCCTTGTAAACAGCCATTCCCCCTCCTGTTTGTATGCGCCCTTCAAGAAGTCCACAATGAGGTTTCCCCAGAGCCTTCTCTTCTCCAAGCTAACCACACCCAGTTCTCTCAACCTTTCTTCACAGGAGAGGTGCTCCAGCCCTCTGATCATCTTAGTGGCCCTCCTCTGGACTCATTCCAAGAGCTCTGTGTCTTTCTTGTACTGGGGGCTCTGGGCCTGGATGCAGTAGTCTAGATATTACAGGGAGCATCTTTGTCATGTGCTAATGCAAGAAGAAACTTGATGCAAAAGGTGATCAACTTACCTGAGCATCCTCCCCACTTGACTCATTGGCTAAGCCGTTGATAGTGTCCACATTCCACTTCCGGTGTGTCATTGTGCCCCTGAGCAGGAAACTTCCTTGCTGTCCCATAGGCAGACCTGCTGTTTCTCTCCCATGCATGTGATTTGCTCTGCAGCAACTCCTGGTAGAATAACCATCCTTTTTTGATTGTTTTATTTTCTAGAGATGCTTTTCAGATCTGAATCCCTGACTATGGAAGGGCTGCAGGGGTCTCTACAGGCTCTCATGGAGTGAGGGAGTATCATTAGAGTAATCCTTTTTATTCAGTCATCCGGTGTAACAGCTACGCAGCTGGGGGATTCTCAACTGAAAGAGCTGCCAGCTGGATGCCAGTCTCTGGTATTTGCTTTGGTCCACATGAGTTAATTATGTATTACTTTGACTTCAGTTTCCGCTCCTTTGAGTCGCAGGTGTATTGAGGAAAAGGAGGGTTACAAAAAGAAACACACATGAAGTCCAGTCAAGGGGACAGATTCCAGTGCAGTACCACATTAGTGAATGGCATTTGGCCTGCAACAGATACAGGCTATTTCTGACACCTCTCTCATAATTCAATTACTTCATTAACTACAGATACATTGGCTTGTTCCCCAGTAGCATGCTTTCGTTTATACTGTTCCTCCAAAATACAGAATTGATGCTATTGTTTCAGCTATGTTTTCCCTTTCTGTGCATATTTTTTGCACATACTATTTTGTGTTTGCTGTTTCAGCTATGCTCTTTGCCTTGTTCTACCTCCTTGCAGCAGGAAAAAAAGGCAGTAAACAATTGGGAGATCTCCTGAGAAAATGTAATATAAAAGAACTAATACTTAATCTTGAACCCAGGTGGAAGGAATAAAAGTTTTTATAGAATCATAGAATCCTTAGAGTTGAGTAGAGACCTCTGAAGGCCATCTACTCCAACTTCCCTGCAATGAACAGGGACACCACAGCTAGATCAGGCTGCCCAGGGCCTTATCCAGCCTTGCCTTGAAAGTCTTCAGGGACAGGGCATCAACAGCAGAAATTTCTGTTATTTCTTTTTAATGAATACAGGTTTGAAAAAGATCTTCAGAGGAGCTCAGGCTGGGCTTATGAGAGGTCCACTTGAAAACCAACACAAATAACAACAGCAATAACAAAACACACACACACACAAAAACAAAAACCACAGAACACACACACAAAAAATCCTGTATCCAGTGAATTGGATGAGGCCAATACGTAGCTGCCTAGCTATTTTTAAAGGGAAGACTGCTGGTATAATAATAATTTTTTAAAAGGGGGGGTGAAGGGAGAAGAGAGGAGGGATGGAAGATGTGCACCAACAAAAACGTCTGTAACTTGGTAATTTGCCCTTCAGCCTCTTTGATGACCTGTGTGATAGAGGGTGAAGGGAACCATGCAGCTTTAGAGGCAGTGATGCAGTTCCACTGGGTACCATCAGCAGCTGTTAAAATAAAATGCAGGGCAGCCTTTAAATGGGAAATAACTGGATTTCTTAATATATAACTATACGTGTCATAGCCTGCAATAATATATCCCTTGCACTAGATTCACCAAACTGCTTTTGATCAAATGTTATGTGTGAGAAAAGATTATTTGATTTTCCCAGTCAGAATTAACCTGAGGAGAACTTTGATCAGCGAGGTACAACTGCCTTTCTGGGAAGCTGATGAAAAACCCAAGAGCACCAGCCACCTTTTAACTACACCACCACTGCTGTAACGTTGTCTTAAATGTTACCTTGACCTAAAAAATCTGCATCATGGTTGCCACGACTATGACCTGGATTCTCCACTGTATGTAGCTTGTCTCATGATCAAAATGAGTGTGGATGAGACAGACACAGCTAAGTAAGAAAGGTAAGGCTGTCTGTCCATCAGCTGAGTGTTGGTGTGTAAGGTTTCACTAGATGCCAGGCACTGGGTAATCTTGCCCCTTTGATTCAATCAAATCACTGCAATTACAACAAGGTCTACACGAGAGGGCAGCAGTACATGCCAACATGCCTGGAGCAACAGACGCACCGCTAGTTGGAAAGCAGATCGTCTAGGCATACAGCACATGAGAGAAAATCACTAAGATACACAACATCCCATCTTTATATGTGTTATTTCAGAAAGGATGCAGTGATGCTTACAAAGAGCTGTGTCCGTGTAGCAGTGAGTGTGGTTGAGGCACAACTGATGCAGTTCCCGCAGTCTGTAAGGAGCGCTCAGGCCTGGTAGCTTTCTAAAACCTCTACTGCTGTGAGTTGAAACATTCCCCTGGGCCTGGTGTATTTCCCCAGGACTGAGAAGTTCTTGTTTTATTTTACAGCTCTGCCACAGATTTCCTGTGTGTGACCCTGGGCGAGCTAATATAATTCCTCTGGATTGGAGTCCCCCAGCTGTAAGCTTGAGATAATGCTGTTTCATCCCCTTTGACTTTGTCTATATATACTGCAAGCTCTGTGGGGAACTGTGCCTCATTTCCTATTTGTTTGGCAAATAGTACTTAGCCCACTGTGGTCCTGATCTTGGCTGTGCCATCTAGATACTATTGCAATAAAGTATATCTCTGCACGGTACCAAGAGGATGACAAGAAACCACTCTGAGTTACCTTTAGTGTAAGTGAGAGCAGCATGCAGGCCTGATAGGGGAGGATGGAGGTTTCTGAAGGTGAATTCTTGTTTAGCTTTAAACTGCTTTTTCTCTAAAGGGATAAAAAGGAAAGGTAAGTAAAGGAATAAAAACCCTCTTATTTCAATTTTAGTTCAACCACTTGTTTCAAAGTGATGCTATTACAAGAGGCAGCCTAAGTCCTTTCCCAAGTGCTATGTGGAGCGTGTTGTAGCTGATCAGTACAAACAATTGACTGAGCAGGCTGAATGTGCTCAGTGTGCTTAGCGTTCCAATATTTCCACAGGTCTGCTGATGTCCTAACAACATGTGAGCACCTAGTAATCTGCTGTGAAAGGTTGCCATTTCATGGTTGTCCGTAGAAACCCTTTGGTATTATAGAGGCTGAAAAGAGAAAGTGCACAAGAGTTAAGCCACAGAAGAAGGCTGCCTTTCTGCAGCTGTTTTCTGACTCTGGAGACTCGTACAGAAGGAGCACCCCGCAGTTAGGCTGAGCACAAAGACTTTAGCGCTGCTGTTCAGTTCTGAGATCAAATATCATTTTAAGGCATTTCCATTTACATAACAATTAGTGCAACCACAGGCATTTGACAAAGCAGTGAGTAATCAGCTGATGGAATCTTATCTCAAGTCCTGCTCAATCAAGTTCTTACTGCTACCTTTGTCCACAGTTACCCGGGGAACTGTTCAGCTGAAAGCACCTGCTTCTGGGTGCTTCTGGCACCCTGCTTTGGTAAGAAAAATGGACTTAGACCATCCCAGGCATGCAATAAGACAGGACAACCACTTACTTTGGGTACTGTGAACAAATGCAAAATTAGGACCAGTAGCCTGAGAAGTGTGAGTACCTGGTAAAACTGCTTGTTTGACATTGTTGGAACACAACACACACATATCTGCTTTTAGACAGGGCTACTGTTGCTTTTGTTAAACTGGAAAACGAAGGCCCAGGGAGGTGAAGCACCTCCACAGAAGGCTCATCATCTCTATGTACTTACTTCTGAATGTGAATCCTTTACTAAAATGTCCACTCTGATCTCACAGAAAATGCAGTTTTCCAACAACAGTTCACTCAGGATGGAGGGCCATCTGGCTTAGCATCCGGTCCCTAGCTCTTGAGCAAGAGGTAAATGAGCAGAGGCAGCTAGCTCAGTAGTAAGCAGTACTGTGGTCTGGAGTTACCAAAATATCCTACACAGAGGAAGCTGCTTCTAACCCTTCAATCAAAGGATTAATCTTGTCCTGATAGCAAGGGATTTATCTGCTTTTCAAATTAACCAATGGAAGCACTTCAAAAGAAGTGACAATATCTCCATTTGCAAGTGTTGGGCCAGTTCAATCAATAAAGCCACAATGATTTTACCTATGAGATCTAATTAGTTTGTTTTAAACTTGGAGCTTTATCCTGCAAAATGAACGTTTTCATCCACCATTGATTTTAGCACACTAGTTTCAGAAATGCAGGAGGAGTTTGGTTCTTTACAGGATTAAGCCAATTTAAGTTCATTGGCAGGGACTGCAAAGTGGGAAAGCTGGAATTAACAACAATAACAAGCTATTATATGATGAACTGTCAGGCTTGTTTTCTTGTAGTGCAGATTATCAAGACTCCAGTTACCTTCACCAGTTTCTCAGCTTCAAGAAGTAAAAATACTCTTAAAGCCTGACCTAAGAATAAAGGTAATCCTCCTGGCATTGCTCTGTCTCATTCTGGCTATAGAAACACATACGTTCTCTGATGCACACAGAGGGTGTGTGGCATTTCATGGCATTTGTGTCTGATCAAAGCCAGAAGGTGAAAATGTAACTGAAGGATATTAACAAAAGGAACTCAATCTGAACTATGCAATTTTGGGATGGCTGCATCTGCAGATAAAATTTGAGTCTATTATGATTTCTTCTGAAGTAACTGTACTTAGCTAACTGATACTTATGCCAGCAAATACAAGTTGCCTATTTTCCTAGGAAAACAACAACAACAACAACAACAAAAGTGAACTTTGATTATAGCCAGATTTAGTTCCACTGGCAGAAGCGATAACCAAGCATGGCATGTTTTGATTTGAAGACACGTCAGAATCTACAGTGGTTTGAAACCATGCATCAAAAAAGTGGGCAACTTACAGTTACACAGTTACACTTCTGCTGTAATTCATTACTGCATGGCTGAATTGCAGTTTCACCTACCTCTGTCTGGCTCAGCCAGAAGCTCATCTCACAGCTCAGAAGTGCCTTCAAAAAAGCATTCTCTCGATGGCTCTCTCATGTTGTGTGGACTCACAGGCAACATCTGTCAAAATGGAAGAGTTCCCCTCCTTACAGGCTTGCACAGATTCAAATGACGTGACTGTACCCACCAGGGAAAAGGCTAGAGTACCCTAAACTACAAGCATGCTGTTTCTGACCAGGCAGCTTTTTTTTCCTGGAAAAGATACCAACGATCTGAGAAACAAAAATAAAGATCACGCAGTGCCTTGTCACTGAGTTTGACAGACAACTCAATTGCCCTCTGCCCCTTTGAATGTATGGCCCTACTAAACCCAAGGAAACCCATGATATTACAGTGTACCTTTACAACCTATAGCAAACAGCACTCAGTGATTGCAGGAAACAGCTGGATTCTTGGAAATGCCTCCTAGGCCTGGCAAGACACCAATGGCAGCACACATCCCAGAGATGGCTCCTGGGGCACGGCATACAGATTACTCTTGAAGGTCATTTGAAATAACTGTACTTACCCTGTAATTTACAGCACAGGAACTTGCCCCCGTGACCAGCTGTTAGGCATTTTGTAAAGCTGCTTCATTTTTTGCAGGCAGATGGGTAGATCTTCACTTACGCATTTCTCTGTTCTGTAGAACAAGCTGCAGTCCCAGGTTTACACAGGTGTTCCTCTTTATGGATGGACTAGGAGTGCCTCCACCAACGCTGCCTGATGACAGCATCCTTTTAAACCACGGTAACTCCTGCTCTCTCAGATACAAGGAGATTCTGAAGGCTGCTTTAAGTGTGACTCCTGCCCACACATATTCCCACACTCTTCGTTTACCTTGGTGGCACTTCTAAGGAGCACTTCTTGCCTATTCTACATGTATTTTCTACCTTTTTAATAGCTTCATAGTAGCAGGGCTTTTCCTACTCATCCTGTTGGCACATACCCCCTACCTCCTTCATGGACTCCACTCTGGAAACTGAATTCCTGAGCACAGTACATTGAGCTGTCAGACCCAGCAAGGTATGCGTGCATCAAAACCAGAGCACCTGTAAGATGCTGTCCTACTGGGGAAAAAATAAAAAAAATAAAATAAAAAATTAACGCTCTGTCCCCTTAATCACAGCAACTTCTCTCTAGAACAACAGAGGGCACCACTCCTCACTCAAAAAGCTGCAGCTGGAAGAGGAGCAGCCTCGCACTGAGGTGAAAGTTTGCTAAGTAGAACATCTCTCACTGTCGGTGGTTGGGATCGCATGCCCTCCCCCAAGGAGGCTCAGCCCTGCGTCTCCCGCTGCTGCGGGAGGGCTCTGGCTCAGAGCTGCGCTCGGATTTGCGCGCCCTGTCTCTCTTGCGGGTCTCGTTGCAGACTGTAAAGGGTCACTAAGCAGTCACTTACTGCGCAATACGTTGAGATTAGGGTCTTACTATGAGGCAAGAGGGCTGCAGAATGCAGCTGCGGCCCTGGCTCCTGTATATACTCATTTTTATTTGTTTGTTTACAGTGAGCTTGTAACGTAAAATGCGTCAGTACGTGTAACATAAAATGCAAAACAGGGCTGGAATCCGGGTTCCTTCTCCCAGATGACCACGTTATCTCCTCACTCTTCCAGCCACAGCTTCCCCTGCCACCACAGTCAGTCCTGAAGCAAAGGAGCAAACCTACTTAGGCTGTTGAGAAAGCACACATTTGCTCTTTTCCCTCAGCGCAAAGTCCCGGGGCCGAGCCCCGAGCAACGCTCAGGCCGAGCGGTCAGCACGAACGCCGCCTCCTGAGGGAACGCGCCCCCCGTTGCCATGGCACCGCCGCGGCCCCCGCCCCCTCGGCGCACCTCCCCCCACCTCCCTGCGGCGGCGCAGCACGTGCCGGGCAGCGTGCGCGGCGGTCAGGTGGGAGCGCGCGTGATGGCCGTCTGTGCCTCGCGCTGTGGCCAGCCGCCGGGCTGAGGCGGCTCCCGCGCCCTGACGGGGCATGGACGCGGTGTTTCGTCACGAGCCGTCGAGCCTTGCCGCTGGAAGCCGGGATCCAAGCCTGCAGCCGTTTTGGGCAGGGAGCGTGGACCGGGGTCACTGCCCTGGGACGGCAGCCCCGCAGCCAGCACGAAAGGCTGCAGCCCAATCTTTACCTCAGAGCCGTGCCAAGGGCTGTGCAGATGATCGGCTGCTGCTGTGTAGAGATGCTTTGCAAGCAGCGCTATGTGTAAGCAAGGCTCTGTGCTGCCTGCTGCCAGCAGTGGGGCTGAAGCCTTGGGAACTATGTTGGTGAATGCAGGGAGCGTCGATTCCGCTTCAGCATCCATCAGCCCGGGCTCCTTAGCGCAGCTGGGGCTCGTAACGCACTCGGGGAGCCCTATTCTGCTGAGTAAGAGGGTGCCACATTTACATAGCCCTTTTCCTGAGGCTGTTCTTCAGAAATGGCTCAGTTGTGAGACTGCTGTGACCGCAAGCCTTTCTGTTTTGGTATCTGGTTCTCCGGCTTTGGTCTGGATAGAGATGTATCACGCAGACCTGGCTCACCTCAGCACCGAGCGGGATGAGCAGGGGCACAGCTTGGAGGCGCTTCCCTGGGCTGCAGTCGCACAGACAGCAACACCTGGCAGATGCCTGTACCTGGGGATCTTCTGGTACCAGAGGATGGAGGAACCGAGCTCACAGAGCTCTCAGACAACATTTGTGCCAGTTAGTGTTGTGTCCTTGCTGGTAATTGAGCATAAACTGTGATAAACTTGGTGGGGAAGGGAATGTGGATGTGTTTCTATTGAGGAACAAATCCTCATTTTCTTATTTGACCCTAGAAGATCTTGGCTGAGGTAGAAGACTGGTGAAAATTAGTGCATGTGCTTGTAGCCTGCACCAGGATCAACAGGGTCAGGGAAACCGAGCTTTGAAAATACATAATAGGAAAGAAAACAACAACAGAAGGTCTCTACGGATGCTGGAAAAAAGCTGTCCCCTGGCCCTTACAGAGCTGCCTGAAACCATGGTCCCAGCTTCCTGGAAAGCACGAGGCCACGGCCTGCTGCCTGTGCCATGCATGACCTGCCTCCTCCAGGCGCTGCTAGGCAGGAGGAGGCATGCTGGTGCCCCAGGAGCAGGCAGCCATTCATGTGTTCAGGGAGGCAGAGAGGACTATGCTGCTTGACTTGGGCCTGGGTGATGGAGGCAGTGGCAAGGTTTGTGTTCAAGGGAGGTGGGCAACCTGGAGACCTGTGACTACATAAGGGACCCAGAGACAAGTGGCAGCAGCAGCTCGCTCTGGCCTGGGTTTGTCTGCGACTTGCACAGCTGCTGCTAGCGGTTTCTCTGAGCTGTTCTGCAGCATAGCCAGCAACAGTGAAGAGAGTCAGGCTTTCTTGAGTGAAGCTAGCTCTAAAAATTACTAGTGTTATTTTACAGAGAGGAAATTAGGCATTTCTGTTTCTTGTTTTCTTTAAGGTCATGTTTTAAGTACATTTCTGCAGCTAACAGGCAGGAAACTTCTCAAGTGAAGGCAAAGATCACATGACTTCAGGAGCTGATGTTCGAAGAGGAAAGGAAACACATTGTGGGACCCACAGACTATAAATTTGCCTGTGCTGAAACACTGCAGTGCATGCAGTCCCCAGGCTTGCTGAGTATTGAACGTAGTCAGTCTGCCCCAACTAGCAGTAAAAATTAAACCAAGCCAACAAACAAAAAAGCCCCACAACTTAGACTTAGGACCTACTTCAAAACCAATTACGCTCAAGAAACAGACTCACACTGACTTAATTGGTAGGTCAGGCCTTTCTTAAACAGAGTGAATAGTCAGTTTGAGTTCTGTAACTGTAATCTTTCCAAACATAAAACTTTCATTGCCTCAAGTGGGAGTTATATGATATTACCTTCTGCTGCCTTAACAATCTTTATTTGGCACACTGTGGTGGAACCTTCCGTGCTGTCATAATGTACTGGGTAAGTAAGACCTGTTTTCAAACTTTATTGCTTAAGAAAATACATTTACCCCTTTATGTTGTGTCTCCTGGTTTGTGAGAAATACAGTATCTATCCCAGCGTATGCCATATATACAGCACCCAGTCCTGCACTCCTAGCTCCCAGGAAGCACAGGTAAGAGTTGCACCATGTATTATAGAGTTACAGAAAGTAGATAGGAATAACCAGCACTGATATTTGCATGCAAGTGAATATATATTTAAGCCTGCCAGGCTGTTGTCTGTTGCTTATATGTATCTATTTAACTTTGAGAAAATGTAAAACATAGTTTGGCTTAGGCTCCAAAAGGATCTGAGGAATCCTGGAATTGAATGACAACCTGAAGAGCTGACTCTTTGGATCCCTCCTGGCATTTGCCTCTTGCCTCCAGCAACAGTGGGTTATCAGCCCCAATTACAAGCCTCTTTTAAATCTGTTTGTGAGGCATTGCTATTATCTGAACATTATTGTCATGTTTTGCCTTTATGTTTTATGTAATAAATTAATAGACTCCATTAATGCCGTAACTCTGCATGAAATCATTTGGCACGGTTGATTCAAAGCCTAATAAAAATAAGCCATCCTGCTATTGTACACAGTAAACACTGAAATTGGTTAAACACCATAAGGATCTTAGTTTATAGCCCAATGAAATCTAAGCTGATCCATATTCCCAAGAGCTGGAAATGTGACGAAGACACAGAGCCTGGTCCTCACTCGGGTTTCACACCTCCCAGGTTGTGTAGGAGGGGTAGTGATGGGCTTTTTTCAGAAGTGTTCATGGTTCTGCCATTTCTGGCCATGTCATAAATTGGCAGGAAGGGCTTCGACGTACAGTGAGGCCAATTCCCTCTCTGGTGAGAGGCTACACGAGCACGGTCAGCCCAATGTAGCTGTTTAGGTATGCAGGTCAAAGCAAAATAGCTGGTGAGCTGCAGAGCAGAAGGGCTGCACCCAGCTCCCTTTCATCCTCGTGACAGCCCCATGCACAGAACAACGGCATCCATGGCCAGCAGCAGTTTTTTACATTGCCTTCGATACACTTTGCTTTCACCAAACTCATGTCGACAGGCACAGGGCTGTGAAGTAGCAGCCCTGAGACTGAATGGGAAAAATCACTAATTGGGATCTTTCTACGGTATCTTTTTCTAGTCGAAATTAACGTTACTATAAAGTGCAAAGAGACACACACCTACTTCTTAACAATCGTGTTTGAACAGTTTCAGAGAACAACTTATTTTTCATCCGATGTATACGTCCTCTTGTATCCCAAAGGACCACTGGAGTCAGCACGAGTCCCGGACTTTGCTGTGATGTCTGAGCTCCAACTTCATTCTGTCGGTGCCGAGGTACAGGGCACTGGTGCTGAGGAACCAGAAGAGGGAGCAAGAAGCACTCTTTTTCTCTCTTACATAAATGCAGGCTACTGTTGGAGGGCTTCCTTAATTTTGTTTCCCTGGAACAGGAAGAATTTTTGAAGAAAAGCTGGTGAGCGGCTCAGATATTAAACCTGCGGAGGTCTTTAGGGTGGTGTATTCCCATGCTGTGCATTGTCTGCCTGCTCCCACTACTCTGCTCCCACTGCCCCAGAGATTCGGCTTCTCTAGCTGATTCCCAGCTGGGGCGTCCATCATTGCTCTGGAGTTCAGGTACTCACAGAACTGACCGTCACGTCCATCATCACGTTTGCTCATGGTGAACAAAGACAGCATAAACACACAGCAGCAGAAACGCAAAGGATTCATTTTAAAAGACAAAAGTAGTATTTTGCGGGAAGAAGAAGGAAAAGGTCAGCATCAGGAAGAAGCACATCTGTTCCACGTGCGCTTTACGCACTGCTTTGTGGAACACGCACCTCTTACACCGGAATTGGCCAACGTTTCTTAAAGGAAACCGAGCGCATTGAAACCCAGCTTCAAAACGTAACGAGGCGTGCAGCGATCGCCGTCAGCTGCAGCATCACACTTTGGGATGCTCCGTGCACCTATTGTTATTACCTATTATCCTAAGGTTCTTAATTAGTAGACAACCCCATTTTGCGTATTAAAGTTTTTATTCCTTAGTAAGAATTTTTTTTTAATCACAAAATAGTGTGGAAATATTTAGATAATAGAATTCACGGAGTGCTGGAAAATACGGAATATAAAGATCGGTCTCTAATATATCACATACTAATCTGTTCTAAACCAGCTGGTTTCTTGCAGACAGGATTTATTTTCTTTTAATAATTTAAGACAGCGTAAGCTTGTATCAAGCGTAAGCATCGTAACAAAAGTGCAACTTTTTCAGCAAATCCTCCCAAAAGATATTTAACTCAAAATATCATTAACACGTATTTTCTCCCTACAAAAATAGCATGTCAGACATCATTAATTGGATGTATTAACAACTATGTACATACAGCCACTCGGTAGGCCGCTAAGGTCTGGAACGTTGTTTAAACACAGCGTTTGAGGCGAACAGCAGCAACAGCAGCAGCAATGCACCGAAGCGCCGGGCCGAGCCGGGTACGCGCTCGCGCCGAGTCAGACTGTTGTGTCTCACCTCTTACATAACATTCAAGTGAGATTTCTCACAGTGCTACCTTGGCAACAAACTAAAAATATCCAGGCAAGGTCTCGGTTTAAGCCTTATTATAAAAGCTTTATCTGTGTGATTATCTGGCGTCTGGTTTGGCTCCAGAAAGGGAAATCGCGGTGCTCGGGAGTGGGATGAGGGGAGAGCCCGGCCGGGAAAGTTGCCCCAAAGGTCTCGGCGTCCGATTGCAAAGCGGGAGGGGGGGGTTTCCTCCGGTTTGTGTCAGTCAGAATTTATGCTCAAACGAGCTCGGGCTGACGAGCCTCTCTCCGCTTTCTTAGGGAAGGGAGGGAGAGAGAGAGGGATTTTCTTTCCGTAGTTCAGTGCAGAAACATTCATCTTATACAGCACGGTTCGGGGGGAAATCTCTGGGGAACATACTGAATTAAATAAAGACGGGTGAGCACAGACGCACCCGCCGCAGCTGTATACCTCAGCCGAAAACAGAACAGCCGAACGCGGGGTTACATAACGGCACTGCCCTCCTTCCCCGCACGCCCGAAGCCGGCGGCGCCCCGGGGTGCCCAAGGCACTGCGGCCGCCCATAAAGTGCTGGCACAGGTGCGGGGCTCCGCCGCCCCTCCGCCCCAACCTGAGCCCGCGCGGCGCCGTGCGAGCATCTCGGCGGGACCCAGGGACACTACAAACCCATCACAATAAGGTGCGACATTTAAGTTACCTTAGAGAGAGAGAGAAAAAAAAAAAAGTATCCTTACTATTTCTCTTCCTTTTCTTCTTCTTTTTCTTTTTTTTTTCCTTAACATATGTATGCACTTATAAAGCCAAACATTAAAAAAATACTGAGTAGCAAATTTCGTCCGGGACGGTCCTCTGTGGGGCAGCGGCGCGGGGGGCTCCGCGGACCCCTCCGGCACCTCCTCCCGCCCGCCCTCCGCGCTCACGGCCCCTCGGTGCCGGGCTCTTCGGCGGTCGCGGGCTCCGCTTCCTCGCCGGGCTCGGCGGCGGGCACCGCGGCGGCGGCGGCGAAGGGGGGCGGCAGGTGGGGCGCCGGGGACAGCCCGGCCGCCTTTTCGGCGGGGCCGAGCACGGACGACAGGCAGGGGAAGGAGGCGGCGGCCGCGGCGGCCGCGGCGGCGGCAGCGGCCGCCTGCGCCGGGATGCCGGGGTAGAGCAGCGGGATGGGGGCGGCGGGGTAGAGGTACTTCTCCAGGCCGCCCTTATCCAGGAAGGGCTGCACGTAGGCGGCGGCGGCCGAGGGGGAGATGAAGTAGAAGGGCAGGCAAAAGGGGGCCGCCGGCTGTCCGAAGGGCGCCGCGCCGCCGCCCGCGCCCAGCGCCATCAGCGAGCTCAGCAGCGCGGCGTCGGCGCCGCGGGCAGCGCCGGGCAGGGCGGCGCCGGGCGGGGGGCTGCCGCCCCGCTCCAGCCTCGGCCGCTTGGGCGCGGGCGGCGCCTCGTCCCCCGCCGGCTCCTGCTTGACGGGCAGCGCGGGGAGCGGCCCGACCGGCCCTGCGCCGCGCTCCGGCCGCGCCTCGGCCTCTCCGCCGTAGCCGCTGTCCGTGTCCGTGTCGGTCTCCGCGCCCGGCTCGGCGGCGTGAGTCCGCTGGATGACGGGCACGCAGTGCGCCTGGCCCTCCGGCTTGCGGGCCGGCGCGCGGAGGGGGGCGGGCGGGGAGGAAGAGGAGGAGGGTCCCTTGGCGAGAGGGCCCGGCGGCGGCGAGAGGAGCCGCGGGCCGGGCAGGAACTGCGAGGAGACGGCGTGCAGGTGGCCGAGGAGCTGGGCGCAGCGCTGCTCGCGGGGGGTCCAGCTCTCGGAGCGGGACAGGAACTGCAGCACCTCCTTAGCGCACGTCTGAAAGCCCGAGTGGAAAGCGTCCAGGTCGGCCTGCACCGGAGACTTGACGGAGCGCTCCCCTGCGGGAAAGCCCCCCGGGGGGGGACAGCGTTCGCCCGCCGCCGCCGCGCGCTGCCCCGCTCTGCCCGCGCCCGCCCCCGGGCCCGCGTACCGCTCTGCAGCGCGACGATCTTCTGGTGCTGCTGCTCCGTCAGTGCCGTCAGCGCCTTCAGGTGCTTCAGCGTCAGCTCCAGCACCACCGCCTTCTCCAGGTGCCCCAGCGTCTGCAAGGCAGGCGGCGGGCGCTCGGCCTCCTCCCGGCTGCACCACCGGGAGCCGAGGCCCCCCCGGGCTTACCGTGAGCTTGAGGTGCTCGGGCAGCAGGTCCTTCAGCTGCGCGATGCACTCGTTGATCCTGTCCCGCCGCTTCTTCTCGATCAGCCGGTGCGGCAGTTTGTACGTCTCCTGGCACGGAGGCGCCCGGCGTCACGCACAGCCCCGGGCCCCGCACACCCCGCACCGCAGCGCGCCGCGCCGCGCCGGGGAAGTTCGGAGCGCGGTGCCGGAGCGCCGCAGCCCGCCCTTACCTTGCTCTCGTCCCGCTTCACGCCGCGCTTGGGCTTGCACATGTAGAGCGCCGGGTACTCCAGCCTGCGGAGAAGCGGAGCTGCAGCCCGGCCCGGAGCGCGGCCCGGCGCCCCCAGAACGGGCAGCGGAGCGGCGGAGCCGCCTCCCGCAGCGCTCTGCAGCGCTCCGCTCGGGAGAGCGGCGCGGGGCGCGGCGGGGACGCTTACCCTATGAAATCGCGGTGCTCCAGCAGCTGCCGCTCGGGCAGGCGGGAGATGCCCTCGTCCATGGCAGGCGGCGGGCGGCGTTCCCTCGCTGCGCTGGCCGGGATCCGCGGGATGCTGCGAGCGGGCTTCGGGGATCCGCGGGCGGAGCTGCGCACATGCAGCCTCCGGCCCCCTTTCCCGTGCAGTGGCGAAAGCGTGCGGCTGCTCGGCCCCCCCGCCCCCGCCGCTCCCCCTGCCCGCCTCGCTCCCGCGCACCCGCCCGCAGCACCGCCGCGCCTTGCACCCGCCGCGCCGCGCAGAGCTGCCCGCGGGGCACGCGCGCCGCCGGCCCGCCCCGCACCCGGCTCACGTGCGGCGCGCGCCGGGAGGGAGGGGGCGGGGAGGGGGGCGGGGCCTGCGGGGAGCCCTCGGCGGGCGGCGGGGCGGGGGGGTCCCCGGGCAGCCCTGCCACAGAGCGGCGTTCCCGTGCGGCTGCCGGCGTTGCCGCCGCTGTTGGATTTTAGCAGTGTGGGGTTTTTTTCGCTTTTATTCGCTTTTATTCGCTTAATGTTTTTTTTTTTTTTTTTTCTTCTTCTTCCCTATTTCTGTCTTTTTAAATTTTTCTTTATTTTTATTTTTAAATTGACTTCGATCTCTGCGTCCTTTAATCTCCACTCTTATTTCCACTCTATAGGGCCGACCCCCGTCCCCGTAAGGCACAGCTGCTCCTCTCTGGAGAGGTGGGTAGGGAGGAAACCTCCGCCTCCCCCTGCCGGACGCTGCACGTCCCCGCACGTCCCCCCCTCCCTCTCCACCTCCCCGCTCACAGCCGCCGCAGGTGCCGCCGCGTGTGGTTGCGCCCCGCACGCAGCCCCGCACGTGCACGCAGCGCCGGCTCCGGGCGTCCGCCCCCCGCGGCTGCACCGCAGCTCTCTTCCCCTCCCCGCTCGGAGCGGCACAGGGCCGGCAACGTGCTCCTCTCTGGCCGGCCTGGGCTCTGCCCCGCAGCAGCCCCCAGGGAGACGGGAGACGGGAGACGGGACCCGCTCCGAGGGGAGCTGGGCGGGCAGCGGCTGACTGCAGGAGACGGCGCTGCCGTGCGCGGGGTGTGAGCGGCTGGGGAGGTTCGAGAGTCTCCCGCTGCCGGGCAGGGTGCGGATGGCACTGCGGGCACCTTCAGCCCCGTTAACCCGGTGACATTTTCACACTGTCAGCGCGACGAAACGGGGGGTGGCTAAAAATAAACTTGGGCTGCGTGCGCCGTGTTCCCATAGGTTATATTTGGGAATGCCCGAGGGAGAGGTTCGCGAGCTCCCGCTGGGCTGCTTGGAAAAGCAGTGCCAGCGAGGAACGGCAGCGGATGCGCGGGCTGCAGGGCTGCTTCCTTGGAAGGGAACGGAGGGGACTGGCGGCGCCCGGGCATCGCAGGCAGCGTTCAGCCGTGCCGTGTGGGATCGCTTGCCCCGAGGCAAGCACCCGTTTGGGCACTCGAGGTGGAGCTGCGGGAGAAAGTCTTCTCCTCCTGTCTGGAAAGCATCAAGAAAACCTCAGGTGAGCTCAAGATGGAGCTCAGCCCCGAGTGAAAGTCCGTGGAAAACTTTCGGGGAGTGCTGACTCAAGGGGAGCTGGAACTCTGAAAGAAAAGATAGCTGCCTCCAGCTGAGCCCTCCTGTGGGCGAAGGAATGGCTCTGCATGCTCTTTGCAACTCACATGTGGGAGTGGGAAGGAGGAGGACGATTCTGGAGCACCTCCTCTGGTACAGCACCTGGAGCATCTCTGGAGCATCTTCACCAGCTTCATCCCCTCTGGGACAACCTGCAAACCTTCAAATTGCAGAAACAATGTTCAGAACGAGACGTTGCTTCCAAGAGGACAAATCCTACGTGTGGGATTTCTCTGAAACCCAGCAGGAACGGAAATCGAAAATGATCAAAAGATGCAAAACATGATCTGAGACAGCTGGAGGATTTGCACAAGGAGTTCGAGCAACATCTGGAAACTTATAAGAGAGGTTTATAAGAGGTCACCTGCAGGCAAGGATAAAAGGCTTCAGTGTCCAGGGAGTGCGGAATCCTCCTGGAAGGTTCCCATTTTAAAATGGCAAGACGGATCAAAGAGGTGATCAGTAGCATGACCATTGCGGACAAAAATGCTTTTCAGAAAATAAGAAGCACAAGAAAAGCTTTGGCCAACTTCTGAGCCAGGTCAAACCACAGCAAAGAGTTAAGACACTGAAAAACCACTCAGAAAAGGAAATCAAAGGCTTGTTGGTCACCACAGGAAAAAACAGCCTCCTGCTGGAAACAAGGGTTGGCCAGAACACCACCTAACACCGAGCGTTCACCACCATTTGCAGTTTGTGAAGAAGGAATCAGTCTGCCTGTCCCTGCTGGGTCTGTGTGAATGCCATCTTTTGGAGAATAATTTGGGGGGTTTGTTCAGTGCAGTCCATAACCACAGCGTGAGGGAAGGCCTCTGAGGTGCGGTGCCTAGGGGCCAGCTTGATTGCTCCAGCTCTTATGGAATTGCATGCTCGCCTTCAGGGAAGAAAAAGAAGAAAGAGATTGAATTGTCTAGACTGGGTGTGTGACACGGAATCAGACATGAAATTAGGGAGCTAGTCAACCAAGTGCTACAAAATGGGGAGAAAAGAGGTTCTAGCTGAACCAGGAGAGGATCTGCATCACTTTGCTTGAGTAACAAGGTAGTAATGAAGACTGCCACTGTACGTTGGATGTCGACTTACTCATAGATTTTCTATTACGGGATAAGCAGACTGAGACCACAGGGTAAAAAAATGACATGAGAACATATAAAACCTGAGGTGAGTTGGAAGGTCTGGCTGCCCTGAAGCCTGGTAGGAGAAGCCTGGGGAGCAGGACATGCATGTAATGAAAGCTCTCCAGCTCAGCGGCTTGTGGTGCAGAAGCTTCCTGAGCCGGAAGTGAAATCTGTGTATAACGGGAAGCCAAAGACTCTGTGAGAGGCAGCAGCACTTGACAAGGTGCTTATTCTGGTTGCAGCAGAGCATGGGGCCAGTGAGATGGTCAGTCCTGCCAGCTCAGCCCTATGGCTCACACAATCAATTCAGTGCCACACACATACCTGACGTTTGTAAAATAAGGGAGAGAGCAACCATGCAAACACACAGCTGAATTCTGAGGCAGACATAAACCTGATGTGGGAAAGTGGCAGAGAGTGAAGGCACGATGTGCAGCAGTGGATGAAGGCCTCCAACCGGCTGCAGAAATGGTGCTGAGTCCAGCCTAGGAGAGCGGAAATCTGGATCCATTATTGGATGAAACTTAAAAAAAAAGGGAGAAGCTGATCACAGAGGCACTCCAAGGCCACGTGGAAAGGATGATATTAGCAGAAATGTCCCAAACCCCGCCAAACTTGGCAGAGTAGAGTGATAATTGGGCTGACAGTGGTTGAGCCGGTTAACCCGAGGTTGGTGGTGGTGACAGGAGAGCATGGGCATATCCAGACCTGGGGAAGTCAATTTGGTAAACAGGCACTGGAGCAAAAAGTCAGGTGTGAGGGTGGGCGGGCTGCTGCTGCCTACCCACTTCAGGGATACATCATAATGTGTGGAGGGGGGGTGCCCCACTGCGCCGTAAGCACCAGGAACTGGGCCTTGCACCATCAATTTGGAAATTCTCCTTAGAGTTGTGCCTTGACTGGGCAGGTAGCTGGTCTGTGAAAATTTGTCCCGCTTCCTGGAACAGTACAATTAAAGGTGGTCACAGCCCGGGGCTGCTTCCAGCCTGGCTGTGAGAGATCTGAAGCCATGAGACCCCCATGGGTCAGATCCTGTGCATGTGAAATATAAATGATCCCATCTGCCTGCTGGGTGCTTTGCAGGAGCAGTAACAAGGAACAAGTGAAACAGCCACCCCTGAATTCACTGCGGAGAAGCTGTCTGTGAATGATGAGCTCTTGGATGCTGCTGCTGGGTTCAGTTTGGGCATTCCCAAAGCAGCAGAAAGCTGTGTATTGGCAGGCAGAAGCGGTGCTGGAGGTCAGGGAAAATTGCTTCCTCAGCACAGCCTGATCAGCTGGTGATTCAGTGATGCTGGGGGCTTACATAAAGCGCCAGCTTGGCTGCTCTGATGAAGGGATGGCACAGCATGCCATCAGGAGGCCTTGAGTGGCCTCAGATTTTCGGGAGGCCTGCTGCGCTTGGGCTAATTATGGGTGCACACTGAGACCTTTGAACGAGAAGTGGTAAGTGCAGTTACACATGGCTGGAGATAAGCTCAAGGCTGGCAGCCTGTAGCTGGTCCCAAAGGAAAGGGAGCTGTTCCAAAAGACCGCCAGTTACCTCTGTTACACAGCTGGTGATGGGGAATTTCCACTGAAACAAACAAAAGCCCTGAGACTTTGTGGAGCTGGCCCACTCCCCTACCACTCACGGAGGTGCGGGTTGGTAGGACTCTGCTCACGTTATGGAAGGTTTGTTTGTAGATTTGTTAGCATTGCAAAATGCTTGCACAGGTAAAGTGACAGAGGGAGAGCATTTCAGTGGCCAACACAATGAGTTTTAGCTGTTTCAACCGGTGCGCTTCTTGGTTCAGTTTGCATGTAAGTTGTATTAGTGGTTGCACTGGAGGAACATTATAGTGAGGGCAGACTATGCATCCCAAGTACAACTTGTTCAAGCATTAAGAAAAATGGCAGCTTTGCAGCCACACACTGGACACGTCTAGGCATCTAGTGGTGATGCTTACGGACAGGAGCTCTGGGGCTAAATGCAAGCCATGTCATGGGTGGGAAATGGAAGAGGTGATTCTTCAAGAGGAAGGATGCAGAGTAGGAGATGCTTGTTTCCTCTCTTACAGCCAGACAGTGCTGGAAGATGCTTCCCAGAAAGCATCTCAGTAGCTGGAAAGTCAGCTGGGAAACCTGATTGCCCTCAAACAAGGTACACCTCTGGAGTACAACAACGTCTATCTTTCAAGCACGAAGGGAAATGCACTCTAATCCTGGTGAGTCAGTTTGGGTCAGTTGCTGCCTAGAAATGACAGCTCATGCAAACAACCTGTGGAGAACCTTGTTAAGTGATGCCCAGAGTGGGAAAATAATATTTTTTATTATTTCAAAATTGACTGACATTCTGGACTGTACTGGGAGTCCATACATTTCCAAAAAAAAAAATACCTTAGCTAAGCTAAGGGAAATATCCTATCGATAAGATCGAGGAAGGCTGTAGAAAATACATGCAGGAGATTAGTGCCCCATTGCAAATAACGGTCCCACAGAAACACGGAGAGACACCATGAAATAATTGTCTGACAGTCATTTCATTAATGGTCTGCCTTGCCTGATGTTTTTGTGTTTCTGATGAAGCAGCTTCTGGAAGCTGCAGACTATTTCACAAAATGCCCCAAAGCTTGTCTACTAGGGCACCAGTGCCAGATGTCCAAGTGAAAGACATCTTCTCCCTCCAAGTCCTAGGAGGTATGGGAGGATTGCACAAGGCTCAAGGGAGAAACGCTGAATCCAGAACAATGCAGCAGATCTGTGAGGCGGCTGAGATCCCTGAAACGTCTCCATGTGACTGCAGCCTGAAGGGTTGGGGTTGGTGGGATGTTTTTTTGCAGACTTAGTCAATAGGGCTTCTCCACTGAAGTGCATCAAGTGGTAAGACCCAGCGTATCCCAGTCCTTTCAAAATCCTTGGGAGCAGCAAAGCCCATTATCATATTTTGGTGAAAACCAGAGTATTTACCGTGCCTGTCTTTTAGGATGAGGATTTTCATCCGGGCTTTACCAGCCAGCCCCATGTAAGTTGTCTCTTGCTTCCCATCCTACAGAATGAGCTTGCATTTTTACTACTTGCCCTTTTATATGGATTAATATGATATTTCATGTTTGTTGTTGTTTTGTTTTAAGCATCTTTGTTCAGTATAGCCCAAACCGATGCATTTCTATGCCAGAGAACCTCTGGGTTTTGACCACCCTGTAACACTGGCATCATCAGTAGGTGCCAGAACACATCATGTTTCACATCTCCATGCCTGTAGAGTTCAGGCAAACTGAGAACTGGAGGCTTTCTCAGCAGAGAGAGGGAATACTAGCCTAGATTATGTGTTACCATTAATTACCCAACTTGTGCCTCCGTCTGGCAGCTGAAACACAGGCAATGCGGAAGATAGTGGCCCTTTCCAGCCTGGTCCTTTGTGCCACATGGTGCCCTAGGGATCTGCAATCAGTGCTTTGATTATTAGGGTAAAATTGGTCATAAAGGGGAAATAGAATGAAATAAAATGAAAGCGCAGCTATCAGTTTCACTTGAGTTCTGCGTGATCCATTTTAATTTAAATGGAAAATGACACATAACTTATCTACAATGGTTTAAAGCCCCAGTCAGAATGCTGTTGCCAACACCAGACAGTGACAAGTTTTAGCAGCACTATGATGGACATAAAGCTCTTTAGTATGCACAGAAAACCAAATATCAGACGCTCTGCTGAGAAAAACAGCTGGGCCTAGCCAAAAAAGCGTGGAGCCAGGGGCAAGAGGAGCTGCCTAGCGCAACCTCTCACTGTGTGGCTTGGCTCCTTTTTATCTGTTTCTGAGCATTTCAAATGGCAGGAGTAGAAAACACCCATCACAAGGGGTGCTATGAGGCAAAGTTGTGCATGTGAAGCATTTCGACATCCCCACAAGCCTGCTGCTACAGGGTGACCTCAGGCCAGGGTGAGCTCCTGGTGTCCCTCATTACGGGGATTGAGGAGCTCGGCTGGAGCAAGGGACACATGGCAGCTCCCAAAAGCAAAATCCCTCAAGCCAGCAGCCCATCGCACAGTGTTTCTGTGGTCATGATGTGTTACATGTGGAAAAAAATCCCACCTTGGAGAAGGTGAGGAAGGAGCAAGCAACACTTTTGCCTAGCATAGTGGAGATGGAGAAGCCCCAGCACATGCAGCTGGTGTCACAGGTGTCCCCGTGCCCTGGGACAGCTGGGGTGGCCATACCTGTGAGCTCCCAGCAGGGCAGGGGGGTGGGCTGGGTATGGGTGTCAGAGTCAGGTAGGTTGCATCGCCCCACCGCAGGCAGCTCTGGCCAGTGCCTCTTTCCTCGGGAGGAGGAAGCTCGCACGCAGGGCAGGAAGCAGCGATGGAACAGCCAGCTCAGGAAGGGGACAGGGCCAGGAGTTTGTTTTTAACCTGCTTCTTGTTTATTTAAGCTGGGAGGAAGGTGAATAAAAGCAGCCACTGAAAGGGGATGGTGGTGTCGCAAGCGGTCGGAGGCAGAAAATGCCTTTCCAATGTTTTTCACCAGAGCCAAGGTGTTAAAAACTGGTATCCTGAGCCTCACATCAAGCTAGCAGCAGGGGCTCAATGGCACTGCTTTGAAGGCTGGAGGAGGGCAGTGAAGCTGCCTGGTCCACTGCTGTAGGGATTTTTGTCCTGCTTATTTTGGGTAGGATAGGTAAAAGCAACTTGTTCTCCTTTGCACGGAGACATCAGGTTTGCACTTGGGGATGAGGAAGCCCTTGCTTCTGCTGTCAGCTGCTAGTGCTGCCCGTGCTATGGGGCTCGCTGCTCCTGCCCTGAGAGGCACTGTCTTGCAGACTTTCTGGTCCCACCAAGGCATGTAACGCTGTCCACGTATAGTTGATTCTGCATGTAGGGCAGCACCAGGTTCACATTTCTCCTGCATCACTCGTGCTCTGGGCTTCAGCTGAGGGCATATTTCTGCTCCAACGAAGCAGGGCTCACTGGTGAGATGCGTGTCCCAAGAGAAACTGGGTAAGAACAGGTGCTGCTTCCCAAATCTGCAGACCCATAGTGCCCCACAGCCCCTATCCATTCCCACCAGGTGCCATGGGAGACCCTGGCTGTGTGGGACTGGCAGTGGAATGCTGGAGTGGGGTCATCCTACATCCTTGAGTTTCCATCACCTCCTCTTGTTTATTTTACCTTGAAAGGACCAGAAAGGGACCCTTGGTTTTACCAACCTGAGTCCATGCACTTCAAAACCTTTACGCCAGTTTTAGGATGAACTTCTTCAGTGTCCTGTCCCCTTAAGAGTATGGATGTGCCCTAATATAGTTGCAATTCTCCTTCCAAGTTTGCTTAGAAAGCAAACGAAGACATTACAAAAATCCAGCTGACCAAAAAAACCCAGCTCTGGCCAGCCATTTCAGGCTAAGCTAATGCAATTATCATTCTTATCCATATTGTCATGCAGTTAGTCCCGCTGAGCCTAGTGCTCAACTGTCCTGATTTTTCATCATAGATTCTCTTTGTTCCTCTTCAAGTATTGCTCCTGATTAAAGGCTCTGATTTGAGAAACTTAATCTCAGATTTTATAGTGACAGTTGATTTTTCTTTCAGCAAGTTTGTTTGGTATGGATAAACTGACATATTACATTGACGTGTTTTTGACACCTTTTTACTTTTTGGTTTCCTTTGTGGATACTTTTCCTAATTCTTCTGAAAATATCGTAGAGCTCAAGCTCTCAGCAAGGATGATAAACCTGCTTGCAGGTGTTTCTATGTATGAGCAGAAGTGAAGTGGAAGCAGGAATCAGGAAAGCAAATGCCTGATGCAATTTGGGTCACACTTCCAAAGGGAATTATCATTCCTCACATGCTTTCTCACACAGCAGGACACAGGAGTGCAGGGATTGCTGCCTTGGATCCAGGCTCACAGTTCTTTTGCTTCCTTGTCTCTGAAGGTACCCAACTGCTGAGTGCCCCAGAACCAGAACAGGGGACACACAATGGCCGATTGGAAATTGTAACTTGGAAAAAAAAATAAATCCTAACCCTAGGCATTTCTCACTTGGAATGTCACCTGAAGAACTCTGGTGTATGTCCCATCCCTGTTGCATTATTATCTCAAGTGAGCTAAGCTGTACTCACAGCCTATATAAATACCTATGCATTGTTTCAGATCTCCTGAGCATTTCAGCAATCTCCTATGGCAATGAATCCCACTCTTGTGATGTGCTGCTGCTGAACACATCGCCATTCCTCCAACCATTTGCTGCTTTTTTTTAAAAATCAAATCAAACATCCTCTTTCCCTTCTATTGAGCAATAATTTGGACTTTCTTGAGCCTCCTTCCCTTGAGCTTTGCTATCTCCTCTCTGTTTTGGTCAGTCAGCACCAACTCTTGTAGATTCCCTTCCATCATTGTACAAGAGCTTTCCCATCATCTTGAGCAGGAGTTTCTTTGGCCCTTGATGCAGAACAATGACAGAATGATCTGTCCTCCTGGGTATCCATACTGTTAGCTCACCTGGACTGCAGATGTAGGATTAGTTATTTTGAGATCCAGGCAAAGAAAGTCACTCTATAGATAGGACCATACTAACATAAGGAGCTGTTTCAGCTGTGATACTAATAAGATTTGATTTTATTACTGTGATCTGGGCCAAGACTTAAGATGGGGACCTCAGCCAGTTTTTGGCCACTCCTTCTACCATCTTGTTTCCTCACAAGCCCAGATCCCCCCACTTGCCGTTCCCACGCCTCCCAGCAGGCTTCTTGCGACACAGAGGCCATTGACCTGTAAGTGCCAGGATGGCTAACCTAGTTTTAAACAATTGTACTTTCACCAGAAACCTAATTTTGCAGTTGAAAAATGTACCCCAGCAGCCCCTGTTTGTTATCCATAAAGCAGAGAGGTGGGTCTACTCTGACGGTGTTGGCTGGCAGAGTGAATGTAAAAGGAGGAGCTGGTATAGGAGAGCGATTAAAATGATCAGAGGGACAAAATCTAACACAGATCTGGTATTATGCCACTCGAAGAGCAGTGGGAGTGAGGGCTCAGTTGACAGCATAACTTTGAAGGTGGCAGTGAGAGTGAAAGCCAGTCATACGAGAGTCCCCGGCACAGCTGTGGACTCACTGTAGCTGCCCAGAGGTGATCTCCTGGGTCCCTGGGATCATGTAAAGCTAGCAGGGAGCTGCCAAAAACACTGCTGCTGCTGCAGAGGACACCTCTGTGCAGCACATCTGTGCTACTTAGGGATTCATGAGACAAAAGATTGTTTTTCCTTTTGCATTGTAGTTGTAGCTCACAGTTTGATGCACTGAATGTCCAAGGACGTGACTACCCAAGACTGTGCCTATGTAAGATGGTCTGTGCTGGCAGAAGGCAGGTGACAGACAGTCAAAGATACCACTGACATCATTTTGAGGCTGGGTGAATATACTGCAGCTGAAAAAGCACTAAAAATGGGCATTTATACACCCTTTACAGTCAACTGTAAAGATAGAATAGGCAGTGCGGTTGGGGATGCTTTCTTCTCAAGTTAGTTATTCTACACATCCCATTGAAAGACCCCACTTTCAGTCAACTAAAACTTTGCCAAATGATTTGAGGTGATGTTTTCCGTGCTAGATGTCTGCCTCTGGCTGACTTTTTTTGAGGGAAAAATTCAGCCAGTCTGGTTTGGCCAACTGCTGGCACCAAGCGCAAGAGGCAGGGGAAGGAGAAGCTGTTTCACACCATGCCAAACACTCAGTGTTTTGGTGACCTTTTCTCTGAACAGTTCTAGCACACCCCTGCTTTGGAGCGGTAATCTGAATTTTGGCAAGAGGGCCAGATGTTGTGTCAGGCATTTGCTTTTCATTTTCCATGAGCAAATTTGCTCCACTTGGTCACATTATAAATCCTGAAGGAAGGCAAAGAAGTCACGGCTTGCCTGTGGTCACCAGGCTGCATATCCACCATGTCAAGGAGGCCACTTGGCCAACTGATGGGCAAAGGTCCTGGTGGCCATTGGTGGCAGCTGTGGCTCAGCACAGGCTAGCACTGAGTGAAGCGGCCCTTTGGCCACCCTGGATTTGCACAGCAAGAATAGGGCCAGACTGACTCTAATGCAGAGAGGGAAAAGCTGGCTTGCAGACATCTCTGGCTTGCTGCATGGCGATGTCTGGTTAGCGGGGTTTTACAGCCTTGCTAATGAGCAACAGGGCTGTCAATACAGTATGATACGGTGGGATTTCTGTCTTTTTGTGATTTGATAAATTGCACCTAGACAGTTATGTTAGAGATGATTGTATCTGCACTGTTAAATATTGGGAGGCTTAGAAGTGCTAGGATTGAACTGACCTGTGCAATTTCAATTCACTTTCTGAACCACATTTAAGAGATACATATCTATCGCTACATTCTTCATCCCACACAGCTGGCCTTCCCATCTGAAGTCACATAATCTTAGTTACAGTGTATTGATATTCCACAATCTTTTGTTGCTTTTTTCAATATTGAACTCGAACTGGAAGTGTTTGAAATCAATTGAAATTTCACAAACCTTACTGTTGTTTTGTACCCTAAAAGCAACGCTCTTACTTGTCACTTGTGCAGCAGTGACATGAGAGAGGTGTTTAGGACTGAGACCCGACATTTGCCATTAGCCCTTAGTGGCTTTTATGTGGATGTCTGTGAACTTGCAGGCTTGAGCAGAAGGG
This sequence comes from Tetrao urogallus, assembly GCF_951394365.1. Lineage (NCBI taxonomy): Eukaryota > Metazoa > Chordata > Aves > Galliformes > Phasianidae > Tetrao > Tetrao urogallus. Next base: position 126,879,515 of record NC_136813.1, on the reverse strand, counting down.
GCCCAACTCTGTGCTGTGTGAACCACGGAGTGGCACAGGATGCTCAGTGTCATCTCAGTCACGTACACTGACCCCATTGCAATCCTTTAATGTGCCAGTCTCTCTGTCATCTGACCACTGCCTATACCAACACCCCTGCCTACTGGTATTTATAAAATAAATACATCCAAGAGTTTTAACAGTAACAGTGCTACGTGAGCAGGCAACCAAAGTTCCTACAGCATACTACTTCTAATATTGTTAATTCCTCCACAAGCAAAGGACGTGTGCATACAGGAATGAATGATCTTGCTGTAAGGGCACCCACTTGGGCTCAGGAGGCAGGAATGGGCCAGCCACAAATGGCCCATGTGGCCTTGGATAGACCTTGACCCAACTCACCAGGGTGAGGGAGTGGGGTCAGAAAGGGTTCTGATTTAACACGAATAACTCCATTAAGGACTGGATGATGAAAAATTAATGCTAAGAAATGCAGAGCAACGCAAACAGCAGGGAGTGAGTGACAGAACAAGAGAGTTGCGGTCACTGTATCTTTGAATCTTCCATGTTTATTAGAAGATTTCAGTCTTGTTTCATTAAAATGGTTTTCATTTTATTTAGTGTACATCCTCCTGTGTCTCATGGTTATTACCCATGGATGCCCAAGGGATTTGTGCAGCTGAGAAGCTTAGCTGTCTTAGGTGTAGTCAATTCTGTGGGTAACACTGATTCAAAGTGAGCAGAGTTTGCAGCTAATTAAAATGCTACACTTCAAAATCACTTTTCCTAATTACTAATATTTAGCAGCACTATTTTAACTGCAATTTCCATGTTCCGTGGGGATTTGAACTCCGCTAATTTCCCACTAATTCTCTTGGCACCATTTAGCATATCAAAATGACCATGAAATTGGAAAACCTTAGTCATTTTTCTTCTCCAGGAATTCATGCTGGCAGTAACAGGAAAAATATTTGGTAAAGCAAAAATGTGGCCAGATTCAAGCCCTTTTGCACTGTTTCCTCACCAAAAGCAGCTGTGCTACAATTCTTTCTGACCGAGAGGAACACAGGAGCAGCTTGAGCCACAAGTCGGGATACCCTATAAAGCTGGGCAGAGAGGTACTGCTAAAAAGCATTTTCTTGGTCATAAAATGAGTCAATATCTGCTGAGATCAGTATCTCAATCTTTTAACTCCCATTCTTGGCACTGGCTGCTGGAACTGAGCTGCTATGCCTGTGCAACATCAGACACCAAACCACTGGCAGAATGAATGCTAGATCCCAAGCGTGCTGTTTCCCAGGCTCCTGCTCTGCCTAGCAGACCACACTCCCTCCTCCTGTAAGACAGCAATGTCCTTTACAAATTGTGAAAAAGGTAACAGGAACATGAGACTTCAGTTTGGAGTAAGGCACAGTGCATTTGCAGCGCTCCCAAGTAATCACAGCAAGTCAAACACATGAGTAGCATCAATACATGAATTTGCAATATGAAATGTTTAGTTATTTAGCAATAGAATCTTCAAATTGGCCTCCAGCAGTTACTCTGAAGAGTTACATAAACATTCAATACAAATAAGATTATTTTTTTTTTTTAACTGAAAGGGAATACACAAATCCCTTCAGTAAACGCTTGTCTACACAGATCAATGTCAGCTCTCATTCATTCACTGCTTTTAAGTATTTGAGTTCATTCCTCTTATTTGGGTCTTATCCACCTTGCTTTGTTGTAGATGCTTTAGAATTATAGAATTATAGAATTGTTAATGTTGGAAAAGACCTCTATGATCTGGTCTTGCAGTCCATCCCCACCGTGCCCACTAACCGCATCCCTCAGTGCCACATCTACACATTGCTTGAACACCTCCAGGGACGGTGACTCCACCCCTCCCCTGGGCAGCCTGTGCCAATGCATCACCACTCTTTCGGAGATGAAATGTTTCCTAATACCCATCCTGAACCTCCCTCTGTGCAACTGGAGGCCACTGTATTTGATTGAAGGAAATTCTGCCTTTCCTAGGTGCTCTAAACACAGCCCCTTTCTGGTTCTCTGTTGTGTGCCCAGCATCCCACAGCCAGCTCCACACGGAGCCTTCCCTTACAGCTCCACTCTGTCTCTTCTTTGCAACCAGAGTATCAGGAAGGCTTACATCATGGCCCTGGCCCCACTGCAGCATCGCCTGCTGACCCTCATAAGCTTTACCTTGCCTGAGCCCATCTATCCATTAGAGCAATGAAGCCTCACTGATCTTGGTGGGACGAGCCTAGCAGCAAGAATTTGTTCTTTTGCGTTTGCTTTCCCCACTTGTAAACTGAGCATCATAATACTTGCCTAGATCAAAGGGGGTATGGCGAGAATTAAATAATTAATGTATGTAAAGCACTTTGAAAGATGAAAGATGCTATATAAGTACAAAGTATTAACTACAAAAAAGCACACAGCCCTGGTTACTGATGTAACCCTCCGGTTTATTCTATAAGAAATGCATGAAATCTAAATAATTGCCACTAACAAATAGTGAGTTAGATTATGCCAAGACCTTACAAGAGCTGTGCAGGGGACTGAGAGCCTTTCGTGCTCATGTGGCTGATTTAGGGCTTCTGCATGAGCAAGCAGGAGGAGAATGTCTGCCTGCAACCAGAATTTGGAAGGGAAGGCCCTTCCTGGATCACCTGATCATCTCGAGCAGCCATGTCAAATGGTGTAATTCAAAAACTGATACTGCCCTGCCTCGAAGCAAGTTATGTCTCATGCTGCTCTCCAACCTCGCTGCTCCAATGGTTAGAGACCTTCTTCTGATTTCCAAGCTAAACACACTCATGGCCAATTTGTATCCATTTGTCCTCCTGCCAACATTGTTTTAAGTTTAACACAAGGTATTTATAGATCCAGCCTGTCCTCTCTAACCTCTAATTTTGTCAGGTTGAATGAACCAATCCCTTTCAGTTTTCCACCGTTAAGTAGGGTCTCTAGCCCCTCTACCAAGCAGCCTACCAACACGTGGTTATGCCTGCTGCAGCCACAATTCATCTTTCTCAAACAGAGGTGAATAAAACTGTATGCAGCCTCCTTACAGGGTCTACCAGAACTTGCTTCCTGTCATTAATCTATTTCAGGCACTGTTGGAAGTCTGCGATGCAGCCTATATGATATGTACCTTTTTCATGGCTATGTCACGTTGCTGTTTCATATTAATTCCATGATCAGTTGATGTGCTTGAGTCTGTCACTGACATCTTATTTTTTTAGAGAAATTCTGACACTTGAGCCTTTCGTGCCAAACCTTACATTTGACACAATTGGATTTTGTCCTATTCTCATTGTTCCCATCCTCAAGGTCAGGCAGTTCTTCCTGTTTGATAGGCTGGAGCCTCTTGTGTATTGACAAGCGCTCACATTTGTGTGTCATCAGGAAATTTCACGATGCACCCCTCCCTCTTTTGTGTGACAGACAAATAATACTGACTGAGAGCAGTCCCCAAGTTGGCCTCATACAGTTGCACTAACAACTGTCCTCCAGAAACAGCACATCTTGCTTTCAGCCTTCACACTGCTATATCTCAGCTACCCTGCAGGGATGGCTGAGGTTCTTCTAGAACGAGAGGTGATGCAAGTCTGTAGGGCCTGCTGGACCGAACCAGTGCTTTAACAGAGGTTGAGTTCCCTTGGGCACATTGCAAAAGAGAGTCAAAATAGTTGTGAAGCCCTGACATTTCATAACAATGCTAAGCCAAGGAAATATGAGGCTCAGAGTCACTTTGGACGGGAGGGAATATTCTTCAACATCTGGTGGAGCACATGCAGTCATTCTGAGACCTATGTCCTCAGAAGACCTTTCACATAGAGGATCACCGGTCTGAGGACACCAGACCGTGCAGTAATTGCTGTTTGGAGGGAAACCCAGACTGAGGAAAGGTGAAGTGTGGGACAGGGGTTGGGCAACTGCTTCAGGGGAGAGATGGGCAGACATCAAGTTCATAATCTGCTGCTACCTACAAAAAAGAGTGGGAAAATTTGTTTTTTCATAGAGGTGATTTATAGGTGGTTTGTATCGATGCAGCAGTGCAGAAAGAAAATGGATACAGATGAGTATCCCTCCGGCTTGTTGTGAGAGCATGTGAGCAGCTCCATAGTTTCTAGGGTAAGCTCAGGAGGAGACTGAAAGAGACAAGCATATGCTATGTTTTGCAGTCTCCAGGGAAGATCACAGGCTCCATTTTTGAACTAGCCGAGAGCTAGGGGGAAGCCTTGCCCACACTGGAGTCAGTAACAAAGTACGGTTGGACTAAGACGCCAACTCCAGTGTGAAGGTTCTTCAGGAGGGTAGAGTTAAGACTAGAGATTAGGAAGAAATTCTTTACTGTGAGAGTGGTGAGATGCTGGAACAGGTTGCTCAGTGAGGTTGTGAATGCCCCCTCACTGGAAGCATTCAAGGCCAGGCTGGATAGGGCTTTGAGCAACCTGGTCTAGAGGGAGGTGTCCCTGCTCACAGCGGGGCATTGGAACTTGATGATCTTAAAGGTCCCTTCCAACTCAAACCATTCTATTATTCAGTGATTCATGGCTCCAAAAGTGACTCTGAGGAAAGACAGACCTTAGTGCAGGGTCTGGCTGGAGGAAGGTCACAGCCATCTGCTTCTAAGAGGCAGAGAACTTGTCAGCAAACTGACTGGGAACACAGGCTGGATCCCTTGGTCAGACTGTGCCGTCTGCAGATGTAAATATCTGTTCCAGACAACTTCTTGTGCCTTTGAGCACATCAAAACTTGAAGTACAGTTGGAGCAGTGAATAACTCAGTGAGACTACCCAAGTGCCAGCATGAGACCTTGAGCCAGCTGCAGAAACAGAGCCCTGAGTGTCTGTGAGTGCCAGAACGCCTGAAAAATGAGATACATATGCATACGCACCACAAAGTTTGTCCCGGATCTGTGGAGAGAGCACCTTGTTACAGCTGCCTGTAGTGTTACACCAACTCAGAAGCGCTTTATTTTTCCTGTACCTCTTGAAAAAAGGACTTTCTGGTTTGACTACAAAGCACTGACTGCATGGGACAAGCTGAGCGCGCTTGGCACCCCCTGCCAAGCAGAGGAGCTCCCAGTCTCCCACGCTGACTGATCCCGCCATCTCGGCTGTGCATCCCACCCACGCTGTCAAAATGAGCAAAGCCAGAGTTCAGTATCGGCTTGGTTTTAAATATCATTGCTGCAACAGGAAGGATTTCTTGCTGTCCGTCCTTTCTCTTCAGGACTCGCAGCTCTGAGGTGCAAGACCAGAGAGCTGAATGCAGAAAGCCATATTTTGCCTTTCTTTTTCAGCTCATCTTGTCCCTAAACAGAGAGACACTCAGATCTACATCCAAAGCTCCTACTCCTGCAGTTGCCGCGCTACATAAGCCACCAGGCTTAAGAAAAAAAATCTGAATTTGTGTAGCTATAAAATAAAGCAGCGGTACCCAAACACTGAAACTCTCTGTTGGCAGCAGAGAAGAGCAGGAGATGCCATACGGAGACTGAGCCAGCAGCACTGCAGGTTGCCCCATCCCAGAGGTGATGCCATCACAGGGCTTCTGGCCATCCTTGTGCCAGCACCAGCCTCCTCAGGACACTCCTCAGACTGGGTGGCCCTTGGCTGTGACAGGCATAGCCCTGCTACAGAAGCCTCTTTTTCTCTCCTGCAGAGTCAAGCATCACTATTTAATCTTCCTCATTAATAAGAAGTGTGAGCAGGAGCCACCATCCTTCCCCCACCACCCCGCGTCACGCCATTCTGAGCCTGGTTGCGTGTCCGTGTGTGCGCATCCCCGTGAGCAGGTCCAGGAGCAGACCTAATCATTATCCATGGCCGGAGCATGAATAAGAGGATTTGCCTCCCTTTAAGCAAGTAATAATCAACACCCGGTGAGAAGGACTAATGACCGTTACATCTCATTAATGTGTTTTGACAGACAATAGCCTCTATGAATACACTTTGCAGAAAGACCAGCTTTGGAGAGGGCACGGTGTTTGCAAACTCACTTTACCTCATCTTTAACCCCCTTCGCTCTGCTTAGGGAGATGCAAAGGACTCCAGGTTGGTATAAATGCTTGCTGGAACAAGGAAATGTATATGCTGGGCTGCAGCAGCTGGCTTTACCCAATGTCTTGTTGTTGCATTGCAATTTCTTGCCTCTTATTTCTCCATCCTGATTCTGAGCGACTGGCAGCTGCAGCTCTCAAGGACCCCAGTGCAAGCCTCGTGCAGAAGCATAATAAATGTGACTTCCACTCCAAAGAAACTACAGCAAGAGTAGGCGGTGAAGTAGAAACAGTGAGACCATTATGGACAGTGTAGCTACTGGAATGTTTTCTAGGGGAGATCTCTGTAAATGCCAGGGGCACTGGTTGGGCTCAGCTGGAGGCGAGGAGCTGCAGGCACAGGGCACCTGAGGGAGCTTCAGCAAAAGCAAAAATGGAGGAACTTAAATTGGTGTGGCACAGCCTCTCTGGGGGTGCAAGACATGATTTATTTGCCATCTGTGAGGCCTGATTTCTTCTGTACACATAGGTTTACCTGGTGGTCACGTGTGGTAGCTAGGGCCAGCAAGGTTGTTAAATACATAGCTGCTGTCTGGGGTAACCTCACATAAAACATCTCCTCTTCTACCACTTTTCATATCCATCATTCTGTCCTGTGAAACTGGAGTGCTTCACACTCCAATCAAACTCCTAGTGATGCCAGAAGGGCACATGGAGCACACGTGAAAAATGATTTAGTTGGCTAAGACCTCGGGAGGTCACCTGGTCCAACCCAGTGCTCGCAGCAGAGCCAGCAGAGACAAGAAGAGACGAGAACTGGCCTCAAAGGAGCGTGCTGAAAACAAGCCTCACCTCCAGCTGACCCTGAACTTTAAAAATGTCCATGTCAGAAGCCAGACTGAATTGCGTGTGTCAGACCCATTTCTAATTGGCGGTGTCTTTTATGTAATTGTGCTTTCAAGAGCCAGATATTATTATTACCTGCTGTCAATGGGCATCGGCTTTTGGAAAGCACAGTGGCTGACTTTATGCGTCTGCTTTTAGGAAGGACCTTTCATCATTTATTTGAGACAGGGAGCCCTCTGTTTCCCTGTTATTTAGCAGACGGCGGCCGTGCTGGGCTCTGGTGCCCAACGGCACGTCAGCTCAGCTCGGCTCTGTGCCACAGGGCCGCTCTCTGGGCAAGGCCCTGGGTCGTGGGGCAACATGGCCAGCCCAACGCCTTCCACCTCCCAAATGCTGCTGCTCCCGGTTCACGTGCTGCAGTGCTGTGACTGGCATTCCTCCTCCTTGAGGAGATAGTGGCACAATTGCAATTACACAGGAGAGCGTGTGCGTATGTCTGTATGGCCCGAGCCTCACCACCTCCCCCTATTTCCCATGTAAAAATCACAGCAGAGCAAAATCTGAGGCCCGCGGTGCCTCGTGCAGTGCTGCAGTGGGAGAAGGGATAGGAAAGACTGTGTCATCATGAAGCTGTGGCCAGGTCCTGCCTGACATCGACTGCGCTGTTGGACTTCTTGTCAGTGTCACCCGGTGTGTCCTGCTGTTTGGCAGAGAAGAGAGCAGGCGATGCTTTGCAACGGATCGTGCCTGGCTGTGGAAAAGTTGGGCGAGATGACTCATTTTGTGTAAAGGACACCGAAATTACAACTGCGTGCCACATGAGAGATGGTGGCTGGGCTGGAATCAGAAAACATCCTCATCCAGGAAGGGTATTCAAGCATGTGCTTAATTTAAGAACATACTTAATCAGGGCCTTCGGGCATAAAAGGGTAATGATTATTCTTGTGTTGCCGAGAAAATCCAAGTGACATCCGGAAGATATATTACTCTGGAAAATTTAGTGTTATTCCAGTGTCCTCATTTCATCTCTCAATTTCTGAAACAGTAATTCTTTTAATTTCTCATTGCTATCCAGTGTCGTGCATTCTTTCACAGCTGTTTTACCCCCTATTGTTAATGCCAAGTGGAATCAGAAAATATAATCTTGTTCAGATAATAATTATGGAAGATCAATCCTGCATCCGCCGCTTCCCTCCATCCCCATTAAACTTCCCAGCATGCAAGATATGCACGCTTGCCTCTGCAGGGAAGGCCAGCCATAGTAAATGGACCTTTATTCCCTCTTGTACACACAGTTTAAGCATTTCAAAACACCATCTCCATCCCCAGTGTTTTTCAATGTGTTCGTTCCCAACTTCTTCTCTATGAAATATGTAATTGCTGCAGAGATTAGATATGGCGTTTATGATTTTAAGTACGCTATGTGTATTTGTTTCCTTTACAATATCAAGTGACTGTCTTTATTAGCAGCTAATTAGCATCCATCAGAGTTCCAGAGTAGTTCTGAAGAAGCAGGCCATCACAGAGTGGCCTTGGCTTCTTCTCCTGGTGAAGGACGTTAAACACTGCTGTACCATGGGGCTCAGGAGGCTGGAATTTGGTCCCTTTTGGACAAAAACAGATATAAATATAGCTGCCAGCCCAAAGCCAGATGCTAAAAGAAGCACTGAGGCTTTCCTGAAGGAAAAAACTTGGTAAAGAGCCGGAGCATAAGACTAGGGGAATGGAGGCTTCCAGGAGAAAGGGAAAATCCAACTTATTTTAACTCTAATAGTTATTATTATGATGGGCATTAACCTAGGCATTGGGAAGGTGTGTTCTCTGCCCCTAATGATGTCCTTCACACAGCTCACCCCTCTCAAAGATGTGCTTTAGTACACGTATGAGTGGATCCCATGTAGAGACAAGGACCAGCAAGTGCAATCTATTACGAACATGTTTTATCACACCAATGATGGTGACAAAATGTCTTGGCCAGGGGCTATGGATGCAGAATACAGTACACAACACTACTAAGGAGGAGGGTTTTTTTTAGTTCTTTTCACCTCTGCTTTCTTTTCATTTTGCTTTTTTTTGAACAATGTATCTTAATCTAGCTCTATGGGTGTAAAGTGAGAGTTATGTGTGCGAGAAGTGCCTGAAATCACTTTGTTTCTACTTTTCTTTCATCTTACGTTCAGTAGGATAAATAACTGCAGAGGATATCGCTTAACCCATAAAACAAAGTGACATCATAATTTATTAATACAGAAGGCACAGTTCATTGCTGTTAAATGCCATAAAGAGCTGGAAATAGAGCAGTTTCTCAGAAGGCATTGCCAATATGTCAGAGAAAAGGTTTCCTTGATGCTCTCAGTGTGCCTAAGATCCTCTCCTCATTTTGGTTACTCCTCTGAGCCACTGTGTAGCATTCCAAAGCAGCTTTGCTGGCCATTTCCCCCACTCCTGTGGCTTCCTCCTGCCAATGCTGGCTGCCCTGCCGTGCTGCTCCGGGTGCTTTTGCTGGGGCAACAGCAGGAGCTGTGTTGTCCCTGCCCTCTTGTCCCTGTTGTTGTCCTCTCCATGTCTGCCAGGCAGAGGCCCCACATGGGCAGCGCAGGCGGGGCTGCATCACGTGCAGCGGCTGGCTCCACGCAGCAGGCTGCACACCCCTGGGCCCCGCTCCAGCAAAGCATTTAAGCACCTGCTTACCCCTAAGCTTTGGAGTAATTCCTCTGGCGTGAGCTAAGCACGGCCGCCTCGTGCTTCCCACGGTCTTCCTCTGAGAGGGTGCCTGGCCTCTCCGTGGGGCACAGTGCTCCCCACTGACCTCTGCGTCTGCCATCACCCCCTCCAGCATTGCACACACGGATGGGCTCTGCGCTGCCCTTGCTGCAGCTCCCTGCCTTCAGGGACAGGACCGGGACCCAACTCCCATGTTGCAGCTCCCATCCCACACACACGTGCCTCCAACCCCACGCTCACCATCCCCTGCAGCGCCGGCGCGTTGGCAGTTGGCGACCCCCCTTGAATCCCCCTCTTCTCCAGGCTATATGTGGCATTTCCAAGCCCTGACGGCCTCTCCGAATGTTTTCCATATTTGTTCAGCCTCCTCCTCGGTTCAAATACCGGGGAGGACTGGGGCGGCACAGAGCACGGTTTGGGGGGCAAGGAGCCCTGGCACACACACACGCACGTGAGGAGCAGCATGGGGAAGAAGGAGAAGAAAGCCCAGCACAATGCGGCCCACAGCGGGGAGCAGAGCACGGAATCCGGCCACACACAGGAGCCGGCGATGAAGAAGAAGAAGAAGAAGAGCAAGGGGGAACCCAAAGCTGGCCGGGAGGAGGAATCTCACACGTGTTGTTGGTGCCGTTTCCCACTGCTGTGCGCTTTGTTGCAGTTGGCATTCGGCGTCGCTGTAACGGTGCTGGGCTTCCTCATGGCAGGCGTCAGCTCCTCCCTGCCGGTCAGAGACACTCCGTATTGGGCTGGGATCATTGTAAGCATAAAGCCTGTTTGTGCATAAGGCGCCTGTGCCAAATTAATACAAGCTGCATGCTGCTGCACTTCGGACTAACCAACTGCATGCACCACGCCGGGCGAGTTACGCTAATACAACCGCTCCTGATGTTTAATGTCTAAATGCGCCCTCCCAGAGAAGCTGCAGGATAACAAGACCTTTAGTATTCCCCCTACAATTCACCAATAGACCTTAAATAAAACCCCAGCTGGCTGTGCGCTAGGTGTATGCATTAGCTTTTGCTTTGCGGAGGGCTCGTGCCTGGTGATGCTGAAATAAATGCTGATTATTACAGTGTCCCCCTTTTCCCGACTGAGCTGTGACAGACGGGTTAAGGTGTGGGAGCAGAATTCTCATCTTTTAGCATAGCGTGCTGATGGGAGCGAAGGAGGACAAATGGCGGTCCTTCCAGCATCCCTGTGGTGTGATTTTCCCCCCTGGTTGTCCCCCTGGTCCTCAGCAGGGTTGAGACAACATGTGGCCATGGGGAGCAGGGGTGATACATGGAGTGATGGGGACAAGGCCAGGTCCTGCCAGGCATGTATGGGTACACTGGGGGAGGGTCTGGGTCTGGATATCCCCAGTTGGCCATGTGCTTAAGGACACTGGCAGGCTGGGATCTGCAACGGGTGTTTGTGCGTGGAGCCAGGAGTGGGATTTTGTGATCTCTATACGTTCCTCCAACTTGGGATACTCTATGAGTCCATGATTCTAGTCAATTAATGATTCTGCTCTCTTCTAATGATTTGTGATTCTACTCTGTGCATTCCACGACATACATTTTTTTCCTGAAGGCATCAGTCTTCAAGAAAATGTATACCAGTATGTTAGCACTACTTTGGGTGTTGTCACATTGAAAGAACTTCCAGCAAATAATTTTGTATTTAGGTACTTGCAAGGTTTCCTGGTGCAGTAAGCAGTGCTGGGGGCACTTCACATAAATATAGCTCCTTGCAGATCAGAGGATTCTCTGGCCTCCCCAGTTGCTGGGGACAAGGAGCAAGACCTTTGCTACCAAGCAGAGCAGGAGCTCCACATGCTCATCACATCATTCTCATTTCTCTTGTGAAAGAGCAGACAGTGAAGAGTTTAGTCACTCCAAAAGCTGGGCTAAGACTGAATTTGGCTGAGATAGCATATGGCCAAGGGTGTGAGAAAAGTCCTTAGACCTATGAATGTTACCAGTGTCAAAATTGTGTCAGTCTGGGACACCCGTAAAGGTTCACATCCTCATGGAGACCCTGAGTGTCTCTACTTTCTGAAGGCTGACCTGCAGCCTCCATCAGTTTTAGCAATACCTACCTACAGTGGTGCCACTGTCATGTTCACAAGTGAACTGATTCCTTCTCAGCTCAGAAGAACTTGTTGCTTTTGGTGCTGCTCATCCTCATAGTGTTGTTAGGGACTGTGTGCTCGGCAGATGTGGTCACAAAGTCTTCCAGCATGCCCAGCAGAAGGCAAAGAGGATCTGACTCTGCCCAGGGGGTGGATGCTAGCAGTGTGAAAGGGAACTCAATGCTAGGAAGGAGATGTGCTGCCCCTGAGCTTCTCAGCAAGAGCACATGTAGAGAACAGGTTGCGCTTATTGTACAATGAAAATAATACTGAGCATATTTCAAAGCGTCAAAATGCAGGAGGTAAGAGGTGGTGCTGCATTTACTTTGTTCTTGTGCTGCGATGTCCCTGTGGGTGTGCTTGGTGCTCACTGAGACACTGATGGGCTGGAGCTGGCCAGGAGCTGCTGATCTGGAGCTTCTGGGTACATGGTTCTTGGGGTGCTGCTGATGGACTGCAGTGGGAAGCTCATGAGGTCTGGGCTCTGGAGATCTTCAGGGGAACTGGCTGATAAAGGAAGGCCCTCAGCTGGGACCTCCATGGTGACAGATGTCCTATTGGCTCCTCTGGGGCTGCTGGGAGTACAGGTGAGTAGGGGACAGATGACAAGTGCTGCTCGCACAACAGAAGGTGACTTCCCAAAACTCATCTGCTTGCACAGAGAAGAGAAACAGAACAGAAAGATGTGGTGTAAAATATCGCAGCATATTTGTTTTAGTAGCATCCCACTCAAGTGCTCTTTTTAAAGGACCTGATTAGTATTCAGAAACAAGAACTTAAAAAATCTATTATCGAGACCTTTTTAGCAACATTAGAGATAATGGGTGAAGCTCATTCCTAGTGTTACTCCAATGGAATTACACCAGTGCTGGATCTGACCCTACAGCTGTTAATGCAGGATGGCAGAAAAATGAAGGAAAATTTCTAATGTGTTAAATAGTCCCTGATTGATGGAAGAATTTTTTTTCTTCCCTATTAGTGTCAAAATGGTAACACTTCCCTGCTGAAAACCAAGTGCTGTCGCCTCTCAGTATGAATGAAAAGGAACTGTTTTAGAGAAGCTACTCAAATGAACCCTCCCAAGGTAAACCAAACTGTGCAGGGCAATCTGGATCAACTCAAAACCCGAGCGCCCCAAAAGCACAGGCCATGGCACAGGCAGGCCCACCATCCTGTCAGTGCTGAGCATGTGTTATGCCAACAGCAAGGAAGAGGGCCCAGGGCATCATGTCCCCTTGATGCTCCAGCCTTTGGGTGGAGTGACTGCTGCAGGAGGAAATGCAGATAGCTTGCGTTACATCAGAAGCAGATCACTATGAAACTCAGTCAAAACCTACCAGTTTCATGTGCATTTCATCTGAAATCCTTGGGGCATTACTCAGAAACCAAAGGAAAGGTTTATCGACAGAAACCACGGAGCTTGGTGTGATTTACCACTTCTGCTTTAATGTCTCTGCTATGCTGCTAGGGACTTGCAAACAAGTGCAATTAAAATGGTGAGGGTGGCATTCAGTTCACTAGCATGGAATCATTTGCAGCAGAGGTGTCCAGATCTACACCAAAACATCACAGTCTATAGCTTCATGACACCTATTCTGAGCACCCAAAATCACAGCCTGAACCACACTGCCAATATGCTCCTTTTTTTTTCTGTTCTGGAGGCAAACTTCACAAATGCAGCCAGGACTGCAGTGTTTTACCCATTTCTTCTGTGTCTTGCCACTGACTTGGCATGTAGTTCTGAGCAAGTTACTTAACCTTGCCAAGGCTTTATTTCCCCTGAAAAGTGGGGTTAATAATGGCCACCTGTCACCCTTGCTTTGAGATCTTGGATGAAAAGTGTTGCAGAAGCAGTATATATTAATGGTGCCCTTTTCATTCTTTTTCATTAGCTTGTGGCCTTTTGACATCCAGAAGAAGAAACGGTGTGTATCTCCTTGAAAACCTGCTCTCAGATTATTTCCACTGTGATCAAAAGCAGAGGGTACCAGAAATCTCGCAGGCACGCTCCCTTTCAGCCCCATTTTGCAGACTCAGGCAGTTGAGGAAGTTAAGGAAACGCTCGTCAGAAAAGATTATCTGAGGTGTTTATTATTTCTGTCAGGAGGTTATTTAAAATCCACTGAGACTTCTTGAACCTGGTGAAGGGAGGCTGTGTGACAGGGCCAGAGGAGGACTTTGGCTGGCTTTCCTGCCTCAGAGATCTTCTGATGCACAGTGCCACGTGGGACCATCTCCCACGGCTGTGTATCCTATCAGTGCTGATAACCGAGATGTTTGTTTAATTGACGTACTCCTGCGTGTGAGTGACTCAGGTGGCAGGGCCTGCCACCAGCTCGACACGTGCTCCTGAGCTGGGGAGCCTGGGTGCCAAAATCAATAGTGCTGCCTGCAACAGCCTCTGCTCTTCTTGTTTTCAGGGTTAGTGTCATGGTGGGGCCTGGAGGGAGGGTGGGTGTTACAAGCTCTCTGCACCCAGCAGCCTCCAGGTCTCGTGTAGCTTTCTGCACGTCACTCCAGCACCTTCAGTTCCCAGCAGAGCCCTGAAAGTGAAGGTGGATTTTGAAACAGCAGAAGAGGACATCATAAGGGGACAGGGGTTGAGATTTTCACCCTAGTTCAGCACTGACTGGCTTTATAATTGTTCAGGAAAAGCTTTGAGAACACTGACATGCTAAAAGGATGGAGTATTGCATATAGGTGTCTGTGGAAAAAAAGAGGACAGTGCTGTGATATAAAGTGACATCACTGAGAAGCTGGTGTTCAGTGTGCCCTGATGGCTACCTGCTCGTGGCCTAGGATGGGTTTGCTGCACCTGCAGCTGCTCCTACCATGTAAACTGTTGCCCAGCTCAGTGCCATGAAGCATCTCAAGGGCCACCTTCTCCCTGGCGTTGCCCCAGGCATGTGAGACTGTAGACGTTTCCTCCAAGAGCATTTCACATGACGTAACATGGCAAATCCATACTGGTAACCCCCTGGTTGTGCAGTGGCAGCCCTGCCCAACACGAGGCTGCCCGTCAGCAGCCATCTTGTCTTCTTGGGGGGAGTCAATAATTGGGAAACATCCCCAGCCAGAGAAAGCAGCAACCAATCCCCTTCCATGTAGATATAGGGATGGCTGACTATTTAAAAACCTCAGAGATGTGCTCTCTTTCAAAGTCTGAAAGAGACACTTTCTTGTTAGCCCTGGCCCTGTGCTGACTTTTCTCTGTGATTGCTTTTGACACCTCTTCCTGCAGCAATAGTGGAGGTGGCTTTCAGTCAGGCTTTGCCTCCTGTATAGCCTTGCTGGGTTTTTAACATTCACTTGTTATGAAAGAAACCAATTTCAATTTTTAATAAAAGAGGATGCTTAAAAACTGGCGCCATCAAAGCAGCAAATAGAAAAGATAATCATGCAGGCAACTTTTTTATACAAGCTAGCTTCAATTGGCCATGGGCAAATATCAAAAGGTAGGAGGGAGGACTGCCTCCAAGTTCAGGTGTTTAATTGAGCCTTCTCCAAATTGCCTTAAACTCCAGATGGGATGCAATGAGTTGCACTGCAGGAAATCGGCTCTGCTGTAGTTTCCAGTGCTTGTTTATAGCTGTATAATTGTAATGCACCAGAGCTGTTCTCTTCAGAGCCCTGTGACCTTAAATCTCATCACTTTCTGAGACAACTATGTGCTGATGCCTGATTAAATGAAATTCATGCTTGTATTTGGACCAGGCAAAGACTGGAAATAGTTGATGGGAAGTAATGTCTCAGGGTCCCCATGTTAGGGGACCATGCACCCAAGTCCCATATGATCCCAGGGTAGGTCTACGGACAGGTGCTAAGCTGACATAGGACACCGCTGTGCTTCAGATCCTGGTCCTCCTGCAGCCTCAGGAGGAGGAGGGAGTGCATCAGAGCTCCTCCTTTGGTTGTGTCCATTCAAAGAGCTCATCTGGGGCTGTCCAGGCAGCTTTCCCTGGCCTAGGTAACCTTTTGACTTTACACAGATAATGGCTTTTTATAGCTTCACAATCGTGGTCACATTCCAAACAGCAAGTGTTACTCGCGCAGCACTTTCAGCCATGCTATGCTCCTCACATTGTAAATCACTGCTGGCTCTGAAATTTTGGATATTTTTTTTTTATTTGGTTCCCTAAGGCACCAGATCGCCCAGCAGGGTATTCCTGACTTAACAGTGATGCCAGACTGCTGCTGCAGCTCCTAGCTTTGTTAGCAATGAAAGCCTGTGTGCTGCTTTGCCATGGAAAACTAAGTCTCACCCTGGGACAAGCAACTCTTGTCTCTGCTGAGCAAGCGGCGTAAACAGCAGAGATCACTACAGAAAAATATGGCTTTGTTTTATCGTGCACATTCTTGCAAAAGTTTTGATTACTTTCCAGGATTTAAAAGAAAGTTGCACATCTGCCATGTTGTATACCTGCAGGGTTGGAAGGGACCTGTAGTGAAGACATCCTTATTTTAATCTGTAATGGGGCTGGGGTGGTCAGGCGTCACGAATTTTTACAGAGGTTGAGAGGAATATTTCCTAGCTGAGGATGACCTTTGCCTGCAACCGCAGTATGCGTGTTCATCATTCTCATTAGAGTTAATATTTCTGGAAGTAATCTACATGCATCTAGACTGTCCTTAAATCTAATGAGAAATCTATAAGAGGAAACACCACTCAGGAGCAGTACTTCTGTGTGGCAGACTGACTTCCTCTGCACGTGGCAGGAAGACCTAAGCTGACCCAAAGCTAATAAAAGTGAGCAGTTAAAGCTTCTGATAGTACCTGCTCTCACTGTAGTTTCCTAAAAGCTCAGAAAGCAAATAAGCATCAGTGTCACTGCCTTTAACACTCTGTGCAGATGTCCAGTGTTGGAGAAAATCCTGTTTCATAATGGGAAAGCCAACAGGAATGTTTTCTTTTTCGCATCAAAGTCTGGGTCTAGTGGGACTGTTAAGTTCATTGGATAGTGTGGCTTTCTGAATGCAAGAACAGGAGCTAAGCCTTGCCATATCTGATAAGGCTGGTGATCCATCAAGGACAAGTGTTTCCAAAGAAGGTGAGCCAGAAACTTCAGAGACAGCTAAAAGATATAATTTCTTTACCCTTAACTCTACAAATAGAAAGTCCCATAGTGACTTGAAGGGAGTAACTATCAAGCAACTTGTCTATAATGGAAATTTCCTCCCAGTTCTGTTAATAACAGCATTTCCCCCTGAAGTTGAGAGTTTACATTCCTGCCATCAAGGAAGAATCCACCTAGTGTGCTGTGGGTCTCAACAGGGCAGCGTGGTGTTACACTACTTGTATTTGAGAGGTGTTGTCCTCCTCTGTATGTGCTTTTTGATTTCTGAATGCTGTTCTAGGAGGTTCTTGTTCACCAGCGCCAGTGCAAAGAGCAGATGGGTTACAGCCTGCCTGTGTGAGTGCTTGCAACATTTGTCTGGTTCTGTGGCATAGACCCAAGGTACTTCTTTGCACCAGGCTTTTGCCTCCATCTTCCCTTAAATTCTTGGAGGATGCTTCTGACTTCCCTGCTTTACCAGCCACATGTGCCTAGGTTTCCAAGATGCTCTGGGTCAGAGGCCCTTTGCTATAGAAAGCACCTTGTGTATAGCAACACTTGTGCAAAAATTGTAGCAACAATGAGAAAAAGCAGTTTCACAAATATGTAATGGAGAGATAGAAGCAGATTAGAGCCATCTGTGGTTTTGAAATTTTTCAAATTAAAGCAAATCAATTAATATGTCAGTGTGCAAAGATACGGAATGCAAACCATAGTGGAAATTGGTGCCATACATGTCTGTATTTCCCTCAGTTTCGTTCATTACACAACCATCTCCATCACGGCTGTGAGGTGCCCTTGCACCTCCCATATACCTTGTGACAGTACTTATGTGATCAGACGTGAGAGAGGTGCGGGGAGGTGAGGGTAGTGTCGCAATGCCTACTGGCCTAGTCCCATGCTGCTCTGCGTTGCCACCCGTGTTTGTCCCTGTGAGATGATGACGAGCCTGTTTTTCTCACCTATGCTGCTTTTAAGATGAGCTGGTGCTAGTCAGAGTGCAGGCACAGTTTGTTCGCCAAAGTCTTGAAATTCCAAGGACTCTACCCTTAGGTCCCAGGAGGTGCAAGGATCCTCCCAGGAATATAAGCTGGAGAATTCACTCCTAAATACCTTCAGGATCAGGCCCTATTTCCTGTTAAAAACTGATGGTGCTTGATTAAGTGCTCATGGCATCAGGCTCTAGATGTCTTTGTGGTCAAGGGAGACCAAAAAAAGTTTAATCCTATTTTCATTATGGTTTTTAGCCCTGGCATGTTCCTGTCTAATGGGAAGAATGTCCCAATCAAAATGAACAGCACTACTGCTTTTCAAGAGAAAAAAATTGGTTTTTTTTTTCCCAATTAATTATAGTATAGCCATTTTCTCTGGACTGTGACTGTGGGAGATTTCACACGGTATACCCTAACCATAATTACATCTGTACTCTTCGTGAATGCATGCGTATCACATTCAGGTCTTTTTCTAGACAGTACTCTTCTATATTTAAGTACTTTACTTGGATAACCTTCCATGTCACTACCTATTCAGCAAAGGGTGTGTTTGTCTGGAAATCTTTGAAATAGGTCTTGAAATAAACTCGAGCTGAGATGTACTCAGCATAGAAATGCATATTTCTAGGTTTCCAGATAACAGCTACAAGAGCTGATCTAATTAACTGCTGTTCTGTAGCTCTTACAGAATCTATCTTATTTGTATAACAAATGTGCATCGATTGATGGCAAGCAAGTGCTAAAGCGAGTTCAATTGCATTTTATGTTGTGTGCTTAGTCAATAAGGCAGAGGAAGCATCTGCTTCACACTGGGATATTGTGAGGGCTATTGGAGTGAAGGGATGCAGGATTACCTCCTGCACCTTCCCAGGCAGCATCGACCACAGCCGTAACATGCCTGCTGCAAGTCTTAGTCACTTAGTGGGTCCTGCCAAATATTTACTGAAGGATTTTTATGGTTATTCTATCGCACTTCACAGGCGTAATTCAAAACGGATCTATTATTAATGTATAAAATAGAAGCATAAAGCTGTTTTCTGTATAAATGTCCCTCACTTTGGTTTGCTCCAGTGAGTGAATTTACCTTTAGAGAACAGAAATGTAAAACATGTGAGAGCTGTAATCCTCAGCAATGTCGCTTTTTGCCATCACTCACAAGAACACACACCTCTGGTTTAAGAAAAAAAAAAAGAAGTAAGCATATTGTTATAAAAGAAATGCTTAAGCCTTCTGTATTATCCTGGCCAAGCCTTGCTGGAATCCCGACCCAGTGTAATCTTCTATAAATACCCCTCTATAAAAGCACCTCTCCGAGTATCTCAGTATATTATTTAAATCCCAGAGGAACTTCAGAAAGCGCAGGCAGGAATGGAAATCCCTTTCAGCGACAGCCTTTTGTATGGGAGCTGTCTGAAGAGGGAAGCCTGATCCTGCAGTCCTGAAAGCCCGTGGGGTTTTTGCAGGAGTCACACAAGGCCCCTAATTTGGTAGGGAACAAAATAAATCCAGGCTAGTGGGAGGAAATGCTGCCGTGAGTGCCTGATCCTGGGCCACGTTCCTGCTGGGAACGCAGCGGGGACACAGTCCCGTGATGTTGCTGGAGTCACCCGACGGCCAGCCTGGCCCTGGGTTCACACCAGTGTAAATGCCCACCAGCAAAACAGATGTGATTTATTGCTCATAATGAGATCCTTTTAGCAGCAGATACCAAAAAAGTTTAGGCCTGGCTTTGAGGGGAGCAGCCCCTTGGGTTTCACATGAGTCTGGGCACGTACGATTAAGCATGTGTAGGTACGTGTTTTGTAGGGCTCACTGCAAATTCCTTCCTTTGCCACTGCTGCAAGTGGGGAGTTTATCGTTTGGACAGTACTAGAGATATGATCTCCTTAAGATTTAAGTTTTATGGGGATGCTAATTGAATTAAAAGATTAATATTCAGTGCAAAGGACCAAGGACATAGGTGATTAATCCTGAGAAATAAAACATGTTTGTGTCACACAGAAGCACTATAGGGGGGAAAAATACCAGCAGCTGAAGGACCTTTGACAAGAAAGGTTGTTTTTTTCCTCTGACAACCCTGTCAGCTATTGCTGTCAACAATAAAAAGAAGAAAACAAATAAATTGGAGGCCACGTGTAAGTCATAGGATCAGGATATAAATACACATGACATGAAGAGGAGTAAATAATACTGACGCTTTCTTTGGAAATGTTCTCAGGCAATACTTCCTATTCATGTCTTACTGAAATGACACGAAATAAAACTTTATGGGAGAAAGTGTGATTAATCACACCATTTCTTGAGAGATGTGACTACCTGTGTATTCAAAGGCACTCTTCCTTTACAGGGCTACTGGCTAGTACTCTACATCAACCATGTGGATATAAAGAAATCTGGAATTTTATTCATCAAATTGTAAAAAAGAGGGTATGTAGGATCCCAAGCTCATGGTCCTGTCCTTGAGCAAAGGCACCCAGGTCTGGTTTTGCCTGAGGAAGGCAAATAGCATTACTAGGGAGAAAGAGAAACCCTCAAATTAATGACAACTCTTCAAAACCCTCACAGTAAAATGGAGAAAAAAAATAGGTTCTTACTCCATTCATTGGGAATTTAATAGTTACCATTTATAATCAAGTAGCTACTAGTAAAGAGGGTAAGGCTTGCTCCTGGTCATGTGTTAGGACAAGCTTTAGCTGGCTGAGGTCCTCACTAAGGCTGACTGCACTGGAGATCCTACTTTCAGGCGCAATAACAAGTGCACGTGCCATCAACTCACCTGCTTTTCCAAGGCAGCCCATTTGTACACCATTTCCACCACATGTAGCTGCAGCCTCCAACACCACCTATAGCCTACAACATCCTCCCCCGCTGTGGGTGCAGCCAGGATGCCCTGATCCAGCCACAGCAGCCCCATGGCGGCACCTGGGACCTGCTCTAGCACTGACGTCCATGCTGCTCCTTGTGTCCAGTCATGGGAGCTGCCACAAAGATGCGGTCCTGTTGCAGTGCGGTGGTTCTGGTGCGCATCCTAAAATACCACGTGTGCGCACTCATGGGGATCAGTTCACCATCACCTGGGTTTCTCCCACAAAATAGCACAGCTAGCACAGCTGAACTTGCCATCTGCATTTCTAATTTCCAAAAGGCAAGGGCATACCTGGGACCCAGCAAAACTCTGTCAGAAACTCATCAGGAGTTTAAAGGAGTAAGCGGTCAGATTTATACTGCTGCCAGATGCCAAAGGACAGAAATGTCATAAATCAATGTTAAACACTCCTTCACATATTCCAGGCAGGCTGATTTCAACCTTGATTTCTTAAGGTAAAAGTTAAAGGAAGTCTATTGCTGAAAATGAGTCAGTCATCTGGGAAATGAACCAAGTAAAAGGCTCAGGAAAATTCACAAGGCCTTCAGTTGGGTTCCTCAACACTTGGCCAAGGAGGATATATAGTCCACATGGGATTGCCTGGTTCAGTGATGCCCCAACAGTGTTTTTAAGCAGTGGTGAGCTGTGGGGTTGCTGCATTCTGCCCATCCAAACAAGGGACATGGGGGACAAGGCGAGTAAGTGTGACATTTGGGTCTACAGGTCTTGTGACCTCCTGTGAGGTTTGCTTACAGATCCACCATAACTACAGAAGTAGAAGACTCTTGACTGGAGTGCTTAACACAATAGGGGCCTGAAAAGCACTGCTTAAAAAAGGAAACTATTTATCAGGCTGTTTTATGCATTCCTCAGAGCAGGAGCATCCTTCTTTATAGGGCTGGAAAATGCCTACCAGTGAATATCTGACTCTTCCAATAAATCTAAATCTTCAGAATTAATAATAAAGGCAGCTAAATGAGTATTAAACTGCACAAATACTTTTCTATTGTTGTTAACCATTATCAGTTACTGCCACAAGGCTAAAACAGTCTCAGATTGCAGGGCAGATGTCCTGTTTGCTAGGATGTCCACTGGAGGAGATGTTGAAAGCCCCTGCTGTAATCCGGTCTGCTTCTCATCCAGAGGCAGCAATGGTTGCTGATTTACAACCATGCAACTCACACTGGTGACATAAAAGCCCTGTTAGCATCCAGTGGTACATAGGAAGGTGCTCTTCGGGCTTACAAGCCTAACTCATAAGTCTTCTGCTTCCTTTTGATAGCAAGTTATATGGACAAAAGCTCGAAAGACATCCTGGAGGATGTTGCCAAGCTGTGACTTAGTAGGTCTGATTCACAAAGCCTCTCTAAGCAAGCTTTTTGTGCCTTGGTGTTCATGAAGTGGAGGTGAAAGCTCTTCCCTCTTCACAATCCACATGAATGAGGCTCTTGCACATACAGCTGGAGCCCCTTTGCAAACCATTTGACTTACATAATGCTCCTTGAGTTACAGTCCTGCTAACACTGCTTTTGGACTTGAAAAATGCTATTATTATCACTATTATTATTATTGCTTTTTAAAATTTTGATGCATTCTAAATCTTTTCCTTCGCAGGTCTGTGTGGTGTCCTTAGTGGGATTTGTTATGCTTTGCATTTCATACCAACCCGATGAGAAGACATGCGTGCAGTTCACAGTAAAGGTACCTTGAGTTTCTGTTATTTCTTTTTCCTCCCATGTCATTAAATATAATCAGAAAAGTTGGTTCTGGGGATATTTTTAAGACCGCATTAAAAGAAGTGAAAATACACCTGAAATGCAAGAATGGTTTTCTGGTATTTTCCAGGCAGATAAGGAAGAAACTGCAGTCTATAAAGGGGAAACTCTGTAACAAATATTTGAAAACACAGCAAGATACCTTTTTATAACTTGCCATATTTTAAGAATATCAAGGAGATTCAGATCAACAAAGCTGAAATATTTTGGGAATTGTTCGCTGAAAGATGGGCATTACTGATTAAATAGAGGCATTCAGAGTGTGCCAGGAAAGAATTAGCGTGGGGTAGAACAGGTTCAATTATATTAAATTTCAATTTTTACTGTGGTCTCAGAAGCATCTCAGCATCTTCCCTGCCATTTTGCTCCTAACCATCAAATAAGAAACAGAACGAGCACAGATGCATTAAAAAGCATAGCTGGAAATCTCTGCCTGCTCATCTTCTGGGGAGAGGTCCTTGCCTCAGAGTACAGCGCCTTGTGCAGGGTCAGGCAGTGACAAACATGGGGAAGCATTAGCAAGCTGCGGGAACAAGCATTCTCTCGTGAACAAAAATCCCATCTGAGCATCACATTAGAGGTACATGAGCTGAGCACCATGTCCATCCTGCTTCAGTTTCCAAAACCATGCTTTGTTGATGCCAATAACTGCCTAATAAAAGAAACGCTTAGAATACTTGCTCCAGATGGGAAGTTTCTAACACCATTTACTTGGGCTGCTATTTTTCCTTATTATTGCAATTTTGAGGGCTCTTAATATTTTGCAGACACATAAAAACCAGGAAAAAATACCAACAGAAACAGTACAAAATAACAGTGATTATTAACAAAGAAAGGTAGAAGGAAATCAAACGCAAGGAACCTGGCATTCATCCTCCCTGAGAAATTAGGCCCTGGAGTGTCTTTTGTGCCTCTCTAAAACTTCTCTTGTACTTAAAGAAATAAAGGGAGGAGAAGAACAACATTTTCCTTGCTTTGATAGCCTTCATGCTCTTATTCCCTCACCTCCACACCATCAGAAAGTATGATGACTGCCCAGAGAGCTGCCACACCAGGCTTTGTGTTGCTTGTCCAGCAGCATTACAACGAACTTGGCACTCACACAGGAAGGAGACATACATCTCTGGTGGAGAGAAGTGTGTTGGTCGGGGCATCTCAGAAGTCTCTGAGGCCCTTGACAACACCACTGACATGGCCAGTGAGGAGCACGGGCAGCCCAGGCCCTGCAGTAACACTGTGAACCGGTGCCACTGAGGCTCTGCATGGCTATTGAGCATCCTCTTGCAAGAAAATCTTGGGCAGGAAGCATTCCAGGATGCCACATGTAGCCCAAGGCTCATGTGGGGAGAAGGACCATTTGGATTGGTACTGGGTCCAATCTTGTTCAGTGTCTTCAACTACGACCTGGATGACAGATCCTCTGCAAGAGCACCCTCAGCAAGTTTGCTAACAATATGAATCTGGGAGGAGCAGCTGACACACCAGAAGGCTATGCTGCTATTCAGTGAGACCTGGACAGTCTGAAGAGTTGGGTGGAGAGGAACCTGACTGAGATTCAACATGGGAAAGTGGACAATCCTACACGTGGGGAGGGATAACTGCAAGCGTCAGTACAGGTTAGGGGCTGACTTGCAGAAAAGGGGCTCTGAGAAGGACCAGGACGACCTGATGAATAACAGGTTGGCCATGAGCCAGCAGTGTGCCCTTGTGGCCAAGGAGGCCAATGGTATCCTTGGGTGCATTAAAAGAGCATGGGCAGTAGGCTGTGGGAGGTGATCTTCCCCCTCTGCTTTGCCCTGGTGAGGCAGAGAAGTACTGTGTTCAGGTCTGGTCTCACCAGTTCAGGAAATACAGGGAACCTCTGGAGAGAGTCCAATGGAGGGACACAAAGATGATGAGAGACCTGCAGCACCTCCCTTATGAAGAAAAGCCAGGTACTGTTCAGCCTAAGAAGAGAAAGCTGAGGGAGCCATCTTATTAATGCTTATAAATATCTAAAGGGTGAGAGTCAAGTGGATGCAGACAGGCTCTTTTCAGTGGTGACCAGCCAACAGGACAAGGGGCAGTGGACACAAAATAGAATGTAAGAAGTTCCATCTGAATGTGAGGAAAAGCTTTTCTACTGTGAGGGTGACAGAGCACTGGAACAGGCTGCTCAGAGAGTCTGTGGAGTTTCCTCCTCTGGAGATAATTAGAACTAGCCTGGCCGACTTCCTGTGTAACCTGTTGTACAGAACCTGCTTTAGGAGAGGGGATTGGACTAGGTGATCTCCAGAGGTTCCTTCCAACCCCTGTGATCGCGTGATTCTGTGATCACACACATACAGCCCTGGGGATTTTAGCCCATCCCCTGGCTCACCCTGTTGAAGGTGCTTTGAGCCTAGGCCTCAATAGCCTTCAGAGGAATTCCCCGGATCCATGTCTGCAAAACCTGCTGGTTTCATCTCTGATAAGCATGAAAAATCTTTTCAGCGATCAATTCAATCCATCTTAGATGCTTTATTTTTTTTCATATTGGAGCAAAGCTATCACCGGTAAATACGGCTGAAATATTTCTCCCTTGTATGAGGAACCCAAGGGACAATGAGCTGCTATGCTCTGACCTCATTGCATGCTTTCTTCCCGCTTCCTTTTTTTCCTTCTACTTAAACAGCAATCACCGGGTCTATCTCTATGAGGCCACGAAAAACATTTTTCCAGTGGCAAGTTCTGGTTCCTGAGCAGAGCTCACTGTGTAGTCGTGTTTGGAGTGCTGAGGCTGCCTCCAGCTCTGCCATGTGATTAATCTGCTGATGGGATCCAGCACTTGCTGTCTGGTGCTGTCTAACAGGCAGCATTTGCATTTGCTTCACCTTTGATATTTGGAAATGTGTTCATTTTCAGTGGCTTGCTAAGGGATTCCTCTGCAAACATCTTGAGAGAATAATACACTGTTTGGAAATTGCCCTACATCTCCACGCATCTGTGTTCACCTCTGAGACCTGCCATAAGAGCTGCCTGTGTATTCTATGCACATAGAAGTCTCTCTGAGATTTCCTTCCCTTTAGACACAAAACAGGCTCACAGTACCTGGAGGATACTTATGGTTTTGGATTTCATGCCAGTTTGTGCTCATCTTAGAAGTTGGCAGCTAGATGAAATATCTGCCAGGGGAGAAGCAGGCTCAGCACATGGTCTTGGCTTAACATCTCATTTATTAGGGAGGCCTGATTCTGTCCCCCACTGGCCTGAATCCAGGGACATGCAGCCTATCCCCTGGGGTGACAGCTGCATCACAGAACAACTCTCATTCCTCAAAGAAGGGAAACGTTTTTGTTCATTTTCCGTTTTCTCCACTTTTTAAAGCTGTGCTGTAAGCCCACAAAGTGTTCCTTGGCAAGGCTCTACTAGCCAGCAGTGCTCCCCTTTCTGTGTGCCTCGTGTGCAGAGGTGTCCCTGTTTCCCAGCTTCACCCTTCCCATGCACCCTTATCTTGAAAACTGAGGGGCTAAAGGATTTGCATTGAAGAAGAGCCGCCCTCATTTTGAAGCTGCCCTTGGTTTAATGCTGCAGGGGAAGTCATTAATAGTAGAAATGAAGATCTTGCTATAAGAATTCAGTTCTTTGGGGGAGAAAATGCACAGAGAGCTTGAAGACCAGCATGAAGAGTAACTACGTTTCTTTTTTTTCAAGCTGACAGCCAAATAGGAAGATTGATTCACACTGCAGATTTAAGACAAATACGCCAGAAGTGTGAATTTTATCAAGGCACACATACTTGGAGTTTCAAGGTCATAAAAAAATGCTTTATATTGATAGTTTGCTTGTGGTATTGAGGTTAAGAGATAGGAAGAGAAGCTGCTGTTTAAAATAACATATTCCCAACCACACCATGTGTCTGACAGATACGATGCCAAGAAAAATAAATGTTTTTACAGTGCTGAACAGAACCAAAATAGTATTTTGGCTAAACACAGCACATGATTTTAATGTACATTCACACATATTTTGCGTGAGCAGCACAGCAATTGCCAGCTCCTACCATCAGCAGGAAGGAAAATCCATATGCTTGGGTACCCAAAGGTCTCAGGTGTTAGCGCTGATCAGCAACAGCTCCAGATGGCTCATGGGGCTGGGCTCTGCATGGATGCTCGTGATGAAGGCTTACCTCTATGCCAAAGCTGCCACAGGTGTAAGGAGAAGGAGGGTGACCAACAGGCCCTTGTCCTTCTCTTGCAATACCAGGGGCAGCACTAGCACAGGTTCTCACTGCATTTTGACACCTTTGAAAGGCTTCTCCTTCACACTGATGTGGAAGTCTTCTAAGAGGGATTGGCACGACATGCACTTCCTTGTGGAGATGTGTCGGGATCAGGCAGCAGAAAAGCTGGCTGCCTTAGCAAGACTGTAAGTAGCAGATATGACACATCACTGCCCAATTTGCAAGTGTAAATCAGGTTTGTTTGGGCATGCAAAGCATGAAAAGGATAGGAGGGACACATGAACAAATTCTCAAAACCACCTAGCTCTCAGCACTGCCTGGGTTAATATGTCAGCCCAAGCCTCAGTTTCCTTAGCTCTGCTTCAGGACAGCTAACTTATCTCAGCTGATGATTCTAAATCTAGCCAATGCAGGGACAGTAGGGGAAGATGCTCCCTCCCTCTCTATAGAGTTGGAATACATCCTGGTGCTCTTACTGAGTCTCAACATTGTAGGACAATGCTCATATAAAACATGCAAGGCAAAACTGTTAGCTCTTGAGATGATGTCCTGAACTTTATATCAGTAGGGAGCTGTATCTGCTGTATCAACATTAGAAGTCCGTGGTGTCTGGCCAGTACACTGAATGCATGCACTTCCTGTGAAATACACGTTAATGTATTCCTTCTGTGTTCCTCATTCTCTGTCTAGCTGGAAAATGAGTGAGATCATTTCGTTTTATTTTAATTTTTGCTTTCTTTCAGCTGATGTATTTTCTGCTGAGTGCTGTGGCTCTGGTTCTCTGTGTCGTGGCAGTGGCTTTTGCGGCCCACCATTATCTACAGCTGACAAAATTTACTTGTGATACTGTTCTCGAGTCCTGCCAGTGCAAACTGGACACCGCAGACCCCCTCAGCAGGACCTTCGTCTACCAGGATGCCACTGACTGCAGCAGTGTCACCAGCATGCTCAGCCTCTACCTGATTCTGCAGATGGTGCTCAACCTGCTTGCAGCACTGGTGTGTCTGCTGGCATGCTTCGTTATGTGGAAACACAGATACCAGGTCTTTTACGTGGGTGCTCGATTCTACCCTTTAGCTACCGAGTGCCAGCAACAGAAAGTGTAGGGTCTGTGTTTCGGCAGGGCCTGTAGCCAGGGAATGGAAAATGTCAGCATTCTGCCAGCATAGATGCCACGCATGGATCAATGTTTTTAAGGCTTTTGACAAGGAAAAACATTCACATGTTTAAGGAAATATATTCTTCAATCATTTTGAATTTTGAATCTCAACTCTTGCAAAAAGTCCCTAGTGAGACTATATAGAGGTCATCTAACATTCTGAAGATGCAACTGTAGTAATACTCACCAAAGAGCACCTTCAGTAGCCATAAACAACATGAGCTTAAAAAGTCATTGGGAACTCATCTGAAGGGCTACAGCTGTTTAGACATGGGGTCTATTTCCCTCACTGGTAGATATTAATTCTTGCCTTCAGAGAAGATATACCATTTTCTACCAGATGAAGATCTCATCCAAACTGCTTTATTATAATTATGCTGATAACGCTTATTGAATATATTGTATTTTGGATGCACCAATGGAACTTTACTGTATGGAAAAGGAACCAAAGAGGTCAAGACCTCTTCAAATGCAGGCTGAGATCAGCAGCAGAAATGACTATATTGATGACTACCATATAAAAGATGTTTCAGAGTGACTGGTGATGGCAGTTACCCAACACAGTTGTGAACAAACACCAACATCAGTGGGTTTGCTGATGGTAATGGGGTGGGCAATGCCTCAGACCCCAGACAGTTTACAAATGAGCACTCAGCGCTTTACGAGAAAAAATCAATTTAAAGAACCTTGAGCGAGCTCCTAGGATGGAGGTCCTTAAATCACTAGCCACATTGAATGCCCTGCTGTAATTGCATGCTTCCAAACCCAGCATCAGGACAGTTCTACCAATTACATTTTCTGTGCAACAGGCCAAATGCATTTTTGGTGTAACTCCTCTGAAGACAATCAGCCTTACACACCAGCTGTGGATTTGGGCCAACAGCCCTGAAAGATAACATCCCTGAAACAATCCATGTTTTTAAAATCGGATAGAGGGAAGGAAGCAAGAAGAAACTGCCAGTCTACCAAAGACATCAATTGCAAATAATGAGGGCAAGAGAATAACAATTTCTTTAAAAGCAGCATAGAATAACAATCTGTGTTCAGCGCTCTTTCACCCGGAATGCATGACTCTGAAAGTGCTTTATACATTATTAGCCTTATACCAGGACGAGCATGCTGGCTTGTCTCTCCACCTGCCCAGCGTGAGCTCTAGGATGACAGGAGCAGCTCTGGTCAGCAGCACTGGGCTCAGTATCAACGCAGGTCAATGCAGCTGGAGCTCACACTTCGTCATCATTTGGGATTTCCTGGTCCCTGCCAGAGCCAGGGTATCTCTGAAGTGGAGTTGAAAAACCATATGCCAGAAGAACTGCACCACTATCATTATCAGCAAGAAGGAAGCAAGTAGAATTTCTACAAGGGTTTAAAGAAGCAAAAACTTTCTGTTTTTGCTAAAAAAAAAAAAAAAATAGCCACCAGTGTATCAAAAAGCTGCGCTGGCAAAAAGCTTGTTGTATTAGCAGCTCTAATCCTACCCAAAGAGTGCCTTCCATGCAGTGATCACGCAGTGAGCGCTCATCACCCCAGGCTAGACCAGCATGCTGCCAGTGTCAGAGAACCACTGTGGGGATTGCTCTCCTGAGGTCCACCTAGAGGAAAGTGCTTTTGTTTCTGCCACAGAAACTTCCAGCACAGGCATAACATCAGTCATGGTGCTCTCTGCAAGCTGTGAAGTTGGGACCTTTTGAAAATGAAAGCTTCAAGACCAGCTTCCAAACAGCCATTTTTTTGTACCAAAAACCAAGTGACACTAACAAGTGTGGCAGTAAAGGGACATTTGCAAGCACTCCTGCTGGTTGTCCACGCATCGCCACCCATACTAAGTTCCAGATTGGACTCTCAAGCATACTCAGAGCTAGCACATAGTGGCCCAGTGAGGTGGGACCTGGTGTAGCAGTGGAGGAAGCAGCCCATCTTCTCGGACTTCAGTGGAGCATTCTGCAATCAGTACTGGTGGACCAGATCCCATATGACACAGACACGTAGGTTTGGGGGCCTCCTCCTACCCTTGCCATCAGTCTCTGCATCCCAATGGCTGATGAAGCCAGAGGAAGGCTCTGCTGGCAGAGTCCCTTCCTAAATGGCCTGGGTACCTGCCTGGGATATCTTCTGGGGTAGCCCCAGTAAAGATTTTGAGATGCCAACTGGAGGACTGGTGGGGAGGGATACAAGTGACGGGGAAGGGAAGAGAGCCTGCTCTGCTTAGGAAGCCACTTTAATAACAACATTTTAATCACAGCGCACTCCCTGCTTCGAGCCACCACTGCCAAATTTGGTTCACTCTCTGGTGCGTCACAGTGTAACCTTTCACTCTAGAAGAAAACAATATTCGTTGTATGTTCTATGGGTATTCTAATGCTTTACAAATAAATATGGAGCATTTTGATCTAGCAAAGAATAACTTCCGTATTTCCTCTTTATATAGCTCAAGAGCATAAAATGAAAACAGAGAAGAGAGACCAGGAGACAGACACAGTAGCATGTGGAAACATTTTTCTCCTGGATATAGTTTTACAATGCATTTTACTCTAATTAAGAATTTCAGAAAGCATTAATTATAGGATTAGCACCTAGCACAGCACATTCAGACAGCTCGCAGCCTTTCTCAGTGTTGGGGGAAAGGTGTACGCACTGCACCAGGAGGCACAGTGGGATTTGTGGGCATGGAGAGAACAGGAGTGTTGAAGAAAATGACTTTTAAAAAATTATTATTCCTGGAAATGTTTTCTCTTGGTGAATTGCACAAGATGGGGCAGGAGTAGTCCACTCTGACATGCAGAAATTGTGAGGGGCCCTATGTAATTTGCTCTCAAAACCCAGGTGTGATTCTCATTTGCACCCTGGCCACTTTATGCTGTTTTTGCAGCGTAAAGGGGCCGTAAAGATGGCATCGATCATTTTTACACCTACTTTATGGCCATTTTACACGGCTAAAAGGGCCCTTTGTGTAAATGAGAACTCAAGCCCTACAGGACTTAATGGAGAGGAGTAGACAGTGTAAGACCCTCTGATAGGGTCTATTAATGGGGTATAACTATCCGTTGAATTTTATAGCTCAGCTTAGAGAGCATCAGTCTCGATTAAATTCAGTTCCGCAGAACTCTTCCAGAGGCTGTAAGCCCCGCTGACACGGCTCTGCCGCCCAGCACACGCACACCCACCGCTGCGGCACACATCGCTGCCGTGTGTGAAAGGAGAAGCGGCGGCCGCTGCCCTGCTCCAGCTCTGAGGCACTCGTTGCGGCGCTATGCAAATACCGGAGCGACAAGAACGGCAACGAAAAGGGAACCGAGACGCAGCACCGAGCTGACATGGCGCACTGGCAGCCCGAGTGGGTGCCACGGTGGCAGGACGGCTGCGCTCTTCCTCCTCCTCCTCCTCTCGCTGGCCCCGCACGAAGGGGAAGCGAGGCTCTCAGCCACCTCCCGCCGTGCCTTCACGTGGTCCCCATCTGCGCAGGGCCAGCCCTGCGTGGGCACTTCTTGGAGCCCTGCCTGAAAGCCAGCGCTGAGCTAGAGGCTGGAAACCGTCATCAACTCACAGGACAATATTTTTTTCTTCCCCCTTATTTATTTATTTATTTCATTTTTTTTTTTTTGCTCGCACTACCAGCCAGTACAGTGCTTCCTCTGGGGCCTTTTGAAACAGAAAACACGCTGCTAGCGTGTGAGAGGAGCCGCAGCTCACGTCCTCTATATTTAGAAAGCCAGGATGTCATACCTCCCCTTGAAATTTTCATAGTCCCCTGCACCCCACCCACCCACACACGTACTCATGCTTGCGTCTGGAAATGTTTGTCGATATTAGCGCGGGGTGTTGGCTTAGGGGGATTCAAGGGAGGTGCAGAGCAACAACAGCAGTGCTGCCCTAAGCGCAAGGCCTCCTTAAGGATGTGGGCCGTGGGCCTGGCCCGGCTCCCAGGGCACAGAGATGGGAGTTATGACACGGTCCAGTTCGAGGGTCTCAGCCTGTGGCACAGCTCCTGAAGTATCCCCAGGTTTTGGGGCTCATGGAAGCCCCCCAGAAGTGTTATGTCAGGTAGCGCTGAGCACACAGCTGGCTGCTTCTCCCCACCTCCATCTGGTGCAACTGCACGCACACATACGTTAGCTGCTGCGGCACCTGGAGCAAGGCCTCACAGAAGGTGAATTCTGGGGCTGCTTTGCCCACACAGCTACCCTAGTGGCAATTTATTTATCTATTTATTGCTTTTTGCTATCCTGCTGCCTCCTGCAATCTCTAATCTGTAGTGTTTATCTTCAGACTGGTTCTGCAACTGAGCATTATAAAGAATGATTGCATCCATAAAGGCTAAGGCACATTTTTATTCTTTTTTTTTTCTGCTCAATTTCCATGCCTTTGTATAAGGAAACAGTCAGAAGACTCATCTAAACTTCAGGCTTGGTGAGAGGAAATTTTTTCTCTTTTTCCCCAACAGCTGTGGGCAATGCATATTTCACTTGCTACCATATTCTCTCACCTTACACAAAGCCAGCTCTGCATTACAGGGTAGCTCCTGAGGTGCGCTCACAGCAGCTGACTGCAGGCACAGGAGGGAGCAAGATCCATCCCCAACTGCTCCTCTCTCCACAAACCAGCCCTGGCTAGTGGGGTAGCTGCTCACCAGGGCTTGGGTGCTTCTGCTGCCAGCTGCAGGGCCACACCTCGCACGCTTTGCAAACAAGCTGAGGCCAAGCCAGGAAGGCAGTCTGCAGCAGATGATTTGAGCTCACACACATCCTGCAGTCAGATGCACTGCAGCTGGCAAGCATTGGCTGACCTCAAGTGACTGGAGATGCCGAGTGACACTGGCTGAGGCGGCCTTGGCCTTAAGCATCTCTAGGGATGGGGCATCCGCAGCTTCCCTGGGCAGCCTGTGCCAGTGCCTCACCAGACTTTGAGTGCAGAATTTCTTCCTCATACTTAATCTAAATCTCCCCTCTTTTAGTTTAAAACCATTCCCCCTTGTCCCTACATTCTGTGCTCTACTCTATGCTCTCTGATAGGAGTCCCTCTTTCCCTTTCCTGTAACTTTCCAATTTAAGTATTGGAAGGACACTACAAGGTACCTTCAGAGCCTCCTTTTCTCCAGGCTGATCAAGCCCTGCTCCCTCAACCTTTCTTCTATGAGAGGTGCTCCAGCCCTCTGTGCATCCTTG
This sequence comes from Tetrao urogallus, assembly GCF_951394365.1. Lineage (NCBI taxonomy): Eukaryota > Metazoa > Chordata > Aves > Galliformes > Phasianidae > Tetrao > Tetrao urogallus. The sequence goes on along the minus strand of NC_136813.1, from coordinate 126,846,633 downwards.
TGGCCTCCTCTGGTCCTGCTCCAACAGCTTCACGTCTTTCTTGTACTGGGGGCCCCAGGCCTGCATGCAGCACTGCAGCTGGGTCATCACGCTATCAGAGTAAGTGGGACAATCACCTTCCTCTCCTTGTTGGTCCCCCTCTCTTGATGCAGCTCAGGATACAGTTGGCTTTCTGGGCTGCAAGTGCACACTGCTGGCTCCTGTTGACTTTTTAACCTACCAGAACCCCAAGCCCTTCTCATCAGGAATGCTCTGAGTTCCTTCTCTGCCCAGCCTGTCTTCATGTTAGTGATTGCCTTTACCCAGGTGCACCTTACACTTGATCTTGTTGAACTTCATTTGAACGAGGTGGGTTTTTAACCCCATTTCACTCTCTGCACCTGGGTAGGGAAAACTCTGTTTTGAAACTGTCCACAGCTGACTGAATAGGGATTTCTTCTTAATTGAGTGTAGCATTTCTCTTTCACCAAAACTACGATGAGATTATTAAGCCTTTACTTGATCCATCCTGCATCAAGCTAGTTAGGAGCATCACTTTTGGGGCTGAAGCCACACACACTCAGAGGGGTACAGTTGCACCCTCATGTCTTTTTTGGGACTTTGCATTTAGCCTGCTAGGTGACTGTATTACAGGGATGTGGCCCAGGCAATTGAGCAGTTGGTGATTGAGGGCCATCATGTGCTCCATCCCTGAAGCTACGCTCATTCATAGCACATCGGTCACCAGGGATTTGGCAGGGTTGTTTGGGGAACAACTGTGATGAAAATAATTCAGAGCAGACGTCTACACTTTCCCTTCCACCTTGTGAACCCAGGGTGAGGAGCAGCACATGCATGTGGGGAACTGTGGGGAGCTGATGGAAAAGAGAAAGCTTCCCGTCTAGTTTCAGTGTCTGAGCCTGCCAGATTGCAGAGGAACAACAAAGCAGCACAGAAAACAAAGTATTACTGGTGAAGAAGTCAGGAATAGAGGCAAGAGCTGGGTCCATCTCACTAGTAGGTGTCACACAAGCACCCCAGTGCAGCAGGGACACAGACAGCCAGACTTCTCACTTGATATTCTTCACTGTTGACACAGGAATTGAAATTTGTAATCTTGATTAGGAGGAATGGCAGCTTATGAGTTGTGCTCACATATCCCTGTGTATAGATTCAGTATTTTCCTTGTGTACTGGAGGAGATGCTAGCAAAATGTTCCACTTGAATCTCTGTGTTTCCTTTGTGGATGAAAGTTTTGTTCCACGTCCTCCACTGGCTCTTTCACCCCATGTCATCAGTGGCTCTGGAAAAGGCACCCAGGACAAGTGCGAGCAACCCCCACTTTCTGCCCCACAACTTGAAAAATGGCCTGAGATTCCATTTGAGCTTTCCTGAAAGTGTGCTGGAGTCACTGATCACACGATTGTTTACAACAAATTGTCAAAAATTGCAGAAAGCTAGTGCTTGAAAATCAAACGGGCCTTCAGAGCTGATTGTCCAATGGCACTTCATTAACTAAAGCAGTATGTGCCATTTGGTTGTGTGAATGGGCAGGCTCCAGCCCCTGCAGGTCCTACCACCTAAATCCCTGGAGTTCCACCTGAATAAGAGAAGATCCAAGAGCAGCAGGCAGCCGCCAGAGGTGTCCCATGGGGTTCGCACTTTGTGGTTATGCCGCTTTGTGTCAGATTCTGGCTTTGTGACATGCCGAGGCAGGCCAGAGGGGCAGACACACCAGGGAGTAGAAGCGCAAAAGGAAAAGCAAACAAATATATAATTTGGCTCAGGAAAATGTGGTTGTGTTGGAGACAACAATGCACATTTCACTGACTAACTTGATTTCCTTTCATAACAAGGTTATCCATCTAGTTGACCAAAGGAAGCTGATAGATGTACTCTTACTGAATTTCAACTAAGATTTTGATACTATTTCTCACAGCATCCTTCCAGACAGAACGTCCAGCATACATCCGAACAAAGCCATAATATGAAGGGGTTACATCAGGCTGGCAGCCAGTCACTAGTGGGGTTCTGCAAGGCTTTACTTTAGGGCCAGTTCTCTTTGATGTTTTCATAAATGGCTTAGATACAAGACTTGAACACATTAAGTAAATTTGCAGGTGATACTGAATTAGGAGGATCTGTTGACTCTCTCAAGGGCAGAGAGCTCTTGCAGAGAGATCTTGACAAATTGGAAGGCTGGGAAATCACCAGCCACCTGACGTTTAACAAGAGCAAATGCTGGATCCTATATCAGGGGCAGGACAGCCTTGGATATACATACAGACTGAGGGATGAGAGGCTGGAGAACAGACCCGCAGAAAGAATTTTGGTTGGTGACAAGATGAATATGTGCCAGTGTGTCCTGGCAGCCGAAAGGGCAAGCCTTGCCCTGGGGTGCATCAGACCCAACACAGCCACTGGGCAAGGGAAGGGACTGTCCCGCTGTGTGGCCACACCTCAAGCACTGCAAGCAGGTTTGGGCACCACCATATAAAAACATTGGAGAGCATCCAAAGGAGGGCTGCAAAGATAGAGAAAGGTCTGGAGGGCAGAAAGTATGAAGAGTGTCTGAGGCCCCTGGGTGTGCTCAGCGCAGAGCAGAGGAGCTGAGGAGAGGCCTGATGGCGGCTGCAGCTCCTCACAGGGAGCGGAGGGGCAGCGCTGCACTCTGCTGTGTGACAGCGACAGGGCCCGAGGGAACGGCATGGAGCTGTGCCAGCTTTTCCTAATCCCCGGGTTAGAAAAATATTCTGCATGAGAGAGTGACGGGGCCCTGGAACAGGCTGCCCAGTGATCATGGCCCCAGGCTGCCAGTGTCCAAAGGACATCTGGACAGCGCTCTCAGACATAGAGAATTTGAATTTTAGGTTATTCTGTGCGGAGCCAGGAATTGGACTGAATGATCCTTGTGGATTCCTTTCACCTTGGGATATTCCATGAATCTGTGATTTTATGATTCCAATGGAGTTAGTGGGGGAGAGTTGACTATAATGTGCCTTGTGTCTTGCTACCTTTTTGCTTGAGTGCGCCCAGGAGAACAACATGGAGGCCACAGTTATGGGCCAAGGTTCCCTGGGGACAGGTGCAAGCAATGCCCTTTACTTATATGTATTTTTTCTTACCAAAAGTAACGTGTTCACTTGGAATTTAAAAAGGGTTTCAATGGCCTTGAACCAGTATGTAGGGAATTCATTCTCACATGCTACTAGCTGTGGGCTAAGTAGTATTTCCAGTGCTTAATACAAAGCATAAATAGACTTCCTGCATCACACTGGAGGCAACCCTAGTTGTTGGAGAAAGTGGGTTGATTAAGGGATGAAAACACAAGCAGTTGTTATCACAAATCTTTCCACGTGATGGTCTCAACTGAAGCATGTTGATTTTAGGCAATCTTAAATAACACAGCCTCTAGTATTGGCAGCAATGTAAATGAGCCAACTCAAGAGAACAAGCCTGATTTGAAGTCGACTGAAATCAGTGCGTTGACTCCTTCAAGACTTCCCCATAGGAATCACTCTGAGTTTAGAAGACGTTGCAGTTCAGTGCATTGGTTTGGACTGGATATTAACCAGGACTTATAGTGATTACTTTGGGAAAAATATATTGACATTGCCACTGAGACAAGTGAAAACATGGGGGCTGCAGCTAATAGGCATAGCACCAAATGAAAATCAGCTGTCTCAAGGATAACTGAACAGTCAAGGGAAAATGCACCCATTTATAATGAGTTCCCTTTGCCTGGATGAATTTCATAGGGCAAGTTGTGATTTGAAGAGGAAGAGAAGGATGTCAGGAACATATTTCAGGCAATATGAGAAGAAAAAATACATGGCTTTTGTCCCATCAGTACACATGTGGTGCAAGCTGGGTCAGAGGAGTTTAAACCTGGTTTCCCCTTGCGTTTCTCCTGCCTTTTTGCTCCATTGCTCTATGCTAGCATTATCTGAGCTGCTCAGTCCTCAGCAAACACCCTAGTAGCCAAAATATGGGCAGGATTATTGCCATAACCAAAAGAGCCGATGAATGAAATAAGGCGCTTGTTTCCTGGAGCAGAGGGAGGGGAAGTGGAGGGTATTTAAACATTTCTCTGTGGTGTTTGAAACCCACCTTGACTAGAACCAGTCCCTCAGCTAGCACAAACCACCAGCATCCCTTTGACGTCAATTGGCAGCTAGCTGACCTGCCCATCCCACAGCTGGCTGCTTCAGTGGGAACAAACAGCTTGGCCTGGGAGGGAGAGAGGTGACAGAAGGCACGCTACAGCCCTGCAGAGTTCCCCTCAGGGTGTATTCCTCTTAGCCATTGCCCACAACGTCCCTTCCAGATTTGGAAGGATGCATGCCACTCGCTATGAGCATTTCCCAGGCTCGTGGTGGTGGTGAAGCTGCTGAGTGATGGAGACCTCGGTGGAGATTGAGGGAGGTCTCTGTGCTGAGAACCTTCACTGGGGCTCATGGTTCCAATGGTATCCAGCCACTCTGGTGTCCACGATTTCCTATACTTCAGGGTACGCCTTGGGTGCAGCTGGCAAGTTCTGCACCCATTTTGGCTTGACCAAGCCAAAGCTGTTGAGCAGGCAGCTTAGCAGGAAATGGATGGCTTAGCTTTTTTTCTTTTTGGACATACATCAACTGTCTGACTTACTGACAGCCCAGGCAGGGAAACTCTGCCCATAAGCATGCTGTGGTCTGAAAAAAAAGTCATCCTCTGCAGAGCCAAGGGTTGGGACTTGGGGTTTGTGCACCATTTTCTTGGCAGAAGGAAAACACTGCTTGTGCTGTGCCATCCATACATGGATCCCATGAGACAGTGGGAGGCTGCGGCTTGCAGCTGGTTGGTCTCACTGGAGCAGGTTTCGTGATCCCAGCCTCAGATCAAACATCCTGCAGACGATGGGGACAGTCATGGCACATGAATATTGTGTTCTGCCACTGCTTCTAGGAGGAGCCATCCAGCTAGTTGAAATACTCTCACTAGCTGTTGCAACACATCTACACTTGTTATATCAGAGTAATTCAAAACCATATGCTGGGTTTCATTTTTAACATTCATTTTCAGATAAACTAGGTGATATTCTTTGTTTATAGCGAGCTCCGAGAAGGGGTCAGCTGCACCAGGGATCATCACTGATCATCATGCACCGCTGCATTCCTGGACTACAATTTTGAGCAACAGAAATGCAAACAGCTCTTTTGCATTTCTCATCTGAAAAGTTTTCAAAGGCACTGAGTTTTAGAGAAGAGGGGGTTCCACACCCCCTGGAAAGCAGCACTACTTAATCTATCATGGGATGAACACCCCAAAATGAAGGCACCTATTGTTGCTGATCCATTTTGAAAATAAAAGCATAACAGGCCATTAATTTCTGGGACTCTTTACTTACCTGAGATGAGGGCTGATGGAGGGCTTGCAGCTCTGGGTATGATACAGACACTCACTGAGCTGATAGCCTGAATTTTCGCAATCAATATTTATTTCAGGAAAAGGGGATGTTGTGTTGGTTAGTGACTGCAATTAAAAACTGTAATGGACAAAATAGGTTGGAAGTGAACGTCCCATCCTCTGGGATTTGCAGCTTGAATCTCTTCATGATAAAGAACGGAGGGACGCAAATCCCAAAGACAATTTAACCATTTTCAGTTGAAATGACCATTAAAAAAAAAAAAGCAAAAAAAAAAAAAGCAAAAAAAACCCAACAACAATGCAGAGGGTCCAGATGGCTTCACGCAGTGACAGAGGAAGTCCCAGTTTCGAGGCAGGACAAACTTAGTGACAGACTGAAAGGCTGTGGGCTGAGCGGGTGGGCACCTGCCCCGCCAAACAGGGCATGGTGCCACCAAGACCATGGGGAGTACTCACATCAGTCAGGTGTTTCCATGAGCAGAATGTCTCAAGAGCGGCTACTTGCCAAAATAGACGCCACACAGTAAACCGAAAAAGAAAGCTGCCCATCTGGCTCAGTGGTAGGACGAATGCTCGCTATTGGAAACAGCCAGAGAGTGTAGGAGGGCACAGCTGGCAGGTGCCTCAACCTGTGATGGATGATTGGCTGTCTGGGAGGCAGAACATGCTAGTGTTCCTTATCTTCACAGAAGCGGTCGTCCCTGTGCAAGACTCCATTCCTGTCCTCCCTCAGATGCCCTCAGTGAGGATGCCTGCTGGGTCCTGATGGCCAGAGGGAATTACAAACCAAAACAAACTGCCCACGTTGCACCAGTGCTGAAGTGCAGCTGGAAATAATGAATCAGCCCCTCCTGCCTTAAATCACGAGATGGTTGCCCGGGTCAGCAGGGTGGCTTTCTGCGAGTATGGTGCCTGGGGATGACCCCTTCCTCACCTCTGGAGGCTTTGGGCTCCTCTGCATGAGGATATGAGTGTATGTGCTACAGATGCCCAGCCCTTATGCAATGTTGCACCCAGGGAGCTGAGTCCGAGCCAAATGAAGGCACCGCCAGGATGTTGTGCAAGTGGCATTTGCAGCAGTGCAGGGCACCACACGGGCAAATCTATCTCCTCCTGAGGAAAGTGTAGAAGCACAACACAAAACTGCATGCTCCCTGCATCTACAAGCACCAAACCATACCATCCTGTGCATCAGAAACCTAGGTGCAACAAGCAGCTCAAACCACTGGCAGGAGTCTAGAGGTGACCATGGCACCTGTCTGCAGGGATCAGGATGGCCCTAGTCTCCTTACCTTTCTCCTGAGTCTCTCCAAGTTGGAGACTCCATCACCTCTCTGGCAACCTGTGCCAGGGCTCTGTTACCTGCACAACAGGGAAGTACTTCCTGGTGTTCAGAAGCAATATCCTGAGCTCCATTTTGTGCCCATTGCCTCTGGCCCTGGCACCACTGGAAAGTCTGTCTCTGTCATCTTTGCACCCTTCCTTCATGTGTTTATACACGCTGACAAGCGATGAGGAGATCTGCTGCTGGTGGCTATTTGCTCCTGTGATGACTGTTTGTTTGTTTCCATCCGTAGAACAAATGACCATGGAAGGCCAAAACTCGCTCAGAAAAAAACGGTTCCCAAGGCACTTGGTGAGAGAGGAGAGAGAAGAAAGGGGGGAATTTGCTCCCTCTCTTATCCTTCCCTATCATATGGAAGGCACCATGTGATACAGGGATTCCCTCAGTTGTGCGCCCAGACCCAACAGCTGTCTGCTGGGATCCAGGCCCAGAGCAGGCTTTCTCAGCTTGAGACCAGTTTCTATCATCTGGGTCATTCAGGAACCAGAAGAGCAATGGTGTGTGCCAGTAGCAGGAAACAGCCCCCTGGCTTCCTTCCCATGCTCTGCTACTGACTTGCTGTATGGCCCTGGGTCCTGCTTCCAGCTGTCTTGCAGCTAGAGCTGCAAGCAGGGATTCAGGTTTCCTGCTTGCAAGCAAGAGCATGAATCATGTGGTGTAAACCCACTGGAGTCGGAGCGACATTTCTGATTTACGCCAGTATAAATTACTGCTTCTTCTCAAAAAAAATGTTGTTATGCTGGATGGTGTTCCAACAGATCTGCAAAGAAGGGAGTGGGAGCAGTTCCTCATCAGTGGAATTATTGATTTATCCACTGCCATTTTCCATGTAGCCTCTTTACTTGCGCTAGGCAAAGGAAATCAGGAGTACTTTGTGGCCACTTTGGAACTGGGACCAAATGGAGTACCAGCAAGGTACTGTGGGGCAATGCAGGGAGTTAGCAGGAGGCAAAAAGGTTTGGCAAAAAAAGCCTTCTGCCAGTATTAATATTTGAAACATGGGATGATAAGATCTCTGCTGTGGATAGTGGCTCTAGAGCACCTGGTGATGTACGATAGACAAGCTGTCTGCTTCTATCTAAGGAACAGACCCCATCAGGGGACCCATGGTACCTGATGTGAGCTGTGGGGAGGATGGCTCAGGGAGAGGTCACAGCCCCACGGGGGTGACCCTGATGTCAGAGCTGTCAGGAAGATGTCGATTGCCTCTGCTTGCAAGAACACTTTTATTTGTGGGTAAAAATCAGTATCTAGTCTCCAACCACCATCAATCTGCCATCTTGTTGTTGGTTAATTCACTTAAAGCTCTCTGAAAAATATATATATATAACTAAAAAGTCTTTTTGTTGTTAGTCACCTTCCAGTGATGTATAAATGCTCTGACAGATAATTATCAGTGATATTGATTCTAACTAGGACAGAGAATGAACAGGTGAGTGCAAAATAGAAAGTTATTTATAAAGATGTAATTGAAACAAAATCCATCCTGCAGGACCGAGAGTTTAAGTAAAAAAAAAAAAAAAAAAAAAAAAATTAAAAAAAAGGCCTTAGCTGTTGTTTCTTTGCAAAGTTCTTTGCTGACTTTGCATGCTTGATGAGCTTTGGTAACAGAAGGCCTCCTTTCTGAGCATGGCCAGCACTGCATCCTAATGAAGTGCTGGGGCACAGAAGTTGTTGAAGCCAGCCCTGTTGCCCATTGCCCAGGCAAAGCAGTTCCTCTTAGAGCTGAGGCCATCTCTTCTTCTGAAGCTTCAGGTCGAGTTATTTTCATGCTGGTTTAATTTCCCATCTTTTTTGTTAGCTGCTTTCTGATGAAGCCTCCAAACACATTCCCAGCAGGCAACTTTTCCTCCTCCCACCATTCCTAGATAGAAAGGATGACTACCCCATGCCTTTTCCATCACAGTGTGTTACAGGAGAAGCCTTGTGCAGTCCTGGAGCATGGCACACAGGGAATGCAACCTGGGGCAGGCAGCAGGCTGAGTAGTAGCAGGAGAGCTACTGGAGTTACTCTTGTAAAGGAGAGGCCTGCTGGGCAGTAGAGCCATGGTTCTTAATAACAATGTCTCTTGGGCTTCTCTTGGCTGAAATAAATATCTCGCATGGCAAGTTGAAGATATGAATGAAAAGCCACCAGAGAAAGAGACCCTCAGCCCAAGGCAGAGAGGCATAAGGTCCAGCAGCCTGAGCTGGTGCTTCTTCCACAGTCCACAGTGAGACTTCAATAGCAGGTTGTATTTTAAAAAGAGAAGCCAAGCTGTTACTGTCACCAGTGTGGTTGGTACTCCTTGCAGTACTGGGACATGGTGACATGCTACCACTGCTTGTGAGTCTCCTCTGAGCAGTGACTTGTCAGCCCCAGGTATAGACTGGCCTCTTGCAGGCCTGGGAGCTGCGTGCTCCACCACCACTCTCATGAAAGCCCCTCTGTAGCTGTAGCACTGGGCCTGCTCCCACCAGTAGCTCTGCATACTTGCTGAGCCTCAACTGCCAGTCTTACAGCTTCCACCCCACACATCTTATAGGGTAGGAGACCTCTTGGTGTATGCTTTGGGGTCCAGCAGGTCAAGGATGTGTACACGGAGCCTCATCTCCACGTGGTCCTGGACTACCTGCCCAATGGAGGCTGTGGCACCTCTGGGGCTGTCGGCCTTTCAGGAGCCTTGAAAAGAAAGCAGGAAGGCTCACAAGCAGATGTGGTTCCTGTGCTGCTTCTGCCAATGCTCTGCTCTCCAGACATCAGCTGTGGGGAAATGTTTAAAGCGCACTGCAGCATCGTATTCCCGGAGTTTGTACGTAAACACTTTCTAAAAGCATGAGTGGGAGTGTGTAGCTCTTTCAGAGCAGACCGGATGGTTCTCTCACTTGACATCTCCTCTACTTGAAACAACATCACTTTGTTGAATTTTGTGGCTTTTTATGTGGAACAACATTAGCTCATCCAAGTCTGTGGTTTATTTGAAAATGAAATTCCGGTAAGCTTTTGTACCATCTGGCTATGTCCAATTGAATCAGGTTTAGCAAGAAGCCAGTGCGCACGTGTGCACAAACACATATGCACCAGAAACATCATCATTACCACAGTCAGTAATCACAGGAAGTTTGACATTGTCGGGCAAGGGGGAAGGAAAATCAGTGCCTGAATCGTGCGTGCTTTCTGTGGGGCTTGGCTTCTTCCAGCAGAGGGCATTTTGCAAGCCTTCCCCCTGCTCCTCTTCTACCCCTTTCTAACTGTGGCAAGGTGTTTGGCATGAGCTTCCAAGTGGATCCAGATGTAAATCAAACACAGCTGGGTGAGCTGCCAGGCAGTGCGTCGCACCAAATTTACAACTGCTATCAAGTTATCACACTGATTTCAAAGGAGCCACCCTGATTTATGCTGACCAACAAGCTGACTGGGACTGAAGTGTACAGGATAGGTGAGGGACCAAGGTGCTGGTGCTGCTTGCTCCTTGCAATAGCTGAGGTGTTTCATTATATGGGAACAGTCCTGGATTCTTGCTTCTGTCAGCCAGGCAAGAAAGGGGAAACAGCAAATTCTTGACATCTTGGCCAGTGCCATAGCACTCTCTGTCTTCTCATCCTCCTACAGTTGGGCACATGTGAGAGAAAATGTGGCCATCACCCAGGTAAATAGGAGGCCATCAGGAATTTATCTGTCCTCTGAACCCATGCAAGAGTTCTGCCCAGATGTCTTTCCCAGGGATTCCATAACTTACATGCTCACAGACTGCTACTGATTGCGCAGGATGGTGAGGGCAAAGAAAAGCCAGTGGCAGGAAACATGAGGTGGTCTTCAGGACATGTAGGACAACTTTAGGAGCCTCTAGGCAGGCTTCCACTGACTACAGCAGGCATAGGGCCCCCTCACATTCACCTCTGTAAATTAGGGGATGGAGAGTGGGGGGGAGAAATGACTAAATAGAAACACAGAATCATAGAATTGTTTGAGTTGAAAGGATCTCTTAAAGGCCATCTAGTCCAACTCCCCTGCAATGAACAGGGTCCCCTACAGCAAGATCAGGTTGTTCAGAGCCCCCTTCAGCCTGACCTTGAATGTCTCCAAGGGCAGGGATCCACCACCTCTCCAGGCAACCTGTTCCACTGCCTTACCACTCTTACTGTAAAAAACTTGTTCTTTATATACATTATTAAATACATGTCTTGGTTTAAAAAACCTTGAAATAGACATCTGTTTTTAACAACAAACAATAGAAATCCAGTGGGTGAGCTCTGACAGTGAGCTGGCACCACTGAAACACTCCTGAGCCATGCACGTTGAGGACACTGCTCCCTCCAAGGGACCGTCCCCAGCAGCAGCTTCAGTTTGGGATTGAGGTCCATCATTACATAAGCAAGCTTTTGATGAAAATCAGGTTTGACATCTCCACTCAGGATGCAGTGTTGTTTTTCAACCTTGCATCACGTGCACGGAAAACTTGTGCAGGTATACCTGGAGGTGTTTTTCCCTGTGCTGGACAGAGAGACCAGGCCACTGACACCATCCTGTCCCCTGTGCAACCTACAGCTGCTCGTGAGTAGGAATTTGGTTTACTTGCGAAGGTGTCTTAGGCTCCTGGTGGGACAAATAAAACAAAACCAGTGGCAGCAGCAAGGGTTTTTAATGGAAGAAATGTTTCTGAAAGGTGGCCTCAGTGTAGCGTTGCAGCAGCTGGTCTGTGGACAGAAAGCTGTGAGACACTCCAGCTCTAATTCTTTTTTCACAAGGTCGCTTTTTTAAAAAATAAATACATATATAGATTTGCCTCCAGCATATGCTGTACTAGCGTAGCAGCTCTTCAAGCACTGTGTTTTCCAGTGTATGTGTGAGTGACAGCACTGAAAAGCAGCAGCTGTTACATAAAGGAGCCCGATGCTTCCTTGGCAGTTGCAATGGCCTCACTGGCCTCCTCTGCCACACTGGCCATCGGAGGCTGTCACCTCTGGGGCAGAGGCTGCTGCATCAGAACATCACTGGGAACTCACTTGCACTGCTGTCCTATGACAAAGCCAGGAGGTAAAATGAATAACCAGCTCAAAATAGGAATTTGAGCTGTATAATGGTTATTTTGCTTGCAAGGTCTATAAGGATTAAGAGCAGCCATGGCTTTGTAATGATCTAGTTGAGTTTTAATGAGTAGCTTAATTGTTTTATTTAGCAGGGGGATGCCCAATGAATTATTATGAAGCCAGATTTGGTACTTGGTTTCCTTTAATTTTAAGATGTAAAAGTCTGATTTGTACTGCCTCTAAATTTGCTGTATCTCAGCATGGAAATGCTCCTGAATAATTTAGGCTTTCTTTAAGGAGGCCAGCAATGTACCCTGAAAAGATTAATATTCAACAGACGTCCATCATCTAAGTAAACACATTTTTTTCTAAAAGTGTATTCAGTTTTCATAAATTCCACTAATGGATCAGAAACCTTCCTGGCTGATGTTCACAAGGTTTGTCTTTTTGCCTTTGTTTGTTTATTCATCAAGATGACTTCACCTGCATAAGGCTTAGACAAGTTTGACCCCTTGAAAGGAAATGAGTGGACGTTCTTTGAACAGGACTGAAAGAAAATAAGAAAGTACTCAGAGCCACCTGGAGAAAAGCCATCACAGGGCGCAGTCTGCTCAGTGTCAGCTTGGCATGTGAACAGGACAGGGGTGGGATCACACCACAAGACATTGGCAGCTTGATTGCTGTGTTCCTCTGGTCTGGTTGGCTCATGGTCCATGGCCACTGCCAGGCCACGCATTTCACATACTTGGGCTCTTCTCTAAAAGTTGTGATGGGACAGTCGGACACTAGGAATCCTGTATTTCCATTTCGACAATGAAATATGCTGAAATGTATGATAGAGCCAAAGTCTGCTGCGCTTTAGGCTCAGGCACCAACAAGAGAAAACAGATATACCTACATCTGATAAATCTATAACAAAACTAATGTGGAGTCATAAAAACACATGGTTTACCTGCAACAAAGCTGATACTAGACTAGATTATAAAACAAGCATCAGCTTTGAAGTTGTTGACTCTACCCATAAACAAAACTGTCTGGTTGGAAGCAACCAGAGCAAACTGTAAGTAAGCAAAACCCAGCCTGAGCTATGAATGTTGGAGGAAATCCTAGTTTCCCCAGTCTGAGGCAGTTTGGACCCTCTGGGTGGGTGACAACTGTCACAGTGTTTTGAGCTCAGAACTCAACTTTCTGTAGGTCTGGGTGCATTTGGGTATCTGCTTGTGGATCACACAACTTTGGAGCTTGTAGCAGGCCTGGCAAAGGATGAATTTTGGACAATGAAGTCATGGAGACAGATACAAAGACACAGTGGGAAAGAATTCTGCTCTCAAAAACTTTTTCTAAAAGTAAATGCCCAAGACTTACACTATTACAAAAAGCTGCAGAGGCTGGAAGGAATGAGTGACTTATTAGAAAATGGCCTAGCCTCACAAGGAATCACCGGGTAAGTGGTTCTGGTATAAATGATGATGCTCAGCACTTCTTGGAGAAGAAGCCAAGTCTCCTTAATTTTGGGCAGACCCCAGAGTGTCTTCAGTCTTGGTGTCCAGCAATTGGGTTTCCTAGGACAGTACTTGAGGATGCAGCACTTGTTTTGAGTACCAGAATTATTTCCATAGCAGCAGTAGCTAACACCTCGTCTCTACCTTGTCTTCCCCTTAGAAATTCCCCTCTTGGGGAGTGTGACAGAGGTTGAGCTGCATGGACATTAGGAAGGGCCTGAAATAAGGGGTAGTGGGCAATGGCCAGTCCCCAGATCAGAGGGATCCGCAAAGCCCCAGACAGTATGCAGTACTGGGAGAATGCTTTCTTTCGTTGGGATATAAAGCTGGCTACAAGAAAAAAAAAATTGGATCAAACTGTTTTTGAGAGTTTCATTTTCTATTCCCTGGCTAATGAGCATGAACATCGATGTTTCCACAGCTGTGGGCAGGCAGAAAGGTGCAGTACACTGCTGCTGAAACACACATTTCCATATTCTCTGTCACAACTGGAAATAGTGCCTTCGTGTTGTTTCCAAATAACCAACATTAGAGGGTAATTTGAGTGCCTTATTATCACTGAAGGAAAGAGCCTATATAAATAGCCACACTTCACAGAAGTGCTGCAGCAGAGACACATCGCTCCCAATGGCACATGGCCTCTGGGATGCAAAGGCACCTTGCTCCCACCACACTGGTGCCAGCTCCTATGGGGCTCTGCTCCCGCTCCAGCTCCAGGATGCACAAGCCCAGTGGGGGCCCAGCTCCCCTCAGGCCCTCAGGGTGGCAGAATTGGGAAAGAACTGCAGGTTTCTGCAGGGAGATGGTGGCCAAGACCACACCTTGGTGTGCCATTGTGCCCCTCAGCTGTGGGACACAACAACTGCAGGTGTTTTTCAACCTGTGTCCCTCCACTTGGCAGACCCATACAATACAAACCTGCAAAAAGTACCTGAGCATTTATAGGTCCTGAGCTATGCTGTTCTTTGTGGCTGTGGGTATGAGACAAGGGGTGAGGAATTCTCCATAAACAGAGTTTTAACAAAAGAAGAGCGTTTTGGAAACCAAGACTTGGTATTTCATTGAAATGCTGTGTCTTGCAGGAAGGATATAAACACGGCCATAAAAAGAGATGCCAGTGTCTAGTCCTTTCATTTAAAATTGCAGTTGGTAAGACTATTTATTGCAGTAAATAGCCAAGGAAGCATCTTCAATCAAGTGACGGCACATTCCCACACTGTAATTAAATTTGAAGCTCAATTACTATTCTATAAGTCAACAGTGCAGACAAGATTATTACAGGAAAATCCCCAGAGATGTCAAGGCTGAGAGGTAGAAGAGTGCTCAAGTTGAGCCTTTATTGCCATGCCATAAATCTGAACATAGAAGCGCCGGGTCTTGTACTCATGGTTGCAACCTATGGGGTACTCCTACACCGAGGTCAACTGGGCATTAAGTTACCACAGGTCCTTCAAGCTGTCCCCATTTTGGTGGAAAGTGACTGCTTCAAGGTGAGAGCTTTTCACCCTCTGTCCCTTACTTCCCACACCCTGAGCAAGGCAGCCATGAAGAGCCTGATGCAGGTAATTTTATAACCCCCTTGGTGGCAGTAGACAGACTTGACGCCAAACAAGCTGGCACTGCATGAATAATGACTGCTCACACACAAAAAAACTACTCTTCTTTGGTATAATGCCAGCTCTTCAGTCATATGGACACAATTCAGATCCTATAGATGTGAGTTTACACTCTGAAGTTCTTTTTCCCTTTAAGTGGTGGCTGCTGCAGCATGGTGGTACTGGGCATCACCTCCAGGCATGAGGGCTGAGCCCAGGCCCCATTGTCTGCCCGCACTTATATGTATATATAATTGTATTCTTTATTATGGACTTGGCACTGGTGAGGCTGCACGTCAAGTTCTATGTTCAGAATTGGGCCCCTCACTACAAGAAAGACATCAAGGCCCTGGAGTATATCCAGAGAAGGGAAATGGAACTGGTGAAGGGTCTCAAGCACAAATCTTATGGGGAGCGGCTGAGGGAGCTGGGATTGTTGAGTCTGGAGAAGGCTGAGGGGAGACCTTATTGCTCCCTACAACTCTCTGCAAGGAGGTAGTGGCTACGTGGGAATTGGCTTCTTGTCCCACATAACTCGTGATAAGACTAGAGGGGAAGGCCTCAAGCTGTACCAGAGGAGGTCCAGGTTGGATATTTGGAAAGATTTCTTCTCAGGAGTGATCAATGCTGCCCAGGGAGCTGGTGGAGTCACCATGCCTGAAGGTGTTCAAGAGATGTGTGTGGCACTGAGGGACACAGTCAGTGGGCATGGTGGAGATGAGTCAGTGGTTGGACTGGATGATCTTAGAATCCTGATTATTCTATGATTCTATGATTTCTGCTGTCTGCCTGAAAAGAGGATTCTTTGGATCCTAACGAAATCAAAGGGTTTTCTTAAAAAAAGAATGCATGTGTATCCTTATTCAGACAGCTTGATGTTCAGTGCCCTGTTTCATAAGTTTGAAATATAAGAGATTATTATTTAGAGGGAGTCGTGCAGTGGTATGTCTCCATGCTGTGAAGGAGCTGAAGAGCCAGAGCAGCCTGGTTGGACAGTCTGCAGCCCTCCATGCTCACTGCTCTCACTGCAGGCTAAGGCAAATCAGCTCCTCTCTGAAAACTAAAAAAGGCATCTTCAAAAAAGTAAATTCCTTCGGTTTGCAGATGGTCACCTGCCCTGATGGTCCTTCTTCCCTGTGCCAGGGGCAAGCCTGTGCTGCAGCTGGGCTGCAGTGTGCGATGCGCAGCCTGCTTGTCATGGGGCCTGGGCCATGGCCCCCAGCCTCTTTGAAGGGCAGGGACAGGCTGCAGGGGTTTGCATGAGCTTCAGATGGGGACATGCTTGCTTCCCTCCAGCCTCTGTCTGGCTTTTGAATAGCTTGTATAATAAGTTATAAATGACAATTAAAACATAAAACGAAGAGGGAACCAGATGGCTCCAGGCAACATTTAAAAATACCAAGACTATTTCTAAACACAGATCACCAGATCCACAACAGCCCTGGGCAGACTTATCTGACAGCCTGGCTGAAAGGACATGTGTGGTCTCAGTCCCTTCTCAGAAGATGCTGTTAAAATGCCATTTGCTGGCAGATGCAGGAGTAACTTGGGCTGCCCCAGGACACAGCTGGTGGCTCTTCTCTTGAAGGCGGCTGCCAAGGGTGGTTTGCTGAGAAGTGGTGAGGGCAGGTTTGACAGATGGCCCTGTGGCACCATGAGGAAGATGAACTGCTGTGCTAGATGCTGGGCCATGTGGTGTCCTGACTTCCCAGCCATCTTTTGCTAGGGATGTGGCTGCTTCACCACGGGTGTTATGGCCACGAACTCCTACCACCAGCAGGGAAAGCACTTTGTTCCCTTCCCTGCCATCTTCGCTGACGTAACTTCTGTCTCCAAAACATTTGGCCAGACTGGAAAAATTGCAGGAAACACATACAAGACCCAGTCACATGACAGAAGGAAAAGCACAGCTGAGGTCCTCAGGCTGAGGGAAGGCCACAGGACTGTGTTCCCCTCTCCTGGAGAGCAGGGAACAAGCAGGGAAAAGGGAACATCTTCACTTAACCAAAGCCAGCAGCTGAACCCACGTTAGATCTCAGCGAGCACCAGCCAAGCTCCGTCCTGCTTCCTGCTTCCTGCTCACAGGATGGCATCCCAGCAGGTTAGCTGCCTTTCCAGCGCTGTGCCCCATCTCTTGGGGAAAAAACTCTGTGGCATGGCATGCAGGTAGATGCACACAGTGACCACTTTCTGATTACTAGTTACATTTTTTTCCACATTAAAAAAAAAAAAAAAGCTTGATTATCATATGCTTTTGCTTTTCCTTTTTTTTTTTTTTCTGCTCTTGTACATGCCTCCACCTCTTTCCAGCTGAGCCCGGAAGCAGAAGTATCACGTTACGATGCGAGAAGCGAGCTTTGTGGTATTTCCATCCCATCCAGAGCCAGGAAACACAGACAATTTTGCAAGACAGCTTGTACTCAGTAAATTTCCAGCTCAGTTTATATTTCTGTATTTATTTGGATTTGTGCTAACCATGTAAAAGAGCACTCATCCCAAGTGAGGTGCTGTGGGCAAACTTCTGAAAAAACAGACTTTGTAGACCAAGGTCCCTGCGCAACAGCCCTTTCATTGGGCTGGAAGGTGCTGGACACATCCTGTCATTTGGAAAGACAACTGAGATTTACAAGAGGCCCATCACCTTCTGATAACTTCAGCTTTTGACAATAACTGTAGCAGCCTCCTCATAATGCCCACCAGTCCAACCACCATTCCTGACAACATTTTCCTGTACCCTTGGGGCCTTCCCTTGAACTCTCATTCCTTTCCTTTTCTTCCCTGCATGATGTTATACCTGAAGCACAGCGCAGTACATCTCTCCCAGCATCTCTCCACCCCCCCGCAGAGCAGCTGGGGACCCAGGCAGATGTTTGTGTTGGCATAGGAAGGGCAGGATGGCTCCAGGGACCGTGCTCTCCTCTCCTGACTCCTTCTCCTTTAACAGCAAAGTCCTGCCACAGGCACAAAAATCTGCATCTCCCACGGGACGGCAGTGCTCACAGCACCAGCTGCACTGCTTGTTTAGGTCTGCAGCCAGCCCGCCCTTGTTTCTGCGTGCCAGTGTTCCCAAATACCCTCAAACAGCGTTGTGTGTGTGCAAACCACACACGATCACACACAACGCATACACCCTCCCTTTTAAAACAGAGAGATGAAGGCTTGGAAGGGCTTTTGGAGGCACCATGAATTCTGCTGTCTTTATCAAATTAGGGTGAACGCTTCAAAGCCAGAAAAGCCACTGACATAGCTCCCTGGTGGGCTGCAAATGGGCCAGAGCCACCCTCATAAGCTAGCAGAAGCTGACCTGAAAAAATACAAGCTCTCAGCCATCTGCCAGCATCCAAGACTGACCAAGGACTGAAAATGTTTTTGAGCTTTGTTGCAAAATTGCCCTGTGCTGGGCTGAAAATGTGGCTCCCAGACATCCCACGCTATAACACTGGTGCAGCAGGGAAGGGAGGGCAGCAAATGCACCCTTACAGCAGTAGGGAGAGGGCAAATGTTTCTTACAGAGGATTGCAAAATGCAGGTTGCCATGTCACAGTTGAAGGCCACTGCACTGAGTTATGATGAGGTGACATAGAGTCCATGGTTCACATGGCAGCTTGGTGTCACGCAGAACACAGCCCATGCAGCGCAAACTCTGCAAACTCTGGGGGCCAGAAGGGAGGATTTTATAAAGGGATTTGGAGCCTTCATGCTGTAGCTAACCCCAAAACCACTACTCCCACCTGAATGAATTCACAGGCTTTTGAATGGGAGTGGTGGTGGCAGCAGGCCTGTCGTGACAATGTCCTCATCCCTCACTACCACAAGCCACAGCTGGACTGAGACTGAGCTGGATTTGGGCAATGGATCTGATCTGGCTCCCAGTGGTGGCACACATTTTGCCCATCGATGAGGTTAAAAGTTGGAGCAAAACGCAATCATCTCTTTGGATCACCCACAGTTGGTGAAGTGATGGGTGAGCTGGCCAAAGCTTGTGCAATAATTTGCCACAATAAGTTCTGTTAAAAAAATAGCACTTGTACCAAATTAAATAACGTGCTAGTTGACAATCTGCAACATTTAAATGGAGTCATTAAAGTAGTAAGGACAAACACTGCCAGCTCAGCTGCGCTCCCACAGGCTGAGGTTCGTGGCATGGCTTCCAGCCCTGCTAGCATGTGCAGGATGTGCCCAGGTCTCGCCCTCAGCACAGTAGCACAAGGGCACGGTGCAGACATGATGAGATAAAGGTGGGAGACGAGGGGTAGGACACTGTGCAAAAAATAAAATAAAATAAAATAAAAATAGAGGTAACAAACTGCTGTCTGTTTGCAGCAACAGAAATGCTTTAAAATAGCCAGGTTCTAAAGGCTATTTGTCTTGTGCCTCGCGACTTCCTGCTTCACATTAAAAAGTAGAGCATATAAATAGAGCAGGCAAGTGTGAACTGATGATAGCAATACACGTTGCATTTTAAATTCCTGGAGATCGGATTCCTTTTTTGGCACTTCAGGCCTGTTTGGGACAATTTTTGTGCAAATAGGGACAGTTCAGTCCGAGCGTCTCCAAACAGGAGCCATGCTGCCGACTGGACCGGTGGGCATCCTGGGACAGCAGCAAGGTTAGCAGACTGAAATCTCAGTTTTCTCAGCTTAAAAATAAACTTGGCAGCCATCCCCAGAAAACAAGCAGGCTCATTCCAAAGCAAACATCCTTGCCTGCAGATGCTTTTGTCACAACAGCAGTGACTGTGGAAGCTAATGAGCCTGATTTGCTCTTGGGGCACACCGGTGTGCACCCACTGAGCTGCATGCTGCTGCTGAGGGAGCCGCCTGCTCCCTGCAACGCCTTCTGAACCTGAAAGGTGCCGAAAAACAGAAGCCTCAGCCATCAGTTCTGAGATTTGTGTGTGAAATGGCTGCCACTTCGGCAGAGGTGCTTAATTCTAGGTTGGGGGCTTTTCATTTGGTATGTCTGTAATCTTAGGTTGAAAGCAGTCTGTATGAAAGTGCATTTTCTCTCAGGACATCCTTTTTGCAGAATGATCTGAGAAGCCTTGCAGTAAACAAGCTCCTTCAATTTAACATTACAGTCATAGCATAGAATGCTAAAGAAAGTTGCTTCCATTCAAAAACTTAGCAGGTTGGGATAATGAGTGCACAGAAATGCTCTGGTTAATGGGATTTCCCTCATTAGCAGCATTTTTTTTTTTTTTTCACTAAGACTCGTTCCCTTACTAATAAATATTGACTGTAATAAACATCATTGGAAAAATAATGCTTCTGTGTTGTATATATTCTTCTGTGCCAGGTTTGTAGGGCACTTCCTCTTTTTGCAAGACCACGGGTTTCCTCAGCCCAAGGTGCCAGGGTTCAGAGGCAATGGCCTCTGGCTGTTTGCCTTCCTTGCTCGTTCCATCTAGAAGAGCAGGGAAACCCCCCAGTCTCTCTCTCAACATCCTATTGGAAGCAGTTACACTGAAAACATGAGAAAAACTCCCATCAAACCACCAAAGTATCACACTCGCACAAGACCTGCCCTAGCAGAAGTCACATAGAGCCTTTAAGCCTTTAACCTTGCACTGTCCTTCATTACTTGAGGTCTGGATTTCTAAAATCAGTGGTTGGAATTGGCAGGACAGTGAGTAACAACACTGATGGGCTTCTGAGCACCATCAGAACCCTGTCCTGAAGGGACGATGGCTGCTGGGACAGCCTACACAAGGTGCACAGGAGGTGCCCGTCATGGTGCTGTCGGATGATGGTCCCTTGGGATTGCCCTCATCAGGGGCACGAGGACATGGCCTTACCCTGGCCCTGCTGGGGCTCAAAACCTCACTGTGCTACCTGCTCAAGCCAGGTCTGAGTGGGCAGACAGAGCTTCCCTGTGAGCCAAGACCATGTGCAGCAGGGTACTCTGAGGTGTTTAGCATGTCAGTGGCACTTGCATCCATCACTGTGACTGCCACCAAGCTGCCTCCTAGGGACTGAGCAAAAAGCACTCAGCAAATCACACACCTATCTGCCACAAGGCCTTTGGCAGTCCATCCCCTTCACCTGAATGGAATAAGCTATGCCTGAAGTAAAATAAATCCTTACTTGTATTGCTGGACTGGGACTCACCATCCAAGACTGAACTGCTGTCACTCAATTTGTCACTCAGAAAAAACTGATGCATACAGAGGACACATTTATTGCCACAACTTGGTCTCCTGTGCAGGCCCTGGGTTTCCTAGAAGTCTTTGATTCATAGGATCATAGTTATAGAATCACAGATTGAGTTTGGTTGGAAGGGACCTTAAAGCCCACTCAGTTCCAATCCCCTGCTATGGGCAGGGTGGCCACCCACCAGATCAGGTTGCCCAGGGCCTCATCCGACCTCCAAATTCAGCAACAATTCTTTCTCCACATCTTTGCTCCAAGAAGAAGTGAGGCAAACATATGTAAAATGACACACGTTTTATTAAAAGTTACATTCAGCATCAATGGACACGTTTACTTAAGATTTTAACTGTCAAGGAGCTTACAATTATAAATCCCTCTAAGGCATTAAAAGCTCTTAGATGTTTTAACTTCTTTGCAATCATTTCATATAAATAGGATATGCAAGTGATGATGCTTGCCTAAGAGGATACCCCTGCTGCACTAAACAAAGATATACATATAAATATATGTATAAAACAATGAATTTTTCCCTTGTTACAAACTCTCTGATGGAGGGCATTTCACAATCCTTAAGGCTTGAGCTCTGACCCTGCAATTGGTATTCATGAGGAAGCCTCCTGCTTAGGTACAGGTTGCTCACATGGATGAGAGCTGCAGGACAGGCATAAGCTTTGGCAGAATCAGCAAGAACATCAAAATGCTCAGTGAAATATATTTACCATCTGTGCAAGCACCATCACTTGCATCACTTAGAGAGGTCTCTCTCTGAAGCTACAAAGAGAGGACAGGCACTGTGGCAAAGGCTAATTGGCATCTATTAGTTTCTAGTTTTTGAAGGGTTTGCTCCTCCTCAGGCTCTGGAACTGGGGGATGTTGGTCACAGTGTAGGGCAGAGCATTGCTCATATGCCACTGCAGGCATGAGCTCAGGGCACGGGCGTGTTGAGTTGCAGCTCAAACAGCACAAACCTCCCGCGATGCACAGTGGTTCAGCTGCTTTTTTGAGCATAAAAAGCAAAAGTGTCAACCGCGTCAACCACCAAACCCCAGTAAGTAGCAAATAATTCACCTTTGTTCCAATCAACCATGCTCTACACCTACAACATCGGCACATGTGTGTGGGGATGAAGAAAATGACTCTTGAAACAGGCTGTGGCAAACAGATGAACTGCAGAAACTAATTTGAATCAATACGGCTGCCGGGTCTGATTCTCCACAACCTCACCACTGAGTTGACGTTTGTGCACAACTCCTTTGGCGTGGTGCTTTACAATAGAGCCAGTCAGAGAGGCCGGCCTGGCCTTACTTTACACGGGAGTTGGTTACTGCACAGCATGTGGCTGATGCAAGCTCCCAGAATAAAGTCACTGTAAGCCGCTCAGTGCTGGATGCTAATTGCTACATGGAGCCCATCCCCACAGACAGACAGACAGCCTCACTGAGGGGTTTCAGCAGCACAGCCCAGCTGCAGCAGAAGCAAGGCCTCAGTCACACAAAGGCACACTCCACGATTTACTCCTAAAAGATCACAGTTGTCCACTGAAGACAACTGCACTTCTGTATTCTGTGAGCTGTGAGCTCTCCTCTTGCACAGATGGTTGGGAAGCACCAAGGTGACAGAGGAGCTGTCAAGGATTTAAGTTTCTCACTCTCCACTTTTTCTGCCCCGGTCCCGGTTGTGGTAACCACCACCTCATCTCAGAACATGTGGGCACAGTGCTGGCTGGGTCATGGGTTCTGTGACCCAACAGAAGCCAGAGTGAAATGTGCTGGCAGTAGAAGGATCAGACCCTAGAGTACATTATTTTTATCCCATTCACCTCACGGACACAAAAAAAGAGAAAGGTTCCAAGAACAGGCTTGGATTTCGGATGAAGGGAGGGAAATGCTCCTCCCTTCCTTTTATTCTGGGTCTGCTGGTTTGAATTGTGTCTTAATAACAAGACAGTATTTTTTCAGGGAGATACTAACAGTATTTCCACCCTTGATTAAAACGCCTTCTGTAACAAAATGGAAATATTACAGGGGGAAATTACTGCAAAAAATATTTTAGTTTATAAAGTGACTCCACTTTAATGGAGACGTTTTCCAATGCAACCAAGGACAGCTAGGGATCCAAAAGCCTCTGAAGATGAAGGTGAACTGGGACCACAGCTCCCATTTGCGCTCTGAAAATCTTCATCTAAAAGCCTGCTGGGCTCTGTGGATACTCAGTAACTTCTCTTCTAAAACCACCTCAGGAAATTGAGAATACATCAGAGACCTGTACAGACAGTTCGGCTGCTGCCCTTCCTAGAGCCTAGCTCTGGAAGAGAGCTTCTCCAGCATCACTGCTGTGCCCCATCCAATCCTGTGCTCCTCTGGCAGCACTGCTGTGCCCCACCACCTGTGCTTGTCCTGCAAGCCCCTTCAGCAAGGAAGGGCTGACAAAGGAAGGTTAAACCCATGCTCCTTTGCTCGGAAGAACACTGGCAGAATACGGCGCTGATTTACAAAGGTCATCTCTCGCTGATGGTGTGCTTGCGAAAGGTAATGACGCCACTGCAGCTCCATGTAGAAAGGCATTTTTAAACTTCAAAAAATAAAAATAAAAAATACACACATGCACACTTCAAACTACAGATCTCATGTTTTTCCTGAATCCTCCATTGGAATTTGAATTTTAAGCACAGTTTAACTCCTCGGTATGTGAAGTCTCACGGCCACATTAATCGAGAACATGTGAATCCAGGAGAAAGAAATCACTTCCAGTTACGTTGTCAGTGTTATGTGCATAGCATTCCCATAGCTGTAGATCCATTGTGCTCCATGTTATAAATAAGAAATTGCATGGTGACAGCTAAAATTCAAAAGCGTTAATGTTTCTCTTTGCAACTTTTTTCTCTTTTTTCTTCCTTTTTTGTTCCAGTCTTCTGAGGCTTCTCCCCTTTCCCTCCTCGTAGAAGTTACCTGAAGCAACAATATTGCTTACCCAACTGACATACTTACCGTAATTAAAAAATAGTAGGCACCAAGCAAAAATGACTAATGTTGCTATCTGACAAGTAAGACAAGGAGCGGCTCCTATTGATTCTGAACCAGGCTGTATTGCATTTGTGCTAATACACATTTCTCCTGCCTTGATTTTGTTGGTGCTTTAAGGAGAAAGCTGAAGGCAGCACAAAGGACGCAGCCGAGCACTGCCCTGATTCCCTCGCAGGCAGCAGCTGCTGCTAAAGCCACTGAATTGCAGAGCACAAATGCAGCGAGTTGGGCCCCCTGAATGAATACAAACGGACTGCCTTGTATCACTTGCGTTCTAGGTCCCTTTCAATCATGAAAAACAGCTACAAATTGTTCCCAGAGCTAAACCACTTAACATCTTGGCACTTGGTTGTTTTTAACTTCGTAACAATAGGCACTGTTCACTCCTCTCAATCTCAGTTTTTTATTCGGTAATAAAGCAGGAATACTGATGAAAGGCCAGTCACGGCTTCTCCCCATGGTATCAGGGTGGTGGCATGTGATGATTCACATGGGGTGTGTTTGATCCAAGAAAGCCCAGCCTCTGCTTATTCTTCCTTTGTTCTGTCATCTAAGGTGGAAAGGCAGAGAGAGACGAGATTTATTTTTTGCTTTTTACTATTATTTAGCAGTCACAGAACAAGATACATATAAGCAAAACAACAGGGAGTGGAATTCTATTCTTCAGCATTAAAAATTACAAGTAAGAGATGCCTTTGAAGTGGGAAATCTGTCTCCCACAAACTATGGGCATTTGATTCTCATTTGTGCATGATTCTTCTCCAGTGGCAGGTTTTACAGCGCATCCTTTGCTCTGCTATCGTGTTGTGCAGCCCCGCAGAGGGTCAGCATCTGCACCTGGTGCTGTACAGCGACAGAATTAAAGGGTGGTCCCAGCCCCAAAGAACTTAAATTCGAGCCAGGAGAGGGCAAGGTCAGTCAGGGGGAGATGAAAAACCATCTGGGGCAGTGTAGATAACTGCAGTAAGCAATGGGAGCAGCACATCCAGCCTAAACCTCTGTCAAGTTTTTCACAGGAAGAAAGAGTTTTAAGGAAGGATGTGGAGGGGGATGATAGGATAATGGCTGATACCACTGGAAGGGCATTCCATACAGAAAAGAGAACGCTGTCTTTTAAGACTGTAATGAACAAACAGAAGGTGATGGGCATCTTAGGTTACAAGGGAGCTGAGCTGGTCTTGTGGTCCTGAAGTGAGGAGGAGGTGAGGCAGAAGCAGGGCTGGGAGAGAGGCGGTACCAGGTGCCCATAGCCAAGGGAGAGGAGCTGAGAGGCACAAGGTGACACAGGCAGAGCGACAGGCTCGGGCAATTGTTTTCAGCACAGTGCTGCTGGTATTCTCAGTGAGGGAAACTCCTGCGTGTCAGATCGAGAAAGCTTTTCTGCTGACTCCCATGAGTAGGCAGCTGTGTCTGATGCTGCCTCGGCCCTGCTGTGCCTGCCTGTGCAGAGACCACCTCTGTCCTCACACACCCACAGGGGGATTTCATAACTCACTCCCCTTACCCCTTCTCTGCCTCTGCTAACAAGATACAATTTCATTGCAAACCCCTATCACTGCATCTACTCAGAAAGCTTACTGGAAGAAAGATGAAACCTTTATCAGACAAAAGTCTCTTTTGTTACAGTGTCCTGACCGTGACCCGAGGGGAGCGAGTGTGCCCACTGCACATGTTCAGGTTGCAGCCAGGGTAGTGCACCCACCTGCTCCTTCAGCTCAGCCAGCTGGCTGGAGAGCTGCTTCACAAGGCTCATGGTTGACTCCAGCCTCTCCTGCAGGTTCCTGATTTCGTTTTGCTCGCTGTCGCCTTCATTGCTGACCAGAGACATGGCTCTCATCCGAGGGAACCAGTCCAAATTCTTCTCCTACACAGGTATCAGAAAAACAGCAATGTTAGTAGGGGGTTTCTGTAATGCTACTATTTGAGACCAGAGAATGTAGACTCAGGAACTTCTCAGTAGATGACACACTGTGAGCTTTGCAGTCATTGCATGGAGCAGACATTTTACACAGGCCTTTCTCTGTCTATGCAGAAAGCATCAAGTGAAAAATCCTGCTTTCCCACAGCTGCTCCTGTCCCATCTGCAGCCCTGGTATGAAGAGACACACAAAGGAGGCCTCTCTGAGACCTCGCATGCTCCTAGGCTTTGCTTTGAAGCACTCACAGGGACACACTCCCTGCTGTCCCCTCAGCTGTCAGGCCCCTGCCTGTTTCACTGTCCCTGAAGGAGTACCAGCAAATCGACAGGTAGACAAGGCAAGCCACAGCCCTTGCCAGGCTGGCCTGCAGCATGCCTGCTGCAGTAGTAATGATCTCGGGGCCAGTTCAGCTGCCCACAGTGGAAGATTTGGGATCCCAGGAATGGCTTGGGCTTCAGCATGCTTTCAGACTGCGTATCTCAGCATAACCCCACGGCGAAGGGCTGACTGGTGAAGGACTGGGCACTGCGAGGATATTCATGTTCTCAGGCTATGAATCTGGCTGCAGATAGCTGATACAAATTGGGAATGTGGTGCGGCAGCATGAGGCTCAATCTCCTCCCTTACCCAGAGGCACAGATATTTGTGTGTAACCTATAACAGGCCGGAGGGTGCGAGACTGGGAGGAGTGCCAACCATGTGGCAAGCAATGCGATTTGCCCTAATGAGACAAAGGAAGTAGGTCCTGCATCCAGCGATGCATGACATCAACACACCTCTGCCTTCCACCCTGGGGGAGTTGGAGGATGTGGTTAATCATACATACGGTGTTTTGCAACAGGCCTCCACAGACATGTGCCCTTGATAACTTTAAAACAGAAACAGCGTGAGTTGGAGCGTGTTTCTTCCAGTCCCCTGCATGACTGAGTGCACTTCCAGTAAGTTTTCAGATGACACCGAGTTTGGAGGAAGTGTTGATATGCTTGAGGGTAGCAAGGCCCTACAGAGGGATCTGGATAAGCTGGACTGATGGGCTGAGGCCAACTGCATGAGCTTCAAGAAGACCAAGTGCAAGGTCCTACACTTCAGTCACAACAACCTCATGCATCCCTGCAGGCTTGGGGCAGAGTGGCTGGAAAGCTGCACAGAGGAAAAGGATCTGAGGGTGTTAGTTGACCACTGGCTGACCAAGAGTCAGCAGTGTGCCCAAGTGGACAAAAAGGCCAATGGCATCCTGGCTTATATCAGAAATAGTGCAGTTTGCAGGATTAGGGAAGTGATTTTCCCTCTGTACTTGGCACTGGTGAAGCTGCATCTTGATTTCCACATTCGATTTTGGGCTGCTCCCTACAAGACATAGAGGACCTGAAGCATGTCCAGAGAAGGGCAATGAAGCTGGTGAGGGGTCTGGAGCACAAATCTTATGGGGAGAGGCTGAGAGAGCTGGGATTGTTGAGTCTGGAGGCTCAGGGGAGACCTTTCACTCTGTACACCCTCTGAAGGGAGGCTGCGGTAACATGGGGGTTGGTCTCTTCTCCCAGGTGACTCATGATAGGATGAGAGATAATGGCTTCAAGTTATGTCAGGAGAGGTTTGGGAGCTGGGATTGTCGAGTCTGGAGGAGGCTGAGGGGTGACCTTATTGCTCCCTATAACTCTCTGCAAGGAGACAGTGCAACATGGGGATCAGCCTCTTCTCCTGCATAACTTGTGATAGCACTAGAGGGGAAGGCCTCAAGCTGCACCAGGGAAGGTTCAGGTTGGATATTTGGAAAAATTTCTTCTCAGAAAGGATGGTCAAGGATTGGAACAGGCTGCCCAAGGAGATGGTGGAGTCACCATCCCTCGAGGCGTTCAAGAAATGTGGCACGAGATGTGGCACGGAGAGATGTGGTTTAGTTTAGTGGGTGTGGTAGTGGTGGGTTGATGACCGGACTTCATGATCCTAAAGGTCTTTTCCAACCTTAATGCTTCTATGATTCTATGATGGATGGCTCTGAACAAACATTACCATTTCCCTCCAGCTCCCGAAAACAGGAGTACTTTCTGGAATTCCACCTACAAGACAACAGCTGTGCTACTTATGTTGTCTGGACTTAGTACCTGGTACAGTCTCAGGTGCATCACCCATACTGCTGTCTCAGAGTTTGCCTTCCAGCTTCTTTGTTTGCAGACAAAAATACAGAAGTCAGAGCTGGTTCTGCATTATTTGTAGCTGAGCATCCAGTGGCGGCCTTATGTGAGCAGATCCACATGGGCTGGCTTGTGTCTATGAGTTTACGAGCCCGTGAATACAATTTTATTGTGCTTCCAGAGGGAGATGACTACTTTCAGTTATGTCATGCTCTGCCCTGACCATCAGGCCCTCTGACAGGAACATGTTTTGAAACCACCAAGCTAACTCAGAAAGCTGCCATGAGACTGGAAGCACATATGGTGTTTATATTTTTCCATTACTTGGGTTAGCCCTATCCCCTGCTACCCTGTACAAGACTAAATGCAAAGTCACAAGAGTGCTGGGTTGTTTCCTTCTTTTTAACTCAACACTTCTAATGAGTTTCTGTCCTACTGTGCAACCTCGGGTGCTGTCACTGCAATGACAGGATGCCCAGGGAAGGAGCCGGTGTGCCCTTTGCTGTGTTCTGCAGCCCACAGTTCAGTCAGCCGTGCGCACTGGCGGAATGAAGCCTTTCCTCTCTGCCCACTTCTTCGAGCCTCGTGATCTCATTATGACAATTTACTGTGGTTACGCATGATGCCATTTTCAATGGGTCATAACTCATTCAAATCAAAACCTGTTTTCACCAGCTCTGCTGGTGGAGATCACGTGCCCCCTCCCTGCTGGATATCCCCACAGACACATGCAGCTGTAGGCTCCAATTTCGGCTGCAACCAGGTACGCTTACAAGACCTGCATTCATTTTCCACAAGCACGCTCTGCTATTTATTTTAAATTTATTTTGGCTAGGATCTAGCAGAGCATTTATCACGTGCCTAGTGCTAAGCACAGGTGTAGTCATCTATACTAAGCTTAGTTTGTGCACAGCACTTCTCTGGCTCAATGCTTTTTTTTTTTTTTCTTTTTTTGCTTGCAAAATGTTTGCCATTATAGTCACAGAAAGTGAATTCAAAGGAGCTACAGTGAACAGAGCTGCAGTTGTATCCCAATATTTCCTGGAAAGCTCTGCTGTCTGCACCCATCACAGCTTCTCTTGCTTGACACACCTGGATGTACCCGCCTCAAGGACATGTTGCCACAGGAGCCAACTGAGGGCTGGGAGCACCTCTTGGAAAGGCTCACTGCAATTCTGAAGCTTCCAACGCCAGGCTGCAGAGAGAAAGCAATCTGAGACTCCATCACTGCGGTTCTCATGTTTGCTGAGCACTGCTGCCAGGACTGTGAAATGCACTTTGCTAGTTTTGTTTTCCATCTGCCACTCCCTCACTTCTCCAGGACGTGAGGCAGAGACTGCCAGCTGCCTGGGAAGGGCTTTGCAGGTTGACCCTCCACTGCACTGACGCATCCGGAGCAACACAACACGCACCCATGTGGCTGCCGGGCAGTCCAGTGCAGTGCAGTCGGCCTGCCCCAAGGCTCCCACCATCAGCTGCTGCCCCCTCCTCTGAACAAGGTTAAACCTTCTGGTGAGAGAGATGACCAGAAGTAGGTGAGGAGAGGGACAAGGCACACAGCACCTCACTGCTGTCATGCAACGCACAGCTGTTTGGCTGGGACAGCTCTGCACCATGTGCCAGCACATCTTGGCCACCACAACCCCAGAGTCACAGAGCTCTGTCACTCTCACATCCACATGTACCCAGCTCTGCTTCCCAGCACTGCTGTGATAATCAGTCCCAAGGAAGAAACCTGGCTGTGGTTACGTAACAGACCCAGAGGATCCAGGCATTATTTTGTCAGAAGGTTGTAGAGGATCAAGCAAGGGCTTAAGCCAAGTTCTAAGAGAAGCTGATGGGATTGCTTGGGTAGAAGATCTCATCAGAAGAAGCAACTGACTTTTATAACCAGGTCAAACAGCTGACTGCAAGGCTCTCATTTGGTAGTGCCAAGTGCTATGATGGGTACTGGCAGGACTTTGCTTCTTGGTTCTTGACAGCACACACATAAAGAAACCCAGTCCAACTGTGTGATTATGTCACACAAAATGCCAGCCAACCTGTCTTTAAGTTAAAAATATTTATCTGGCCTTCATCAATAGTCCCACTGTAACATACGTGCTATTTATATTCCCTTGTTGAATGGCATGCATTTGCCAGTCAATACCATCTTTTTTCTCCCCAAGTATTATGAACTGCAAAACTCTAATAATATTAAAGGGCAGCATGAAAATGAGCTCCGCTGCACAGCCCTGTTTGCTGAGTCTGTACCTCAAGCAATTTGCAATTGCCTCTGGGGACAAAACCTTTCGATCACAAACCTGTGAGGTTCCACAAGACAAATCAGAAAAGGTTCTTCTGCAGAATGTTTTAGTGAACTGGAAGTGTTCAAGGGGGGACAGGCACTCTGTGACTGCTCAGCTGCAGGAAAGCTATTTTTACTTCAAGGTAATTGCTTGCCAATTAACTTGAGGTAGTTAACATGTTTGTACAACACCAAACATTTGTTCTGGGACTTAAAACGTTTATGGGCTCAGCCCAAGGTTCACCTTGACCAGCTCACACACGTTAAAGCTGCAATGTGCCTCGGCCATGCTGCAGGTGCTGCTTCCCTGGCCGCTGTGGGGATGGGACCTGGGAGTGTGTCATCTGCCATGCCTTAGCCATTCTTCTTAGAAACCCAGCTGCATTCCCAGGGTTTAGGCAGACATTTTGAGCCAACAACCTACATGAATGAAGCGGGCTGTTGGTAGGAAGCAAGGCAAACCTCTGCCAGCAGAGCCTATAAGCAGCAACCAGGTTAGCGCAAGGTGACATAGCTCAAGCGACAAATGAACACGCAGAGGTTGAGCTATGTGGATGCAGCACTCTAAAACAAAGCAGACACAAAACGAATGGCTAAAACTTACAGAAACCTTTCTAAACAGCTGGGGCTGAGTGTGGTGTGTTGTTACTGTTACTTCATTCTTGCATCAGACAGCAGCTATCCTCAGCCCAACCGCAGCAGCCCACCTACGGATCACAGGACCTACTCGCTGCAGCCTCTCTCCTCCTGCATGATGTGCGCCTCGCAGAATTCATATTTAAGCATACGTCTGTGTCTAGGGCAGAGAGTCAGCCAGACAGGAAGGCTGCAGGGACAGAAGGGAGCCGCAGCCTTCTCTCTGCCAGCTCAGCTGGACGGAAAAAAATAAAAGGGCAGGTGGGGCTAGCCAAAAGGCTGAGGGCCAAAGAGACTGCACACGAGCAGAGCAGACATTTCATGCAGTGATCCAGCATGCTCACTCCCGCCTGCCTCCCTGGCAGCAAATCCCACTGGCAGGACCCCAGCAGCAGCGAGGCCCGGGAGGGCACGCGCTTCCCTGTGAGGTCCCTTGAATGTGCACAGTGCCAGGTGCCGATGGCAGGGCACACGCTGGCAGAGATAGCACGTTGCAGGGCTTAGGGGATTTGCTCCTTGCATTTGCTGAGAAACCTCAGAGCTTTCTGCTCAGAGAGGAATGCTCAGAACGAGAGTGCGCATTTGCCTCTAAGCGACTTTCTCCCTTCTTCATGCAGGCTGTCCAGGGCAGGGCAGAGCTGAGGGCTGAGTACTCCCTTCAGTCAATCCTTCCCATTTTTCTCTGATAGCTCTGTCTGAGCTTGGAGGGAGGAAAGAGTGAAAAAAATTGTTTGGAGTTTCTGTACTTTGTAAAAAGTCTTTCCTGAGCCGTCCCTGTCCTGTTGGCATGGCCAACTGGCTTCAATTGAACTCTCACGCTGAGCTGAATCCATGTCTTCAGAGTAATTGGCAGGGGATGCTCCTTCAGGAGGTGCCGGTTTCACAGGCAGCAGAGAGATGGATCAGCTGCAACCAGCGGGAGAGGCTGGGCTGAGCCTTTTAAAAAACAGATTACTAGATAACAATGAGAGAAAATAGGTCAAAGAGTAGGACAAGGGGGATGAGGTAGAAGAGCAAAGGCAGCCTAATGCAGACGTTTTGCCAGTGCCATCCCCACAGGCTCAGTCAGAGGCCACGCTGCTGCCAGCTATACAGAGCTTTCATTTCCTTAGCAGGCACTGCCCAGTGTGGCGACGCTCAGCCCTTTCTACCCCGTGACCCATTGTTGCAACATGAAAACAAGCAGTTCGGGGACTTCCCTCCCACCTACTCAAAAAGGAGAGGAGCTATGACTGCTTGGTGACCTCCCAGCTGCCCCCGCCTTCCCCAGCCCACCACTCCCATGTCCGGCACAAGCCACTCACTCCTTGGTGACTCAGTGCTGGCGTGTGCTGGATAGGAACTGTGATGGCAGCCTGGAAAAGCCTCCTACAGCTTTAGAGAGACGAGAAGTGCGTATGGGGGTGGTAAGGCCCAATTTGGGGACATCCAAGGCAGCCACTGCTCATCACTCAGTAGCCTCCATGTCCAGTGAGTGCCACCACTCAGCCCCTCTGACTCCGTTGTGCCCTAAGACTTATGTTTCCATGTGAATACTAATAAACTGCAGATGTTATTGCTCATGTCCTTTCAGGTACAAGAACCAGCAGGGCCATTCACTCCTCTTTCCTGAGCCAGCACCTTGAAAAAATACTCTAGCTCCAGGTACAGAGAGGTCTATTTACTAAAAAATGATTCTGCATGTCTGAGGTGTAAATAAGTCCATCCATTTCTTTCCTAGATTAGCTGCCCATGTAAGCAGAGAGCGATCGGTCCAAGCTACCTTCTGAAAGCTGTTTTTTTTTCTGCCTGGGGATGCAGTCTGGTCATAAAAGTCTGCATCGATGTAGCTCCTATAGCCACCTTAAAAAAGGGATTTTGAAGATTTAAACTATCTTGTGCTTTAGATGACATGGGGCAATAACCACTTTGTGATTTAATCACAGACAATAATAATTTGGTTCAGTGCATGATTCAGCTAATCCACAATTTGATAAACGTTCATCCCAAACTACAAATCCAAATAGCTTTCTGCAAATCCTGTTTGACACTTTAATGTTAAGACTGTATTAGATAAGCAATCTGTGCTGCACAAGAATATAGGGCGGGAAATTAGGAATTGTTATGCAGCCATATGCAACCGCAACAGTAATTCAAGGAAAATAAAAATAAACCTTGGCAATTACGGATAAATCTTTATGCAACGAGAAAATTAATATATCTGACTGGGCCTATACTTGATTGATATATTCTACAACTTCCACAGTGCATTGGAAAATACAGAAATCTGTTTCCCACTAAAAGAAGGTTGAAAATGTAACATAGCCTCACAGTCTGCTTTAGCAGCACCATTGGTGCATTTAGTTTCATTTTAATTTGACTAAATGTTTTTGAGGGCTGCAACAGAATCTATCACCTTAATTCTGCATAACCGTGAGCTCTGATATGTAGGCCAGTCACTCATGAATATCTTGCAGCACTTCATTATTGGTGTTCCAGTTCGTGAAATCCCCCAAAAAGCTGTGGGGAGGAATGATAATCAATCTCAAAACCTCTAGTGCTGTGTGTGGCGGTTTTGGCACTTAGCTTGAGAGTCTAAAGGAGGACCTTGCTTTTCCAGGGAAGAGCCGCCCACAGTTCCTGCTCGGAGAACACACAGGTCTGCCATTTAGCTCCAAGAGATGAAAACAATCACAAAAATATGTTTTCACAGTTCAGCCCATAAGTTTGACTGGGATCTAGCACCACTTCTGTGGGCAAGCCCATAGGTAAGTGCTAAGCACAAGAAGCAACAGTGTGCTCTTAGTGTGAAAAAGGCAAAGCGCACCCCAGGCTGCATTAGCCAGAGTGCAGCCAGCACACAGAGGGAAGCAATTCTTGTCCTCCCTCTGGCACGCGTAAGGCTGTATCTGGAGCACCATGTCTGACAGACAATGACAAACTGGAGCAAGTGAAAGGCCTTTGGTTTAGGTAGGTGCTGGATCACCATGCAAACGGACACGGCTCTGAGCGATCTGCTTCATCTGGACTTGCTCTGAGCAGGGATTGAACTGGGGGGGTCTCTGGAGGTGGCTCCCAGCTTGACTTATTCTGCAGTCTCATGCTGTGATATGCACAGTGACTATTTTCCTGCCTTAAGGGAGGAGGGCCTCAGCTTCTACCTCAGCCCAGCACCACTCTCTGAAGCTTCGCTGCCTTCCCATGCTTTCCTTTGCCCGTGGCAACTGTCCATTTCTCAGCTGTTGCTTTCTGATGCTGCCTCAGTCATTCTCTGCCACCTTATCTCTATTGTAACTCTGAGAATTGATATTCTCCTCTGCAAATCCTCAGGAATCCCAGCACTACCATCACAAGCTAAGATTTCGTACTTTATATTTGTGCCCTTAAAATAGATATAATTATAGATTTGTGCAAAATATGAATTTACTTTTCCACATTCCTATGTTTTCATGTTGTTAATGGTTACGGGACAAGCTTTAGGAAGAACACTTCAGATTATTCATTTAAAATAATTAAGTTATTTCTGATATAATCCCTGGATCTTGTGCATAAAGAAACAACATCTGGTACAGAGATTAGAAAATAAATGTTCTTGGCTTTTTTTTCCTTTTGTTAAACAGATGTTGTTGATACAAAACACAGAGCTGTAAATCATAGCTTGCATGTGGACACAGACTGTCACTACTGAGCAGAAATTTACTGTGGCTAGATAGAGATTTGAAACAGCAATGAATCACTGGCTTGCTAACTTTATTCACGTGGATATGGTTTCAATATTCTGACATTAAGTGCACATGTCCTTAAAAAAAGAACCTTTTAATGGCAGCATGAGAGGCTCTGTTTTAGTTCCAGCTGTCTCTGTAGAAGAACAGCGAAAAGCAATGGCCGTATGGCCATCCTCACACAGAGGCACCTGGCTGCTCTCCATCTCCTCCACAGCTCACTGCAATGCTGCAGTCGAGCTGCAGAGGCACCCTGCTGCTGGGTGGCACCTTGCCTGGCACACTGCATGGGGCACCCAGTGACAGGAGAGGGCCTGAGCTGCCCACAAACTCCACCGCTGCTGCCAACGTGCCTCCAGCCCCAGCTTCACTCTCCCTCTCATTCCCTAACTGCTCCCAGCATCGTTTCAGCAAATTCACTGCTTGTTTGTTGTGCTGGTTCATGTGTAGCTGAATGGCTGTGTCTTCCAACGATAGTTCTGTTGAGTGCACTTACAGCGAACAGAATTCAGGTGCTTATGCAGCCCCAGGTCATTCCTACCCACGCACCATCAGCCAGCCTGAAGTCTATTTCACTGAAGTCTCCATTCTTCTGATCCTCTTTTAGTATTGATTTCCTTTTGCAAGGCATGTTGGAGGGAGCACCCCGGGCACTGACTCCAGACACTAAATCCACACACAAGCCCATGCCCCTAATACCACTGCAGGGTAAACATACCCTACAGTACCACATAACTGCGAGGGACAGGCTGGTTGTCTGCTCCTTAGATACATACCTGCTGTTCAGCTGATGAGGACAGCATACACTTTGACCTGTTTCTGGCAATGGAAGAGCTGGTTTGATACAGTGAATCAGGGTCTAACCCCCTTGTTAATCTCCCAGCCATGACCTTTTACCTCATATCTTTTATAGCATGGGATTCAGGAGTGTGCTTGTTGAAATGTATGCATTTTTTGACATTTAGATTTAGTTCTCTGGCCCTATCACCTTGCTTTTTGCAAGTACTGTCCATTTTCTAGCTTTAGCTTCAATTTGGCGTAACAGAATCTTTGGGAAATACAAAGACTCAGCTGGAGACTCATTTTTCAGAGGCTCAGGACTTGACCTTGTTCTCAGCTTCACACAGGCATAGCTTCACCGATCGTGGTGCAATTGTTCTGGTTTAGGATACTCCCTGAATCCTGATCTGAACGGTCTGCTTTGGGTCCATTCTGGCTCTGATGTATTCTGCACATGGTGCAGTATGAAAGGACAACTTACAATACATTTTCTTTAAAAATTAATTAGAATTACTACCTGTCCCTAATGGGCAATAGGGAACAAATGTCCTTTTAAACAAGGATGTGACCGCTCATATACCATGCGTTTGTATAAATGCACACAGTCGAGCATCAGTCAGAGAAGAAAGAGCTCCAGGTTTCTCTTTGAAGTGTCTCCTGACAAAACACCACGGGGCCACAGCTGCCTTTCAGCCATATGGGCCTGAGCATCACCAACAAGCTCTCCAAGCTGTCTGCAGACCACTCGCTGTGTTCGACTGCTTCCACATTCCTCTGCTCTCTGAGCCCATCTCCTCACCTAAGCACGCATCAAGAGGCCTCTTAGAGGCTCTGGCCATGGCTGCACCCTACCTGGCCCCACAAACCCCATTGGGAAGCACAGAGCACTTTTGTTCCCAGAGCCACTAGGGGAAGAGGTGGAAAACAGTAAAACTGGGCCCGCAAAGTGGGATGTCTGCTCACTCAGGCTGATGGCTACTGCACACTGTTTTCAGAGGCTGCAGGCATAGATCGATAAAGGAAAAAATGTCTTGCGACAATGTGAACCTCTAGCTGCCTGCACTACATTTTCATTTAGCTCTCTTGTTCGCATTGCTAGGAAAATATTGAAACAGATTCTCTGTGCAGATCTGCTTTTTCCTGGTTTGTTTCTTTTTTTCCTTTTTATTTTTATTTTTTTTCAGCCCAGCATTTAAATATGGTTTGTTCTGTTCAATTAAAATGCAGTTTCTGTTGAGAACAAGCAGATGATCAGTTTCACAACCCCAGAGTTACAATTTTCCTTCAGCAGCACCCGGCAAAATGAAAAACAGAGACAAAACATTTTAATCACATGTGTATAAAATACACAGTGTTCATTAAACATGATTTAAGCTCGCCTGTTTGTTTTGGAGACTCTTTAAGGCTACTACTACCCCAAACCCAAAGAACTGTAATGTGATTCCTGATCTATTGAATTTTGTAGGATGGCTGTAGTGGGTTCCATTATATATAAATTGGATGCAGGCAATTTACAATCTCCGATACGCACTTTTATCTCAAAATGCCCTGTGAGGCAATTGTGTAAAGTACTTTATCAGGGATTGTTGTTGGTAATATTGCAAGATTTCATGATGTAAAAAATACATCAATGTCATTTAAATTGAACAAAATGGTTCCTGGTTTGCTTTTTTTTTTTTCTTCTGTATAGCACTTTTAACCATCTTCTCAATAAATTTGTTCAATAAATACTGTATGAAACAAACATTTTGCACATTGTCCCACAGATACAATTTGCCAACCTGATTGATTTCTTTCTCTATAACTAATCTGATTCCGTTAGGCTATATATCTTCTCTTTTATTAAAGATGATGCAATCTTTGCTTTTTATCATACACGCAATCCCAGAACTAAAAAGAGAGAAGATTCTAGGAAAAAGACTTGAAAATCCTGGCACAAATCTCAAAAAACAGATCCCAAAAGATAAGTGGCACAATGAAACCAAAGTTATACAAATTCAGAAACTTATCCACACGGAGCAATACACACCTGCACATTTTTCTTCCCACAACAGATACAGAAAACAAGCAACTTCATCATGTCCATGACATCTTGTAAAATGCTACTGGTGCATGCAGTCCTCGCAGCTCTCACTGTCTCTCAACTGTGAGAACTCAGAACTCAGAAGCAGAACTATTACATCTTTCCCGTTTTACTTTTTGCAGAATGTCATCCCAGTGACTTCAGTTTAACTTTCAAATGATGTCCTTCATAAGTCAACTGCCTCAGACTCATCTCCCTGTTCTTTTACTAATTGCTTTTCTGTCTTTGGGAAACCCACAGTCCTTCTTTTCCTCAGCATCTGCAGCTATCTGTCTTAGCTGTGGACAATTTTGGAGCGTCTTCCTCATTCAAGAAGCCAGAAGCTTAGTAATGCTGTAATACAAAGAACAATAATCGTTTTCAAATGTTGCAATAATATTCTCAAGTAACGCTGAAGACTTCCTGTGTTTGTTGCTTCTCCTAGAGTGCAAAATCAAACGAATTCAGTTTATATGCTTTGGGATCTGAATGTGACATTGTCCCTTTGGGAATGAACTTAGTATCTACAACTCCAGTTAAGGTTCAGGTCTCACTGGGCAAAGCCATGTACTTCCATTCCTGGGAGAACTGAGCCGCTGCTTCTGCCAGGCTTTCAAGCACAAGTAGGTGCCTATCCAAAGCCTTGGACAGCCTTTCCATCATTTGAAATCACAGAATAAAGGTCTGCCCACACACAGATCCATCTCAGCCACATGCTTCTTAACAAAGGGATAAAAGGTGGTTTTTGCAAGCTGCCTGGAAAGTTAACAGCTCCAGCCTCTGGCAGGTCGAGGCGGGAGTGGATTCCAGCAGGGAACCGCAGCCTGTGTCCTGCCAGCAGTGCTGCTCAGCTCCAGGGTGCTCCAGCTGGATCACCTCCCCTAGATGTTCGTGGGGATGTGCAAGTTTCAAGGAAAACTGCCTCGTGTCCAGACCCCTCCTTGAGATTTTAAGGCCAGCAGCAAACAAAGAAACAGGAATCCAACTCAGCTCATTTATTTTAATTAACAAATTGAATGAACTGGAGTTGGAAAAAGGACAAGGAGACTGTGACTACACTGTACTATCAAGGCAGAACACAACTTTATAGCAACATCAGTCCTCAAAGCCTAAATATTGTTCAGCAGACAAATCCTTCAAATGCAGAGGAAACTAAGCAGAGCTACAACACCACAAGATCCAAAAAGAGCGGTGCTAGGTATTATCAACTCACTGCTCCCAGACCTCAGGGGAAAAAAACAAATCTCAGGATGAATATACTCTTGAAGAGTTTTAGGTTTCACCCTGTAGCTTTCAATTGCATTACAGCTTTTTATTCAAAAGTAATTTCAAAGGAGAGGGAGAAAAAAAACACCAAAACCAACAGGATTGTGCTGGTGTTGGGACCTGTCCCTTCAGGAGTTTACAGCGTAGGGCTGAGCAGCAATGCAGCAGGGACAATAGCACTGCACAGTTGTGTGGCTGTCCCCTCAGTGAGTCAGCTGGAGGGATGAAGCTTATCTCCATGCCCTCACTGCACGCACCAAAACTGCCCGTGCTGTAGCATCTGTGGTTGGTGCTGGTCTTTCTCTTACTCCAGCTAATGATATCATTTGTAAGGAATCACGGATCAAGATCAGATCCGTGGTTTCCTGTTCAAACAGCAACAGTAGAAATAATTTTTCTTGCCTTTGAAAGAATGCATATAAGCGTAATCCATTAAAGCCTCAAGCTTTTAAACGAGGTCCCAAATGAAGCTCACCTTTCCTTTTATTTCCCCGCACCTCACACATCACCTAGCTAAGAAGGCCAACCAAATTATTTATGGTGGACCAGAAAGAGCCCATATCTGAAAGAGGCACAGCCCTTGAAGTGAAAGAGAAGACGCTCCGCTCTCTTGTAGAACAGGAGCTTCATGCAGAGATGCAAAGTCCTCATGTGATACTAACTCTTCACGCTCTGAGAAACACACAAATGGGAAGGAAATCAGCTAATTAGGCACGTTACTGTAATTGCTTATTTTATGAAGTGGAGAGGGAGGTGTTCAGCACTCTCGTGAGATAATAACATAGAGGCAAAATTATATGGAGAAGGAAAACAGTAATGGATTACCTAAAGAAATGAACGTTAATTTTGAGCAATAGGAAAAGCAACAATAGAAAAATAATGCAATACTTAGCAGAAAGAAGAGCAACAACACCCCAGCATGTTCCATAAAGGTAAAACTGAGTCATGCTCCTGTATATGAGGGAATGGGTCAAAAGCAGTGCTTGAACCTGTATTAAGTATATTTCCAGCTTTGTTCAGTGATTCCTTATCACCCCTTAACAGCTCTGAGATCCTCTGTCAATTTTAGGTAGGCCTTGATGCACAAAAATGACTGTTTCTGGGACTTGGTGCACCTAGTTTGAATGCTAGGAGGCCTGCTTCCATGTGGAAGGACACAGAGAGCTGACTGCTCAGTCCTCCTCTCCCCTATATTGAGCATAACAAAAATGGGAGCAGTAAATCATCTATTTAGGCATATTTTTTTAATTGCTTCTTTTATGGAAACACAACTACAGACAAAAGCGACATTGTATTTCCTAGGAAATTAGCCTGTCAGTGAGACCTCAGATCTTATTTAGCATCTAGCTTTTATGCTATTGGTCTAACTGCCACAGCAAGTAATTACTCATAATGTGACATGCATTGTATCAGTCTTTTAAAAGTAATTAAGGAAAAGTTGCATAGCTTAATGCTATGTACATACATCTCATCCTTGCAAGCTTTGCTTTGATAACATCTGCTCCTTTCTGGAGGAAGGCCAGTTTTTAGCAGCAAAATAAATCAGTTCTAACAATGGGAGCATTATTAGCTTCCTGAAAGTTATAAAGTCTATGCCCCACTCCAGTGGAACATTTGGATGCATAACTCTATGAGCATTTTGAAGTCTGTGAGTTGCCAGATCAGAAACTTAGTGTTGAACTAGAATTTATGATAATGAAGAAACCTTAAAAATACAAGTTTATTTATAGCGAGCCAGTTTAAGAACCACAGCTCACAGCCCCTGGCAGATTTAGCTGTAGCAGTTGACAGGGTCACCCCTATCAGCTGTGTGCCCTTTCTCCCTGCTGACTATTTTCCTATCTGCAGAGAAGCAGTAGAATCAGTGGTGTGTCCTCTGCTCAACACGTGCACTTCAGAGTGGCGTGTCTTAAATAGCCATTGATACATTGGGACACAGGGCTGTAAACTGCAGAAGCACTGCAGTGTGTAAGCAAACATATTGCTTGTCCTGCCAGAGAGGCTGTGGATGCCCCATCCCTGGAGGTGTTCAAGGGCAGGTTGGATGAGACCCTGGGCAGCCTGGCCTAGAACCAGATCTGGAGGTTGGTGGCCCTGTCTCTGGCAGGGGGGTTTGAACACCATGATCCTTGAGGTCCCTTCTGACCCAAGTCATTCACAAATTCTATGATTCTATGATTCTGTCCCCTCTGCTATTGTTCTGGTAAATTGCAACAGAAGGGTCTGTTGGACATCTGGATGAGGAAACTTCGCAAACCGTCTAGCACAAATCACCAGAGTGCAAGTGAGAAACACCCTATGCACGTTCTTGTCAACCAGAGTGTCCCTTCTGCTGTATTAATGCAACCCTGCATTGACATTTCTATGGTTCAGGCCATTCTTAGACCACCTGAGCAGCAATCTTTGGCTGTAATAAGAGTGTCACAGAATGGTTGAGTGTCTACAGACCAGAGAGAAAAATTAGCAGAGAAAATTCTTGCTTCCAAAATTCAAAAAACAAAGGATAGCAGAATAGAAAAAATCCTGGATGCCAGAACATTTTTTTTTCTTCTACAAAGAAGTTATATTTTAAGACCTGAGGTCAACAGCCCTTTTAGTACATATTATTTTATTACATTCTTTGAAAAACACTGACAGCAGAAAAGAACAGCTTGTTCTACAAACTCTGCTTCTGCTTGCTGGCCCACTGTCAGGATACTCTCCTCCTTCCTTTGTGCTTTTTCATTGCCTTCACGTCACCTGCTTCTTTCCCTTTACACCTGCCTCCTCCAGAGCTGGAGATCCCTGATTTGCCTGGGGATGGCCACTGAATATGCTGGACGTGAGGCTCATGGCCTCATGATGCCAAAGGCTGAGATTTCTCTGTGATACCCGACAGCTCCACCCGGGTCACAGTTGCCATGAGCCTCAGAGGCTTACTTTGGCCAGGACCTCACAGTGACTGCAGCCAAGATCTGAGCCTGGACAGCATCAAGGCAGCAGAGGGCAGGAAACCAACAGAAAATGGCACACAGTGAAGGCAGAATGACAGCTATCATGAGGCTCCTTGATGGCTCACTTGGCATTATTCCCAGTGCTGCTTTTGAATTTAATAACCACTTCTGGATATCTAACAGAAAAAGAAGGCAAAAGCATGAGACTGGAGGGAGGAAGAAAAGATACAGCAGCACCAGCTCATGGGAGAATTAAGTTCATCTCGATTTTCAAACTTCAGCACTTAAAAAAAATCACAGCAAACACCACCCAAAGAACTAGAATTGTTTCCTTGTGACACGGAAATTGCCAAGACATTTTGCCAAATACTTATTTTATTTAATAATGTTAGTGAGACTAAGCTGACGCCTTCTCAATGTTTAGAATGAAGTAGCAAAAATATTTTGTCACATTACCAATGAAAAAGCAAAAAAGTGCCTTTAAAGAAAACTGAATAAGTAAAGAAACTCATCAATCAGAATTTCAGACTCAAGCTGTCTCTTCTGCTTAATGCTTATAACACTGATGGGAATTTTGACACGGATTTCAGTGGGAATACAAGGTATCCTGAAGAGCAGCCTGAAAAGATGCTTAAGATTATGAATTTGCCACCCAGGGATGATATATTTACCTATGTTTACACAGATGAAACAAAATGTTAAATAATACTTTTTAGATGCTATCACAGTGTAAAGGGCTCAATGTCCCAATGATCTCCACGGCAAGAGGACAGAACCATTCATTTCCTACTGAAGATTGCCTTGCTTTAGGGACCTGGCCAAATGCATCACAGAATCCTTTACTCTTACGAACACAGGCTGGTTTTAGAGCAGTTTTCAGCTGTTTGGGGAGTTATGTAATTGCACCAATTACATCCAATTACATAATTAGAGTAAATAAGTAATAATATAATTAGATGTTGTAATTATGTAGTTATGACAGGTAGCACTAATGCTGATAAAATCCATTATGAAACTTGCTAAGAACTGTGGACAGCGCATGCGAGAACAAAACTTTCAGGGCTTCGTTTGCTATAGTCAGTCATTCTTCCAATGGGTGAAATCATTAATTCAATTACCATGCCCATAGCTTTTTATTTTTGCAAATGAACGGAGAAATAAACCATAGGCTAATTCATTTCTCCCTCTGAGCTGCTGCAAAAAATGCAGTAATTAATCAACAACATTTTTGCCTCCATTTATCTATCTGCTGCTACCAAAACTGCAAATAGAAATCTTAATGTATAAATTGCATCGCTGAAAAGAGAATCAAAAAATTTGGATATTAACCTTCACTGTTCCAGTTATTACATTAAACTGTCTCTCCTCTGACAAATGAACACAAGGAACATTCAAATGCTGCTGTATTGATGCAATACAAGTTATGTGCATCTTATGAGTTTGCAAGGGATGGAATTTCTGGTCAAATGAGTAAGATAAGAAGTTTTTCTTCAGGAATGAAAATTGAATAGGGGTATAATTCATGCAGTTTCTTGGTGCAAATACAAGTCACGTATCCAGCTTTTCAAAATTTCTGTCTTCTTGGATATGGAATAATCATGTCTGACTTCAAAAAAGAAGACTGGATAGCCAACAGATAATAAAACCTACCGCCTTGATTTAACATTCATTAGTGTTTCACACAAGGACTGATATAAGATACTGTGCCAGAAGAATGGGCAGCACCAAAAGATTTGAAGTGCTTTTCTTCCCACAGCATCCCCACACAGTCACTGACTGAAAATCCAGAAGAGTTTAAACTACGTGTTGTTTCACAATCCATTCCATAGCTACTGATTACTTCAGCCACTGCTCAGTGCTAAGTGCTGAAGCAAATACAGAGCTGCTGGGAAAACCAAAATCCCAGGAGCTTGCAGCCTATGTCTGTGGTCCAGAGGAAGAAAGAAAAATGTCTCAGCCCTAAGGACTTTTGAAGTTAGAGACTTAAAGACTGCAAGCTATTAGAAATGCCTTGAAACAAACCTTGCCTGGGATAGAAATACAAGTGAATTTGGGGACTTGGAAAACTATTGCCTTTGAGTGAGGAGTGTCTAGAAGATTACCTGCAAGTTTCTTTTTTGAACTGGAAAATTGGGAAGTGAAGTTACACGGGGAAGTAATTTCTGTCCCTTTTGACAGGAATTTTGTTGTCTTCCAAAAAGTATTGTAAGACAGCATAAGAAAAAATTAGAGCTGCTGGAATGGGTCCGGAGGAGGCCACAAACATGCTCAGGGAGCTGGAGCACCCTTCCAATGAAGTAAGGTTGAAGGAGCTGGACTTATTTAGCTTGCAGAAGAGAAGGCTCTGGGGAGACCTCATTGTGGCCTTCCAGTACTTAAAAGCAGCTTGCAAGCAGACTAGACACGGTCTTATAGTGACAGGACTACAGGGGATGGTTTTAAACTAAAAGAGCATAGATGTAAGTTAGCTATGA
The DNA here is from genome assembly GCF_951394365.1 of Tetrao urogallus. Lineage (NCBI taxonomy): Eukaryota > Metazoa > Chordata > Aves > Galliformes > Phasianidae > Tetrao > Tetrao urogallus. Next base: position 126,802,431 of record NC_136813.1, on the reverse strand, counting down.
GGAGGAAATTCTTTACTCAGAAGGTAATGAGGCATTGAACAAGTTGCCCAGTGAAGTTGTGGGTGCTCCACCCCTGGAGGAAATAAAGGCCAGGTTGGATGGGACTCTGGGCAGCCTGGTCTAGTGAGTGGCAGCCCTGTCCATAGCAGGAGGTAGGAACTGGATGTTCTTTAGGGTCCAACCCAAGACCTGCTGTGATTCTATGATGAGAACAAGAAAATCAGACCATTCCAGTTTCTTCCAGTTATGTTATCACCATACCTTAAAACAAGGTGTTTCACTTTTTGATAGACATACGAATCATGACCAAGACAGAGTTGTATCACAGTCAGTCATATTTTGGGGTCCTGATGGGCAGTGGAGAAAAGAGACTACCAGAAAATGTAGACATTTACCCTGGTACTTAGTTATACTGTAAACCACATCAATTTTGTTTTTTTTTTTTGCAGTACAGTGTACAGAAGTACAGTTAGTAATTAGTTAACTACAGCTGTAGGGGTAGTGAGGATGACATGTGGAGCTAAACTCCACTTTCTATTTAAAGAAGTTACTGAAGAAGACTCCAAAATTTGACTTACATTTATTTAAGGTTAGGTCTGAGCCTTGAAAGTCAGATTTGACTAAAAATTCTTTCTTAAGTATTCCGGTTGTGAAAACACAGAATTTGGGTTTGACTCATTAAAGCTACAGAAATAGGCATGGAGGTCTACTTAATTGTAATAAAAACTAGCAAGGCTAGGAAAGCTTTTCCAGGAGTGCTATTCATAGAATTCTTCCATTTTCTGTACAACCCAAAACACTGAATATCATTCCTCTTTGTCCCCTTCAAAAAAGTCCTGAGAATGCCCTACTCTTGAAACTAGCCTTAAGCATCTTCAGTGTATTAACTGGATCCTGCTGGCACGCTCTATGGTAAATTCAGACATCTCCCAGGTTTATCTTCCACTGAGCGCAGTGCTAGCCACACTGTTTCCACCAACCTTCTGGCTTAAGCAGCAGCATCCATGTTAAAAAAAATAACTTCTCCTCATTTTCAGCTTGATGGCTAATCCATCTTCTGCCACAGTGTTTATCCACTGCTCAGCGAAAAAGCCCTTCGAACAAGAATGCTGCCATCCTCCCCTTTGTCTATTCTCATCACTATACACTGTAATCCACTGCATTTCTTGCGTCTTTTCTGATACGCTAGGAATTATCTTCTTCAGGTTCATTTAGAAAAGGAAACTGCATATTCTTTTCTCACTTTGGACTTTGAATGCTGCATTGCCTTCTGCCTTGAGCCTCTTGTCTATATATTTTGGATTCCCACTTGAATTACGGTGTCACATCAGCCTCATCAGCCTCATTTGGTAATGAATCTGTTTCACTGGCAAGCCTCGGTTCCCTTATGAAATGTTCATTTGAAGTCTGCCTCTCTTATGCCAGATTCTGACTAGAATCTAAGACCCTTATCAGGGACTTTGTTACCTGTTCCAGAATTGCAAGAGTGGTTGCACAGCTTCCAGTCAACCAAAAAGTCTTAATCAGTTTTTCTCCCTGTCTTTAGGTAAAAAAAGAAATCTCACATTTAATTTCTGCATGGGAGGTTATACATTCCACATATGTGCAATATTGTTCCATTGTTATCATGCTGGGTTTGAAACACGCAAAACACATAACCTCCATCAGCACCAATGGCTTTTTACTCTTTTGGTCATAAGCAAAGTTCCTTCTTTCAATTTTTTTCCAGCTGAATATCATACTTCCAGAACACTCCATTCTTCTAGTCAGATTATTTTCTTTCATTTCTTAATAGCCCTTCTACCATGTGGTATCCAGTAATCTCTGGCTCCAAGAGAAAGAGCCCCTTTTTATTCACTTCAACAGTTCCAATTGCTTCTGCTTCACACAACCAGCATTTCTGCAGCACACCTTCCCTACATTTTGTACAGGAGAATTTTAACTACACAGAGATACAAATACTAATCCCACAACACATAATTTGTTCAAATACTGTTTCTCTTTCTTTCCATTCCTACATTCCCTCCTTCCATTCCTTGTAAGCATTACGTTTCATTTCTAGGCCCATACGCAACTCTCTCACCATCTAGGATGACAGTTTTCATACATACACATGGAAAAAAAAAACACCAAGCCCTTGCTCAGAGGCTTTAATAATTCCAAACTCTTGATTACTATTAACCACTCAAACTATCAGCATTCTGCCCCAGAGGAGCTCTGAGAAATCGGTTCAGTGCTTGAGGCCACACACGTTTTGGTGCTTTTCTGTTAATATTTTAGATATTCAAACAGGAGTTCCGACTATTAATGCAAACGTAAAATACATTAGTGAATTGCATCAGAAAATTCAAACCTCTGCTGCCACAGGATGAATACACTTACTATGAATATTAATGCATCCCTTGGAATTAAACATTAATACTGAACATACACACTTTCAAAGTTTAAAACCATATAAACATCTCAGGGAGAGGGAAGAAGAGGAGAGTAAGGAAGGACCAGACAAAGGAGACAGGCCCTAGAGTCTGGGAATGTTCTGTGAATTAAAGAGCATTTCTGAGATAAGCTAGAAATGTTTCAGGTATTAGAGGACAACTTGACACTATGAATAATTTTCTGTAATGGAACATAGGATGCAAGCTTTTGTTTTAGCTTTTCTATTTTGCCCATTACACAGCAGGAGATCCATTACTGCCTAACAGCATAAATGTACTGAGTTGGTCTACAGGATTGGCAGTTCCAAGTTCCATGGATACAGGCCATTCCTCTGTACCAGAACGCTCAATTCCCATGACCCTCCACACTGCCTTCCATGTAGCAGTAACAGCACTTACAGAAGTGTGCCGTGTGAATCCTCTCCTCTAGCCAACACCCAGCTCGGCGCCTTGTCTAAACGGATCATTTAGACCCTCTATGGAGTGAGAAAGGCATTGCCATGGTGTGTTACCACCACCATCCTAGACACCTGTCTTAAGGCAGGGTAAATGATCCAGCTTTCTTCACTGACAGGGCAGGGAGCTGGCAACAATTTAAGCCGGGTGCCTCATTTTCAGACGGCTGAAATTAAAGGATATTTCATTTCTCCTCCCCTTGGCTGGGCTGAGGACTGTATGAGCACCCAGAATTTCAGTTGTGAGGTTGGGCAGTATGTATAATCAAAGGCTCAATGAAGGATAACAGAGTAGATGCTCTCAATAAAAAATATGGCTGCAGAAATGCATGAACAGAAGCCTGATGTGTACTTGTTTACACTCCCGTCTGAGATTCAGACATACACCAGCTCTGCAACCACAGACCCTGGCAAGAGCTCTTGGCAATGCAATAACTGCCAGGAAATTCACAGGAACAAAATGGTGCACCAGGATATCACAACAAGTAAGAATACCTGAATACTGCTGTTCATGGGGATGTTGTGCAAGTTACTCAAAAATGAAGCCCAAACACTGGTACCAGCCTTCTCTCTCATGGGAATGCACCCTCTTTGGCAGCAAGTTGGAAACGAAATGTAATTGAACATCTATGTGCTCCTGTGTCATCAAATTTCTCTCTCTGAACCCAAGTCATACTTACTGCATCATAATGCAGTTTCTGCAGCTCTTAAAATCCCCACAGAAGCTCATCTTGGTCTTTTCAATAGCTTGTTCAGAAGCAGCCGTAGGAGAAAATGCTAGCCCTCAACACTGACCCTGTGCTCTGCTGTTCAGCAGGAGACATTATTTTTCTGGACAGCAGCCCAGAGATCCTGGACAAAGCAGTAGCAGATGTTATGATGCATGCTCCTCTGCCTCTGGTTTGGCTAATGAGGGAGCGGAAACCACAGAGCATGAGAGCACGAAAGCCAAACTAGAGACTGTGGCCTCTGTTTTCATCTTTTTCATTATGTTTAAGACCGGGCTTTGTTGCAGACTGTCTAAGACACGTGAAAAGATCTTTAAAATCACAGATCGATGCCTCCCATTGTTCAGGCAGAGGGAAAAAGACAGATATGCTCTGCTCATGCTGCAAAGAACATCTAGCCGTTGCATAAAGCACGTGCTCAAATTGACTTACCACAATCATTTGTGCTACATAGCTCTCTGGACCAGTGTATTCTGTTGGATCTTTCACTTTGACAAGAACTATAAAGTACAAATAATGCCACATGTTGTGTTCTGACTTTATATGCTCCTCAAATGAAACTGTCTTGTTATCAAATTTGTCTCTCTCCAGTCCTGCAAAAGACATGAACGTAGTACAAATAAATAAATAAATAATACAAAAATACTGGTTAAATATGTTAGAGACAGGGACCCAAATTAATTTGAAGGATCATAAATTTGAAGGATCTTAATTTAAAAGCTATAACCACATACAGTAACTGCCAGGCATGAAATACCAGGCCAGAAGGCATTCCTGACAGAATTCTTTCAGCGCAAAGCTTATTCTTTTTTGTGATATTTCCCCTTAATAACAATAACAGTATAATAAATAAGTTACAGTTTTACAGTGCCTTCTGTGCTGAAGGCTATAAAGTGCCTTACAAGTGTTGACTCTGATCCTTTCTAAATGTATACTGGTTAGCACACAGCATGCAGTCTCAGTCCTGATCCTGCAAAGATTTATGCACGTGCTTAGCACCAAGCATGTGAGTAGTCCCACTTAAGCTGTGGTGGAATTGCTGAGCACTTAAACCTACAGTGAAGGTGAGTCTGCAGCTCTGCAGAAATACAGTCTCTACAGAGATGCAGTTGTAAGAATTTCATTCTATTCTTTGCCGTATCTGCTCCAATCTCTAAAGGAGAATGACAAAGTGAGAAAGGAGAGGATTCACCAATGTTTTTCTCCACGTTACAGCTTTTCTCCTTGGATCTCTTGTAGGGGCTCCTACTGACACTAAAACTCTGCACAGTGTTCATCCCTGTCAGTACAACCATGGAAACAACACCCAGCCTATTAAAATGAAGGTAATTCTAACGTCCCCTGGGGGAGTGAAGGTCTGGTCCTCCTTGTGGCTGCACCTCAAAATAAGTGCAATTCACCCGTGGTCTTTGTGAGGATGATTTTCATTTAATTTTTTGTTTCCCTGTTTCAAGTCACCTTCTGAAATAGGCAGATTTTCCTATTGTTACCCTTCTGGAATCCACTGTGCTGTGAAATAGCAAGCTGTACTTTCATCTGCATCATGCTACATGTGAAATAAAGTCAGCAGCTGCACCATCTCCATCAGTAGTGATGACGCGAGCATGAAACACAGTACTTCTCCCTCAGACCCTAACTGGAGACTGTGAAAACACCTCTTGGCAAAGCTATATTTTGACTCCTAAACCAAATCTTTTTCCTGCTGAGAGTGAACAAATTTGGAACCAAATTCTGACATTTTTACAGTCTTCCCTCACATAACTCCTCTTATTTCACCTTAATTTTACTCCTTTACCCACAAAACGTCTCAATAGCTCAGAAACTTACCACAGATGAAACATGTTGTCTTCAGTATTTCCTCCTTTTTCTGCTTTTCACTCCTGAGATCAGCAAATGTATCAATGATGACTCCAAAGATTAGGTTTAGAACAATAATTATGACAATGAAATAAAACAGAAGATCATAAACAACTCGAGCAGCAAATAAGGGCTCCTGCAACAATAATAAGGTTGCAATAAGATACAAAAATAGCAAACGTCTAAAATATTAAACAACATTTTCACATTAACTCAAGCAAAGCTATGCATCTTTCTTCTAATAAGCCAAATTCTGCTAGTCTTACTTGCACAGACAGGGACTGGCTATATGAGTAAGCAAAGATGATTTGACTGCACATACTCCTGTCTCTTTGGGTCTCCTGCTGCTCCTTATGCAGTTTCCCAAATCAGGGAGAGACAGACTGGCTTGTGTTCCAGGTGCAGTGTAGATGCCTTAGTGTAGTGCTCTACTGAAGGTAATTACCTCGCCAGCACGCTAACAGGGATAAACACTTCTAGTACCAATTGAGATCTACAATAACCCTTAATGCTACATTGTGACATACAGGAATATGCTTAAGGAAACATGCTTATGGAATGTCCTGTTGCCAAGTTTGCACACTGAACCACTGGAAGCAAGAGGAGCATACTTACGTGATGCCAAGGCTGAAGTAGCCTACCATGCTTTGCCCAAACATGGTGCATTAATGGCTTTAACACTATACTAAACCAGTCACCTGGCTATAAGCTGGCTCAGAGTGGGCAGACCAAGCTTGTGCCTTTCTGGAATGGAACACATACATGCACACACACTGCTCTGAAGTGCTCATATCCCCCATTTCATCACAGTTTCGTATTTTCATGCCTTCACTATTTTCCTTCTTGCAAAGTCTGGACTGGACTTTCATTAACACTTCCAATAAAACAGCAAAGTTGTTCTGTGGCAAACAGGAGACAACACTCAGTGTAAAAAGGAGAAACATAAAATCCAGATCCTGTTCATCATGACACTGCCTTGGTAGGCACCGATTTTCTCAGTTTCCCATGCATTCGTTTGTTTGTAACTTTGTACCTTTTATGACATGCTTTAATGCAGTTAGTTAGCATCACATTACTGCTAGCTGGCAAGGGTCATTTTCCAAGTTTGTAAGCGCCTACAAACTTCATGTGGATGGACTGTGGTGCCTGCAGAATCTCCTAGCTTATGAGTAAGGATCTGGATTCCTACTGTCTACAAAAGGAGGTAGTAGATCTGAGTTTTCTCTGGACTCATGCACATTCTACTGAGGGACTACTTGTGAGTTTCATCCTTCTGTTAAGATGCAGTCCACTGGGCAAAGATCTGCTACACTGCCTTTATTTATGCTGTTCTTCTTGAATGTAAATCAAAATGCATAAAATCCAAATGTTATGAGTAATTTTCAAACAAACTGCGTTTTGGAGAAAACTTCTGGAAAAGGACTTGCACCCTGATACATGAAATTCTGTTTTGACTTTGATGCTAGTTCAGTACAGATAAGCAACAGGTCCTATTCCAGTGCAGATGCCAGGCTGCATTTCTGTTAAAAATACACCTTTTATACTAAAATGGAGTCTTGACATAAACTTATCAGTCAATCCTTTTCAAAAGTTTGCATTAGTAACTACTAATGTAGTAGTAAACTACATTAGTTACATTACTGTTGCTCCAATCCAGCAACACTTCTTAGCAGTGCTTTGAAGGTTACAATATGTTCCAGTTTTCCAGAAAGGATAAACTACTACCTATAGTTCCTTTCTTCAAGTAACATCATCACAACAAGCTCAGCTCTTCCCATTAAGTATTCCATCTGAGATGTAAAAATTACATGGATAAATCAACCCTGTGACATTAGAGGAGGCCAGATAAAAATACTGTCTATAACCTCCAAAATTGACTTTGGCATTCATGAGATGCACAGGGAGTAATGTATTTCTTCAGCCAAAACACTTACATCTTTGGAAGGCTTTCTGAGCACGTCTCCCACGCCACCACCATTTCGCAGGCCTTGGTTTAATACTGTCACAATGCACATGAGCAGGGTGTCACAGGTCCTTTCAATTCCATCCTCCTCTTCCTCACCTATAAACAGGAGAAGAGCACCTTCATGAAACAGAATATCAAATGATCACTTATCAAACAAAGCCACGATTCTCAATGAGAGAAAGTAACTGCAATACATCTGCCTTTTGTGTCCTCTAGCTAGAATTTCAATGATCATCCCTATCCATTTGCACGTCACTGCTGGTGATATTCTTAGGCACAGCAGCCACATTTACCCTGAAGAGAGACAGCGAAAATCCCAAGCAGTAACCGTTTATGACCAGAGTCGTCATCTCTAGTCATGGGAGTATCCCTTCCCTTACAAATACTCCCACTGGTTTCAGTATGACTGCTTTTTCAGCAGGCCTCCAAAGTGCACAGCTGACGTGCAAAAGAGAAGCAACATAAACACAGAATTAGAAGCACATTCACAGAAGCATTGTCTTCCTGTGAAATCATTCCTCTACTTACACAAGCCAAGTCATGTTAGCATTTCGAATTGTTCAGGAGGTACTGGCTTTTGTACCAGTAAATCTGTCCGTGATCTTTCCCTGGCGCACCAGCACACGTGCCTAAGAGCAGGTCTGACATACATTAAATGAAAGACTCTCACTGACCTCAGCCTGAAAACTTGGATTCTATTCTTATCGCTGCTGCTGAGTTGCCGCATGGTTTTGGCTGAGCCATAGAGGATACTGTTGTGCAGGAGGTATTTGAACGTGCAGAGGAGCTGGGCTGGAACACAAGTCCCAGAGGGACTCCCTCTGCCTTGGCCAGAATTCCTCCCACCACGCACTCTCAAGCTGCGGCTGTATCAGCAACCTCCTTTTGAAGAGCCCTGCTTGAGCTTTTCCCTGTGACCTGCTGGCTTGCGCTGAAGGGTCAGGGCTATAACTGCTGCTTATCCTGCCTCTCTCTCCCTTTCTCTTTAGGGATACACTTGATTAAGCGGTGAAGGCAGCAATTTTCACTTGGTTTGCCTCACGCACTTACTGTAATACAATTTAATAAATAACAACTGCCTGCTGGGATAGTTAACTGAAACAGCATATTTAACAGCTCCCAAACCACCACATCTGAGGCACCGAGATAGACTTTGATACACCAAACTGACTGAAAGCATTCACATTACAGACAAGCAATTTGGATTTAAAACATGGGTTCCTCAATTGTGGTTTATGTGATAGATACATGCAGAACAAAGATGGTATTCTCTGCTTTTGCCACTGCTTTTTATATACAAGCAAATTAAGTGGAAAAGAATTCCTGACAGAAGAGACTCTAAGCAAAAAGAAAAACAAAAGCAGACATGGGACAGACTTCCTTGTTGATCTATATAGTCACTGCAGACACTGCTACCTCTAAGAATGCCAGATTTAAAAAAAAAACCAGAAACAAAGAAAAACTCCCAGAAAACTGCTCAAATATTGAAATTGAAAGGATTGAAACAATGAAATCTTTTTTTTTTTCTTTTCCTCTGCTGCATCTGGATGATTGTTACTCACATTGTGACCTTAGTCATATCAATTTGTCTCCTCTACTTTTGTATTCTGTCCCAATTTCCTTTTTCCAAACGTTACTCCATGGATGTTTTGGGAGCTAATCTCTGTGCTTGAAAAGATGACTATTCACAAGAGAAATAATAAAAAAAAACCACAAAACCCAAAGACTTTATAAAAGCCACAGCTTCTATTTCCTTTACATACTTAGAGAACAAGATTTTTGTTGCTCACAAGACTAGGGTCAGGTGCTGGAAACAGCAGATGTGCTCTAATGCTCAGCAGCTCTCACAGCTCAGACACAGCTCCTGTCTACACACATACACACAGACTACGCCCACATTACCAACAGGAGTGGATCTGGAGTTTGAAATGGTGCTACAGACCCAATGTCAATGATGAATGTGGTTCAGAAGGCTTTTACTTGCATCCAGCTCCAGCCTGGTGAGTGACCCATTAATGGCTGGACAATGTTAAGGGAGGCTGTCTTCTGGTCAGGTTTCATTCAAAAGTGATGTAGAATGGGCACTGAGACCACCCTGTGATGTCAATCACATGGCAGCGAAGTGGGATGACAGGAAGATTCACGTAAAAAAATGCTTCTAGTGGCCAACAGCCACCTGGATTCAGGGCTTGAGCTGCAACACAAGCAGAGGCAAGGGAGACTTGCATGCCCACATGGATCAAACTGAACTTGTCTGAAGTGGTACCAGGCCTGTGAGCGGAATGAGTGAAGATGTCTCCCTTTAAAAAAAGGTGTCTGCATTTTTCCAGCATCGGCCTTGGTGAACTAAAGAGCACAAAGTGCATAAGGCCAAGCCCACCTACTGGGAATGTAAAGATCCTTTAAGCGCTTCACCAGGTAAAGACTTAATTGATATTGGGAATGCCTTTGGAGTAAAGAGTGGGAGACTCCACAGGAGAATGAGACAAAATATTTTTAGGCCGACAGCTCAATGCAGCGGGGAGGAAGCAAGCTATAGAGAGGGGACGTTCCTGAGCAGAGCAGACTGGCTCTCAGTTAACTCCCATCACTAAAATAAGCAATGACTGAGCTCAGGCTCAGCCGGTGAAGCTCAAGGTAGAGGCACAACTTCATCAGAACAAACGCTTTGCTGTGGTATGATTTAAAAAGCAACGTATCTACATTTCCACTGTGGACCTGAGATGTCACTGAAAACACTTTATGTATCCTGCGGACAGCATCGAACTTCTTTATGCTGCCACAGCATGAATCCCACCAACTCCCAGGCTGACTTGCCTTTGCATTCTACTGCACTCACATTTTTGCCAGAAGGCAGAACTGTCCCAGGAGAGGACAGAAGGTAGATACTCAGTAACTTTTGAGTTTATCCACTGGCCAAAATGAGCAAAATGGTTCTTCCTGAATGTTGTTTCTTTAATATTACTGGATGAATAGAAGTAGTCCAAGATTAAGTGAGAGGGAACTTAGATGTTTCATATAGCCCTCTTCCATTATTGTTTAATTTTTAAAGAAACAGTAGTCAAAGAATAAGAAATGTGAGATTTCTATCATTTAAAGAACTTGGCAAAAGCTAAGCTGCATCACTTTTGACTGATCGATTACTTTTTTGAATGTAGCAGCCTTGGCAATAGCTTTAAGGCTATTTTCTTTATCTAGTCAGGCAGCTTTCCATTTTGTTTATGAGGCCTATTTATGCACTTGTTTACAAACTTGCTGGGGAGAAAAAGCCTGCTTTTATAGTCCTCTCCCTCACACCCTTCATCCTCACGAATAAATAAATAAATAAATAAGCAAAAAGTTCAAAATCAGTAGGGGAAGAAGGAAGCATGTGAAATTGCTATACCGGAACACAGGATAGGAAGGGAGCACTCAAGTCCTCAGCTTCAGACCCTGGCAACCACGTGTAGCAGGAAGCGGTTAAGGCCTGTAGACCAGGCACGTCCAACTCATGGGCCACGTGCAGCCTGGGACAGCTTATAACGTGGCCTGCCCCATCGCTGTGCTATCATGGCAGCAGTTCTTCCCCACAGAGTGGCCCAGCCTGGCCCTAAGCTCTCAACTAACACTCAGCTACAATCAAAACTTTTCACCCAGAGGGTGGTGACACACTGGAACAGGTTGCCCAAGGAAGCTGTGGATGCCCCATCCCTGAAGGCATTCAAGGCCAGGCTGGATGTGGCTCTGGGCAGCCTGGTCTGGTAGTTGGTGACCCTGCACATAGCAGGGGGTGGAAGCTAAATGATCATTGTGGTCCTTTTCAGTTCAGGCCATTCTGTGATTCTGTGATTCAAAACACTGGCCCAAGACAATTCCTTTTCACTCAGTGCATCACAGGCAAGTTAACAGGCTATTCACCCATATAGACCATACACTGCACACTCACACTGCAAAGGCCACACTCACACTAAAACAAATGCAACAATTGCAGTGCAAGACCAAATGCCACAACAATACTGTCTCAGGAGAAGAGAGTAGGGGAGACAGACTAGCACTAATGTTAAGATGTCCTGAGTGATCCCATAGCCTTAAACAATAAAATAGGGCAGAGAATGCTGTCAGCTTGATCCACAGCAAACTCCTTCCCCTCCCAATGTCTGGTAATTGGCTTGATCTCCAGGTCTGCACACAGTGTACAGGCCTTTTTTAACAGGACGTACTTACAGCTGACAGGGTCCTTCTGTATACAGATCAGCTTCATAATGCAGGTAACAAAGTAAAACCAGACTGATTCGCCCACTGAACTACAGCAATTAAGCCTTTCACTTGCCACAGACATAAAGAAACAGAACTTGCCTATCACAAGCAAGGCTTGTAACAGCTTCATTTCCTTGCATTTTCTACAAGCTGGGAACACATAGATGGACTGCTACCCATGCTTAACTCAGCCACAGTGACTCATTAAGGCATAGCTGGTCCTGGATCTGAGCTCTTAGGTTTTCTGCCTACACTACAACCTCAGCCTAGACACATGGGAAAAGTGGAAACAAAAGCTTGCTGTTAAATGCTACACCATTAAAACAAACTCAAGCAGCCCTAAATGGATCTAATTGTGTCTCACTCTGTGCAGGTGAGAATGCTGCAAGTAAGCAGCAAGCTTTTTCTCTCAGCAAAGCCAGGTAAAAAAAAAAAAAAAAAAAGACCTGTCTGTTGAAGCATAACGATTCAGCATGCTATTTTAATAACAAAACTCATGTTGTTGCAATTGTAATCAGGTGTGGGAAGCACTTCAATTATAGGCAAGTTGCCAGCTAAGCTCCAAGCATTCCAGAAGTTGAGTGCTTCTGACTTACAACAATAATCACTTTTCACACACAGTCTCTGTAATAATAACACACAAATCCTTCAGTTTCAATTGATCATCAATTTTGGGAAACTTTCGTACTAACCTGAGTTAATAATAGGAATGCTTTTGGAACAATTCTCTTTTGCACAGGCTCCCATCATTGATGTGAGGGTTGTAGTGGGGACTTCACCAATACCTAAGGAAATAGCAGAATATTGACAAAAAGACAGGTACTGCACTGATAAAAAGACTTAAATCAATATTTTTCTAGAAGCAAGTCACCAATTTGAAAAGTTGAGAAGAAAAAGCAGAACAAATTATACCACCAGTTCCTTCTTCCTCAAACATTCTGCATCAACAGCTCAAAGCAATCACAAGGAACAAAAACAGTTTTATATTTACTGTGTATCACAGCTATTCCTATTTCATCTCCTGAAATTAATGAATCTACATCAAATGATGCTTCTTCTGGTTAAAACAAAATATATTCAAAGCAAGGAACAACTGTCAGATATAAAAATAATGTCAGTTTTAAAACCATTAGATAAATTATTCACAAAAGCTGACAAGAAGGACACCAAGATGATGTTCAGTTATCCTGAATGTAGAATATTTAAGAGTTTTCAAGGATTATAACACACTTTGGTACTCATTTGTAAATATGTATGGCTTTGAGTAAAACACTAATTTAACATTCCCAGAGTAGGTAAATGCGTACATCCACTTGATTTTATCAAACCAATTTTGTTTTGTGCATCTTCAACAATTTTCTGCATTTCAAATCAGAGGTACAAAAAGGTTTACAGAGAAAAAATGAAGGCAAAATGATGCAACCAAAGTAGAAATCTAAGAAAATTTCTGTAACACAGAAAACACATCCACTCTGACTCTCTGTGTTACTTTATAAAGAAAAAAATTGAAGCGCTTTTCTTGGGATGCAAGACGTTCCATCAGTATACCATCAGCATATTTGCTTGATCTGTTTTTGATCAGAAATGGCAAGGCATTAAGCCAGAAAGAATACACACACACATACCACTAAAGCCTTCTTAAGAACTCAACTGAAGAAACATAATCACACAGTAACTACTGCTCTGGATCAGACCAGTGTTCCATGTAACCTACCCTCCTTTCTTCTAGGGTAGCTACAATTATTTTTCTAAATGAATCTTCAGATTATAAGTTCTGATCCCAAATGAATGGTAAATCAAATATAAGTCATCTTAGCCCCTTGAAGATGATCAGTGACATAAAGCAAGGTCTGTTAAAGAAATTTGTCAAGTTCCTTTTCTTACATGGTATCAATTAGATATATGAGCACATCATACTCCCCTATGCCCATAAGTCATGAATGAGCTTTGCTTAATTTGTGTGCAGCAGGTCCTGAAGTATGAGTTAGGAGAAGGCTGGCAAAAAAGGAGTGCACACAATCTGGGCTGGCTCCTACTGGTTGTTCTGTGCTTGCATACATGTCTGGAGTGCTCAGCATTGGGAAAAACATTCCTCTAGGAATTTAAGCAAAAGTTATTCTCAGGTATTTCTATGCAGACAGGTACTTCTCTGCACCCTGCTCCCAGTAGGCTAGTTGGTAGCATGTACATAAATCTCAGCATACCAGACCTAGCTTTTTTCCTAGCAAACAGAGCTTGCAATTCTCTGTCCATTTTGGTAAAATCTCTCATTCCAAGAAGTTGAAATCCTGCCATTTTAAAAACTGGCTAAAAACCTTCTGATTATTTTACTGAAACCAAGATTATACACTAAGTGTGTATTTTCTAAAATATATGCTGAATTCACAAGATGCTCTCAGGAAATCTCCTATCAGCAGAAACGTAGATTTTCTAATAAATTTCTGCTGGATGAAGCTTAAATAATGATCAGGTGAATACACTTACTGAACATGCTAAGATTACATGCCTCATGCAGCACAGAGAAAATAGTAAGCACTGCTTTTGAGGTGGAATGAGAACCATCAGAATCCACTTTGAGTTTCTCTTCATAATACTTATGAAATGCAGATATATATCTTTTTAATGTTAGCAGAACTTAGAAAAGAAAATGCAGCAGATCAACTGTGAGTGTTAGATTTTAGTATTTCAACAGCAAAGCCTCAAAAACAACTAAGCATGAAATTTTACCTAGAGTCTTAATTTAGTCCTAAGGTATATGGAGTTAATTCAGCGTCCACAAGATACAAACATATCATTAAAATTTCCTTTCAGCAAAGATAAGTCAGCAAATTTTAATAAGAAAAGCAATACCTGCAACAGGGGTCCTGATTTTCAACCTGTCGACCTCCATGATGAAGTCATCCTTCAGGAAGAGGAACCCAATGATGGAGAAGAGATAAACCAGGATGAGTGCTAGCACTGCAGTGAGGATGATGGAACGACCATTCCGGGTAACACTTTTTATCACGTTTAGCAAAGTCTCCTCTCTGTATACTAGATCAAACAGCTGGAAATACAATAATGTAGAGGAAAAAAATGAATACAAATGAGGCTACATAAAGAGTACACAGAGATCCTACATAGGAACACAATCTGAACTATTGAAACATCCATCCATCCACGTTCTGAAGTGCTAATTTCATAAACATACATCTCACACTGATTTCAATGGGTGCTGGGGTTGCATATACAGGAGGAAAGAATCAAGCACAGAACTTGAAATTTTAAGATAGCCTATGGCAAAACTGAAAGCTAAAAGGTATGCTTTATATATAGGAGCCTGATTCAGACTCAGGTAGTTGTTACCAACAAGATCCACTCTTTACTCATACTCAAAACCAGGCTAGATTAAAATTCAAAGACAATGTCTCCATAGTACAGATCTACATCCACAAATTTATTTTTCTTGTTATGTCCCATCTGATGAACACGCATGGGTTGCATCTGAAAAACTTACTTGTGCAAGCAAGTAATTACATGTCTGTAAGCTGTTTCTTTGAGCTCATGGGATCATTTAAAAATTACTCACGTGTGCAAGGATTTGGGCCATCTCTTTTTAGGACAAACTTAAATTCATTGCACTGTTTGTACAAAAGCCCAAACTTCCATTCTCATTTACCTTGCACTGTGTGCTTTCCTGGTATTTAAAGAAAAGTATACATGACGATAATATCACTTTAAATACCAAAGGCTTAAAAATAGCAATTAAATGTGATAAGTGCTTTTCAAGAATCTACAGCTTTTTTCTCTCTTACAATTGTATTGATTTGTTATAGTGCTTTGGACTTTATCTATATTATATGTATTTCCTCTTCAAATCACACTGATTACAGATATAAAGTAACAGACTGTGATTGATCAAAATGGTCCACAGGAGAAGGTATTAGTCACAATTCACAAGACCTGAAATCCACAGCCTTGTGAAAGGATAAATAACAAAGGAAGAAAGAGGAAAGACAGTTATCACTCATTCCATACAAGACAAAGCTTAAAATGAGGAACAAATACCAGAGTTTGGAATACTTCCACTACAAAGTGAACACCTGTAAGTAACTTAGGAATGTGGATAATTATAACATCCACAAATCGTGAACATTTGTTCACAGCCATCACTGTAAAAAGTATATAAAATGTTTTCTAAACTACATGGCAAATCAGTATTTTACAGTAGAGAATCCCCTACTCACTGAAGGAGTAATGTGATTTGCTGTGCATTTTTGAAGGAGGGCATTACATAGTAGGAGAGATGCATCCAGGTGAAAAGGGCCCTGCAGCTAAAGCCTCAAAATCTTGACTACTTTGAAGTCTGTCCAATCCTGAAGCTGACTCTACTGTCAAGATATTGACCTGGAAACTGACTTCAGCAAGAGAGAGTAAGGGTTGAACCCCTAAATTCTGGAGTGCTTAACACACCTCTGTGACATGTTACCCCTATTTAGGAAGCTGAGAAAAATACAACAGCGGGATAGTGAACACATACAAATGACCACAATTTATTCTGTTTCCCTACAAGTTTCAGTATAGAGCAAAAGGATTAGAAAACAAGAACAGTGAAACCCCTTTTACTGCCACTCAGCATGAAGGGAGCAGTTAGCTGAGTTTAGCATAATTTTGTATGATTCATTTTCACTGCACCTGTATCATATTATAAAAAGGCATTCTATCCAGGTAATGGCAACAAAAGAAAATTGAAGTGGCATATATTTAATGCGATGAATCTTTCTGTTACCCCAAGTAGTTTTTTTATGGCAGCATTCTAATTATAGAGGGATGGGATAGTCGGCATAATACCAGTGGCCAATTCCTGCCCCAGACAGACCACAGCCTGAAGACCCAACTGACACAAGATACAGGAACAACATACGCCAAATAAAGGTATGCTGCGGAAGAACAGAAGAAAGGAGTGGGCTGTATGATAATTTTATGAAAAGAAACAGAAAACTGTCACCTCTGAAACAGATAAAATAACTCCTAACAGAAGCGGGTTCTAATGAAAACAGCAGCTCCTACAGGGCAGCAACACAACGGCAGGCTAAAAATACACGATTTGGCTTGATTGTCAGGAAGAAATTGAAGACAGCTGCATGCGTGCAACGGTATTTTCTATTTTTGCAAAGTTTTCCCCTCTACAGAAGCACACACTTACCAGGAAACTGTAGAAGAATTCGTGCACACAGAGGCCCAGCATGCAGACCAGGACATATGCCACGTGATAGAGAAAAGCCATGTCCATGATGACCGCTCTGTAGCCACGAGTAAAAGTTCCCCGGTTTCCAACAAAGCTCACCAGAAACACTATTTTGTTGCAAAGCTGTGGGGGGTAAAGAAAGGCCAGGTTTACTCCGTCAGAAAAAATGCTGTTATTTATTGCTTGCATTGCTGTAGAATGAAAAATTCCAGATAGGCTACTTTGAACAAACACTCAACTTCTAGATGGCTGAAGTTCAAGAGAGACAAATCCAACTCCAAGATATACTGGGTGTGAGTCCACCAGACTAAATGGAAGTGTATCACCCCTTCACCACTGCACTGAGATCACTACAACATTCATGAGAAGGCAGGGTGGGATTAACATCGTAAGGTATTAAACAACAACTGGGGAGTGACTTCCTACCAATTCCTACCAATTCCTAACAATGAGTTCAGATCTGAGACTATGCAGGAGCAGCTGTAAATGCAATTGCAAAGAGAACAATAGTAACACAACAGCATGTGTGGAGGTGGGAAGATCTCCCATTTCCTTCAGATCACATTTTTTCAGAATAAGATTCCTTTTAAACATACCAGTGTCATTTTTGAAGAATGGTTTTTAAGCACCAGCAACAGATTTGCCACTGCTCCTGAGCTCTGCCTGCATGTGAGAAGTACTGCAGAAGTACATAAGAAAGGGGTGTTTGGTAGTCCAGGACTAGCAATAAGGACTCCACACGTTTCTCCTTTCACAAATTTGACATGGCCAAGCACTGCTTGCTTGCCTTTACCTCGGACCACATGCCTGGGCATTTTTGAGCATGCAAAATTTTCACAGAATCAAATAACCTAATACTTTGCTGCCTGGTGCTAAGCTGAATTAGGGCTGCAGCAGTCAGGCAGAAATCTAAAATGATGACTTATGAGCGTGACTGCCTATCCTACAAAGCTCAGTAAACACGCAAACACAGCCATGAATAAATTAAGAGATCTGGGAAAGGGCTGAGAGAATTTTTAATTTTGAAAACTTTTTTCAAAAATATAGATTTAGGCTCACAGAAACACCTGACAAATCTGTGTCAATTCTGCTGAGCATATTTGTAGAGAAAATTTTTCTTTTAACACACGGAATTGTAAATTTGATTCCTTTTATTCAGCAATATTTCTTTGAAATTTCATATTGTTTTTATTTTTAAAATATTTACATGTGAACAAAACCAAATCTTTTTTTCTCAGCTTTTCTGCTTGCTGACATCACTGTTTCGAGATGACTGGAAATCATTCTTTTTCTTTGTGTTAACCAGTGAGCCTGAGAAAGAAGTTCTTTGCACAGTTCTAATTGAGGCCCTTAATATCTCTGCCTCTGCTGGAAGGGAAAATTCTGCTTGCTTTTTGAGTACTTACATTAGCAGCACCAAGAAGTATCAAGGTAGGACCGAGCCCTATTGTATATATAGACCTGAGAATAACAGACACCAGGAAGGGTCGAATGCCAACTGGCTTGGAGATGAAAAACAGCATTGCTGTACAAAGTGCCACAGCTATCCAGAGGAGGACCGAAATCAATGGAGAAAGTGTGCCTGCATGGAGAAGAATGGGAGAGCTGAGAAATGCATCTTTGGTGACTCAGTTTTTCACCACAAAACAGATCCAGAAGATCAATTCCTTGGCTCATATAGCTAAGACAAAATCTGACTCATGCATCGCAACTGCTGACCGCGACTTACCCTAACTGCAATAAGAACTATTATTATCATAGTATTGTTGATTTGCACAGGTAATATAGTAAGAAGAGCTAATGAAATTTCCATTAAAATCTGCATAGTGCTCAGAGATGAAATAGTTTATCCTGTTCCTGGAGCAGGCTACTAATTATCTCCCTCTTGCAGGGATCATTAGGACTCTTTTGGTCTAACTCGGCGATTGGCTGCAGAAATAGCCGGTCCTTGGGGTGGCACAGCAATAGCACAAGCCGCAGCGTCTCATTCCCAACCCAAAGGGCACAGAAGCGGCCTGCTTTTAGAGAAATAGCTTGCTGCTCAAGGGCTGCAGGCATTCAGCAGGAGGCAGCTCTGCCTCTGCTCAAAAATCAGCCACTTGCCACAGTGGGGGGTGGCCATGGGGACTTGGGCAGAAGCAGCAGCATCTGCACTGCCAGGAGCTGCCGAACCACTGAGCCTTGCTCCCAGCGGGTGGCAGGTCCTTGCTCTTGCTAAGCTCCTGCAGGCACATAAGCCTTCAGAGTGAGGCTGGGCAAGGTGATGGCTCCCAGACTGTCCACAAGACTTGAGCGAAGCCCGTGCTTTCCCTTTCTCCTCTGCTTAAGGCTCTGGGAGCACACCATGTCACTCTGATGCAAAAAGCACATTCAGATCTCGGGATGCTGTCACACTCATACACTGACTTCTACTGATTAACTGAGAGTTCAGTGGCATGGGAGAACAGAATAGAGAATTTAGTAAGGATCACAATAAGAATAATGGTATCTCTTTGGCAGCAGATACACGGCTAAGCAGCATCAGTGAAAACACTAAGGTGAGGCCTTGCCCTCAAAATTCAGATGGCATCCAAACTTTTCCAAAGTTCAAGAGTGTTTATATCCTTGGCAAGAGATTTAAGGGCAGCTCTGCTGGATAGTTTCTTTGCCAACAAGATCTGGAAATTTTTAACGGATCCTAAAAAATAGCTTCAAAGTGGAGCTGAAAAGTATGAGCGAAGCACTCGGTGTTTCTTGAATAAATTTTTCTCTCTTCCCTACTGCAGGTCAAATGATTTTGTGTCATGTAACACATGCAGATATGCACAGGGCAAAGAAACCTCATCTGGAGTGCAATTTCGCTTATGCCGTATGATGTAAGAAATGCAGAAATCCATCCGAAGGCAGCAGCATTCCTGAGATGATTAGATCAGCCCAAGCACCTCGGACACGTGAATGTGGATTTGCACACAAGTGGAAGGGGGAAAATGTGAGACAAACTCCAGCTCCCAGATCAGTTTTTGGTGGAGACTGGAAGTAAGGAGTCTGCCTCGTGACCGTGCTTATCCCATTGGGCCACACCTATTGTTTATTGTTCAGAAATCTCTGCTGCTGCTGCAAGGACTAAGAACTGGAATCCTGAAATGCACTATCGCTGAAATCACTGGATTACCGGGGCCACTTTAACTAATACCATACAAATCTGCAGTTCCAAGTATTAATGCCTACTGACTGCAGACCAGAGGATTTCCTTGAGTATAAATTAGCTAAAAATTCAGTAGCTTAAAAGGTTTATTTTTAACTCTTTATTTCTTCTCTTACACTCTGGCACATGTGCACCCTGAGCGACTCTTCGGCTTACAGGCAGGAAAGCACTGCATGCAAATGTTTCCCATTTCCACAGCTGAACCCTGCAGACACAAGGCTGTGGAGCTCTCTGCACTGTGACCTGCAGAGCCCACCCTGCAAGGTGAAAGTACAGCGTGGTCTCCATGCCAATATACTTTAATCTGCTGCTTTCTGTTTAGCCAGCCAACAGGAATGTTGGATGGTGCCAATTCTGGTATTTGTGAAAAACATATGCAACTGGCCTGTTTCCAGTAGTGCAGTTCACATGCCATCAGACAGAAGTGACTTTCAGTCACGTTACTGCCTAGACTGGACATGAATTAAAGACCCAGAGGTGAATGGATCTACTCCCATTACCAGTCTCCTTTATCCCAATTAAGCTTGTTTGGGAGCCACCTGCTCCTCTGCTGCATTTATTTAATGAAATTTATTATTTGCTGCATTTCTGTGCCATGTGATGAAGCAGAGACAGAATCACATCTTTTAAGCATATTTTTATATAATGTTTTTGTCGTCTGCATCGGTGGCTCTTTTATTCCATTAAAATCATCAAATGTCAATGAGCTAGTTTTCATATCATCATATTCCACACATTTTAACATTGCAAGTCACTCAAATTGGTCAGTTTTAAGGAATCTCAGTCCCTCTGCTGCCAGGTACCCTTCTTCAGCTCAGAAACTGTAACTGAATGTGTACATTAGTACACTACAATCTGACAATAATTAAGCAAAAAAGAAAAGAATTAGCTCAGATAATCTACATGATCTTCAAATCAGCTCCTGTGTTCTGTCTGTTTTGTTTCATGTCACACAGGACATGACACACTGAAGATCAACATCTCAGACAACATCTGGTTCCTATCTAGTAGACACTACACAGCTCCTGCAGAAACAAGCACACCTGAAGATGCAGTTTTACACAATCATGTTACCTTAGAATAAGAGCAACTAAAATCAAAAGGAAAAATAAAAAGTTCCACTTGCCTTCATCTCCATCATCTCCGAAGGGATAAAACAGAGCAACTGCTAAATTGATGAATACAGCAAGGTTGAAGGAAATGCTTCCCCAGAGAGAGATGTGTCGTGAGAACCAAAATAGGAGTGGATTATCTAGAAAGTTGAGAAAAAAAAGCAATGAATGGGAAGAAAGCAGGCATCAGCCCAGTCAGTAATGGCCTCGAGGGAGTTAAACAATACAGATTAATGAAGAAAACTGAGGTAAACAAAACAAACATGCAGAACTTTAACATTAGCTAAAAGAGACATAGTAAACATAGGCTAGCCATAAAATATTGTTTCAAGCAGGATTTTTCATCCAAAACCTCCAATACAGTTCAATATATATGAAAGTTTTGCCTCAGCTGAGGTTTTACAACTGGACTTTGTGTGAAGGATTCTCTTCACCTGGCTCTGAAACTGTAGCCTCTGTGTGTGGAAATATGGAGTCCAATGAACAGCTGGATTTCAGGCATCCTGCATGCCAGGCAACCAGGAGACCCAGCACAGGTCATCCAGCAGACCCATTTGGATCAGATATGCAGATGATATTATTCAAAGAAAAATGGAACAGGCAAAATTTCAGAACTGCAGTACTTTCCCCACCTCTATCAAACTAAACATATCTTGATCTACTATGAGGAGCAGATAAAATTTGGTCTGAGTGGAGTATGATTCCACGAAAGCTATTTCCTGTACAATGCTCAGACATCCAAGATTAACTGCTGAGCAACAACTCTGTGCTATTAAAATAATTTGAAGCTTTAAAAGGAAGCCAGGACCTTCAAATGTGAAGTACTATGTGAACACACAGAAGGAGACTATATTCCAAAGGACCTTTAACCAAGTTAAAAAATGCAAAACAGAGAAGTAAGGAAAAAAAGTGTTAATACTTTGTGTCCAGAGTCACATAAACGATTCAGCAAAAAGCCCAGGAACAAGATCAGAGGGTACTAAGACCCAGGCAAACACCTCACATTTGAGACTGCGCTATCATATGTTTCAATGAACATTTGAAAGGCGCAGTGGTGTGAGAAAACCCTTAGTCAGAGAAGTTAGCTATTTGAAGATGATGTATTCATATCAATTAGATTTTCAAGCATTGAGAGACTCTTGCAAATATGAAAAACATATTCTTGACTTACCTGCACCCAGCTAACTTTTCATATAGACTCCTTCAGCTGAAAATGACTGTCTAAATAGATTTTAATAGTGATTAGGTAAATAATTAGGTTGAATATGATTAAGTGATAACTTTGTGCTGTTGACTGCTGGGATTTAAGCATTTGGAGCCATTGCAAATGGCATCTGTCAATTTCAGCAATAGAGACTGCCTGGTAACAGACACTTGGCTAAACAATGAACCGAACCTAAATTTACATTATCTTTTCAAACAACAACAAAAAAACAACATGGAGACTTCTGGGCTGTTCCACTGATGAAATGAATTGAGGAATTTCTGTTCTGAATAAAAATAAACTAGTTTTCCTTGCTTATACCAACAGGGAGGTCTGGTTTATGTAAGTATAAGGTCCGGCTTTTTTAATTTGTGTTTCTCAAGCAAGAAAAAACAGACACACTATTGTCAGTGAAGCAATTTTTCTACAATCTGATGAATTTTATTCCCAAACAGACTGCAGTTAGGGAGTTATTCTAGAATCATCTATTTTATGCCTTTACTCTGGTCAGATTATCAGTACAAATTTTCACAGTGCCACTAAAAGTGGATCTGGGCCAGTAGGATTCATACGGAAAACTTTCAACTGCTTCTGAAAATTATAACTTCAGAACTGAAATTTTAAGGAACTGTATCCAACACTCCTGTTTCTTTCACATTAAGGATGCTGCATTAAGGCATATTGCTTTAAGTATCCAAACTTCCTGCTGCTCTGACCATAGATCCTGTTCTTCACTTCCCTCCTAATCAATTGCATAACGTTCCTGTGAGCTGCTAAACAGCTGATGTCTGCCACCCCAGCAGCATCTGCACTTTAGCAGTGAACAAAGTGATACATCCTACGTGTTTATTATATACATGTATACACATACAAGATATACATTTCCTTTCTGTCTGTCAAGGATGTTAAATCAGTTTGTAGCCTTGGCTCTCTGCTCCAAATTCAAAGGGCGCAGCTGACAGTTGCAGAGCTGGCAGGAGCTCCCCATCCCTGGGACACTGGCAGGAGCAGCAGCTGCCCCATTCCCAGTGAAGGCCAGCAGCTGTAATGCCCACCAGTGAATAAAATGAGAAACTCATGTTACCTGGCTTGGTCTCCCTTGTAGCTTAAGCAAGCATATATGCCTCTCCCACTACCACAGTACATATACCAGGATGGGCTCACAGATGGGGACATACTGCAGCCTAGTCAAGCAAGGCTGATGTGAGCTGGCAAAAGGGAATGGAGTCCATGGGAGTCACGCAGATTTAAAGCAGCTGAAGTTCTGCTGAGAGATGTTTTTAAGTGACTGACATTAACATATTTTTAATGGTCTTGTAGGAATCTGCAAACCTCAAATCTGCAGCTACACGTGGTTTTGTTATATATTAGAGGTCTTGGCTTAATTAGGTTCCACTCTACTGAGTTTACTGGAGCTACACCCTGTTCATCCATTCTTCCATTTAACTTTTGCAGTCCAGAACAGCATCTTGAACACATTATTTACATTAGTAGCTGCTCCATATTATGACTCTTTTATGGTGGCATGCAAGTGTCTCAGCTGACCTACACCCTGTAGATCTACTCTCTCAGGTTCTGAGAAGCTTTGCCTGTTGCAGAGTGAATAGTGAAAAGCGTATAACTAAAATTGAACATATTTGAAGACTTAAAAGTGAGGTTTTAACATAATTGAGGTATTTTTCGAAATTACAATACTTACTCCTAATTTTCTTTTGCCATTTCATCTCATTGTACAGATCTTCTGTCTGTTGGAAAAAGTCGTTGACTTTGCTCCCTTGTTCATCTCTCTCTGTTGTATTGAATACCCGACTTTTGGATTCCCGAGTGAGAAATTCACAAATATTGGGGACAGGGAAGACAATCTGTTCCATTGTTCTATCATGACGAACAATCTATAAATAAAACAGAATATATTTTTTTCTCAGGATCAGCGTCTTTTCAACAATTTTGTCACAGCTCTTTTTGCTCACAGCTTCCTTGTAATTTATAAACGAATGCATACATTATTTGTACATTACCAAAAAGTCAGTCAATGAATCCTAAAACATACAGTAAAACCCCATTTCTATTTTCAAAAATCTGCTTGCAAATACAGTGACAAATCATACATCTCAACTGAAACCTAGGCCCAAACATAAAAAATATTCCAGTTCAGAATGCTTCATTTTTGCAGTGGATTGAAATGAAACTCTTCTACTAAACAGTGCAGAAGTTCAGAGCCTTTCTAATGGATTATGGAACTCTTCTTTCACCTTGAATTTATTTCTATGATGACAGAAGTTGCAAAGGTGAAGATGCAAAAAAAAGCACCTTTTTACTCAGAGAGAACCCATATCTTGTCAGTTTTTCTTTGCTTACTTGGCAAGAAACAAGGTCTTGCATTATTTGTGTTTCAGAGTCTACTGAGCCATCAGTGAGCGAGTTAGATTTTACTCCATTTTACTACACTGTCATCCAAATTGCTTTCTTTTTCTGATCATGGAGTCTGCATTACATGTCAATGGAAAAATGGGTAGAAACCTCATTTTTACTTCTAGACCCATGTCTCAGTAGAGGCAGTATTATGGGAAAAAAAAAAAAGAAAAAAAAGAAAAAAAAGATACTATGTGACTTTCAAATCAAACAAATGAGATATCCCAACATCAGGGAGCTGTATCCGAAATGTCTAACAGGTCAAGGAGTGCTTTCATCTAAAGAACAATCCATTTGATTTAGGAGCAATTCTGGGCTGAGTTTCAGTTTTCCAATCACAGTCCTGCATATCAGGACCTTCTTTTCTCTCTTATAATTCATATTTATTAGATGAGCATACTAAAAATCAAACTCATCCTAAGCCATTTTTAAGTATAACATATTCAAGCATATTTGCATTGAAATGAAGGATAATTATTCGTCTGCCCAAGGGCAAGTGCATCATGTGAAACTGAACAGGCTACTTTGAAGTATCCTAGGTAAGCAGTTATTTCTCAGGCCAGTGGTTGTGCACTGGGACTGCGTGGCAAGTGAAAGACCCTGGCAGCACATCTTCAGTTTGGTCTGGGACTCAAATGAAGAGGTAGGCTTCCTATGGTGCTCCACAGTTAAAAAGTATGCCAGATAGCAGAAGCTCACAGAACAGAGCCTTTGCCAGAAAAATAGGCTTTGTCAGTTACAGTGGTCTTGATGTTTGAAGAGATCTTAGAAATCACTCTTGTAAGAATCCATTTGTCACATAGAAGCAGATCACAGTGCTTCTTTTGATGCCCACATCTGCAGCCTACCCAGAAAACTTAGTCACCCAATACTTGCTAAATAACTTAAGAGCCTCCAAAACATTAAAATATGTTAAAAGGTGCACTTGGCTGCCCTCTAAACAATCGCCACAGCCACAGAGCCAGCCATGTTGCTACGTACTGTGTCACCATCCCTGGAGGTGTTCAAGAAACGTGTAGATGTAAGACTCCAGAACATGGTTTAGTGGGCAATATTGGTGGTAAGTGGATGGTTGGACTAGATGATCTTAGAGATCTTTTCCAGCTTTGGTGATTCTGTGATTCTATGGTGTGAGCAGCAAAAAGATTGGTGGCTAGCACAGATAAGGATGTCAACAGTAGCCTACCTCAGTGGCAGCTATGGGCTCAAGGCCCTTGCATCAGACAGAGCCATGCTCTTTTAAACAAAAGCCATACTGAATGTCAACATCGCTTCAAAACCTCTTTGTACTGCAGCCAAACTTTTAATTTGATCAGTTAGCATCACTGGTTTAGAACTCAAGATTCTTTATTTGAGTGATGTATCATACAAGACTACTCTTGACTTCACGACACAGTTACTATCTACACTCATTATTCCCCTAACAAAACATGTTCGATAACACAAAAGAAAGCTTTTGTAAAATGATTACTTGGAGTTACTTTTAATACATACTGTACCTATATAAAATAGCTACATTCCTTCTTCTCCCATAGCCAAAAGAACAGCACTTAACTTTCTTCTTCTCATAAATAATCTATATATTTGATTAAGCTTTGCTTTTCAGAAGTCTAAAGAGAGTTGACATGCCCTGTACAATATGCAAACTTGTCTCATACTCAATCTTCTAGACAGCAATTCTTACCTCTATCTGTGCTGTATGATTGGCGTAATAGCTCAAGGCTTCATCTCCTTCATCTGGATCTGACCCTGGCTTCAGCATCTGTTGCAATGTTTTATTGTGACGAGCCAACTAGAAAAAGAATAAAAATCTGATTTATGTCCTGCTATGTTTTCAGCTTTATCATCTCCACTAAACTAATACAAATCCTCCTCCCTCCATTCCCATATACTTATATGCTCAACCCAGTGGGGCTCTATCCACAGATAACAACAAAAAATGTAATCACTTGAAAACAATGAAATAATATAGAATTAAAAACTTAGCAGCAAGTCTTTGGCTGAGATTTATGGATGGCAGCTTTGACAGCAGCTTAGATAAATTTTGGAGGGTGTCTGACAAATAATAAAAAAACTAGATTGAATATTTTTTCTGACTTAAGTTTAGAAATAACATCTGCATACTTCAAAATAGGTAATTACACACACAATTAATTTTTTTCTATTATTTCACGTGGCTAAGCTATTCTTCACCATGTTCTGGCATGGCATTACAGGACTGCCATAACACAGGTAATTATTTCAGAGACAACTGGACCTCACTAGCAGGCAGATATATTCTTAGTGTGCAATTTATATACTTAGCACACACATACACACATAAATATGCAACTCCTCATAAAAACTTTTACAAAACTGATACATAGATGATTCCTAAAATACATCCAATCTTGCAAATATTTATAATATTCAAAATTGCACAAAATTTAATACTGACAGTATCAGCATTCATGATGTCTCTTAGGTCAGTGAGAAACAAAGACTTAATCAGGAGGCATAAGGAAATGTACTAAACATGCAGTTTTCTCTACATAGGAGAGTGGATTTCACATAGCAACTCTGAGGCGTTTCACCAAGATTACAAATTTTCCCATTTTAAGGTGGAGGAAACTGAGACATGCAAATAAAAGGCTTACAGCCATCATCTAGGTCATAAGCATAACACAAACATTAGTACAACAGACTAGACATAGTGGAAATGACAGGAACAAGGAACAAGGGATTAGACTGATGAACACCACATGTGGCTAAGAATTGCAGAAAGTGAAATAAAGCAGTATGCTGAGGAATTAAAAAGTAATTACAAACCTACAAAAAGCGTGTCAGAGATCAAGTCTAAAAGTAACAATGTAGCTAAATAGATATCATAATAATTTAACCAAAATATGATCACACTCATATGCAAGTCTCATATGAAAGCCATTTGCAAGTCTCACCATCCTCTTTTTACCCAAGAATGGTTCGAGTGAGGTACATACACAATTCATTCTATTTAATAAAACTATTTAATAAAAATACATTTTCTTCTGAATTTTGACATAAACTTATTAATTAAAGATAAATATTAAATAAAATATATACATATAAAAGAGAATACCTGAAAAGAATGTTCTGGAAGTATAAATGCATTTCCTACTAATTATTCATGGACAGAAATCTGCTTGAACCTTCCAGTGAAGCACAGCCAAAGTGACAGAATATCAGTCTTTTAAAAAGGCTCACAAGCAGATACTTCAGGGACACATGTAAAAATCATAGGGAGGACAACTGTAGAGCAGTGTTCTTTCCATCACAAATAGATGTCCATTTTGGATACCTACTTCTTGCTTTATCTGGTAAATATATAGGTAGTCTCACTACCTATACTTTGTCTCACACATCTTCCACTTATTATAAAGGCTAAAAGGAATCAGACATATATTCTGAACTAGTCTTTGCAATACGTCCACAAAAACTGTTTAGAAGGATAACCTGAATTAATTTTCCATAGATATCTTGCATTCCCCTCACCAGCATAATGAAGAAACAAGATGTGCTTGTGAAAACAAGGTAATGATTGCTTAAAAACTGCCTTTAAATAGTGCTACTACTTTTGCTTTTCAGCTTTACTGAATGTCCCTCTTCTTCTGTACCGAAGAAAGGGCAAGCAAGAGCACCCATTCACATTCTCTGTATCATTCATCATTCTGTACACTAACGTCATGCTCTGTCTTACTTGTGCCTTCCTTAAATTAAAAAAATCTCTATCTTTTACATCCTTTCTCAAACTGAAGATTCTCTGTTACTCAATTATTTTAATTGTCCATCTCCAAATGCCATTTACTTTGGCTGTAACTCCTGAGATACAAAAAAAAAAAAGAACAGACTAGACAGAATGCAGTCACACCATGCTTGGAGTGAAGAATTAGCATAAATAAAAGCATATATATTCCTTTATTTTATTTTTCATATACTGCAACACAGAGGAACTTTGCTTGCACGTTGATCCCTTTTCTCTAATGTGAACCATTTAGATTATGAGCCTTCTAATAAGTGATAAATTAAGGATGCATTGATAATTCTTCTCATATTAAAAAGACTACCAGTTTGGAGAAAGGGACATACATAGATTCATAAATTCACATTAGTACTACAAAACTCTTTCTTTCTAAATATATTTGAATGTAGACAAAGAATTGGAAATACCCCTTATAAGACATACAAAATCTTAAGATACCAATTCTTGATCTGCTTTTAACTGTCTATAACTCTTGAAGTGGAAGCATGTCTTGAAAAATGTCAGTAACAAAAGCTCCCTTACCACATGTGCTAGAAGGGAAAATCATCTCAGCTCTCTTGTGATGTAGTGGGACTGACCAGTACAGCACACCGACTTAACAGGCTACTGGTGATCTGAGATGGAGCTGATGCAGTGCATACTTCACTATCAAGTTTTAAGTGAACAATAGCTATGTACTTTAAAACCACAGGAACATCCTGAGTCCTGAGTCGATGTCTTCACAGTCAAGCACCAGTGAAATTTATCTAAATCTGCCAACAGTAGTGCTAGACCACAAGTGCTCATAACATCATTTCTTTTACCTCCCATCTCTTTGTATCCACTGACCTCCTGCAGTCTATCTAGACCTTCAGAGAGTAGTCTCAGGGCAAAGGGTAGTTCTCTATTTTCTTCTTGCATTGCAGTTCTAATGTGCGATGGATTCTTCCAAGTTGCCACAATAATAAGTGCTGATAATATTTCTGTATTGCCAAATATACACCAGTGAAAGAATGGTGTGAATAGCAATCTTTGAAAACTGAGACGTAAAGCAGAAGCCCACAGTAACACTTAAGAACTGCTTAATAAATGCTATGTTATTTGGCAACTACAGTGTTTTCTGAAGGGGTGATTTCATATCTTTCCTTTGTCTTGTAACAAACACAAAGGCACACATGGGCAAATCGGACAGTGCCAGCAAACTTTCTGACCAGTATAGAACTATTTCTGAGATCAAAGAATCAGCAGTGAAAATAGCAATGTAGTGACAAGCTGTAACATAAAATATGAACAGCTTATCCAAGCTGGTAGCACGCTCTAGGTGACAGTCTGTGACTGGCACATGAAAACCGCGCAAGCTCTGACTGCTGTTTTTTCACATCTAACTGCTGTGATGTGGTTGTGTTGCTCCTGAAGTGCTGCACAAGTCTTATGGGGCAGCTGATGGACAAGACACTAGATGGGCATGGACTATAATGACTGTAGGAAAAACGACAGCCCCATGCAAGTTTGCAAGGCAAAGCTCAGAACGTGCAGTGAGCATAACTGATACAAAACATAACCTTTGCTAGAGACTGAATCTGCAGAGCCTGAAAAAAATCACCTCCGAGGAGGGAACTCTCTCAGTCATTCACTCATCTATCAACCATGCCAGTGATGATATTTTAAATGTCAACACTGTACTTTACTACTCACAAAGGCATTTAGGGAAGAGGAAGCAATAACATATAATGGAGCAGTGATTTCCAAAGAGGGGAAGTGTAAGGCAATATCTATATCAATAAAGATCATTTGGCTTTCCAGTCAGTTTCCAGGGAAGGATTGTTCTTCATCTTGAAAGACCTTTGCTTCAAAAATTTGGAAAATAGTGTAATAAACATCAGAACAAAATGCAAAAGATTCAGAACAGATCAAGAACACTGCTGTCACTAATAAAGAAAAACTAGAGAGGAATGACAGAGTTACAAGCAATAGTCAGTCTGAACTCCTCATTCAAAACGATTACAAAATCACATCAGATGGTCATTTGGGATTACACACATGATCAGCAGCATGGAAAAAGACAGCAGACATTTTTTGCCATCAACAATACATGCATTTCTTGCAAGCATTTTACTTGACAGATTTCCTGAAACATAAATGCAGTTATTTTAATGTTCCTCAACGAAAAAGTGATTTAAAGCCGTGAACTTTCATGCCATCAGACTCTCAGTATTTCATTGACTTGGCTACTAGATCGGTGTGCCAAAATATGTAAGTATATATATACATATGTCTGTAGAAAAATTTCTGGGAAAAGACAAAGTAACTTTCCATTTTTCATTATCTCTGTAAAACAGAGACTCCTTCTGTATTTTTATGTGGACAGGTCAGTCCCTGGTTCTAACTCAAATGTTGTAGCATAGTTTGCAATGGAGGCTGACCTAGTACGCTGCTCAGAGAGTTGCCAAAATCCCTGCCACTTTCACCAGGCTTTGCTTTGGGCCCCCAAAAGGACAGGAGTCCTATAAATATGAGCTAGAAACAGCAAGCTGAAATCTGTGAGATCCATTTATATCAATTTCCTCTCTAACACTTTGAGACTACCAAACGTGTGGAATAAAGATGATATTTATGACTAGAACAGCACAAAGAGATCTAAATGGGTGAAGCTTAGTGCCTTGTAAACAGGTATTATTTTTGTGGAAGAATCAGTTTACTGGTAAAGTGTGAAATGTGTTACATTCACTTTCTAGAAAAGGCCAAAGAAGTATTACTATAAGCTCTGGATAACTGCCTGAGAAATACAAACTAAGACACAAATAGTTTCTGTGCCATGAAGCATTTCATATTTAAAGCAGTTCTCTTCAGAAGTATTACAAAAATCTAAAAACTGGAGAAGAAAAATTCACTTCTGTATACATTATGCTTGCCACTATTTCTCTTGAATTTCTCCTCGCACCCATGAAGGCAGCAGCACAACCATCTCCTGGCACACAGGCAGGCCTAGAAGGGCAAGGCAGCAGCTGGAGCAAGTGCTGACTTCTGGGGTTCACAGCAGCGAGGGAACTGGTCAGGCTTGCATGCTGCAGCACTTCACAATGCCTTCTCTTCCCTCACCTCATGCTCCAACTTCAGCTTGCTAGCTGGGCCAGTTGGTCTTGCCTGGCATGCCAGTGCACAGAGAGGACAGTCCTGGAAGTTCATGACTTCTAGACCTTGGGGAAAGTGAGGTAAGAGCTGTTTGCAAAGACCTGATATGCAATGAGTGAGATCAGATAGATTTGTTGTAAATTATCTTCATACCTATTCAGTAATGAGACATACTGTAGCATAATTCACAAGCCTAAAAGCCACCGCTCTTTCACCAGGGAGAAAATAGACAGAATCTAACTTGTAGCAGGAGCAGAATATTGTATCTGTTCAGACTGGTTTCACCTTGCTGTGCACCACTTGTGCTAATTAACAGCTGCAGTCCCTTCCTCTTTTCCCCAAGCCCTTGGCTCCCAAAGTCAGGCTGTGAGACCTGGCACCGCCAAACCTCTTCAGTGGGGGAAACCCCAGCCATTCCACCAAACACTGCATTTTCTACTTAGACAGAAAGAAAAAAAATCTGCCTGAGAACTGACAAGAAAACTCCCAAGGACTGAGAAATAACACAGAGAGAGAGAGTCAAGGGAGTAGCAAACAGAATGGGTGAAACCCACGACTGGACAGGAGACGGAAAATGAGATGCCCTTCGTCTGAGTGTCAGGGCCTCACCACACTCCAGCTCCCTGCCAAGGGCAAAGAAAACACTCATATTCCAGTGGTAAACAAGAAGAGAGAGAGAGAAAGCAAAGAAAAAGGAAATGTCATTTTAACTATAGCTGAGCAGAAATTTTTATTTCAGCTGGCTGTACTAACAGTAGTAACAACTTCTCAACTCCCCATGTTCCAATCAAAATTGAATGGTGCTTTCTGCAATACATAGGGCAACTTCCTTTCCAGAAGTCATTACAGTTTTATAGAGCGGCACCTTTGCACTCTACCACAAAGCAATCTGTTAACAAACATTAGGAACAGCAGGGATGGAGCAACGGGAGACTCTCAAATCAAGTATTCATTGATTTCATTTAGAAGATTATACTGTACAGAGCAACCATAAAGGGTTTCAAGTTAATCTTCTCCTGATGGCTTGCGGTACATGAATACGGCCCTAGGTGGTCCAGACTCTGATTCTGTTGCTGGGTCTTCCACAGCCTTGTGTAACTTCTCAGGCATCACCTCTCCTTACTGGCCTCCATGTGGCATGCACTAAAATTTGTGGATAATAGTGAACTACCTCACAGGGTAAGAAGAAATAAAACACCTTGACATTATCGCGTAAGAGAAACCATCACAGTTAAGTGATCTCCATCATTATTATGTTTGCAGCCCCCACAGTAATTTTATTGCTATTTCTAATGTGGTTTTGCTGTTCTTTTATCCTTGATGAAAGCAAACAGAAGACAAAATGACTTGCAAAAATTTCAACGAGCTTTACTTCCATTTGTCTTCTTTACAACTTCTCAATTTCTTTCAAAGGCAAAGCTTACTTGCAAAAAAAAAAAAACAAAAAACAAAAAAACAAAAAAAGAAAGAAAGAGGGAGAGAAAGAAAGAAGAAAGTACTATGCATGTGGGGAAAGTTCAGATCTGCTGACAAAATGTGTTGAAACCAAACAAAACTTACCTGGGGGAGGAGAGGACATCAACAGCTCTTAAAGATACACACATACTGTTACAGACAACAGTGTCAAAAGTAGCCAAATTGGCTCAATGCATACATGGGTTACATCTGTTTTTTGGTGCACGCTGACCATTCTGAACATAAGATGTGGACAGAAGTGCATGATTCAGTGTTCCAACAGATGAGAGAACTGTACCTGTAGATAGTCTCCTGCAAATACTGTAAGCAAAATTTTGAGGAGTACAGAAAGGAAGGACATATGGACATATTGGAAGTGTCAGACATGATTATGGGAAGATAACAAGACAGTTGAATGGAAAAGGAAGAAGAATAGGGCTTTACCTTGTATTAAAAAGCAAGACTTCAGCTACATGCAAAGTGTATGAAAGGCTGACAACACTGCACACAAAATAAGACCTCATTAATACGTTCATCAACATGGTACAAACTCAGTCTGACAAAGATCTAGAACAACAACAAAGCAGCAAGTTGTTGGATATGGATCCCAAATCCATACAGCAAGAGAACTGCTCACTTCTGAAAGCCACCAACACTTTACACACATACAAAATAAATACATAAACTTGAGATAAGAGAGCTGTGAATGATACGGCATTTGAAGAAATCTCAAAAATCCTTGTTGCTTGCTCTCAAGCACTCAATTTCCAGCTTCTCTTCTTACTCAGAACAGTGATTTTTTGCAAAATATTCATCTACTGCTATCTAACACATGGCTTCTAAAGAAAGGAAGGCTAGCTATCCACACAAGCAAAAGGAGAAACTGCTTATGACAGATGTCTTTGAGGCCTAGAAATGACAATATTTCCTCATTTCAGCCATAGGAACAGAATTTGACTGCCAGACAACTTTCCTTCCTCTGGCACCAAGTGCAGAGGATAAAGTAACTCATGGTTTAATACTTTCACAATGGGCTCAAACTTTTCTCCAGAGTCTAACCAAACTAATCAGCCTTTGACTTGAAGCGTGAGATTTGCACCATCTCCAGGTCCCTCCTCATGTCTTCCCACCTTAAGCTTCATTTCACGCACTGGCAGAACAGTTCTGTTGTGTATTTGTACATTGTGATTCCCTGATCTGGATGCAGCTCATCAGCCCAGTCTGTAGCACACCCACCAGCTGTTTCATGCTCTTACGTCTTGGAAGAGTGGCACTGTACAAGCAGTTCTAAAAGCTCAGATAAGTCAGCTACCGATCAGCAAGGCAACTCAAAAGTAAAGCGGCGTGAGTCCTCAGTCAGCCTCCACAATTAAAACACTTGAGATATGGTCATTATGTGGCCCTCATACTTGTTGTATCCATAGTGAAGCAGTAGGTCTGTTCATAGACAACCCGGTTAGTATCCCTCCTGGACAGGTATTTCCATAACACGCAGAAAACTACAACCTTGTCATTTATTGTCAAAACCATATCAGACTAAAGTAGCATGTAAGCAGCTGAAGCTGCAAGCTCTCTAATTCACAAAAGAGATGCATTTCCTAATCTTTACAGAGGTCTTCATACCTTGTGGGGTACGAAACAGGACAGTTGCCAAGTATGGAGATGGACCATGAATGAGAGATGCCTCCCTTCATATAATTACAGACTTTCCATTTTTTCCAATCACGCTGTTGAATGTTTGCCCAACCCTTCAATTAGAAGGGAAAAATGTCTTTAAAAATAATTTAGGGCATAGGAATAAAGAGAAGAGAAATTAAAATAGCAAAGTGCTCTTTCCAACTCTGTATTATGGCTACTATTCTCAGGAGAACAGTTTCACCTGGTACTTAGGAAACCACAGATCAAGGTGGCAGATCAAAAAGAGGAAAAAAATTCATCTTAGTCCTCATGAAATGCTCACAAACATTGCTCTACCCAACCAACTAGAAACTAAATTGTGCTCTGCAGGCAAACTCACAAAAAGAAAAGTCCGGGAAGTTCAAATTCGTCTAAAGCTACCACAAACCACTCATAAAACTAATGTTGAAACTCACATACATAACACAGCAGAGAAACTATTTTGTTTCTGGACACTTTTCAGTAACTCTACAGTTGCCCCAGGAAAAGTGCAAAGTAGACCTCATTTTTATTCTTCTGTGCTGTGTTAAGTAAGTGAAACAAAGAGGAAGGCAACCAAGGTAGCAAATTCAGATCTTCTCTATTCTGGAAAACTCTATGATGACTGAGATATCTAATTAAATTATGACATCAGAGGAGATGAGAATTAAGACAGAGCAACTGTGAGAAACAGACATATCTTGATATTCTGATTAATGCTCTTTATTTTTGTTAACCTATAATTACGTCAGTGACTATCAAACAATTTAGAGGGGTAAAAAAAGTATGTCTTTCTCAGAGAAGACATCTCCCTCTGTTTTTAATTAAGGTGTAGGATTTCACCATGCAGATATCTGAGGTCTATTAAAACTCCTCTGATAATATTAAGTAAGAACAGACTTCACTTTCACGATATTTCCAAGGCTACCCTCACTTCCCTTCAAAACAAACAAACAAAGCAAGTTCCTCCTAGCTCTCAGCAAAAAGCTTTAGCTGTGCTTTATATATTAGAAAAAGAGCACTTTGGTTCATTTGAAGGTCACCTCTAATGGAAAAGTCCCAGCTCTGTGCCCAGAGTAAGCCTTCACCTACAACAGATTACTACAATTCAACACTTCGTGTAAGACAGCTTTCTTAATAAGGGGTGTTTGCTGCAATCTGAACAAAGAAAGTAGCTGTATTACATACATTCCTGAGCAGACAACACGTAAACATTGCAGCTGGGGGCAACTGAAAGTGCAGCATACTTTGAAGAGTGATTTTGTGTGGTTCCAACTTCTCATCTCTCAGTGACTTCTGGATTGAGTTTACTCTTTACAAATTAAATGATTTTTATTTCAGCATAATTCTCCTGTATGCAAACTCAGCTGAGAAGCTTTAAGTCAAGCTATGCTTTTTTTGGTCCATATATCATCACTCTAATGAAGGCTTTGAATACAAGATGCAAAGCAGGGAGCTCAAAGGCTAGGTGTAAAGTTTGAGAACAAGTTAAGTTTTCTACCAGTGTAAATGAGCATCATTTGCCTACCTTCGGTGGAGGTATTCCCACACAGACCAGCTGAGGATAAAGCTAAACGAAGACTCCTTAAAACTGGAAGCTAAGTAACTGTCCTGCTGGTGATAAAGAACCAAAGGAGAATAAAACTCATTCTCCCCAGTCCATGCTGTTTCAGAGAGTAATAAAAAGATAGTATGTTTATTACTAATGCAGGATTGTAAGTGGAGCTGGAGAGCAGAAAATATCTTAAATAAGACTATGTCATTCTCCCACAGCCAATTCTCAGAGTAAAACCACAGACTAATGTGAAGATTTCACAATGCAGACACTTGACAAATAAAAGATATTCCTTCTGGTCTAACGTTTGAGCCTCAACACCAATACAACATATTTCCCAATGACAAAAAAATCTTGTAAACCACAAAGCACGAGAACACAGGATTACAGAAGTTAAAGATAAAAGAAGAAACCCACAAAACAGAAATATTAGGACCACCTGTGCATTAATGAAACATACAGCCACCACAGCCATCCCTCATTAATACTAAAATGCACGTATACGTATAATCTTCACTTTATATTACTCTAGAGCTGTAGAAATTAAGCTAATGACCGGCTTGCAGTAAAAAAGCTCTAGCCTGAATCCCAGCAGCTCTTTGCAACCCAAGTCAACAGAACTCCAGTGGGAAACAGAGGTCTCCGCATAGATCTCTGACAAAGTCATGGCAGTGTTCTGAGGAAAATGCTCCCAAGAAGAAGGGGAGAAAAAGAAAATATAGAAGGACAAGTTGCCAAGGCTTTAGCTTGAGACCTAACAATGAAGGACAAGTTGCCAAGGTTTTAACCTGAGACCTAACAACAGCCACAGACATTTGTTTAATGTTTCAGTTGCTCATTAGTGTCAAGCCCCTGCAGCAGCCTCCATATTGTCTCTCTATATTGCAGCTGGCTAAAGGTAGAGTTATATACCATCCTAATGAGCCGCAAGGAGGGTGATGTGCGTCATTGGTTTCTGTTTCAATCTTGGCAATCTAAGTGTAAAAGCCTTGCAACAGATTCTGATTCTGCTGACATTTAATTAGCCAGTGTCATTTTGATGCCATAGCCTGTCTCATCAGGATGATAACTACAAAACAACATGTGGAGCATAGAAGTTCTATGGGAAGTTTCAGGTCTGGCAGCCAAGGATACGAGTCCCCTGACAGTCACGGGTTCCTGGGACTGGTCCCCATTAGCCCTTTGTTTTGGCACTGCTATCAGTAAGAGTTTTGTTGTTAAAAGAAAGACACAAAACAACAACAGAAAGAAAACAAAAAAGCTGCAAATCTCAGCAAAGGCTTAAAAAAAAAGAAAAAGAAAAAAGAAAAAAAGCATCCTTGAGCTCCAAAAATTTCACCTGTCCTGTAAAAGTGAGCATCCTTATTGCACAAACTCAGAGCTGTTTATTCTGAAAGATAGACTTATCGTGAAGGATAGGTTTGATCACTCACTGTCATCAAAAGGTAGCCCTGTTTAGTTAAGTACATTTAGTAATTTTCATCAGGTGCCATCAGGTGCTTGGGAAGACTATCTCCAAGAACGCTTGAAAACTGCTGCTGGAAAGATCATTCATACCAGCTACAAAATTTGAAAATGGTCACTGTGATACAAAACGTGGCTGGATCTGTATTTTCACTCAAAATAACCAGTGATACTGGTACAGTACATCCATTTCCACCAGACAAGCTCAGATCTTTTTGCATTTCAGTCTTTCTTCCAAAATCCTTATCTCACTTACTGAAGACACCATTATTTTAGAGTTCACCAATAATGAGAAGTTTATAAAAATCCAAATGAATTAAGCCATAATGTTCATGGAACAAAATCAACGTAAAATTTTTGTCAGCAGAGCCTAATGCTTTTTGAAGATAGAACCTTATGGGGTTAATGGGCCAAAGTCCCATTTTTGAGCAAGGTGTCCTACCACAGGATTGGCAAAAGCAGCACTGTTGGTCAGCAGGTCTAAAAATTCACAAAACAATGCAGTCAATCTCAGACAATCTCAGGTCTTCTGGAGGACCCCTGCTGGAGTTGAAAGCTACTTCCCAACTACCTTTCAGAGAGAAGTGTTCTAGGAACTCAGAGCTCCAATGAGAAAGGGGAGACCTCTTTTAGAAAAATGTTACAGGTTGCAAATGAACATGCAAACACACAGGGGAAAGGGGAAAGACAGTTCATGCAAGACTTTTGTACTTGGCTTATGATCACATATTTTCCAAGGTATAACAATGATGTTATCGTTTTCGTCATCTAATGCCCACTATGGACTGCTGGGGTTGTAACTGCTTCCAGCCATTCTCTATCCTGAACAGCCTTCCTGTTGTTTCTTTGCTGTCTTTTTGCTTATAGGAGGTGCTAGTAAATGCACGCTATTAAGTAATTTCTTTCCGCTTTATCATTCCTTCTTTTTGAGTAGTCGAATGTCACCTAAAATTTATCCCTCACTGCAGCTGGATTTCTTTCATGCAGAATACTGTTTTTCAGCTTGGAACAACACTGTCAGTTCATAAAGCTTTGGAGTCTCACACCAAAGGACAAGCTACAGGCAGTGATCCTATCTCGTATCTGGAGGAACGTATTCACACTGATACTTCTCATGTTCCCCAAATATTAAACCATGGAAAATCTGCTCACATCATTTTAACCACGTTCTTGCAAAGGAATCTTTTGTCCTGACTTGAATTGTATGCCAATCAAGACAAATGGATGTGCATGAGAATTTACATTTAATCTTATGCATTTTAATAAATATATTCTGTTTTATGTGCACACATACACGGACACAAAAGAGAAAAGGAGGAACAAGGGTCTAAGGTCATCTGTCTAAATGTTAAAATACAGCCCAATGAAGGAAAGCCAGCAGTTGCCCATGCTACAACACCAAAAATAACTACCCACAAAAAAAACAGATGCCATCCAGTATCCTCAGTCCCTCTCACACTTACATATGTTATACTGTAAAAACTCTTCTTGCCTTAACAATCCATATCAGCAGCACAGGAAAGTTTATTTTAAAAATTTATTTTACAAAGATCTCTTTAAAAGACTCGTGGAGTATTAATGTGCTCAGTGATTATGCACTTCTCAACTGTCAACTATACTAGCTATTAAATGCCAATTTTCCTCATTAGTAACATAGCTGGGATCAAGTGAGCGTAAGAGGAAACCCAGTGTAGCAGTTAAAGCAAGGCACTGGGGATCAAGCAAGCTGTCTTCTCTTCCCATGATGGCTAATGACTTGCTGTCTACACCTGCTTCTGGCTTGGTGTCTTCATCTGTGAGACTGGATAATACTACCTACGCTATGAGACGGGGAATCAAAATTAACTAAAGCTTTAAACTGCTTCAAAATCTGTGAAAGGCAAAGCTAATTCTTCCAGAATTACTATTATTATTGTAATTTCTCTCTTTTGCTGTGGAGAGCCCAAGAACTATGTGGATTCAGGCACAACATTGACACAGAAAATGAAGTGAAAGATACAGATGGTGTGATAAACAGAAAGCCACAGAAACAAAGGCTTTGTGCTTTTTGGAATTTTACACATTTGGATGGCAACACTTTTTAAAAATTGCCTTAAGTTTCTCCTGTGTGAATGTACTGTATCCAAGCCTCATTATCAAATGATTTCAAGCGTCAAAAATATCAACTTGTAAAAAAATAGCCTGCAGTGCACCCCTACTCCTGAGCTGTAAATAGATGTCACCATTGTTACCAACAATATCACCTATTAAAAAAAGCCCAGTTAGTAAAGATTCCTCGTGTGCCATACACCAATATGCAGTATACTACATGAGTAAACATGGCACTTATTTTGATAAAGTTTGCAATATTTGATAAAGAAGCATGCTATTATATGCTATTAACATTCTCTATACAGACAAATCTATTTGGCTGAATGACTTACTTTGCTCAGTTCATTTAAAATTAGCCCCGAAGGAAAGGTGTATGACTTACTACCTTTAGTTGCTACAGTATGCTTAGTAGTACATACAGCAAGAGCCTTACAATTCACAGCCAAATACTGCTTCTTTTACATTTATTTTAAGAATTTACTGATGAAAGGGAACTTCTAACTACACCAGTCTACCAGAATATAGGCTCAACTGAGTTCATGTTCGTTTATTCTGTATACCTGTGTTGATATCAAGCAGTGTTAACTTCTTCTACACTTACAGGTAGGTGGAAATGGTTTTCCACTAAGTTTCAGTGCCATTAGGAAATTATCATATTTATCTAAGTAGTTTCGGTACTCCCTTGGGATTTAAATAAAACTTTAGCTTAATCTCATAGAGATTCCTTCTACTCACCTGGAGGTTACAAAGGGACAAAGGTGGAATTTCAAGACCTATGTTCCTTCTCCAGCAAGACACTAAAGTATGTGCTTAAAATTAAGTAACATTCTGCTTGTCTGAGAGCCTCAGAACACGCTTCATAAAAGGGATGCCACACTGGGTCACTACCTCCATACTTCTGCGTAAGCTTTGAGAACAAGATGGAAGGAGTCACAAGGCATTGAAAATTTTGTTGAAGTACTACAGTTTGCTTCCCTACCTCCTACCTACTCACATCCTTTTAGATCAAGGATATGTTTACATAGCTCTACAGCAGATGACAGTGCATTCTTTGCAAGCTGACTAGAAGCTATG
The DNA here is from genome assembly GCF_951394365.1 of Tetrao urogallus. Taxonomy (NCBI): domain Eukaryota; kingdom Metazoa; phylum Chordata; class Aves; order Galliformes; family Phasianidae; genus Tetrao; species Tetrao urogallus. The sequence continues at coordinate 126,761,431 of NC_136813.1, read as the reverse complement.
TAGATTTATACAATATTGTCTGAGCCTCATGAATAAACTCATTCTGAAAGGCACAGTGCATTTGCTAGGGCTTTGTGCTTGATTTAGAGAGTTTGCAACTAGCTGAGAAACACAGAGAAGCACTCCAAAGTATTTACAGTTAACAGAAGTATATAAATACATGCATGCAAACTATAGAAACCTGTGGTTATAACCAGTGCATTTTCTTATTTTATAGTAAACGTAAAGGGGTCACAAACTTCACAGAAATACTGTTAACTCTAATACAGCATTTTTAGTTTACAAGCTACTGAACACTTTTTTATAACAAAAAGCTAGGAAGCTCAGGCGGTCACCAGAAAAGTGAGAAAATTTTTTGTCCTTTTAATTTTTTTTTTTTTAATTAAATATATATTTTTTTCATATAAAAACTTAATTCTCCTATTCACCTCTCAGTTGCAGAGGCATTAGTGTAAGTATTGAACCATTGTCTGCTACCATGTCAAAAAGCTTTTGTAAACTCTACAGAGACATCACATAAAGATGAAGTCTCTTTGAGGATGGCCTTACTATCTTTGCAAAACAAAGCATAACATGATTTAACAGGATCTTTTAAAAAGGACAGTAATAAAAACACCACACCAATCTTTTTTGACTGAAGCTTGAAAAGAACTGATGGAACTATCTGCAGCACACCACTGGTATTCACCCGAGACACTAGCGTTAAGAAATTAGCACTGTCAAGTTCAAGGCCTTGCTCTGACCATGACATTTGAACAAGACACAGAAAAAAGAATCCTCTCCATGGATTTTCAAGATAATTGTCACCTGTCTTCATCCAGGAATAATAGGTTTATTTTTAAAGGATGTAACCTCAAGCACCAGTTCGTGTCTCCTCCACAACTGGCTGCAGAAGAGTTACATCTGGAATAAGTCCCTACCCCAAAGCCAGGCTGCAGAGTATGAGTGCAAATCAGGGTAGTTCCTCATGGATAATTCAGTTCTGTTTTCTTTCAGTGGTGCCCCATTCTCCCCTCTGCTCATAATATGCTGAACAGAAAAAGTAGACAGTAGCAGTGTCCAGACTGCCCCGAAGTCAGTGCAGGGGACGCAGCACAACTACTGCACATGGCAGGCTGGACAAGGATGAAAATGTAAAGGGAAGAAGTGAAGACAGAGAAACATGAGGAAGTGAAGTGGTAACTGTCATGACAAGGCATATTTAACAGCCAATATCTTACCATCATGTCCCAGGCTCTCTGGGATGTATGTTTTTGTGTGTGTGCATGCACACACATATGTGTGCCTGCATGTGCATTTGAGGTAGGAGTTGGGTGATTTAATAAGAGAAATCTCAGCTTTGCTTGCAATGTATTTAAAAGTTTCTATGCACTGCGGGTGAAGCATTTACAAGAATGCCTTCTGCTTCTGGTAAAACCAGCCACAGGAAGGGCAAGGAAGGATGTAGGGGTGGCAAAATGCAGAACCCATCAGAGTCCTGAAAAGTGCAACGACAAAAACTGAAAGTCTGGGCTCCCTAAAATAAACTGTCTCTGTTTAAAGGCTCTAACAGTAAAAAGAGGAACTTTTGGTCTTGATTCTGCTATTACAGAGGCACCAAAAGGCTGTAAGTAGAGCAAGTAGTCACATGCAAGTGTCAGGAGAGTGATGGACGAGACATGTTGGTTGTAGGAAAAAAACATCAGGTGGACTGTGAAACTGTAAGGAGTACAGCAAAGAAACACTATGTAAATTAGGTTGGATAAGCCAAGTGGAAGGCCCAGCTGCCAATAAGCACCTCAGACACAGCAAAGTAGAAGTGGGTATTTAGAGCGGAGCCAGAAAAGGAACCCTGCAACAATGGCTTTACTGAGGAGGGACCAAGTTCATATCCTGCCCATCCCAGAGTGAGTGAAAGGGCACAAAGAGAAAGAGTTTGGGGTCAAGGACCAGCAGTCCTGTGCCAAGAATCATAGCTTTTCATTAGCAGAGGAGAGGGAAAGGCCCCAAATTGCCTGCTCTTTCATTGCTCTGTTTTGATGGTGGGCTTGACATGGCTGCAAAGCTATTGTAAACAGATACATGCATAGTTACAGAAATGTGAGAAGATTAAAAGTCAATTTTGTGAAAAGATAGTACAGTGTACAGAGCAAATCATGCCATTTCATTCTACAGAGTTTGATGGAGAACAGTAAATTGCTGCCATGAGCTTTATGTGGCCAACATACCCACAACAGATGAGGCATTTGGAACAGCTATGGAGGGGCTTTGTGGGCCTCCCCAGCACATGAACAGGGGCAGAATTTATTCTATACTCCAGCTAACTCATGTACCCTTAGGAGTGACCCCTCTGCTAAAATGATCCCAGCAGTTATTACATACATAGTTTTAGATGTGTATTCTACTCCCAAAAGGTTATTTCTCATTGTCACGAACACTGTCAGGTCTTTTAACATGAGCTGACATAAAATACCAACATTTTGACTTGTCAGATTTGTAAATCTTCATTACAAGCTTTGGTACTAGGAGTAAATAGTCATACAAGCTAAGAAGCTAAATTTCTTTCCAAAAATTGTCCAATCTTTGACAAGCACCTTATGTACAGTCCTACATACAGCACAAGAGTACAACGTGGTCATCCATAACAACATAATAACAAGACTTACTACTTAAATATGCTGCAAGCATGTGAGCACAATTCAGTACCCGTTTTTCCATTGCTTGTTTGAAAAAAACACTACACTATACCCGTGTAACTAAAGATTTTTCTTCTTTCATTGAGTATTTAAGTCCTTATACTTAACAAGTATAGTGAAAAAAGAATATTCCCTTATCTCCCCTAAGAGATAGATAAGAATCTGTCTCTTAGTAAAATCATTTATAAAACCATGGCTCTTTCTGAATCAAAAAAATGCTATCATTTATGATACAATAAAATTCATGTGGTCTTCATTTTTTTTCAATATTCTTAACACAATTGAAAAATAAAGCAAATTTGATAGTAAAGGTGAAAAGAGTAAAAAGGCTCAATTGTTCTTATTAGCTGAGTAAAGAATATATCTAAAATAATTTGAATATTTTCAACCCAAGTTTACTTGATATCCCAACTGAAGCTACTAATTAAAATGCAGAAATAATAACTTGATTTATATAAATGAGATGTTAATGTTAAAGAAAGACAAAAATAAGTGTACATTAATTGCTTCGCTCTACATTGTTATTTCACATAAATAGTGCCTACCAAATTACTCGGAGTGCCACCTCTTACACTGATGCTGCTTACTTGTCCTCCTATCAGCAGTACTCCAATTAAGGTTGTGTTGTACAAAAGTGTAAGACAGAAATCATAACAAGGGATATTGGATCAGACAGGTTTTGAGTGGAGTTTGAGCATGCAATGCTTTTCAGGAAGTAATAGTACAACAAGTACGGAATACCTGATGTGCCAAAATGTAAATATTATGGCCAACATCTTTTGGGGAGATGCCATCATCTCCATTTTCCTCCTCATGGTCACATTCTAGGCCTTGGTTGTATGCATTCTTCATCACATCCACCTGCAACACAAACCGAATCGAGATGAAATAACTGACATTCTCAGCCAAAAATGCACACGATGTTTGAACATATTCACTTTGTTCAGCCCAAGCTTGGATGGGTGCCCTGTAGTTCTGAAAGAAAAGCAAGCAGTCTGAGGTACACTTTTTGAATAAAGAAGAGCGTGAAGTATTTATGAAGCTCCAAAGTGCTACACTTCTTGTCAGCAAAACTTCTTTAACCACGAGAAAGGAACAGGAATGCTGAGTCTTTATGAGCAGATATTTTCACAAATGCTTTTAAAGACAGATCAACAGATATCACAGGCAGTGTCTTTCAGTACTTACAGTGCAGACACGATCTTTGTCTGGCTACAGTAGGCTGCACTGCAGAGCTCTCCAAATAGTGTAACAGAAAAGAAATACTTAAACCAAAAAGAAAAGGGAGGCAAATACTGGGCAGAGTGCTGGTGTAATTTCAAAATACACAAAAGCCTCTTGCAGGACAAAAAGACAAAAGTCCTCAGCTGCCCATGCAGGGCCTGATCTTGCAGTTGTACATTAGGAATGACTTCAGTGTGCTAACATGCCACTGCAGCATTGAATCCCAGAAGCCAGCCCAGATCACTGGGCTCCATTTAAGTGCATGGGCTGATTCCCACATGTTTCCCCACAAAACAGGATTTCCAGACACTCTATGACTGGAAACAATTTCTCCAAACTTCCAATTGATTCAAAATTCCTGGAGATCTAAACAAGTACCGTGCTTGTTCCATAACACAGCAACAACTGTTGGTAACTTATTTGTTTGTTTGTTCATGAGATGTGTAAATATACACACAGACAGAGGCACACACATGCATTTCTGTTAGCACTGTTTCACAAACTGCTCAAGCTTAATTTCCCAGCCCCTGACAAAGCATACTTGAAGAGAGTCTACCAGGGTAGGATAATTTAGTTAGGAAACAATTACAGAAAACTGCTTGGAACGGATAAAAATAATGAAGTCGTAAAGACTGAAATCATGCGTGCTTGATCCTTTGAAAGCACTTTTCTGTGAATTAGTACTATCTTGATACATTGTGTCACTGTATGCTGCCAACACTCCTCAGTTCAGATGCAGACCATTTTAAAATGTTTTAATGACATTTTTTTTTCAGCCAAAAGATTTATGAATATTCAGAAGTTTTCTCACCAATTCCTTTGGTCTCATGTTGAAAAGGATTCTTTCCGCATTCTCGCTGTCTTGCCTGCTTTCCATAATAGCCAGCAAAAGCTTGGAGGCATTGTTCTAGAGATACAAAACCAAGTTAATGCAAATTTAAAATCTATTTCATGGATTAACGATCCTTGCATTTGTTTTAATTGAAATTACTAGGACCACTTTTTTAGTGGATCCGATTTGGAACTACTTGCACCTTTTATTTTACTGGCATATTTAGTAGGACTTTTCTCCCATTTTAATGTCAGCATACTGTAAGGCTAACAAATCCTGCATGCTATATGGGAAGAAGCATTTTAAATATTGAAAAATTCTGACTCAAATTCAGAGCTTTGTTCTAAAGAAATGAAATCCCATTTCCCTCTCTTTTTTGCTCACCTAGCAATTTTTACCATGGCATTCTGTTGAAGCAGTACTCAGCACAGGTAATTACAAAATGCATTACACAAAAGGCCTCATCATTCCAGCAGTTTTCCTTCCCCTCTGTTTTTTATAAATGCTAATTGATTGTTATTTAAAGGACTCTAAAGCAAACTGTTTTCACACATGCTTGAGACTTCATTTTACTATCAAATATTTCAAGGGGAATGTATAAAGATATCCTTTGCTCTGTCAACTGTCCACTTCTGTCTGAGATCTCTCCCACCAACTAAATATTATGAACTTCAGCAGACATAACTCAGTAGTACCCTAGACTTTGAAGACCTGTCCTACCTCCAGTTACATCAACTATGAAAAGGAAAGAAAAAACGGTTTGAGAGATTTAAGCACCTAAAGCTAACAGGCCTCAGTGCACAACAGTTCAGTTCCTAGCTCTGCCAGAAGCTTCCTGTGTGATTCTGGCTAAGTTTGTTTCACTTCTCTGTAACTCAACATCTCGTTGGAGGTGGCAGTACAACAGCTAAATCTGATCGAACTCATAAATTGAGGAGACACCATGCCCACGCTCACCTGTTTGCTGGGGCTTCCTAACTATCTCAGCTTTAAGCAGGGTTTGTATAACCACGTTTTGTTAGCAGAGCTGAAAATGTGGAACATCAGATGCCAAGAAAAGAAAATAACGTATGGAAACTCAGCCAAATTTATACAATTCTTAAGTATTTTTGTAACTATGGTTTGAATAATGTACTGCAGAAACTTGCCAGTTTCACAGCTAAAAGCCCACTGGTTTTCTTCTCATTTGGCACAGAATCAAAAAAATCATGTAGATTGCACAATGAAGTCATGCATTCAAGGCTTTTCTCTGCATTGATCTTTCAGCAGTCTCAGTCCCTGCTCAAAACCCCTGCTTAGGGCTGTGTCAAAGATGTCCAAAGATCACAGAATCATAGAATGGCTTGGGTTGAAAAGGACTACAATGGTCATCTAGTTTCCACTCCCTGCTATGTGCAGGATTGCCAACCACCAGACCAGGCTGCCCAGAGCCACATCCAGCCTGGCCTTGAGTGCCTCCAGGGATGGGGCAATGTCCACAACCTCCTTGGGCAACCTGTTCTACTGTGTCACCACCCTCTGTGTGAAAAACTTTCTCATAATATTTAACCTAAACCTCCCCTGTTTCAGTTTAGAACCATTCCTCCTTGTCCTATCACTATCCACCCTTGTAAGCAGTCGTTCCCCCTTCCACTTATATGCTCCCTTCAAGTATTGGATGACCACAATGAACCCCACAGCCTTCTTGGGCACCTGTTCCCAGCTTCATTGATCTGCATAGGAAAATAAGTTCTTATTGTATCTAACCAGAATTTCCCATACTCCAGCTTGTGTTCACTGCTCCTTATCTTTCCACTATGCAACTCCTAGATAATTTTGGCTCCATCTTCTCCTGGGGTCATTGCAGACAACAAGAGGGCTCTTTGAAGCTAACTCTTGTGCAAGCTGAACCTCACTCCATGTATCATTCTAATAGCACCCCACTGGAATCACTCCAGTACATCAATGCCTTTCCTGTTCCAAAGAGTTCCAAAATGGGCAAGATACTTCAAATGCAGTCTAACAAGTGTCAAACAGATGAGAAAGATTGCTTCTCTAAACCTATTATCTACACTCCTCTAATACAGTCCAAGACATGACTGGGTTTCTCTGCTGTGAGGGGGTACTGCTGACTGATGCTCAACTTCTCTATCCGGACAGCCACCACTTTCTACAGAGCTACTTCTCATTTAGTCAGCACCCAGCCTGTACTACTGTATTGGTTAATCCACCCCAGATTCAGGACTTTATATTTTTCTTTTTTCAAGTTCATGAGTTCTTGTTAGAGTATTTCTCCAGCCTGCCAAGGTATCTCTGAACAGTATGCTCCAGCACAGGGAACAACAAATACATTCAAGCAATTTACAGTCTATGCTTGCTCTTAGGTATTTGCCTAGGCTTGTGGAACTTCAAGGGAAGGACTGCCTACATTGAAAGGGATTGAAAGAAGAACTCGGGCAAAAGAGAGACTGAAAAGGGACACAAGTTTATTGTAGGAAAACATAAAATGAAAACAGAAAGAGTGAGGATAAAGTTAGGACTGGCAAGGAAAAGACCCAATGTCAGGGAACCAAACAGAATTAGCAACTATTTCCTAAGTCCTATGTCACAGCTCTAAGCCCTAGGTGGGCTTCTGAAATAGGGTGGATTTCCCCTACTCTACTGGAGCAACACCTGGAAGTTAAGCAAGATGCACATAGGCAATTCAAATGGTGCTTTTATGTGCAATTGGGATATGTATGGAGTACCTCATATGATGTGGAAATATTTGCTACTGAAGTTCAGAAAACGTGTGGAAATAAAACGAAGATTTGAGAATGCACAAGGAGAACTCAAAACAATTATGTTAAGATGTGGATTGAGAACTGGAGGACTGTAAGATTAAAAGTCAGAAGAAGAAGGAAGGTAAAGGTGGAAAGAAGGAAGATTCATACATGACTGGAGGACCTTCTGGGAGAGGAGACTGGAAGTTGAGTGAGAAGTCAGTAAAGAGGAGGCTGGGTTTGCCGACACAATGAAATGAGGAGCAAGAACAATGGATGAGAAGATCAGACTGGGATCGCTGAAGTTGAATGAGACTCCATACGTATTTTTCTGTAGTCAAACTTGTCTTTCTGAAATAAAATTAGGACCACCCACTGGAAAAGTCCAGCCAGACTGCAGCCAACTTACACTGCAAAAGTTGAGCGTGCACAGTGAATAAGAAAGATCAGGTGCTGAGACCAGAGTACTATTCTGAAGAACTGGATGGTTCTACTTCTGCTGAAGAGTTCCCTTACAATGGCAAGCAAACCAAGTGTGGCAGCATTGGTAGGATTTCAAAATGAGGAGACAAGGGGACAAGATAGGCTGCCAGGTAGCTTGAGAAAGTAGAAGTGGAAAAAGTGGAGGAAAGCCCCAGTTTACTCACTCAAAACTGATAAGGGCTTTGGAGCTGTTACCAGTGCAAGCAATCCTAGGATTAGAGAGAAGTCTACTGCAGCTTGAAGTAGGTGTGCCTAGAAGTTCAGTAAGCAGGCACACCCTCTCATTTTTTGGCCCAAAGAAGGAAATTTCTGTCTCATAAGTCACTTTCTCCTTATCCTTCCCTATCCAATCACTTACACCTGAGTTTGAGATGCTAGTTTAACACCTCGTTCCTCATTTTCTGCATGCTTTGAGATTCTGACATCATGATTTCAATTCCCAGGTATCAATAATGAAAAGAGATAAAATACTTTGAAAATACAGTTTAAAGTTCCTTATAACACATTAGTTTTGCGAAAAATCAATCCCTAGGTGCTATGAAATGAATATCCCAAATGCTTCTGGCCTTCATTTCTCTTCCTGGGTTCTCATCTCATACAGTTTTTCTAAAACACTATAAGAAAGACAAAAAACAAACCCATTCATGTCAGTCTCTCCATCCTTTTCCAGTGAATTACATGGGTTACTAGAATGACAACATCTCTTCATCCTTCCACTACAGACAGTGATAGATATTGAGGTCATACTCTGTGCCAGGGCTTAAAACTAGTCACTAAGGAAGGCTGGGGTGTCATATTCAAAATAATAAAAGACAGAACAGAACATTGTCCATCTGTTCACTCAGTGAACATTGTCTATCCTACTCACCAAATGTTTGAAGAATCCAATGGAAAATATAATCCATGAAGATGTAATTAAATACCACATCACAAAGTGTGTACAAAACAAGCCAAATTAAGATGGTATGGGAAAAATATAATTCTTTACGGCCTTTGCATTGGTTGTGGGGTACATGTTCAGCATACAATGTTCTCTGAAAAGTGTCTGAGTTTGTTTGTATGTGTGTGAGCCTATATACTTAAAATTTTGTATTTTCACTGTAAAACTTACGCATTTGCAACCTCTGCCTATAAGCCCAACCTGTGCCTATAAGCACAGACAGACTGTCTATATTAAACATTAATAATCTAATTCTTGATATCACATCTGGCTCAGTACTATGCCCAGTTCTGTCCAGAATAATATGGACTTACTGTCCAGCATACGGCTGCACCAATAAGTGAATGGAGCAAGCAGCTGAAAGAGCTGGGGCTGCTTGGCCTAGAGAAGAGAAGGCTCATCAGGATCTTATCAATGTGTTTAAATACTTGATGAGAGAGAATAAAAAAGAGGGATCCATAGCAAGTGACAGACAGGAGGTAATGGGTACAAATTAAAATACACATGAAATTCTATCTAACAAAAGAAAATACTTTTTTACTCTGAGGTCAGGCAAATACCAGAAGTTTGTCCAGACAGTTTGTGGCATCTCCAAACGGTTACCTGCTGTAGCTGACCTTGCTTGGCGCTGGATTGTATGACCTCCAGGAGTATCTTCTAACCCCAAGTGACCCTGATTCTGTCAAATTAATATCAGTTCCATAGTTTGACCTGTTGGTATCATTCATTACAACTTTTGCTATTTAAATAACAGTGTGGCACACAATGCCCTGTGAATATGGCCAAGCTGGTCCTTGCAGCAATGCCAGTAAACTCTATTTTCTAGCTACACAACAACAACAAACTGAAATGGCACTAGTCTTTACAAGGATTGAAACCTGGACTTCAAAGAACTATCTGTGAGTTCAAAGTTAAATGTCTGCTTAAGTGTTTTTCTTGAGGGGAGCCTGAATTATACTGCCATTCAATCATGTAATTACAGTTATTAAGATCATCTGTAAAACACTGTTGATTTGATGTTTCATTCTACATGATATACGGCTGTATTAATTATTTTATTGGACATTCATAATATTGCCAGTATGATGCAATGCAGCTACCGCAAAGTATTTGCTGGTTTGGGGGAGGAAATGAACCATCTGCAATGGAAATTCTTCATTCAGAAGGCAAGAAACAACATTAAATCATGGCTCCTCCTGGACGTATTCTACCCTACTCGTCAGACAGTAGAGCTGCAAAGCTCCTCTTTGCATGCAATGGCACACAGACCAGACAAACTTATCTAACTCTCCAGAGAATACAAAACACAAGCCCCCCACTCTACTCTTCACCCTTCTCTTCAAAGGATACTGCCAAGGGTAATAAAACACACTTTAACTGCATTGCCAAATTTATTTGACATTTTAATTGCAGGTCATCTGATATATTACTCTTTTCCACAACGTATCTCTGTCAAATATTTTTTAAAGTTCACAGAAACACAGAATTCAGTATACACAGAGAATGAATGTTCCTTCCCCTTAATAGGATAGCTATTTATTAGAGATTTTAAGTCCACCATGTAGACTCTTCATTCTAGCTATACTGTATCTATTTGACAGGATTCTTTAAAAAAAAAAAAGCTGTGGGTATACTCCCAAACACAAACAGTGGGCCAAAAGGCCTGTGGTAGAGGATCTTATGCAGATTAAGCTGAGCTGAATTCATGTGCACCGTTTGTCTTCCAGGGCTGCCAAGTATATCACACTATGGCAAGACTAAGTAAATGTCAGGCTGCATGGAGCTCTCGCATAGGTACATCTTCTATTATTACTCAAATTTAAATAAACAAATTTACATTTACTGTACCTTTAGCTGAAGCACCAAGTCCATGCAGTATTTGCCAAGAGGGTTTATGTCATTCAAGATGAGCGCAATTATAATATCAATCCCATTTGATTCATGGGTAGCTATGCAGGTCTACAAAATAAGAGAAGAGAGTCAGAAGAGAGGAAAACAAAGAGACTGAGAACTGGGGAGAGTGGGAAAGAGAGAGAATATGCAGCAAATTTCCAAAGAAAGAATCTAGAACTTGGACTACCCTGTGATTGCCAAGGCAGAGCAGCCTGAAAACATGCCACAAACGGTGCTGGGGAAATACATAGTACAGAGCTAATCCCAACACTGTCAATAGTGAAGTATATAACTGAGGAAAAAGCAGTGCAAGCTAGAATTTGCCTGCAGTGAAATATGCAGGATTAGGCACAATGTGGTACAAGCTACAGACAACAGTCCACAGCAGCACTACCAGTTTTGGCTGGACACACAGCCACAGAATCTTAAAAGTCATACTGGAATGTATGTAAAATAAATGTCATTTGTATAATTCTATGGTATTTTTTTTCAAATAGATTTATTGGACAATATGAAAGGAAGTTTTCCAGAAAGACAGAGGGAAAAAACAAACAACACAAAGCAAACAGAGGAAAATGACAGTGGGGAGCATTTGTCTCCAAAACATGCTGCATTAGATTTGCAGATGGTTTAAACAAGTATAGTTCTAATCCTGAGTGACTTCCCAGCAGGTAAGCCTAATTAAGCTTTAATAATCATTCCCTTCCATTATCAGTAAAGTCAGTGAACAAGTTAACTTGAAAACGTAGATTTTCTCTTTATTTATATTGACATTATTATTTTTTACAAATATTTTTCCCATTCACTAATAGATCAAATATGACTGTTAAAAAATTCGCCTACTAAAGGATTTTTGTTTTTAAAGTTTTAAGTAATGTCAGTTGATAACCAGCAACAGTAACAGAAGCACTCTGCACTTCATTTATGTATGTTAATGAAGGAGCATTAATACTGCATGCATTTCTTCAGCTGTCCTTAGTATCAAGAATAAATTGTGTCTCTGTAATTTTGCCCACTGATATTTTCCCATCATTAATCCATATTAAAAATTCTGAAATTTCATCCACTGTGACAACTTCACTACAGTTCTCTTCAGATCAAATACAGCAGCATGTAAGTACACTCTGCATTTCTATATTGCCTCAGATTAGCATTGAAGAGACAGCTACCAACAGCCACAACTCAAAAGGCTGCATGGACTTTACCTTCACCCTTTTTCCTATTGATACCCTAATTAAAGATGTCAACAGGTTGCACAGCAGAACAGTAAGTTAAATTTTGTGGCAGTTGCGTTAAATCAGGAAAGTAAAAATTAGCATCCTAGCTAAAAACCTAAAAAGGCAAAATGCATGAAAATGGAAAAAAAAAACCCAACAAACAACATTATTATATAGGTAGTGTAATTCCACAGTTGTGACTTGAAATCCAAAGTCTCATGAAGTGAGATTCAAACTATCGGCCAAATTATACGACATTTAACTCTCTCCAAAAGGACTGGAAACACTGTATGTAAACAGACAGGCTAAAGGAAAAGTCTGTTTTCTGGCTTGAAAGGATTTCTCAGGCCTTTTGCAGGTGCGGGATGTGTTCAGCTTAATCCCAGTAATTGCACGTGGTCTTATGTTATTAACAACACTGAAGAGTTTACGATAAGCACAAAGATACCATACATTCAGGTAGACTGTTCTGCATCTATTCAAGCCCTACCTGATTTTCATGGCATGGACCTTGGCAATACTCAGTCAAGCTTTCCAGTGTCTGGTTCACCAGAGCTACGTTCCTCTCATTGATGTAAAGCCCCAGTAAGCCTAGTCCACCTGTCGTGCTTCCACAGATACAGTCCAAAAACTGAAGTGTCTCACAAACAAGGTTGTAATTTGTTTTATTGTTCTGATGTCTTAAAAAATTCTGGTGGATGGAGAAAAGGAACAAAAAAGATAAGGAGAAAGAGAGAGTTAGAATCATGTTGAACACAATCTTTTTCATAAAATTACTGACAGGTTCAATTTATGACCACATGATTGCTCTACCTTAATTACTGAAGTATACTATAGTGTAGAAAATAAATCATCTTAGCGCAGCAGTGGAGGACTATTATTTGATTAAACTAGTTGGGAAAGGAGGGCTTAGAAACATGCGCTTTGCAAACATCTGCCAACATCTGTCCTAGAGATGTCCTGCCCCATCTGTTTATTATGGTCCTTTACTTGGGAGGATCTTGTCCCACAGACGAACAAGTATAGCTGCACATTTCGACTGCTCCATGGAAATGCCAATGCACAACAGCAGCTCAGCTCAAGCTACATCCAGTCCTGCTTTCAGGGAGGCTACTGGACACTGCACTGAAGCATATCTGCAGAAAACTCATTTGGCAAAAGTTTATCTGGTGGTAGTAATATCTACAAGAGGAATTGAAAGCAGAGACACATTGCATCTTACACCCTTCAATCATAACACCTAGGGAAAACAGCAGTACCAAAACTTTGTCCAGAAGCCTCTTGTGGTTTTCTAACTTATGGTAACTGATTCACTATTGATGCATAAAAATTATACTGACAGGAACGTTTAACAAATTCTCAATTCCATGTGGCTGTGCTGTGGTTCCCACACCACTCTGAGGGCATAAACATGAACTTAAACTGAGCATGCAGACAGTTCTTGAAAAGGGTTATTTTATTACATGGACCAAAAGAATAACAATATTTTAGCCACCGTTATTCTGTAATAGAAGCCAAGCACAGGCATGTTCTTCCTCCTTCATGAAGCTCCAGCTCTTCTAATACTTCCTTTGAAACCTGGCTCAAAAACAACTTACCTGGAGCTCTCGGTTGTGGTTCTCACAAAGCAGTTGGAGAAATCTCAGTATTGGCTGCATGATTGCAATAGCAGGACTCATTACTGCTTCTTCTGTGGACTTTTCCTCTGCATTTGCAGCATCTGCTCCTGAGCCCATAAGATCTATTTCTGGGTCCATTTCTCTTCTATATACAGAGTAAGCCTTGGATGTTGCAGAAGATGCTTCTGTTAACTGAACTTTCATACCCTCTTTCAGATGCAGCGTTGAATCCTTCACTGAAAAGAAGATAATTTTCCTTAATTTTTGAAACAGTTTTTGCTTGTTTAATTAAACAATAAGAAAACAACAACAGTGAATGCAACTTTTTCTTTTTTGGTGCCTAACTTTTCAAAGACCTCTGGGCAGCTTACAAAGAATATCAAAGCAACACTCATGAAGGAATAGCATGTTCCAAATTAACCACAAACCAGAGTGAAGCAGAACATTAAAACAAAAAGTCCTACTATTTCTCTTCCATATACAATAAATGATGAGAACAATGGAAGGACCACAGGGTGGGCATTCTTTCCTGTGCTTGCTCATGTGAAATAGCCCCACTAGCAGCCCATATTTCAGCTTCTCTAAAAACATGGGGCTATATCTTCTATTGGTGCAAGCTGCCATAGCTTCACTGACTTCATCAATGTTAATTCCATGCAATCAGCTTAAGTTACGGTCTGTAATTTAGAGAAAAACAAACAGGCAGTGCAGCAATAATTAATACTAAAACTTATTGATCAGTGCAGCAGAGCATCAATGGTGCAATACACACATCTTGAACATAATGCACTATGGGTGCACTATATGGCTGCCTCCTTACCTCTCTTTTTGGGTACAGATATGGTTAGGTCACTATCATCATCTTTCTTTTTGCTCCCCAGATCAATAGTGTTCACTGTCACTGTTGATCGTATCTCTTGCTGAGCAGCTTTCATACGGTCATACAGGACTTTAAAGAATTTTTCTGACTTTTTTTGCTCCTTCAATTGCTGGTAAGTTGAATACTGCAAGGAATAAAAAGAGGATACTCATTAGTTATCAGTCTTCTAAGGAAGAAAAAATACAGAAACACAAAAGATTACAAAACAAAAAATGACTACTGCACAACCAATTATTTTACAAAGTGATATAAAAGATTGGTAACAAATATTGATCACTATTTTTAAATTTGGATAAAATGGCAAACAATGCTACTTACAATCTTTCAAATGTCACAAAATTACCCAACTAAGTTAAATTATTTAGTGATACTCCCCATTTCTCTCCAGGTATTCTAGAGATACAATATTCAATCTGCAAGTAATAGTGAAAGTAATTGTTATTATGTAGCTACAGCAGGAAACAGGAAACTCCCAGATTCATATTCTATGTTATAGCTTAGCCTATACACATTCTTGGTTCCTTATAACTTCAGAATTGGAATTAATATTTTAGGTTATTAAGTACAGTCCCCTAGCATTACTGTCAAGTAGGCTGAATACCATTTTTAACAGTTTAAAAACTGTCCCAGAAGTGATGCCCTCCTACAACCCCTTACCAATTCATTTTAGAAAGCTGCAGCAATACCTCACTTCTTTAATACTTTCTAGATGCTCTCTAAGGGTGACAGTTGTATTATCTTTTTACAGAATAAAGATACAGGATAGGATTCCTCTCATTAAACTTTTAAATCTTGAAATGAAGTATATGTTGATTATTTAGGTTCCTGTCAAATTCAGTGATGAGATATGGGGAAAAGCTGGGACCAATTTATGCCATCTCTCCTCTCTGCTGATCCTAGAGTAAGAATAAACAACTAAACTTATTTGGCTAAAGTTGGGTAAGAGCAATATCTCTAGTCTTTGTGAAAAGATCAGAATCCACAGTTTTAAGCACTTATTTCCTTTGGAACAGATATTGGCAGTTTCAAATGACCAACTTTTTCCTCTGGAGATTTAGAAAAAAGTCCCTACATGTTTCCAGATTTTTTTAATTTTTTTTTTCTTAATTTTTTATTTTTTATTATTTTTTTGCTATTATAAACTTGAAAGCTTAGGAATTACTACATTTACAAGGAGAAGCATGAAATAACTGGAGATAATGCTCAGCTGGCAAAGAACAACTGCACAACATTGAAGGGGACAGCAGAAAAATGTTTTCTTCATTGAAGACTTTACTGTAAGAAATACTGTATAATAACATGAACTGCCTACAATAGTTTTTAGAGGGACATACTATGGTAATAACCTCTCTACAGAACTCACTTCAAAGAGGTTCTTTTTATTTGACTCCTGACTATCCGCATTTGAAAAGCAGTATGTGAATAAGTAAATGAAATAAGTACCTGTGTTTGTGCATTTCCACCTTCAAGCAATGCAATACCAAGCAAAATGCCTTCTGAGAAAATTCTGTCATTTTTGGTGCTGACTATAACATCTATGACAAGTTCTGATGCACCTTCTTTATCTAGAAGGCACTGAATATCAAACATGGATACTCCAGACTTATCTGAGTCTTGTCCTACAAATCCACCTGTAAGTCAGAGAAATACATACCATTCATGTTTGTTTCACGCATGTATGTTGAAATAAATCTATTTGGAAAAACATCCAGTAGCAATGTAATTCATTTCATCTCGAAATTCTGTTAGAGGCAAAATTCCTCTTGAAACAAAGATGTTTGTGTGAATGTGCCAATGTTGGTCCCCAAGCATAAGAAACAAAACAAAAACTCACACCACAGTTCTGTTAACAGCATTCAGACAATAAAGAAGATCAAAATGAAACTGATTTGTTCACAGAACCCTGGTTTTAATTCCATTACTGCATACGCTAATATACATGCATGGCCAGAGGTCTGAAAAATCTTTCAAACCTGCTTTTCTCATGTCTAATCTAAACAAAGATTGTATACTCATAAATCCACTCTCATTATGGGTATGACCTTCTAGCTAAATTTTTTTGCCAGTCTAAATCGTAGATCAGTAACATCACGATAAGTTAACACAAATTAACACAAATTAAGTTAACATAAATTAACTAATGGTGTGATTCGAAGGGATTTTACTGAATTGTATTAAGTCATTAAGTCAGCCATATTTTATTATTAGTCATTATCATATTTCCTGCTATACACACATTATGCACATGTAACTGCACCTACCACGAGGAAAAAATATGGCACTGTTGTAATCAAAGCAGTACTGACAAAATGTTTCTGATTTTTTAACGAAGCCATGCATTTATATACACATTTTTCACAGAGAAAAGACAAAACACTAATTCTGTATTCTATTGTTTGCTACGGAATAAACTGATGTACAAGACACTCAGTCTCTGATTTTTCTCCTGTATCAACACTGAAACACACAGAGGATCAGCCGAATGACATTTGGGGAAGCCCACAAATCTGCACATGCCTTTAATATATACTGATAATGTGATGGCCAGCTTTGTTATGACGTGGCTCTACACTTCATTCTGCCATATTTCCTATGACATACATTATGTTTGGTTTTATGAGAAAGCACTTTATTGTAATCTACCTTGGCTTCTATAACACAATAATACAAAAATGAGGTTATAAGGAACACCCACTCAAACTTTCTGCTCACAGTAGTTACAGCAGGTCCTCACAGCCTTGTTTTGAAAGAATTGACATTCTACAGCCTCTCTAGGAAATTTATTTCATTGCTTAAGTGATATATTTGTGAAAAGGTTTTCCTTATATCCTACTTTTTTTAATGTGCTAGTGGAGGATCCGGAATTTTAAAAAGTTGATTGGTTTCCAGAAACAGCAGTGGCTTTGTTCAAACGCTGCATGCTTTGCTGGATTCCTGGATGTGGATTTATTAGCAAATGGTGTTACCAATCAGAATTGAACTGAAGGACTGACTTGGGGGAATGGACAGATTCACTTTCTTAGTGCTGGCAAATGCACACCAGCCATCTGAGACAGGTGCACACAACCTCTCTTCTAACTGATTACAGAACTCGCTCCATTTATTTGCCAATTAAATCCCTGGAGCACATTCAACATGCCTTTTAAAAAGATGGTGCTGCTAGTTTTGTTTTTCTTAAATGATGTGTGTTGATTTACCTCCCACTTGTGCAGTTTTGCTGTAGCTGGTAGACAGAGGCCCATTCATACCACTTCCATATTCTCCTTTAAAGTAGCGATACAGGAGTATTTTCCTTAAAGTGTTGCCCTTTAGGAGAAATACAAAAATAGCATAAGAAACTTCAGTATTTCCTTTGTTTGAAAAGCCAGGTGTTTATAATAGATACATAATTTATTTGGTATTTCCTTTATAATTAGTAAACATGCAAATAGAAAAGTTACCCATAAAACAAGCATTTAATGGTCTTATCTAACACATTCCACGGCAAGAATTCTGAAATACTGTTGTACAAGCTTTCTCTGAAGATTATTTTAAACATACTGATGATAAATCAAATATCTCTACCTCAACAATTTCCACCGACTACCTGGAAGATGTGTATTTTGAAACAAGTTCTACAAAGAACCAATGCACTGCAGCCTGTGTGTGTCTGCCCTACCCTGCCATGGCAGTACTTTCTTCCTATTTTCTGCAGCTGAGTAGTATCGTTCCCTTTTCTCTGATCTTATATCATCTGAAAGAAGCCACATCACATGAAATATTAAAACAGAGAGATAACATTTGATAGAAGAGCTTCCTTTACTTCCAAAACCAAAACTAGTCAATATTTGCATGCAGCTCTCTGAAGAGCTTCCCTTTCATTTTGCATAATTCTGCAAAACAAGATGCACCGAATTAAGAGTGAGGGTACAATCACTTGGCATTTTCCTGTTGCCTTTGGTCTCCTGGGGACACCTGCAGTCAACACTCATCTTTACAGAGGCAGCAGGTGACAATGACTGCAGATATAAATATAAAATACTCAAGACTTTATTTGGAAATAAGTACGGCAAGGCTTCCAATGTTTACAATAGAAGAGAAAAATTATTCAACAGTTAGGCAGTAAAACAACATGATTTATTCTTTGCATTTACTCACCTACTGGTTTTAATGAAGAACAGGTCTTAAAAATATGTGTACCAGAAGCATTCTCTGTACTTACAGGGAACATACAGGTCACCAGCACCTGCATGTTAGCCATAAGCTTTTCAGTCTGTACCTCTGAAACCAGAGGCAGCAACAAGAGAGGAAGCAAGACCCAGAAATATCTCAGGAAGCACAATCCACACTCATATGTCTCTGTTAACTTAGCAATATTTCCAAAAGCAACCAAAGGCCACCATGGGGCTTCATTGCTTCATGCATCTCAAAAAGCAATGGGCTTGTCCATCTCAAACAAGGGTCAGAATGCAGTAATCTGTATATGTAGGCTGACAGTGCAAAACTGTCCTTCCTCGTTCTTGTATTCTGATGTTTTCATAGAGTCTACACAGTCTACAGAGTTCACTCAATTAGCCAAGAAAACTGCAAGATCTATATTAAAATATCAAAATCCATAAACACAATGGCTGCAAGAAAAATAAAAGTATCACCTACACATCTGCAGTGCCAAGGAATTTATTATGTAAATCTTTCAGATGAACTTAAGCCAGCTGTGGTCTACACTACAGAAGAAGACCAAGAACCATCAATGTTTGAACCACACTCTTTCCCAGTCTAGTTTGCAGTGGAGATTAATCCTGCCCACGTGGGCAAGATACAGCTCATAAGAAATTTCAAGATTGCTAAAGTCTCTTAAAGGCATATATATCACAGAATCATAGAGTTTTGTCACACAAATAGCATCCACAGAGGAGAAATCCTTCCTATCACCCGACTAGGACCCAGCCCAGAAAGGGACTGCATCAAGACATGCCTTTAATAAGAAAGGCTAGCATTTGCCAAACCATTTGATTAACCACAAAGCTTGAGGGAACATGCTTAACTGGCTATCTGTGTAGTCTGCTGATGATGAACAGAGCGCCATGGTAAATTATATAAACAGTCACAGTGCAGTCACGGGAAGAAACACCAAAAGGCATCTATATGTAGTTAAAAATAATACCCAGAGTCACAAGTTTTATCGTTCAATCAAAACAGCCTTTATTTTATCAGGAAGAATGCTGAGGACCATGAAATAGCATTTGACTAATAACCTGAACAATTCAGCACTTGGTCTCGTTGTCTGTAAAAAAACAAGCGTTTGCACATCTCAGATCATTTTTCCTGCCTCGTTACCTTCAAAAGACAACAGGAGGAGTAGCGATATGAATATGGTTCTCCAACTGGCTACAGAAAGAGGAATATTTTCCTGACTGTCTGCAAACTAAGACACAGACATTACCTCTTGCCCCCAAGGAGTAAAAAAAGTCGTCATTATTAGGATTTTCACCCTCTCCCTCCCTCTCTTAACCTCTCGTGAATCTAGACACACACAGTTCTTAGATGCCTAATTGCCAAAAATCAAGAGCACTGTGTTTGAAAACCAGGAACGCAGTGGAACCTCTGCTTTGCCAAAGAGCTGTACCAAAAATGTGCCCTCAAACTCAGCTCCACATGATGCAGGCTTGGGATCTTCAGCCCCTTTGTGATGACCTTGAGAAGCCATCTGACTTCCCCAGGTCATTTAGTTTCTTGTGAAATTAGCAGCCACTACAAAGAGAAAAAACTGCTCTCTGCAGCCCAGCAGCACATACTGGAGCTGAGGAATGCACAGATGCCTATGCAGTATATCAGAAATTCCTGTCACCTCCAGTGCACGACTGTGTGAGGTATCATACAAAAGAATGCTAAAAAGACCCTGCTCCCAGAAAAAAAAGTGCTGATCCTGCTGGCATAAGTCTCTGCGTATGCTCTTGTGGGAATGCCAAAAAACAAAGTCAAGAATTGTCCCATAATCTGGATGAGACAAAACACTGCCAGGGCAAGTAAGACAGTCATGCCATTGGTGCCCTTGTGAACGATTTCCCAACTTAGCACAGCCACAAAATTAATATTGCCCAAAGCAAATGAGCACAGCAGTGGTATGAATAAGCAGTTTGCAGCAACCATTACTGACACTCATACAACTGAAGCAGAGGCCAAAAATAAAAGCACACTAGGCAGTACAGTGTTGTCTTCCTTGACTATGTTTCTTCACACAGTAGAAATCCCAGCCTTCCAAGTCAAATCTCTCCCCCACTGGCTACGATAAACTTGCCCTTATACCTTTTATTAGGGTATGGAAATGGTATGTAAACATCGGTCAGCTGACTGTAATCCTTCTATAATGGCTAGAACATTGTATAGCCCTGAAAAAAACCCACAATGAAACATAATAGTCTTATTGTTACCCATGAATACCACTGCATTGTGTCTAACAAAAGCTAGGATAAAGACTGAGGACACAAGAAAGCAACAACTGGTTATTGTTCTTGCAGTTTTAAATAGCCTGAGATTGACAGACAAAAGTTTCCAATAGGGAAGAATTATTCCAATAGGAACATGTAGACACAAACAAATTACGATTTTCTCATTATTTCATTATAACAGTTGGTCTTTAAACTTGATTTTAACGCCTTAATAAAATGGTACATTCACTTTCTTTCTTTGAGATTGCAACATGCTGATTCCACATTGGGATAGGATGTTCCATGTGGAGAAGAAATGCCTGAGAGTGTTTGGAAGGTTTATCATGGGTACTTGCTTCAGCATGAGCTCCCTGTGCAACAGCACCAAAACTGTTTATACTGTCTCATATAACTGCATAAGGAATTCGAGTATTTTAGAGTTGACTATGTTCCAAAGTTTGAAATGGTGGATCTGGTTGTCTCTTCTGACTTTCACTTGCAATAAGACCATGAGGTAGAAATGTTCAAATTATCAGTGATAACACAGAAAAGGCAGTCACATCCAACAGTTATTTCTCATACATAGTGGATGATGTGGCTATAGCCCCATACTAATCCAGGTGGATGCATGAATATTACATTTCAGTAACTTCCACCTAAATATTACAGAGGAGCTGACTGGGACATGTGCTCTACTAATACACGTTTTTGGCAAGTTGAAATGGAAACAAAATCTCAGAGAACTACGAGAAATCTAATGTGCAATGACACTGTTAAAAACGTAAATATGATGACATTGATAAAATATAAGCTGTGAGTTTTATATCAGTTCTGGGCCAAATAAAGTAATGGATGATTCTGAGCTCCATTAATGCAAAATTAAAGGAAGCTACTATAAACCAACAGTAGTTACAGTATTAGTATTGTGTCATAATAATTGTCTCAATATGGGGTTTAAAAAATAATAGACCTTCTCTAGCTTCTGATTATTATTTTCTCTGATCTCACTCGTGACGAAAATATCACTCCGGTAAAGTCTGATAAAGTGGTGGTATGATCATTCCTATAAGGCAAAAATTATGATTGAAAATCTACAGTGTTATAACCCCACAATGATATTTGCTAAATGGCTTAACAGCTAAGACAGGATTCAATTTGAAACTCAGACCAAGAAATTATAAATGAGCGCACAGGCTTCTAATAGGGAACCTCAGTAAAGACCTATTGTCTGTCTAGTGTTTTTTTCAAGCAAATAGAAGAACACAGAAGAATAAGATAATTTGTACAGGACATACAAAGAAAACAGGATAGGGTCAGAACATTTATAACAGTTTAGGATAATTTATTCAACTGAGAAGAAGCAAACAGTTTGTGTCTCAGTACGTCCAAATACTTCTGTGTTGAGCTAGAGATGTAATAGCAATAAAGAAGACCATAAAATGTAGGCCTACATTCTAGGGAAGATCTGAAGGTCTTGGACAAAAATCAGCAAAACGACATTTTGAAAAATCATGCCATTCTGGAAATTATAACCAGAGCTATAGAATAGGATTCATAAAACATAAAACTATCTTATTTATCTGTGTGTAGAGGCATGTTTCTGAAGGAATACTGCATCAGAAGTTGGTGTCTATAATTCAAGAAGAATTCTGATAAATTGGATTAGATTTGGAGTTCTACAAGAGTGATTAGAAAATAAAACATGTTTTCTCATCAGAAATTCAAGGCTTTCAATCTACTGAGCTTACCAGTCTAAACATGAAAGATACAAACTGTTTCTGACTATCTGCATGAGAAATCTGTTAATGGATGACTTCAGCCTGCAAAATAAAGATGTAAGACACAATGCTTAGATGCTGAAGACAAATTTAGCTAGGAAAGAGATAGAAGTGGTTGAGTTTTTTCATTTGTCGTTTATGATTTTGCCTTTTGCCCCTTTTACTATGTGAGGGCTGCTTCAAAAGTAATGCCTCCTATTTTATTATACTGGCCCACGATGGCAAAAGCAGATATCAGTAGTATAGCAGTAGTGGTTGAACCTTTCTGCCAACATGCTGTTATACTTTGTTGTGTGACAGGCGGCAGCAGAGGGGCAGCCTGACAAAATGGCATCTGACATAGAAGTACGTATGAAGCAACGGTGTGTCACCGAATTCCTCCGTGCAGAAAAAGTTGTACTCACTGACATTCATCAACGCTTGTTGAGTGTTTATGGAGACCAAACAGCAGATGTTAGCACTGTGAAGTGGTGGGTGGTGCATTTCAGAAGTGGTAACAGTGACAGTGTGTCATCTCCACTGGTGCAGATTTTTATGACTGCACTGTGCAGGTTCTTGTTCACCACTGGTGAAAATGCATAGCTAATACGGGTGATTATATTGAAAAATAGTGTTTTGTAGCTGAGAATTTGCTCTATGAGACAGTGCTATTGTGCACTCTGTATCTGTGGTAGTTCCCATGGAAACAAATAGGAGGCATTACTTTCAGAGCAACTTACATACAAAAGTAAGTGCATGTAGCCATCAGAATATTTTAAGAAGAGGTGCACAGAGATGCTCGCAGTTACTAAATGGTAATTAGATGGGTTCCCAAACAGAAAGTATTAGAGGATCTTGTGGTCCTCTAGAACAAGCTAGGTGACAAAAAACATGTCATTTCAATCTATAAAGACATCATGCCACTTTTTCCTGTTGTAAATACAGGCAAAGTTTAAAGCCTGACTCTCAATGAAAGCTGTTAAAAAAAACACAAGTTTTTTTCCCATCATTTGTAAATGAAATTTCCGTTTTGCTTGATCTGAGCATCTGCTCAAAGGTGATTTTTTGTTGCTGTTTTCCACCTGTTTTTACGCTATTTTGTTCTTTTATTTCCTTTGGTGATGAAACAGGGCAGGGGAAGGATGAGCTTTGTGCAAGTGTCCCCTTGTATGACCAAGTATGAAAGTTGTACAGTTCCTCATTAATTTATGGTTTAACCTGATCATGAAATGGAAGATGGTATCAGCATTATTATCTCACCTCTAAAATGGATTAACCGAGGCACGCAGCTATCAGGCACACAGAATTGCACAAGGAGTACTTGGAAGAGAACTTCTGAGCCCTGACTCTTTCTATGGCCTCAAAGTGGAAAAATGCTGTCTTCATGCTGCCAGCAAGTTCCAGGGGGCTTAGAGAGTGAGGGAGGTTGTCTGCTTTGGGGTGATGTTTGTTTATTTTCACACAGAGTGAGTTTTTTCCTGGTTTTGATCTTTTACAACAAGATGTTACAATAGCCAACTGATAGTTGACACTGATATATTTTGAGCAGTAAAATATGATATCCAAGAGCAAACTTATTAGCACACTGGGGCATATATTCACTCCTACAAAAAAGTATTTATAAAAATGAAGTTAGGTCCAGCTGTTGTCCAGCCCTGCTTTCACTAAAATCAATGGGAGACTTGCCAGCAGCTTGAGGAGAAGGAGCAGACGTACTTTGCCTGGCAAAAGTTTTTATACAATTCTAAAAAGAAAAAAAAGAAGCCCACAACAAAATACGTACCAGACTTCATGACAGAGTTCTCCTAGGAGAGCAGAACTGGCCACCCACACCTCTCAGCTGTCTCTCATTAGGCAGAGACTCTTCACATTTTAAATGTGCCATTGTTTAATTCTACACAAAATCTGGTATTAATCCCACTTGTCTTAATACAGCTTGCCTAAATCATCAATGCTAATTGATAAACCTGAGGTTGTGACTTCTGCGGAGACTCATTAACAGGTATAGACAAAAAAAAAAGGTAAGCATGATGACCCTTCTCAAAAATCTAATGACAGTGGTTGAAAAAAGTAGCTAACTTCATAACAGTTGCTTAATTCTTCCCTTTACACATCCAGGTTTCATAAAGCTTCAACATGAAGCGCCAAAATACTGCAAAACAAATGCTATTACCAGTCTATTTTCAATACCGATAGTGAAAAGAATAGTGGATACATTGCAAGAAAAACAGTTTTTGCCTGGTAACTGTCCAATTTCACACCCTGAAGAAGCTCAGGAAAATATCATATTAAAAGAAAGATTTTATTTTTTTTTTTTACTATTACCACGAATACAGCAGCAGAAGGAAACTGTTTGGGTTAGTGAAAACTCCAGCACTATTGCATTCAGAATACAGTTTGATTTTGTATAAGATTTTACTACTGGGCCATAAAACATTATTATTAGTCAAAATTCCATTCTTCTTTTTTTTTTTTTCCCCAAATATAGGATATTTATAGGCATAACATTTGTATACATAGAACAGGTCTTTGTTACGGCAAATATTACTGTTAAAATCTCTCACTTTTCCTTCCACTGTTGCTCACTTAGTTACATGGTTTTCATCTTTGCTCATAACACGCACTCACAGAACTGATTTATTTATTTTTTTGCACCTATGTAATTTTTTATTTGCACCTTTGTCTTGTACAAGGTAAAGCATTGAGATGCACAATAACCCAAGTTCTCCACCACTGAAGGAAAACAATGTAAGATTTGACCATGATTGTTCAGAAGCATGTATGAGTGTCACATCAGTAACATACTGTAGAAAAAGACCAGTTCTGAAAAGCATAATTTTCAACAACTAAAATTATATAAATCTTACGTTGCAGGGGGTAAACCTTCAAAGTGATGCACAAGGAGTTATGCACAAAAATCCTATTATTTGTTAAAAAGATTTCTGTACAGAAGTCCCTGCACTCTCCAAGGAAAATTTACCCTAAGTGTCCTAATGTGAACATTTACAAAAATATACAATTTCTAAATGTACACTTATGAGTACCACCACACTTAGACATTTTAAGAGCAATTTGAAACAGGTAGCTAGGGAAAAATATTAAGAGTAGCCAAGTAGTATTTTCATTATGTTGCTTTGTTTCACTGTCTTGCTGTTGTGTTGAGCTTCAAAGCCCAAGCACTACAGACACCTGATTTACTAGATAAAAGATGCATTGCAGAGGTCTTGCTTATGCTATTTTGAATTAGATATGCTAGGTTCTTCACTGTTGATTTAGGATTATTAAAGAGGCTCAGGAGGCACTTCAGGATTTCAGTTTTCACCTACTCATTTTTACCCCTCACCAGCTCCACTGATTTCTCAATTTCATCCTTTTCTACCAGCTAAGATTGATGAAGAGACTTCAGAAATATATGCAGAATTTGTGCTAAGGCATTCCAGATAGTCACATCACCACTTACCTATGAAGGAACCTTTACATTTGCTAAAACACATTATCTTCTAATTCAGATTACCAAAACTCAGGAAATGTTTCAGAAGATTTGCCACGAGTTCTGGGCTGAATAAATTACAAATAAATACCTCCTTGTTTTACCATGGATATGCCATTAAACCATGATACGTACCACCTCCTCAAATAGGTAAATACGTTCCCTGTTAGTCTGAGCCACTGAGTGAGACCTGCTTTTTTATGTCAATTGCTGGGTTTTTTTGAGACCGTGATATTAAAAGGAAGTAATTCTCAGCATTAATTTACTACATTCCACAATCTCCTGTTCCGCACTGATGGAGCAGTCGCATCTTAAGTTCCATGAACAGTTTTGGTGTGATAACAAGAAAGTCTATTAGAGAGCATACAAAGAAAGGCTGCTAAGATGGGGAAGGGTCTGGAGGGCAAAACATATGAGGAGCAGCTGAGGTCCCTTGGTTTGCTCTGTGCAGAGCAGAGGAGCTGAGGGGAGGCCTGACGGCGGCTGCAGCTCCTCACAGGGAGCAGAGGGGCAGCGCTGAGCTCTGCTGTGTGACAGCGACAGGGCCCGAGGGAACGGAAGTGAGCAAGCACATCTACTTCCAAGTATACCTGCATTTTTAGGTGCTAAAGACTGTATAAATCCAGGCCTTCAACAGCCTAAAAGAAAAGATCTGAACTGACTACTGTAAAGGCCAACATACAGAATTGGGCCAAGGGAGTTCACAGTCTTACAGTCTGGCACAGTGTGGCCAGTGAAAACAGCTGGTCAAAGGAGATCTACGCAGCTCCTACCAGATCAGCAAAACTGGAGCAGCTAAATGAAATCAACCTTGGAGCAGACCAGACAGCAGCAATATTTAAATGGCCAGTGTTACCAGTGTATACAGGTAGGTATACAGAAACACAATCTTAGCACTTATCTTGATGGAAAATGAGCACACATCAGCTCAAAAGCATAGCCTGGATGGGGTCAAGACGCAGTACGAGATGGCCTAGTGTTATCTGCAGTGATAGGCAGATTCTTCCTTTGCTACACTGCTCAGCATTGCAAAGAAAACAAGCATCTTGCTCCTTCTATACAGAGGAGAACAATTTCCACCTGGAGCAAAGCCAGCTCCTGCACTGATCGCACTGTCTTTCTGAAAACAGGAGGTACTTCAGACAAACAGAAAAGCAGAACTACGTTAGAGAATCCTACGAATCTAGCACTTGGTCATTACTAACTATCCATTTTGACATGGATGATTTAGAAATACCCGTAATTAATGTTCCCTGAATTAAAACAAAACAAAACTACAGCAGTTTGAAAAATTTCCCAGTAAACTTAATTGGGAATGATCCGTAATTGTTAACTTTCTCAACTGTGTTATCATTTGCATTATGGTTGGTACTTTAAGTTCTGCACCTAGATTCTTATGCTTCTATGAGAATTCTTATCCTCATTTTTTAACAAAAGAAATCCACACACAAAACAAAACCACACACACACAATTTCTACTGCTCCAGGTCCCAGAAAAAGTACTTGAAAATGTGAAATCTCTGTGGTCAGAGACAGACGGCCCAAAAGAACAAGAACTAAAAAACCCAAAATATGCTGCTGGGTTTTTGATCATTAAGAAACCAAACCAAAGTAATTTCATCATCTTTAGGAGTCTGACTGATGACTTTGATTGCCAGGGATTGTAAGTATCAAATAAACATTTTAAGCAACCTTTTTCAGCAGTCTTTTTGATTCTGCGTATTCAGAAGGGCTCAGATCCTTGCCACTGACACTCAGCAAATACACTCAGCAAATACAGTTGCTGACACTTGGCTGTAGTTGCAAAGCACTCGGTATCTTCTTCCTCATACAGTAGATCAGCAAACCAGCGCATCCACTTGCAGCAAAGGAGCCCAAGTAAATAGGAATAACGATCCAGGATTACAAGGTAAGGTCACCTCAGAAGAAAAGGATCCCTTCCTACATATGAGAAATGGTAATTTCACAACTAAAATAAACTTCATTAAGATCTGAGCTCTGTTGCTGTTCTAGCAAGGGCTATGCTGCCACTAGAAAGAGTTGGGCTCTAGGATGACCTGAACACTGAATTCCTTGGGAGGCTGGAAAAGAAGGATTTGGCAAGTTTATTCTCCAAGAAAGAGGAATCAGTTGCTCATCTTGGTTCAGATGCTATACTATGCCAATCTACTTCAACTTCTATTAATGTCATTAACAAGCTAAGCACCTATCCAGAGGCAATCAGGATATATCTTGGCTTTAACTATGGATTCACAAAACTGAAGTTGGACTGGACCTTGAAGTTGGTCTTTCTTGAAAGGTCTGAAGTTTTTGTAACAGAACTTTCCTTCCAAATGACAGACATTCCGAATTTTGAAGTCAGCTCTTACTAGGAAAAGCTCTCAATTTTCAAAGCAGTTCTCAATCTTCCCTTTTAAATTAGATGCCGATATTAGCTTTCTACTCTTGAAGCCTAAAATTTCAGCTCCAACAAGTAAATCTAATAATGTCCTTTGAAGAGTGCTGTGAAATGACTCCGATTTTGCGTTAACACTGCAGCAGAAGTTTCATGAACTCTCTCTATTAGCCAAAGCCGTTGAAAGAAACTGAAACATTGCTAACAGAGAAGCATTTTGTTTTTAATAACTTTCAGAGGTGTATTAGCTGTCAAACCAGAGCTCAATAGTTTCTTAGCTGTCTTTGTATTTTAGGAGTAACAGTAATTTCTAAATGATAAGTTTCACTAGACAAGAGAAAAAGTTCTCTTCTGGTTTAAACAGAGAAAATACACCACCAACGCACAGTCAAGCAGCTCTAGAATTGGTTAAAAAAATGACCAAAACTTTCCTGAAATTAAATCAGCTGTTATAAGTTAGAGACAAAGGAGAGACAAGAGACGCATTTTCAAGAGACCATCTCAGCTTACTACATTCCCACTACTAAAAGACAGATTCATGTTTATATAAAATTTAATATGCAAGCTGTTCACTCATAATATTAAATCGCCCCTTTACATTTAATATTTGCTAAAATTGATGAGTTATTTATGACAGAGATTAGATTGCTGCACATGTGCAGTGGCTGTTTCATCATAATGCATTTTAGTATACATTTATTACAAAGCTGTTGTCATTATAATGCCTACACTTCTATTGCATCTACAGAGAAATATATTATCACTGGAATATTCCTACATGCATAGCATGTAACTATGGTAATACAAAGTCATGTGCATCTTTAGAGCTGGTAAGGATAGCGCACACTGACGGTGAAACCTGCTCTGGAAATCCTACAAATGATTGCAAATTTTCTACTATGTTTCAAGAGTGATGATATCTTCACTAATGACATCTCTTAGGTAAACAGCATGCCAGAATCCCAATACTAGGGCTTAAACGCATTACGAAAACCAAGATGAACTTTACAGTTGCAATAATTGGAAATTCAACTACGCATGCATGTCAACCAGTCTGTGCTTCAAAAGAATTACTAAACCAAACCCAACAACAATCCTAGGAGCTACGTCATTTGCAGCTCAGTCTATTCTATTCTGAATGCAGCATTGCTGCATTTCATTAGCATATCTCTGTGAAAACCTTGATAAAGCTCGAATGGGATGGTAAACAGCTTAGACAAAGTCATTGCTTTAAATTAGATAAATGGCACAGTTTTATCTGAAGTTCTGTGTCCACAAGAAGTTGCCATTTCCCAGCATGATCAGGAGTGCTACAAGCACATAAGAGTTGTGGAAAACACATCATACAAAAAATTGAGATCGCTCACGTTGGAAAAAAGGTGTGATAGCAGAACAGAATAATATGAATGGTAAGGAGACAGAAGGTAAACATTACTATTTCCTCTATTACATAAGAAGGTGTCTTTAATGGAATCCAGAGATGACCAATAAAAAAGTGATACAGAAACACTTTTTAACCCACACATAATTAGATGGCAGAACTCATTATCATGGGAGGTCACCAAGGCCAAGAATTCAGCAAGACTCAAAGAGGATTTGTACATTTCTATAGACAACAAGAAAAAACAGCTACAATAGCAAATGTTAAAAAAACAACTATGGGAAAGAAGACAAAATCTCATGCTTTAGGGACCACAGATTTATGATCTTACTGTTAAGGATTATCCCAAGACATCAGGAAGAATAGAAAACTTCAATTCTGCCTACAGTGGGGATTCTTAGACTTTCTTCTGAAGCATCTGGTGATGGCCACACAGAGAGACAGCACTCTAATCCTCTGGTCTGATCCTCTTTGGCAATCCTCATGTGTTTAAAAGAGAACATGAAGTATAACAAGTCTATTTGTATTAGATCCAAAAACCAGTGCAGGGCAAACTAGATGCAAGAGAAAAATTGTTTTTATTAAATCTCCAATGAGGAGACACCCAGAGCTGAGCGCTACAGTCACTCAAAATATCAGCTGGAACTCTACAATGTACAGGAAAAAAAAACAACACAGAATTGCCATGCACTGGAGTACATTAACAAAGTCCTCACATATGCAAGGGCTGCATTTCATCTGTCTTCATCTTTGCTTAGGAAGATAATGCAGCCATGTATAAAAATGATGGCAGGTAGAAACCACTTCAGTGTTTGAACGAAAGGCAGATTCTTAGAGAAAAGCTCCAGGCTTCACTACACACAGAGACATTCTTTTGGTGTTGACCTCTGTACCTGACTTCATTTGCTTCAGCCAGGTAATTCTCCAAAGTTGTCTTCCTACCTTTCACTGCTCATTTTTCTGTTCTTGTACTAACAAAGTCCAAAATACTTCATCCTCTTAAACACTAAAGAATGCCTTTGCATGGCAGAGACAGTCACAGCATCAGACTTCTCAGTTCTGATGACAGCCTATGAACACCAGATCCCTCATTTAGCCCTAAATAATATTGCCCAGAATGTCACCATTATTTAGTTCCTTTGATTAATTACAACTTTGCAATGACTTTGTTGCATAAATTGGTTTCCTATACATATTAAGCACCTTTCTGTCTCTGTGGCTCCACTTGATGATGAAATGGCTTTTTGGCTGCTAAGGATCAAGTGTCACCTATGCAGATGCCTCTGCCTACATACCTAATGCTCTTCTCTGACGTAAAATTCACTACATGTAGGAAAAAGTATTAGTATTCAAACTGTGGCATCCAGAGCTGCCAAGACGCAGCCAAAAGCTTGATAGATTTATGTGGTGCAAAAGGCAAGATGTACAAGACTGAGAGAGGGTCTGGATTTTGTCTCTCTTGCTTTGCTGTCTTCCATCTTTTTTCTTCCTTCTTGTCCCTCTGCATTTGCTTTTTTCCTCCCTGCCTCCTGGCTAAACCAACAACGTTATAATGCCACATATGTGACCCTTGATGTGTAGCTTCTCCCTCTCAGTAAATGGTATTCATGTCTCCTTGTTTCACAAAACAGCTCTGCAGGGGATTGGAAAAGGGCATCAGGATATTAGTTGGACCTGTTCTTCCACCTTCACATTCAAGTCACTAACTAGAACAATAAGAATAAACACACTGGATGATTCATCACAGCAATGACATTGGAACTGACAGAATAGACCAAGATGAAGCAAAATAGTGTCAAAAAAAGGATGGGACAGGCTGAAAATGACAGGTGAAACAGCTTTACCAAGGATTTTGCTCAGGCTTTCTTGTATACTGTTAAGTACCTGTCAATAGCAACAATTTATTATAGATTAGAAAAGGAACAAATCATCAGTAAAGATGCATCTTACAAAGATTTCTCAATTTTGCAAATCAACAAGAAGATGAGGAAGGAAAAGGATAACCTTCAACCGCAAGGAAAGCCAAAGGAAACTGAGTACCCTGAGTATCTGACAGAGGACCCAGATGAAATGGTGCTGATTTAAGCTTTACACTAGGACGATTCTTCAGTGGTAAAGTAGAAATTTTAATATGGAATTTCTTTGTAGAGAAGCCCTTAACATTTTTAGTGCAAGACTTAGGTCTGGGCAACAGACTTACACACAGTGATAAAGGCTTTGTACATTGCTTCCATTAGCAGAATGAAGAGGCTCAAGCTGCTAATTATGAAATTCTATTAAAAAAAAGTCTGAGCCAGTGTCTCATTTAAAAACACCAGATGTTTAAGGAGCACTGAACTGAGGCAGGATCTGAGAAGGTGCCTGCTCTGACCTAGCCAGGAAGGCAGGCTGAGGCCCTCTGTATAGGCCAGTCAGTTACCATGGCTACCTCACTGCTTTAGGTGCAGGAGCTAAACACTGCAACAACTTAGCAGCATTAGGCTACCGGCCTCATAAAAACACTGCAAGATAACAGTGAATTCTGAGATGAACGCTGTCATCTGTTTCTTGATATGAGAATAAAATTTTATATCATAATGTAAAAGTCAGAACCAGAACTGGGAGGAAATTGCCAGCTCTGGCTGGCCTTACTCCTGAGAGATGCTACAGTCCTGAGCCACACTGACCATAAAGGGACTGCAGGCAGGTGTGGCAATAAAAGGATTGCAGGTAAGCAACTTGCCTCCACACACTGTCCTCCTGCCTCAAGTTTTATTCAAATTACACAACGCAGGCAGAAAGGGTTAGAACTAGTCAGTTACTGATTAGAAAAAGCTTTCCCTGGGAGCATGTTACTCTGTAAAAAACTACCATGAGGTTTATACTTGCTGAGTAAATTAAAGGACAGCTATTTCATATTAAATATTATACTGTGTTCCCACACAGATCACTGGGTCTTTTGGGGGAGATGCTAAATGTGCCTGGTGGCACCTGGTCACATGCCTACTGAGTGCCTCTGCGAATCAAGAAATGCTGGAGTTTTCATAGCTGGACATCCCATGCTTCACCATTGTAAGTCCATCCCTCAGCCTAAATATCACTCCAACTGGTAGATAGCTACTCTCAATAGCAAAGAAAATTTGCATCTTACTTCTATGTTTAGTGGTTGCAAAGGATGGTCTCCCTTGTTCACCCAACTATCTGATCTAGTGATCAAATAGCCAACCAATTTTGAGATGATGAATGCATCAGTTTCCTCTCGCACCTAGAGAAACGATTCACAAGAAATCACTTGCAAAACTTTCTATTTTTGGCATTAAATTGTAGACACAAGCAGTTCAGGTGCAAGAGAGGCCAGTGTAATGTCTCAGGTGATGAAAAATTCATCTTAAGGAGATTTATGATAATGTAAACCATGGGTGTCCAACCTTTTGGCTTGCTTGGGCCACACTGCATGAAAAGGAATTATCTTGAGTCACATATGAGATATATAATATAGTTCATTTATATAAGTAACAATTGATTTTATTAATTTTTTTTTATGAGGACACTAAGAAATGAGAACAACAAAAACATGACATTAGTGGGATATTTGACCTTGTTTTGTGAAACTA
Organism: Tetrao urogallus; assembly: GCF_951394365.1. Taxonomy (NCBI): domain Eukaryota; kingdom Metazoa; phylum Chordata; class Aves; order Galliformes; family Phasianidae; genus Tetrao; species Tetrao urogallus. Next base: position 126,727,904 of record NC_136813.1, on the reverse strand, counting down.
ATGCATCAGTCTGGTTCAGTGACACTGGCTGTAAGTCTTAGTGAGTTCTTAAGGTGTTTGTTGGAGATTTTTGATGAAATTTTACTCTTCCTGTGATTCATCCTCAAAAATAGCTGTTCACAAATGTACATATTGCTGAAAACTGTTGACATGAATAAGGCATGACTGTGAGCTTTCTCTGATAAGAGAGGTCTTATATAAGCCTAGTAAAGAGACTTACTGAGTTGAACGTCTGATTGCAACTCTGTACAATCCATTTGAAAATTCACAGGTAATGTATTTATGTGGACTGAAAACGGAGTTGCAAGTAGACCAAAAAATTAATGATTTTTTTGCAATCTTGAGACATATTCTCAAATCTCTTTATCAAAATGGAAAGTAAGGCTGTGTATTTTTCACTGTTTATAAGCCTGGGTTTTGCCAACACATCAAAATGCGTAAAGTTATTTGCCATAACTTGAACTTGCCATAATTTAAGTTTCATTTTGAATGCTGTTACTGTTTGAAACATAACACAGATAAGTTGTTTTTCACCTTGAAGAAGCATGTTTAACTCATTAAAATGAGTGGTCAAATCCATGAAAAATGCTACATCTGTGAGGCATTTTTCATCTTCATGTTGTAGCATGAAATTTTCCTTCTGATTCCATAAATAACTTGATTTCATTTTGCAAATCATAAAATCTTCTTAGCACTTTATCCCAACTTAGCCACCATCCTTCAACAAAGTAAATGATCCTATAATCAGCATCCATTCTTCATACATTTAAGGAACTCTGTCCTGGAATTGGTGATAATATAAACCCTTGGACTTAATGACATTCACAGCTTTGATGATGATTTGCACATTAGGCATTTTAAAAGCTTTTTTACCTGAGTTTTCTTGATGCATATTGCAGTGATATTTCACCAAACATGAGTTGCCACTAGCAGTTGAATCATCTATTAATTTTTTAAGTCCCTCCTTTTTACCAGCCATTGCCAGGGCACAATCAGTAGCTATACCAGATAACAAAGGTTAAAGAAAATCACTTTAATGCAATTTTTAATGCTTCATGCGAACCACGAGATTTAGTTGTGTCATTTAATGGCACCATTTCTCCAGTGACTTTATATTCATTAGCAATACCCCTAATAGAAATCGCAAGTTGAGCTGAACCTGTAGCATCAGTATCTGCATCTATCACCAAAGCATAAAATTTGAAACTAGCAAAATTACTCTCCAAATTTCTTTTGAGAGACTTTCCTATTTCTTCAATTCACCTGGCTACAGCCTAGCAAGATTAACTGATTTTAGAAAAATCAGGTTTTTTTTATCAGGACAAATGATATCTGATATGTTTTCCATACATTGCTTAGTAAACTCACCATCAGCTTTGCTCACCAAGCAGAATAAGTGCATACCGTGTGCAATACACGCAGGTTTCAGTTCGACTGAGCGTGTGGCAGACACAGAAGGTGGAGTCAGCCCTGTGAGGCGCTGGGTTGGACATACCTGATATAAATATTCCCCAACTAGGAGCTCATATGGATTGAATGCAGCTCTCATAGTTGTTACTTACATCACTAATTAAGATACTTCTCCTACAAGATTACAGATGGATTTATTGCAAAACCAATAGCCTAACCCTTTAGGCTGCTAAAAGACAATGTGCTGGAGCAGTTGCTAGTTACAAACTAAGAAGAACACAGAGAAGTTTGAGCTGATTTCATATTACCTGACAGGTGTATCTGTCAGGTACATTCAGCTCAGAAGATTTGATTAAATATAGATGTACACCGCTAGAATATTTCATAATCAGATAACATGCATTTCTCCCACTTTTTGTATTCCTCTCTAGAAGGGGAAAGTGGGCTTCTTCCATATTTTGTACAGAGTATTTGGCAGTCAGTGAGTTTCAACACTGCAATACATTTTTCACTGAAGGCACCCTAAGGTTGTGCTAAGGCAGAATGATCTTTCAGTTGCACGTACTGTACAAACACAAAGGTTCATGAGCAAAACTAAATTCTCTTCATCCAAATGACTGATGCTCTGTATCTACCTCAAAAGAAATCACTTTTTTTAATATCCACCTCTCCGCATGTTCGTAATTACAAGAAGGAATAATACAGATCACATAAATACCAAAGACACTGATTCTATCTGCAAGCTAAGCAGGCAGATGTGAAAGCAGCACCACAGGTCCACTTAGCTTATCTGAGGGGAGTGTGGGTGCTTAGATGCCCACAGTCAGAGCTACTGGCAAAAAGAATCCTTGGTTTCAATCTGAGCTCTCCTCACCCACCACTGTACTACAACTACCTTTTTTTTGTAACAACGAGGAGTAGCTGCAATGACTGAGAAACTCCTAAACCAATAAAGACAACCAGTTTTTTGGTGGACAGGCATAGAAAACTTCCTAGTTGGTTATGAGTAATCCTTCTTACACAGCTCAGTCAGCACAAAGGAGGAGAATCCAGTCACTGGCCTACAGTGAACATGGAGCAGGTAGTGCTAGCAGCAAGGCTGAGAGGAAAGTGTGGCCAGAGCGATGCCATTATTGCTCTGATTTCATTAGAGATCTTTTCACCTGGCTTTGCCCAGGTGGCCAAGAGGGCCAACGGCATCCTGGCCTGCATAGAAATAGTGAGGCCAGCAGAAGCAGGGAGGTGATCATCCCCCTGTACTCAGCACTGGTGAGGCCGCACCTTGAGTAGTGTGTTCAGTTTTGGACCCCTCACTACAAAAAGACATTGAGGCCCTGGAATGTGTCCAGAGAGGGGCTGGTGAGGGGTCTGGAGCACAAGTCTTATGAGGAGCGGCTGAGGGAACTGGGATTGTTGAGTCTGGAGAAGAGGAGGCTCAGGGGAGACCTCACTGCACTCCACAACCTCCTGAAGGGAGGTTGTGATGATGAGGAGGGGTTTGGCCTCTTCTCCCAGGCAACAAACAGGACCCGAGGAAATGGCTGCAAGTTGTACCAGAGGAGGTTTAAGTTAGACATAAGGAAGAACATTTTTTCTCCAAGCGTGGTGAGGCACTGGAATGGCTGCCCAGGGAGGCGGCGGCGTCACTGTCCCTGGCAGTGTTCAAGAGGCGCCTGGATGAGGAGCTACGAGATATGGGTTAGTGCTTGTGGTGGCAATGGTAATGGGAGGACAGTTGGACTGGATGATCTTGCAGGTCTTGTGATTCTATGGTTCTAAGGGGACCTGGATCAGGTGCAAATGTAGTTCCTTGTAGTTCCCTGATCTGTTCCTATCTAACCCCAACTATCTGTTTCTGCACATTTGCACTCCATGAAGGACAAAAAAACCTCAAATCCACATAAAAGCAACCACAATTAATATAGTAATGAGAGGAGTTAGTGAGGTAGGCAGGAGAAATAAATGAGGAATTTAAATATGGCATTTTAAACTTGGTGTTTTCCCTTCTAACAATGTTCCTTGCTATCTGAAGTAAACAAACATTCAAATAAAAGCCTGTAAGTAACTATGGTTATAATTATAGTAATAATAATAATCTTAGCATCCAAAGAGAGGGAAAGTAAGGTACTGGAAAAGCACATTAAAGCGTTGCTTGTAACACTGAATATGCTGCACGTCTAAATCCATCACATAACGCTGTGCGAGTTCTAAGAAGCGCCACCTGATTTTCTGGATTCTCCCTGTGCTACAGTTTAGCATCAAAGAGAGCATTTAAAAATATTTCATTACGTACTGTGTTGGCTGAGATTTGTTGCTATTCCTTGCGCTTCTAATATAGAGATTATGTTGATTTACAGAAGGACTTAAACTCGGTGTTTTCTTTGAGAAAGAATCCCACTCCTCCTCATTTAAAAGCTGCTAGCTTTGCTGTAGGTGGTAATTATGTTGAGGGTGAATTGCTGTGGTTTCTGTCTGGCAACACGCAGCACTGGCACACGCAATCCCCACACTGTCTGGAAACAGCATTACATCAAACCATCGCTAGTGTCTTACACAACCAGCTACAGCTCTTTGAAATCTGTCAGCTTCAGTGACTTGCTATGGCTCTCACGCTTCTGAGACATCAGCTTTATCACACTCACACAGAGGTACTGGACTCCTTTAAAAAAATTTGGAAGCTTCAACCCTTAATGCAATTTAATGTCTTATGCAGAAAAAAACATACAGATGCATATCAAACAGCAAACAACTGCTCAGCTTTAACACCAAATCTAAACTCAATTCATGGCAGACTGTGGCATAGCCATGCAATGCTACGGACAGAAACATCAGAAAACATGAAACAAAACGGCATCAGAAAAGGAAACTATACAGTGCTGCTAGGGAAATTAGCTGGTGAATTAATTTGAAGCTAGCTTAGAGATCCCTACCACAGGGCAGCACTGCACACTGTAAACAGGCACATCTCACAGTTAAATCTAAAGCAGCGGACCAGATTCTTATCTAATGCAGTTCTGTTGGAATCCCTGCACCAAAAAATCAGTGAGAAATCTCAAATCAAGGCTAGCATTCAGCTTCATGTCTCCAGTTGTCAGGTAGTAATCCCATGTTCCATGAAGACCCACGCAGACATAGTTTCCTCTGAAATCAGTGGGACCAGACATCCAGTAGGGAACTGCTCAGTCCAGAGCAGCTGCATCTGCTCCAGCATCATAGCTGCATCTTAAGAAAGCAACAGCCTAAGCCACAGAATCACTGCATTTTCTACACCATTTGAAAACAAACATGTTGTACTTTAACAAAAAATGCTGTAACTACGTCCTTGGAGGATTGTTGTTCTGTACCAAAGAATTATTCTCCTTCCCTCCCCTCCCATCCCCCACTTCCCTCCTCTATGAATTAGTAAATGAATTTCTGCCACAAGCCCTCAAACCATATTCTTCCCAATCAAAGAGTAAAATGATACCCAAGAGAGCGAGGCAGCACAGAACCAGTGAGATCCTGCAGACAGCTAGACTGGATGGAAAGCTCCTGCCACTGCCACACACAGATGGGCACACAGAAAGCCTATGGGGGTAAAACAGGACAATACCAGAAAAGGGTATTGCATCCAAATGACACTGCTGGAAAATGTCCCCCTGGAAGTGGACAGCTGAATCATTTGCAACCAGACGAAAAAGGACGATACACAACAAAAGACAGTACATGTAATTTAATAAGTAAGCACAGATTTATTTTTTTTTTTTCTGCCCCTGCACTATGAGTTTGGAAGCCATCCTTTAAGAGCAGGGTTTGTATTATGGGGGAATCCAGTGTAGGCACTTTTGGGTGAATACACTACAATCTGCATATATTTTCTGGGGAAATGAAGCCTGCAGTTTTGCTCAATGTCTGCATTTCAGTGTTTTAGCAAATGGGGGGTATAACATGTGCCTGCAAACTCAGCCAGAATACAGATCCAAGAAGACAGGATTGTTATAACTAGTGGGTTTTTTTTGTTGTTGGTTTTTTTGGGTTTTTTTTTTTTTTTGGTAAGATGCAGTGCTACAGGGCTAAATAAAAAGCTTTTCAAAAAGTCATTGCACATAGCACAAGAATAAAGTGCTAGTCCCAGCAGTAGCCGCACAGCCGGTATCTACATTGTACAACAATTGCACAGCTCAAATCGTGACTATGAAAGGACGGCCTGAGCAGCAGGTGGGATGGGGGGGATGGCAGGGGAGCCCATACCTGAGCACCTCTCTAGCCAATCCATCTGTTCATCAGTCATGTCACACGAGCTGTTCCCCGGCAAGGAACATCCAGAGGAACAGAGAAGCTAGAAATGCAGGTCCCAGGCAGAGAAAGCAGCTGGCAGGCATCTGTAATTGAATTCCAGGAGGACTTGGTCTATTTTTAAAATTCTCTGTAGGTTGGCTTTTTCACTTTTTTTTCCCCCCACAGGTGAACATTTCCAAAACTCGACACAATTTTAAAGTTTCATTACATACTTCTATGAGTTCCAGCACCATGTAAAATCCTGCGAGAGCAGCAGCGCACGAGTTGTCAAGGGCCTGATTTTAAAACTCTGCACTAGGGAGGGAGAAAATGAATCAGTTCTACCTTTAATTATATACTGTAAGGGTAAAGAGCTTCTTTTCTTCCACAGCGCATACTCATAAACCTCTCATACTACACTTACAGCCTAAGCCAGAGTGACACTGATTTTCTATCAGCTCAAAAATAAAACAAATTCCTCTGCTGTTATAGATACGCCATATTTCAGCAGTATCTTCTAGCCCATGGCTTTCAGGGCATACTGATAGCCAAGGAATGAAGTCCTACAAACCATCAAGATGTGAAGAATCTCTTTATGTTTTTTCCATAAGTGGTATCTGAAGGACATGTTTTCACTCGACCAGACTAATGTCATACAAAGCCACAAGCAGTGCTAACCAGGACTTCTGACTTGCTTTTGTTTGTAAGCACTCTAACCTGCTTGAGTTGCTTTAGAGCTTTCTGCATCTTTAGAGCTCCTCTACCTGCTATAGTGCCTGTTAGATGATAAATGGAGCCCCAGTGTTCTTGCACAGCTTTCAAGAACAGCTGCCATCATTTCTGAGAGGGAGCACGTTGTCAGACTTGACAGTCAAAGATTTCTGTCTCTGCTCACCTTCTTGAGCACTGCCTCAGCTCCTTAGCTCTGCAAGCAGGTAATGATGCAGGGTCTAGGACCACTTCCTTACTCTTCCTTGGACGGATTAGCAATGCATGGGTGAAAAGATCCTAACTGCAGCTTGGAATGGCTGCCATGGAGTACTATGAGCTGCTATTAGAGCTGCAGAGGAGTTGGAGTTCTCAATTCAACCACAGCACACACCAGTCTGAGCTATACTCATTTACTTTTTGAGTTGCTGCAGCAAGTTAAATTCTGTGATGATAATGAGCAGACACTGACCGCACCACCAACTCATTAAATCAATTCAGTATCCACTCGTTAGCAAACACATTTGTGCAGTCTGGGTTTAAGACTCACTGGCTATCAAAAATGTAGCACAGGATATTTGTTGCAGTATAATTTGTATTATTTTCTTCCCATTTGTGTAAAACGATCATTATCTAGCTGCAGCATGCCTCCCCCTGTCTTCTCATAGTGGTAGATTATTCAGAAAAAACTGTAAGCTTTAGAAAAAGAGTCGAAAGATAAAGTTCACCTCGTTGCAGGGCAGGGTTATGTAACTACACATCACAATGTATATTTAAACATCAGTAAGTTAACTGTGTATATAGAGATGAGGGGAAAGAACAGAGAAAGACAAATAGAAAGGAGGAGAAAAATCTGCACTAAACACCAGGAGAAAAAAAAAATTGTGATGGTTACTACTAAAAAAGTGACTTAACAATAACTTCCTCTTGGAAATATAATAAATACAGGATAATAGAACATGTGTCATATAAAGTGGTATTGTTTGCTGAATATTCCCCAAACGTACAACCAATGTACCTGATCCTATCAAGCAACACTGAATTTTGTTGCAAGCGCAGCTTTGTAGAACGAGTTTTCTTACTATACTGGTGGCAGGGGAAATGTTTAAGCAGAAAATGTTTTGACTGCCACGCAATCCGACTGCCTGTAAACAGTATATCGTGGCCCTAAGAAAGCAGAGAAGATTTAGCACAGCTGACTGTTTCAGAGGGTTTGACTTCTTACCAGTTCCTGGGCAACAATGTCATTCCTTTCAGAGGTAAGACAACCAGCAGTAGGTTCTAGCAGAGGGGAACAACGAATTATCTGAAGGCATTTTGGAGAAAAGATGGGGTGAAGACCGCAGGTTGGGGATGGAGGATCACTGCTTTCAGTTCTGTTTTGTCGTTTTGTTCTTTAACTGCTTATTAATGAAAACTGCTGCTTTAATTTTAATCTGTTCCAGTTCCTACCAGGCTTTTCTTTCCCCCCTGCAGTCACAGGACCTTCTTTTTGCAGAGGACTGAATGAAAGGCAGGAGGTTTACAGCAGGAACGTTCACAACTTCATACAGACACCCCTATGTAATGCCTCTGGGGAGCCTCGCATAGAAAATAATTTATGAGAAGTACGCAGAGGCCACCTGCATGCACCAACTTCAGCGTCTGCAAAGCCGCAGCCTCTGCCAGAGCTGTCAGCCTCCCCACGACCGACCTGTCCGTCACACAGAAACCTGACGAGTCAGCTCTGCTGCTGCGAGGCTGCTTGCAGAGGCAGGCGAGACGAGGAGCAAAGCCCTCTGCAAAACAGCAACAAAACCTTTTTCTGTGATCTTTTGGCAAAGGGAGGGCAGGGGAGAGCGAGGAGAGTTCGCTGTTTGTTTCCTTTTGTTGCTGCTGTTGCTGCGTGAGCCAGGTTACATAACGCTTAATTTCAGGCTCCTTTCGGTGGCACGATGATGTATACGCGATGCAAATCTCCTCGCTGGAATTACAGGCGCAATTTATCAATTCATGTGCGGCTAATCAACCCATTTGCTTTCTAGTGTGTAACAGCGACAGCTTATCTCATGCAGACTCACGATCGTTCGGCGCAGTCTAATTGAATTTCAGGGCCAGGAGCGTTGCACGCCACGTGACGGCCCACCGAGCGGTGCCAGACACTGCAGGCGTTACATAATCACGCGCGGCGGCTGCCCGGGGAGGGCCGTGCTCCCTCGCCTCATCGCCTTGGCGGGCGGCCTCTCCTCGCTCATGCCCTGCAGCCTCAGCCCGCACACACCGCTCACATGGACGGTCACATGTTTCGGAGACGGGAAGGGCACCGCTCCCCCCACCAGTCAAAACTGTTTGTTAAATCGGCAAAGGAGATTAGGGTGGGTGAAGATAGGTGCGGCATCCGAGGGAGCACCTGGCTCCCCGCCGCCTCGCCTCGTGACAGGGGAGCTGCAGGAGATGGGCATCCCACACAAATAGGGGTGCTCCCACAGAGCTCAGGATGCGGCCTTGGGGTTGGTCTGGGAACTGGCAAGCCTCCATGAGGGCCAACAGCTGACTGGCAGAGCCTTGCCCCTGGCAACCAGCAGCCAGGCCCCTGCTCCATCCAGCCCCTGAGCATGTGCAGGGAGGTCAGGGTAACTCCCCTCCTCTGCCTGGCACCTCCTGATCACGCCGGGTATGACTCACCTGAAGGGATTTTCCACAAACGAGGTGGGCGCTGTGTAATAGGGGATATATATTAACTGCAGGGGATAAAAATGTGTGTTCCTCCCCACATCAGAGACACGGACTAGATGCACTTCAGGCAATGGGATTCCGACCAGTTTCACCATCTGCAGATCTGCATTGCCAAATATAAAAGCCGCAGATCACAGCTGAGGGCTGGAGGAGCACGGGGTTAGCACACATCCCAGCTCGCGCCAGCCCCATGTCAACATCCAGCTTACTGAGTTGGAAGCTGCTGACCATCCCCACCCACCTGCATCTTCAGTGCCTTGACACCACAGGGTGGTCTGCGAGGAATGGTGCCATGTACAGGTCCCTGTGCTTTGTCTACCCTTGGACTGCAAGTTTTTAGAGCCACCTTGACCCAGAATTCTTTCTTCAGGAGAACAGGCACTGCAAATGCAGCTAGCCAGCACAGCAGGACAGGGCTTTGAAATCCGTACGACACAAGCAGTGAATCTTTTCATGTATGCCAACATTTCAGCAAATAAAAAAGGCATGTCTTTTCCCACTAGAAGCCAACTTCAGAACAAGAATTTATGCAGATAATCCAGAGCCAAGTTACTAAATCAGTGTTTGTTAAGACATTTGTTCAACAAATCTTTCATTCACAAAGCCCAGGAGCATGTTGTCTGCTTGATTTAAGGAGGAGAGAAAATGGGCACCAAACCAATTGCTAAGTTCTGCACTGTCATACAGAAAGTCCAGGTTATACTGTCAGAGAGACCTTTGAAGGTGAGTCATTTGGTCCTCTGGAGAGAAGCCCAAAACAGGAGATAGCCAGTGATAACTTGAAAGTAGCCTTTGCTGCCCTGACACATCCCACTGCATTGAGATAATGTGAGGGGTGCATGGGCCAGGCAGTGGCTCAGCATAAAAAGCAATGCCATATTCAAGTAGCCCATCAGAGGGGAGATCAGTTCCCTCACACTGTCCTTCACAATCCCATCTCACAGCATAAAAATCTAGACTGAGGTCAGTCCTAGACCCGAACACACGGTGTCTACCAAGTCAGAAACAGACATTAGTGCAACATATATAATCACCGATTTGAGAAAAAATAAGGCAGTTTCCCCAGGGTGGCTCATGCTCGAGTCAGATGGGCACTGTAACTTGTTGTAGCTGCACATGTGCTTTTCTAGCAAGAACGCGTTTGAAAGAGCCCCTTTGTGCACAGCTGCAGCTGCCCAGCGGCTGGTTTGCCACCTCCTGTGGCTTTGGAGGCCCCTACTGGAAGTTGGAGATGTACGTGCACTGTACAGTCCGGGGCAATAAAGCAGCTCCTTTTCGTCTGGCAAAGCTGCAACATGAAATTAATAGTTCAGGATTGTGTAGAGGGCTTGAGAAAACACGTTTAATTTACCCTGATTTTATTACCTCACAGTTTTCAAGTGGGGCAATGCCCCAGCTGGCTGAATAGTAAAATCACACTGCATAGGGCTTAGCAGCAAAACAGACAGATAGTGATCAAAGTGCTGAACTCAAGACGCAGAAGCCATAAACTATTGGCTAGTTCAAAAGAAAACATTATCCCAGCAACGTTTCCTTTCCTGCTCTCAAATAAAGTCTGTCTTCAGCTAAAAATCAGAATGAAACAGAGAAAAGGAAGAAGTGTGCAAAAAAATGGGAAAGACAGAGATGGTTTAAGAAATCAAGGGAACTATTTTTTTCCAGTCTCAAATCGTTCAGAGTTCAAGAAGTGGTTTAAATATACATTCAATTTAATTCAACGTATATTTAATTCAAAGTCTGTATCAACTACTTCACTACTTTGCTAAGTTCACTTTTCATTTTTTAAACAGGAAGTAAAATTCCCTGTTTTTAGATTACCTGGTGGTCTAGAATTTATTACTGAGAAAAAAAAAAACAAGCTCTTTCAGTATCATAAATATAGAAAATAAACAGCTTCATTTTAGTCAAGTGCCTATCTGTAGACCACACTCTGGAGAGCCAGCCCTTCCAACCAGAACCTCCCAGTGCATGAGGTAAGACCCCAGAAAGAGCCAGTTCATCCGCGCTCTCCTAATCCTAGTTCAACACGTGTGCTATGCACGCTAAAATGCAGCCAGCACTGCTCTCATTTGACTCCCTTTCCCTTGGCTGTGTGGCATAGCAGGTTATTTGAACACACAAACAGAAATAGGTAGCACTCTGCCCAGACTTCTGCAATACAAATTACTTGTTTCTGACTAATCACTTCACAGACCAAAGTAATGTTTTAAACTTGTTACTCTGGCTGTTGTTGTTGTTGCTTTTTTCTTTTTTTTTTTTCTCTTTTTCTTCCACACAGACATTTCCACACATAGCAACAGAACAAAAATCCAAACCCAAAAAACCCAAATATCAAAACCCGAGTTTTTCCCGTGCACAATGTTTTTCACTGCAGGAATACTTCAATGTGAAGAAAGAGAAGGAAAATATATAGCTTAAACTGTTCAAATCGCATTTTTTTAAAGGGCTGTCTGAGTCCTTATGGTCAATCTTATTTTGAGAGTTAAAATTAGTACTTGACCAAAAGGCAACAAGCAGGACAAATTTAATAAAGACTGAGACATAACCACAGCAATCCTCTGTGCTACACCGAGTAAAATTTACTGACCATTACCCACTTCACTGCCAGCAGAGAATTACCACTGTTATTTCTTCTGCCTCACAAAAGCAACCTAATTAATAAGGGTTTCTTCACAAAAATCTAGGAAACTCAGGCTGCATATTCTCTGTTCCTCGGCAACATTTCCAGCCGCTTCGAAAAGCCTGGTCTGTCTAATAAAAGAGGAAGAATTTCACAAGTATGTCTAGCATTTGTTTAAATGCAAAGAATTTTATTTTTAGAGAGCCACAGTCAAACTTTGTATATTTAAAACAGTTTGATTTTCAAAAAGGTTAAACTGAACCCAGAAGAGTAGCCTTGAGAAAGCCTACAGCTGAGAACTTCTCATTCGTTGCAGCTGAGAAAACTCCTAGTTCAAACAAGGTTTAGTCCTTATGCTCTCTTAGGGTTCAGCTCTGAACACTATGTATGATCAGGGTCCCTCATGTCACACTTTTCTTAATGGCTAGATTAGCAACAAGTATTTCTCCTCTGTCTTGCCTCCAACTCCAAGTTGTTTCACTGGTGTCAGTAAGATATCTTCATATTAGACAACATTAGAACTCAAGGTTATAGACATTTCTTTGGCACCTGAGAGTGACTGGCACTCAGTCCTACTGGACATGGGGCTAATGGGACATCAACTGCTACAATATAAAGCCAAAGAGTCCAAAAATCAGTTTTCTGCAAGAAAGAAGAGGAAGGTAGCAAAAACAAAAAGAGGGGGGTGAGGCGGTAGGGATAAAAGGAATATAAGGAGACACCACTCAGGTAACTCCTCAATACTTAGATATAAAATGATTTGGGCAACTCTGTCAAGAGGAATTTCTAGTGTGGTAAGGTCCTCCCCCCCAACTCAAGTGACAGCTCTGCATCTGGAGTTATCAAGAATAGTCCAAACGTTAAGAGACAGCCTCCTTGTCTCAGCCAGAGAGCCAGTACACCCTCTCCCTGGCATCCACACAGCGTCAGCACATTATACTTGTGACTATTCACAGCAGAAGGCATTCACACGTGTGCCCTCCGAATGAGACCTGAGTGATGGCAAAACTGCAGTGGGAAGAAAATGGATTAATCAGGCTCCACTGTCAAGGTGTCATGTGCTGCCTGTGGAAAACTGCTGCACAGTAAACAAGGAAATCAAGGCACAACCTACACAGAGTATTCATTGCCACAGACTCAAAGAACACTTTCAAGCTCTGCCCAACAAAAAGCTCTCTGCAAAAAGCCTCGGGGTCAAAGTGACACCAAGACAATTAAGCTCATAATCCTCAAGGTAATCACCAACTCCAAAACAGCTCCCTCATTGAACAGCCTGGTCAACACAGATCATTTAGATATTCTTGTCTTTTCCTGGGGAACTCCAAAGGTCAGGTAACCAAAAATGAACCAGGCTTTCATTTAAGTAAACAAACACATGCATAGTTCAGTAAAGCATATTTCAGGCTCTGGGATTTGTAGAATCAAAACTTGAAGAACAGATACTCTAGAGGCTCAAAGAAATCCCAAATTAACTACTTGTAATTACAAAATCTCGTGATTTTCAAGCCAGATCTCGTGATTTGTTTGCAGCCTGACTCAGGGTTTTCAATGCTTAGAGTTGGCAACTCTGACTAAGCAGGGATATGAAATAAGAGCGAGAGTGACTACCCGCCAGGCTTCTGTTTTCCTGGGACAGAAGACAAAGCAGCTCTGACAATTCCAGCTGGCAATACCATCCAGGCACTCCTCCAAGGCCAAACACACTGGATAAAATCCTCATCAGACAAAAAAAACTGTATCAGAAGCAGTTACTGTTGTTGCTTAAAAGCTGTTTTCTTAAGTTCAATATCCATATATTTTCCTTGAAAGGATGAAGGGGGTGGAAGGGAAGAGTTGGGCCACAGTATCGACAAATCGCTTGCCAAATGTCATTAGCGATGAAGTCCCTTACAAATTATATCAGTATGAAACAAATCAGAAAACAGTGAGTTTCCATTTCCTCCTCACGTCTGGCTAGACAGAGACTTCAAGACAAGCTTTCATCTATAGCTCGGTGTCAACCCTCCTGTGCTTCTTGCTTAGTGTGGCAGGGGTGTTAAGCAAGTAATTGCTATCATTAAAAAGAAAAATAGCTCAATCACTCCTGCTCCCCATCCCTGTCAAATACTGACTCCTTCATTAGGCTTCCCCAGAGCCATTTCAATACACTCTGCTCATCTTCTCCCTTCTCCAGATAGAGGTAGGAGGCTCCAGATGGGGCATGTCTCCAGCCATGGCTCTTGCACCTTCCTGAGTGATGCCTAACCCTGAGCCAATAACCTCAAGCATCTCCACCAAGATGGTATCTGACAAGATGCTCTGGACTGTAATGGGTCTCAAATGTCCACCTTCTAGTAGCACTCAGCCCCCCCCACCTGCTCATGGGGAAACAAAAAGAGGGCAAGTGCAGTGAGAAGCTAAGAAGAAGGGCCTTTCTGCTTCTTACTGCTTTTGCTTCCCCTAGAAAGGCAAGAGAGTATCTGAAAGAAATGTGCCCTTAGTTCTTCGTGTTTTGACAGAGAAAACCAAATAATACCATAAACAGAGTTTTTCTATAGAAACTCAGCTCCTGAGACACTTTACTGAGCTGTAAATCTTTGACTAAAGCATTTATGTAACACCATCTATTCACGCTGCCCTAACTAACCTTAACTAACCATTCCATTATAATGAGTCCATTATCCCCTGCTTTATTGTATTTTTTCTTAAAACAGAGATCAAAGATTTGGATCTAGTGGCATCATGCCGATTTCATTTTTATTACTGGCTCCCTAGGTCTATCATAAATATTCATTGGCCATCCTTAATACAATGCATTGAATTCTGCTCACTGCTATCACTGGTGCAATTGCAAACTACAAACAGGGTTGTTGCTCAAACATATTAAATAAAGCAACTGCAAATTTCTGACAGTCAACAACAACAACAACAAAAAACACCACAAAACAAAACAACCCTTCCCCCTTCCAAGGAAATTCAAGGCTGAAGGAGACATTTTCTCTCGCCCCCTCCACAACTGCAGACATTTGACTGCTGTGGGAGGTTGTCTGTGCAGCAGCAGCAGCAGCAGCAGCAGCAGCAGCAGCTGACCTGCTCCCACAGACAGGAGGCATTTTTGAGAAGTCCACAGTTGCCACACAGTGGTCTCTGTGATAATGCAGCATTACACTGTGTTTGTCAGGATAAACAAAAAATGTTCCTCGATAGAGATATAAAAACTGCTCAGAAATGTGGACTTGATGCATAGCAGCTAATGCTTTTAAATATTAGTTAATGGGGGTGGGGATAGAAATATCCCATCATTCAGTCAGCAAAAAGTTTTACACATTTTTTTTCTTGTAACACCCAAGAACAATTGCAGATATCCCAAACTTCAGGATGCTGCAATTTGTTTCTTCTCCCATACTCATCACTCCCACATTCCATGCAACTCCTCACCGCAGTGCAGCTCTCTCAGCATGAGGCAGGCAGGCGAGGGAAACATGAATTGTACCTGTGTGCTTTGCTCCTGCTCTATGAATAAACACAGACACAGGCTTCTTGGGATGTCATCTGGACAGTTTATCCAATCACCAATTGCTAAAATTGGTTGGCCAAAGGAATTGCATTTATCTCCTTGTTAAGCGACTATTAGATCATTAATACGTATAGAATCATAGAATCATAAAATCCTTAGAGTTGGAAGGGACCACTGACGCCGTTAAGTCCAATTCCCCTGCAAGGAACAGGGACACCACAGCTAGATCAGGTTGCCCGAGGCCTTATCCAGCCTCACCTTTAAAGTCTCCACAGATGGGGCAACCACCACATCTCCGAGTAACCTGTTCCAGTGCCTCACCACTCTCACTGTAGAAGATTTTTTCTTTATATCTGACATAAATCTACACTCTCTGAACTTGAAGCCATTTGCTCTTGTACTATCGATACAGACTCTGCTAAAGAGTCTGTCCCCTTCTTTCCAGTAGCTCCCTTTTAGATACTGAAAGGATCTATCAGGTCAACTTGCAGCCTTCTCTTCTCCAGGCTGAACAGCCCCAGCTCTCTCAGTCTGTCCTCAGAGGAGAGGTGTTCCATTCCTTGGATCAGTTTTGTGGCTCTCCTCTGGATGCACTCACAGATGCAGGTCTACGTCTCTCCTGTACTGAGGACTCCACATCTGGATGCAGCACTCCAGGTGAGGCCTCACCAGCACAGAGAAGAGAGGCAGGATCACCTCCCTCAGCCTGCTGGCCATGCTTCTTTTGATGAAGCCTGGGACACAGTTGGCTTTCTGGGCTGTGAGGGCATATCAGACACTCTGTATTCTTTTAAAAACAAAGCAGTGTGGTAGGACATGGAATGCACATTCAGATATTTATGTTCTAACGTGACTCAGCCACAGAGGTAGTATACTGCTCATGGCAAAATAAGATGCCACAGGAATAAATCATCTAAAATAAATATTTATATTTATGCATAGGAATATATTCTCAAACAAAACTCCACAAATCTGAAGATGAGAACCATACGATAGAACTGCTGACTCAGTTTATTTATTAATCTACAACATACCTTTGGTCATTAATCTACCCCCTTGCCAATCCCGTATCTGCTAGAAATTTCTATTAAATTCCTAAAAATCTTTTACTGCTTTGGTCATGATTTAAAATACATAAATAAAACCAGACCAAAATAAAACCTTGATTGTGATGCCTTCATGGTGTAGAATTTGATTCAAATACATATAATGAAATCTTTAGTGAAATCCATTCCACAATAAAAATCCTACTGTAGTTCCTTATATGTTAAGTTTCTTAAGTTTAAGTTACCTGTTAAGTTTCAGCAATTTTGTGCCTGAGTAAGGTGACACGAATCATATTCAGAGGTCTGTGAAGGTCTCAATTGTTAAAAGCTTCCTTCCCTTGCACTCTTTTCTATTTGTTTTTAACTAGAAAACAATATTAATAGAAAAGGATACCTAACAGTTCACAGTTGGTTACGATCTCCTTGCTGGTTTTGCTGTTCTTCACATCAGACCCACAGAAGGGAATTCATATGAAAAAAAGGAGAAAACAAGGAGTATCCTTTTGTCACAAACACTATATAGACAGGAAATTACAGAGCAGAAGTTGGACATACGAAGTTCAGAGCAAGGTTTGTTACTGTTTTGCTTGTTGCCGCATCTACACAAAAGAAAATACTGTATGGTACCAGAGGCTCCTTTAGAGGAAATATATTATATGCAAGAGGGCAGATGACACAAGTTCCAAAACAATTTATCAATCAGGATGTGGGGCTTAATATTTCTGAAACTAATCTGGAGAACAACATATCACATTCTGAGAAAATGAAAAATAAATACGTGCTACTCAGAGGCTGAGAGCTTTAGAAAGAAATGTATTTACAACTGTGTCTTCTCAGCCTTGGTATCTGCCACTGGATGTGTTTACGACTTGGAGAAGAATAAATAAAAAATATGAAACAAAGAAAAATAAGTGCCAGTGAGCTGAGTTTAAAAGCACCTTTAAGTCTCCAGAGATAACACATTTGGATGACAGTGACAGTTAATAATTACGTATTAAAAAGAGGGCAACATCATGAAAGCACCCAGTCCCATAAAATAGTTAGAGATATTTCACTCCCATGGCAGCATATTCAAGAGCTCATCTTTCACTGAATCAGGCCTTTACACCTCAGCAGAGGTCAGAAATGCTGTCTTCTACCTGTGCTTGATAGATGATCCTGTCTAGGTGTCCAGGAACCACAAGCTCTGCTTTAAACTATGCCTGACAGAGACCACAGCAAGCGCCTCACAACTGGCCCAGGCAAGGGGCTTTGAATACAAGCGGATGATACTGAAAGTCTGGATCAAATGTTTGGGGCCTGTGACTTAGAGAAAAAATGTTTCCCCTTAAAAGGAAGCCATGCTTTTCAGAAACTGAGTAGCTGCAGTTGCAGGTTTTTGCAACAGGAGCAAAATAAATCTCCCATAAAGCGATTGGAAACCCAGCAGAATATCTGGGGATGGTCCAAAGGAATGCACATTGCAGAAGGGTACTAGAAAGATGAGGGAAGTTACTTCAGAACAGTCTATTTCATGTTGTGTGTCAAAGCACCAGAAACATGCAGCAGTAAAAACGTGCCCTAGTAGCTGATGGCCCGAGGCGCTAAACACTATGGCTAATAATCCCTGGCTGGTACAAACAGTGGTATCATGTGCTCTGTGATATCCTCATGCTTAATTATTCTAGCTTGAAGCTGAGAAGGAGGGAAAAGTGAAACTGCATTGGTTTCTTTCACTGTAGGTTTTATTGCTTTGGCTTGTAAAATGTCAGCATATGTGTATAATGAGAAATTACCACATTCTAAGGGTCTGACCACATTTAGTGTTTAGTCTTGCATATCCGAGTGCTCTGACTCTCCTTCTGCTGAAATTACTGGCACAGAGGATTCACAGCAATAGCAAAGCTTGAATATTTCACTATGATGAATCAGCGCCACACACCAGCATCTTCATGTAAATCCTCACACAGGTGGACACTTTGCCCCAGCAGTGTCTGAACTTCCTGCCATGCTTGGTCACTTGACTGTTGTGGCAAATTCACAACACTGCTTTCCTGCCCATACCAACGCATGTGCTGGTTGCAGCTGCCAATCTGGCAGTGCTAAAGCTGATCAAGCACTCTTCTTTCATGAGCTTCCAATTCCTCCTAGACTGCACTAATTTTCCTAAGGTAAGAGGCTTAATGCAGGATATTGCAAAAAACGTACTTTACCATCTGAAACTGAAGGGTGATTAAAAAAAAAAAAAAAAAATCAACACGAACAGCACTGAGCTTAAATATTTTCCTACAGTATTTCGAACCTCGCATTACTGTACAAACTCACTGAGTGAGGAGAACAACCTATTGACAATAGGAAAAAAAAACAGCCTCTTGCATCATTTTTCTCTATGAACAGAAATAAAGCAGACAGCAAAACTGTTGAAAAAGTAAATATGATTCTTAAGAATGTCTGCAGTGTCACTAATCCAAAACGTAATGGAAATAAAGGAATTTCACATCCTTTCTCTGACATAAAATAAATGTCCTTTTAATGTATAATACATGCAGAAAATCCCCACGTGTTCAGACTTATTCCCTTTTTCCCCCACTTACTATTACCTATATATGTTATTAATCTGCACACTGCCTAATTCACAGATGCAGTGAAAAGAAAATAATCTTGAAAAATAAGATACAAAGCAATACCTGCACTTTCAATTACAAAAGCTTACACGTTGGGACACTGCAGCGGCTCCCAGCAACATCACCCAACTTCTAAGGCACACTGAGATCATTTTTCCCTGCACAAAAAGACCTGCAGTTCCACTGGCTTCAGCTTGATGGGTAGATCAATATATTTACAAATTGGGACAGTTCCTTTTGACAAAATCGTTCGAGTTTTTTCTATAGCTGCATGTGAAATGACTCAGTTTTTCCGGGATAAACTGACCAGCAGCCAACAGTGGCTATATCATGGATGTTTGCAGTGAAAAAGAAGCTGCATCAAATTTCACGTGCATTTTGGTGTTGTTGCTGAAAACAGCAAGGAGAGGATAGCTTACATTTCGTAACTAAAGTGGAATACAAAAATATTAACATTCCAAAATGGAAAGCTACAAAGAAAGCTATCTCAACCATTCTGAACTGTGAAGCTAGTGCAAAAGTATTATGAGAAAGACAATATCTTTCAGGAGTTTTTCCAAAATAAAGGTGAAAAGCACAAATACATACTTCTGACAATTAAGCAGCTTATGCAGTCTTTGTTCTGCTGACACTTTAAAAATATTCAACGTTTTCAATTATTTATACTGCAATTCAACACCTAAGGCAGAAAGTAAGTATAAAGTCTGTTCAGCAGCACAAATAACCCTTGCTGAAGTGTACAGCCAAATATGCTTTTTCTAGAAACTACCATTTGGCAGGATATGCGGTCTTGGACTCCATCATATTGTCTAATAGACTATGACTCATTAGCACTCTGACCAGCCAATAACGTTACAGTAAACTTGTCAAATATACATGTTGTCATGTATAAAACTGTACGTTTTTCCGAGAGATGCTGATCTCATTAAGAAGAAATGGTTAATCTGAAAGCTCAAGGTCAGCATGCCAAAGTGGGTTGAAATGTTGCACAACCCAACAGAATCCAACAGCTTCATGCAATTTGCTGAGGGTGGGTTTAAGTTTAGCTTCTGAACTCTCTTGGAAGCAGCTGGGAGCACTCACCGCTCTGGGCCCACCTGCTCTGTTGCATGGACAGTTGCTTTCAGAAGGGCAGCAAGGAAATTTTAAGATTTCCATTAGCTCCAGTCACTTGCAAAGTGCATTGCTGGCAACAGCCTACATCTCTCAGGTGCTTCTGAAAATGTTCTCCACATTCTGTGACATGTAAGTATGTCTGGAGTCAGCATTCAAAAAGAAGTTAAACTGAAATCAAGCACTACGGCAAAGAACAAGAAAAAGACTTGACTAAAAACTTTAGAAATACTAGACCAAATGGTGGTATAAAAACCACCAGCAATAACAGACAAACACAGATGGGGCAGACCTAGACCAAGGGCAGTCCTTTCACTGTTCCTCTTCTTAAACAGTCAATATAAAGTGTGCTTTTATCTATACCACATTAATTGTCTGGGCACTGCTTCACCCAAGTGCTTTAATGCTATTCTGAAAGATATTTCTGTAAGAGGGGGGCTGTAGATCAAGTTTCATTCCAGTTAGTTACCTAATCAATACAAATAGGACTAGGACATAACACAGAACTCCAGGGAGATTGTGATAATCACCTGCAATTACTTATGAAAGCCAATCAATGACCAGGAGGTTTTATGTGTCATTTATATACCTTAAATCAAACTTCTGAAATTAAACTTTGATTCCTAACACAATTAGATGTTGCAGCACTTAGCAAAACAATGCACAAGCAAGCACTGCCTCAAAGGCAAACTGCAAGTGCAACTGAGGATGAAGCAAGAGAGCATGAGCAGCACAGACCATGCAACAAGAGGAGGCTCAACAATAGAGCTGACTCTAGGCAATGGATAAGGGACAGATGGAAATAGCCATGAAAACAATGAAATACGCTCCTAAAGCTACCTTTTCCTCTTGCTGCTTCATCAACACAGACTACAGCAGTCAAATGAAAGAAAAGACAACAGAATGCTCAGGTCCCATACCTGGATCTTAACTATGGGAAGAAAGAGAGAGGATGATATTTGATTTCTTTTTTTTCCGATTTCTTACTGTAATTAAGTCTGCAGAAAGTGGAAGTTTACCATTGCTGTCAAATGTATCACAAAAAATATGTTATGATGAATGATTAAGAAACCGAGGCTTTTTGTCAGAATGTCATGTGTCACCCTGTAGCTCTGCACTCATGTTGTGTTCAGTCACAGAATACCAATACCCCATAATATTAGCGAGAGATAGAATTAAGGGAATATCAGATATAGAATATCCCAAGTTGGAAGGGACCCATAAGGATCATCAAGTCCAACTCCTGGCTCCACACAGGACCACCCAAAAATCTGACCATATGTCTGAAAGTATTGTCCAGATGCTTCTTGAACTCCGGATAACATTTCAGACAGTGACAAAACCATTCACTACAAGTTGGAATCATGCATAACAGGCTATTCATTGTTCTATTTTTACTGTTCTGAAGTCTTTATTACAAACAATGACTCCTAAGAATATAAAGCCAGATATATACTTGCAAATCATACAGGCTTGTTTACTCGTTTATTTGCTTGCACTGATTCATTATGTTTCTCACGTGTAAAATCTATGGGATTTAAGAGAAAGCATGAAGGAGAAATTCTGTTTCCTGAAAAGCTCTTCTACCTGACATGCCTTTGCAAATCCTGGGATGGTGGAAGTCATGAGAGGGGTCTGGGCTTACACCCCTTCATGTCCACTGCTGAGGACCAGAGGCTGGGCTGGCAGGGTGCAGAGCCCCTACAAACCAATGGAGTACACTCCCTCTGGTGGCTTGATTTATCAGCATTCATGCAAAGGCACCAAGAGCAATTAAAACAGACATCGTTTTTTGGTTTGTTTGGAATATTGTGCACTGAGGCACTGTTTTTTTCCACCAAAGATTATGTTAACTTTTGGTGGGTCAGTATAACTATTTTGGAGAAGTTTGGCACTTTTTTTCATAACATGCAGTTACAAAAGAAAGGGAGTTTTTCCATGTGATGCAGTGGGATAATGGACCCAGAAAGTTAATAGAGTAAGTGAGAATAATAACAAAGAATAATGCTTCGTGTGTGAAACTTACTAGGACATGAAAAAAACTCAGAACTGTCTGCTCTGGCCTAACCACATTCTTCTTTTAGCTAGATTCTTTACAGGAGGGGAAGAGGAAATATATTTGCTCTGCTTCCACTGGTTTGGTTGTGTCAGTACACAGAAAGGCTTATGTTTTGCTATTGCTTCTTTTGTCTTCATTTCACTGTACTGCACTGAGAGTTTTTTAATCCTGCTGGCAGGTTGCTTAGAAGCTTGGGCAACATGCTCCCATATCCATATGTTGAAATCAAAATAAAGAGTATACCATCAAAACAAAGACACTGTGAATGTTCCCCATTTGTAATATATGTCTCATTTATCATAAAGGAGAAGAGTTTCTGCCTTATCACATTGTTTGACAGTACCAAAACACTTATCTGTAAAAATAAAGTCTCATACATTCAGAAATAGGCATGCATATCTGAGTCACCAAAACACTTCTTATGGCTAGATTAGGAGTAAGATAAGGATAGATTAGGAGTAAGATCTCATAGCTCATATCTGAATGGTGGATTAAGTCTGCCAGGTACAATAACATGAATGAGCACTGTTACTTTGATATGTGAGAATATTTGGGTGTAAAAGCCTGAAACAGTGAAATGGTGTGACTTTTCTCAAAGTAAAGTGAAACCCATGAACACACTTGACTAAACATGTCAGCTGTGATCAAATGAAAATAATGGCGGTGAAAGATTAGATAATAGCTGTATGATTCATCTTCATGAGTGAATAATACTGAAAGAATTTGGGCAATACTCAGAAATATGGATAAGGAAACACAAAAGGTACACAAAAAGCTTATAACCTTTTAGGAAGGGAAAGCTGAGATACAAGTTGAAATCCAGTTACCAACACCCAAAGCTGCAAGCAAAATAAAATGGATATTTGAAAAAGTTGTTTTTGCTGTTTTGAGAAAAAACTGGGCAATAAGGGGAAGGAAAGACAGAACAAATGTTAATGGGTTCAAGAAAAATTAAAACAATCTACAGACTGTGTCACTTCTCCACAAAACAGGCAACTCTGCTTAAACATTATGTATTCCTGTCACTTATATAAGCATTAGAACGTTTATGGAGCACAAAAGTCTGGCACCACAGGCAGCGGAGAAAACTGTACAATTGCAATTAAGAAACCCAATGCTTCTAATTGATTATCTGCTAGATAAAGTCAGATGTCAGACCAAAGGATTAGTTTCTAGAAACACATACTTCCAATACATAATAATTAAATGTAGCAACACTAGCTGCAGCAAATTTATTTAGTGTTTCTTGCTTTGACTTTGAAAGTCCCTGACACAGAACTATCAATGTAAGGCAAGTAGTTTCCTTTGTTTAAATCTTACTTTCTGTCATGCTGCACTGTTTCTGAAAAACCAAATCATCTTCAAAATGCATGAGAAATTGAAATCATGACATATTCTGTTACTGTTCTAGACCCATATTTTAATACCATTCTATTATTGTTCTATATTTAAAAATAAAATGGTAGCAGTACCTCTTCCGCAAAGTTAGTTTTCTTGTCAAGCATTTCTCGTAATGTCTGAAGAATTTTAATGCAGAGCTTTTCTTCTTTCTCCATCAGCTTCTTTGTGTGATTAATCAACCTTAAAGTAAAATATTAAACCTTAAAGAGCATTGCACGTTGTTACTACGCCATGCTAAAATTTCTTCATGCAAAAATTACTCATCATTATATTTTTCCTTAAGCAAAGGAAATAAAAGTAGACATAAGAAATCATAATTAAAAAGGCAATGGGGCTTTCAAGGTATTATGAGTTTCTTATTACAGTTTGTGCACCTTCTTGCCCATACAGAAAGCAGAATTCTACACCCACTTTTTTCTGAATGCTTCCAGATTAAGATCCGAACTTGCTCCTTTTTTCTTTATTTGAAGGTAACTATGTATTTTCATTAACTTTTATTTAAAGCTAACCAGAATTCATTGTGCTTCTTACGAACTTTAAAAGCTACAACCTTTGTACACTTTCCAATCTCAATGATGGTTGTAATAAATAATTATATAATGAGCAAATTTACTTTATAACGAGTCAACTGGATCCAAAAGGATCCCCAAAGCATTCCTAAAAACTTCACATGGAAACACTCAGAAATGCAGTTCTTTGGCTGAAGCACAGCCACTGTTTACACTCACACAACTTCATGAGATTGTCTCAAGTCAGAAAACAAGGTACATGTTTGCTTCTAGCTAAAACTGTGCCAAGAGTTTGGGTTTTAGTATCCTTAAGCCAATGCCAGAAGAAGCCTTTTTATGTCTGTACAGAGCAAGTCCTAGCATAGCTGCTGTGAAAACAGAAGAAAGGAGGAAATCTGAAGGCCTTGGACAGGTTTCCTTTCTTCAATACCAGTGTTGGCTTATAGTTAATAGAACAGTGTTTGAATTAATGTGTATGATGAACACACAGCAAAGGTGCTGCGGCCACTAATTTACATAGACATTACTGGTCATAAAGCTCAAGCAGGCACCCAAAATAGGCTTGAGAGGGACGAAACAGCATCATCTAAATCTGTTCTGTAACACAGTGAAACTGATTGTATTTAGAGCATTGCTAACTTTGTGTGCTAAAGCCATCTTGGACTCAATAAAAACACCATGTAGGACGTTCCCATTGTTATGTTAACCAAATTCATTAATTGTAAGTCTAAAAATACACAGATCTCAGGTCTGCAGTACTAACAATATTTTTTGAAGTTACATATTTATATCAGGGTTCTTACATTGCTCTGCAAAACATTCCTTGCTGTGCAAGTTAATTAAATCCAACAGAAACCTGCTTACTGCATTATACGTGCCACACTCAGCAGACCTCAACTTGGTTTGATACTGACTTTGAACAGGAGTTTGAGCAGAGGGAATGAGATGGAACAAGCTCCAAATCTAACTTCAGTTTTCCAAACATATGAAGTATATTGTTACAGTGCTATCTCTGCAGAATACGCAAAAAGCCAAGGAACCATGAGAGCTTCCAAATGTGTCAATTTCCCCCACATTAAGTCAGTTGAAATTAGAGTTTCTCAAGGGCAGTGAGGGCAACTCACTTGAGGATTAATAAAAAGTATTGAACAACTCTATTCCAATGCACAAATTGCAAATAAAAGATCTAGTAATTCAGGATCAGGTGGGGTGCCAGTGAAATGTATCTTAAAAAGAGCCACTGCAGTTTAAAATAAAAAGGAAATGGTATATTTGCTTTATTGAAAAAATAAATAAAATAGCCCTGAGCACCCTTCTCCATTATGAAATCCTGAACATTCTACCACAGAAAGTCTAAGTTTCTGCTGTCAGCTTGGAGAAACTTAATAGCAAAAGTAACCCATTAAGAAAACAGAAGTAGGTTGTTCCTGTCAGAATTTTAACAAGCTTCCAACATTCAATTTCTAGGCAGACAAGGCAAGCAATGTTCTCTCTACTCCTCTCCAGACTTCTAGATCTCTGAAAAATATAAAACATGCAGCAAAAGACCTCAATTTAAGATTTCAATACGAACTCAGACTCCTACATGCTTAAGTCACTACTGAAAATTAGAGGGGTCTCTATTGAAAAGTTTAACTTCCAGTTACCTTTTCCAAAGAAGCAAATAGGCCTCTCCTTACACCACTTACTTGGACATGAAAGCACCACATCTTATTCTGGCATCGCTCCCTTCAGGAAAAAGCAGCTCTGGACTATGCAGCACATCAACCAGCACTGAGAATTCAGCCTGCATCATGGGAGTGAACTGCTGCTCCAAGGAGGACACTACATCCTAGGAAATAAAGATGAGTATGATTTACAACTGAAGTCAGCCAAGAAAACTAGAAGAACATTGCTGTGGAGCTGCACAGTACTGCACTTCTTAACCCATACTACAGGAAAGCAACCTCCTTCTCCCCGGTTGCTCCTCAAGCTGGATGAAGAGAGGAAGATGCCCATTACTATCCATCTTGCTGTCTTCTTTTATATTTCTCCCCTGCAATAATGCCTCTAAAACACTTAAGAACATTCAGAATGAGAGGAGGGCCACAAAGATGATCAGAGGGCTAGAGCACCTCCCCCTGAGGAACAGGCTGAGAGAGCTGGGGCTGTTCAGTCTGGAGGACAGGAGGCTCCTTATAGCAGCCTCACAGTACCTAAAGGGGACCTACAGGAAAGCTGGGGAGGGACTTTTTGTAAGGGATATAAAGGGACATATATAAGGAATATGTTTTTATGGTGACAGGATGAGGAGAAATGGCTTTAAACTGGAAGAGGGCAGATTTAGACTAGATATGAGGAAGAAATTCATTACTGTGAGGGTGGTGAGACACTAGAACAGGTCACCCAGTGAGGTTATGGATGCCCCCTCCTTGAAAGCTTGAAGGCCAGGCTGGATGGGGCTTTGAGCAACCTGGTCTAGAGGGAGGTGTCCCTGCCTATAGCAGGGGGTTGGAACTAGGTGATACTAAACATTCCTTTCAACTCAAACCGCTCTATGATTCCATGATGTTTCTGTGATGGTGTGCTGGAAATGCACTGCATTCTGCATACATGATGTTAGCCTATCACCTAAAATGTTGTTTCCTGAGTATGTAGGGCACCTCTACTTATTTGAGTCCTGCTGATTTTTATAAACACCTGATGTCATTTAACCACTACCTTCACAAGATGATTTCCATGTTTTAAGTAACCTCTAGTGAAAGAAGCCTGACATAATGGTTCCTATAAACCAGAGGACCTCCCTCCATACCCCAAAAAAGAACACACGACTGTGACAGGGCAGAAAGGAGATCCTTCTCTGTGGATCACTTTAGGGAACAAAAACAAAGCTCCAACCCCTCTCTTCTGACTTCCGTATGAGCTGAATTCAGATCACAAATCAAAAGTCTCTCAGTGTTGACTTGACTTTGAACAGGCACCAAACAGGAGCCGAGCCATCTGCTTCCACCACCAATAAGTTCAAGGTTCACTGTATTCCAGCACTAAAATGGCACTGAGTGTCTCTGTGGAGTTTTCCACTGCTAACACATCACAGCTACTACCAGCCCAAGCCATTTGCTATTTTGTACCTGTAGTTTTTCTATTATGTTCCTGTAATCCCAGGCAGGCCCACCAAGAGCTTCTTTAAAACGTGGTCCGCTGCGGGCTGACATTCTCCACCCCATGGCTGCCCTCTGCACCATGTTAGAGTGACTCTTCATGAACAAGGTGTTCACCTGGCTGTCCAAATCCACCGGAATTGCAATCCCACGGTTCTTAGCTTTAAGAGAAAGAAAGAAGACATCTAGAGCGAAAAAAACTTCACAGTTTTCTGCAAACCATGGCATGCAAAATCCTGATACTCTAGAAGCTGAGGGGAGGGACTGAGAGTGGGATTTCACTTCGGTAAGTTTTAAAAATAAGGATCAAAACCTAAGCTGGTAGAAATCAGCTGTTACCTAGTTAAAGACAGAGAGCTGAACCACTTAAAATGAGCTGCAAATGGTTTCCAGTATACAGTTTCACAGGCACAGACACTTATTTTTAAAAGACAGATTATTTTTGTTACCAACTCATTAAAAAAAAAAAAATCAGATCCAGAGATACTAACAAGAGTAACAAAAAGAACATGCTGCACAGCTATTTTTTCTGTATTCAGGAGTAAATTCAAAAGTTCTTCATTCTAGCAGACATATGCACAACTTGCTAATTTATCCCATGTGCTGTTTGTTGCTTTCCTGACTATTTTTTCTTGCAAAGACCTTGAGAAACCAAGTGTATACAAATTAAATTTGGAAGACTTCTCTTCTTTTCTCTTCCTACAATTTCCTATACAGCCAGAGTTGTTAAGTCATGAGATTCCTGGACACTACTGCAATATAACTGATAAGCAGATACAATTGGCAAATACAGATCAATAATTCGACTTCTTTTATTTTTTTCTTAGGCTTTGGTGTAAGGTGGGAAGTGATAAAAGAGAGAATAACAGAGAAAAAAAAAACAACCTGGGGGAAGACTTGCTCCAATTTTTACAGAACGTCCACTGTTGAACTCCCACTGCATACAAAGCTGTCATTTGAAAAGGAAGTCCAAAAGACAATGCTAGAAGGTAGCTGCCCTTTCCTTTCTGAATATGTTTGTGTTAACTGTATCTCTCTATTTCACCTGAGATCAGAGTGACATTCTTCTAAGGCTCTGCATGAGTTGTCTGAAATTCGACAAACAAACAAGCGATTGATGCAGCAATACTTCTATTTGAAAGATTAGGTCACATTTAAATGATTAGGTTTTATATTCCATGCCGTTTCATTTAATTTCCAGGGCACAGTTTATGCTTAGTAAAAACTGAGAAATAGTCCTATATGCGGTTCTCTACCATAAACTGGCAATAACTAATTTATTTTTTTTCCTATTGAAATGAGGTGGATTTTTTTTAAAAGCATTGGCCCACATTAAAGTTCTGCACAACATGTCATTTCTCTGAGGCATCTCCCTCCTTCTGCACTGACATGCATGCTTTGCACCGAAGAGGAAGGCATCAAAAATATCGCACCCCTCCCTCCTATTTCCTAAAAAAAATATACAACTTCAGGTCCTGAACTTGTGATGTCAATAGATGACCTTCTTTCCTAAACAGACTGCGCATCTAACCCAACAGGAGTACTTGCAAGCACAAAGTCATGCATACAGCTCTGATGAATGAAGGCTCATGTCTTGCCAAGCACAGTGACTCATGAATCCCAGGCAGAAATTTTCTCTTCCTCTAAACACTATAGTGTAATGACAGGATTTATAATAAACCTAAAAGTGTCTGTGATACCTCAACCCTCAGCTTTAGAGACTACAGCAAGTGTGCTGTCATGTGCATCCTCATTCCCTCAGAACCTCTCACCAGCACACCCTACTCTCTTTGCCTTGCCTCCCGCAAGGTTGTATCCTGTGGCAGGACCAGGCCCTCCACCCGCTGATCAGGATCAACTGCAAAATCCCAGGCCATTTAGAGGGATGTCAGAGAGCTCTAATGCTCTATTTCTAGCTGGTACTTTCTTTTAAATAGTCCGCAGTAGGAAATTAAAGACATTTTTGCTTAGGTCAAGATAGGAAGACATTTCCCAGTAACCACATGCAAATCATCATCACCAGAAGTATGGCAGTTTCAACACTGGCAGTTGAGTTTTCATTCCCACTCTCCATTTGTTTTGAAGGCAAGGTGCTCAATTACCATGAGGAAAATGCTACGTATGGCTGGTCATTATTTCTAATGACTTATTTTTCTATGTTACTTGCCCAGGTTATTTTTCAAAACACATTTGTCCTGTTGCCACTTACATTTTTAAAGGAGTCCATTAAAGTTCTGCCGGTGTGGTTAGGATGCTGTTGCCTATTAATCCAATTTATTGTTTCCTAATGTCAATCACTAGAATGTTATCGGACAACGCATACTTCTCAATTAAGTGATATGTATGCAGAATTCTGATACACCCAGGAATAAATTTAGCAATGGGGAGCACACTGTTCAGAGGAAAACCCAGATTTCTGCAGTCCTACAGATGCCATTTGAAGTTAACAGCTTCCATCAATGTCTGAGCTGCAGTCAAGGACTACGACTGTTCAAAGCGTTGCAGCTAATTAAAACTATCACAAAGAAAACCAGAGAGAGAGAAAAAATATTCCTTTGTTTCGAGCAGTTTTTATATGTATAATTCCATTTGTAATTAAGATCTGTATTAGTTGTCAAAGGGCACCGTTGAAGTCTAAGCTGTAAACAAAGCCTTTGTCTTCTTATTTCTTTGCAGCTTGTAGAAAGTTTATCTTTCATTTGTTTCACATTTCATTATTTAAAACAACATGAAACATATTTTTACATTTTGGAAAGCTGATGAACAAATGTGAGCATAAATATTTATTTTTAATTTAGGTGTTGTTCAAAACGTGTCAATCTCCCTGAAAGCATGAACATAAAATATTTAAAAGCATGTTTATTTTTGTTCCACTTAGAAATACTTTTGGACAGCACTCAAACTTGCAAAGTAGGGTTAGAGCTGGTAGAAGAAGGAATGAGGAGGGGTTAAAATTCTGTTCCTCATTTGAATAGTGAACTGAGGAAAAAAGCATACTCACCATATGCAAACTGGTACCATCGGTACCTAGCAGGATACTTACCACAATGAACTAACACACATCTTCAGCTGGGGCAAAAATCTGCCTTGCAGTGGAGGTCACAGTGCCTGCTTACACATTGTGTCAGCCCCAGCTAGGGCACTCTACACAGGGCTAGTCACACTCTAAATATACTATGCTGTTTTGCCAATGCCAGAATAACTGTGATTTGCTGAAGGTCACTCACAAGAATAGTGGCAATAACTGCATTTTACATATAACATGCAATAACATTTGTTCATGACTGAACAAATGGCACCAGCAGAAATGGTCAACAACAGTGTCCCAAATTCAGGTAGGCCATAGCAAAATGTTCTGCTCCACGCTAGGTGGTTGTGGGCATATTCAATGTCCCATCAGATTTGCCTCTTCTTTTCTGTTTCAACTATGAAAAAGTGGTGTGAGATGGGGACACAAAAGAAAAGGGGAATATTAATGATGAGAATCATTAGCAGCTTAATTCGGGCCTCTCTACAGGCAAGCTGGACTCCACAGAAGTCCCAGTAGCAGACTCCAGCTGCTGAGAAGGGCTCAAACGGTCTGAATACATTGTATTTTGTTAAATTACCTGCATGTACATGTCTTAACAG
Organism: Tetrao urogallus; assembly: GCF_951394365.1. Lineage (NCBI taxonomy): Eukaryota > Metazoa > Chordata > Aves > Galliformes > Phasianidae > Tetrao > Tetrao urogallus. Next base: position 126,697,197 of record NC_136813.1, on the reverse strand, counting down.
AATCAGAGAACATGGAAGGGGAATCCTTACTGATACGCTATCCTTTCATTATGCTGTCTGCCTGAGAGTAGCATCGATTTAATACTAAGGATTTCCAGGAAATGGTCCTTACCTGTAATTTTCCTTAGAAAACTATTCTTCAGAGTAATACATCTTGCTGTAAGGAAGCCTTAAGTTCTCCTTGATATTCTCACCTTGTGCTTTCTAATTTAAAATTTTGCTCCGTTAGCTTTGAATGATACAGTATTTAATACCTTATCAGTGTTTAGTGCATTTTGTGCTACATAAAGCAATCCCTACTGTAGGTTTTGGGGCACACTCACCAGGGTTTCACGGCCTTAGAATTCCTCAAGGAGGAGTGGGACATAGAATTTGGGTCACAAAACCACCATGGCTGCTCTTAGCTGTGAGTCCCTTACTCTCTTTGCATTTTACACCCCTCTTGTACTTGCAGACAGCTATCTCATGTTCTGCCACCTTCCCCAGTTGTCACTTAACAGAGAAATGCATATTTAGTTCAATTAATTTGGCTCCATAAATCAGTCCCTGCAGCTCCTTAATCATTTACTGACTGCTTAACAAATGCATTTGGATGGAGAGACACTAATGCTAGCAACAGCGTGACTTTTTAAGGAAAATAAAAGCTTTGTGTAGACAAGACACAAGCCTGCCAGTCTTGCACCCTTCACTCAGATGTTTTTTTTTCCAGCAGAAAATCTACATTAAAATATTTATCAGTCTGTAAAAAGATCATCATTGAATTTTTCTTGCAATTAGGGAAACACAAACAGTTAAAATAGAATAAAATATGTGTTTCTTCTGAAATGTACTCTTCTTGCTGTCAAAAAAGTAACAACAGGATAATTATCTTATTTGAACTAAAAACCGAAAGTGAAGGTCTAGCTTTTATAAAATAGAAAACTGAAATAGGAAGAGGAACAAAGTATTTTCAAGGCTGAAAAAACTGTTTAAGGAAGTTCATCAGCATGGACATTAAAACAAGAGCAACAATTCCACAGAAGCAAGAAAACGTATCCTAGAATTTATGTTTAATGTTTCCTATGTGTGATCTGACAGGAAAATTGGAAAGGTTGTTAGAGCACATACAGGCATGGTCAAGAAGCATCACAGGAAGTTACTTTTTGATTCTGTACAACCTTAATGGAGGAACAGAGAGTTGAAAACGGAGAATAAACATAACTAGAAAGGACTCAACTAGACCTTCTGACCATTTGTTCTCTCGTTACAGACAACTCACGTTTTTTAATCTTTTTTTTAAAATGTATCAGTCTCCATATAAAACAAAGCTGCATTTATTGCCATATCTCCTCCCATTTTCTCTTGTTGATCATGAACAGCCTTCCAAAGTTAGTTCCAAACCTCTCACTCACAATCTAACTGAACTTAGGTTACTTACAGCCTCACATATTTTAAATAACACTGGTTTTGTATCAGCGCTGTCCTTTAGCTTAAATGTTTCTTCTTTGCCACTGTTGATCTTCCTAAGATAGGAAGATCAATAATAACAATAACAATACAGGTCTTCATTTTGCAAGGAAAATACGTGGAACTCTCATAAAGTCTCCTCCTGTCACATGGTTCTCCATTCCCCTGCTTATCACAATAGTACTTCCTCTGTACTTCCTCTGCCCTCTGTCAGAGTTTTGAACTTTTGAAAAAGTATCTTACAAAATTTGCCTCCTGTTTTGAAGGATTCTTTTGCTTTTTGGTTTTCCTGCGCAAAATCCTAGAGTATGATCTGATAATGAGTAATGTGACTTGGCATGCTAATAGATTTTTTAAAAGGGCTGCCAAGAGAAATAGCCTAACAAAATACGAGTTACTATCTGCCACTGTTTACTCACCTGGAAATTCTAATTATTTCATTATTCCATTATTGGTGGTAATAGCAGTCATACAAATACTACTTAAAATATCCTTTACATGCATGCAGCATCAAAGGGAAGATGCAATTTGCAGAAAATACGAAGGATAAAGCTAACGAATACTACAACAAGAGCACAACACAACATGTAGCTCAGCACACTGAGGTCCTCCAACCTTGTAACAAAAGCAAAAACTCATACTCAGGGGGGAAGGTCTAAGATTAACTTAAGAGGCAAAGGCAGCTTTTTGCAGAGGGCCTGAAAGACAGGTCAGCCATGGAAGAACGAACCTGCTCCCATACCATTTAAGATATACTCAAGATCTTTAGTAGTGAAGACAGGTGACATTCCTTGGTATTACCATATGGAAACATAGCAGATGATTTAAATGACAATCCTTCTGGCCTCAATCTTGAAAAAATTGTAAGATCTAGGATAATGAATTGACTAAAAACAAAATAAACTGTTAGTCTTCTTAGCTCCTCTATTTTCATATGGATCGGGGACCTTTTAAACAAATTTCATTTGTAGCTTCATCTTACTGTCAAAACAGCCATTTTGATCATTCATTTTTGGACTGTATTTTCAAGCAAAAGATCAGTGCTATGTGATAACATAAAAATGCAGAAGTGATTTATGTATCAGGTATTAATTTAGTTAAAGTGATTATCTGCTTCAAAAATTCACATGAACAAGAAGTATTACTATATATATATTATTCTGTAATTATTTTAATTCATGCCAGTGTAAGCAACTGTTTACTAAGCAACAAAAATTCAAGTGTACTGGTATCTTTGTGTTCCAAATCTCTTGGAGTCACAGAAGGGTCTGCTGAAAAATGCAAGCAAGCCTGTATACTTCCTGCTGAACTGGAGGCAAAAAACTGCCTAGAAACAAATATGCAAGTGAAGCTTGAAAAGCTTATGAAGTTTTTCTCTGGTAGTCAGGTGGAGTTGAAGTACCAAGGCTATAAGAAATTAGCTTCTGCAACATATCTTCTTGACCTGTAAGATAATGTACACTCTTACAGTGCTTATAACAAGACAGATCCTAAACTCCTAACACAGTACTTAGATCTACCTGCCAGCAACGTAACTAGTAAGCAATGGGCAGAATGTACATTGCTTAAACTTGCCCCGAAATGGGTCTTTTAAAAGTGCATTATTATATGGATCTTTGATATCTTGGGAAATCTGTGTATGATCTCTCCTCCTGCTGAGACTCATTTCTAAATCCAGGGCTACTACCAAAAAAAAATTTAGAAAATCATGTTTGTTCTTTCAACTCTATACTACATTTATTTTCCATCAAAAGTCTTTCGTCTCTGCTGTAAATCTGTCCAGTACTCTATCTCTCTGATATAGGCAAAATCTTTCTAGAGTGTTTTTTTTAAACCCTGCTGTGAAACATGAAGGCCCTGACATTAAAGCTGTCAGACTCTCAAGTTAAAAAAAAAAAAGAAAGAAAGAAAGAAAAAAAGCAGAAGAGCGTTCACAGATGCCTAGCCAAAATTTCAAAATTCAAACCTAGTCCAAACACTCAGCCAGAAAAAGAAAAAAAAAAAAAAGAAAAAAGAAAAAAAAAAAAAAGGAAAGGAAAGGTTGGCCTATTTGTATTAAGGAAGAAAACCCTGCCTTCTCAAAAAGCCCCATTTTGTGGGGTAGACAAAGAAACTTGGTATACACAATAATTACAAGGGCCTCGATTTTAAAAGCCTTCAGTACCCCCAACTGGGTTTTTCCAAAGCTTTCAGTAGAGCTGAACAGGCCTACTGAATTAGAAAAGCAAGCCATGTTTGGCACCATGCCTGAAAATGCTGAGTATCACATAAGGCTAAAATCTCATCTAGCTAGCAAAACTTTTATGGAAGTGTGTTTGTTAAAATACTCCATTTTCCACCTCACGTCTACCTTGCTCTTTTGGGAAATCCCCCTCAATAATTGCTTTCCAGTCCCTTTTGGTACTGACAGAATAAGAAGCCAAATAAAAAAAATTGTGGTAATTTGCTAATGTGATACAATTGTACAGTGTTCACTATTGGTACCAGTAACGAATCCTTAAGCCATTATAATATGGACAAGGAAATCAACAAACTGCATGCTAAAGTGTGCTTTCAGGGGCCAGCTCCATTGCTGCCAGACCCACGGCACACCAATGTCACTCACAGGCTCCCAGTCCTACTGCTGCTGCTGGTAGCATGGAAGTCATAGAGGAGGACACAGAGTGAGGCCCTTCAATGGTAGCTCAGCTCTACTTCCACATCTGAGAATGCCCAAGACATGGGCGGGATCCCATGAGCACGAAGCCAGAGAAGCAAGAAGGCTGGACAGCACAAAGGCATACTTTAAAAAAATGAACAAACAAACAAGAGCAAACCAACCAACCAACCAACCCACACCATAGACCACTTCCATCAAGGTGATGCACGCTTTTTCCCCATCTGGCTGTTATGGGTACAAATTCAGGTTGGCTGTTTCAGCACTAGGCTCAGCTGACTCTACATATCCTTTTCTCTGTGACCTCTCTGAGATAAAATTTGTTTTCAAGATTTAGTTCCACAGAAATGTAGACATGGAGCTGTCTAGAAGTATCCATAGAGTATAGTTGGTCTCAAAAGCTCTCATCTGCCTTACTTTCTTCCCTCTTTCCTCAGACCCCCAAAGAAAGTAATTTACTGATTACTCCATCCAGAAGTGCCAGAGGGGAGCAAGGAAGTAAGTGTTAAACACACAAAGACTAGAGTTGTCTCCAGTTTTCAAAGTTCTCTTGTCAGATAGATCCATGATTAAATCATTTGCACAACAAAACAACTGAAGGTTGCTAAGTTTTTAGATAACTGCTATTCTCACTCAGACAAAAAGTTAATGAGGTATTTTGACTAAAATGTTAAATTATATCCCTCCAAAGCTATCTCAAGATCTAAATTTAGAGTTGATCACTGCAACATCACAGAAGATGCAGATAGTTAAGGCACCCTTTCATTTTGTTTTATCATTATTTATTAATTTAAAAATTGCATCAACTACAACATTTAGCCAGTTTCTATACAATTCTGCCTTTAATTCGTGCTCAGTGGAACCTTATTCTCTTAGTTCTATAGAAACTATTTTGAATAATCTTTTTTTCCTTTTGTGGCAAACTTTAAAATTATATTCACAGAAATGTAACTTATGAATGAACTTTTAGCAGTCTTATCTACATACAGGTGAAGAATGCTTTGTTTTGTTTTTTATTTTAGGATGGAATCACTCCTGAAGTAGTTTTAAGTCTTTGATTTTAATGTAGTATTTGAATTCATTTCAAAGCATGTAACTTATTGCTGCCCTTGGGACCAAATATGATTTAAGTCTTCATGCCAGTGCAAGCCAATATGCATGTAACAGCAGTAAATGCATAGGCCTGATGGTGAAGAGAAAGCAGAGAAGCTATGGAGTTAGAGAATTCTGTTTTCCACCCCCAACTCACTGAGGGGACAAACCCAGGGGAAAAAAAAAGATGGTGTTCTCTGTTAATTCCTAAGTGTCACTGTTTACAACATTACAGCACGACTAGAAATGTCCAGATATTCTCATACTCACAAGTTTCGGTTATGTTTTAATACCATAACTATCTTGAGTAAATATAATTCATTTACCAAACTCACTTCTCTGGCTGACAGGTTCACCCCCTATTTGATGGAATAGATTTGAAAGCATTATAAAATGTGTCAGAATTTAACCTTAAAGTGGGATTTCTTAAATTACTACTGGCAGAACTACACGGTGCTATAATCAGAGAACTAAAACAAAAACATAAACATTCAACCTCAGGTAAGTCAGATCTTAAAACACAGAGAACAACAATGAAGGCAGAACTTGGCACCTACCCACTTCAGCCAGTGTTTTGATACATGACTCCACTGAGGCTTTCTGAGTTGGGTTTGGCCAGGTACAGTTGTAAATTCTAAAAGCAGACTGCAATAGCTGAATAAAAACAGGTTGATGTGTCTAAAATCAAAAAGATAAACATGGAAGTTTATACTTTAAAATGTCCTCACAACTGTCCTAAGGTTTGACACAACATAAATCTCATGTGTGGGGTTTTTTTTAGCTTGTACACTTAAATTAAATTAAATTAAATTAAATTCTCTTTGCACTTCAGGACAGGAGAGAATGCAAACCAATTCTGCACCCCGACAGAGGCCAAAGCATGTAATCTGCCACCAGATTACCACTGATATTAAGCACAGTACAGAGCAGAAGGACTGAGAAATCTTCCTGGTTCTCAGGTGTATGTACATTTGTCACAGAACACAGTGTTTTTTTGTATAAGCAACTAGATAAACCTTTATTCTGCAAAGATAACCTGTCCAGTGAATCCACAAGAGCCAGCGTTGAGCTGTCTGCTGGTCAGAGATGTAAAGAGTAAAAATGAAGAGTAAGTGATTTGAAGTGAAATTAAGCTGCCAGCCAGTGGCATGAGAAGGGAGAGAGAAATTAGAGAAGGATACAAAGGTACAGGATTCCTATGTCATTAGCAGAAGGTATCTCATTAATGGGCTGAATTACATATTGGTCTGTCTCTCTTTTTCTTACCTGGAGGCTGGTGCTGTTATCTGAAAACGGAGAATTGAAGAAGCCACTCACAATGCTCATTACAGGCTCAGTGACATATTTCTCCAGAGATGTGTCTGCGTGTTTGCGATCCGTGGTGGTGTTACAAACCTACAGGAAAGAAGGAGGAAACAATGAGATTTAGAACTTTTAAGTAAGCAAACTATGCTACATAGTATTTATTACAACCCATGTAATAATATTTATTCTTAGTACGGATTTTATGGAAAAATCTATCAGAGATAACTATCTTACAAGTTTGAGATGTATTTGGTATAGCTTATCTCCCTTCTCGAAGATCCACGCTGTATTTTAAATCTCCTCTTCTGAACTAGTTCTTTCTGGTTGGCTGTCTGTTCTTTCCACGAAAAAAAAAATCAGCACACTGCATACCACCTGCATATTTAGACAGATTCAAGAAGAAAATGAACGTTCCCTCCTATTCCCTACCTATTGGAGGTAAGTTGGAAGAGGTTTTAGAGATACAGATTGAAACAAACCCATTAGGTTAGAAAGATTTCAGGTAATGTTTATCTTCTTGCCACATTCAACACAAACGAGTGGCAAGGGTGAAGCTCATATGCAAAAAATAAATGTTTAAAAGGAGGGAAAGAGAAGAAAATAGCATAGACAATACTAACAGCCTTCCAGATTTCAAGCAGACAACATTAATTAAGAAAGCCACATGAGGAAAATAGAAAAGACAACCTAAAAACAATGAAAGAAGAGAACGGATAGCACTGGGACAATTTTGGAGCACAGAAAGATGATTAAATTGTAGGAGGATATGGGCAGATTTGTAGAAGTGATTCCTAAATACACTCTTTGGTACAATATTAAAAGTTTGTTGCTGCATAAAGATGTCAAGTTTAAAGAACGGAAAACATTACTGGGATGGTACATACGTGCTTCAGTATTTCTTCTCTCTTTTTTTTTTCCCCTCAACATTTTTGAACATCTATACAGAGTTATTTTTACTTTGCATATGTCAGTCCAAACTGTACTAAAAGAAGTGCTAAAAGGAGTCTACACAAAGCAAGTCAGGGTGAGAAAGGCAGGACTGGACAAACAAGGCGTACATATCATACTCATCCTACCTCTTCATTAGCCTTCAAATAAGCAGTTCTAGTCAGGTTTAAAAAGAAATGAAAGGCAAAATTATTCTTTTTCACCAATGCAAGCCACAGGCTTCTGCAACGTTCTAGAGAATCTATGCAAGAACAGAATTTATTTTGTTTACAGACTTCTGGGGTAACCTTCAAACTATCTGAGCTTTTAACACAAAATCATGAATCTGCACGGTATGTACTTATCATTACATCACCTTATGGATGGGGAACGGAAGTCCAGAGAAGCTGAGTGAATTGCTTAAGGTCACAAAGAAAAATGGGTGGCAGAACTAGAGACATAATACACAGCACCTGAATCTCACACAGGGCAAATACACCCTCTAATTACGCTGTGCCACTGTGACACTTGGACACCACAAGATAGCAATTTCACCAGCAGCACTTCAAGGAAGGTTACTGATGTGACATCTAAAAGCACCCATGTGCAGTGCAAGATATGGCTCACAAAAGTGCAAGATACAGCAAAACAAAAGCAGTGTCATATAGCAGGCAGAGAAATAATCAAAGATAACTTGAGAGCTGCAAGAATTAGGCACCTGGAGGAGCTTTGCTTGTCTGTTTTTCTAAAATGTGTCAGAAAAACAAGTCATGCCTCCACGTAGTGCAATCTTATCACTTCAGGAAAGGAAAGATTTTGGTCAGAGAACCAACAGTGGCTAAAATGGAACAGTAAACATTTCAACCCTCCAGTTTGAGGAGAGTATGACACCTCCTCTTCTGTGGCCCTCGTGGAGGTATAATATTGAGATATATAATCAAAACTTAGTTGGGAAAAAAAATAAAAATATCATAGAACTGAAAACTTCTTGGTATTCTTCTGCTTTTAATTAATCTGCATGGCAATTCTGACGGAGGCTGAGTATTTGTTATCCCAACGGGAAGACAGAGCTGTGCAGCACTAGCATGGAGAATTTAGAAATCACCAAACCTCAATTCCAAAATGCTGTTAAGCTTTTCCTTCACTTGTCTAAAAGTGAATAAGCATGGCAGAGCCATATGGGGAGATACCACTCTGCTTAAACACAGGTCTGAAACATTCCCATCTCAGAAGGACTTTGAAAATTCTCTTATCTGCTCTTATCCCTCTGCCCTTCTGGGGACTGAAAGATGTTTCTCTGTGGAAGAAGAAACCTGAAATGCGTGAAATGGAGATGAAGATTGAGAAAGCAGTGTTTAAAAACCTCTTAAGAGACTTTGGGACCAAAACTCACATGAATAATATTTCAAAAATTCTGCAGGAGAAAGTCACGATGACTTCACAGCTGTCAGATCTCAGCTGTTTTTAATCCTGCTCAGAATACAGCTGCTGACTTACAGAATGAGCCACCTGTGGGAAAGGGAAGCCTTTCCTGGAGCTGCACCCACCTGCTCAGTGATGCGCTCTCAGTCATACACGGGAGAAAGTAGGTTGGCAGAAACAGCAGAAAAAGGTGTCTTTGAAAGAGCAATTGCTTTTGGCAAATGGAATTTAATACACACATCTGCCAACTGCCTGTTTTGCAAGGTATCACAGTGTTGAAAAAGAATGACAGTTGAGGACTAAATATTTCCTTCTTTGGTCTAGCAACAGATAAAAAAAAAAAAGGTTTCTTTTTTCCTTATTTCTTTTTTCAGGTTGAAGGAATTCAACCTGAGGATAACACTCTCCATCTTTCACCTTAGTGCTCTCTAATGACAGACTCAGACTCAAAGCTCACAAACTCACCCAGTGACAGGCATTTGTAGCAGCTAAAAGGAAAGCATTTCCCCTTCCCCCACGCAAAAGCATCTCTTTTAGCTCACTGCAACACGGAGGATCAAAGGGCTCTTTTTCTAAATGCTTTGAAAGGTATTGTAACATCTTTCATGAAGCTGACAGCATTCTAACCGTCCTGATAGCTACATAAAGCTGATGTATTTATAACTCAGAGGCTCAGCCTGGAACCCAGAAAGCCAAATACGCTCAATAACATAGAAGATACAGCTACGCATGGGGCCTGGCAGAAGAGCAGAACATGCAAAAGCATTTTGGATATGTTCTTTTACTTGTTTTCACTGATAATCTTAATAAAAAGGGCTAATTAGGCACTTGCCCTAAGGACTTTTCAGGAGAGCAAAAAAAACCTGCATTTTGCCATTTGGAGAAAAAGGCACACACACAAAATATAGCATTAACAAAACACTCAATATTCACCTCTGAAGACCTGGAGCCAAATTTGTCCTATTAGCAAATGAGAACAAGTTCAAGGCTCACCAGCATCAGGATAACTCCAAATCACATGGCAGCATGTCTCCAGGCTCACAAAGTGAACAGTGGGCAGAGTCCCTTCTCTGCATGCATCTGCTTTAAGCCAACAGGCCAGGAAAACTGATCGTGTCAAATAGTTGGGGAGGGGAGTCTCGTCAGAAGGTCAGTACCATGATATATCAGAAAAGTGCAACCCAGAAAAGGATTTAAAGCAAGAGAAAATACTTCTTGGTGAAAAACAGTAAGGTTAAAAACTGGAATTGTGCTCCAAGAAGGTTCCTGATCTTAATTTGCAAATGAAGTGGGTATGTCCGGAAGGGCTTTTCAGCTAAGCAACAAGGCAAACAGCAAGAAAACTGAACTTGTAGAGGTCTCTTTACTGCTGAAAACAGCTACCATCAAAAAAGAACACAAATATTCCTATGTTAACCTGTGCCCAGAAAAGGGCAAAAATAAAAACATTTATAAGTTTTCTGTTTCACAGAAAAATGAACAGGCCCCTGTGCCTATCACACAGCACAAGTCTCAGCACTCATTCTTCCTTTGGCCATAAATCATTGTGACTATGAGTATGGTATTTTCTCCCAGTAGGTTTCAAAGAAATGATTTTGTGGCACACTATTACTCTGGTGTAAATGTTTGCTGCAGGACTGAATCGAGATTCTTTTTCCTTTTCTTCTCTAATTTCAACAAAATGAAAGATGCAAGGAGTGAGAACTTGATGGATTATGAAATGCAATGGACCACGGACAGGGAAAGGATAGACATGCACTATGAGAACATGCTCCATAACACTTTCAAATTACTGGCTGGCAGTCAAATATTGGCCACCAGCACAAAAAAAAAACCAAACACCTGTGTTTCTACTTCCTGAGAAAGAGCAACTCCTTTAATAGACATCAATATCAGGCTCTTACAAGAAATACTACCCGCTAGAAAAAGGATAGGTATTGCAAGCTGTACTCATTATTTCACACTAAATTCTCCTCCTGGTTCCACTATGGCATGCTATTTTTCCGGAAGTAATAAGCTTCCCAGTTATATTTCTTCCAAAATATCAGGAGAGGAAAACTGAATATCACTTACGTCACTTATGACTTGAAACTTGATGCAACTCTATCTGGTGACCACTGATGGAACCCATGGCAACAGCATGGAGCTGTAACAGGGAGGGGTCAGGTTGGCTATCACGAGAAGACTCTTCACCAGAGGGCGCTGGGCACTGGAAAAGGCTCTCCAGGGCAGTGGCACCCAGCTGGCCAGAGTTCAAGAACCGTCTGGACAATGCCCTCAGACATATGGTCTGATTTTTGTGTAGTCACGTGCGGAGCCTGGAGTTGGACTTTGGAAATTCTACGATGCTGTGATTCTAGGGAATCGAATGCCTACACTACCAACTATGTCCCATCACCTTGAAGCTGATCATTTATACACTAATTAGTATTCTGAAAAAGTAGAGCTCTACACCTGCCTTTTGCAGCAGTGAGAATGTAGTGACAGCAGAATAAAAGACCAAGAAAAAAAAAAAAAGGCCAAGGTTAAATTAAAGAAGAAACAGGAGACAAAGAATTTCTTTATCCTTGATTCTCTCTATACTAAGAGAGTAAAGCTAGGAGATTACAGATGTGGCTGTTTGTTTTAATTACCACCATAATCACAAGTAATGCACACTCCCAGTAGAAGGACAAAATGTTTTCAACCCTGTTTCTTGTGTATCAAACCCACACATCCAATTTGTTTTTCTGGAAGTAAAGAGAAAGGGACATGTGCCCAAGGTGCCCTTCTAGACAAAGAAGACCATTAGCAATTAGCAGGTTAAATGATGACAGATAAAATAAAATAGAAATGATGATCTGTTAAAAATATATTTATATTCAACTTTGAAAAAGCAGTGGATAAAATTAAGGAAATTCACACAAAGTTCAGTTGTCATCCCTGACTATACTGCAACATACGATACCTCATGAAACTTACCCTTGCCATATCAACAAGAAAGTTCTCAAATAACTTCCAAATGTGGTTACTGGCATAGATTTCTTTCATTTCCACCTCAGTGTCCACGTAACAGTGGTTAACAAAATTAACATAGGCAATTTTCACCTGCAGGATGAGCAAATACAGAAACAATATGAAACAGAACAACAGAAGCCATTAACATACCTATTTTCTGTAAGAATACTGAATGAATAAGATCATCCTTCCAATTCTAAGAAATGCCAATAACAGTAACACTGTATGTTTGGTTCTAAAGATTTAAGAGATAAGCGCGGCAACAAATACACTAATGTACTTACTGAAAGACCACGTTAAGAAAAATAGAGATGTTCTCCAAAACTCTAATACCAATTCCCCCACAAAGCAATAATAACATTATTAATTTAACAGTTAATAACTGATATTAAAATGACATTCAGAATACAATGGTCTGGTTCAAAAATCAGGAACTGCCAAAATGGAAGACACCCATGTATTAATCAGCTGATCCTTGCGGGCTGATGCCTTGTGACAGGCCTGACAAATATCAAAAAAGGTCTTTAACAGAGATGAGACCACAATCCCTATTTTCTGACAATCCTATGCAGCGCTAATATTCAGAGTAGGTACAACTCAGACCTAAATGAAAGAGAAAGCTTTTGCAGCGCTGTGATTACTGCCACAGCAGTGCAGGACTTCACTCCTCTCCTGTACTAAAAGCCTGTGCCAGCACATCATAAAAATGGATATCCAGTGACTGAAATGTACGTATTAAATACAGACTTTGACATGGTCAAAGGAGAAGAGATGGTCGCAGTTTAAAGAGGTCAGGAGAAAACTCTTAGATGTAAGTCTTTTAGGTTTCATTTGTTTGGGTTTTTTTAATTAGCAGCTGTTAACGTCAACATTAGGAGGAACCATTTGAGCAAACATTCTACTTTATAAGAAAAGAATCAGTTGATCACAAGGTGACTTTCTTATGGGACAGAGGAATTATATACTTCAGCAAGGCCTAGCTGCATTGATACGAAACCCATGCCTCCAACAGCCTATAGAAATCCTCCTGACCAATATGCAAGGCCGGAACAAGGTCCTGCATAGACTGTAAGAAGACTTATTTTGATCACATCAAATTTGGTGCAAGCATTACCATTCTCATCAGCATGAAGTATTACAGTTCTACTGAGCCATTACTGGTACTATCTGCAGAATTAGGCCTGTATATGAAGCGAAAAAGGGTATTTGCCAGACTGGAACTGAATTTAATAAAACAAGACTTCACCCAAAACTCCCAGTGACTTCAACATGGATAGAATGTTACTCTAGAATTTCCAACAGTTCAAAGCAGAGGAAAAATATTAGCCTGACAAATCACTTAGCTTACTCTTTGCCACTAACAGCCAGAAGTTTAGCAGGGGACTAAATTCTAACAGTAGCTGGACAAACCCACAAAAACAACAACAAAAAATTCTCCCGATCCAGAAATGACTAACAGCAGGCAGCAAAAGGGACAGTTTTCTACTTAAAAAAATATTAACAATCCTTTCTCATTTATTTACCTCCACAAGTGACACCTGCTTCAAGCCTCTTTTCTGCGTAAATACTCAACTTTTCAGGATATTAGAAACAGCAAAATATTTCTGTGTTTCTAAAAATTGTAATTCTGCTCCATCATTCAGTGAGTCTTACCTCAGGTATGCAGTCATCATGGGTCACCACTCTCACTATATCATCCAGTGGCAGGAGTGAATTGCACTTGATCTCTGTATATACATTCTTTCCTTCTGTACAAGCTGCTAGCAATTCCACTAGAGTGATGTGATACGCTAAGGGTCCACTCTCGTCTGCTCGATCTCGCTCTGAACACATCATTTGGAGTAGAACTGGAAATGATGCTCTATCGTTGTAGAATATCAGCACATCTTCACCCCCATTTATCAGCTGAAAAAGATACCACAACACTTTAAGAACCCTGCACTGCAATCATTTTCTTAATTACTTTGCTCTACCTTTAAGCACACAACAATTCTCTAGCTAGGGAGCCCCTCCCCCACAAAATAAAAAATTAGTCTGATGCTTACAAAATGCACATGTCAAAACAATGGCCAAGGCAAACTGCTCTTATCTGTAAGTGTAAATCTGGAATAAATCACCAAGGAATGAGTTCATGCAAAGTGAACTCGAAGTTTAATCTCTATGTAGCTCTCTGTTTACCTAAGACATTAGGCTTTCATTGTTATTCCCACCATCTCAGTGTCTGTTTGAAGTTAGTTAATTACTCTTATATCCTATTGTAAGGCCAGGATGCATTATTATCCTTATTCTACAAGGTACTTGAGGTACAAAGATATTACAGAAAAAGCCTGTGGCTCACCCAGAATTTACCTAATCTGAAACAAAGAACAACTCTTCCTAACCTGTGGAAATCTGGCAGATGAGTCTCGACACTGTCACTGTCATTCCAGCACTTCCACTTATCAACGAACTGGTGTATGTGAAAAATATTTGAATTTACTACAGGTACATTGCTCATCTCAAGAGTATCCAGAGCAGAGATGGATGCTGGCAGCTACATCTCAGCAGATCTCATGGAAAAGTTTTCTTCTCATATGGTTTTGAACATATCCCCCAAACACATACATAGAATATGCCTACTGCCAGTGCTACTCTGTGAGCTTGGACAAGACAGCAGACCTGTCTTCTCTTCATCACTTTCCTTTCAAGCATAGTTCACTCTTAATGGAAGTGAAAATAAGTTCCCATAAACCCTTTTTAGTGCAGAATACAAATTGGAAGCACAACAGCCACATGTATTTTGTGAACAAGGCATATGACATTGTCTGCATGTGACATGAAATCATAGCTTACTGAATTCAAGGGTAGAAGTAAAGACTGGTGGAGCTGTAAAGAAATAGCAAAGTAGCACGAGAAGGAATGAAAGCTAGTCTCCCAGAGGAGCTGAAAAGTAACAAAATTCAGAAAAAAATTCATTACATTTTTCCAGTGTTTCAAATTGTGATTTCCTCTCTGCTTGATTATTTTTACTTTGATAACTGTGTAGATTGAATTCTGAATTCAGTCACTACTTCTTTTCCTATTTCTCCTTTTTATTCTTTCATTTTTAAAATGTTTACAATCAGACTTTTCAAAATAGATATTTTCTGGACACTGAACAGAGGAAACGTTTAAAAGGACAAATGCTTGGAAGGGAAGAATGAGACAATATGGCAATTCAGAAGTCATACATTTCACTACTCTCAATGACAAAGAGGACAATAGGGAAAATATGAGTATTCAAAATGTTGGAAAGTTGACATTTTTAATGCTGATATCTAGAATACTACACTCTTAAGACACTTCAAATACAAAATTCTTAAGAAAATCCACACCTAGCCCTCTGAGAAGGTATGTACTGTGTAATTTCCCATTAGGTTGACCACTACATTCCCATAATTATTTTCCTCTTATGAATGTTTTGCAAAGATGAATGACAAGATTCTTTTTTTTCAATCTTACATCAAATCCACATACATCTGTTCCAGTGCTGCTGATAAAAGGGCAAGTCAAAAGGATCCCTTGTCCTTTTACGTACCTATCACTGATGAATGAGGAAGGAATACCACAAGGCATTAGATTGTGAAAAGTGATTCTGTATGTCATGTTTGCCACATACTGACTGTGATGAACCACAAATCAAATCAGATGATATTGCATAAGCATGGGAAGAGCTAAGGGGACAAAGTAAATGCAAGGCAAGAAGATATTAGTGTATTTCCCCAATTTATCCATTTTTAATGGTGACTTGCAAAGGAAACCCACTGACCTGTACAGAGAATATGATTTCACTAAAAACAGAAAAGGAAGAGAAGTATCACAAGAATCACAAGAATCACAAGGTTGGAAACGACCTATAAGATCAGCCAGTCCAACCGTCTCCTCATCACCATTGCCACCACTAGTACTAAACCATATCACGCAGCACATCATCCAGGCGCCTCTTGAACACTGCCAGGGACAGTGACTCCACCACCTCCCTGGGCAGCCATTCCAGTGCCTGACCACTCTCTGAGAGAAGAAGTTCTTCCTTATGTCCAACCTGAACCTCCTCTGGTATAACTTACGGCCATTGCCCCGTGTCCCGCTCGTTGCCTGGGAGAAGAGGCCAAATCCCTCTTCACCACAACCTCCCTTCAGGAGGTTGTACAGTGCAATGAGGTCTCCCCTGAGCCTTCTCTTCTCCAGACTGAACAATCCCAGCTCCCTCAGCCGCTCCTCATAAGGATTGTGCTCCAGACCCCTCACCAGTTTTGTTGCCCTTCTCTGAACACGCTCCAGGATCTCAACATCTTTCCTGTACTGAGGGGCCCAAAACTGAACACAATACTCGAGATGCAGCCTCACCAGTGCTGAGTACAGGGGGATGATCACCTCCCTGCTTCTGCTGGCCACACTATTTCTGATGCAGGCCAGTATGCCGTTGGCCCTCTTGGCCACCTGAGCACACTGTCGGCTCATGTTCAGCCGAGCATCAACCAACACCCCCAGGTCCTTCTCTTCTTCACACTCATCCAGCCACTCATCCCCAAGCCTGTAACGCTGCATGGGGTTGTTACGGCCAAAATGGAGGACCCGACACTTGGCCTTGTTGAACCTCATCCCATTCACCTCAGCCCAGCAGTTCAGCCTGTCTAAATCCCTCTGAAGGGCCTCCCTACCCTCAGGCAGTATCTGGCATTAACCAGGTGAAGTTGTTACTGAGTTCAGTGAACTCAATGATGGTGGGCAAAAACAAACAAACAAACAAAACAAATCAAAGTAGTAAAAACACATTTTCTTCCACTAAAGTATATTTTAAAGGAGTTAAGAATTCTATTAAAGTATAATCAATGGTGGACAGCATCAAAGGAGTTGCTGATGCTCTGCAATGTATCATTCCGAAACACCACAGATAATAAAAAATTCTGCTACCACACTGATTTGCTTCAAAAGTAAACTCTGCTTTCTCTTTTGTAATAATCTTTGCACTGGCAGGCAGCTTTTTGTTCCAGGAACCTTGAAGCATGCTTGTAATGATAAAAAGTGCCCTAATGGACATCTCAGGTAGGTAAAGTTCAGTAGCACTCTGGGGACATAGGGACAGGTGAATGAGCCAGACTGGGACTTAAGTCCCAGTAAGTGTATCTTACGATGAAAAGTACTCTTTCCAATGATCTGTGTGCATGTGCTAAAACATGTAAATATGATTAGTTTATCCCTTACTCCCACTAAACAGGAATAAGATAAAATTCTCAGGGGTAAAAGAAAACACAGGAGCAGGCATGTTGCATATTCACTCTATCTTGTCTTATAGTAAATTGTTTACACACCCCATCTGGAGGCACAGAAAAGTTACACTGCTTGTTTAAGGTCACAAAGTACGTCTCAACTGTTTGCTTACAAATAGTCCTGGATTCATCTCAGTTTCAACCACTAGGCTACACTGTTTATTACACTGCAATGCCATTCACGCACCATTCAAATTTCACTATTGGTATTCTTTTCTAACAAATCATAATTGTTAAACTGTAATTCCCTGCTTTTTTTTTTAAGCAAGTCATCACTGCATGCACCTTTACAGGCTGGGGGCTGATCTTCTGAAATGGAGCTCTGCAGAGAAGGATCTGGTTGTTGTGGTGGACGACAGATTGGCCATGAGCCAGCAGTGTACCCTTGTGGCCAAGAAGCCAATGGGATCCTGGGTTTCATTAAAAATAGTCAAGGGAGGTGATTCTCCCCCTCTACTCTGCCCTGGTCAGGCCACATCTGAAAAACTTTGTAAAGGTCTGGGATCCTTGGTTCAAAAAAGGAAGGCATATCCTGGAGAGAGTCTAGTGGGAGGATATAAAGATTATTAGGAGGTTGGAGCACCTCCCTCCCGAGGAAAGACTAAGAGACCTAGGACAGTTCAGGATAAAGAAGAAAAGATGGAGGGGTCGGATCTCATCACAGTTTACAAACATTTAAGTTGGAGAAGTCAAATGGATGGGGTCAGGCTCTTTTCTGTGCTGTGCAGCAACAGAACAAGGAATAAATGACAAAAACTGCAACACAGGAAGTCCTATACAAACATGAGGAAGAACTTGTTTACTGTGAGAGTGACAGAGCTCTGGAACAGGCTGCCCAGAAAGGTTGTGTAGTCTCCTATATTTAGAACCTGCCTGGACGTTTTCCTGTGTAAACTACTGTAGGGAACCTGCTTTAGCTGGGGCTTGGACTCGATCTCCAGAAGTGCCTTCCAACCCCTACCATTCTGTGATTCTATGATTTCACTCTCTTCAGTAAAAATAACAGTGTTTCCCATACCAAATCCTTTCAAAAACATGATTTAAATGTCATACCCAACTTCATTTCATTGTTCATCATGCGGTCAATTTGAAAATGCAGTATAACAATTTATGTTTCTGCTCTTACATATCGGTAACAAAATGCATTTAATTGAAGAAAGTCTCAAAACTGTGTTTGATCAGAAAGTAAAAATCCATAAGAAGCTAAGGTGAATGGGGAAATATCGAAAAGCATTAGGGCACAAGAACAATCTGAATTATGTAAATCAAAGGCTTGTAATTGAGATTACATTTTAAAACACTTCAGTCAAATTGAAAAGGTTGAGGTAGATTTCATTAAAGGTTATCCATGTAAGCCAAAGCTTTATTTTCTCAATTAGAAGTTTTTCTTCTTTGTTGCTATGGAATTAAATTTTTTCAGGTTTTAGTTCTATTCGTACCACAACTAAAGCTTCTTTCTGTTTTCTTTCTGAAGATGCACTTCGAAAACGCAAATGAACTTTGAAAGAAAAGAAAAATGTTTGTTACTGTGATCTTATCTGGGCTTTTGACCATATTCTATTTTACCCACTAACTCACTGAGCTTTTAAAATAATTACAATTAAATGCATGAGTGTCTGCAAGTCAAAGATCTCATTTATCATGCACACTATACATGTAATACTATTTGCAGAGAAGTCAATTAAGTATTTTGTTAATAACATAATTGGCATTAAGATACGTCCACAAACTACTCTGTGGAATTTACCAGGTCAAACTCTACATTTATCTATTTAGAGTAGCTCTACAAACTCTAGCAGAAATGCTCCAGAATTACAGCATTGTAAACAAAAGCAGAAAGTAGGAGGAAGGGTCTTTACATGGTTACATAGTTAAAAAAGTGGTCTACAACACTACTTAGATAAATCCATTGGGAAAAGAGCATACTATGGGGCAAAACCATACCAGAATATGCAAGACAGATTTGTACATGGGATCCTAACGTACACCACAGGAAAATAAAGGTTTATGTTACTCAGATTTATGTTACATCTTTTACATACAGACATATTGTTATCAATATGATAACACCCATGTTTTCTTTCTAGTAACTACACAGATGGCCCTATAAAATTAGACTAAATTCCCTGAAAGACTGAATTGCTAAAATATTACTTATGGTACTATTTAAAATTCTAAAGCTACAATGGCATTGTATCCCACTGGTAATAAGAGTGGAGAAAGCAATCTCAGAACGCTAGTGTGTTAAAAACGTGTGAACAACCAACATGCAAACTATTAACCTACCTCTGTCATTACCATGTCCTGGCATTTTTTCACATATTTGCCATCTGCTTTTACAATGGTCTGCAGGAAACGCAGGTATTCCACATGACGGCCGTGGGTCTCAATGCAGTGTACAAAGTGCTGTACCACTCTTTCACTAATTTCATTACAAAGAAGGTAATTATTCATGAAGATATGCCGCATGGTTTCAGCTTCCAGAAGCTAAGAAATAAAAACAGCAGATTTATTTTGAGATTGAAAGATTCACAAGACTGTAGGCTAGAGAAAGGCACAGCAGTAAATGATGACTGGAAGAATCCAGTGCCCACCAGCCCAGAGATAAACAAGTAACTTTAAGGTTACTTCAATTTCTGGATTTTACGATGGCATTTCTCTACCTTTTCCTAGGACTACAAAATGGTCCTAAGGTAGACATTAACAAAACGTATGCTCATGTGGAAGGTGAAGACACACTCGTAACGCACTATACACTGCCAGAGCACTCCATAGGGACTTCGGTATTCAAGACAACTGAGACCACATTGATACTATTAATACTATTAAACTTGGCATAGAGATCCTTCAGAAAGTTGCTTACTTACTTCTGGCATCCTCTATGGTTGATAGAAGAAGGCATTTCTAGCACATGAATCAATGCACATCTAGCCTGATCCCTCTCTGATAGCATATCTCTTTCCACATGAATTACAGAAGGACCTTAAGGTTATTTTTCTATCAGTGAATAGAATTCTTTAATAAAAGCAGATCGCTATTAAGAAAGAGATACTGCTAAAAACCCAGTAGCCAGACTGTATACATTCTGGAAGCTTTTCCTTCAAACTTCTCCAAAGTCAAGTGTGCTCCTGGAGCACACTTTTATGTTTGGCATCATTTGAAAAGACGATTGTGCCACAATATGAACAAAAGCACAGTAACTGAGCTGACTGGAAGATCAGCTTCAAAAGAAAAAATGTGTTAGAGAAAATAGGGTCCATACTTGGTACTTGAACTTACTATGAATGCTGGATAGGACGAAATCTGAGATCCAGTGACCCCGTGGAAAAGCCTGCACCCTTCACTAACTCCATAAATAAATAAATAAATAAATAAACAAATAAACACTTCCTTCAGTAATGTGGAGAGGTCAGAGGTTAACTGTACTAATATTCACACTCTTTCTAAAAAAAAAACATATTATGCTCAGCTGTTCTGCCACTGAAAGAAGTGTCATTTTATACGTCTTAGTTGTAAACACAGACATATATAAAGAGTTGGACTCTGACAAAGAGGTCTAATGCCAAGACTGATTAATAAAGGGAAAAAAATTATATTAGTTGAATCAAATGGAATCACCATTGACAAAAACATGTCAGGTTTTGTTACCATACAAGCCTCATGAAAGCATAATCACAGCATTTTCTTCCCTGACTTACAGTCCAGATGCGAGTGAGTTAGGAAGAATGAGTTTTAACTCATCCTCACAAATTA
Organism: Tetrao urogallus; assembly: GCF_951394365.1. Classification (NCBI taxonomy): domain Eukaryota; kingdom Metazoa; phylum Chordata; class Aves; order Galliformes; family Phasianidae; genus Tetrao; species Tetrao urogallus. The sequence goes on along the minus strand of NC_136813.1, from coordinate 126,676,311 downwards.
TCATCGTCAAGCTACACAAGATGCGATGATGCAACCCATGTTAATAGATACTACCAGTAAATCCCATAGGTAACACTGTTTTATACTTTAAAAACAGCAACATTAAAAGCAATGACTTAAAGAGCAATAATAAAGGAGAAAAGATAGGAAAGAAAAGAGGAAGCAGAGAAGGCATAATTTAATAAAATTATTTACTTAGCACTGTCACTTTTCACTGATTCTATATTTTATTTAAAATGACATACTTACCCCTGGAGTTAGGAATAAATTGAGATTTTTATGGAGGAGAACTTGATTCTGAGGATTTCCTCGGCAGAAATTCTGAAGAAAAGTATGGGCTAGATTCATAACTTCATTCATCTTTTCATCACTCTGGAGAAAGAATTGAAGAATGCTTCAGCTGGACATACCTAAACACACATTACATATCTGCACTATATGAATTCAAGATGGAACAAACCTGAGCCTATACAGGGTAGGAATTCTCCCTCTGGAAAAAGCAACTTATCCAGTTTCCTTTACAGTCCATTAACATTGTACCTTACTGTGAAGCTACTTGACCATAGGGAGACATAGGTAATAGCACAAACACTAAAGTTTCTAATTCTTTCCATCCAGTTTTCTTAGCCTCTGGTCTCATGGCTTAGTCTGCAGTTACTGTTCTTTTACAAATTTCTGGAGGAACTGTGGGGTTTCTTTTTGTTGCTGTAATAATTGCAAGACGTTAAAGATACTGAACTTAAAGCATGGTTTCCTAGTGCAGGTTTATCATTTCCTAATTTTAAAAAAAAGTGGTAAATGGCTTGATATTCAAAAGCACTCACTAGTCTGTAATGATTCCAACTTCTGAAAAGCTTTGGCTGTTACATAGTTATTCATAAAATATGCGCGCATGTCTGTGTCAATCACATTAGTGATCCAACAAATAACCTACACAAATATATACTTCTAAACTCATTCAGATTTTATATTTCTCTCAAATAATACTCAAACTACAATGTAATGAACCAGCTACATGAACAAGCACTAATTATTATATTGAATCCAGTGTTTCTATCATAATATTTATGTATGTCAGTCAGGAAAACGCAGCCCAGAGGTTTTATCTCCTTTAAGTGCTTCATGTAAGATCTAAAAAGATACTCTATTTAAAAGCTCATCTAAATCATTCACTTATATGCTCACAGCCACTAAATCAATACAAATCACATTATTTTACGGAAAACCTACGAGTGGACCCAGGTTAGAGACTGGCCATCACAGAAACATTGAAATGATTTCGGAAAGTTTGTTTGTCCATCATATGTGTCTACAATAGCATTCCTATCAGGACCCAACAGAGGAATTTAAACACTTTGCCAAGAGCTCCCCTGAGTCATCATTCATGATTGTACAGTGTGTCTGCAATTCTAAGGTTTACACATTTTAGGAATGGGATGACAGCACAGTCATTAGTATCAACGGAGAGAAATCCATCATTATTTTATGTTTATACCACAGTTCACAGAATTTAGCATGAAGAATTTTTCAAATTGATTCATGGATCTTTTGAGACCTTCCTTTTATTGAGTTCATGCCCTTTACCATCAATATTATCAGACTAACCTTTTCATAGGGTATTTGCAGAAGATCCAAGACTACCAAGTGGGCACCCATATTCTTCAGCAATCGCTGCTGCTGATTTCGACACTTTTTGTTTTGAATACAAAGTTTGCTGAGTCGAACCAAAATCTGTAAACAAATAAACAAATATGTAGGCAAAAAGGAAATAAAACATAAATAGAATATTTTAAAATAATCACTAAATCACTTTATCGCACATGTATTTCAAGCGAGTTTCTTGACAGATGCACCAACCTCTTTAACAATGTTGTAGTTATTGCTTTTATTGCTGTCTATCTGGGGTTTTTTGGTTCCATCCTGTATTGGACTCAAAATATTTGGCTCCTGTAACAAAGAACATATAACAAGAATAGATCTACTGCATCTTCCTCAATATTAACTAATTATGCAAGGCAACAAGTGGAGAAACAGCATTGTAGCACTTCATGGGGAACAGACTTAACGTACGCATTAAAGAAGACAACCCTTAAGTAACCACCCATATGTTACTGTCCAGTGATTTAAAAGATTCACATTCATACCCTTCTCTCATTTCAAATTTCCAACATTATTTGAGACAATTATTCTATGTCCTCATGCTTCTGATCCTCCTAAAAGAGAGCATACCCTCAAAACATTGACCAGATACAGGGAAGAATCAACTAGGAACTCAGGTACTATTAGAACAAGAACCTTACCAGTAGCACATTTCCAAGTTTCATTTTGTCTTTAAATTTTCCTAGTGTCTTAGGAAATAGAATTGGGCTAAAACATATGTGCACACCAATCAGAATGTTTATGGTACCTGAAAACTCTCTCTGAACTTTCTTAGCCGATCGTGAAGATTAGAAGATCTATAAATTCCATCTGGTCTTAATTTCCAGCAGGGCGAGAACAGCTAGCTGAACCATTTGGCCATGAAAGCTGTTTATAACAGTGTCAGCACTGCTGTTCAAGCATGGTCATGTTGATCTATGTGACAACAGTGGATTTTTATTTGTTTAGGTTTGTTAGTATGCATGCTGCCTTCTCTCTGCCTGTTTGAATCAATACTTTGGAAGATATTTCAGGCTCTTTGCTATAATTAACCACTCTCTCCTGTTCTGGGACTGGGGGTTAACCAAGATTAATCTACCTGTTCCTTTTAGCAGACTTCTTCCTCAATCAAAGTAGTTTTATAATCCATGTGAACTATACATCTTATCTGGAAATGCTGATCAGCATTAAACTGCAGAATCTATCCCTATCTCCTAACAAAATAAAAACCTGTTTATTGAACCCATAAGAGTATTCCACAGATGTAGTTATCAAGAGCTAATCACACCACTGGGATACCACAGACACTCAGCTGCATATCTTGCCTTGTTATGCCCCATGATAGACATTCTCTGTCACGCTTTTCCATAAGGGATGGGAAGTCATAGAGCTTGCACTGAGAAAGGTTCTCCCTGAATATTTCTCCCCACTTTTAGGATATGGGATTTAAACATTTCCACAACCAAAGCAAACTACCAAAGACCAGAATAGGAGAGCAAGGAAATACTAAGCACTTGAGAGTGCTGTAAGTTTATCTCACTTGGAACCTGAAGTTGTGAAGTTGAGAAATTCTGTAAGTTCCACTGCACTGTATTCCACTTTCACCTGTAAGTCCTTTTACTGAGACTGTATACTTCTCCTTCGCAGAGTTGTGTTTCTGCTACATCATCAAAGCATCCTCAAGTGAGAGGACAACAAAAACACACTTTTTATAGTCCACACTAGTCTACAGTCCACCTTAATTAGAGACAACCAAGCAGGGTCTTTATTTGCTTTTCCTAAGTAAGGCTCAATTACATGAGATTAATTTCAGCATTCCTAATACTATGTGATACCTAAATTATGTCTGACTTAACTCCAAACACTCTCCTATACTTCTGAACTCCACTTCCTATCAAGACAATCCTGCATAAATGTAGGGTTTATTGTTCTGTTGCAGAGAACTCTGAATCCTTTGCTTAGAAGAACAGGGCCACTCTCAAAACTTCTGTTTTTGGAGTCATGTGATTGCATGCAAAACAAACAAACAAACAAACAAACCAAACACCTCCAGCCCAAAGTTATTAAAAAAAAGAGGCTGAAAAAATGATCCAAAAATACTTGGAAGACCAAGGGTAATGAAATACATATGATTTTTTTAAAAACACAGCGGTCTTGCAATATCAAGACAGAAGTGTGGGCTTAAGATACTGTTGTGGAATGTAATTAAAGCCTTTGTGCACACTTCAGTGTAGTTTGTGAGAAATTAAGCACAAGCTAATGGAGCTTATTCCTGAGGACCTACAAGTTCATCCACCTCAGTACTAAATATTGAGGACTCATTAAAAATAGGGGATTTCACAAGGATATTCCTCTTCTTGAAGCTAGTCACCTGCTTCATACATTGTATATTATGACCAGCACCCTACCTCTTAAGTCTCACATAAGATATCAAAGAGAGAATTCACTACATAGAGTAGTTTTGCAAGGTAAAAACATTTCATGATTTTTCATTAAAGAATAATTTATCAAGGAAAGAATAAAGGACAAAATTCTAAGCTACTGTATATTGGTACAGCTCTCATGGAATTGTTATCAGATAAGCTAACCAGTTATGCAGACTATGCATTACCATTCTGATACAATATCCTCACAGGCCTGTCAGAGATAATACTGTACACCTACTGAAGTAGTGCTAATTCATACAGACCCACTGATGCCTCATGGGAAAAACTACTGAAAACATTTCACTTAGGGATGCTTCTGTCTAAAGCACATTGCTTTGAATCCTCCTTCCTTGAGTTTCCTTAACATTAGAGCTATCTTTACGAACAAAAGGATCTTATTACACTTCAAAAACATATTACTGCTTAAAAGAAACAAAAAATCAAAACACACTGTAATATCCTGCTGCAATTCTGTGTCCTGTCCTCCCATTCCATTTTCCATTCATTAAATATATAAAGGACCATTTTCTTTCCTACTAGAACTAATCTTGAAGAAAGAAAGTAGGAAATCACACCCACTTAAGTTCATAAAGTCCTTATTCTTCCCCAGTTCTGACACAATTAAATTCAGTTACCTTCTATCAGAGAAGGACTAGGACCTACACTATGACAAGAAATCAGGATTATACCTTGGAAGATTGAATTTCCCCTCCTCTTAAGCCACAAAAAATCTACTTTCCCATCTGACAAGCCAAGTGTTCTTCTAGATATCTGTAACTATTCAGTGTTTTCTCAATGGCTTCCTAACTCTTCCAAAATACACCAGCTTCCCAATCCTGTATAATCTACACTTGGCTTTCTACATTTTTGCCAGGAGAAGAATCTAGTAAGGAAGAAAATAAGGAAAGTGATGTGTTAGAAAGTCACTTAAACTGATGAAAGTTACAGAGCAAAAATAAATGCTGGGGAAAAGCCTGCTCTGTCTACTATTATGCCACAAACCTCAACCAGAACAAATCTTGTAAAACTTCAAATTTTCTTACAAACTCATTGTGCAGCTGGACAATTATTTAAGGACTTCAGCTTTCAAAGAAACACAAAAATTAAAATAAGCAAACAAACAAATAAAATCAGGTATTCATGGTTCCAGTATCAAGTCCAAGAGTCTCTCAAAACACAAAGTTCACCAAGATTTGGAAAATCAAAGGTTTAAAAAAATAAAAAATTGTTCCCTTTAGAATTCTAGATTTTCTTAAGTCAATCTTCTGCTTGGTTGACTGTAGGCTTGTTAAGGGTGTTTAAAAATGTGCACTCAATTGTGCTCCTCTCTCCTAGCTTCAAGAACAGATATTGCCTGCAAGTCAACACAACTCCTAAGATGTGATTCCTACATGGCTTCCATTATGTCATAAGTTATGGCTTGCTTGCTGGGCAGAAAGGAAGGCAACTCTGTGAAGTAAGAATGAAGTTACTGAAAAGAGCAGAAGTGAACACACTGATAATGTGATACAATAGACTGATTCTAAAAAGTTTTATCTTCTATTCTGTCTAATCCTAAAGCCCAGACAGAATATTGGTCACTCCCACTTCACTATTTTGATTTACCAGATCATTAGTTTGCAGTTGCTCATCAAACTATATGTTCATATTGAAACAATTCCAGCAGCAAAGGCATTAAACTCACCTCTATTGGCTCTTCTCCCCCTTTGGTTTGATTATCGCCCCCTTCTCCACTCTCATAACTACTGCTTTTTTCAACCCACAGCTCCGATTTTTCTACAGTCAGACGCAGTTGATCAAGATCAGCCTTGATTTGCTTGTAGTTATCAACATCTTGATTAGATACCAGCAACTGAACCTATAAATACAGTAAATCGTAAGGCTATTACAGCACTACCACTTAATCTGGGAAACTCGCCCAACAGTTTCCATTCTAGGACCCTGATTTCAGATGTTTTTTGTAACCTTCCCTATGAAATTAAAATATCGCATATGTGGTGTTTTTAGCATCCATTCAGTAAAAACCTATAGCAGAGCTATGGTTGCCCAAAGCAGGATAGCTATAATATTCATAATATTAATATAATATAATATAATATAATATAATATTATATTATATTATATTATATTATATTATATTATATTATATTATATTATATTATTAATAATTCATAATATAATATTCATAATTCATAATAATGGATCATTTTCCATCCTTCCTTAACACACTGCAAAATTTTTTCAGTGCAAGTACATAATTCACAAGGCCTTGAGCTCTCAAGAGAGTAAGCTCCGGAGTAAGCTCCAATGCCATGACGATGATCTTCATGATATTGAAACAATATAATTTGAAATAGCTTAATCTATCAACATAGTTCTAAGAAAAAGAAAACAAAGGAGAAAAATAGTGGTACGTCAAGGAATCAGGAGATCCAAAGAAATGTCAGAATGGCCAGCAACTTAATGATCATCAACATAACCAGTGAGAAATACTGGATCTTTAACACCATTAGTCCAGTTAAAAAAAAACAAACTTGTTTGAATAGCTCATGAACCATTCAGGCTTAGATATTCCCACTCTCTGAGCAGCTGCATCTTACTAAGATTAATCGCACTTTAGTTTTCTTGTACTGCTTAAATCGTCTGTTCCTGCTTTTCACTGTTATTTCTAGTTCTTTATTTACCATGATCTACACATTTCCCTTCTTTGTAATACTCTTTGCTCTCCCAAGATTGTTAATGAAGATGATATACCAAAAAATACAATAATCTTCACAATTAACCGATAGGCAACATTAAAAAATGTTATTTATTTAAAGGAATACAATCACATGGCAGATAGGAAAACTGATAGGAACACTGAAAACAAAAAATCACTACTTGCAGGCAAACATTCACTACCTTGTAATACAAAATTTTCATCTTCTTCTCACTGCTTAGTAAAACCTTGTTATTTAGCAGAATTTACGAATGTTGTTCACCCACATATTCCAGGTTCTCTATATCTTTTTTGTGTATTTTGCCTATTAGCCTTTTCCTTCCTTTATGAAAACATGGTAAGCTACTCAAATCCTTGCTAACCTGGTAATAGGAGCTGTTTATGCACCTAATCTGCAAGGCCTAACATTAAAATCCTGGTAGGAGGCTGTTATGCTACAATGCAAAAAACATTAAACAAAAGCTTTCCAGGTCTTTATCATTCATCTGTTTCCAAACAAGAGAAGCCTCCACATCTTACATAACAGTGAGACAATATGCTAGTAAACTCCTGAAATAAACATCAGATGGTCTTAACAACATATGTTATAGGGTTACGTAACAGATATGTCTCTGTTATCTAGCCACATGACATCAGATTTCCCAACACTAATCCCCTGACACATGGACCATGCACATGCAATGCTACCAAGACAAAAGAGTAAAAGCTGAAGACAGATTTGGCCCCATTACTGGCTTTCTGTTGTTTGGGCATATCTGTATCATGCAGCGGATGCAAAGAGTCCGTGCAAGGACACCTGAATTACAGCTAGAACTGAAAACACTGCATTTACAGCAGTACTGCTTTACATCCAGTTTAGGTAATCCTGGAGACAGGAAAATCTTATTGCTGACACACGTACAGTGCTTGCAGAACATAAGCTACAAGCTCTGTCTCTGAGGGATCACTACATCAAGTCTCACTGTGAGATATCTGTGTCCCAGCTGTCACCACAGACATAGATTTTCCAGTTACAGATACACAACTAGAATATGCACTAGCACACCGTGTTCACCTCTAATATAAACAAAAAAAAAGTCTCTCTGCTGACTTGGGACCCTTAAGAAAAGTCCCTTAAGCACTGTCAAACCATGAAGGATGCTCCAAAAGTAATGCCTCCTATTTTATTATGCTGGCCCATGACATCAGAAACATATGTTGGTGTGACGGCAGTAGAGGTTGAACCTTCCCACCAATACTCCATTACGTTTTGTTGCCACGTGACAGATAGCAGCAGACAAATCTGACAAAATGGTGTCTGAGATAGAAGTGTGTATGAAGGAAAGGTGCATCACTGAATTCCACCATACAGAAAATATGACACCCACTGGCATTCATCAACATTTGCTGAATGTTTATGGAGACCAAACAGTGTATGTGAGCACAGCGAGGTAGTGGGTGGTACATTTTAGCAATGGTGAGAACAACTTGAAAGACAAGCCATGTTCCAGATGGCAATGCAGCTAGTGCAGGTTTTTATGAATGGCATGCTGGCTATTGTTTCTCACTGGCAAAAATGCATAACTAATGGTGGTGACTATGTATTGAAAAATAGACTTTTTTTAGCTGAGACTCTGTTCTGTCAAGTAGTGTTGTATTTTCCATAGAAACAAATAGGAGATGTTATTTTCAGAGCAACCTAGGTACAAACAGCAGGTTAAAAAAAAATACCAGTCTTTGGAAAAACTTTTTCCCATCATTCCCTACAATAATTATATGCCCACTGGTACCTGTTTAAATGCTTGCAGAACTTCTGCTCTCTGGCTGAAGTGCTTAAATAGCAGATGCAGAGCACCTGAGAGCAAAGGAGGATAATCATGCATGATGAGGTGAATGAGGACTCGTAAAAAGGTTCTGCCCCCTTCATCATCAAGCTGAACCGCATTCTTTTCTTTTCTTCAACAGATATGGAGGAAAAAAAAGACCAAATAAAGTAAAATAATAAAATCTTTTGACAGAAATATGCAATAAAAGTACAATCTTAATTCTATACAGCTCTTACAACCACATCTGATCTGCTGTGGGATATAAATTATAAATGCCCTTTTAACATATTTTATAGGTATTTAAATCCTACAGTAATATGCTGTTTTGGCAATCTTGTAGCACAAGAAATGCTACAGAATAAAAGTAAATATGTATGAACTGTGTCAAATATTGTGATTAAAATCCATATTGCAAAAACATTCATTTACGTTTTAGATAAACTGCACCAAGTTCATTCACAGTTCAAACTAATTGAAGTCAATGGCATTTTATCAGAGATTGGGCCTATCCTTTTTAATCCTTCCCTTTTCAGCTGATATTAAAATTTCATTCAAGAAAAAATATGCTCAAAAATTGTGGGACTTGAGAAAAGCATTGTAGTTCAGGAATCATATTTACAATCTCAAGCAAAAGAAATCACATTTATACTTAACATATCAAAGCAGAAATAATGTTTCCAAGAAACCATTCAGTCTCACTGTTCATTTTGAAGATGAAGATGCCAAGGGCTATGTGTTGTTTTACATTATGAGAGTTAAGGGAGAGGAATGGAGGCATTGCTCTCACTGGTAAAGACTGAAAGCACATTAGGGACAGACAAGAAAGATGAGAAATCCTATCTTGAGGATCTCTGTCCCAAGCTCCAAGAAAATCTTTCAAGTCTGAGGCCTTGTCTAAAAGGGAAACATTTTTCTGGTATAATTATAATTTTTCCAGAAAAGTTAAACCAGTATAGCAATAAGGGTAATAATTTTCCAGTGTGGATATTTTCTGTGCATGCTTTTTGTTACTGTTGTTCACAGCATAGATGAAAACACTTCCAAAACTTTGCACGCATTATTTTTGATCTACAAGTTTTTGGTGGTCCAGAGATTATGGCAAGAGGTCCACAGTTCATTTGTGGAGCCACATGAAATAGATTATATTTTATAACAGTTAGTAATTTCAAGACAAGATACAACAGTAACCTACTGATCCAAGAAATTTGGGTCAACAGGCATAAAATGTATTTGAAAAGGGTCTATCTTTAAAAGCATATTATAGAGAGAAAAAAGTAGTGTGGTTAAGCCAAACACATCTGTACACGATTCTCCACCTGTCTTTGGGAACAAATTTTCTACCAACTCTCTTACAACTATAGATGATCAAGAGGGTTGTCATGCCAGCCCCTCAACAAGTACCACCCACTGGCCAGTCTGTCCAAAATCCAGGTCTTTTCTGGCACCTATCTGTCCATGCGTATGTTATGTAATAAGAATTAGCCAAGTGAAGAGAATGGGGTATGAAAACACATACAGAATCAAGAGACACTGTCCATAATTAGTATCAGTGTAAATAAAAGGATTAATATAGACAGGTAAAACTTCAGAGATTATACCTGCCAGCAAACATGGTTTCAGCCTGAGCTGCAATTTCATCTATGTCTGGAACAATTGCTGGAAAACAATCAAAATAAAAATTTGTAAAAAACACCGATGTTTGTTTAACCTGCAAGTGAAAAAAAATTCCATCTTTAAAGTTGGATGTTATCAACTTAAGGTCTAATTGCATCTCTCAGCTAGGCACAATTCCTTGTATTTAATGGAAAAATGAAAGGGAAAGAACAGTAGGAAAGAACTAGAACATACGGCAGTTAAATTATGTTTTACTACTACTTTGGAAGAGACAGATTCTAGTGACAGACTGGATCAACGTGGCACTGTGTCACAAATGTCACAGAATGTGAAAATTCTACATTGTTGGTTAGATTAGCCAACCTCCATAAAGCAGTAAAATGAGACACATGACCTTTACAATATTTATCATAAATCAAATTACTTACCACACTATTAGTCTTCTTTAGAATTACTTTAATATACCTTACTACTTAAGACTTTAGTATTTCTTAGCCACACCTTTATTGCACAGCACTTCCAATTAAATTCTCCCTTACCTGTAGGCTCATCACACACAGAGCTGTCAGCCTTTTAAGTACCTCTGTGTGCACCAGAACGCTCCCTTGGAAAGCCACTCAATTCCCATGCTACATTCACCACACATAAAGCTGTCCTCATCCACTCTTTAAACATGTTTTCAAGATCTGTGTGCTCTGCTACACTTCCAGTGTTTTGGGGAGTGTACAAGTAAGAGAATAAATTGTCATAATAGAAAAAAGGAATTACATTTTAGTTAGCAGAGGACAAACCAGCAAATATCTCTTTTGTGGGATTTGTTAAGACTTTCATTTTATCACAAGCTTTTCAAATTCACTGACACGCATCTTTTTGGTGCAGTTCAGTTTATTGCTTACTAAAACATTTGGAACAATGCAGAAGTTTACATAGAATTAATTTACATACAATAGCAATATTTACCTGAGGGAATCCCTGATGTGTCAGGTGGGGAGGCTGTAGAGCTATCGACGTTCTCATTGTTTTCCCCAAACTCTCTCTTATAGATGGACAGCATGTAGGATATTCTATAGTCCAGTCTAACACTGAGAATAAACTACAAGAAGAAGTTTAAAATCAGAATTTTTTTAAATAACATAGGTTTAGGGTTGTGCGTGTGTCTCTGTGTACAAATATATGTGGTTATTATTATAATAAATACCTCCCCTATGCAAAATGAATTCATTATATTTATTTCAGTTTGCTGTGACTTCTTCCCACTGCCTTTACCAGAGATGTATCAAACACTGCCCTGTCTACAGATGAATGCTAAGAAACAGACTGACTTGTCTAGGGGCACCAGCACGCTGCCTTGTCCTCACTGCCTACAAGCCAGACCAATACATCCAAACCCAGGTTGAAACAGATTATTTCATATTTCAGTCAGACATCTAAGGCCTCATGGAGATAAGAAGTGGAGTGGGGCTGAGTGTAAAGATGACAGGCTCGAGGTTCACCCACTCAGATGCCTGACAGATTTTTCTTTTAATTTTTGGTGCCTTCAGCAGTGAAAACAGAAACTCATACAGGAAAAATCCCAAATCAAACCTGTAAGTACTGCTTTTAAAATGAAAAAGTGAGAAAAATAAGTTGGCTGGAAACATAAACACCACCTGAAGGACTGACAGATTTCTACATTTCAACAACTGGCTGCTTATCAACTGAGTTGCAAGACTTCACTCACATAAGCTCCTAACCCACAGTAAATGTAAGCATACAATGGAAAAGCTTTACAATTATTTAATGTTTCCATTTCAGTGTGGATAAAAGTACAGATACTAAGTTAGCAAGACTCAGGTGACAGGTAATGATTTAGCAAATAGTGCTCACTTGTTTCTTTGATCTGTTACTAAAGTCATACAAGCTCCGAGACCCAGAGTACTGTAATAGGATTTCACTAATGTAACTAGCGCCATCTATGCCGTCTACAACCAAGTAAATTGTTAGTTAAGGAAACAATATCTTTTCAACAAAATCTTCTAATACAAAACAGAAAATAAGTAGGTTTACTGTGGTTCCATGATCAAGTTACCCTGTTATATAAAATAAGAGGAACAATTACTATAAGCTTAATAGTTCTTAGAATAGAATAGTCTTACTCATCATTGTACTAGCTATGCATGACAATACAATAAATCTAAAATATCCTTGCATTTTAGGTTAATAGCCCTGTAACAAAAGGTAATGTGATTTAACTTAATCCTTCTTCATCGTGTTTTAAATGAAACTGAACTACTCTGTATTCCTTACGAACTAAGGTTTTATATATGCACATTTGCTATGGTTCACTCAACATGACAATTTGCTAATTTGCAGTAATTTGACCACATAGCTAAAACATAACTAAGCCACAGACAAAGTAACAGCATAGGATTAAACACTCTCCAGTCCTGGGCGATCTTGCACTAGATGTGCTGTGGAAGAGGAAAGGTTGTGACAAAAATGTGTTTCTTTTTCATGTCAGTAGACAGGGAATCTATAGGAAGAGGCTGGTATCCTGGAATCATTCTTCCATGCATCAACCAGTAGAGCAAGACACATGGAAGCAAACTTACACATTCAGCAAATCAAAGGAAATTGACAAACAGGACACATGAATGGTATTCTTTAGGAGGTATCACTTCATAACACTTTCATAAGCCTTAACATCCCACTTTTATAACACCCCATAAGCCTTAAGCTAAAGCAGATCTGAAATTAATGTATGCAGTATTGAAGACCTAATAATTAGTAACCTTTCTGATAACAAGTAACTAAGGTAATCTAAATCATTTATAAGCCTTCAGAACGAATGGAATCCTTCAAAATTGACAATGGTACCAACAGATCAGCAGGATTTACAGAAAATACTGAAAAACTCCTTGAGGGCTAAATACTGCAATAACTGGGATTTGATATGCAGAACAAATGTGTGCCACTTTACTCATTATTAGCACAAAATGAAAATTGTATCTCAGGAGGCATGCTAGTGTCATACTTGTCAGTTCAACTGGGAGAAAATCATAATTGAGAATAGTCTGTGGGCAGCTAACAGTGGAAATCTGAAAACAACTTCAAAATTGTATGACTTTGCTTGACCTCAGTGGGTCTATGTCCCCTCAAATACTAAAGTCAAATAAATAAGCTATATCAGTGTAAAATGAGTGCTAATGAAACTGGAAACACATATGCTGTTTTCAGAAAACATTAGTGAGGTAGCTTAACGTACAAGTTAGGTCTTATCACAGTTACAGTGATAGAGTTTCTATAGCACCTCGTTCCTTTGGAAGTTAAGGACAACAATTGTGAGAACCACAGTTGTACTACTGTTCACACAAAGTAGTATTCTTCCTTATATCAAAGTGTTCGCATAATGAACAGCTCAGAGAATAATAAGAATGTAGGTAATAGAACCTGCCATTATGTAAGTAAGTGAATAAATGTAAAATGATTGCCATTTAACATTCCACCAATCATTATTACCTGTAAAATCTCAATGATTTTCAATTTGGTGTCCATTACAATCACATCTTCATTCTCTGAGGTGGTGGCTTGCTTGCTTGGGTGAATGCTTGGCTGTACATCAGGGACACTGATGGGAAATATAGATCCTCTGCTTAGTACCATTTGGGTCATCATCTCTCCTACACCATGGATGGTTCTCATAACATTGTTTCCTATGCATTAAACACATACACATATTTGCCATCAGTGAAGCTTGCTTGCAGAGATATATATATGACACACAGACCCATGCTGTCAAACTCCTTTACATTTTTAATTGGCCTAATGAAAAACAAATCCTCAAATCCTCATTAAAAAATTAGGAGCATTAACTCATTCATATTAGCCAGTGGGTTTGGGACAATTTTCTTAATTGATTTTCCAGGGGATCGTTGCTTGCAGGTCAACAGATGGAAAAGATGCAAAAGCTTTCTACAGCCCTGTTAGCGTGTTCAAGAAATCATAAAAAGTAGAGGACTATATCTGTATATATATATATCATCTGTACACTACAACTAAAACCATTTCTGAAAGAAATGTTGTTTAACCTATCCATAAGAATACTTAGGTGATACATATCTCACATTTTAAAGCATCCCTAAGCAAGCAATTCCACTATTTGATGTTTACTGTTAGAAAATATTGATAGTCCATTTATATCTTCCATTGCTGTAATTTATGATCTTGCTCTATAGACACAGTGGAGGAGTTATTCACCATGCCTACTGCCACTGTCTTCACCTTGATGACTGCTCATAACACAAAAGCTTGATGGGAAAGATGCCTTTTGTACTACAGAAGCTTGAATTTATTATACGTCACACTAACAGAAGAGAATTGAGGCTGTGCAAGTCTGATTAAGCTCTGTTTGGTCCAGATCTCTCTCTGGTCCAGATAACAGGACACACATCCAACTAGCAGGAGAAAGACTAACGTAATGAACACGGTAGAAGCAGCTCAGCCAAGTCTGCAGCTGCTGCTGGGTATACAAGTACTGTCTCTAGACAGTAAGATGCTTATGTCTTCATTATGCTTCAGCTTGCTAAAGCTCATGATAAATATGATCAATCCCATTACACATGATGATGACCTGGACAGCTTGAAAATCTGTATACATATACTTTTGCATAGGTGCTTTCAAGTCTCTACATACTTATATGCATGGAGTTAGATTTGGATTGTTTGTTGGCTGTTTTTTTTTTTAATGCTTGGTTTTGGTTTTGTTTGTGGCTTGTACTTTTTTTTTTTTTTTTTAAATAATTGTGTAAAAGAGAAGTTAATAATTGTTTGGCTCCCAGAACAGTCATTCCCTCAGTTTACAGGAACATCTGGGAAAAGCTGAGAGATGGTTGACTTCCCCCATTCACTTTCACTTATATAAATGTTCCCCTTCAAAAAAGGCCCAAGAGAAGGTCAGGACAAAAGGTTGTCCTAAAAGTTAAACTAGTATCTGTAATCACAGTGCCCTTTGTAAGTAGTACCTGGAAAGAAAATGAATTTTACACTAATTTGGCAAAAAATAAATTAGTCCAGACTGGTTGGAACAGTACTATCACTGATGCCAGTTCAACAAATTCTATCAAGAGATACTGTTTGTTCCCATAGATTATACTTGTCTTTTCCTACAGTGAATTCCAATTGGAAAAGCATCTCAGGGAACCAATGACTACCTCCTTGCAAAGGCAGAGAGGAGTAAGAATGAGAATATGTTACCTAGCTGCCTTAATTCATTTTCATTCTTGCAAAGCATAGATCTGAACGAATGGAAGAAAGGAAATGAATAATAGCATCTCTTTGCAGAAATAAGGCGAAGACCTAGCCTACAACAAAAGCAAACAGAGGAGATGTAGCTCTGCTAAGGTAGACTTGAATAGTTCTCATATGTCTCCCCTACCTTTTATTCTCTATGAATTGTCAAGTTTTACTCACAATGCAGATACTCTCTTCCTAGATAATCTGCTGTAAAAAGTCAAAGCTATTTTATTTTGTTTGCAATATCCTCCTCTTCTGTCCTTCTTTCTTCAATTAATAGAGCTTAAGTACCGCATGCAGGAAAAGAAGATGCCTTTCACTCTGACTTTAAAAGGAAACACTCAAAGAATTTGCTCCTTCAAAGTCAATGAGGTAGATTAGTGCCATGTTTGAGTTCTCATTTAGCATCCAGTCTGGTGTGCGATCAGTGTGAGTTGGTCTTTTGAAAATGACACCACAAGTCTCTACAGAGGGGGAAAAATGTATTTCTGACATTGCAGGATGTTAAGAGAAAAAAAAACCTTGAAGTCGAAGAAATGTCTGAATTCTCACACCAGGAGGGCACAAAGTTCCCCTAACTGACTAGAACTGTTAACTAGAACCATTTAATTCTAAAAACAGTCAAAAGATACTCTTCTAGAAAATCAGACAAAACTATAGTTTGTCCTAAATAAGGTAGAAGAGTTTTGCTTTATCTTAAGAAGTTAAAAAAGCCCACCCTTCAAGACTAAAATCTACTCAGTATACAATTAGCAAAAAAGGTAGTCAAGACAAGTTTTTGTACAAGGAGTCAGAAAAATCTGGTTAATGGAAAAAAATTACAGGTAATACTCATGATAGGCACAGATACATATTCTTCCACAAATCAAGCTCAAGAATAGCCCCAAGATCCAGCCATCACATTTACTCACACCCACCACAGCCCTGGTCTTTCTATCACTGTAGGGTAGGAAGTAATCAACTCTCTGCTCAATATTTTAGGTACAGCTCATGTCTTTGAAGAAAACAAGCTGGGATTTTGCCTGGAGCATTCATCCCGCTTATTTGACTGTCATTACTCGGTTGCTGAATAGGCAACACAGGGGATGAGAAATCCTGTTAAGGGATTTGGATTCCTGTGTGACTGTGGAATTAGTCAATCTCCCTGCATTTCAGGACCACTTCTATAAATGAGGAGAATGCCGAGAATATCTTCTCCATCTCTAAAATGGACACCAAGAGCTTTGATGTAATAAAGACTGGGAGAGACTCAGCTAATGAGACAAAGGAGTCTATAAAAGCATTCAGAAAATAAAAAGAAATGAGATGACTCCTGCCCTTTCTCCTTAACCCTGGAACATCAGTGGTAAAATATGGTACAAACCAGTGAGTGGTAGCTATAAGGTAGCTTCCTAACAGAATCTGTAACAAGGATAAAACCTCTGTCCACAACACACCTTGACTATCGACTTCCGGTGGCTGATGTAAAGAGCTGGAGACAGAAAAGTAAAGTAGATAAGTAGTACTTATCTATACTGTCATTTCAAATTGTATTTCATCAGTGTGTAGGAAAGGTCACTAGTAACAGAAACATCTACTTAAGCTAGTTTGGTATTTACAGCTGAAGTGAGTGGTGATTCCATGTTGCTTTATTTCTCTCAATAACACCAGTGAGAAAGGGTATCATGGCTAAACTCATTTTGGAAAATTTTCCACTAACTGGATGATATTGACAAATACTATTTTTAATTAACTGAGAATAGACCTGGGGAGAACATTCTCAGAGTGAAAACAATAAAGCAACCAGAGCAACTCAGCATACTTTTCAGTGAAGATATTTCAACAGCTATGTTATGTTCTGTAACGTTCTGATGAAATGTAGCCATCCCTTACAGCAGACAGCAATCAGCCAGCAAATGTATGCATGGATGTGAAGCAGTTGGCTGGTTCTCAACAATGAGAGGAACTAATCTATTCTTTGAAAGAAGTCACAAAGATCATTCACGTACACAAAGGTAAGCAGCAGTTTCTCTTCCAAAGATCCCCCAGTAAGTCAACATTCATATCACTCAGTGCCTCTGTCCTCCTTTGGAATTCTAGACCATATAAGGTATGAATTTAAATCTGTCATTCTTAAACAAAGGGCCAGCAGCACTCTTACTACTGAGTTGTTCCTTTTTGCCACACTGTTGTCTTCTCTTTGCTTTAACACAGTTATCTCAGCAGGAAAGAGTGTGAACCTCTGAGGTAAGACATACAGAAAAGTTACTGTGGAATAACAAGTGACTGACTGCATACCAGCTAAGCTTGCAACAAGATAAGACAAAATATGTTGGCTCAGTAAAAGATATTAAAGATTTTCGGATGTATGACCAAACCAACAGAGCTCTGATCTCAGCTCCAGAGTGCTTCCTGAATACCAGCAGCCAAAGAAAAATTAACTTACTGCTCAGTTAGTTAACTAAGCAAAAACTGGAGAAAGAGAAAGAAATAGATGTGAACACTGATTACTTTTCCACATACTGTGCTAAAGACAAAGTGAATAGAAGTCTGAGCTGCGCTTTCATGTCATACTGCCACCTTTATCCTGCTGATCTCCCTCATTTGTTGACTTCTTTGAGCTCAAGGTACTGACAATCCAACATGTTTGAGAAGGGAGGCAAGGAGAGAACATACATGGAAACACTGTAATGTGCTAGTTTGGAAAAGCAGCCACAACTCTTATCAGTGAACCACTGCAAAAACATTCAGAGCTGTGGCTGACCAACATAGAAAGAGAGCTCCATGCAATCCCCGTGAATCTTCTTTTTTTCTCTCTCTCTGCTTCTCTCTCTGACAAGGCAAGTCCGATCTCATGAACCTTCCATAAGCAGTGGAACAAGCTTGAAATGCCTCCTATTGAATGTACAGTCCCCAGAGGCTTGTCAATGAATGAGTGAAATTGCTGTATGCACAAGTGGTAATTTAAAGGAGCTGCAGATTGACTGACAATGAAGTAAGAGGAAAGAAGAGAATACTTGTCATGTTCTGAAAAGACAACCATGCATCTCCTTTTCATTACTTTTTATTACAGTGATCACAACTTCCTAATGAATATCAGTTTCTGTCATAAAACTGTAGCACATAATGTCACACAATTTAGCACAACTGACAACACAGCGGCCTCTCTGAGAAAAGAGACTTTTCACAGGAGTCAGTTATGGAAAAAAAGATAACAACCACCCAAGTAATCGAAACAGTGGATAATCTGACGCTTCATTTTCTACATAAACATACTTGCTAAGTCACTTACTGCTTGCAAGAATTGTAAAAACAAAATATAAGAGTAAACAACAATTTGTGATATAATACAGTATAGATGGCGAGAGACAAAATGCCATATTCAGATAGAAAAACAACTGTCCGAGAGTTTATTGACAATTCTTCTGGCTTTTCTTCTTATTGTTCCTAGCAAGTCACTACATAGCATCTTCAACTTGTTCTCACTGGACAAGTATCCACAGCATTTTAGGTATTTCACGAATAGTAAAGAGAAGGCTGGCAAATAATCTTGGAGTGAGCAGTGCCCTATTTCACAGACGTTCCCAAGACATCAGTGAACTGATGTGCAGTCTCATTTATTTAAAAGTTAACTGTACACAGCTGATCCCGTCCTTAGTTGCCACAGAGCATCAGTTTACTCTTACTAACAGTGTTCAGTATTCCTCATCTACAGATGTAGAAAAGATGGATTCCTATGACTCAATGGGGTTGGACTCGATGATCTCTGGAGGTCCCTTCCAACCCCTACAATTCTGCGATTCTGTGAATTCGCAGAACTGCTCAGCCTTTTTCAGCTGAAACATTTTTCTACCTTGCACATCTCCCTATGAAAGGCACCTGTATTTTCAGAAGTATTTTAACACCTGACAGCTCTCATTAGGGACTGGAAAAAACTGCATATTTAATGCTTCTAGAAACTAAGTAATGAAATAGGAGCTGACATACAAGGGGTTCTTCAGGAAATCTAGTACTAGGCCAGATAAAGATAATATACATGTGTCTAATGCTCCAACAACTCTTCATAAACCCAACCAACACATGGTTCAGTCTTGCATACGTAAAATATGGGGGAAAAAAGGAAACAAGTCAAAGGCTTCACAAAAATGTGGCATTTTTTTCCTGTTTTCTCTCTTTTCTCAATTAGAAAGTTAGAAAGACAACTCCCTTGACCTGAGTAAGGCAAATAAATGATCAGATGCTTCAACTTCTTACAAATACCTCCTAGAAAACACTTAAGTTCCAGCATAGCAGGACACAAAGCAGAGTGCATGTGCTACTACAAAAGCAATTAACTCCTCAAACAATCAAATGCAGAGGCTGAAGGGCTGCAGTGAATAATAAGCTGCCCTATGACCCCAAAGGTTTTCAAATACCACTTGGAAACTACTTCTCCTCTGAACTTGGGGATGGCTTCTAGACCAAAGTAATCCCACAGGATATATAAGTTTGCAATAGCAAAGAAATCAAGAGACTCAATAGTCTCTGAAAACCATTTTTCCTTAACAAACTGAGCAGATGGCCCCTCTACAGTTCCTTCTGCTTTCCTCATCATTCCCAATGGAAGCTTTTGGCTAATGTTCAGCTGCAGCTTGAATCCCTAGATACAAAGCAACATCAGTCCCATCTGCACAATGCATTGGCAGCTGCAAGAACTACTTTATTAGAAGTTTTCCTGTTCTACATTCCTGAAGCATAAGCCTCCTCCCACTTGCCAAAAAATTCTACAGGTCTGAAAAAATCCTAAGCAATCTTCCAATGTCCCTCCCAAGCACCTCAGGTAGTGGAGAAGAGCCTTACCCCTCTAACTTGATCAAGAAAAGTTGTTGCTGGGTTCTAAGGACGATCTAGATAGAGGATATGGATAAGTTATACTTTATATGATTTAAAAGCTGGGTTATCTACATCAGCTGTTATCTACCACCATCTTTGTGCAATAAAAACTCCTATTCCCTATTGGACTGGATGATCTTGTAGGTCTTTTCCAACCTTGGTGATTCCGTGATCCTGTATTCTTTACAGCACAGCAGATAGATTCAAGGCCCAGTCAAGCCTTGTATGGCAATACAAAGAGATCTGGCCTTCCCTTCAGTTAGCTTATTCTGCCTTCAATGTTGCTTAAGGAGAAAGAGAGGAAAAGCAGGAAAGACAACAGCGTCAGAAGGGTGCACTCAAATACCCCTCACTACTTAGAGTCTGAAGTCCATTAGCACCTACTACCACCCAGAGTCCCCACTGCCAGACTGACCACACCTACTCCTGTTTCCCACGGATATCAGCGTACTTAAGACCCTTCCAGCCAGGCCCACTTCTTTCATGACAGCCTCTGAGGCCTCCTTCCCCATCTGCAATCCCATGAAGCTCACTGCTACATTAGGCGACATGTGGCAGGTTGCTGAAAGTCTAAAACTTTTACTCTCATTAAAGTCAGTTCTCAGTGCAGTTGACCGTGTATCAAGCTGCGCCTCAGCGTCAGCACTCTCAACAAGGTCTTAAGACAATACTTGTAACAGCTTTCCAAGTGACTGCTGACACGGGAGCCCTGACTCCAAATGGGCTTGACTGTGGATTTCAGTGAGACCTACATTCTTGTCCACCATCACCTTTTCAAAGTTTCAGTGCTATCTTAAAGCACACAGCAATGCCAGACTGCGCGGATCCTCTGGCAGAGAGCTGTATATGCAGCACTGTCTAGTTATCAAGAGCTAAATTAAACACCCAGTAGAGCCTCGGCTCTGCCTTTCTTTGCCTTTGTTGATCTGTCTACACTGCTTCATGCAATTTAATTTTTTTTGTTGTGAAAAGTTATGGCCATTTTTAAGACATATAATAGCAACACTTCAGTACCTAAAGGACCGCATTTTATTTCAAACCCTTTAGAGCTATATATTATTTGCCAGAAGCATTAAGCCTTACAGCTCTGTTTGTGAAAGAGGTATTAATTTTTACAGGTTTTCTACAGCATATGCCCATAAAGACTGCAGAACCTATCATAAAGAGGCTACGAATCACACTTTATTTCTTCATTATGCCATTTTTCATCGCTCAAAAACTAGCTGACCTCAGGAGAGCCTCACAGAAAACCTAATGCATTACATTAAGGGCAGAAGGTGAGGACACTTCTACAGTTTATACAGCCCTCAGAACTAATGAGGAAAAAAAAAAAACACTACAAAAAAAGTACCAATATGCAATGCACTTACATTTGCTATCCAACCCCTGACTGGATCTGGCCACCTCAGCCTGAACTACTGCATATCCACTAGCCTTTCCTTTTAGCATGCAAACTCATCACTGCCTGGTCATGGTGAATCTCCTCCAAACTTCACCTTCTCCTGCCATTGCCTATCCCCAATACCAGTAAGCAATGTCAAAAATAAAACTTTCCTACCATGACTATTAGGGGAAGGAAAGATAGAAAAAAGTACATACATCAGTATGCTTGCCTTGATGGTAAAAAGTACCATGGGAATCGAGCCTTCTAGCTGAGTTACAGCTATGACACAGATATTGATTCCTAGAAGAGCAATGGTCTCTGGAATCACATTAATGCACAGCCTCATGATGAGGATAGGAATAAAGAAAAAGAGAAATGGTCCATACCAGAGAAACTCTCAGACTGACTTCCCCTTTGGTCTGATCACACTCTTCACTGACTGGCAGTTGTTACGCTACAGACATCAGTGACTAACACAGCTAACTTTTCTAAGGGTTAATTTTTTTTTTTTTGCATCTAGCCTTTTTTTGTAAACTGCTGGCATTAGTTATTACTCCAGTCTGCCAGGCAGCCACTGCCTCATTAGCTTTGCTAATCAAAATGTGCCTCAAGAAGATACTTGAAATTGTTAACCAGACAAAAGAACAGTTACCAGACGCAGACACAAAGCTGAGAAACAATATAAACTTTCCTAGTAGTCCTGGATGAAATCTGGTCCTTCTTGATACAGAGGACCCAGAGGCACAGTAGAAATGGGAGGTCCAACCTCATTCTCAATGCCTTTCTAGTAGAAGACTTGACAGTAGTTCCCTGATATGCTGATACACAAGTATAGAAATGGCAGCTCGCTGCTACTGAACTCTGCACAAGAGAAAGAGGGCTTCCCCATCCCAACCCCTGCCAAAGTGGAATCCTTGAGGTGGTGAATCACAGGTGAATCAAAGTGAATCACAACAAAGAAGCAAAGGCTGCAGCATGACACAGGGGTCAGACTTTTCCTGATACGATTCTAGGAGGTGCTCCAAGATCTTTGGATGTTTGTGAATACATCTTTACCCTTTACTCCCTTCAGTCTACAGGTGGGAAGTGCTACCATTGCTATTTGCTCTCTATAACTACCTGAAAGAAGGCTGTAGTGAGCTGGAGGTCGGCCTGTTCTCCCATGTAACTAGTGATAGGACTAGAGAGAATGGCCTCAAGTTGTGCCAAGGAGATTCAATATGTTACTACTTCTCTGAAAGAATGGTCAGGTGCTGGAATGGGCTGCCCGGGGAGGTGGTGGAGACACTGACTATGGAGGTGTTCACGGAATGTTTAGACGTTGTGTTGAGGTTTAGTAGGAAATACTGGTGATAGGTGGGCAGTTGGATTGGATGATTTTGTAGGTCTTTTCCAACCTTGGAAACCTTCTATGATTTTATTCCTTGTATGTCATTATTCTCATTTCCAAATAACGTTAAATAAATAATGCTGAGCTGCATGGCAAACATGTAGCTTGCCTGCTAATACTATCATGTTGCTCTGCTCTCCAGATCTGACATATGCTGCAGCTGCATGGTTTGACTAAAATCAGCTATTTGAAAGATCCATCACGTACAGAGAAAGATGTGCATTTTAATTCTCAGAAAATAAATAACCAATATTGGACAATGCAGATTGGCTCCTGACTTTGGAATTATACAGCAGGGTACACTTACTAGAAAAGCACTGACTTAACCTTTTAATTAAAACTGTAAGAAATTTTAATGTTCTTGAAAGACACCAGAATGAGCACTATTAATAAGTCGTCACTTTAACTGAAAATGCCTCATTAAGACACAGACAATGTAATTTTAAACCCTCTGTCTTTTAGAATCTAAAAGGGAAAAAAAAAAAACTACAAAAAAGGATCCAAAAATAAAAAATCATTCAAAATTATGATATTTGTATTGAAAACAGAAGCTGGCTACAGCATTTCCAAGTCAGTTCATTTCTAGGATGCAATCTAAGTTAAGAAGCTTTCCAAAAAAACACACATCTTTTTTTTTTCCAGTATCCTACCTCACAAATGTTTCTAGCCAATTTTCCCCAATCTACCTCCAACAAATAAGGTCACACCTGAAAACTACATACATATCAATTTAATTCTGAGTAAGGTAACTGATGCTGGCATTAATATCAAGATTTTTAAAGGTGAAACATAAACAATAATATAAGGATCTTTTCAGTTACTTTGCAGAACCAGTATAGAGAAGCTTGCACACAACATCAAGGGCCACCTCAGCCATCAGTGTGACTCAGAATTTAAGAGAAGGATGGAAAAGAATATCCTGAGGTAAAAGGTCAATTATGTCTTGATGTTACTTCCACTAAGCCTAACAATGCATCCCATTTTGAAGACTTGCTTCAACAGGTCAATCCTTGATATATATACTTATTTACTTGGTAAGTAATTTTACTAAAATAAGCAAGACGTATAAGGAATAATTAATAAACAAGGAAAATGAATTTGGAATGCTGGTTGTGAATTTGGTATCACGCTGCTGATACAGCTAAGTGATGCAGAGACTACATAAGCAGGTCAAATGTTCTGTGTGTTTAGAGCTCGTTTCAAACCTTCTCATTACTTAGTAGCAAAGACAAAATCAAGATGTGAGTGGATGACAGTTACAGGGCTGGTTTAAAAGGGATGCTACTTAATATTGGTCCAATGACTACCCTCAATCTGATTGTTTTCAGTTCCCATCTGATTACTGAGACAAAAGTTACATCACTGCTGGATCTCTGACAGGATGGAAAGCAGACTGTGATGACTTAAGAATCTTCAAATCCCTCACACTGCAAGTATAGTACCTGGTGATTTCTTCTTGAGCCCCTTTTCTAATCTTAATTTGGCACTGAATGCTGGTTGTTGTTTGTTTTTTTTTTTTCTGATGTCTTTTCTTAATGAAGAACACTACTCTCTTTTGCTTCAGTAGTATGCTTTTCAGATATGAAATATGCTCTTCAAGCATGAACCTCTACAGCTAGGTGATCAAACGTACTGAACAGGTGGTATGAAACTGCTTCTAAATTACATACCTTTGTGCCATAGGCATCTTCATAGCTTAATGCTGTCCTAAGCCTGTACTTCCAGAGAAAGAAAGAGGACTAATAAGATGGTTGGGCATAGTAGTCAGACACTGAGGATCATTCTGAGTATCAATGCATAGATACATTATACAGTTTATGTTTTACAACCTGCCAAACAGAAAAGTAGAGGGAGGCTAAAGACAATATGTAACCATCTAAAAATGGAGATCTTTTATAAAAAACTTTAGAAGGCCTCTCCAGCAAATCTTACTGTGATTTTAACTAACACTTTTCTCCCTGCATCAAAAGTCCAAAAAAGTGCTATTTTTAAGCCTACGTAGCACATCTACTTTTAAGTCATCATACAAAAAGCAATGGGATATACAATATTGTCCCAGGGTTGTCAGCTAGGCACTCTAATCTGGTTAAAAGAATATTCTAAACTGACAAACAGATGTACAGGATGGTCTCACCTAGACTTTCATCATCTGGTGCTTCTGCAGTTCTTGGAAAAGTTACACTATATTCTCTTTTTAAGTGAAGTGTAGAGGAGATTGACAAATACTTGTGCCATACATGAGACATCATAATTGCTGTGCCCAGACAAATGCTATTTTTGTACTTTCTGAGGATGGCTAATGCAAAGGACACCAAAACCTTGATCCGGATTTGAAAGTTCAATTCTAAACAAGCAAGGGAGCAGTAGCATCAATACAATAACCACAAATCATGAAGTCTTCAGCTCTGTTCAAAAAGGTTCCTTTTTAGACAAGCATCTTAATGTGACCCGTGATAACGCCCTGTTGGTGACTTTATGTGTGGATAAATAAATCAGAAAAATCAGTAAGATATTCCAAAAAGTACCCCAGTATAGCAAGTTACACACTGGAATATAATATTTTGTTGCATTTCTTACCTCCATCCTGAAACTTGCTCAATCTTTCAAAGTATGATGACATAGGAACTTGAACAATATCTAGAATTGCCAGAAGTGTACGGGTCAGTCTGAGAAGCTCACTAAAACTATAAAAGCCAAAGTATATGAGGTTTCGAGCTAGATGTACCACCTGTGACAAAAACAAAAATGAAGGAAGTATTGTCAATCTTTGTGTTATTCATCTGTGAGATAAAGTTGCGTTTTACACAGCATCTTGCACAGCAATCGAGATCTAGAGTGCATTCATATTAGTACAAGTGTTTCCACTCATTTAAATTGGCTTTGGTCCAAGGCCATTGACATCAAATGTTTATCAGAGTCGGACAAAAAGAAGGAAAATAATCTGAGGCTTAAGATGGACTGAAAAGATACAATTGCATCTGAGAAAATAAATAAGACTGAGAAGAAAAAATCCAGGAAACTCTTTAAAGAGACAGTAGTTGTACAGAAAAATGGAAAAGAATAGCATTTGACTGAAGGTGAATGACATTTGAATGAAGGTGATTTCAAATGGCCAGAGGTAGGAGCAAAACAGTTCTGGAGGTAGATTGAAGAAAGAATTGTAAAAGCTATAAGTACTTCCCCCTTTTCAACTCTATTCGAATATGTATGATTTAGGTCTATCTGAAGTTTCTGTCAGGAATTTCAAACAGTATTTGAAATGCAAGATTATTCCGAGAATTTCTTTCAAAATTCTACACAGAGAATAGTATTTGCTTACGCTGAAATATCCTGGTGTGCTGGTTTACTAATGTGGAGATAAAGAATACATCATCGTCCACACTCCCTCTACACACATCCCTTCTCCTGCCACTGAAATGCAACAGTCTTAGGAGAAGGAGGAAACAACACAGCTGTTTGACAGCAGACAGTAATATTATTTTGTGTAATAATAGTTATCTACGAGAACACCAGAATTAGAAATTGGTGTTTCACTGGCACATTTATTCTGAAGGTGTTTCATTTTGAAAGAACCAATGTCCACCTAGCTGAAATGAGAAGGAATATTGTAAACAAGGATGGAGATTGGTACCTCAAATGTAAGTTTATTTTTCTCTTTGTCACCAAAAGGAAAAGGCTGATTTACAACTTCTTTCAAGTACTCTTCCACAAATTCCATAGTTAGTGCAAATTTCCTCTTCATTTCATTTCTTGAAGAATCCGTGAAAGAATCATACCTACAATGCAAGACACAGAAGGAAGGGATCAGTTGGCACTAAAGAATAAATAAACCAACAATAACCCTTTAAAATCTCTATCAGTCCTCTGCAAGGAGAAAGGGTAGAGGTCAACTAATTCTACATAGACATGTAAAGACACCAGACAGAAAATGCACAAGCTTCTCCTCCAACAGTAGGAGGTGCAATGAATGGGAATAACACAGACAGAAAGATACTATGGTTCTGACTGATAGCACTAAGTTCTGACTGATATTCACTAAGTCACTAAATCTCAGTTTTTCTCTCTCATCAGCCAGAGAATGGGATGGAACAGAAACATCATCAAGTACAACTGCTTGACCAGGGCTAATCAAAAGGAAATGTGTACTATTAAGGCATTATCCAAATGCCTCAGAAAACAGACAGGCATGGGTAATCAACCACCTCTTTATGAAGCCAGTTTTAGTGTTTGACCACTAAAGTGAATAAAAGA
The DNA here is from genome assembly GCF_951394365.1 of Tetrao urogallus. Taxonomy (NCBI): domain Eukaryota; kingdom Metazoa; phylum Chordata; class Aves; order Galliformes; family Phasianidae; genus Tetrao; species Tetrao urogallus. The sequence continues at coordinate 126,648,962 of NC_136813.1, read as the reverse complement.
GTAAATAAAAGTTTTCTAATGACCAGTCTGAACCTCCCTGGGTGCAGTTTAGTGCTGTCCCCATGGAACCTGTCATCATTTATCAAGGAGGAGTGACCAGTACATCCCTCTCCACCTCCTCCATACAGGAAGTTGAAGACTGAATGAGGTTTCCTCTCAGCCTTCTGTTCTCCTTTACTATCTCTACAAGAAAGACAGCAGACCAGGAATGAAGCTCAGGACAATCAGCTTCCACCACCAATTAGACTCTGCTGTCCTAAGTCAAAACACTCCCTCATATCAGTAGCAGAAGCAAGACTGTCTGCTGCATTGCTACACTTCACCCTCTTTATCTCTTCAGCCAGATATTCCACGTCTGGGTCTAGCCCAGCGGTGCTTTAAATCACTTAAAACAAAGAGGGCTTCCACTGAAGTCAATTTAACATGTGCTTAAGTATGTGGAAGACCAAAGCTTTACTGAACTGTTTCTGGGGCAATAACTGCACTTAGCTGCAAATTTTGGTTCTCCAAATGTAACTTTCAGTTAAGGAAGAAGTTTAAAACTAAATTCCAACGTGGTACATGCCTGATGTTAGGCACAATTATATTACTTCAAGTTCTGTTGTTCTGATGAAAGGCCATTCCATTTTATCCTCAGTTTGTTCTGTATAAGAGAAGTGAGAAATAAAGTGAAGTAAAATGGAAGATGCAGCTCTAAAGGCCATGGTTTAGTGATGGGACTCAGCAGATCAGGTTGACGGTTGGACCTTCAGTTCAGATCCTGAAGATCATTTCCAACATCGATTATTCTGTGACTCTATTTCCAAGTAAAGCTACTCAAGGAAGTTTCCGAGATTAACAATAACTAATTGCTCACTGTTCTGCAGCTGAATACCTTTTTAAATGCATGTGTTGGCATTAGACAGCTACAACCATTTTGTTCTAAGCCCCAGTAAAATAATTTTGTACCGTATTTTGCAACATTTTCAACTCACTCGTGAATTGTGATCTTGGTAGGAATTTCAGTCCACAGTCTGGCGTATCTGACAGGCACCACTGATTCCTGAGGATCTCTATCCACATGCATGTGGAGCATCAACCGGCAAAAAGAAGCCCGGAGGTCATAAGGAAGGCTTTCATCAGACATGCATCGCAGGATCAAGTCTACTGATAGCTGTGCAGAAATCTGGTTGATGGCTAGATACTGGCGGTCCAGGCACATTCTTGCAAAGAGGTTCAGTTGGTACCTTAAATAAGAATAATAGCACATTTCCAACTGGTTTATTTGAATACTATGAAACAATGAACCTCAGAATCTCACTTTACAATTGTGATGTCAGCTCTTCTGCTGTAAACAGTAAAAATGATTAAGAGTGGTTTTGCTAACCAAGGGACAAACCTGCCGTTAAAAATGTTAATGTCAGGCTCCAATCCCCATTAAGACTGGGCTCCCTTTGAAACTCAAAGCATTGTTCAGTGGAAGACTGAAGTATTTAAACAGTTTGTTTTCAATCAGTATAAGACACCATTCCATGATCCTATCTCCTTTCTATACTCTGGGATGTTATGAATGCTCCTTCAAGTGTATACCTTGCTTCCAAGAACAGCAGGGCATGATAAAAATAGTTTCATAAATAAAAGGTAAGAGGAAACATTAGAGAAACACAAAAAGCTGTCACAAAGAAAACTAAGTGTATGTCTGGAATAGACAACAAAGATGGCGATGCTTCCTATAGGAAAAATCTGAAACAAACTTTTAATCCCTGTTTCTGGTATGACTTGCTTTCCTTTTTTGACATTGGCAAATGGACTGGATAAGAACTGCACCAGGCTCCACGGAGAGTTTACATTTTCATCTATTTGCATAAGCAGTTTTACCTGTAGTAGGTAAGAACTTCTAAGTCAACTTTTGTGCCCTCTTTTGCCTCCTGAGCCAGGTGTCTGATGGCTTTGCCATGAGGTTCCTTGTTACTGTCAATCCAGTAAAGCCACACTTCCTCTTCATCAATGTCATCTGAGATGACTGAGCATTCTAAGGGATTGTCCATTTGTGTTGAAATCAGCCTGCAAGTACAAAACATTCACAAGGCAGCCACTAACAATGTAACAACAGAGCAAATAACAAAAAGGTATGCTCTGATTATGGATGCTCACTTCGTCTGAATGAGAATGTCAGCATTTCCTGGACTCAGCATAAACTTGCAAATGAGTTCCTGTGTTACTGGTATTGCTGTGGTGTTAGATACACACAGGTCTGATAAATAATCCAGGAACCTGTGAGTCAAAAGAAAAAAACAAACACAGATGCAACAGAACATATGGCTTTAAATATCGCACAGAAACATTGCTCTAAAAATCTCTAGTATATGTCACTAATATACTAAAGAGATTGTATATTGTGAGTTTTTTCAAAATACAGTCTTCGTTCATTTAAACTATTGCAATTCCCAACAGATGGAGAACAGCTCTGAGAGAAGCCCTGAACTGTCCTTAATTCAAGGAGAGAAAGAAAAAGACCCCAAGTAAGACACTTCTCAGCAAATCAAAGGTGAAAGAGTTGTGCCAGAACTTAAGCAGCCTAAGGATGTCTTAAGCTCATCTAGCAAGAGAGCAACTGGAAGTCTTTATCATAATCAAGAACCAAAAGCAAGAACTCATATTCTTATCCATCTTACCCACCCAGGTAATGGATGACTCCCTAAATCAAGCAGCAAGGAGATATTACTTGTGCTGGAGATAGCCATGGGTCCTCTGAGGAACTCCACTGCACTGCACTCCACTGCATGGAGGAGTTCACATCTACAGTTTAAAGCTTTCTTTTGAGTCTCTGATGTGACACAACCAAAGATTAGTGGAAAGAGACCTGGCAAGATCTGTATTCAAAGCAGTCACTCTATGAAAAGCAGAACTAAAACTATTACATGTAAACAGTTTCCTATAAATTTGCATCTCAAATTTCAGTCTCCTGATGTTTAACAAGGTTCACACAGAGGCTTTTGTTGCCCCTGGGACACTGATACAATATCAGCTTCTTGACCCTCTTTTATTGATCTCTCCATTTGTATTACCAGTACTTCACACTGCAGCCTTTCCCTCACTGGAATATAAAAAGTGCCTCTTCCTTCCACGTATCTTCTTTAGGATTTTTAGGAATTGATTATCCTTCACAACTCTAGCAAATGTGGCTAAAAATAAGCATGGGCTCAAGAGCCAGTAAGGGAATGGACAGAAGCTGGCTTATGCACACAGAGCATATATACCATTTCCTCAGAAATCCAGGTAAAAACCTTAACCATTCACCACCACTTGTTTCAATGCTAAAATGAAGGAAGGCTTTAAATTTGTAGCCTGTGTGTTTTAGAGCATATTGTCACAATTCTTATTCTCAATGCTGAAAAAAAAATCTATGAGATTCTCCATGTAAACAAATGCCATAAGATCAAGCATTTATTGGTCAGATTGCACTATCTCAGCAGGGTGCATTTTTCAAAATTTAACTGCACTCGGAGTTCAGCCTTAAGAAAGTGAGCATATATTTCAAAATGAAATTTAGATATGTAACAATACTAAAATGTCCTTCACCACAAAAATAATGACATCAATAAACGTAAGAACCCTTCAGCATTGAAGGGCATCTGATCTCACGTGGCTCCCTCTGTCTGTAATGACCAGAGCCAATATAGTTTAGCATGGCAGAGGCAATAAGATTTCAGCATAAGGTAAAATGGCTGCAGACATACAGAGCATAATTGAAGCAGTATAGCACCAGGGCCCTGAGCAATATCCTGAACTGCTAACAGAAAAATAATATCCACAAATATTGAGGCCATTATTTGGCCTTCTGTTTCTTAATTTCTTATATTTGTATTACTTTGCTACTTTTACAACTGAAAGTCTAATGAAAAAATTAAATTGATTTTCCATTAAAAAATACATTTATACTGTGACCTAAAGCTGACAAAAAAAAAATTCTGACAGAGCTAGGTTAAAGGCTAGAATTTTTCATTTGAAACAAGATCTGCTCTAGAGCACATGTTCACCGGGATCTTTGCCATCCTACGCCTGATTCGCCATCTTTTCAGCTCTGACTTGCAATCAGGAGCTGATTAGGAAATTAGCAGGAAAACTGATTAATAAAACCTTAGTTAAGCTAACATCAACGTCATTTCCATCAAGGTTGTTATTAGCAGGACAACCAGCACAAACAGCACTTTCAGAGGAGCAGCAGTTACAAAAAAATAAAATTTCTGTTCAGTTGTCTCAATCAATTTGAAGTAAAGCCAAACTTTCAGAAGCGTTCTGCAAAAACCTCACTTTTCACCAAGATTTAGATCTGAAATGCAGATATCAACTCTCCAGAAGTACGATATCTCTGATATTTTCTAGCACAGTGCTGTACGCGTATTTTTTTTTTGTCTGTGAGGTCAAAAAAAAAAAAATTAGCTGGAAGAAAGCAATAACATAATAACAAATAGCAGGGAGATTCATGGCTGCTACAAATGTAATGTTATATGGACCACTTCAAACCTTGGCTCTCGATTTCTCCTGAGTAAATTAACAAAGGTCTCGATTTCTTTAGCCGTGATGTGTTTCTCTAGCAGTTTTCTGTTGTTGTGCAGCAAAGCTGTGATGGTGTCTTCTGCCAAAATATCATAACCAATCTGGGACTGCATGACGCAGAAGTTCTTCGCAATATATTCCTGAAAAAATGAAAATCTCTGTGATGATCTGTTAAGCAATAATGTTTTTCTTTTAGAATTGCAAATATCCAGCTCCATTAACAATCAAAATAATCCTCAAAACTTTTCTCACTAAATTGGCCCAAACAAGGTACATCTGAACACCTAAAATATGTACTCCAACAAGACAGAATATTAGGATTGACTAACTCTTGTTATTCTTTCATAAATCAAAGAAATAAATACATAAAAATAGGTGTAAAATTAAAGAAATGGCAAACTTTTTTTTTAAAAAGGAAAACCAAAACTTTATATAATTTTAAGAAACTTTCTTGCTCTCTTCTTCCCTTCTCTCTCCTGCAAGACAAAAATATTTCTGAAAAGTGTTAGAAAGAAAACAAAGTCATCACACATAACAGTTCAATTTTTTATTTTCAGCTCCTTTAGCCCTATAAAGCTAGTAAGGGCTCTTTTCTGTGCTGCAACATACAAAGGACTCAGTATCATGTTCTGAATTATCTCATGTTCATCAGGAGTCTCCAGCAGAGGAAAATCATGCTATCTGATTGAACAGCCTCTGGTTTGACTCACTGCTATCACAACATAAATATTTACAGCACAGAATCACAGAGAATTTTGCCTTCCCCACTGATACCCTGGAGCCTATGAAGGAAGCAGTGGACACTAATCTCAGTCAGAGCCTGTGAAGATACATGGAAGCCCGCCAGGAGAACGAACCTATATCATTCATTGCTAATCACTCCATTCATATAAAATTGCCTATAAAACAAAAACACTATTTCACAGCATGAGTCTGTGTAAGCTTCTTTCTACTTACTACTAACCAACACAAAACCCAGTTCTTCCATTCTCCCTTAAGATAAGATTACCAGAGGATCATACCTGTAAATGCGGAGTGCAACATCAAACATAGGATGTAAAATAACAGAATTTAGAGGAAAAATTCTTGAATACCACTGACCTGGTTCTTCCTATAGTCCTGCTGGGAATGTCTGAGAACTCTGTAACATAACCTTAACATGTATTTGTATGGGGCATATCTCTGGTCACCTAGGTCTTCAAGTCTCAGCATTGATCCTTCACCTTTGTCCTTAAAAGGAGCTTTGAGAATCCCGAATATCTGTTCAAAATCAAAATCACTGAGGATGAAAATCAAGCCAAGATTTTTTTTTAACCTGTACCTGTCAATTTCCTCTGTCAGGATCAGAACAAAGCATCTATAGGCTCAAGTCAGAATTCAATCACTTCACTTATTATCTACAAATCACCGAATAAGAAAGGGGCAAAGGGACAAGGACAATCTCAGACATTAAAACATAAGCGTTTAGCTTTGCATTTCCACACCAATTTGTTTGATACTACTTTTTCTTGACTGTTATCCTAGTTTAAAACATTGTCAGTTAAGTGCCTTAATTTTAGATAAATTAAGGATGAAAAAGCACATAAGGGCTGCTATCTAGTTTAATTCTTTTCACTTTATTATTTATTTACTATTTCAGTAAGACACTTTAAAAGAATATTAATTCTGATTTACATGCAGTCAGTCCTCAAATAAGTCAGAGATCCATAAGGGTATTATAAGTTTTCCTTCAAGGAAAACACTTGCAGGATCAGGACCATGTAGTAGACTTGCTTCAAATTTCTTCAACAATTTACTTGTAAATAAAGTCTTAAAAATCTTATAAGTCATCAGAATTACAAGAGACTAACAGACATTAAATTCCGGGCCTTTTGCTGTGAGTCTTGATTAATGAGTTTCATGTCTAATGAATCCAGTTACGTATAACTCAAGATAGCATAAGCCAACTTACCTGAAACCAAGTTTTTATCAATTCTTTCTCTCCTACAATCTATTTGGAAGTACAATCAAGTTACTCATACTTGAACATACAGAGTATACCTGAGCCAATATATTTTGTTCCCGCATTAATTTTTGTCGCTCCCGGTTTGGCTTAGTAATGACCACATCCAAAACTTCCTGCCCATTGTTAGGCACATCAGACACAAAGAAAATCAGATCTTCTAATAACTTGGTCACAAATCTAAAATGAATAGACAGATCCTTATTATACACAGTCATTCAACACTTGTTAGGATTCATTAAGAAAGAAAATCACATTTTAGAACAAGCTTTATCTAGTGCATCAGAACTTCAATCACTGCAAAGCTAAGTTTGACATATACCAAAGGCTTCCAGGTCTCAGATCAGCACAGGTTTGAATCCATCACAGTGACATTTTCCAAGACATTAAACAGCAACCAGAAGAAAAAAGGGAGGATGCAAAATTGATGTAGAATAGATGCACACTGCTTAGAAATCCAAAATCTCTACCAGCTGACTGCAAGGCCCAGAAACAGTAGACAGATACTCTTACTCAGCCCAGCAACAATTTCCACTGGGAAGTTAGTAACATTGGCCCATGAAACAAGATTGTGCACTCAGTAGAGGAATAAAAACAGTTTGCCGCTGCACTATTTCCCTACTGACAGGAGAAACTATTGAAAAATGACTTGGAAAAAAAAACCACTTTTATTTCACCCATTCTTTCCTACACAAAAAAAGATTTGGCAGAAGTAAATGCTAAAACAGGACAAAGGCAAGCCCTTCCATCTTCAAGCAATGTAGGTCATCGCCACCTTGCTGTTAGCATACCTTGCCAGGCATACACAGAGAGAAGCATGTATGACCACAAATTTCCTTAAAAGAATTGGCAGTCTTTCACAAACAAAACCCAGCACATTTCCCACCCTTAGCAGCATTGTCTGAGTTTGGCAAATATTTAGTCTATAATTACTAAACCTGGCAGGAAGATGCTCAATAGATTTCCAATGACATCTCTGAGAGCCAGACAGAAAGCTTTCATTAAGTAAAAGAAGGCTTGGATGTTCAACTAATCCCTCTAAATGAGTTTTCAGCCTAGTAGTGGATGTTGGAGAACGGTAAGGTCCCCAGAACAAAGCACCTCACTAACAGAAAATGCAGGAAACATAAACGTAGGGTTGATCAACTAGGAGTGAGCTCTTGGAATCTCTACTTACCCAAGCAGGAAGGTAATAAGACAGGGAAACAAGAAGAGTAGGGGTTTTTTTGGTTGTCTGTTTGGTTTTTTTTTAAAGGAAATCACAGGAACAAACTAATAACAGCAATATCATGAAATCACAGAATCATAGAATCACCTGTGATGGAAGGGGCCTTTAAAGGTTATCTAGTCCAAATCCCCTGCAATGTACAGGGGATTTTGACATCTACAGCTAGACCAGGTTGCTCAGAGCTTTTCTTGTTCTTCTTTGCACCCCTTGCTGAATTCAGTTCCAGCAGGGCCTTGGACTTCCTGACCTTACCCCTATACAGCCTAGAAGTCTTCCTATCTTTCTCCCAGAGTACCTGTCTCTACTTCCACTGTCTGCATATTTTCTTCCTGCTCTCCAGTTTGACCAGCAGGTCCCAGTTCAGCCATGCTGCCTTCCCTTCCTGACTTCCAACACCTGGCAATAGAGAGCTCTTGTGTTCTTCTGCTGAAAGCTTCCTTAAAGATCTGCCAGCTCTGCTCCACTCCCGTTCTCAATTATTTCATGTGTGTGTTGTACCAGTACATCAACATCAGAACTTGACAATACTGGACTGCAGTGACGCAGCAGTGCAAGGCTAATACAAGGATGTCACACCTTCATTATGTTGTATCCCCATCTGATTCGACTCAACAATGAATGAAATGGCTTTCCAAGATTGTGTACTAATACCTTGGCTGTTACAGATTTGCCTGTTAAGAGAAATCCTTCACCTGATACTAAACTACCTGTACTAATTGCCACTGACAAAAGACTTGTGGACTTGACAAACAGCATAAATTATTTTGTCACCAAAAATTAACATTTCCAGCAAAAAGCTCTGTATGATGCACAGTAGAATAAAAGATAAAAATTAACACTGTAAGAGATGCTATCTAACATTCAGTTTTACCAGACAGCTGAAAACAAATAGGCAACCACATCACTTGCAGTGGGAAATACGTTGCTACAAAGTACAACAAAATCCCTTAATTCAGGGCTGGGTGCAAAGAACAGACATTCTTTGAATTGAAGCATGGATGGATATAAAGAGTAAACACTGAAGACAAAAGGAAATGTAAAACAGGAAAGTAAACAGGGAAAATAAAATCACAGAATCACAGAATATCATGAGCTGGAATGCACCCACAGGGATAATCGAGTCCCCCACTTGGCTCCGCACAGAACCATCAAAAATCCAAACCCTACACCCTCAAGCATTGTCCAAACACTCCTTGAACACAAGCATGGTGCCACGATCAATGTCCTGGAGACGCTGTTCCAGGACTTTTCCTATCCCCAACCCGATCCTCTCGACACACCTCCATGCCATTCCCTCAAGTCCTGCTGCTGTCATCAGGTGAGAACAGTGCCTCTTATAAGAAAGAAAGGAAAGGGACAATCACAGCAGTCTCTCAGTCACTGCAAGTCTTGCTTCTACTGCCCTAGCAGCATGAACACGCAGTACAATGAATTACACTTAGCCATTACTGTGATAACATGATACCATGATACTAGGAGTAGCACTAACTTAACAACAACAATAAAAAAAGCTCACTAACCTCCTTTCATTCTGGGTTATTGTTCCATTCTCCAGCTTTTTAACAGTTGATGCTAAGACCTTGTTCGCATCATTAGCAAAGTCCAAGTCTCTGACCTCAGATAGAGGAACTGATACAATGGCAAAAGCCTCCTTGTCCTCTTTTGTTTGGCACGTCCCAATCTGCAATAGTTTGTAGCTTAATTAAGGTAACCAATTCACTCACCTTTGCCCAATTATGCATATTTTATAATGTCAAGATCACTCTTAGGAAATTCTAGGAATTATGTTGGGATTCCAACCCTGAGAAATTAGTGTTTACCTTTAACATTACCGGCCTTTCTTCATTGGTGTCTATTGGGATGCTAGTACTAGTAACCCAAGTATTGGTACACAAATGCCTCAGTCGGACATAGGAGTTCCTAAAGGAGAGGAAAGCAAACAGTGGGTTAGATGGATCCTTTCTGAGCTGAACTGGGCAAGGTGAGATGTGGTTTAACACGCGGACATGAGATGTGACACCAGCCACTCATAATAAAAAGGCAAGGGAAACCTAGAAGGTACTGTAACACCATTTCCCCTTGTGTCTTTTCTTTCTGATCCAGCATAAAGCAGTAACAAGGACAGCATCTTGGGATTATGCAGAATGCTGCTTTTAAACATTCCCGTAAGTCTAGGAGTAAAGTATTCCTTATATGAAAAAAAAAAAAAGGAAAAAATTAAAAGGTATTTTAAAATACTAATTGAATTGAAATACACATCATGAAGAAAAACAACTGTTTTCTTATTATTTTTTCTGCCAAGTAATGAGCCCATTCAAGCTGTCACAGAACAAAAGTGCAAATGTAAAACTGATCACGGTTTCAGTTTCACCATTATGATGTGCAAAACCTTGTTCCAAGGAGTGAGCATTTACACTATCAGTTCTCAACCGAAAATCAAGTAAACAAAGAGCATGTATGATATTCTTCTAAACTCTTTCCATTTGATAATTTCTGGCATTATTAAAAAGCAGAGCTGATAAATCAATTACAATTTTTACTCTGAATTGCACTCAGTAAATATTTTCACTACAGTCTTCATTAGCACACTCCCTTTCATGCTGATGGACTTTAAGTATTCAAGTAAGAAAATCATCTGGCAAAACTCTGCAAAGCAAATACTTCTAAGTTGCATACATCACTATTTGTGGGTATCTAGCTTTGAACTCCACACTCGGAACTACTACTAGCCCCAGGTGTCTTCATACCCATTCAGCCACAGCAAACACCATGTGACTTGTCTAATCAATCCCAGCTGAAGTAACAATTGAAGTTTCAAACATGCACAGGAAAAACCTATGAACCAACTACTGACTTAATTTGAATAACAGACGTGTTCAGAAACAGAAGCACAGTTCACCATACGTATTATTTGGTAGGGAACAATTCAGTTAGATCTACTAGCAGCACATTTTTTTCAAACGGTGCAACTCAATTCTGTCTTCATACATATCTGTGCAACGTTTAGCCGGTTATTTTTCTCTTCACAGATTCTCTTTAAGCGTCACTTGTTTTATCCTTATAATTATTTTATCCAGTCACAGTGGCAGTATCATGTTTTATACATCTCTTGTTTATCTGTGAACACTCTTCAAATTTTAACTGAAGGATAATACTCGCTTATGGTTGATTTTTTCTGCTTTACTCACAGGGATAATGCTAGGAAGAAACCTTGTCAATCCCACAACTTTTTTTTTTTTTTTTTTTTTACCTTGGAACCAGGCAATCAGCTCTCTGAAGAGTGGTGGCATCCAGTTCAAAGAGAGACGCGATGTCATTTCCATGTGGCACAGAGACCAAAGTATACATAATCTTCTCCCCTGCCTGGCGTTTCTTCTTTGAAGCAGGAAGGTCGCCATCTCTCTGCTGGTTAGGCACAAGGGTTATTTGCTTGCATCAGCGCCCATTATAAATTCTCCAATTACCTTGTGGACAAGTAATAATCTAAATTGTATTATTTGTTTTGTGTACATTCTACTAAGAATGTACCGTGACTGGCTTTGGAGTGCATAACACAAAGGATGCACTTTGCCCCAGGCACACAGGGTCTCAGACAGTCATTATAACAACAGCAGGTCACCAGCTACAGAGAGACTGTAGTACTGTATACATTATTATTTGACATCTACAACTTCAAAAACCTGTACCAATTGCAGACCCTTCACTCCCAACAGATGTAACTACACAGTGCTAGCTTGAAAAGGGCCAAAGTTAAAAGAAGAGCATTAATGAAAACTGGATCTTCAAAAGGGAGGCAGGGAGTAAAGAAGTGAACAATTGGCCTAATTCCACAGTTGTTTTATTTAAATTTAGATTTTTTTTCCATTCCCATATATTCTGAATTGCAGTTGCACACCTTCCAAATAGGAAGAGACAGAGTATTTGCCCCATTAAGATCTATTTGGCACTGGAAAGAGGAGACAAAAATCACCAGCTAGCTTGCAGTGGAAATCTTAGCACAGGCTGCTAATGCAGCAGAAGTTGGATCCAACACAGGTCTGTGCATGTCCACGGAAACTGGGGAATTTCACTCCTTCACAGGCACCTAGCTTTCCAGAGACACTTACAAAGCTGTGTTGGTGCCTGAGAATATGTGCAGTCCTCACACCCTTTGATACTCCAGGCCCAAAAAAATGTTAAACAAAATCTCATACGGAAACTTAACCTGCGTGTAAGGATTGAGAAAACAGCAAAAATATATATCCATGATTTCCATACACATTCTCCTTTACAAACCTAGGATAAGACCCAAACTGAAAAAGCAGGTAAATTTTCCAAACAAAAATTTGAAAACCAGCTTTCAAAGTTCAAGGTTCAAGGTCAGTGAAAGGGTAAGTTGTACAAGATAATTTAGAACAGCATCCAGACTTTTTTTTATATATTTCCCATAAGTTACATCCAAATCTAATTACGTTTTCCCAGAACTGATCCACTCTGCTATCATTTCCAAACTGTAAAGGCTGGTATACAAAAAGGGAGGACATTTCATAATCATGTAGTTTTTCCTTAGGGCTCCAGGAAAAACACACCAAAATATCAAACCATGCTCTGCTCTGTGTTAAGTATTTTTATACTCCCTCATTACACAGTGTCTGAGCATCTCCCATGGGTCATTAAACATAAGCATACACACATGTGCAAGTTTCCATGACAAGAGGTAACGTGAATGGCATGTCTCCAGTGCTTCAGTAGTTCATAGTAACCATCAGTTCTGTGAGGAAGTTCCTCCTGACGTTTGGGGCTGACTCCACTTGCTCGCAAGTTTCCCCAGCAATTGCTATTAAACAATAGAGTTAGCTTATCGGGCTTCTACCCCGCCAGCCAGGTTTAGCACCTGCCGGATCAGACCTGCCATACAAGCAAGAGCTGGTTTCTAGTCTCAAAAAGCACATCTCAACAGAATGCAAGACAGTGTCTATAATATTGCTAGCTGCAATGCCAAGCTTAGCTGAAGGAAATCTGGCCTGCACAACAGCTATGCACTAGTTCTAGACTGCACTGCAGCAAAAGCATCGGAACTGTCCTCATACTTTAATTCAGACACACCTCACAACCCAACCATGATTATGAATCTTATTCTTTGGAATAAAAACATAACGAAAAGTGACTTTGACCTTGAGAGCTCTGAAAACAAATTAAACATAAGGAGTGCACAGATAGAGAGATACAGTCATCGCATAGAAAAATACAATTAATATTTATGTTTGAATTTACACCTGACTGCATGCACAAAACTCTGCAAGAGAGAGCATATGCATTTGCACACAGAAAGTTTCTTATGTTTAATCAAATTTAATAAGCAGTCATCAGAATCTGCACTTAATCTAGCCACTATTAAATGTGCTGATGAGTCCATATGAGGAAGTTGAAAGAAGGGGAAAGTATTAGACTGCTTCACATTAATCAGGCGGTATGAAAAACACATAAAAAACACAGCATTCCTAAGTAGAATAAAACAATGACATTTGCACAGGTAAGTAACAGGCATATAGCAGATGTAGCCAGCAAAAAACTGATTCAACTGAGAGAAGGGAGGAATAGACAGGTAAAGGGATTCAAATACAGAGAGAAGAAAATTCAACTCAAAGCAGCATGAAGAAGAAGAGAAGCAAATGAAGAGTTTCAGTGGTGGCAGTGGCAGCCAGAGAAAGAACTCCCAAGACTGGTCTAGTATGAGATATGGAGGTTGGCACCCCTGCCTGCGGCAGGGAGCTTGGAGCTTGATGATCCTTGAATTGCCTTCCAACCCAAGCCATTCTGTCATTCTATGATTCTGTGAAGAATTCTTTCAGCAAAAACAGGTGAATTACATGCTAGGAGTAGAGAAAGAAAAAAAAAAAAAAGGCAAGAACTATGGGTAAAGTAATTCAAACAAATGGTAAATTCACTAAGAAAAAAATAGTTTTGATTGTCCCAAACTGTTGGTAAGTTAGTTAGTTACAAGCTATAGCAATTCAAATTAGATACATATGTATGGTAAAGAAAATGGAATCACCTCACTCTGTAATTGTCTAGTAAAATCACTTGTAAGGATGCAGGAAATGTAGATTCAGTTACTTTCCTGTGTGGCAGGATTTGGACCTCACCTTCCAAAAGAGTAGTTTTCTACAATGGCATAAATGCATCAGTGAACAAAGGAAGAGCTATGATGTCATCTATCTGGGCTTCAGTAAGACCTTGGATACAGTCTCTGCTAACATCCTTCTCTCCAGATTTGAAAGATATAGATTTGATGAGTAGACTGATGGATGAGGAACTGGTTGCAAGACTATATGTAGAGTGTGGTGTGGTCAATGGCTCAGTGTCTGGATGAAGATCAGTGACAAGTGGTGTCCAACAGGGGACTGTACTGGGACCAATACTCTTCAGCATCTTCATCAGCTACACTGCTGATGATAGATGATTGTTGATGACAGTCAACAAGCTGTGTGGTGTGGTTAACATGCCTGAAGGATGGACAGTTATTCAGAGAAACCTAGACAGGGTCAAGCAGTGGACCCAAGAGAATTTCATGAGATTCAATAAATTCAAGTGCAAGATCTTGCATCTGGGATTGTGGCAACCTCCACCAACATTATAAGCCAGGGGCAAAAGGACTGAGCACAATTCTGAAAAAAGGACTTGGAGATACAGGTGGACGAGAAGCTGGACATGAGCCAGCAATGTGCCCTTGCATCCCTGAAACCCAACCATATCCTGGGCTGCATCAGAAGTGTGGCCAGAAGGAGAGCTGGGGCTGTTCAGTGTGGAGAAGAGAAGGTACAGGAGAGGACCCTATCACTATCTAAAGGAGGGGACAGACTCGTTAGCAGGGTATGTTGCAACAGGAAAAGGAAAAACTGTTTCAAACAAAAAGAGGGGAGATTTAGATTGGATGTTAGGAAGAAATTTTTTTCAATAGGGGTAGCAAGGCACTGGAACAGGTTTCCAAGAGAGGTGGTGGGTGCCTTGCCCCTGCAGACATTCAGTGTCAGGTTGGATGGGGCTCTGATCAACCTGACGTGGCCGTAGATGTCCCCGTTTATTGCAGGGGAGTTGGACTAGATCATCTTTAAAGGTCCTTTCCAACTCACATGATTCTATGAGTCTATGATTCTATACAGCTAATGGTCATGACATTCTTCCAGAACAAACTCATGTAGGAAAGTAAAGGCTGAAAGTTCAAAAAAGGAGTCACAGTGAAAAGAATCAGCCCTTCTGTTGAAGATCTACGCTAACAGCAAATACCATAACTCCTGGGCTTCCACCACTGGCTTGCTGTGCATCACAACTTAAAAAGAAGTTTAATGTATATGTAAATCCAATGAAGATGTATAGTGTTTGTAATCTGAAGGGCAGATACATTGTAATTAGTGACAACATCTGTATTGTCATTGGAGATAATTAGATTTGTCTTTCTTGAGACTTGCAGCCCAGAGGATGACCCTTCTTCACAGATCTTCATATAATTTGCTAGCAATTGTAAACAACTCTGTGTCCTTATATTCTTCATCTCTATTGGGTATCACACCTGAAATTTGGAAGATTTACAGGGAGTTTTGTTTAGGAATGGCCTACCTGCAATAAATAAATAAATAAAAACACTTAAGGAGGAAAAAAAAACTCATTAAAAAAACAAAAAAAAAAAAAAAAAAACCAAAAAACAGGCCTGGAATGCCTTTCCTTCTAGAATGTAAATCCAATCTACAATTCTGACTGGTGAGGACACCTCTTGTACCATAGAGACAGACGAGGATAATGCCCTACTCCTGAATGAATACATTAAGCTGCACTACAGATTTCAGCAGAAATTAAATTTAAAAACAGCCTGCTAAAGCCAGTACAATGTGGTATCTCAAGATGTTAACCCAGTTTAGGAGGCTCTTAGAAACCAGAATTTATTCATAGTAGTAATACAAGAAGAACTCCATTTATTAGATGTTCATAAAAACTCTGTACGAAAAGAAAGCCAATTAATGGCCAGCATCACTTCTTCACGTTAGGAAGCCCTGGCAGACAGCAGTTAGCCTCCTATAACACCTTCGCTGTTGACTCATTTGTGAGTCATCGCATTTTTAGCAGAGACATCACGTTGCAATTCTGTTGTTAGGAGCCAGAGACATTCTGTAAGAAACAATGTATGCGTTTTCAGAGCTGATTCAGACCTGTGTGCAGCAGCAGAATAATAATAGTGTGCCAGCATCCGTATCTCCCCTTCTCCCCCAGTGACTGCAGAGCCTCTCAAGTGGTCTGACTGCTGGCTTTATATAAGCAGAGACACTGCCATTCTAAAACTGAGGATTTTTTTTTTCTATGTTTTTCAGATTGTTTACAGCCTCAGCCTTGAAAAAAAGATTCCCCAAACATTCTCTAATTGTTTTAATGACATTACCTGTGTCACACATTATGAAATTTAATTAAACAAACTTAGTTGCTGGAAGGTAATTAAAAAATAAAACTGAAAAAGAGAAAAAAAAAAATGTTTATCAGGAAAAAAATAAGTTAGGATGGAAGTAAGAAAGCAAGCTTTGAATTGCATTGCTTCTTGGCATCCATAAACAGAGATAGCAATAAGTCAAAGGAGGTATATCAAATTGCACCAAGAAGTCCATGGCAGAACAGTCTAGCTACTTTAAAAGAAATGTAAATACATACCAGTCTCAATTCCAAGAGAAATCTGAATAATAAAACTCAGTTTGGAACTGCTTAGGATGAGCGCTCTCATGAAAATGCAGACAAATGGAGGTAAGGTAGACAGCCTTTTAATACTAAGGCACTAACAGATGCCACATTTCCAGCTGCTCTTGACATTTCCCCAGTGTTTATGGTGTTCTTCTAGGTGCTGTACATTTCTGTCATTGGAAATAATGGACTACTTCGCAGCATAAAATACACCAATTTTGGATTTAATGGGAGCTGTAACAGAACACTGTATTTTGATGCACTACACGTTACAATCTCCTACACTTCAAGAGCTGGATAAGCCTTTTTTTTAATTATTTTTTTATTCTTTTTTTTAATAAGTCCTTTAAATCAGAGAAAGGTATCATGTTAAAAAAAAAAATAAAAAACAAAAAAACAAAAAACAAAAAAAAAAAAAATCCAGAATTTAGATGTGGGAAAAGCACACACAAAGAATATTAACCAACTCAATGTAAGGCTAAATTTTACCAGAAATCACAGCAATGTTTCACCATAAAATTTGGCTGGAATCTCATGAATCAGCCAATAAAGGAGCAAGGAAGGCAGTCCAAACAGAGCTTGAGAACAAAAGCCCTAGTGACTTCTGGCAATATTTTTGATCTTAGTTGCCAAAATTATTTCATATTTTTGAGTCACTTAAGGCAAAAAGATGGACTTCGGAAGCGTCTACTGGCTATGCCCACTATTGCACCACAGAAAATCCTTCTCCATTTCTGCTTCCTAAAACTGACAGTTGCCTAAGCAACCGTGATCAGGACTTGTAAACCAGGCAGAGAACATGCACAAGAAGCCCTATCACACATTTATAGTTGAGGGTTGGCACAAAACATACAGATGGTTGTGTCTTCTTTAAAACCTAGATGACAGAGAAAGAACTGGAACCCTTTTATCCCAGCAGTGAAAAGCAAAACAGGCTGCAGGCTCAGCTTCTTCCTTCAGCTGAAAAGATTCAAGTATGCCTCTTCTATTTCCCTACTTTTCAGCCTTCAAATTACACTGGTGTAGATCCACTTCCACCTCCCCTTCTACAGCAGCAGATTTACTTTGCAGGCAACATTTCACAATTAATTGGTTCAAAAGATGAAAAAGAAGATGCCTTTGCAGTGAGTCAATGAGGCAGTCACCTGGCAGAAGAAACACCACATGAAAAACACAGTTCAAGGAAAGCTTGTGTGCTTTACATCACCTGTGTATTGGATACAAGACTGATGTGGCTGGCCCTTGAAGAACTCCAAACACTCTAAGATTCTTTTACTTTTGAGGGACAATTAAACACTGCATCATTGCAGCATAAAAGAAATCTCTGCATAGAGAATTTTTTCTACTCAGTTGCTCAAGGTCAGAATGAAGACTTAAAATAATCAGTGCTGACTCATTGTCTTTTCAACAACACTAAAAAGAGGTGAAGGATCCAGAGGTATGTCTACCTCACAGAATGGCTTGGGTTGGAAAGGACCCCAAAAATCACCAAAGTTCCAATCCCTCTGGCACAGGCATGATCACCAGCCTCCAGATCTAATACTAGACCAGGTTGCCCAGGGCCCCAACCTGGCATTGAACACCTCCAGGGACAGAAAATCTATAACCCCTCTGGGCAGCCTGTTCCAGCACCTCACCACTCTCTCTCTCTAAAGAACTTCTTCCAACCCAAACCTTCCCTCCTTGAGCTTAAAACTATTCCCACTTGTCCTATCCCAGTCTACCCTTGTATAAAGTTGATTCTCCTGCTGTTTATAATTCCCTGTGAGGCTGTAATGAGGTCTGCTTGCAGACTTCTCTTCTCCAGGCTGAACAAGCCCAGTTCCTTCAGCCTGTCTTCATAGGGGAGGTGATCATCCTTGTGGCATTCCTTTGGACCATCTCTACATCTTTCCTGTACTGGGAGCCCCAGACGTGGTTGCAGTACTCCAGATGGGCCCTCATGAAGGCAGAGTAGAGAGGAACAATCACCTCCCTGTCCCTGCTGGCCACTCCTGATGGAATCCAGGATACTATTGGCCTTCCGAGCTAAAAGAGCACGCTGCTTGCTCACGTTCAGTTTTTCATCCACCAGGACCCCCAGGTCCTTCTCCACAGGGCTACTCTCAAGGAATTCTTCTCCCAGTCTTTATACGTATCTAGCATTATTTCGAACCGAGTGCAAAACTCTTGTACTTTGCTATGTTGAACCTCATCAGGTTCACATGGGCCCACCTTTTGAGTCTATTGAGGTCCCTGTGAATGGCATCCCTTCCTTCCACTGCGTCAACCACACTGCTCAGCTTGGTGTCATCAGCAAACTTGCTGAAGGTACACTCAAGCCTGTCATCAATTGTCATTGATGAAGGTGTTGAAGAGCACCGGTCTCAAGACAGATCCCTGGGTGACACTGCACATCAATGGTGTCCTCTTGGACATAGTGCCATTCACCACAACTCTCTGTCTGTGGCCTTCCAACCTTATCTCCAATTCCTATCACTACAATTTAGATATAATGATATGGGCAGGGAAGATGTCAAAAGCCTTGCCCAAGTCCAGGTAGATGACATTAGTCACTTTCCCTTTATCCAGCGATGTCATCACTCCAACACAGAAGGCCACCAGATTGGTCAAGTATAACCTTCCCTTGATAAAGCTATGCTGGCTGTCTCGGATCACCTGCTCATCTCCCATGTGCCTTAATGAGTCTTTAAGAGGGATCTGTTCCATGATATTCCCAGGCACAGAGGTGAGGCTCACTGGTCCGTAGTTCCCCGGGTCATCCTCCCACCCCTTTTTGTAAATGAGAGTGACATTCCCTTTTTCCGCTTCCTGGAGACTTCGCCTGACAGCCATGACTTTTCAAATATATAGAGAACAACTCAGCAACCACATCAGCCAGCTCCTTTAGGATCCTGGGATGAATGTCATCTGGTCCCATACACTTGTATACATTCACTCTCACAAGGCAGTCTCAGACCAAGCCTCCTGATAAGCCTATTACCAAGCCTTATCAGGATTTCTTCCACAAAATATCTTCAACTGAAAGTGCTGACTGGGTAAAGTAAAATTTCCACAGAAAAACACTTTTGATCATCAACCAGTTTTGATTAAATTTTTAATGGATACATTTGTCCAGTCAGATTTCTCTGGTCTTGGATCTTAACTGAAACCAGTGCACAGGAGGATTAAGCCAAAATGTTAGAGAAGTCGCCTTTAGCATTCATGTTCAGATCACTTGTGCTCTTCATTATCCAGTCCGGGAAATATTTAACTACGAGAGCTGCTCCTATTTTGTTATGTTGGTCCACAATGTCAGACACGGATGTTGATGGTATGGCAGTAGAGGCTGCACCTTCTTCAGCAAAATTCTGTTATATTTTATTGCCCTGAGGCAGATGGCAGCAGAGGGACAGTCTAGCAAAATGACATCTGGCATGGAATTGCATATAAAGCAGAAGTGTTTGAACACCTCCACGCAGAAAAAGATTGCACCTATTGACATTCATTGACACTTGCTGAATGCTTATGGAGACGAAACAGTGTATGTGAGCACAGTGAGGTGGAGGTGGTGCATTTCAGCAGCGGTGACAGCAATGTGAAAGACAAGCCACTTTCCAGGTGGCCATGCAGATTTTTATGAGCGTGGCATGCAGCTCTTGCTCATCACTCTATGATCCTTAAGGTCTTTTCCAACCTGATTGGTCACCAGTGAAAATGCATAGCTAATGGTAACAGCTATGTTGAAAAACAATGTTTTACAGCTGAGAATTTGCTCTATCAAATAGCGTTCTTCTTCTTTTTATACCTGTTGTAGCTTCCATGGAAATAAATAGAGGCACTACTTTTGGAGTGACCAATGTATTTAGATGACAAGAAATTGCTACAGCTGGATACCCTATACTACATACAAATTAGTATTGCACAGCATAATACATTTGAATCCTTTGTGATGAGGACCTAATATCAACCCTATACATGTTTTCAGAGGTTTGAATTCAGACTAGCTCTATTCCAGTTTTCTGGGCTGGGCACTCATGAGAGGCTAGAACACAGTATATCTATGTTCCAGATGTGTATGTTTTAATTTTGATCCAACAGAATACAAGTTTGTACACTGAGATTGCTCTGCAAAGTGAATTAGAGTGTCTTAAATAGGTAATAACTAGGAGATTTGATGAAGGAGGTGCCATCATGCTGTGAACTTAAGTTTTAATGCAACTGAGCTGTGTGTGAGCCCAGCTGTACTGTTCTCAGAGCAAAAGCATGAACCCAAGCATTCCCAGGCAAGCACCTTACTCAATACTCAAGAGGATATTCTAGAACTTACCTCAGTTTCTGTCAGAAAGCTCCAGGGGCTTCAAATGTGATTCCAAAACAAAAGTGAAACAACTCTTGGAGCTCCCATATTTTCACAAGAGAGAATTTTCATTTCCCTGGCTAACTGAGCTCTTACTGCTACATTACTATTTATACCAAATACCAGGGAAGATGGAAAACCAATGTTACCAACTCCTACAACAGCCTCCATTTTTTTTCAAATTGCAGTGCTGGAGGCATATGATTATGTAAGAACCTTGGTTTTCATTTAAAGAAAAAAAAAAAAGAAAAAAAAAAGTAGAACAAAAAACTCTTCCCCTTGCAGAGAAAAACTTGAAAATGTGTCCTTTAAAAGAACAAAAGCCAGAAGGCCAACAGAAAGAAATTAAGTTTATTTCTCCTAAGATCTCAGCTGTTTCAAGGCAGTCTCATGAATGTGATGGAGGAATTATTCCTTTTGGATTATTTGTTTAAGAATAAGATTCCCTCACAGTTTTATATCTACGTCCTTCACTCATAATAAACCACAACACCTCTGGTTTCGCTTTGTTAGTCAGTATTAGCTGGCATGCTCTTAGCACTGTACAAGATGAAGTCCTTTGCCTTTAACAGCTCCAGATTGCCTGGAAGCATCTGTCTTCTTGTCCAACGCAGTCATACCGCAGCGACAATGTAGGTCCTTGTGAAAGTGTGGTGTCAGAGTTGCCTGAAGTGCAGCAGGGCTCAGTCTAAACCTGAATATCTGCTCGCATGTATTCAGTACAGATAATGAAAAGAGTCTCAGCAGATTCTCAGATTTAGAGCCACACCTGACTGAAAAACATGTCCCAGGGAAGCTCATCTCCACTAGCAGAGCCTCTGAATTTTTTCTGGTACATAAATAACCAGACTCACTTGCCCCTGGCTTTCTTGCTAAAGAGAGTGGAGTTTTTGCCATGAGGTAGCATTTCTAATTTGGTAAGTATTAATAATTTCATATATGTGGCCACTAAGCAGAACTGATTTCAAACTACTGTCAATTTGATGTAGAATTTGAATAAGCTGCCTAACACTTCCTTTAAAAAAGAGAAAGCTTTCTGTAATGACAGTACTGAGTTGCACCTAGCTTACACATGACAGAGAAGACAACCTCAGTGGTTATGACACATTACTACAGGAAAAGCTACAAAGGACTTCCATTTGTTGGGCATTATTAGGCTAATTACATAGTATTTCCCAGGTTACATGCAACATACAAATTCCACTTACCAAAGCTTTTCCTTCATTATTACCTTCTGGATAGTGTGGGTTAAGCTGGAAAAGAAAAGAAGTTAAAAACTATCTTGATAGCTCTTAAATATTTCAGAACTTTGTGAGAGGGACTGGTTCAGTTCTTTATTGTATTCATCCTGCAAAAGAATTACGGAGTATTTAGAACTAGCGTAGCAATTAGAGTATGAGAATCAGCAATTTAATTTCTGGCCGACTTACTGGCTGTGTCCTCACTTCAGAAAAGTGAATCTTACAATCAAGCTTGTTAAGAGAAGACTTTCAAATAATAATTAAAAAAAAAAACAACAAACCAACGATGGAGAGAAAGCGCAGTTACTATTCTAAATATAGCAAATTACGGTCACCCCTACCAACACACAGACACTTACAGGACTGACCTTGAGCAGATGTATTGAGATAAAAATTAACGTTTTGCATCTACTAAGATTTTACAGAACAACAGTTAGCTCTGAATAAATACCTCTTTAAAACAGAAATGGCAATGTCACTACAGACAAGTGTTCAATTACTCCGTGATTCTGTTTAAACATTATTAAGGTATTTCCCATGTCATACTAGGATTAACAAATACTAATTAATAACTAAAGTAGCATGAAATGCTTGGATGAAAAATACTACTATTAAATGTAATGTATTGCTATTTAACAGCATTTAATATGATTTTACTTTTGACAGGGAAACTATGTAGATTAGAAGATGGGGGATTATGTAGGAAGACATATAGTCAAATAAACAAACACACATACACCTACATATTGGCTGCACACAAAATGTTTCCTGATTTGATTTATGTAATGAAACGCTTCTACCTCAATATTTGCCACAGGATATACCTTCAAGAGGTTGAAGATGTGGAACTGAAATTATTACTTATAACAAATGGTTATGCATGTACAGGTAAGTACAGTCATTTTCTTGGCATGAATTTGGCATTAACAAGAGCAAGAAGTGAATTGCACAGGGCAAAATGAATGAATTCCAGTCATACTTTTTAATATTACGTTATCATCATCACACATTTAACGTTACACGCAGAACTATTGTGTGGTGTTTTTTGTGTTTTTTTTTTTTTTATCAAGTCTAGAGGGGTTTTATTATTACTCTACTGTTCATGTCTCTTTAACAAAAAAAGACATCTCCTCTCCACTTGATAAGCCTCAAGAAAAGAGGAAAACATTTAGACAATCCTAAAATTGCTGAAAATCTCTTTGTTTTCTATCATGACTTGATGTGTTAACACATAAAAGGACAAAACATTATTCTTCTGCCTTCATTTCATTATTCACATTAGCCACTGTGTCACCTTCAAAAATCGATGTTACAGAGCCTGCTTTCCTCCCCACATTGACATCTATCCCCAATCTTCCGTTTTACACCTCCATGACATTCCCACACATTCTCTTACCTCAGCACCCACCCAATTCTATTATAAAGCAACAAGAATGGGAGAGGAACACTAAGCCACAGACAACTAGAAGTTACATGTTTATGTACACATATGTATATATATGCATTATATAAAACTGTTTCTTTGTTAGTTTTCTCACACTTCTTTCAGCATTACTTCTGTTCACTCAGCATCTTAAAATAATTTCAGGTGCCCACTCAGACAAACTTGTACTTTGATGTACTCTGTACATCAAGAGCAGGGAAAATTATCAGGCAGTGCAGAGAAGAATAAAAAGGTTAAATCTGAAATCTAAATCTAAAATGACTGAAGAGATTACCTTCAGATTTTCAAAATAGTTCACTTGTGGACAGAGGAAGACAGAAGGCTCAAATAAAAAATGAAGTGTATCCTTAACGATGGCTTTTCTTGCCCCATTGAAACAGAGACAACAAAACTATAAAGATGTTGTTTAGAGAAAGTTCGAGATGTTGAGGTTAAACAGGTTAAGCAATAAACAGGACAGAATGCAGTTTTAGAGCTGACATTAACGACCCCCTTTTCAGCTCAGCAGCTGTCATTTTCATTTCAGCTGAGGTTGTTGGTGTTGAGCATCTGTAAAAATCAGACTATTAGCTGTTATCCTATCCTGTATTTCTCCAGATAGAGAGGTGTAAATCATGTAATATTTTAAGTCATATTATACCAAGTTCTTTTCAATATCCAAGTACAACAGAATGAGCTATAGACACAGCGATGGCCTTAGCTCTCCAAAATGTATTGCTTTTTCTGATTGGTATAAAATCACTTGTACACTCTTCAATGAACCTCCTAACAAAAGAATCCTTGAAAATAACAACATTAAAATTCGTTCCAGCAAAAGAACTCTTGAAAATGAATTTATTCCTTGTTGCTAATGAAATCAAGTAAAATTCTTAAGATATTAAGAAAGTAAGTAAGAATACCATGCTAAAATGGATCTCATTTAAGCTTAGCAGTCTTCAAGCTTTCTGAGGTCACTGGACTTATTGAAGTAGCAATGCTCCCAAATTGTACCCAAAATACTGTATATTTCAGTCAATAGGTACAAAGAAAATGACACATTATAAACTGCAGAGCTCAAGCAAGTATAACGGTATAAATCACTGTAGTAAGAGCTCAATTTTAAAACTATTTTTAAGGTATATTTCCAACAGCTTTTTTTCTGATGCAGAAATTCTAATTCAGAAATTCTAATCCTCCAAGGCATCTTTTTTAACAAACCTAAAAATAGCTATTGTTCACCTTCTCTTGGACAGAAAAGGAAGAAGAATCACAAACGAGAATTCAGCTTCACCAGTGCTGACAACAAAACAATATCAAAGACCTTGAAACTCATCTTGTATTATGGCAAGCTCATGGACTCACCATACCATCCCATAGTTCATTGATTATGTAAGGCAAGTCAGTAAATGAGAAAACAGCAGTGGCTATATGGTGGTAAGGAGGGTGCAATCTGCATCAAGTAAAGGAGACTGCAGTAGTAGAGCGTAAATAGGAAAGAACAAAGGAAAATTCACATCAGCGAAGAAATGAAATGGCCACATGACAAAAAGTGATGGAAGCAGTGTGGCTTAAATAGTACTCCTGAATAACTGGCTCAAGGTGAGCGACTGTATTTCTGCCTGTCATTCACCCCACTGCCATGTAAAAGGCAAGCCCTATTACATGGATTTTACAGTTGGGCAAGGCTAATATAACCAGCTGTCAAAGCTCAAATGACAATGATTCACGACACCACAGATGTTTGGTCTTTTTCATTTGCTTATAAATACAAACACAGATCGAACTCTACAAATCCTCCAGACCACATAAAGTCCCTTGAACTCCAGAAAATAGGGTTACCACATAACCTTTTATGGTTTAACATATATGGACCAACAGTGAACACTGACTTATGTGCTACACAAGGTTTTTCTTATGATGAGGCCCTATCACAGTAGTTATGGTAAGAAAGTGCAAATGCAGCTTGCGCTGTATAGCATACAGGAAATATCTGAGAACTAAATTTGATTTGGATTGATTCTACTGGGGAAGCGAGCTTGGAAGTGGCCTAGCAAACTTATCAGCAAACAAGGACAGTCAATACCCTGAGAAGGCTCCCACAACCACACAACATCATATTTCAAACACTAAAATTATTGACTACTTTGGCATTTTTAAACATGATCACCATGCTGCAAAGTCAGCATAGGAGGAAGATGCAACTTGCAATTGTATGTGTTTGTGTGTTACTTTTGGTAGTCACCGCTCAGTAAATGCATGTGCCCAGCTAATCCTGAGAAGTATCCTGTTAGATTACAAGTGCCACAAGTCCCAGGCTCTGTTAATTCCATTGATTATTAAAGGTGGTTAAATTTATACCTTAAGTTTATCATTACTATGACTTTACATTGCATAATCGCCTGAGATTCCACTACTGAGTAGAACAACTTATTATTAATATGCTATTCTTGTTTTTTTGTTGTTGACTTTTTGGTTGATTGGTTGGTTGGTGGTTGGTTTGCTTTGCATCTACACATAGTAAGACATGTCTTACAGTTCAGCAAGCAATTTAAAATCTCAGTCCACGCTGTAGACAAATAACTTAGAATTTCACTTTTACATGGGATGCTATCTTCTTAGGCAGAGGAATGCGTAGAAAGTACTCAAAAAGGCTATTTTCAGATGCTTGTTTAATTAAGAAAGGGAAGTTTGGAGAAAAATATTCATGCTTTTTTTAATCACATTTTTTTGACTAGGTAAAGGATATTTAAAATAACTCATCAAGGAGATAATTAGACTGTCAAATTTCAGCTAAAAGAGTATTTTAATTACCTGATTAAAACCAGTATTAGTCAAAGAATTAAAGGTTCTAATTCAACACATAAAAACAGTTTCCATTCCATTTGATAACTAGCCTGTTAACACAGAGCCTGTTACTCAATCAATGAGGCCAAGTGGTTTGAGGGCAAAATAGCCACCACAAAAGTAAAAACAAAAATCAACTTCTCAAATGTTTCTTCTTCATTAGACTTACTTGGTTCTTTGTTATGTCATACTGATTAGCTTTCAATAAATCCAAAGGACTTTTGCACAATTTCAAAGACTTCAGTGACATTCAAAGAACTCTTGCCATCCTATTAACTTGCTGGAGAAAGAG
This sequence comes from Tetrao urogallus, assembly GCF_951394365.1. NCBI lineage: Eukaryota > Metazoa > Chordata > Aves > Galliformes > Phasianidae > Tetrao > Tetrao urogallus. The sequence goes on along the minus strand of NC_136813.1, from coordinate 126,622,354 downwards.
TGGCTACAACTCTACCTAGATATTCCATTCAGTACAGCCACAGCACCTGGTGCAAGGCTCCTGATAATCATCATGTGAGGGAAGTTTAAAACCTGAAAAGACCATTTATTTCAGGATTTATTTTGCTGTTGTTTTGCTTACAAGCCCTGCTTTAGTACATCAGACAAGTTTCCAGGCAGCTCTCAGAGAGCTGAATCTTTCTATTGGCTTCAGGCACAAGCCAAGTTAAGTGGCCACAGACAGTGCTGGGAACCCCCTGTGAGGGTGAACTATCTGCTAGTCAAAAATGGGAAACAGAATCAGCTTTGACACCCTACTAACCCAATTGTTCACCCTTGTAAAGAAGAAAGGATAGGTCATCTTGAAGGCATTTTTAGTACTACAGCAATGGCAAGCCAATGCTTATGGTATGCCTAATTCACAACTGATTTAAAGGTCACATGCCAGTGGCAAAAACTAGAGCTGTCTAGGAATGTAGTTCTACTTCAGGCCAGGAAAGATTACTGGCTGGGAAATCCCTTTGCTTCTACCAAGATTAAGGTTAGAAACCTGATGCTTAGCCCCACATAGCAACATCCCACTCTGCAAAAGAATTAGAAAGGAAGAAAAGTACACAAAAGATCTTTTGGTCTAACCTGAATGCTGGGCCATACCTTCACTAGGAATTGTTATGTCAACATAAAAAGCATTCTGAATGTTAATATCCCCTATGACTTTCAGCAGCCCTCCCAGAAATAACTAGGGCTGATTGAATTAGATATCACTGAAATTTTTACAGTGAAAAAAAATAATAAATAAAACCTTCTAAACCTTCATCAAGCATCAAAAATAAAAGTGGTACAAATATAGTTTCCTAAAAGCTTCCCAAGTTATCTTGAAGTGATAAATAAAAAGCAACACAGAACTGACCATGTTTGTTGTTTTGGAACACACCAAAATGCAAAACCAGCAGTTGTGTTTTTAATAACTGAAGCACCCATATAATGACTAAATGACCATAAATACTGTGTTTATGCCTTCACACTTCCTTTCCTTTCCTCGTAAAGCTCATACGCATATAAACACTGCTCAAATGCAGCCAACTTCAGGCAGGATAGAAAAGTCCCAGCTGAATACAGGCTCATAGATCACCACTGCAAAACCAGCTTGCTGAGAGAAAAAACCTTTCCCAAAGATCCAGATTTTTGAAGGTATACGCACACTGACACACACACATGTTGTTCCTAATTTCCACACAATTGAGACAAGTCAGGATGCATTCCCAAAGTCCTCAAAAACCTTTGAAAACCTAGCCCTAGCTTTGCTACAGGAACCACTCCTAACCTCACTTGGGTAAGTCATATCCGAACCTGTGGAACAGGTCAAACTGGCTCTGTAAATCAGTAATCCGTTCTTCTCCCATAGTCTCTGGATCTCTTCCATCTCTTCACGCATAACTGTAAATTATTCTGCAGTCCTTACAGAGCAGCAGAACAAAACTACAGGCCTCCTATGAGACAGTGAAAAACATAAATAGGGCACATAGTGCTGAGTTCACTCTGTCACTTTGACATGCCTTTTTCTTACAAGATCCTTTAACCACTGAGCACAACAGGCTGACATGATCAGAATGCTGTATTAACATTTAACAAAAAACAATGCGAGAAAATCGACTCAAACTGAAGATTTTCAAGCAATCTTCAGGTAAGGAGGTCCCACAATACCAACAAAACGAATGTGAGAGCAGATGCAAAAAGGCTTTGGTAGATGCTGCCATCTCCTGGTACCTTCTACAGTTTACATACTGTTATCCTTGAGCAAACAGTACCTGCATATCATCTCAGTTAAAGCCTGTTTTTATACAGTTATTTTTCAAACTGTTTCTAAAGAGAGAAGGAAACACACAGAATTCACCTTCTCTATGTTAGCTCTGTAATGAGAGAAGTACATTTTTTCAGCGAAGGTTTGCTTCTTTGCTAACCTAAAAAGTACCACAGAGAAGCCTGTTTTGCTTCCTGAACATGTAAGATCTCTGCCAATACTCCAGTCTGCAAAAACAGTATGAAAAGGCCTAAATTACAGCCTTCAGACATTTAGTCTCAGTTGCCTTTAAAAACAAACAAACAAACAAATACATAAATAAAACAACCACTGTTCTACGCCATTTTCCACCACAGTCTAAGAATGTGAAAGAAAGAAGAAAAAAGAAAAAAAAAGTCCTTAAAACTACAGGTATTTCTCCAAGGTTCCAATGGGTTAATCCTGATTTATGGCCTCCACTTCAAGAACTGATTTCCTTTTATGTTTTTTTAATCTCAGGTAATGCTGAGGATGTTATTACTCATACAAATATGTAATCTTTCTTAAAATGTCATTAAATGCTTTGTTTTCACTTCTCATGGCAACAACTTCCACTTCCTTATGTCCAGTAAAGAAGGAAGGAAAGCATTATTTCCCATCAGTATGAACTTGAACATGCACTTGGCTATTTTCACCATGATCCAAACCAAGTGATCATTACAACAGAATTAAATCTATTACAGTTTGACTCCGTCCATGTAGATAAATGCATATTACAACGATGTATATCATGTGGCAAGCTGGTATTTTTAACACCAACTGAAGGAGGCATAACACAGAAATCCATTTCAAAGAAAGCAAATCAAGATTTATAGCAGTTCTCAATTTAAAGTGAAGAGAAACCTAGGCAATTTTGACAGAAAAGCAGAGTGAAACGATACTGGAATAATTTATTCAGGAAAGACAAGAGGAATATAAAGAGTTTTTATGGATCATTAATTCAAGGGTTCTCAGCAAGCAGTTTACATACACCATAGCAAGGTGAAATACAGGGCCTCCGATGCTGGTTTTGATACTAGCAGTTCCCACTCATCTACCCCAACCACTTGCACCCCCACACCTTATTTCCAATCTGATTTTCAATACATTCCCTGCTGTGATCCAGTCTGAGCCAGCAGAACCTCAGGGACAGCACAACATGTCATGGGACCACAACTGAAAACCTGCAGAAACACAACATTTCTGCAAGTCTACATTGTCACTGAAGTACTCTTATCACCGAACTACATCTTTGGTGGTTTCGATGGCTCTTCCTGTTCAATTTAGAATGTTCATATAATTGTGATGACATATCTAACTCAGTACTTCCCACGTCAGCCTGCTTTAACCATTCTTATCTTACTTAACTTAAGCATATGGTGCTAAAACAGCCCCAAAGCTGAAAGTACATTTCATGTGGGATTTTACAAAAAAAAGCTTAGAATAAAACTCTGATCAGACTTTATCAAGAACAGTTCTGCACAAAGAAACAAACAAACCCAAGAAAGCTAAAGGAGTTTTCCAGTGAGACACATATCTGAGATGGAGCATAAGCTCTTGTGCTTCAGACCCTCACCAGTTTTGTTGCCCTTCTCTGGACGTGCTCCAGGGCCTCGATTATTTTCTTGTAGTGAGGGGCCCAAAACTGAACATGGTACTCAATGTTTGCCCTCATCAGAGCTGAATACAGAGGGATGATCACTTCCCTGCTCCTACTGGCAGCACTATTTCTAATGTAAGACAGGATATCATTACCCTCCTTGGCCACCTGGACACACCACTGGCTCATGTTCAGCCAAGGATCGAACAATACTCCTAGGTCTGCTTCTTACACATGGTCTTCCAGCCACTCTGCCCCAAGCCTGTAGCATTGCCTGGACTAGTGACAAAAGTGCAGGACTCAGCATTTGCGCTTGTTGAACTTCATCCCATTGGCCTCAGTCCAGTGATCCAGCCTGTATACATCTCTCTGAATGTCCTTCCTACCCCCAGGAAGATGGACATTTCCTCCCAACTTGGTGTCATCTGCAAACTTACTGAGGGTACACTCAATCCCCCCATGCCTAGGTCATCAATAAAGATTTTAAACACAACAGGACCCAGTATCAACCCCTGGGAAACACCACTCATGACCATTCGCCAGCTGGATTTAACTCCATTCACCATCACTCTCTGGGCCCGAACCTCCAGCCAATTCTTTACCTAGCAAATAGTGTGCTTGTCCAAACCATGGGCTGCCAGTTTCCCCAGGAGAATGCTGTGGAAGACAGCGTCAAAGGCTTTCCTCAAGCCTAGGTAGACTATGTCAACAGGCTTTACCTTATCTACCAGCCAGGTCACTCAATCATAGAAGGGAGATCAGGTTGGTCAAGCAGGACTTGCCTTTCATGAAACAATAATGGCTGGGTCTGATCCCCTGGTTGCTCTACACACACCATGTGATTTCACTCAAGACAATCTGTTCCATAACCTTCCCTGGCTGGTGGGCCTGTAGTTCCCCAGATCCTTCTCACAAACCCTCCTGTAGCTGAGAGCCATGTTGGCAAGACTCCAATCCTCCGAGACGTCTCTCGTTGACCAGGAACACTGTCAGATGGTGGAAAGCAGTTTGGCAATCACCTCTGCCAGCTCCCTCAGCACCCTCGGGTGGATCCCATCTGGACCCATGGACTTGTGACAGTCCAGGTGGAGTAGCAAATCTCTAACTGTTTCCATCTGAACCATGGGGGTTTATTTTGCTCCCCATCCCAGACTTACAGGTCAGGGAGTGGAGTATCCCAAGGATAATTGGTCTGACTTTTACAGACAGATGTAAAGAAGGCATTAAAAATCTCAGCCCTTTCCTTGTCCTCAGTAGTCACACTCCCTGATGCATCTAGTAAAAGATGGATTCTTTTCATTCCTCCTCTTAATGTTGATATACTTGTAAAGAAGTCTTTTTCTCTTTTACCCCAGTGGCCAGGTTGAGTTCAAGGCGTGCTTTTCCCTTTCTAGTTTTTCCCCTATGCATCCTAACAACTTCTTCGTGCTCTCCCCGAGTTGCCTGTCCCTTCTTCCACAGGAAGAAGATTCTCTTTTTCTTCTGGAGTCTCAGAAAAAGTTCCCTGTTCAACCAGGCCAGTCCTCAACCCCACTAGATCATCTTACAGCACAGGAAGACAGCCTACTCCTACGCCTTTTAGACTTTCTTCTTGAGAAGTGTCCAGTTTTCCTGGACTCCTTTACTCTTCAGGACTGAATCCCAAGGGACCCGCACTACCATAGTCCTATATAGTTCAAAGTCCACCCATCAGAAGTCCAAGGTAGCAGTTTTGCTGGCCCCTCTTCTGAATTCACAAGAACTCTATTTTGTGGTCGCTCTGCCCAAGACCCCCAAATCTCCCACCAGTCCTTCCCTGTTTGTGACCAGCAGGTGTAGCAGGGCATCTCCCACAGTAGGATCTCTTACCAGTTGCATCAGGACGTTATCTTACACACACTCTAGAAACCTCCTAGACTGCTTCTTCTGTGTTGTACTGTATTTCCAGTATATATCAGGGAAGTTGAAGTCCCCCATGAGAACAAGCACTGGAGATCGTACCAGTTGCTCGTAGAATGCCTCATCCATCTCTTCATCCTGGTTAGGCAGTCTATAACAGATCCCCACCAGGATGTCAGTCTTGTTGGCCCTCTCCCTGATCCTTCCCCTGATGACTTGACTATCAGCAGGATATGTGCCAAAGACCTTGCCAGCCCCATTATCCTATACAAACTGTTACAAAGCATATTCACACACAAGTGGCTATTTCTGAGGCTGCACAATGGAAAATTGCGAGAGGAAGGCCAAACCTGTCACATCAACATCTGAAAGACCCTTGACCTCTGAGCACATAGATGCTTACATTCAGCTGAATTTAAAGCCAAAGCTAGTCATAAGAACTTTCCTGAATGAGAGTTTTTGCATGAGCAACAATCTGTTTTAGTAAATGAACTACAGTAAAAGTCAGAAAAAGTATGCCTGGTTCTGCCACTACCTCTGAGCTTACTGCTTCAATCTATTACACTGGCCAGTTCAGCCTTTTCGCTCCCTTGTCTAGAAGAGTTTCAGGGCATTTATTATCCTTTACAAAGAATTAGGTAAAACAGCTCAATGTTATAGCAACACACTCCAAACACCAGTACTCTACGCAATTTCTTGAAAGGCACGGTAATTTGATCACTTGTTTGCAACAACAATTCTAAGAACAAAAGAAGGTAAATATTAAGGTTGCCATTTTATCTGCATTATCCTTAATTCATTTAGTATAGTTAATTCAGTGTTAAAGACAATTACCTCTCCAAGTTCACTCCCTTACATTGCCAGGGTACATAACAGCTCCAATCTTAGCCTACTCAGCTAAATAAAACAGAATTATAACGAATTTTCCTTTCAAATTCTGGACTGTCAATGACTATGTACACCTTCACAACGTTCCACAGGAAATGTACTCTGGTTTATCTGCTGTCTACCAGAATATCTGAGATTAGCATGTGATTTGATGCTTGCACATATATCTCATGACTATTTAGCAGTACCCATCTAACCAGAGAAGTTGAACATGAAATGATATTTACTCTGCATTGTGTTGTGTGCATACATGTACACATGGGCACACACATTTCTGTTTAGCATCTTCGTACAGCAACAGTAACTAGTGTTACCAGTTACACTATAGCTTATCCAGTTCAGAAATCACAGAACTGGGAGCTGTTATGCACATGGAAAACAACATTAAAGGTGCATACTCTGTTTGAATACAATCAGCAAGTTGACACTCAGTTCAAAGAGACTTTGAACAGTCCAGAATATTGAATAGGATAGGTGAGATGATGAGAATGGCACAACTGTGTGGTCCCAATCCACAGCACTTGAAAGGCTGTTCAAGCAAATAGCAGCTCTTTCACACATACACAGGGACAGATGTGGGTGTATTCTGCACATGGTACATGCACTAAAGAGACTTTAAAAATGCTGGAAAAAGTCTTTGTTATTTTGAAACATCCCATTTTCACCTAAAAGTATGGATTCTCTTTAAAAATACAAAACTTTAAAATAAGTTGGGACATTTTGCTGCAGTCAAGGCTGAAAAAAAGAATCTTTTGCAGAACTTTTTTTGAGAGACTGCTGACTTTGTGAAGATGAAAATAAAACTCAGCAGCCTGGATCTTAGCTGGTAGCTTAGTGTCTAAATCTCTTGCTACAGATCTGTCTCAATACTCAACAAAATCAAGTGCTTTTGACATTAACAGCAGAACTCCCACTGTCTCCAAAGAACAAGTAGAGGAGAATTTCTCAGCTGAATACTTGGTTCCACCTTTTACTGATTTCAGCGTTTTTGGAATGACTGATCCAGTGGCTTCAGATTTCCAAATGTCAGACATGGAAGAGAACTACCACCAGATTCCAGTTGTCCCAATCTTACCACAAAACATGAAACAGTTTCTTCAGCATAGTCATCTCGTGTCTTAAGTAACAGGCTCAGAGCATACCTGCACGTCATGTGTCAGAGCATACCCACAGGGAATGACAGGGCAGCAATGGGCAATTAGCAAATGCCTACCACTGAGTCTCCTTTTTAGCAAGAGTCCTTCAGGATGATTCAGCTTCAGTCAGAGTAGTGTGGTCTATGGTATTAATAGGTCTTACGAAACTTCAAAGCATACTGATGAAAATCAGCTTAAGTAATATCATGTGAAAAGGGGATGAAAGCAAAGAATACAACTGAAACTGAATCAGAATTCGGGTATCAGAGAACCCTTCATTTTTCAAAGGTACCTAAAGCTGGGTCACTGTGATTCTTCATTACCTATAATGTAGGACTTACACATCCCTATTTCTTTCAAGTTTATAAGAATCAGATATGCTCACTTGCATGTTTTGTTCACTGAATAACAGTACTGCCTCAATTTTATGTTTTTAAACTACTTACTGTAGCACTGACACATTCTGTAAGTTTATCAATTGAAAAATTCTGAACTGTCTGCAGTAAGTGGCGTGAACCCCCAGATCACCTGCTGGACTTAATAAGCTGCAGTGACATCCTTCTGCTACGTAGGTCAGACCCACTTAGCCACAAATAAGGCTGATCCAGTTGGCATGAGACGCCTGAGAGAAGAGAAGGCACAGCACTACTACATCATAGAAACCTAACTGCAGAGGAGAAAAAGGGAATACTCCGGTGAAGGACACTTTTGCTCATCGTGTGAGATTTCACCTATTCAAAATTCCCCTGCAAAATTCTCAGTGCTAAACATCACCTTAATTTACATAAAGATGAAGTAAGGAAATTATGGTTGTAAAAAGTGATAAATCCTGATTTACAATTGCTCAGACTGTAACATAAATTGTATCATTAGCCAACTACAAAATTCTTAAAAGTTTCATGAATTTCATTTACTTATTTGTACTTATTCCACTCCAGATACCTTAATCATGGCAGTTTAATCAAAATCAAGTCACAGCAACGTGTTGACAATTCACACTATGAGTAATCTTCCTGTGCTGCAATAGTAAAGATAAGAGTTTGGTAAGCTTTGCCCCACTGATTTGAAGGTAACTTATAAACATTTGGTTTCTGCTTCCCTGTTCATAATTCTTTGACGTGGATGTCTGGCTGGTGTGTTGAGCTTGATACGTGAACTGTGTAAAATACAGTTCCCAGGTTTTCAATACAGCATTACCTTTAATATCTCCACCAGTGGGTATTTCACACTTCATAGATACAGTAGCTAATGCGCCTCTCCAATCATAGCATATCATTTCTGTTCAGCCCAAGTGCTTTTCCAGATCTCACTCTCAACATTACAAGTCTTCTTGATGGGGATTTCCCTTCTAGAGGTAGAAGGGTCACAAGCTCAGATTCTGCATTCAGTGAAGTGTGACTCCTCTTCACCTGGAGATTTTTCTCCTGAAAAATCTCTGAGCTGGTGAAGTACAGGATAAGGAAGCTCATCTGTCAATCAGCAAGCTTCAGTGCTGAGAGGGCACAGTGGAGAAAAAAGCTGATTCCATCAGTCTAACTAGTCTGAATAAAGCCTTTCTAGCAGAAGTATCTGTTCCTCTCTAAAAAAAAAAAAAAATGGAACTGAGAGTACTGGTTGCCCATTTGAAAATTAGTCAGTATTAAATACACAATAAAGCAAGCTGGCTTCAGACAAGCCAGAAATGTTGCTGCAGCGTGGAGGCAGCAGTGCAGAGAATATTAGTAAAGGAATGCTGGCCCACTGCCTTTAAAGAGATGATGCTCCTCACTCTTTCACACAGAGATTTCACCATTATCAGATTTTTAAATTGCACTATGAGTTACTACCCTAGCCAATGAAAAGATCCAAATTACATTCGGTCTTGCATGAAAAATTATGCAATTGCTTATGTTTTGATGCTGATTTTGAAATAATTTGAAATACTTAAAAGTATGAATGTGGTTGTTTGCTCTTACTCTGAAATCAGACAAAAGTAAAAAGTGAAATCAGGACAGTGAGAATATAGAAGACTTGTCTACACACAGAAGTTGCACTGCTGCAAATTTAACTCAGTCCAGCTAGGGAAAGACTTCTTTCAGGGGTTCTCAGTGATTACAACTGGCTCTTGTAAATTTTCACACTTGTGCTTGCAAGATTAAGTCAAAAAGGCAATCCTACACAAACTTAACTAAATTGGTGATATAACTAGATACACAGATATCTATATATCTAGATATAACTAGAACACAGATATAACTAGATATAACTAAATGTAACTATTGATAGTTGATATATCTAGATATAACTAGAACACAGATCAGATCTAATATGGATTAGATACAATTTTAAAAGTTCACAACTTCTTGCAACCAGGGAAAAATCCAAGGCTCTCCTATTTCATAAAGTTTGTACCATTTCCTCTCCCCCGGCTTGTCAAGAGACCCATACTATTTTTAAGGACAATTATGTGTCCTAAAAGATATCAAGCTGCTCTTTTGTGAAGTCACAGCACTATTTTGCCTTTACATTATACACCAAATAATAATCAGACAAAATGTAAGATTTTCTTTTTCTTCTTCCTGGACTTCCTATTCCACTCAAAGGGGTAAATATTTCTTCAAAACCATTTTTGCTCAAAAATAAATGCTATAGGGAGTGGAAGCAGGAACCTGGGAAGACTAAAAACAAGTTGTCTGAGCAGCCAAGGGATCAGGTTATGAAAGGTACAACCCAGACAGAATTAAATCTACCCAGGACATCAATGGGAACAAGAAAAAATCCTACAGGTATATCAGTGATCTAAAGAAGGTCAGGAAAGATGTGGGCACTCTCTGGAAGAAAACTGAAGATCTGGTCACAAGGGATGAGGAAAAAGCTGAGGTGCTCAGTGACTTTTTTGCCTCAGTCTTTACCAGCAAGGGCTCTAGCCACAATGCCCACATTGCAGAAAGTAATGGTGAGAACTTGGAGAAGGTAGATCTGCCTGCTGTAAGTGAAGATCATGTTCAAGATGTTCTAAAGAAACTGAAGGTGCACAAATTCATGGGACCCCACAAGATCCATCCATGGGTTATGAGGGAACCGGTGGATGAAGATGCCATCTTGCTATCCATCATATTTGAAAGGTCATGGCAGTCTGGTGAAGTTCCCACCGATTGAAAAGGGGGAAACATAACCCCAATTTTCAAAAAGGGAAAATAAGATTCAGGGAACTACAGGCCAGGCATCTCTGTGCCTGGCAAGACCATGGAGCAGATCCTCCTGAAGGGTCTACTAAGGCACACGGAAAATAAAGATGAGGTGATTGGTGGTAACCAACATGGCTTCACTAAGGGCAAGCCTGACAAACATGGTGGCCTTTTATGATGAAGCTACAGCAGTCAGTGGATAAAGGAAGAGCAACTAATGTAATCTGCCTGGACTTGTGCAAAGCATTTGACACTGTCCTGCATGACATCCTGATCACCAAATTAGAGAAAAATGGATTTGATGGAAGGACCACTCACTGGATAACGAATTGGCTGGATGGTTGCTCTCACAGAGTTGCGGTCAACTCCAACCCATGCATTCTATGATACTATGTTTTCCTTGGCACCACAATGACTAACAGCAGATTCAAAATTCAACAGCACAGTGAAAATTAAGGTCACATGTTGTCTTTAACTCATCTACCAATGTACTGTAGCTCAGAAAATTTACAGCCATACAGTGCGACACAGCAGCGTACATTCTGTTTTCCCCATCCAGGCCTGGTATAGGATCTTCTCAGAGACCTACCTACCTACAGTGGTTCTGAATTAGCAGGACACATTTTATAATTGGTTAGGCAGAACACAACCTCATGTTTAATTGACATTCTTACCTCTGCAGCTAAGTAGTTTCCAGTTGCCAAGTGCTTAAATCTAAACAAACTGTTCCACTGTCCTGCCCCTCCCCGGCAAGGATCATGATGGACAACCTGTAAGAAGTACACATTTTTAATAGTGCTTTTCAAAATCATACTTAGATCACTGACAATTCTTACAATGCATTCCAAATAAAAGCATGTAAACTACACCATTACAGTTTAACACACAGATATGTTCTGTGTTCACACTAAGCCCACATTAGATAATCACTAGTTACATTTTTTTTTTCCACTAGGTGACAGAAAATATGCCTCATATTACTTTCCAAGTAAGGAGCACTTTGTGTTAAAAGCACAAACTTGGTTCAACATCTAAGGACTTTTGGACACGGGAGTTACATTATTATAATGGCAAAAGCATGAGGCATTCCAGTTTCCTATGTTTCTTAGTTAACATTAATGTTCTTGCTAATCCCATTCAGCAAAGACAACCTTAATCAACCTAATATTAAACAGATGTTGATGTGCCCTGCTGCAGAAAAATATGCATTCACTTTCATAAGATTTGTTGTCAGTCATAATCAATTTCAATATTCTACATTGCACAAAAAGTCAAATTTAAGCACTCACAACTCACAATACAAGTGTCATTCTACTGGCTTTGATAAAACTGTACAATTTGCATCAAGTCTGAATTTGACCTTTCATCATTACAGTGAAAATACACTTAAAAAACATCCTCTCTCCATATGCTCACAGCAATGAAGCATCTCTTCACTGTTCATCCTACACAAACTCCTTCATAAAATAATAACAGTTATGAGGAAGTATATGAGGATATCAAGAGGCTATGAATGATTCAAATTGTGGTAAAGTATTTTTACTGCACCCTGGCCTTCAGGTACTACAACATATATGAAAAGGGAAAAAATACCTCTATCTCCCACAGTGCCTTAGAACTTGTTGCAGAGGTGGCTGACTGACGCAGTGTAGTACGAAGGAAAATATGCTGTTTCTTCTCATACTCGTCACAGGTCAGAAACTTCTCTTGCTCTGCATGAAACAACCTAACAACATCTCCCTAAAGTAAAACGGAAGAGAAACATTATTAAGTGGAAGGCAAAGTTGCTAGACTCAGTATGCGTTCTAGCTTCTAGTAATGTCATCACAGATGATGCAAAGAAAATATTTATTAGCTGCCAGGTGCTGGAGCAGGTACTAAGTTCAGAATACACAATCTTTGTAATGCATCTGGAAATTGTGTATAAAATGCAATAATTCCCTCCTGCATGACATCCATCTCCTTTTGTGAAAATAAAATTTCGTTCAGAGCACTGCAATGAATAGTTAATCCAAAGGTGACTTTCTATGTGAGTCATTCCCTAACTCCAGTCTTTCCTTAGGTTTTCCTGCCACAACTCTGTCTCTCACTTCTGAACCTTCATTTCTTGGTCCCATACATCCAGGTTCTCTCAAATCCATCTGACTCCACAGTCTCAACTTCTCAATAAATACAACAGGAACTTCTTGCTTTGCCTTGCCCCTCACCTTGATCCTCCTTTCCAATACAGGAAATGTATTCACAAGTACCCCTCAATCTCTTTTGCTACCTATAAAACTACCATTATTTTTCTGTTCTCTGATATAATAGTCTTATCCCTTCTTCTCTGCAACCAAAACCAATGTCCCTTCTGTATTTCTTCCAGTAGCATCATTTTTGCTTCCTTCTGTCTCTCACCAAAGCTTGATACCTACCTCAGTACCTAAAAAAAAAAAAAAGCCAGTTCCTAATGACTTAGTAAGGTGTAAGTGAGAACAAATGAAATGTGCTTATTTATAAATACATATTTATGAAAATACAAGTGACCTGGAGGTGCACAAAGCTGAGTAAACCATCAGCTGTCTCATAACAACTATTGTTATCTTCCATGCTTTGCTCCCTTCTCTGGCTTGTTAGACCTCCTTTGGTACCTTAGCCTAAACTGAAACATCACAGCAATTTTGTATAAAGCACTCTCCATTCTAGGCTTCAATTTTTCTCCAGGATCCTCTGTCTTCTGTGGTAGAGGGAAGAGGCTGGAAACTAGTGCAATCCAGACAATTTCACTTAGTAAAATAACAACACCAAAAAAATTACCCTAGCTGGTGTAGGACAGCAGGGAGGGACCCCTGATGGGTCCATAAAGTCCTGCCTTTTTTCTTTTTTTCCACCATTTAATATCTCTCTACAACCAAATAAGGCACAATTATTCAAATTTAAAATACATATGTATATATATATATACACACACATATCATACTTACTCCTTTCAGTACATCATCTCGATAACTACTGAATTTCATGAACAAAGTTATCTTCCAGCTTGTGTTACAGTTGACAGCATTTACCTTGGGGGGAAAAAAAACATAATGGGAGTCTTAAAGATTGTTTGTTTTTTTTTTTCATCTATAAACACACATCACATTTAGGGTAGCAGAGGAGTTCCAGGTATGTGAGTAACATGCATCCTGATGTGATTTAGAGTTCAGAATGACGGTGATGTTGGATAAGTCTCAGTGGGTATTCTGTCTGCTTACAACGAAAGACCTAAATAGCTTATGAAAGAGGACTTACTCTTACATCAATGAGGGTTTCAGAAACTCATGCAAGGTTCATGAAGCTTTCAGTGCCAGGAAGAATTGTGCCAAGAATAAACACATTTCATCTCGGTTTTCTGAGGCCAAGCTGGAACCAGTGTTTAACACTGGTATCTAGCTTATGGCACTCTGGCTATCAGTAAAGAACACAATATAATACATCTCAGATTGACAATTACCTCTCCTCTGTTGAGCTCACCTCTTTACAGCCAGGGTTATCTAGAAGTTCAATGTTGCTAGCATGCAGTGGCTGCCCTGCGTTGACTGGCATCAATACAACTTTATCTCCAACAACAACCTGGAAGTCATAAAGAAAATGTAATTTAGACCTATGTAATTACCCAATAAAATGAAGTAATGTTATATTTTTCAAAATTGACTCAAATGCATGCTCTAGAAATAGCACTTGGTGAATTTACTTGCACGCAACTCACACACCAATAGAATATTTTTTTGGCCAGTTCTGTTCTCATGTGCCTCTGCAATTGCTTGGGTTCAAGACATGACACTAACGAGTCCTCACACTCTCAGTAAGCATGTCACTCAGTTCAGCAGAAACTCAAGTCCATGAAGTAAGAGATGAACCTATGAATTTCAGGAGCAGATCAGAAAATCTACAATTTACATTAAGTACTCTCTATCCCATATTTACTGCCAGTCACAAGGCAGAGAAAGCTTAGAAAATAATCTGTAATCAGACAGCAGAATTGTTTTCCCTCTATTGCTGTAAGACAGCCTATTCCATCAATGTCTTTCATTACAGAGAAACCTTAAAAATTTGTATGTGACAAGACTTTTTAGCCCAGTGACTCCTCACTCTGTATGCCATCTTCTGGCAAACAGGCTCACGAGTTCTCTTGTTCAGACTGTATGACTGCAACCTGGGAAGGAACATAAACAACTGGAAATTCAAGAGAGGTGAATTCACTCCATCCCCTTTACTGTTACTCCCTAAATGACATTTGATGCTCAGCACGGGCACTGGTACATCAGCTAAGCGATCTTCTCTCTACAAGACAAATTCCTAGATGACTCCCTGCAAGCAAAGTCCCATGCCCTTGGAATTCTTTAATTATATAGACAGGGAGCAACAATATATGAAATTGGCTCTGACCTAAGAAGTACTTGAAACATGCACATGGAGAATTCAGTTCATACCTGAGAAGGGCAAAAAATCAATACACAGAGATTGGCACTGGTGTTCTGGCTTGTTATGTTGTTCCCAGCAATTTTAAGCACACACACACAAAGACAAGAAGTGGCTAAAAGTGATTTTGATATATGAAAAGCTGTAAAAGCCATGCTTTTTAGGAATACAAACAAAAATATGCTCTGCATTGATCAGCACATTTCCTACAAGAAGCCTGATTCAGCCCTATATAACTTCAGTGCAGATGAATTTGGCCCACTTATTGCAGGGGTGAAAAAGAAGGTTGGTTGTTTTTTTTATCAACACAGCTAAAATAAAGAGTAGCAAAAGACAGTGCCATCATGCTCAGACTACAGGTAACAATCCTGTTTGACCCAAGTAATGAGAAAAAGTCCACTGACAGAACCAAATAATGGTGACAAGGTGCCTTTACAGTACCTTACTTATGCAATACTTTTCTGCATGCCATGCTTCACACAGTCATTACTTACAGCCCATTTTAAGAAGTTAAGACCAGACAATTCATTAATCAAAAAACCATCAGGCTTGCAACCTGCAAAGTGGAATCAGGACTTCAAAATTATCGAAAGCACACCTGGACTATAACAGTAAGAGAACACATCATTGAGCATCCCATTAAGAAAAAAGAAAATTAAAAAGGCATCAGGAGAAAAGTATCTTAGAATGCATTCTGTGATTTTTATGGAGGCAACCAGAGGAAAAAAGAAGTACACAGCTACTCTGCTCTAGACACAACCTGAGAAGGAACAATTACATGGGGTCATGGTTTCCATCTCAGTCTTCTACCCTGCTCCAAGTCGATATCAGTAATTGCCCTTGGTGCTGGCCACCAACATCAGTTGCCACAGAGGCAATGAGATAGCCTATGTTCTTCTACTCCCTTTTTCTCCTTGCTTCCAGCCTCCAGAAAAGGCTGGGAAGGAAGGTACAGAGGTAATTTAACAGTGCTTGCTCCCTATACATTCTCCACCAATGATACATAAAAAAAGAGCAAAGAGAGAATCCTGTTTTCGTACATACAGTGGCTTTTGGCAAGCTGCAATTCTGCTCTTTTGAATTCCTCCTATTCCCTGTCCATGCCCACATCTCCCACCTAAGTTCACTTCTGGCTCCAAATAACACTCCTGCACACCCAAAGCAATGGAGGCAGTACATGTTCATGTGTACACATGCCCATAGGCCCATAATTCCATCTGCAGAATCGTTCAATACAGAGATTACAGAAGAAAAAGCAATGCATTCCCAAGTTTGTCCTCTGCAAACTTAGAATTAACAGCAGTCTTCTTTTCCCTAGGTACGTATGAGCACAGCCAGCCACAGTGTGCTGCAAATCGGTTGTCAGCAAGTGGTTTGACAGATCACAGAAATTCTTTCCTCAAACATACAAATGAAATCCTTAAATCCAAATCCAAATGACTTACATACAAATGAAATCCTTAAATCCAAATGACACACAGCTTTTGAGGATCTAACTCCCAGTTCCTTTGACAAAATTCTTATTCTTTCTGGCCTAGATAATAAGCTTCCAGAGAATGATGAAATTTATACCGAAGCCAATGAGAATTCAGCTTTTGAATGTAAACTAAACCTATAAGGTCCTTGAGTCTCGGATGCAGCAGAATTCTAAATTTACACAACCCTGTTTGTCTGTGGCTAGGGAAGAGTCACAATCAAAATCCACCACATAGTCTTGTAGGTGGGGGATCAGTGTTGAAATCTCCTAGAGCAATTATTTGATTGCATATAAACTCAATAAGTCCACCTAACAGGTACAACTACACTGCAACCAAGAATTAAGAGAAAATACTGTAGTATAGGTATGCTGCATCAGAAAGACTGCCTGTCACAGTAAGCTATATTAGCTGTGAATAACTCCAAAGATACGGCAACGGAGATTTCAATTTGGACTAATTGTCCAAATAGCTTACCAGACACACTGAAGGCTCTGCAGCTCCGCTTTCATCAAATTTGTGTTATAAGTCCATATGCCTGCCAATCATATTCTTATACTTCAAAGACAGCGAGAACGTGGCTCTGGGCAGCCTGGTCTAGTGGTTGGTGACCCTGCCCGTGGCAGGAGGTTGAAACTAGATGATCATTACAGTCCTTTCCAACCCAGGACATTTTATGATTCTGTGAGTCTATGATTTTGCAGAACTTTCGGGGTTTGGAACAGATGATCTTTAACATTTCTTCCAACCTATGCCATTCTAACTTTCCCATAGCGGGTGGCCATTCCTCAAGTTCAAAACCACTGTCCTCAGCATCCAGCATCACCAAGTTTTTAAGCAACTAAAAATGGCAGACAACTAAAAATGCAATCCATGCAGAGCTAATCCTGCTATCAGTGCTAATCTTGCTTTTCAGTATAACTGGAGCCAGCCCTGGCCTTTATCAGTGAAATCTGTTATGGAAGGAGATGCAAAAAATATTGCCGAGTTATGCCAATTACTGTAAAATTTTGGCAATATTTTTTCATTACTTACATAATGAACCAATTGCTTCGGAAGCTACACTAAACCCTCTTCAGAAAAATTAGTTTTAAAATACTTCACAACGCTAAATAACCACAATGACTTATCAGAAAACTTACACACATGACTTTCTATATCATAACTTCCCCCCTAAAAATGACCTTCTTTTCTTTTAGGGTGTATTTGGACCTCCTTTGCCTGCGTTATCTCACACAGTAGCAGTCACTCAAGCAGTAAGTCAACATTTGCTTATACCATTTTAGAAACAGATTTTGTACAGACCTTCTGAAGTATGTTTTCTTATGGAATTTCCTTTTTATAGCACAGATGCTGAAAATGGAGAAAAACACACACACACACACAAAACAAGAAAAAGCAAAAGAGGTTTCTAAACAGAATAAGGACCTGATACATCAACCTAACTTCATGCACTAAGAGGTCAGAAGGAGAAAACTATAAAACAAATAATCTACGTATTTTAAAAGATAACTCAGTGGAGGGATAAAGTGGCCCCAGCTTATGTGGATCAGGTGCTCTGTGAGCAACTGAGAGCGAAGGAGTTGCTGGAAGGGTGGAGCCTCTCTCGCCTTGTGGCGAGCAAATAAGGGTTTTCCCACATCACTTACTATTCCTGTTCCTCCTAATAGCAGCTGCTTAGTTTTTGTGTCTGATGAAAAGGTAGAAACAGACCATTTTTAAGAAAGCTACCAAAGGACTGCTGTTTAGCACTGGAATTTTGCAAAAAAAAATTATCAACATCTATTCATGCCTAGAAGGAGGAAAAGCCTGGGTCTCAGGACTTCCCTCTGTAAAATATTATGGAGAGCTCACCACTCAGAAAGAGAACAATTCCTAGTGACAGAAAATGAGCAGCAGTCAGGTCCAAAAAAGACCATTAACGTATTAGAAAACCTGACAATTTCCCACACTACGTTTTCAGTATAGACTCTGACAAATACCCACAGGAAACAGCAGGAAGGAGACCTGTAGAGATCCACCTGCGTAATGTGCTGCTACAGTGATCACTGTAGTGATATACTCAGTTTTCAGAAAAGCAAAATTGCTTCCAATCTTCCCATTTCTCATGTGCCCACAACTGTGTCAAACCACATCAAAAACTCTACAACAATCAGGATGACTTTAAAGGCTTAAGAGCGTTCTAATGTAAGTGTAACAGCTCACACCTGCTTTGCAGATCACGCTATGGGTACCCTGGGTCTTCAGTTTGGAAAACATCTCACATATTTACTTCCCAGACATGAGAAATTAAGATTAATAAATTAATGCTGAACTAATGTTATTCTAAGAAATTAAGCCAGGAAGGCAACAATAAGTCTCTTCTTTTCTTTTTTAGAAGGAAAGGAATATCAACTTAAGGTTTGATCCACAACACTTCTTTTGCCAAGCTGAAAAACCATGAAGATATGCCCCAGAGGATTACTCATGCTTGCTCCTTTTCTCTTGAATGTATAACAAAGAAAGACTATGACTTCATTGGTTTCTGATCATGAGTTGGGAATACAATCCTTCCCCTCCCCACAACAGGAACTGCTGCCAAAAGGAACTGCAAACAACCACTCTCATCCAGGATAGCATCCAGGATAACTTCCTGGATAACTACAAAGTTAATGAGAGAAAATACACAAGAAAAGAAGCACTCCTGTCTGTGAAAAAAGCCTGTAAAAGCTCTTTCACAAGGGAGAGCTGGCAAACATTTCCAGCCAGGTCCATAAAATAGAACCAAACAAGTCTATTATGCAGCCTTCTCAGAGGTGGATCTGAATTTTCCACAGTGGACACTTAGGCCACAGTTGACTGAATGAAGAACGGAGTTCTGACCACCTGGTATGGATCTCAGGTCTACAGCAAAGAATTCTTCTATGCATTCTTCCTCTTACTAATATGCAGTATCTCACTAATATTTACCCAGAAAATACCCATCAGACCATCAAACCCAATACCAGTCACAGAAGCCACTCTTGTGTTGAGAGGGGATATACATTTAAAGGCACATGCATATTTTCAAGAGACATCCTCTGCTGACTTTTTCACAGAATTTTGTCCAGAATTTGAGTTTAAATAGACTCTAAGGGCTCTTAGGAAAAAAAAAAAAGAAGAAAAAAAAAAAAAACAAAAAAAAACCACTTTCCTTCTAACATAAACCAGCATATAATAGATTGTCTATGCAAAACGTCCCAGTGCAGCAAAATTAGGGTCCCCAAATGCACCCTAAGCAGAGGCTTGGATGAATGCGGCAACATTTCAGGTTCCTGACCATATAATTTGATGCTTTTTATTTTTCTTTTTTTTATTTGCCCATAGCAAAGAAATCATGTATCTTTTGGGAATATTCTGCCTTCTCCCTCTTACACACTCAGTATTTCCACGTACATTGTCACCTTCACTCCTCAGTTTCCAGAATGGCTGTATATAAAACCAGGATCCCTCATTCCCTGCAGCATCCAAAGACACTCGCATAGCATTCTTCTCTAGCAGAGCTGGTAATCGCTTATTGACTGTGAGGTACTTATTACTTTTTATGTGCAGTAGCTGTAAACAAATAACAAATACAAAAATTAGCATAGATTTTGCATTTTCTTGCTCAAAGAGCAGGCACAGGATTTCACACTGCAATGATTTTTCTTAACATATAGAAGCAAAGTCAAAATAAAACTATAAGAGAGTTACCATAGTAAGTATACTGCAGGTTAGGAAAACAAACACTATATATCAAATTGAGATAATTACATCCATCATCATTGTTTTCACAGCATGTACTACACAGGCAGGGCAAGGGTCAATAATAGTATTATCTTCAGGTACTTCATCCATTCCAGGGAAGTTGTACTGCACTTAGGAACATAACTTCTATCTCATGAATACGCCATAAAGTACAAATGACTTCAGTGATTTAAACAGAACTGCAAAGCACCTCTAAAGTATGATTTTGAAATGAATCTTGAACACATCATATATGTATTGACATTCAGATTCCAGACTGCAACAACAAAAAATGGTGCATTATTTAAACACAGATGTAAAGTACTTCTGGTAGTCTTTAAATGAGACAGAAAAGCACATTATTGTAAACTTTACCAAGTTCCGTTTACCTGACCATTGACAACCCATATTACAGTGCTTAGCTTCATTTTCACCATGACCTTGAAATGAAACAACTCTTTCAGCTCTGAGAGAAGGCGGATGTATTTTAATAGGTTTACCTGTATGACATTGCTGTATTTCACAATTTCACCCAACAGCTTTCTGTTCTCGCTTTCATTCTGCTTTTGCTCCAGTTCTGCTGCATGCTGCAAAAGAATGATTATTTCTTTAAATTTTTGAATTTAATATCTGGATTCAGCTTCCAGAACAGATATTGCAAAAAAGAATTGGTGACACATTAAAATTGCTTCCATTTCTGCATTGAAAAAATTAGCATTCTGCATTGAAAAAATTAGCATCTGTTTATTCCTGAGTATGATTTTCTGAACAATAATCAACTGAAATAATTCAGATTTTTATTACCTAGACTAGAAACTCATTCACAATTCATGGATCACACCTGAAATTAATGCTAACACAGCCTAGCACACTATTTCAAAATTTTTCAAACAAGGAAGATAACTCCATGTTGCTTTATTTCATCCCAGAGGACAAAATAGAAGGGCCTATGGCTATCTCCTCCTTGTCACCATTCTTTTTGCTCATCTCTTAATTACATACAAATATCCTGACTTTATGTACAATAAAATAACACTAATTGGTCACATACTGCAAGACTAAGGGTGAAACACAGCCACAGAACACATTCCAGCTTCTTGCTCTAATTGCTACATAACAAGCTCTAGGCACCTATCTTGTGCCCTCACTGCTGTTTTAACAGGAAGCACTGGCAGCCTTTCTACTGGACATTAAACTGTAGCCACCGTGTTTGACAACACTGTGTTTCACTTAGTCTTATGTGTCCAATTAAAACATCAGGCCAGCAACATTCAATCTGTCCAAATTGCAACTCTGAGGAATTTCCAGATTAAAGCATGCAAAGCACCTCTTTGTCCATCTCTCTGCACAGCTCCTGGAAAGGAGTTCCAAAATAATCACACGTTTTAAATCAAGGTTCATTCTTGATTCTATTAACTTTGTATTTGTACTTTATAAGCAAGTACTGCTTTCAGAAGTTTGATAGCAGAAAGGCATAACCCCTAGCTCAATTCAACCACAGCCTAAAGCAAGATGAAAAATGAGGTGAGGGCAATAAATGCCAGTCAGGAAATAGAAGACCTAAGAAATTAGCATATAAGGTTGGGTCAAATTGCCCAGAGAGCTTGTGTATGCTCCCTGTCTGGAAGTGTTCAAGGCCAAGCTGGATAGAGCTTTGAGCAAACTGGTCTAGAGGAAGGTATCCCTGGGGGCTGGAACTAAATGATCTTAAAGGTCCCTTCCAACCAAGCCATTCTATAAAACTATGATTCCAAGGTTGCTACAGTGGCATAATACCATAATACCTATCATGATGGTTCACAAGGGATTTGTTATTGTTCTTTTTCATTCCATTGTTACACTACAGCCTGCAGATTGAGATAAGATTGCAAATACAGATGCCTCTTACTTGAAGTTTCTTCAGCAGTGCTGCTTCTGTATGGTTTCCTTGTTTGGCTTGTTTGGCTTTCCAGTACTGTTTCTGGGCTGAATATCGGTTCATAGGACACACCTTGAAAAGGCAGTCTGTAGAAGAATGAAAGAAATACTCACAAGTTATGTTGAACGACATTTCCTTCATTTGTAAGTGCACTTTGGATAATTTTATTTTACAGAAATGGCCTGGATATGACAATGTTCAAGCACAGGCTGAGAACAGTTTGATGGTAATGTTACCATAAACAGGGTGGCAGAATCTCTGAGTCAACGACTTCCATTCTGAGAAATCTCTCTGTAACTTCTGTATGGCTGGGATCTTGCCATGTGCTGGACACCCTCCTGCTTTGTTAGTACTCTTTGCTGAAGCACAACTTTACAGATTTACTGTCTGAAGGCACGTGGCTTTTGAAACCTTGAAAAGGCTGTCTCGCTTCCTGTATGTCATACGTCTTGCTATTCTGCTCCTTCTGGCATAGCTAACACAATGGATTACACTGACATCCAGCCACAAGCTATCACATAGGCTAACACAGCATACAGTTCTGCACGTGCCTTCTCTAAGACTCATTTTAAAAAAACTAGTAGCAAAAACAGTGTCACAGAAAGTAAACTCCACCTTCATCTCCCCAGCAGGCAGCTTACCACAGCCGAGCATTGGCAACTCCTGGCTGCCTCACAGGAGCAGTGTCCCTTGCAAGGCTTTGACTGCTCTTCAAAGAACAACCTTGTTGCAGCCCTGCATATGAGATAGATGTTTTCACTGCCGGTGCAGAGCATGGGCCTGCAGATCCTCTTCTGCCAGCCTGATCCCTGGATGCCTCTGCCATGTGGGCTGCCACCATGCTCCTCTACACTCACTGCAGGCCCTTTTTGCTTCATTTCCTATCACAATTTTCATATTCAATGACAAAATAAGTAAGATGGCTGAAGAACACATTCCCATACTAGCAGCCAGTACAATGCAATAATAAGAGTGCACTGTCATAAACAATAATGCAGTCCCACAGCTTTTGAGGTCCTAACACAGCCTACTGTCTTCAGTGATGCTCTCCATCATACTACCAAACAAAACAGAATGTATATAATTTAAAAAAAAAGACAGACAGATGGAGGTGGCACAGGGACCCCACGGATGCTGGCACAGGTCCTTGATCCTGGCCTAGCTATTGTTATGGTGGGCCCATCTCTCCTCCTAGGCATGGCCAACACTTACATGCCCTGCAACTCCATCTGAGCTCATGAGAAGAACTGGGGCTGGGGCAGCATGGACAGAAGTAATTGCTGCCCCTGCATACTCTGCCATTAAAGAGAGCGGGCAAAAAAAGAGCCAAGGGGTGCTTCTTAAAGTGTCTATTCAATTGTTAATTGACAAAGAAGCTGTATTTCATGAAATTTGCTAACTCGAGACTTTCAGGATTCTGGGGTCCATGACAGCCCTACAGTTTGGAAATAGAGGCTTGAGAAGCTCCAGCTGAAATTATTCATCCAAATCTGACTTCTTTTAAAGTGATAAAAGATACTAGCCTTGCATGGTCCTGATCAGCTTCTGCTCTAAAAGCTAGACTTGAAATACATTACCCTAAGCAAATATTGTTAATTTTCATTTCATTCCAAAAGAAGCGAGAAACTCTGAAACCATTAATTAGCAATAAAGATCTCATGATGAGATTAACAAGAACATACAGGTTTGGACATGCAATTGTAATGAGAAACTCTTCACTGACACAAATTGTGATTTACAGATGTCGAAGATGCTAAATGATCAGTCCTCCACATTCAACTGCCACAGACTGCCAAGCACTCTCTGAGGACTAACCCACCAGCTAGAGCCAGGTCACAGGGGAAACACTGGGTGAATGTGTAAGTAACGCTGCTGAATTTTGCAGCCTTGCAGGTAATTTTTAAATACGGTCACAAAAACATCAGCAAAGAAAAGTTATGGAAAGCTAACCAGAAGTCACAGCCTGGGATTTTAATCAGTAAGTCAGGTCAGCAGAAGACAGCTTATGTTTGACAATGCTGTTTACACACCATCTCATTCCAAGACATCCGCAGTTGCTAACAGACTAGGGTGAGTTCCAGCCTTTCCACCCACAACAGCAGGTGGGAAGTCTCACACATCACATGACAAGAAAAGTTTCCTAAATCTTTTCCATACTTATGAATGGAAATTCAAGTGTCAAACTTTTGATTTCTCTAAAGAAGATGCTAGATATAAAGGCAGATCATATTCTCATTTTCAAAACTGTCAATAAACATTCCCATACTAGCAGTCAGTACAAATCAATAGAATTTCTCTTCCATGCAGAAAGGAACAAAGCAAGACTTAGCTGAACATATCCATCCCATCACTCTTTGTGAGGAGTTACAGAAACAGTAGCAACACCTCTTGAAACACAAAAGGAGAAGAAAATCTTGCGTAAAGACTGGCCAAGTCTTTCCTAAGTACGAAGAATGAACTCCCATTACTTAACAAAATAAAACAGGCAACATTCTCAGGTATAATCAGGCTCAGTTAAGCATAGCTATCTAAAACTGTGCCAAAAAGACTAGTAAGACTGTGCACCTGCATCCCCCAGAGCTGTTTGTTACAGCACTGACTCTCAAGCCACAAACTAAGCTGCAATGTTTTCAGTTCTCCAAACTTGCTGTTTGGTCTCTCACACATTGGCCAAAACATCAGGTATTGTGCATTGTAATACTACAACTTCAAATGCATTGCCTCCTTCCTTCATAGCAATAATGGGTCTTCCTTCAGTATTCGTAGGAGGGAAACCCGTCCACAGAAAGGCCATCAGCAGCCAAACTTTTCTTGACATTTACCCCCAGCCCTGACTGATCTGCTCCTTAATCATAGCCCTGAGCTGCTTGCTTTTCCTAGGAGAAAGTTTCCAAGGCAAATCCTGCCACTTTGCAGAGATGTTTGCTTTCATTTCAGTGAGGAACATTTACAATGAGAGCTATACTAAACAGCCCAGAGCGTCTTATAACTCTCTGGATAACTTCTGCAATACTGTGATCGGATACAAAGAAAAAAAAATTACAAAAAAAATCCATATTGTTAAATCATACCGTATTTTGTAGGAGATTTTAGTTTGAATATGGGAATTTCAGCACACAGGACAAAAAGTTACCTATTATTTTCTGTTAATCTATAATTAATGTGTCTTCTCAGAACACGTGAAACGCGTACTTGTCTCCAGTAACAACACTTGCTTTTTATAGGGCCAGTTTTCATTGCTGGTACCCCCCACACATCCTGCAACTTTAGTAAACAAACAGCAGCTTCCCATCTTCAAGGAGAGTCTCACAGCCCAGTGCTACCCACTGCACTGCACAGAAATGCAAGATGTACGTGAACATACCATCATTATTGCAGCTATATGCCTCCCAAAGGCAGGTGTACTTTTCCCAACTATACTTCTTAAAGAAATGAAAACACAAAACAGGTGCTACATAGCCTCAGCCACACAGCTAAATCTGCAGCCACACCACTCAAGGTAGCTGTCCCAAGATCCAGCCTAGTGCTTAAAAGTTGAACTTCCAATAATTTTGTTACAATCTGTATCATAGGAATTACATTCTCCTCAATTCAGAAACAAAAAAAAAACTGATCTCTTTGTTCCAAGACAAGTTTTTGCCTTTTTTTTCCTTCCTCTTTTTAAGATTCCAGACACATTAAAACCAGTTCATCTGGTTTTATTTTTTCCTGATCTTTTACAGTTACTTTTACGAGAGTGATAGTAGAATGCTGCATTCAAGCTTTGCGGTCCTAGACAACAGGGGAAAAACAAAAAGTGCAACAATTCCTGTCCTCAAGAAGCTATAGTTTAAACGAACAGGAAAAAAGAAAAACCGAGACATAAAAGATTACAAAGCAACTTTCCAGTGCACACAGTAGATTCAAAGCTCAGCCCTTCTGGAGGTCAGTCCAGTAACCCATTCACAAAACAGACAGACCTCTGACATCCCCATGTGCCCACGTGTCTGAGCCTGCAAAAATGCACAAAATCTCTTTCTATATTACTGCTTTGAATAAGGCAATAGTGGGTAGAACAAACACGTAACACATACAGCACACCCTCTGACCAAAAAGCAACTACACTCAGGAAGTCTGCAAAGGAAAATAACTCTTATCATGTCTCTTAAATATTTATTGATATTGTGCAAAGATGTCTTAGAACAATATTCATCATTGTTTTTCTCTTCCTCCCTCCTTTTTTTTTTTTTTTCCCCTTTTAATTTAAGTGCCAGAAATCCTGCTTTTATCCATCACAGAAGATCTCAGTGATTTGGAGAACTAGAGAAATTAACTTATATCTTTAGCTCATTAATTTCACTTAGGACATTTCAGTACTAGGACAAGAAGCACCTGGCTTCATCAGTCCCTTAAATTTAACCACAAAACAGTAGATGTTTCTTTTTTTCAGCACACATCAGGAAACACGTGTGGGACTAATTCTACCCTCTTTTATAGTGATGCAAATCTGGATGTGCACACTGATGAACAAAGAGCAACTGCAGGCTCGCTACAGCATGACTGAAGGTGAAATCTGAAATACAGCTTCTTTATATGGACACAAAGTGAAAAGGAACCAAGGCTTTCCTTAGTTTAACAATATTCTGTTTTGTAGGATGTTCTAAAATAACTAGAATAGCTACCACCCACTCAAAAAAAAAAAAAAAAAAAAAGAAAAAAAAAAAAGAAAAGGAAAGTAAACACATAACAAAAACGAAACTGCTATTTTGAGACATCTCTTTATTCCTCTGGTTTTCAGCTCAAGCCAACAGCTCAGTACCTACATTTAATCTCTGAGTGAACTCTGTAGGAAGGGTACAAGTAGTTAGAAAACATAACTTTTTTTTTAAAAACTTTTTTTTTTTTTTTTTTTTTTTTTTTTTAAGAGGAGGGCAGGGAAAAGAGGCCGAATTGTTAAAATATTACCCAAAAAGAGCAAACATAGTCCGCTAATGTTCATTTTCAAAGTCAGACCCTGGAATCTAAATATCTTGTTAGAAACATGCCTTTCTCAGACTCCTTTGACTTGCAGGTCATGCTCTAACCTCACATCAACGCCAGTTTCAGCTGTGAGTGATAAAAACACTGTAAACCATGCAGACAGCAGTTTCTGTTACTAAAGAGGCCCTACTCTTCCTGCTGTTAGGCACTATTTTTAGTTGCGTATATCTAATCGTTCAACTAATCACTCATGCCTAAATCATCTTTTCATGCCAAGAGCCTACTTAAAGTATTTCTTGTTTGTTTTACAAATTTTGAGATTCTAATTGAATCCACTTCCTGGGAAATTTTCAGGGAGAAAAACATGTATTTCTCCTACACATCTTGGTTATACAGATGATTTTTAGCAGCTCTTTTGCCTCAGTGCTTTTGAGTAGAACTAATAAATGTAATAAACTGTGGCAGAGCTACACTTTTGGTTTCCCTCATAATACAAACAGCTACGTGCCACAGTGTTCAAAGTTCTCAGAAAAATTTTGGCCTGGTCATGCTTCATAGGTAATCATTAAGATACAGCTCTGACATAGAATCACAGAATCGTGGAATCAGAGCCGTTTGAGTTGGAAAGGACCTTTAAAGGTCATCTAGTCCAACTCCTCAGCAATGAACAGGGACATGCTCAAACAGGTTACTCAGTCCCTCATCCAGTCTGACCTTGAAAGATTCCAGGGACTGGGCTTCCACCACCTCTCTGGGAAACCTGTTCCAGTGCCTCACTACCCTTGCTGTAAAAACTTATAGCCAAACTAAATCTCCTCTCTTTTAGTTTGAAACCATTTCCCCTTGTCCTATCACAACAGTCCGTGCTAACAAGTCTGTCCCCTTCTTTCTTATACTTCCCCCTTCAGACACTGAAAAGCTCTCTCAGGTCTCCTCAGAGCCTTCTGTTCTCCAAGCTGAATAGCCCCAGGTCTCTAAGCCTGTTCTCATAGGAAACATGTTCCATCCCCTGCATCACTTTTGTAGCCCTCCTCTGGACACCAACCAACAGGTCCATGTTCCTCCTGTACTGAGCTCTCCACATCTGGACACAGTACTTCATGTGAGGTCTCACCAGTACACAGTGGAGGGGCAGGATCACCTCCCTCACCCTGTTGGCCATGCTTCTCAGGATATGGTTGGCTCTCAGGGATGCAAGGGCACATTGCTAGCTCATGTCAAGATTGCCAACCACCAAATCCCCAAGTCCTTTTCAGCAGGGCTGTGCTCCATTCTCACCTTCTCCAGTTTGTACTGACAGTGGGGGTTGCCATAACATAGATGCAAGGCCTTGTACTTGAATTTATTGAACCTCAAGAGGTTCACCTGAGCCAACTGCTGAAGCCTGTCTATGTCTCTCTGAATGGCATCCCATCCCTTGAGTATGTCAACTGCATCACACAGCTTGGTGTCATCTGCAAACTTGCTGAGGGTATAGACAATCCCACTGACAATGAAGATGTTTAAGTACACTGGTCCTATTACTGACTGGGTCGCACCACATACTCTCAGGTCATACTAGGTCATACTCTTGGGAGGTCTGTATATGCTCATCACATGCTGCCACCTCAGGGCTCCTATCCAATCTAGGCTGTTGTAGATACGTCATCCTCACTGTTGAGTGCAATCTATCTCGAGAAAGCTTGGGCAGCGCAGAAGTCTTGAGGTACAGCCCTTGGTACCAGGCACAAAATTCTAATTAGGCATCAAGTGTCTACTGTGTTCTAAGCAAAACATAATTTCATTAGGATTATATTTCATATTAGGATTTCATATTAGGATTTGACCTACAGAACAAAGAGAAGGCAACCAACTACAGTTTTATCTTTGCTACAGCCCTTCTCATGACCACCACTTCTCATGCATGAAAATGCTACTAAGTGCTTGATGAGGCCCCTTAAAAATATACCCCTGATGTTACAGCATGGTGAGTTGCATCTACTAAGGCAACAAAACTCACTTTTGCACTAATTTAGCTACTCCTGACAGCACTGCAGTTCATCCAGACTTGCGTGCTATCACAATGCCAACAATATCTCAAAATTGTCAAGTGTGGACATGTCCTATAGTAGAAAAAGATAAGAAGTGACTCAAAGAGAGGCTGCTGGAAACAAAGAGAGTTAGGAGGCAGCAAAGAGGCAGCTAGTAACAAGATTTGGAGCAGGGAGCAAAAGGGAAGAGAGAAGTCCTGAGAAGTGGAAAGCAGAGTTAGAAGAAATGAAAGCTCAGATGCTGGGGAGAAGAAAGAATATGGGAAGCTAGAGAGAAGGAAATGTGTTACAAAAGCAACAAAAAGAGGTTGCCGCAGGAACAGAGCTGAAACGGTTACAACTAACAGAAAACATTCTCCTGCAAGAAGCTGGATGGAACTCAGGAGAACAGTCTTTGCATTCCCATAACATCAGAAAACAGCTGTAGGTTTTCTGTGTCTCATCCCATTCTGACGTCTGACCCACATACATACATGTGTACTACCATCACCATTAGAGGTGTGCCATCAGTGCTGTGAACTCAAGAATTCTGCACCTTGGATCAAAGTGCCCAGACTTTCCTGATGTTTAAATCAAGTTTTTTGGAAAAACTCAACAGAGAATGCTACCATCTTTTTCCTTCTTTCAAGCAAGTCCTTTCAAGCAAGGAAACAGAACTAAAGAGCTCTACTGATGCTATAAAATCAAGTACTCTATTAGACAATGAAAAATTTAAGGTTGTCCTTTCAGCTTCTGTTCGTCTCTTCGATTCTAAGCATTTCAACACATTCTGCAATTGCACTGTCACATGCAAATCTTTTCCAGTGATTTCTGTCTCATCTAGAAACCTGTTTATGTTCTGCTTTGGAATAAACCAAGGTGGTGAAGCAGAATAACTACTCTCCACAGAATCCCCATCTGAAATTTGTGCAGGATTCAAGCTGTGAATTAAATACAATAAGATGAAATCGCAGTGAGGTAGCTTGAAAGTCACATTGGAGAACTAGATGCTATCCCCGTTTCTGCTGTAAAGATATTTACTTTTTAATAAAGATGTTATTCATGATAGTGTATGAGTGACTGAAATGTACTTAGAAAACATTAGAAATACATGTTCTCAATTTTTCAATTTCCAGTTTCCAAGATCTGCATATGTGCTGAATCTCACAGCTGAAACCAGAACTAGCTGGTGACATTTCCTGAATATATGATGGAAAATAAACCTTGAATACTCTGGGAAAGAAGAGCATCAGTATCTCAATATTTTAAATGCAACATTTTTGCAACAATAGCCAATGCATCTACAGTATAATAAATATTAGAAATGAAGTAAGGTTAAACATCTATGTGCAACTTCTTGAAATAGACACAACCAGTAATGGTCTGGGACAGTATGTTTATTTCACTTGCTGTAAACCAGGCAAGTCAAAACTGTACTTGTGACAGGTGTGAATCAAAGTCTATTTAAGCCAACAGAGGTCTGGATCAGGCCAGTAAGGCTCCATTCTGGTGCAGATAGATCCTATCACTTAAGAGCCGACAAGACCCTGAAAGGTTGTATTTCCTTCCCTAAACATAAACACAACTTCTAATACCACAGGAGTATTTTCGGCATTCAAGAAGTAGAAACTGCTTGTTGTCAGTGCTGTGTTATTTTTTTCATCAAGTAAAAAAGTGGAATGAATTATGTGCATCTACAAACTAAAAAATCTGAGAAAATGAGACCCAGTTAAAAGCAAGAGAAAAATAAAAAGCTGACAAAATATTTGGGGGTAATCCTTAAAATGCTGGGTTATCTCCTAAAAAAAATAAATACATCAGCAGCTCCACTAGTTGTGATCCTCATGAGGTTATTTCCCATTTACAGTAAGAGCAGAGCTGGAGCGAGGAGCTGCTCCCGAAGTGAAGGCTTTGCACTCAGTGGACAGACTGAATAATCAGTTCTTTGACCTCAAGAAGGTTAGTCCCTTTCCCTGCATTCTCCATCTGCCCTTGATGACTTTGTTGACTTGGCATTTCTTTCACAAAACTGGCCTTTCACATTCTGGCTTGAAACTTCAGCAGCATGTTCATCAAGACTTCTGGGAAGTTACCTCTCCAGTAAGGTACATCTTTGCCAAAAAAGTAAGAATGTGCATTAATTAAATAAAAAAAAAACAAACCAATTATCTTCATTTACTGACCTCTGAACTTCTTGGGAGGGTTGGCAAGGTCACCTGCATCTGGCTGAACCACACATCTGTCATCCACTAACCTAAAAATACAAAAGTTATTACTCACTCAAATGCGTTTGAGAGCAGTATACATAAATTTCAACACAAAAGTCATACCTTCAGCACAAAAGTTTATACATTTTTCCAATTTAAGCCAAAAAACAGAAGTCGTGTTTGTATCAGATACAAAAAAGGATGTTTAAAGTCCAACAGGTTAGCTTGGCCCTAACCCTGTTTGCAGGTTCTTGCATCCGCTCTGAGGCCTTTCAAAGGCAGGCAGAGCAAGCAGCCATCACTTGGGTACACAATTGTATGTTAACCAGCTTGCACAATCAGGACATACAGTGGAGTTCACCAATGGCTTGCTGTTTTCATAACACTGTTTTATCTAAAATTTGAATACAGAATCTGACAGAGCACCTCAGATTTTAGTCTTCAATCATTCTTCACAATTTCCAGGTTTTTTCCTCTAGAAGAGGCATGTAAAATTAAGAGTCAGCTCTGACCAAAATTCACAGGAGCGCATTTTCCTTTTCTAGAATGAATGTTTATGTAATCCACAGCTGAAAATATAAATAACAGACTAAACATATTTCTTGCAATATTTTAAAAGTTAAATAAACAACACAATTAAAAAAGATCATAAACCCCACTTAGAAGACAAAAAATTGCTTATCTTATCACAGAACTTCCTAAGCATAAATTTAGCTTCCCTTCAGGAAGCATCTTGTAAACAAACTGCCTATTTCAAACAACTACTCATGGTTAAAGGCACAGAACAGCCCTGCCACTCAGCAACACAAGTCATAGCAGCATCTTCTGTGGGAAACTGACAGAAATTGCACAGATTGGGTTCATCTCAGTTATGAAACAGAGGCATTCAACTTTCACTCACGCTGAAGGCTTTGTACCACAAGACCAATTCCTAGCATAACCAAGGATTTTGAGCCTGTAATAGGACGGTAAAAATTTTGGAGGTGTCAACAGTCAGCTCAGTTCTTGTGACATACTTGGTGGCAAATCTGAGGTATCTGTGAGGATAGAGAAGCGAAGGGGCAGCTACAGGATCCATGGCCTCATGGAGGTGTGCTTTTTGCACAGGCTTATATCATGGGGCTTAGCAAAATCAAGGAAAGGCCTGGATTGCAGCATTTAGGAAGAGTCAGTCCTACAAGATGCCTTTTGTCTATGATCTAATGTGCCAAAGCATTCTATAAGCAGTACCTAAAATCTGCAATCACAGGAAAAATAGGGCTGGACAAGGCTACTTCCACTCCTCTTGCCCTGAGTTAGGCCTGAACAATAATACCTTCATCATTCCTGATGGACATCTGCATAATTTCCTTTTCAAGTCTGCCAATAGCAGACAGTGACTAGACTGAAGCCAGAAGGGAGGAGAGCAGCCAGGCCTTGGCTTCTCCTTCCACTGCCCCACTCCTCACTCACTCCTACAGTCACTTCCTCACGTGGCAGCCACAGTCCTACTAGGCATTATCGTGACAGCGCCTGCTGGGAACTGCTATAGAAGCCTCTTGCAGGAGGTAACTTCAATATCTAGCTGCACTTCAAATTTCACCAACTTTGGCAACTTTTTGAAAAAAAGAAGACTCAAAAAACATAAATGTTAAAATGCCTCGCCAAGGGATTTTACTGTCAAGTATTCACTGCTCTACAAAATCCCTCCAAGGCTGTCTGACTGAACCCATGAAGCTTAACCCTTAAACACAGGCAGGATTGGAGGACGGTATGTGGGAAGTGGCGTGACTCACGAGGCACATCCTGTGCTTCTTGGTGACATCTTGTGTAACCCTGGTGACAACTCTAACTGGATAAAATGCAAAATGCTCCTAGGCACTCCACTGCTGTAACAAAAGCCATGTGCAAAACATCATGTCCATGTTGAGAAAAACAAACAGAATCCTGCCCTCCCCCTGAGATGGTGAGCTGCACCATTCAAATGCATGCTGAACTTCCTAGGCTGAGAACATAAATATTAAATACTTATTATTCATCACTTTCATTTAAGCATTGTCTAAAGGCACAAAGGACCATAAATGAGTTCTGTGGTCATCGGGACCAAAGACATCAGACAAGGCAGACAAAGGAGAATGGAATGGCTACTTCTCTCATCCTATGCGCAGGAAATGACAGCTCAGAGAGATTAATTGATGTGGGGCAGAACAGCCACACAACAGAACTGAAACATCTCCTGAGCCATTGTTCAGCTTCTGGTACCTTTGTTTCTTACAAAGTATCTTGCAATACAGGACAAAAAACTAAAGTATTGCTTTATCTTAACAGCAGTCTTTCTGTAATTTAAGCACTGATATTTTCATTCAATGAATGTACTCCAGGAGTTTGCATTTTGAAGAGTTTGAGAGTACTCAGAGGCACTAGTTACAGTGCCATAGTGATAGTTGAGATTCCTGCAGCTCACAAAGTGGGGACTTCAGCCCCTGCTACAAACTGGGGCAAAAGAGGCCCCTCAAACACAAAGCACTTTCCCTGAGTGGAGACCTTGATATACTCAAACCCCACTTCTTAAAGAGGGGCAGAGAGCAGCTGAAGCCTGCTGGGTGGATTGCACTAAACAACCAGTAGTTAATGACCCACACAACAAGCAAACAATCCAAGGGGTGAAATCAAACAACAGGCTTGACCACAAAAGGTCCTGGGCATTTGCAGCTTCCATCAGACCACAGCACAACACCTTCCATCATTGCTCACTATTTTGCATTGGAGGCTGAAGAACGTAAATAAAGACTTTAGTGATAAAGGAAGAATTTACTATATTATACAAGCAAATGTGCTCACTACTTAAATACTGATCTGAACTATTAAGCAACTACTCAAGTCATTGAGCATTGAGCTCAAGTCAAAAAGCTTTGGTAGACTTTAAGGGGTTTATTTGTTTAATTCTTTATATGGACTACTGTTGTCACTTAGTACCTGTCAGATACGGCATGACTATATTTCAGTTTTTCACACTGGCTGCGTATAAACAACAAACAAGTTTCTTACATGTGTACAACATAATTTTTCTTTGTTCTAGTTCTTCTTTGAACACAGTAAGTATCTGCTTTATGCACAATGCCACCTAGAAATCGCTGCAGAGCTGTGGTAATGAAGTTTTACAGTAGCTCAGTGGTGCTGCAGATAAATCAGCGTTGAAGTCACAGTGACAACTGTGGCAACAGACCTTTACGCACAGGTCTTTGTATTCGGTAATTGCAGAATTAGGGTCTAAAAGTAACAACGTTCATAGGACGTTCATGTCTTAGCTGCCCAACCACTCTCCCACTGAAGCTAGCTAAAGTTTTTCTGCTCAATTCAGAGGAAGTAAGGGCAGTTCCTCACTGTGCCACTCACAGGCACTGAAGTCACTGAGACCTCAGACTAGCATGTACAAAGTCACACTGAAAAAGAACTAAAGCTATCTAAATTATGTCCAGGAGGTAAGGCCTGCTTCTCAGTGGAGAAGCAGCAGCTTCCAGGCTGCTATTATAAGCAGTATAAGCTCCTGCTAGTATAAGCCAAGTTAAGCGCAGTGCAAATTGTGAAGCAAAGCTCCAATCTGTACGCAGTTCTACAGACATCTTCCTCTCCCTTCATCTGGTGGTGTTAAATCTGCCCCATCTCTCCACATGTAAACCCAAACATGTTTAGATGCATTCAATTTAACAATATCTAGCAGCAATTAACTCCACCTATAAGATGGAGTTCACATTTACAAGCAGTTTTAAACATACCATCTCTCCTATTTGTAGTGTTTCAGCAATATGAGGACAGGATTCTAATGCCGTTAATTATCTGCATTCAGAACTTGCCTAAAACCAGCTTCAAACTTCTCATATAGCTTCTATGATTACTCCACTCCCTGGGCACTGTTGGGAAACAGGAAAACAACGACTTGGGGTAATTCCCACTGCTTGAAACAGCAGCAACCTCTCTAGGGACTTTCACTGAAAGAAAAAAGCAGAACATATGTGCATAACCAGTGGGTCTCAATGTGTATTCAGGGAAAGAGGAGGAAGAATTCACTGATGGGAGGACTACATGGAAGACGTATAACTGATAAGGCAGGTATGTTGGCAGAAAATATTGATAGATGTGTTTACAGCATGGGTGTTCAACCTGTTGAATTGCCTCAGCTGCACAGTGAAGAGGAATTGTCTAGAGTTACTCCAAAATGAATGCCTCCTACTTATTTCCATGGAAACTACACCAGATACAGAAAGCACAAGAACACTATTTGATAGAGCAAATTCTCAGCTACGAAACACTCTTTTTCAACACAGTCACTGCCATTACCTACACGCTGTCATAAAAATCTGCATCAACAGAGATGATCCATTGTCACTGTTACCAGTGCTTCAATACACCACCTACTGCCTCACTGTGCTCGCAGCCACTGCTGGTCTCCATTAATGTTCAGTGAGCAACGGGCACCATTTTTTCCACAAGGAGGAACTGAATTACACCCCTCTGCTTCATGCACACATCCATGTCAGATGCCATTTTGTCAGACTGCCCCTCTGCTACCATATGTCACACAGCAACAAAATGCAATGGAATACTGGTGGGAAGGCTCAACCTCTACCGTCATGCTACCAACATCCACCTCTGACGTTGTGGGCCAACATCATGAAACAGGAGGCACTAATTTTGGAGACGCCCTAGTAAAATATAAAATATCATTAATATATAAGTAACAAAACATCTTAATTTTTTATATTCTTCTTCTTAAAACATTAAAAAAAGAGGAACAAAACCATACAATTAGTGGGATATGTGACCTTGTTTTTGTGAAACCAAGGCATCAGGCTGGTTCAATGACAATGACTGCAATACTCAGTGAGTTCTCAAGGTGATCCTCAGAAATTTTTGATGAAATTTCACTCTTCCTGTGCTTCATCCTTGACATGGACATCTGCCAAAAAGCTGTGACATGAATAAGGCATGATTGTGAAGCAAAGGTTACTTCTCTGGTAAGGTGGGGATTTTGAAAGTCTGGTTAAGAGACGTGATCAGATTTTTGAGCTGCATATGTCTGATTGCAACTCTGTATGTTCCATTTGAAAATTCGCAGGTAATGTATTTGTATCAACTAAAAATGGTCTCACAAACATAAATCAATGATTTTTTTTTTTGCAATCTTGAAACCTATTCTCAAACTCCTTTATCAAAATGGAAAGCATGGCTACGTATTCTTCACTATTCACAGGACTGTGTATAGACAACGTATCAAAATGCATACAGATATGTGCCATCACTTGAGTCAGCACTGCACAGCCCTGCTTTCAGTCACACAGCATTAACAGTGCACTGATGGTTTGGCTGTTGCTGAGTGTATGGGGCCAATTCACAGGGAACAGTGCAGGATGGGGGGAGGTTGCATTGCTGGCTGTGCTGGGCTGCAGGTTGGACATGCCCAGTTTATAGGTATGAATCATATATGCTGGATGAGCCATTCGAATTATCTCACACAGGCTAAAGGTGAACATACCACAAGTTTCCAGAAACTTGCTGCTGTAGCATAAGGATCAAGGAACGCCATACAGCAACATTCCTAAAAAAATTTTTCACAGTGATGAGTTATTTTAAAATTACTACTGGGATACAATCACGTTCTGTAAAACAAAAAACAAATGTAAGAAAAAAGATACTATGCTAGAAAAGTGGCAATGATAGATTTCATGAATTTTAGGGCTCTTTCATAACGTTAGGTGTCTTTTAGATTGCCTGGAACAGCAGCCATGTAACCTATATTCATTTAACCTGCCTCTGTAGAGTTGTGCCTTCAATTTAAAAAAATACTGCTCAGAAAGTTATTTTGTCTCTTTCTACCAGCAGAGAAACCTTCATGTTCCAGGGCTACTATTACTGAGTACTTAGTAACTGAAAATAACACACAAGAGAGGACAAAAAACACTATCCTATACACTCTCATACATGTAACTGCCCTAGGTTTGTGTGCCTAACTTGTCAAAAAGCACAAGGTCACTACTGATGTCTAATTATTGTTAATACACAGGGATGTGCAGAACTCAGGCTGGTGCTTCACATACATAGAGTATTTTATCCCTCTAAGAAACAAAGCCAGAGTATGTTAGCATGAAAACACTTCCTCTCTGGTTGCTCAGCTTTTACTCTCATAGTTCCTGTTACATTATCATTTCACTGATTTTCTCAGCAGCAGGAACAGGGGACAACGTTGACAACAGACGTCAGCAAGAGAAGCTGGACATTTTAATTGCTAGCAGAGCTGGGTATTTTAATTGCCAGTGGAGCCAAGGCCAACCTTTGTTCAGCATCAGTTCACAAATCATGCTGAGGCTACGTCCCAAAGATTTGATCTCAACACCCTTTCATGAGCAAAGCAGCAGCCCTCAAAGCCACCCCTTCCTCTGCTCCACAGCCATCCCTTTGCACACACCACCTCCGTACCAGAAATATCCCTCTGGAACATCTCCCACTCAAAGCACTTCTTCCCTTCCTAACTGCAGCTCTCACCCACAAAGCCTCTCCCGCGCTCCCCACATCGCAGCATGCAGTACCCACTCAGGAAGAGAGGTGCTAGTCATACTACTAAGGAACCAACCAATAACAAACAATAGGTTATTAAAATTTTGCTGCCCTGGAAATCAAATACCCAAGTGCCAAAACAATCAGGTCCACCCAGTTCTTTGCCAGATCCACCCACTTCTCATTTCATTTCTTCTCTTATCAAGCATCTGGGTCAGCCCACTTCTTGCTTGCCTCAAGCAGTCTCCTGCCAAAACTCTGGAGTTATTATACCTCACCCTTCCCAAGACGTGAGTTCATACTTATTTTCTGACGACCAATCCTGATTCAAATGATTTACAGCTTTATGATTTAGCTCCACGGTATGAAATTTCTCCGTTTTCCTGTCTCCTTCCTCTCCAACGCTTGATTTTTCATTCTCTTCTTTTCATATCTGCAATCTTTCAGGTTCTCCTACATTAACCCCAAGTGGCACCGAAAAGCAAAAAGGATCCTAGTCTGGTACCAGATCTGGAGGTTGGTGGCCCTGCCTGTGGCTTGAAATGATCCTTGCAGTCCCTCCCAACCCAAACCATTCCATGATTCTATGTCCCTTACACTTAGAGCGGGGCTACTAAGCTCCTGTACCACTTGGGAAGACTGAATCCTCTCAATCACCATACACAATATTTACACAATAAATGCACAACGTGCCAATGAGGCACAGCAGCACAGAGAGAGAGTAAAAAGTCTGACTCTTGCTTGCCTTTAACTTTTGTAATTTTACTCTTCTTTTTGGGAACAAACCTTAGTTAGCACAAGCACAAATCACAGGTTGAAAGAAGCTATTAAATAAACACCCTAACTCTGGGAAAACTATTAAAGAAAAAAATCCTCTATATACCTAAAATATTTCAAACAGCTGATAAACTCCATCCTTAGTAAAACAGGAGTATGGGTGCATTTTATGCCAATTGCACAGACAGGAACACTCAGCCATTCCTACCATGCTGGAACATGCTTGTGTTGGTTACTCAGGGTTGTACTGACAAACACCAAGGAGACAGAGGGCACAAACAATAGTACCAAGCATATACTGGGAAACTGAACAACAGCATGCAAGCAGGCAGTGCCAAAGCTGCATTAACAACTGCACTAACAAGCAGCCATAAAGATTTTTTCCTTATCTGATACACCCTCGTAACTGTACCTGCAGGCTTACATGTCAGAGGGGAAAAAAGTTTTGCCTGTTCAATTAAGTACTGCAGCTATAAATCCTGAATGTCACTTTGTTATTCTTTTGTATTGTATCATATCCAGTCTTGCTCTTAGATTGCAAAAGCTTCAGAAACCCATGCAGTAGAATTTGTTTGTCCATTTTATAGCTATATTTATTTTTAAAACATTGTGTAAATTAAAATAAATAACAATAGAGTTAAAATAATTGGTAACAATAGAACACAGTGCTACTTGGAGGTTGCAATGCAGGGGAGGAAACATGATTCCTAGATTTTAGTCTCAATTCTGCCATTTTTCTTAGCCAGTATAATAGACAAGTCATTTAAGCACAAGGAAAACGGCACTGAACTTAACTGGGGCATACTTACCTTGCCAAGGAACAACGCATTTGTACTTTAGAGAGGTACAAAGCATCCTTATTTACTGTTGTCAAAATGAGGCCTCAGAACCAGCAAGGGGAGGAGGAGAAGACAGGCACCTCCAGAGGGCAATATCAACCTTTTCTAGCATGGATGTGCAGAATAGGAGGATGAAACACCTTCTGGACACAGACTCTCTCTCCCTCTTGCTTATTTGCTGCTTGTGATACAGATTGTTTCTGAAGACTCCAATCACTAATTTGTGGTAGGAACGAAAGAGAAAAATCTTTCAGTTTCAGTTGAGCTTGCTCGGCTAGGACATTTATGAGGGACCATTTTAGTTAATTACACACAAAATAAAGAAGGTAAAGAGAGCTGTACAATTAGAATGTTAACACTGGAAATGTGATCATTTCAACAGAAGACTTTATAAAGTGAAACATTATATAAGCAAATCCAAAAAAGTCATCTTCTGCTCATCAGCTGTGCTACAGCATGTCTGAGGTATTATCCCACATAAAGTGTACATATACAGCCTAAACTAGGCTTTATATTCATGTTCTTCCGGGCAGAGGCCACATACCACAAATGTCCATGAGGATCTCCAAATATTCCCTTTATTTCTTACAGGAGCATCCAAAACATCCTTCACCAGAGTTTTTAAATTTGATCAAACTTCGGTGGCTCTTCTACTTAATCTTTACTCCTACTAGCAACATAACGAATGCAAAATTGTAATGAGTTCAGGATTTGGCCCAACACAAACAGGGTGCTATGTTAAGTAGCTTAAGAGCTACTTAAACAAATGGTTTTAATGCCACTTGTTTACACATTATAATTACCCAAAACATGTCTGCAGCTCAGCCCTCTCAATGTAAAAAAGCATGGCTGAAGCAAAAGTATGATGTGTGTAGACAAAGCATGCATTAGAAGCATTGACACTGTGATGACCACTAATTACTAACAGGATTTTCAGAAGTAGGCAAACTTACCTCTTGACATGAATTTTAGGCATGTAATTCACAAATTAGCCCTTGTCAGGCCAAGTAACTTACATCTCTAAGTACATAAGTGATTTCAGAAAGAGCTCCTATTAACAGCATATCTGGTCTCAAAAGCAGGCAGGCATGCAGAACTTGTTGAAAGGTTAGCTGTTCAGCCCCAAGAGCAAAGTAAAAATTTTAAAAAATCATATCAACAGAAATTCTGCATTCAACTCATAACAGAAGAATTCATGCTTTTTATTCGGCACTGTCTACAGCTGCAATGCACATTTGTGAGCATCCACTTGACAGGTTTGTTTGAAGAACAACCATGTTCTAATGAACCATGTGCTAATGAAAAGAAGCAGAAAGGTTGAATTTGCTACAGTTAACGTTATTTAATGAAATAGAAAGGTTTACTCAGAAAAATACTGTTGAGAAGACCTAACATCAGTCAAGTGATCAAAAAATAACTTAATCACTGAAAATGGTAATTAAGGTATTCACACCTACACATCAGAAAGGCAACTCATTATATAAAGAGTAAAGAAGCAAAGGGAGAGAATTAGGACACTCGTATTTAGATGAAAAATATCGCTGTTTAACTTGAGAAGCTATTCTCAAATGCTACACAGCTCAGCAATTTTTATGACAATAATATATGTACTTATGTTTTACTCAATATATGGAAATACACAACACACACAGGAATCCAGGTCCTAAACATCAAATCGTGATTTTTCATCTTGTAGCATGAGAGTAATAACCCTGTCATTTCATATAACTGTATGTGTAAAACATTTATGTATCAAAATGCTGACGAAAGCCCCATTTTTCCAAACTTGGTTACACGTCAGGACCCAAAGAAGGATCTACTTGATTTCAGAGGCCTTCAGATGGTGACAAGTCCAGAGCTAGCACAAACGTGCAATTCCATGGAAGTCAGTCAAGCAGTGCTATTTGACAGCAACAAGGCATCTGTCCCAGTACTTCTAATATTTATTCTTTAGTGTGTCATGGATCAGCTGTCCCAAGGCCTCTCCTCAGTGCAGATGAGCACTATTGTGCTGCCATCGTTACACTCCAGGACTTGTGCCATTACTTGTGAGAATAAATCTGAGCTTGACATCAGGACACAAACCTCGCCCAGGCAAAACCCTACTGAGAAAGCAGTGCTCTGGAAGCAAACCATACATCAGCTTTTTTTCAGACAAAAGAACACAGCTCACAGTTGAAGTTTTGGAGCCACGAGGTAATTCAGTAGGTAATTCAGCTCCCAGAATCCCACTGCTGGTTTCAGCACTGACTTCTGCCTGCAGGGATGAGGACTTGGCTCACAAGATCTATCTGAAAGAGGTCTGTTCATTCTTTGATATGTGTCCAGCTCTCATTGATGTTAATGAGAATTATGCAAAGCTATTAAAGCATAAGAGAACACTTTACATCAACACATGTTCCAATTTTCTAAACAAAAGGGTGTTTTTTTAATTTTCATTTTGCAATGATAAATGTTTACAAATCTTTGCAGCTGGGCCAGGTACACCTGCAGATTTCTCTTTGCTTTTCTGTTTCTTTGGCACAAAGCAAACAAATAAACAAACAAGACTTCCAAACAAAAAACAGCTGGAAAATTACAGTCACTTTTACTTGTTTTTAAACTAAGTGGAACCAGTTTCCCTCTGGGACAGATCATTTTGGGAGCTGCTCCAGATTATTTCAGAGCTGCTTTCCCAGTAGCTGGGAGCAGCTCTCGAAGCATTTTGCCACACCTACACCCAACCTGTACCTGCTCGCTTAAGAGAAGTTACAGGCAGCAGCGAGGAGCAGCAATTCATAGAGGAAGTGGCAGGAAATGCTCCTTCCATATGGTGAAGCAGCTGGGAAGTGAAGAGTCAAGAAACGACAGCCAAAAATAAGATGGCAAGACAACAGTACAGCAATTTCTGAGGAGGTCTGCATGAACTGAAGGCAAAGGTGTAAAAGAACCTAGTACATTGCAGTGCTGGTCACAAGAATCTTTCATAACTAGCTTTTTAATATGGAAAAATGCCATAATAAGCAGATTCCTACCTGAGAAATGCTTTGGTCCTTTCTCAAATTGACCGCAATGTGAGCAGGCATCCATTTTGGCTTCAACGCAGCAAGGCTATCCTTACAATAGCAAATCAAACGTGCCCAAGAACGTTCCCAGACTCTGAGGCTAAGTGGCATAGGAAAGCCCACATCTACACCAGCAGGATCGCATGCTGAAGAGAGGGTGGGGTGGTCACACTCTCCACAAGCTTCCAGGAGCCCTCCAGTCCCTGCTCCCATACAGGTCGTGGTGACAGTATAAGCACAAGCTTCAAGATCATGCCGTGAGCCATGCTGGCAGGTCACTACTACAGATACCTGTGAGCTCATGTTGATCTATTAATACTGATGAAGGAAGAAGGTTTGTGGACAATGGTCTCATTCTTGACCCAGAGTTTTCACTCGTGCTTTCAGAGCCAACAATATTTCGCTGAACAGGGACAGCATTTTTATCAGCACATAAACATCAGAGCAGCGACTGCTGAGCGCTGAACAAAGCTGACTCGCAGGCTATGCTGTCAGGTGTCCAAATGTTATATCACCTCCTGAGGTGTGTCTTAACAACAAGCTTTGTTACAAAGATGTGAATTTGGCCTTTTATTGGAAGGCCCTCCAGTTTTGCAGCATTCTTTTCAGCTGAACCAAAGCATTTCAAGGTCTCTTCATACAGTTTATTCTGACACCGTAACAGAGGAAAAATGCCTTCAAGTAATCACTTTCTGCTTGGAGAATTGGAGTTCTGGATCGCTTACACACAATAACAAGGAATTAAGTGGCAGGCAAATAAACCACATCTTCTACAAAAGCTTACACTTCAGTGATACAGCCAATGGAAGAATGGAATCCACTCCATTTTGCCTTTTAAGTGTATTTCTGCTGTGCAAACATTTCTTAACACTTACATTACGATCCTACAAAATCCACATTTTTACCGATGCAAGCCACATTCTACCTGGGGAAGTTCCAGGACAAGGAACATGTTTCATTTTGGAACAGACCTCAAAGCGCTGTTATTCTCAAGCACAATTCAGGCATGCAATGATGCACCTTCTCACTCCTATGCCAAAACATATACATCATAAACCAAAGAGAAATCAGCTGTAAGGTTACAACTAAGTCATGTTACGAATGTTTCTAAGGCAATTGACTCTAGAAGAACTGAGAAGATAGTATACATTTTATTCCAAGTTTTGGTCTCTTTATCTCTTCTAATGGTTTATATCTTGATGCTGTGTGAATATATATGCTGTATGAATACATATATATACACACACATATAACCCTACTTTCACTGAACAAGAAAAGAGCATGTGTTTCTTGCTGTCACTGCTGTGCTGAGAAATATGAAGAATGGCCGTCAGGCATTCAAGTTCAAAACCAGAATACCAAGAGAACAAATCCACACATGATTACTTTTAAATCTCATGATTTTTCAAACCAATCTCTTCAGTTTGTGGGGGATCTGACTCATAACTGTTTCAAAAGAAACAAACAGGAAACACTGCAGACATCTCCAAGTATTTCCTCTCCACCCCGTCACCGGCCTTGTCTTTTACCTCTCTTCTGGATACTTTTATTATTCCTTTCACCACATCAGCAATGAAACAGCACTGCTCTCTGCTGTACCCAGACATGCAAGAGCTTCCCTTCTCCTGCCCAAACCTAGGGCACAGGTGTGATGAATGAAGGCCATTTTGTGTCCTCCACAAAGGCAGATGAGAAAGCCAAGGCGCTCCACCATGCTTCGCTCTGCTGCAACCACAGTACCTAGAGGAGTACCAGGCAGGTACCACCTTGGTGGTACAGTCCAACAGAGAGCTGCCTCATCTGACGGCCCAACAGAGCCCAGCAACCGTGAGCACA
Organism: Tetrao urogallus; assembly: GCF_951394365.1. Taxonomy (NCBI): domain Eukaryota; kingdom Metazoa; phylum Chordata; class Aves; order Galliformes; family Phasianidae; genus Tetrao; species Tetrao urogallus. The sequence goes on along the minus strand of NC_136813.1, from coordinate 126,578,085 downwards.
CGCAGCCTATCAGAGGAGCAAGCTGGGCCTGCCAGTCCCCAGTGGACCACTGAGCGCTTAGAGCAGTGGAACAGGATGAAAAGGTGCTACAAAGTAATGTGCCAGGAAGGCTTTTTTACATCACTTGGTTTACTGCAGTGCTTCCTTTCATTGTATATGTGGGAAAAAAAAACATTTCCCTTTCTCCATTCACCATCATAACCTGTTAGGCAGTGGCTGCGTGAGCCCAGCCAGCAGGAGGCACGGCAGGGGATGGAAGCCAGGACAAGACTGACAGCACCCCAGGTAAGAATCCTGAGCTGCAACCTATGGGAAAGCACAGGAGATTTCTTGGCTGGCCCTGCTAAGCAAGTCCATCACATTCTGCAGTGAAGGGAAAGGAGGTAAATAATATTAACAGCGATGGGAGAAGAAAGAAATAAACTGGTTTGCCAAAGACTGCACAGCACCCATAGGGAAGTGAACTAAGGGCAGAACAAAGCGGGTGACAGTAAGCGGCCATTATCACTGGCTTTTGTTACCATCAACTTTCAAACTCAACAAACTGTTGCAAGATAATCTCTTCCAAGCTCCCTCCTCCTATGAGCAGTTGGGACCTGATGATATGTCCATGACTCCTCCAAACAAGGCTATTCTCTGACTATAAGGGCTCTCACCCAATGTGATAGGGACCATGAAGGCATGTGCTAAAATCCTATGCACTTCCCTCTTCAAAGATGTCAGTTAGGAGGGCCACTCTTTACTATTTTTCAATGGAATAAATAAGTGTGATACATTTTAGTGGCCATTCCCAAAGAAACTTGTTGCACCTTTCAGGACACATTGTTTATTCCATCTCTTCCTATAGGTGGACAGTGTTACAGGTAATTGCAGGCAAGCCTAAGATACTAAGGTCTCCTTAGTGACAACCTTAAAAATGGTGCAATCCATGCCATCCTGGCTCCAACAATGTCTTTGAATAGTAGCAGCAATGCTGCCCTGCTGCTGTACACTTTCCCTGCAAGGGTAACCTGGACAAAAGAGCATACCAAAGTTCAAATCTAGTTTCAAGTTATACAAACTAATTGGTGTGCACAACTCCTGTTTAAAAAGCTCTGTTAAACTCAATCTAACACTGTGCAATGATATTCAGCAGAGAAAAACCATTCTAACTTTATCGCTCCATAAGCCTCCTGGAGTGCTACAAATTATCACAAGTTAACTCACTGCCTGGTACGTTAAGATTAAAAACCTGCTCACTGCCTTAGCTACAATTCTCTATTCATTCGTGCATAATAAATATCAAATGCTCAGCTATAAACTGATCTGAAGAGATAGTACATCACCCCACCCCAAATCAGCTCAATTTTTATCACCTCTCCAGATTTCATTACACAATCACAAAGCCAAGCAACTATCTCTACAGTGCAGCTTTGTGTATGGTTATACAGTTCCTTCTCCAAGTCAAACAGCGCTGCATTGTCTGGGATAATCTCAACCATTCACATAAACAACTTGTCTGCTATATTTTGATTAACGCTTCCTTTTACGAGGACATTGAGATGCTTCAGCCTGAGCAGCACAAAGTCTGGCCTTCTGCTACGAGAGACCTGCTGGGCTCAAGCTTCTTCTTTGACTTGGAAACACAGCTGACAGCCTTGCCCCACATACCTCTCTGAAGCAGAGCTCTATTATTTTGCAGTTTGACACACAGAAACAAAATGGCATTGGCTTAGGTGATGGCTGACACTTTTTTGAGTGATACTCATACATCACAACATTCAATAAAAGGACTAAGCTGACCCAAATGCAGGAAAGGGCAAAAGTAAACATCAGGCTTGTTCATTCATTTCAGGTTACAACCTTTCAGAGGCTGACAGTCTCCAAGCAACAGTAGACTCAGCTAGCACAAATCATCCACTAAATTGTTTAAGTATATGAACTCATATTGCTTGGAGAGAGCTAAGAAGCACTCACATAAACTGTTATGATGGTGAACAGTAACATGTTGTCACCGATAAAAAATAGCTTGCAGAATAAAAGCATATCCACAGGCTTGGTGCTTTGGAAAACTGTTCCCCAAGCAGCCAAGATGGTCTCCGATATCACAGTTTACTCACACACAAATCCTCCCACTGGTACAACACCCTAAATAAGACATCGGAGTTAACAGAGCTGTTAACTCTGCATATAAACAGATATTAAACCTAAATGAATAATCTTTCTTCAAGAAATGGAAGTGGAGATGATTATTTCTCTGAACTTACGCTGTTGCTTACTACTTTGGCAACTTAAAAGGAGTGCAAATTGCTCCTGCACCTCATGGTGTGCAGTTCACAGTGCTGGGTTGCAGCTTTGCATTAGCAATTCTGCGAGCGGGAAACAAGCTTGAGCCTCTGTTGTTTCTTTTTTCTAAACCTCATACTGAAGAGGTCTTCAAACGTATTTCTGTTTATTTTTATCTTTCAAGTTTAATTTTTTTTATCTAAGAAATGAGAGTGGAGAACAGGCGTTTGTTTGTATATAAAGCTGTGCATTAATATAAGTCTGTATTTAATTTGTCGTCCTGAAATCAGAAAAAGGTATCACAGTACCTATTAAAGTTAAGCTAGCTACTACCAACTAACTTTACACAGACTTTGTCAGTGTTGTGGGATGAACTTTCAACTGGCATTTGGGTCAGATCTGCTTCTGATCCCCTCAGACAATGCAAAGCAGCAGACAGCAGCTGATTTTCATCACCTGGAAGAGAACTGATCAGCTGCCACAAATTCCCACTTCCCCTTGCTCTCTCAATGCACCAAAATGGCAGAACTAAAGTAAGACTTCTCAGCAGCCCCCAGCAATCCCTTCTGGCCAAAATCATTTGAAAGCAACTGCTTCGGTATAAACCAGAAATCCAGAAACAGAGAAATTCATCTGGTCACTTGAGACCATTTCAGGTGTAAACACCAGCCCAGTCAGCTCCATAGCACAGAAAGCTACTACCCAGGCAGGTTTACAATACAGCCTTGCCCACTGCCTCTCCTTGGAGAGCTCAGGTTCTGCAGAAGCCTTTTGACCACTTATACACTGATACAGAGAACCTGAAAGCTTCTTCCAAGCAATCTTCAGTCCCATCAATGCACTGTCTACCACCTTCAGTCTAGCAGCTGAGTAGTAAAGTCATTAGCCCCTTGAGATACACCCCTGACATGGGTCAAGATCAGAGCATCTCCTCCTCCCTACATACTAACAGGAAAACAAAAATCATCAGCATTCTGAGATTCAGACTCGATTTTCAAGCCAGCTGAGAAGCAGAAAACAAGCATAAGCAGATTGATTCTTCAGTGATAGCAGATGATCATTTGTTATCAACTGTTCTGAGTTGTGTGGACCCCTACCATGCAAATTTCCACTTCAGCACCTTTCCTCCAGCCACGCAGACTGCAAGCGCTTTGGCTGAAAGTCAGAGCAGCGTCAGTGGCGCAAAAGATACTCTGAAGTGTTCTTGCCAGCACAAACTGCTCTTTCAGGGCTCCTGAGCTTGGTAACGGGGACAAAATGAACTTCCTGTTCTTCCACAACTGACACAGCAGATTAAGTGCTGGGAACGGGGAACCGCAGCAAACCATCTCAGACTGCGCAGCCCACAGGCCAGGAAAAAGCACCACTCAGAAAGAGCTACCAGCATAGGGCACTGAATGCATCTCTGGCAGATGAATTCCATTCCACTTCATAAGGAGAAGGACTAAAAACTCATGGAAGATATTTGGGGTTCAGCTTATAAAGCGCTTCCATATTCTTTCCAGATCCAAAAATGAGGAAGAAAAAGCTGTACCTGTGTTGTTTTTTTTTTTTTCCATAGGAATATTGAATGCCTTTGTTAAATCCTAAAAATCAAGCACTCAGATCTGATCCGTCAAACTATCACCACATAAAAACATCCCATTCTTTAGCAGAAGTAGGCAGAATGCAGGAATTCCAGAGCTCTCTCAGCAGGTAACATCAAGCACCAGCCCAGATTCCCACAGCAAAATCTCAGGGACCACTCCAAAGGCTGATACCTGAAGACATTTCATCACTCAAGCAAGTCTGGGGTTCTACTTGTTTCAGTATACTGAGAGGACTGAAATGTTTGGAAAGAAGAGCTGTCCAGACATTTTCAGTTGTTATTTAATAAAGTGATAAAACACCTCTAGATCTTGTATATTCTCTGTTAAACTGGGATAATGAGAAGAAAAGTAGCTACTGAACAATGCTTTTTTTCACTCCAGCTTACTGGAAATCTTTCTTACATCTGAACATGAGCTTGGTTGCTTTAGTTCATGTGCCTGTCATTGCAAGTTAGACCATTATCACACACCATATCTTAATGACATACAAAAATGAGAAAAAAATGCAATCAAGACTGAATTCTCCCTAGTTCACCGTGTCTCACTAATCTCCAGTAAATTGTCAGCCTCTGTATATCTTTATGTAAAAATATGTCCAGGAGATGTTTACATTACCAATCAGGCTTTAATGTTGCCAGTTCAGTGTCTGGTTCTATGCATGGTCCTTACTGCCCCAAAATTTCTTTATTTTAAAGAGATTTGCTTTATATTGAAATAAAACTTCGGAAGTACAAATCAGTGCTCTCACCCATTGCTGGGCATGTTTCATGCAAGCCTATAATCTCAAAGACTCACTGAAGTACTTTGAATTTTAAATTTCCCTTTGATCTATGGGCTTACTCTTGACTGTACAAAAATCACGTGGAAAGGTTTCTTCAATTTCCAGTTTTCTTTGGTGCCTGACTTTGCAATTGTCAGGCCACTTCCTGGAACAAGCCGTGACTATAGCAAATGTAACTATCATGCTCAAGCCAACTCTCAATTCTCTGGCAGAAAGAAAGCCAGGTTCTTCAGCACCACACTCCATTGATGCCACAACAAGATTTGGCATCAGGGCTCTCTCTCATCTATCATGCAAACATCACATTTCCTGCACCGTTTTCCACATCCTGCTTACACATCACCAAATAATACATTTTTTTCACATCAGCTTTGACTTCTGCGGCCCCTCAGCTCCAGCATTTCCAAAGACACGATACAATGTCTGAAATAACATAACCATGCAACGATGGTACCAGTCATTCATCTTCCTTCACCTCCTATATACCGTCTCATTTCTAAACTCTGCACTTGCCTGATGAGACCAGAAAACTTGATCTTGCCGCTGTGAGAGGAAGCTACACTTTAAGACAATTTCAAGAGCCAATTACTTCCCCAAATTCTCCTTGGGAAGTTCCTAGCTGCTCTGAAGTCCATTCCAGGAAGCCAAACACATTCTTCAGGCAGATGATTCAGGGAGTTTTGCATCTTATTCAGAACGTTTTGCAAATTATGGGAAGGTAATTTCTTTCTCAGCAATCTCAATCCTTGAAATAACCAATCCTTTGATCTTCTGCCTAAGGCAGTATCTGCAGCTAGCCTCCAAAGAGTTCATTTGGATGAGGCACATCATCTCATTCCACCTTGGAAAAGCCATTACTACAGTAACCAAAAATGATCTGCAAGATCACTTCTAAAGTCCACAAGACTTTGCAGAGTCTCAAACACAAAACAAAACTTTCCTCAACTACATTTTGTGAAAAACCAGATCAAGATAACTATAATTGCATTTTTGACCATCCAGTTGACTCACCTTGCTCTCTGAGAATGGCTCTATTGCCAACTTGCTTCCAGATAGTGAAATTTATTGCAACCACATTAAAGGTTTCATTTTCATCTGCAAGTCACCACTCAAAGTGCTCATTAAGTAGCCTCATCAGATACTAGATTCCTTCTGATTTGCCCAGCTCTTTTTTTCTTCTGACAGATTTATTTTTGTTTTAAATCCATAAAGCTTTCAGTTCTAGTACTGGAGGTCATATCAATTCTATATATTCTCTTTACATGGTGCACTTATCTCTATGACTGCTCCTCTGCTTCTTATACTGTGGCTCCACAAGAACACTGGTCACAAATTTCCACTTCGGAAGTTGGAACCGCCACGTGATACCAGCTATGAACAGTCACAAGTGATAATGTGAGTTCTGAGGACTTAATGACTACTGAACTCTAAAGAAAAACCTGAGATGCTGTCAAGTATTTTCTTGACCATTTATTCACTACCATTTACTCATGATTATTTCTTTTTTTAAATAGATTTTTGTTTTCTTGGAAATCAAGCAGTAGAAATTTCTTTGACTACAGTTTTTAGAGAGGACAGTGCTCAATTGCACTATCTCATTTTCATTTTCCTTGGGTCAATGTAGCAGGCATTCTTTTCCTATAATTGAGTTTTTGTTCTTGTTCTTTGCAGTTCTCTGCACTTGGGTATATATAGTTTGCCCAGTCAGTGTTGAATTTCTTTCTATGAAAAGCATTGACCATGCTTTTAGGTTCACAAAACTCAGCTTTTACTCAGCTGTTACTGGGTATACGTGCTTTGGGTGATGACTGCTATTGCTTCATCTATGTCATTCCATAAAGGAGGAGGATTTTATGTCATAATTCAAAGACAAATGTAGAGCAGTAATTATACTTATAAGTTGCAGTGAGGCTGCACCCAACATATGAGGCACAACAATAATGCCAGCAAGTGTAAAACTCTTTTCAATTCATATTGTTTCCATGTGATAAAACTCATTCTGAGTTTTTGATATATACTTTTAGAAGTTTGACACATGGAAACAGTAATGAACTAACCAGTTTTGTTACAGCTGGCTTTCTGCAAGGTTTACCATGAGATAAGCAAACAGAAAAAAAAAAAAAAAAAAAAAAAACAATTTAACATTGAATATCTTACCAGATCAACATCTATAAAACAGAGAAACAACCCAGAACTTGGAAGTCCTGTGTTATATACGACAGTTTGTTAACAACCTTGTGTAAGTCATTCCTCTGCTTATGTTCCATCTCTTATTACAACAATTCCCTTTAAAAACACTGCAGATCTACAGGGGAAAATCCAGACCAGCACTGTCTCTCTTCCAGCCCTAATGAAGTATAACAACTGTGCAAGGCATTGCTTAATCACAGTGAACAGTTTAATCTGCCACAGAGAGGAAACAAACAGGTGAAATGGTCCCAAGGCCAGGAGTTTGACTCCACCACCCCAATGTGCAACATTGCTTCCAGTGAAGTGTTGGTAACATGTTTTACAATGTCCTGTGTACTACTAGATAGGGAAAAATAAATAAATCTTGCAGTAATCTTGCAGAAAAACCTGTTCAACTACAAAAGTTAATACAGACAGGACTTGATACCTGCCAGGTCCTGACCTTGTTATTTTGCAAGCAATGCCATCACTACCACAAACCAAGCTCACCTCTAACCTGAATCCTTCAGTTGCCCAGGTTGCATAGCAGTGCTTCTGGGTGACTTAATGGCCAAATTCTCATTTATCCTCAAGTAATCCTAGAGAGGTCGCCAAGGAAGCAGAAATCTCAACTTGGATATTGTTCAATTGGTATCCTGTTATTAATTGTTTCATAACGTATTTGCCTTTTTTAAGGCTACAGATGTTCAGGTGTAGGGCCTCCTGTCATGGATCTTGGCTCCTATTTTGTTGATTACTGTTTCTCAGCAAAAGTATATATATTATCATAACTAACTGTCAACCACACCTATGGAAATAAATTGTTACCTGCTTACTTAAAAATAAACAGAATCAATAACCACTAAATTCTGTAAGTTTCGTACTTTTATCATTTAAAGGCTATTTTTTCTCTGTATTCTAACAGACTTTATAAACAGCATGCTATGACAGCAATGACACATAATCCTGTATACAAAGATACTTGAAAATTTCATTTGAAGTTTAAACTTTCAGTATTCACTGCAACGTTCCACTTCTCTGCTGTGACATTAACAAGAAAACCCAAAATATTTATTACAGCAGCTCAATACTTACAATGCCTGTTTAATGTCAAAGCTAAATTTACTAAGTTCTGTCTTCAATCTAAGAAGCACTACAGGCATTGTCCAACCTGAATTTTACATCAGAAAACCTGATTTCTTCTCTATACACCAATTTTAAAGCAATGAAATTTCACAGAATTCTTCGCTTAGCTTCAACTTTCCAGCTGTCTGCAGAGTCAAGCTCACTGCACCCTGTTTTTCCAATCTGGAATATGAGTGAAGTCTGTGGACTGACAACAACATGAACAGATTGCAAACATGACAGATTGCAAGGAAAGGACATCAAACTCATGTTGAAGCTGTAAAGTAAAAGCTATCTCGGAAGAAAATTATAAACAAGGCCAGAAATTGCCCAAGATGTCAAAGTTAATACTATTAACAGGCAGTTAACCTTTTTCACTTGGCACAGTTGTTTGATTTTTTTAAACGAAGGAAACAACATTAACTTAATAAGTAGCCTTACAACTTCTATTCTTTGATCAGAAAAAATGGAGCTTGCTTAGTGATGTATTTTTACATTTTTCACCAGTCATAACTAGAAAGATCTGCTCCTAGTGTTTTCAAAACTGATAGTCTTAACTCAATCTATTAGTTTTGTTTGCAGCTTTTTTTATTGTTTCTGAACACTAAGAAAATATTAACCAGGCATAAAAGGTGACTGAGAATATTTTAGCAAAGCACACTGATTCAGTTATCTGGAACAATTGCAGGGCCTGACAGATCTCCAAGTTCAGTCAACTTTAAATGAGATCAACAAGGTCATGCCTAAAGCAGTGCTCCAGTCTCAGGTGCAGTGAGACCCCCACCTGCAAAGCATGTGCCCTGATACAAAGGCAGAAGAAGGAAATCACTACTAAACTCGGGACACTTCGTACACACCTTTTGTGTGTGTGTGTGACCATTTGAGGGAGAACAATTCACTTCTGTTTAAATATAAGTTTAGAATACCCAAAATTCATAGAGCCCTGAGAGTTGGGACTTCACAAATAATCCCAGATATTGCATTTGGATAAAACTATACCTGTCATGTTCAATACAGCTGCCCCCTAAAGCTGACAAGTTAAACTTTCCAAATGGCATAGCTTAAGATTGAAAAACTACCCAAAATTTCACAGGCAGATGTGGTCTGGAGCCAGGCGAAACTCCCCACAGCAAAACGAGACATGTCCTGCAGGGTTCCTTGGTGGTTTGTGCCTGCTGGGCTCCAGCTTGCACCTCAGGCAAGGCGAAGAGGCGGGGAGGAATGCTAGCACAAGTAAAGAAAAGAAAAGCCCATAAGTTGAGTTTCTGTCTGTTAACTGTGGGCCTTTGGTGTAAAAGTCTGGGGCTTACTGTGAGTTTCAGCAGCTGTTTTCTTATTCTGCAACTGCATGCTTTCAGCTGCCTCTGCAACACTCATTAACTTACATATGTCAGGCTCAGGAAAAAAAAAAAAAAACTGTTTGAAATTCAAACAAGCCTCTAAAAGAAAATCAAGATAACAAGTTCAAGCGTTGGATCATAACAAGCTTCTGTGTTTCGTGATTCATATGAAAAGCTCCAGTTTCAGGGTTTGTTTTGCTTTTAAGTGACATCGATTTTTATCTGCAAGAGGTCAAAGAAGAAAAGCTTGGTTACTGTTTTAACGTTGGCTCCTGCAGTAAGTTCAATTTGCAGTGTCAAACTACAACAGCCACACCTCAATACTTTTCTAGCCTTCTCTGCCAGGTAATTTCAAACGAATTTCAACCCTATGCCTTTTGTCACATGGTAGCAATCAACCTAAAGGGGCATTTCAAATGAACTGTCTTAAACTTGTTATCTATAAGATTACAGGAATTCATTAAGTATAGCTTTAATTGCTAAGTGCACATGATGTCCAATGCTTTGGTAACAACTCTGCCATACACTGCAAATATGGAATGGGATTGTGTCATTAAGGGCTGCTTTGTGCTTTTAAAATGAACTGTGTAAGGTACGATAGGCAATCTAAAAACTATTCCTACTATTTCTTATCCTGGGGGATTGATTTTGCAACCCAGTCATTCTCCTAGGGTAAGCAGTATTGTTATGTATTTTCCCAAGCAATACCAAGAGCTCTGAAAAAATAAAATCAAATATTCAGTTGACTGAGACCAGAGCAGCCTCAGCACAGACTTCCACCATTTGAAACAGCAAACCATGCAACAGCAGCATCAGGCTGCTTGCTTCTGTATGGAATAATCTGAAAATAAATAAGACAATTTACCAGTAGCTTTCAAAGCTACTTTCCAATAGCAGGGGATACTGCAGGTCCCTCAGCAACTGTCCTTCCTATGTTTCTGTTCACTTCCACTTTCTTTCCAACAGATTCTGCCTGTTGGACCACACTCACTAGTCCCTGCCCCACCACACACACCTAACTGCCCATGCACTCAGGGTGCCTGCATCTTGCTCTTCTGACTTCTCTACCACCTCACCCTAAGCCAAAGAGCGAAGCCGCACAGAACCAGCAGAGCAGGAGCTGCTAACTCCAAAGCCATTACGATGGGATAATGGCCAGGGGCAGCTGCCAGCACAGCCCACAGCGTCACAGCAGTCCCAGTAAGATCATTCTCCATCTCAGTGCCTCTAAAAGCCAGGCCAACATTAAGAGGAGCAGAGGAAGAGGAGTCTGCCATGCAGGAGGAGGAGCAGGCGTCACGGCTGCACTGCCACTCCAGGCAGCTCTCCACACAGTTCTGTAGGATCTTTCTTTACCAAAAGTCAGGGATAACCAATAGATTTTTACTTATCCTGTTCACAGAAACGTTCCTGCTGTTTCATCTGAAACTTTCCACACAAAAAAATTCATCCCCAGGCACGTCTCCCTCATTAGAAGAAGTCAAGGCACAGCACCACTGCAAACAGTAGGATCGAGGGCATACAATGAGCAAAGTCTGCACATGAATGTACATGTGGAGCTGGCTGTTCAGTACTTAGAAGGTATCAGATTTAAAATAACGTAAGTGAAGGTTTGAAAGAACCACTTGTAAGGACCCGGTAATACGTTAAAATAGTCATCTTCAAATAAGTGACAAAATAAAAAAACAGACGAGGAAACAAAGCAAAATCCTGAACGATCAATTTCCTTTCCTCATTTTTCCTATGAACACCCTTCATCGAGTGCATCGCAGTCACACCTGAACTCCGCTGCTCCTCTCTTCGTATAGGAAGAAACAGGCTCTCCAGCACAAGCAGACACCAGACCCCCACGTGCTCCAGGAGCAAATCCAACAGCCGTGGGCCCGTGGCTCACCACTTAGCTCAGCAGTACCTATGCCATTGGCACTGCAGAACGTAAGGCCCAGTGCAAGCCAGCTGCCCACAGGTGTGAGTGCCCCTCACCGGAGCAATTGCAGATGGAGCCCATCCTTCCTACTGGGGCACTTTCAAAACATAGGGCGCCCCTGATTGGATGTGCTGAGCTAAGCTTCTCATTACGCAGAAGGCAGCTCAATACAGATTAAAGTCATACAAGTTGTTAAACAATCTTCCCTCTTTACTGACTGCTTCCCACACAGCCCTGTCGAGAACTGCAGAAGCTTTAACACCCACACCAGCCGTCTCCACTTAAAATTAAGTCTCCTTTTATTTCTATCAGCACACACAGCTTAGGGGTAAACTCACTTTTACTTTAAATCAATTGGTTCTTACCCTACGCTCACTTCACTCTCCGCTTCTGTTTGTCCTTTGATAATGAACTCTTTGAACCAAGGATATTACATTTCAGCATACAGCCTTATTAATCATAAGGCTGTAATTAAAGCTACTCCTGTGCTCCTTCACACTCAAGCTGTGCTCTGTGCGCAGGCAGCATGCCTGGAAGAAGCCGCCTCCCCCAGGATCCTTACTTGCTGCATTCCCACAAGAGTGCTTTGTGGGAAGCCCCCGTGCCATTGTTTATTTAAAGGTGGCACTGTTGTTTGGGATGAGCATCCAAATAAGTTCATTAGAAGCAGCAAAGTTGGAGCAGTTGTTAATGCGAGGGAATAACTGCAGAGGAGATAAGCTTTGATACATGTATTGAAATGCAAGGCAGGCAAGACACAGATTTGTATTCATATATTTCTGCTTGTGTGGTATTTATTATATAGTCAATGAAGATATTTAACAACATATATAATATAGCTCATGCATTAAAAAGTTATCACAGAAAAAAAATAGTGTAGCTGCAAAGTGGCCCATAACGAGCCAATTTGTGTTCTCGGTTGCATCAGCAGACATGGAAAGTAGCTGCAGAATTCAGACTGATGCTTTTGCACTAGGATGATGACAAAGAAAAGGTATTTCTGAAAACACTAAGCCTGCAAAGCAGAAAAGATATTAAGACAGAGAATCAAACTGAGAGGTTTCATCAAGAGGATAAGGCACCTCTGTAACAAAATGCAGCAGTGCTTCTGCCCACAGGAAAGAGGAAATTCAGCTTCCCTCCCTGCTCCACATATTACTATGTTCTGTATGTATCAGAATTAAATTATGGTGATTCCAGTTATGCCACTTTCACTTTCTTCAAGCTTTTTATTCTCTCCTCACTAATTAAATTTTGTCATCTGGCAAAAGAAAGAAAAATTTGCCATTAATTAAAGGACATATACAGTGCTCCTCAACCATAGCTTACAATTTCAGGCAGTATAAGAGAAGGATGGGGAAAAAAAAAGTACACTTCAGAAAATATTACACTGGCGTGTTGTAGCATCATCAGTAACTATATCTTTTCTCTTAGCACCATTTCTGAGGCCAATAAGACAACATATTTTTAAAGTTGTTGTGGGTTTTTTTTGTTTCTTTTTTTTAATGATAAGAGTAGTTGAGCACTGGAACAGGTTGTCCAGAGGGGTGGTGGATGTCTCATCCCTGTAGACATTCAAGCTCAGGTTGGATTGGGCTCTGAGCAACCTCAACTAGCTGTGGGTATCCCTATTCATTGCAGGGGAGTTGGATTAGATGACCTTTAAAGGTCCCTTCCGACTCAAACAATTCTATGGATCTGTGATTCTATTTTAGCCTTTGTGGTATTTCCAATAATTTGGTTTGTACTGCTCACTTTCTAATTAACCTCATCTCTTCACGAAACATGACTGATGCTGTCAGCATCAAGTCCAAATTTAGTAAGACGTCTAATGCACTAAAGCCTAGCAGAACCTAATAAAACTGAGTTCTGGCAGAACCTAATAAAACTGCGATACTCATCTCAAATTCATTTAAAAAAAAAAAAAAAAAAAAAAAAAAAAAAAAAAAAAAGTTCAGTCAAGTGAGAGAGGCTGCCTGAGACAAATGAGTGCTAAACTGAAGAAAACGAGCTGGGAGTTGGATTTGATGATCCTTACAGGTCCCTTCCAGCTCAGGATATTCTGTGGATCTATGAAATCACAGATTCTTTTTACTGCTCATTAGAAATGCTCACACCACCCAGCAGGCAGCCCCCGTCGCATCCCCCATTAACCACATTCAGTGAGGTCTCTATGGCCCCGCAAAGCAGCAGCTGTGCAGAGGTGAGCCAGAAACACAGCTTCTCACAGTGACCGGCAGCCCCATTGTCAAACTTCCCAGCAGCTGATGCTGGCTTTTGTGGATATTTACTGCTTTTCCGCCTCCCCAACTGAGAACATATTTTCCTCTCATTGTACAGAAAGGTGATTAGCGGTAGCTCCAATTCCCAGCACACATCAGTGCCCACACTTACTGCCAAAGCACTGGGAAGGTGGTCCCAAGGCTCAGACACCACTATAAGAGAACCTGTGATACCCGGATCCATCACCTGGCTCTGCCACATACTGCCTCTAGGACATAAAACCTCACACTGTACAGGAGCTGGGATGCTCTAGGAGTGTAAAAATGAGAGAGGAAAAAAAAGCTATTAGTGTTATTCGGTAATCCAGTACAAAACGTATTTTGAAATGGCAGAAAAATTACCCATGGGTGCAAATTCCTTTTCCCAAACACTGTGAAGGATGAACAGTTTGTATACACAGAAGCATTCTCCTTTTTTAAAAAAGGAAGCAGAGAAAAAGAAACATCTCAAAGCTTTGGGATTGGAAAAGTCAGATTACACATCACCAGCATCTCAGAGCAGCACCTAGATCCAGAATAAACCCCAACTCAAACAACAAAAAAAAGTGCAGGCAATTGCTTGAACCTCTGTACCCCAGGAATCTGAAGCCTACAGCATCCAACAGAGAGTGTTGAGCTTTAAAAGCCTCTCCAAGATGTCCCAGAAGTGCTCCTGTTCACTTGAATTTACAGCCTGCAACATCCTTCTGAAGAGGCATTCATGCCTCTTCTTCAAAACCTCACCACAAACCTATTCTACAGATTAAAAAAAGAGGAAGAGTTAGGAGCGTGCTGCCTCACTTCCCTGCCCCTGCCCCCAGCCAGCACTGTCTCGAGATGCGGAACAGACATTCAGTTTCCTCTTCTGACTATGGGATCACATCTGACAGCAGAGCCTTCGCCCCGTGCCTCACTCAACAGCTGTTTATAGTAAACAGAACAAAAGCCCTGCGCCAAGGATGGGAAGGCAGGTTTCTCTCAGCCCAGAGAAGTGCCCAGCCTTTTGGGTCCCCAGCCTGGAGAGGTGCTGTGTGCGGCTTTTTACCTTATTTATAGAGTGGCCTCACACATGCTTTGTTTAAGAAACAATTAGCCTTTGACAGCTTAAAATAAACAGCACTCTTTCCCTGCTACAGAGCCACTAGATTCAAGCTGAATTTAAAGTTCTTGCAATTACAGGAGATTGATGGACTGCAGAGTGCGAGCCACAAGCTGGTTTGCCCTCCTCTCCCTGACGTTGGCAAGATGGGGACATCTCCACACAGATGCTGGCAGAGGACCTGCAGTAAGCATTCCAGCCACACATGCCCAGCAAATGTGCAGCTGGGCAAAGCTCTCTCCTGGACTTACTGCAGCTTTCTTCCCTGGACTAAACGGTGTTTGCCTCTTGCCTGGCTGCAGCCAGCCCAAAAGCAGTCACTGCGCTGGCTGGCACAGGTAACAGCACCTCGCAGCACCTTCAATATCTGCTCAACTCCTGCACCACCAGCAGAGGGTCAGCACTCCCACTTAGAGGGCATGGGAGTATTCCACTGGCAGCTTCGCTTCTCCTTTGGGGCCTTCAAGCTCCTCAGCTCCAAACCACAGCCATCTTTGGATGTTGGGAACACAGGATGCTGAGAAGCTGCCAGAGCTGCCTTGTCTTCTTGAAGCCCTGAAGGAGAGACACACACACACATAACCTGCCTCATCCTGGAGGTGTCCTCCAGCTGGGTCAGCTTGCTTTTATTATAGAAAAACCTGGAGAGGTGTTAGTGAGCGCAATAGCTTAGGCTCAGTAACTTCTCCTGCAGAAGAAATCCCCCATACCACAGGCAGACCACAGCCTTGGCTTCCTGTCCATAAAGCTGGGGTGAACACTCCGTCCTGGCTCCCGGAGACAAGAGGCTCAGAAGCCACCAGGTAACTGAATGCAACAGTGAGACAGAGACCAACTACTCAACAACAAACCGTGCCAACAGAGAAGCAGGGGCTAGAGGAATAAGAAACAACAGCCAGTGGTTAGCAGCTGCAGAAAGCAAACATTTTCAGACAGGATTTAAAATTACAAGAGTCAGCAAAATAAAAGGAGACGTGAGACACATTACAGAGTCACAGATAGAAAAGGTATGGAATTAACAAATAGAGGAACAAACCATAGAAAAATGTTTGTTAACATGAAATGATCGCATGCAAGGATAGGAAAAATAGAAAAAATATAGACTACTATGGGCGCCTGCTTCCTCCCAGTAAGGGTACCACAGCAGGTACCCCCACACTCACTGCTGCTATTCTAACACTACTCCCACTTGTAGCCCCATTGTCGGGCCTCAAGGGCACCAGGAGCTCAGTGACAGGAGCCGCACACTCCTCACGAACCAAGGGTTGACTTCACGGAGTGCATTTGCTTAGCTGTAGTTCTGAAGGTACAGCTGATGTCTGACAAGCAAAAACTGCTCTTAAACCTAGGCTTCAGCTGCCTTGTGGACAGAATGACTTTGATCCACCCCATCAGCATGCAGTTCGGGCATGCTCAGGGACACGCTCACCTTGGATGTGGCACCCAGGCACTGGGACCCTACATCAGGGGGACCCCTCAGGGCTGTTGCTGCAGCCACACTGTGCCATGGGTAAAGAACAAGACGGGTGTGCTTCTGGAGGCACATCCCTGTGCGGGATCCCAAGGGGCAATCAAAAGCACACATAGAACCCCAAGCAAGCAGGAGAGGGGCAGCACTGCATCTTTCCATCCTGCACAGAGGAAATGCAGCTCGTGGAAGCAACACTCCCACGGCACAGAGTATGTGGTTACGAGCAGCTGTTTATCACCCACTGCAGGGAAGACCCCGCCAGAACACGAACGAGGAGGGGCACGCTGTTCAACTAAAGAGCAGCAAAGCGCTCTCAAGTTTTTGTCCTTTCTCACCTTTGCAGCGAATCACGCGCATACCAAAATTAAAAATAATAACAGTTAGAAATAAGTCATTAAATAAATAAATAAATAAGAAGCACTGCAGCCGCGAACACGGCGCACACGCGGCACTCGGGTCGGGACGCTCCGGGTGGGCTGCGCCGGACAGAGCCGAGCCGAGCCGAGCCGAGCCGAACCGGCTGCGCGGAGCCGGGCCGCTGGCGCTCCCCGCTGCCCCTCTCTTCCTCCGCACTTCCTACTTTCCGCGCTCCGCCAAGCGCCGCGCCGGGCTGGCAGCGCTCTCCGCCGGCCGCTTCCTGTGCCGCCGCCCGCCCCGCACTCACCCCAGGGTGCTGATGAAGCCGTTGACGGAGCCCTCGGCGTAGAGGGACACGATGTCCCCGATGTACAGAAAGCTGGACATTTTCTCAGACATTTTGCCTCATTCTCCGTTCATCTCGCGCTCCGCCACCACCCCCACCCTCCTCGAAGCCAGACGACACCGGGGGAGGCCGGAGGAGCGCGGCGGAACGGCGGCGAGCGCGGGCCCGGCCGCGGCTCCTGCGGCGCTGACAGGAGCGCGGCGCCGCTGCCCCCCGCCGCCCGCCCCGTGCCGCCTCCCGCCCGCCTCCCGCCCCTCGCGGCGGCCCGCCCCGGCCTCTCCACATGGCCGCCCGCCGGGCTCGGGGCAGAGCGGGGCCTGGGGCCGAGGTGCAAGGCTGCCCCGGCGCAGAGAGACGCCCGGCGCGTTGCTGCTAGGGCTTGGTGGCACGCTTACTTCTGTGGCTCAAACTTTAGGAACGCGAGTTCTTGCACCCATACTTTCCCTGCAATTCTAATTGCAGGCATGCAAACCGGCAGCACTGGTCAGCTGCTGTGTTTTTTCAACAGATAGCTGGGAACTATGAAGAAACAACAGTTCACCCGATCAAGTAGCCTGGCCAAACGCTATTCTTGTATCTCACACTAGGAATGTGAATCCAGCTGCAGGAACAAGCAGGTTGCTGCAAAACGAGGACTAAGCTGAGAGCACGACACTTGTATTTCATGTCCCACACTCACAGATTCCAGCGTTATCTTCTACTCCGAGCAAATATTCTTGGCACCAGAAATGCTGAGTCTTGACATTAAAGTAAGAAGAAAAAAAAAAAAAGTTTTACCATCTAGCCTGCCCAGAAAAGCCTATCATGCCATTCTATTACCCCTCTTGCTCTCCTATGCTAAGCATTCCAAATGTGTCTCCTTTTCGTACCCAGCAGCATGCAGAGCCACCAGCAGTGCCATCCAAGACCTAAGCCTGCATTCTGCCTACGGAAATACATATGAGCACATAGGCCCTAAATCTTACAGCTTCCCAGGTTCCCTCAGTCTCCTGGAATAACTGCAATGATTAAAAGTTTCTTTCTAAGAAAGAAACTGAACTTCTTATCTTCAGGATACCAGGTGAGGTGCCCTGCATAAGCCATGCAGTTGGCTGGGATCACCCAGGACAGAAGGGACCAAGGAAATTCTTGAGCATGAGAATGGTGGCAGAGCAGTGTGAAAAGGATGACAGACTCAGGCTTTGGGGACAACAACCTGAGCAGTAGGTGCCAGCCCACTGACAGCAGCAGAGGTGACATAGGAAGAAAATGGGAGTCACAGTGGTGACGCAAGAAGGCTCCAGGGAGACCTCACTGTGGCCTTTCAATACCTTGAATGGAGCATGTAAACAGGAGGGGGGAACTGTTTAAATGGGAATAGTGATAGGACAAAGGGGAACGGTTTTAAACTGAAAAAGGGAAGGTTAGATATTAGGAAGAAATTTTTCACACAGAGGGTGGTGACACACTGGACCAGGTTGCCCAAGGAGGTTGTGGATGCCCCATCCCTGGAGGCATTCAAGGCCTGGCTGGATGTGGCTCTGGGCAGCCTGGTCCAGTGGTTGGACCTGCATATAACAGGGGGAGTTCGAAATTAGATGATCTTTGTGGTCCTTTTCAACCCAGGTCATTCTATGATTCTATGAGGGCTGCTGCCCAGATGGGGTGACACAGGAGAGGCCAGAATTATACCACCCATGTAAACATCCACTGGTAGCTGATACACACAGACTGGGGACAGTATACCTGGGCTGTACCCCAACAGCTGTGCATGTGTGTGGGACAACTGAGTTCTAGCATTACAAGAGAATCATTTTTGGAAATTTTCAGCATGTACTTTCCATGGCAAAGCTCCAACTGACAGAAGCCCTATAACTCCTCATCTTCTCTGCCTCTTTTCTCCCTGGTATGCCAGGGCCAGGCTGCATTCTACTGAATCCCTCCATCCTTACTCAGCTGGAATGCACTTACCACCAAAAGCTGTTACTACCTCCTCCTGGCCCACTGATGATAAATCTCGATCCATTTCTGAGCAGTGATGGCTATTATCCAGAAATGAGCTGTATGAAAACAGCAGGTTTTTCCCTCTTCATGGGAAAAAACAGTCAAATTCAAAAGGCAGTCAAGTATTTGAGCAAACACTTCATTTTAAACCCGTATCACTGAAACAGTCCAACAATCTCAATAAAGTTACTAGATTTGTATACTGAAAATAAGCAAGCACTTTTCTGCTGTCCTCAGCTAGATCTAAAACCGGTGTGCAATGGAGCCTTTGCTGATCCTCTCCTTGCAGACAGGAAACTTCAGCTTGACAAATGCTTCTCCAGCATTTTCAACAAGCATTAAGCCTACTTTATTTAAAGTAATGTTCGTGTGTCACTGAGTGTTAGTTTTATGAAGATAATATCTGGAAACATTTTATTAAGATGAAAGAGATTTTGTCATAACAAAGTATACATAGCAAAAAATAAAGCATGGTCAAAGATTATAAATGGAACATTGCTAAATTTGTCTTTGGAGCAGAAATAAACCAAATTGGTTTATCAATATAAATATTTCTACTTCTGTTTCTAAACTTGCAGTTAGTTGCAGAGCAAAGGTGAGACTCCTTAGTCATTAAATTGGACCAGCTGAATGAATAGCTGCACAGAATTTCTCAAGGTCCAGATCTCATCTTTATCCACATCTCTCTGATCTAGAGATAAAGAATCAGCTGGACAATCACAGTCAGGTGACTGTGGGCTCAGTGGATCTATGTCCAGGTGAATGAGGTAGCAGTTGGACTTGGTGATCTTTAAGGTTTTTTCCAACCTGAGCAATTCTGTGATTCTATGACTGGTATTTGCCAAGGGTCCATCTTGAGAACCCATCTGCAGAACTACATCCAGGCCTGGGACGCCCAGCACAATAAATGGGTCAAAGGAAGCCACAGGGATGCCAGAGCACCTCCCCTGAGAGAAAAGGTTGAGAGAGTTGGGCCTGTTCATCCTGAAGAAGAGAAGGCTCTGGGGAGACCTCATTGCAGCCTTCTAGTACTTAAAAGGAGCTTATAATCAAGACATTATACACAGCAATAGAACAAGGGAGAATGGTTTTAGAGTAAGAGATCTCTCAATTCCTAATCGGAATAATTCTTTACACAGAGGGTAGTGAGGCAATGGCAAAGGCTGCCCAGAGAAGCTGTGGATGCCTCATCCCTGGAGAAAATCAGGGCCAGAGTGGATGGAACCCTGGGATGCCTGATCTAACAGATGGCAATCCCATCCATAGCAGGGGAGGGTGAACTGGGTTATCTTTAAAGTCCGTTCCAAACCAAGCCATTCTGTGATATGGTATATGCTTTCTGATTGTTATCTCCAGTAATCTTTTGTCCCAAGTTGTGCATACAGGTTTCTCCATTCAAAAGTATCCAGCTGCAGAAATCACTGCCTGATGCTGACATATTGCCCCTGTGCAAACTCTGCTCTCTGTCATGGAAATGTAGAAGTCTTCCTTATTCAACTTGCATTTGAAGCCTATTACTTATTTTCAGAGAATCTATTTTTAGTGGCTTTTGAAGCAGCACTCTTAAATTAAATCTTTGTTTTTAAATACTTGACTTTTTTTTTTTTTTTTAATAAAGGGAAGTCTTATCATGATCTCTGCATCCTTGATTTTGCTGTTCATGGCAGTGCTGAGGCACAGAGGAGATGCTGTTCATCCAAAGAAAAGTCAATAAAAGTACCCTATTGCAGCATTTGATTATCTGCTTTAGATGTGAAAATGCACTATATTGGAATTACTTTTAACTCAAAGTGAAGAAATAAGTCATCATTTAGATAGGCTGACATGCTCTTAAGAGATGAAGGGTAGAAAAGAAATAAAAATACAAAGACTTCTGAATTTCCTGTTCATCTAATACGAACAGAGGAAATCCTGACACTGACCAAGTATTTCACGGATTTGAACGCTGCTTTAAATCTCACTCCCGTACAACCTCTCTCTTGTATGAGGTTACAGATGTACAGGCCGCTTCAGTGAGAGCAAACTGGACCAAGGGGGAGGCATATACAACCAGTGTCATTGATGTTTCTTTTCATGAAAGCAGCATATAGTGTTTTCCAGCTGCAGGAGAGCAGTGGGAAGAGAGGAATGCCTTGAACTGTTTCAGTATAATAGCTATGGGTGGAACTAGGCCAAAACCCAGTATCTTTGGATCCGAAGCCTTGATTTTGTTTCTCATTTTTCTAATATAAAGAAGAAAAAAAAAAAAGAACAAAGGTAGCCCATTGCAGACATTTCAGCATTTAAAACCCAGCTCTGATCTTAGAGCCTAACAGTAGCTGGAGTACTTTTTATGCCATAATCACAAGCAATGTATAATTACAGCATACTTGAGGAATGCTTGGCTTTCAAGGCACCTGATAAAGTTTCTCACACAAACTGGAGACACCCCATTACCGTGTGGATGGTTGTATTTGAGACAGCTTAGATCTTCTTTGAGCACAGAGGCATTTCAAAACATTTGGAAGTATAAAAGACAGCCTTATTGGCCTAAGAATGGATCAGACAGAGCCAGAACAGCCTATTTTGACAACACCCGCACACAAGAATTGATTTATTGCTGCTAGTTCTTTGTTTTACTTTGCCTATAGCAAATGCCAAGTACTAGATGATTTCTTGATAGTTAGCTAGCTGTGGGCACTCTCTTTGCCTTTTTTCCCCCATCACAGGAGTTAACTCTTTATGCCATTGTTTGAAACAATCCATTGGTGATGGTGCCATACAGAACAGAATATCAACCGTCTGATGAAAATTTAAATACACACACACACACACACACACACACACACACACACACACACCCTGGGAGGAAAAAGGCCTGACAAAGAGAAATGTGATTTGGTAATAAGAGAAGTCTCGTGAATCACGTAAATTAACTGTATTTGACCGAGATTGTAAGAACGGAACACGGAGCGCTCATCGCTGCTCTACCCACTTTATTCAACCTGTTATAGTACAGCTAGGGAGCCGTGGCTAAATTCCTAACACCTAGTTTTACAAAAGTCTTTCCAATGAAAGCAAACATTTTTCCTGACATGAGACGTGGTCCTGAAAGCAAACATCTCTCGCAGATGATCTTGTGAGGTTCTTCCATGGGCACAGGAATGAGCTCTGCATCATCACTATCCATGAATACACACTCACACTATGAGATACATACAGGAAGAGAGCTCACTTGCCATTTCATACAGCTCACTTTATGAGAGCTAATATATGTGTTAATTCAAGAATTTAAATAATTGCTGGTTTGCCGTAATAATCTCTTGAATGAAACTCAGAAATAATGAAAACTGAAGTTACTTGTGAATTAATCGTTTAAGTGGAAATTTAGATTAAAGAGTAAGCCTGAGTGCCCTTCAAACTGTGACACAGTACAACAGCTATATAAATAAATTTCTGAGAGCTGCTCCAAGCCATTCAATTGAAGATAATTTTACTTGTGATAAATTCAAGCCTTCTGAAATAAGTTTTCAGCAGTTTAACAACCAAAGTTGTTCATTCATAGGGCCAAATATGAAAGCTCGACTGAAGCAGAAAGTACAGTGTTTCTTTCTTTGAAAACTTCTATCCAGAATGGATGCTTTATTTGGAGAGTTCAGGAAGTTGAAGCGTTGCCTTCTATCAGCTCACAGCCACAGAGCAAGCACCAGGAAGCACACAAAAATGAACTTACTATTCCCATGTGGATTGAGTGCCAACAGTTACACCAAGTTTGCTTTCAGCCTTGCAGAACTCACTGCCAGCCCCCGGAGACTTGTTAATTGCGCACTGTCTCCTGGGGTTTCTTTTTTGCTTGGCTGCCTGAAAGCAAAGCCTTCCTCTACAAAGCAAAGAGATAAACACACCTTGTTTGGAATAATAAATAGCCTCGTTTTCAGCTGCCTCTTCTGCTTTTTTTTGTTCAGCCCTATCCCACTCCCAACTATGACCTCTCCAATAGCAGAATCAGTGCACCTGCAGAGCACAGTGTCTAATTGCAGAGCCATCTTTAATACTGCATTACAAGCTGAAAGGCCAACCCTATTACAAGGTGGATAGAGCAGAATTTTGTTCAATTGAACAAATTAGCTTCCTTTGGAAGCTTTGTAATTTAGGACTGCTTAAAAAGCCTTAAGTTGCTATAGTTTTTTTTTCAGCGTTTTTTCTCTCCTATTGAAAAGTTGTGTTGCTTTTGGTTTTGCTTTTTTGGTTTGTGTTTTTTTGTTGTTGTTAGTTGGGTTTTTGTTTGTTTACAATTAAGTACTACTCTTCTGCAAGAAATGCCTCCTTCCACTTAGATACCAGACATATTACTCCATACGCACAATAAATTGAGGTCTCTGCCACAACCATATGAAAAATTACCAGAGCGGAAAGAAAATTCTTTATTTTAGTCATAGAGCTGTCATGAGACCCATTCTTCTTCAACAGTACCCTAGGCCTAGGTCTTCAATCCGGATCTAACATAGCTCTCAGATAGAAAATACCAAAAATAGCAGATAAGGAAAGTCTATACAGATTAACAGGCTTTGGATAGTTGGCATTGTAGAGAAGCAATCTAGGGAAATCGGGAGGAGCTATATCGTAAAACATAAAATACCTGATGTGCCTGAGGAATTGGTTATGAAGCAAAAAAACAGGTCATGAAGAGTTTTATTTATATTGATTAAATTGTTTAGAAAATGATGCAATAGGGAAGTACAAGAAATCCTCCTTGAAAGTATTAGCCACCATAATCTTGCTTATGACCAGCATATTGTTTTTGAGTTGGATTCTTCAGAAGCCTGTTTGAGTTCTATCAGTCCCAACTGCAAGTTACTGTCCAGTACATTATGGAAGTATTCAACTAGTATAAACAAGTAAGGAGTTTGGGATGCCAAGTAGGTAGGAAGCCTTTGAGGTCAAGCATGGGCCTAGATTTGAGGTTCCTGCTAGCCATATTTCAATCTGATTTGAGGCCTGGATGAAGAAAACGCTCTGTATGGATGCATTCTGTAACACAGTGGAAAGCAAAGCAATGACAGCAAGGTCCTAAGCTACAGCAAGTAAGGATTTAGTCAAATACAACAGCTGTAGAAATAGAAAGAAAAAATATATTTAAAAAAAAAAAAAAAAAAGCTGCTTACCTTCTCAAGACCTCAGGTATGCAGGAATCTCCAGCAAAATATCCTTACCTCCACTGCCAATCCTTAAATGAAGTCTGGAAAGGAGAGCACCTGGCTCCACTCCTTTTTGCCAGTTGGGTACACTGCATGCACCTGAGCTTCCCTGAGTTGGACCTGCCTTCCCACCAGATGCTCAAGCACTGGTTCAGGCCATGACTTAGAACTTCTGCCACATGTTCTCAGCTGATTTCTATCATCTCAACCCAACTGTGCCCCAGAAATAAGAGTTAAAATAAAAAGAATTAGAAAAAACGATTTCATGTATGTATGTGGTATTATGGAAATAATCAAAAACATTACTACCTGTTTCTATCTCCAGACTGGAAACTTTCTTATTTTACAGGTCCAGAATGCAGTGGGTCGAAAAATAAATCTTGTCAGCTGAATAATGAACAACTAAATTTTAACTGCAACTTATTAAAAAAAATAATAATAAAAACACATGGAAATGCTTGAGCTGCCTTTTCATTTTACAGGCCTTGTGCATTTGCCTCTGTCTGCCACCACACTTCAATATTTGCCATTTTGCTAAAGATATGTCCAGAGTCACAAAGCAGGTACTGCCAAAGAGCCTGCATTAGGTCCATGCCTTTTCCCTTAACAGTTGTTGATTTTATTTTTTTTGCTTTCCTTTTACTTTTTTAATTTGTTCTTCATTTTGATGTCTTCCTTAAATACTATAAAAGTCATGCATGTGAATCCTGAAAGGCTGAGGCATGAAATTTCACTTCCTCTAATGTCATAGTATTATGACAGGGATAAATGTTGTGCACATTCAAAAAAATCCCATTTCAGTGCTATAAAAAAATTGGATCAGTGAAATAACCTCCTATTTCTCAGTAGCTCTTGAAAGATGCTTTGCATCTTATACTACTTGAACTTTTGATATTAGATTTTAGCTAACATGTAGGCAACCACAAAGGAGTGCATTAAAAAAGCAGAACCATTACCCTGACTCTGTTCTGTTAGTGTGAAATAAAGAAAAGTTAGCAGCAGAGAAGATAAGCTATCCTACTGATGAGAAGGATTTTGCTTTTTAAGGGCACACAATAATTGCATGTTGTTAACATATCCTAGGCAAAGAAAGAATTGGAATTAGCTAATAAGAAAAAAATTTTAAAACATATATGAATATGTTTAGCATAAGGCTTGGGTAACTGGATGGCACTGTCTCAGTAAACTGCAGAATCATTAAACTGCTGGCTGAAAGCAGATGGGAAACATAAAAGTCACACCTGTTATATGACATCAGCAGAGTTAGCACCTCTGTTTCACAACCCTGTCTCCACCTGTGGGAACCGGTATCTATTCTTGCCAGGATCATAAACATACAAAGAGAGGTGATTTCTCACTTGCTGAATGTTTGTTGTTCAGTACCTGCAAGTGCTAAGCAATGGCTGCTCCCAAGGCATGTGTCAAGGAGAGGCGACCACACCAGCACAGGATGGATGGATGATCAATCACCCAAGGCTTGGCTAAACAAGTTACGTTTTTCCAAGGAAATTATGCATGTAGAGGCTAAAATATATCTCACATGAAAGAACTGTTGATGTCTATCCATTTCTTAGCACAATACAATTTGGTGTCTGAGAAATAGGAGAAAAACATGCTTCCTATGGTAACCAGAGCCTCTAGAAATGCTTACAACTGTACCTCAGCTGCCCGGGGCTCTTTTGTGGTTATCTGATGCTGCAAAAGAGGAATGGGTGACTAATTCCATGGATGCAGCATAATGGAGCAGTGTCATTCAATAGGAGCCCCCTGTGTGGGACACTGCAAACTCAGACCAGTCAGCAATAGGAGCCTTTACATACAGGGGATGTAAACCATTCAGGGAATGGTTAAGAAATGACTGTGAAAAATTGGCAGTCAAGTGCACATATTTTTTAATGCCAGCAGCATGCGTATGGGCTTTGATTCATGTTGCTTGTCTGGCTACAGTTCCCACTGGTGTGTCCCAGAGTCCACATGGGTTCTCAGTTCAGGCTCATCTGCTAACAACTTTCTTTACACTGTCATCACACACCAGCTTAGCAGTCACAAAGAGGACAACTTATGTTTTCTGACCAAAATCCCAGAACTTGGTGCTGAAGAACACTAGTGTTGCATTCAATGGCTCAGTGTCCAACTGGAGACCACTGAAGTGTGGTAGCCCTTAAGGGTCAGTATTGGGACTGGTACAGTTTAATAACATTGTAAGTGACATGGACAGTGGGATTGAGTGCAGCCTCAGCAAGGTTGTGGATGGCAGCAAGATGAGTGCTACAGACAGCTTGGTGGTAGGATCCCTAGAGGGCAGAGATTCATACAGAGGGACCTTGCAAGTGTAGAGGAGTGGGCCTGTGCAAATCTTATGAAGATAAACAGGATCAAGCGCAAGTCCATGCACTGGGTCAAGGCAATCTCAAGCATAAAAACAGGCTGGACAGAGAATAGATGTAGAGCACCCCTGCAGAGAAGGACTCGGAAGTGTTGGTTGATGAAAAAAACAAACCAACATGAGCTTACAGCCCATAAATCCAATCCTACCCTGAGCTGCATCAAAAGATTGGTGGCCAGCAAGGCAAGAGAGGTGATAGCTGCCATCTTCTCTGCCCTTGTGAGGACCCATCTGCAGTACTGCATCCAGGCCTGCATGAAAGATATAGAGCTGTTGGAGCAGGTCCAGAAGAGGGACACAAGGATACTCAGAGGGCTGGAGAACCTCTCTTGTGAAGAAAGGTGGAGGGTTCTGGTCTTGTTCATCCTGAAGAAGCAAAGACTCTGGGAAGACCTCATTGCAGCCTTCCAGTACCTCAAGTGAGCTTACAGGAAAGCTGGAGAGGGACTACTCATCAGGGATGTGGGACAGGACAAGGGGAATGGTTTTATTCTAAAAGAAGGGAGATTCAGATAAGGTGTTAGGGAGAATTTTTTTTTTTACTCAGAAGGTGGTGAGGCACTGGCACAGGCTGCCCAGAGAAGCTGTGGATGCTCCAGACCCTGAAGGTCTCCGAGCACAGGTCGGATGGGGCCCTGGGCAATCTGAGCTGGTGGGTGGCAGCCCTGCCCACTGCAAGGAGTTGGAACTTTGTGATCTTAAAGTCTCTCCCAACCCAGACCATTCTATGATTAGTAACATACAGTAATGTTAACATCAAAAGATATCCCCAAAAATGAAAAGTAGGATTCAAATTAAGGGGAACACCTAGTAAATAAAGGAACCAGCTTATGTGGTTTTAATTAAGTTAAAGATTAATGAGAAAGACCATAAACAGAGAACATAAAGAATCATGCATGATTTGTAATATGTGTGAAATTAGCTGACTGTGTGTTATGTAAAGCTCTGCGGGTAAAATGAACTACTCTTGAGGAGCTCT
The DNA here is from genome assembly GCF_951394365.1 of Tetrao urogallus. Classification (NCBI taxonomy): domain Eukaryota; kingdom Metazoa; phylum Chordata; class Aves; order Galliformes; family Phasianidae; genus Tetrao; species Tetrao urogallus. The sequence continues at coordinate 126,550,830 of NC_136813.1, read as the reverse complement.
TGGGTACTTTTAACTAGTAGTAAATCAGCTACATTTCATTATTTCCTGCTGGTGTTCCTACTGGAAATATATCCAACTCATTTTTAAACAAAGTATTTTCTTTACTCAAATGGCAAACAAATCACTGATTAAATGGAGAGATAACACACCCAGATGATTTGCATCAATGTAACTGCACCTCAAGTCCTATAATTATGCATTATAACACCACTGTGAAGGGCTTGAACCAAAATTCCCCTTGCAAACAAAGCCAGAGTTAGTAATTGCTGCAAAATGACGTTACTAATTTATTTTTTAGTATCAACCCCTGAGGGTGGTTGAGATCCCAGAAGATCCTAAGTCTCCAAAACAGTTGTAAATTTAGCTCCCTAGCCTTTCCCATAGTATTTTGAGTTTACTGATTTAATTTTATTTTATTTTTTCTCCAAAAGCAGTGTGCACACAAGCATTTTCAATCCACTGCTACAGAAACCAGGGGGCAGATAAGGCAAGAAGGGGAATGATGTCCCCTAAATCTTCATTGCTTGGCCTTCACAGTCAGCTATAACAAACAAGCTGCTGACAACCACACCACTGACGTCAGCACTTGCATCCCAGCTCTGCTGCTGAGATCCACATTACCCCATCTGGCAATGCCATTTCCATGGCCACAAAGGACTTGTCTCTGGGCTTTCTCCCAAGCCCGCTGAAGGTAAGAAGGCAACTCCAAACCTGCACGGAGGAGGCTCTGGGCAGAATAGGCAGGCTGTGGCTGCTCTCTATGTAACAGTTATTAAGGGAGGCATTGCTAGTTATGGCTTGGATTAGAGATAGTAAAGAAGTGAAGCAAGTACAACTTGAAGTGGAAAATAATTTGGCTTGTTGCACTTTTTTTGCAGTGTTTATGTATGAACGTTCAAAAAAGTTTCTTACTGCTGCACATCCTCTAAAAGCACTGTGACAAATAAACAGTCTCACGCTCCAGTGACAATCTTCAATACCGCATTTGAGGAGCCACATTCCAGCCACAGATTTGTTGCCCAGACTATCCAAAACACCAAATCTTAAACGTGTTTTGGGAGAGGAAAAAAAAAAAAAAAAAGAAAGAAATTATACAATTTCTAGAAAAATCTGGAAACAAGAATCCCCTCCAACTTGTACTTTCCTTGGAGATAACATCTGCATTGGTGATAACATGTTAGCTCCATTGGAGACAAATGAGGTTTCTTCCAGTCTTTAGTCAAAGAGTTCATGCCAGAGAGCTGTCCTGAAGTGCAGCCAGCTGAACTCTTAAAAGAGGGAGAAATGTCCCTCCAGGCCCCTCAACAGCATGATCCCAAGTGCTCAGTAATGCTCAAAGGGGAGTAGAGAAAGTTAGGTGCTGACACCTTTATGCTGTTAAGAGGAAAAAAAAAAGAGTAAACCAGATAGCAGCCATATTCCGCTGTAGAAACCTAAGGTTTGTCAATACCTCACACAAGGAGGCAATTCTGTCCCCTCCATTCAAAATGATATATTAGGAATTGAAAAGATTCCCAGAATGTTAACAGTGATAAATAAGGTTTCATTAAAAAAAAAAAAATACCAAGTGCACAAATATTCTCTAAGTTTAAAGACAATAGATATGGACTACAGTAGTCTACCAGGACCACTGTAGGAGTGGCATGCAGAGCTTCTAGGATGTTTCACTGCCTCTGCAAAGGCAACAACTGAGAGGTGCAGAGTGAAGCCACACAAATGAGCCACGCACAGAACAAAGCAACAGTGTGGTCCATCACATAACAGGAAATGCATCTGCTGAGCTCCTCCATAGAGTAGAGTGGGTGGCAGAAGTTTACATAGGCTCATGGGAAGACCAACAAAGACCACAGAAACCAACTGAAAATTACTGCAAAGAGAGACACCTTATCCAACTCATGGATTTCCAAATAGGCTGGAGAAGCATTGGGGGGAAGCATCACTATAACATGAAATCATAGAGTTATCATAGAATGGCTTGGGAAGGGACCTTGAAGGCCACCTAGTTTCACCTCTGAAATGGCAGGAGCACCTCCCAGTAGATCAGGCTACCCAAAGCCCCATTCAGCCTTGCTTTGATAGCCTCCAGGGATGAAGCATCCACAGTATCTCTCAGCAGCCTGTGCCAGTGCCTCACCACCTTCAGAGTGTAGAATTTATTCCTCATACCTAATCTAAATTTCCCCTTTTTTAGTTTAAAAACATTTCCCTTGTCCTGACACAACACTCCTTGGTAGTCAGCTTTCCTGTAAGCTTACTTGAAGTACTGGAAGACTGCAATGAGGTCTTCCTAGAGCCTTTGCTTCTCCAGGATGAACAAGCCCAGAATCCTCAACCTTTCTTCACAAGAGAGGTTCTCCAGCCCTTTGAGTATCCTTGTGGTCCTCTTCTGGACCCGCTCCAACAGCTCTACGTCTTTCTTGTGCTGGAGGCCCCAGGCCTGGATGCAGTACTGCAGATGGGTTCTCACAAGGGCAGAGAAGAGGGGGGCTATCACCTTCCTCGCCCTATTTTCCAGATTTATTTTTACATAGTCCAGTTGTCTTTCTGGGCTGCAAGAGCACATTGCTGGCTCATCTCTATCTCTTCATCCACCAGGACTACCATGTCCTTCTCTGCAGGACTCCTCTCAATTAGTTCTCCTTCCAGTCTGTACTTATATCTGGGACTATCCTGACTCAAGCATTGCACTTTGCTCTTAGACTTGTTGAACCATATTAGGCTCACATGGGACCACTTCTCCAGCTTGTCTAGGTCTCTTTGGATGGCATCTCTTCCTTTTATTGTACCAACTGCACCACTCAGCTTGGTTTTGTCCACAAACTTGATGAGACTGCACTCAGTCTCACAGTCTAGGTCATTGATAAATGAAGGATGTCCCCTAAATCCTCACTGGAGTCCCAGGACGGACTCCTAGGAGACACTTCTCATCTTATGCAAGGTGTTGTCCTATCCCTAGTACTGGATCCAGCAAATGCTGGAGTAGTTTCATCATTCCTGTAACTCAACAAGAAAGAAATAAAGTAGTACCAGAGGCTGCAGTCCAACAGGTACTGGACCAAACCTAAAACCTCAGATGCTGCATGGGAAGAACTGCCTCATGAATTTAAAACAAATCTCTGGAAGCACAGCAACTGAACCAGTCCCACCACAACCACCACTTGGAAATCTCAGTCAGACAACACTTTCCTTCATGCTTGAGTTGGAATTTAGTTGGAACAAAGATTGAAGTACCTAATTTCTTGTTGCTTGAATAAAGAGAAACACTGCTGATATCCTGGCAAGGCAAGTTTCCCTGCCCTGTGTGCTACGTCACAGGAACTAGCTGTAGAGACAAGATGTTCTCTATAATTACCTAGGAACATCTCTTGTTTACTTTGGTTGAAACTCCAGCAATGTTCCACCCCTGCATGTGGAGCCTGGAGTGCACCTTTATTTTACCTGTACTAGCAAAAACACATACATAGATGAAAGATCAAGAGATTACAGAGCAGAAGTTTTTTTTCAGTATTCTGGTCATAGGTATTTGGGAGCAAGGATGTGCATAGACAGGTCTGGTTTCAAGAACTGCTACATGCTGCTGCATCATTTTCAGAGTCATTTTCTCATCTATCTGCAGCATTTGGATTAGCTGAGCTGCACACAGTCATTTGCTGAACTACTTTATATCCAGCTATCCCAAGGCAATCACTGAATCTCCAGTTTTGGTTTGAGATGGCACATTTTCACAATTCATGGCACCTGCCCAGCAGCAGTCTGGCCCAGTGAAAGCACTCCCATTTATATCCCAGCCACCTCAAAGAAGAAAATCCACTTTTTGTTTTAATAAAGAAGCATCTAAAAATTGCTTGTGGGATTTTTGGGAACTCTCCAGATGTGCTAAAGGCTGAGGAGAAAGTGGAATGGTGCTGCTTGCTTTCTTTGCACATGTGCCTGGCCCACTCCAGCCCTCCAGTTCCATTAGCCCTTCCATCTCTGGATTTAGTTGCTTCAGTTCTGGGCAGCCCTCACATCCACCATGCCTGAATGCAAGAGGAAGGGGCGTCTCTCACATGCTCACACTCTATGTTGTGAGGCAAAACTGCCGTGCTTGTCCTTTCTCATGGAAGGTGCTCTACTAATGCTGAGACACCCTTGTTTTCTTTTTAATGCAAATTATAGAAGCATAGCTACACTTTAATCAAATAAATTGTGTCATTCAATACCAAAAGCAGAGGTGGCAAAAAAAAAAAAAAAAAGCAATGCTGAAGCCCTTCTTAACCTGCCTGTGTTTAGAACAAAATTCTGTAGAAGCACAAGGGTCTTTTTAAAAAGATATTTTATGAAGTTGAAAACAGTGGCTTAATTTTACAAGGCATTTTGTTCCCCACGTTCAGAATAAAATGTACAGAAATACAGACTAGGGCTGCAGCTTCTGCAGGTGTGCTTTCTGTCACTCCACTGTATGATTTTTCCTTTCTCAGTCTGCTTTCCTGATGCTTTCTGAATGTGGTTTCTGCTGTGTTATCACTTCTCATTTTCCATCTGGTGTGACCCCTGGTGCTTTCCTTCTCTATGCTCTGCTCCTGGTCCTGAGCTTGCACAGGCAAGACCACTAACTGGGCTAATGCAGACAAAAAGATCAGACACATCAGTATTTGAACTGACCTCAACATAGGTAAAAGCAATTTTTGTCTGCTCTGCTAACTATACAAACAATGAAAGGCCATTTTCCCACATCACACTTCATCACAAGAATCTCTGACAACATGAACAACCCAGGAGAAAAAAACAGATCCATTTTTAAAAGCTAAATTCCCTACATTTCACTCTTTTCCAGTAAATCCCAGTTTGGATGCTAGAGTCCAAAAAACATTGGTAAAGTCCTCAAGCATAAAGCAGGCACAGAGGTGAGAGTGTCTCCCTAAACTCTCAAAATAAAGCTCTTTGTTGACAGGTGTCAGATACCCAAGGATAAACATCATCTCACTTATTTAACTTCCTGAACTGTAATTTATATGCTATAAACGAAACTGTTTAATCCTCATCTGTATCAGTTTTTAAAAGAATAAATTTAGATCCTCCTTTTCTAAGAGAAGAACCAATATCAAGATATTCAGACTCTGTTCTTCATCAAGGTGAGAAGCTCTGAAGACCACCAAGAACTAAGGAAAGATGCTTCATTTTCAACATCATCTAAGGCAACTCTTATGTTTTTTTTTTGAGGGAGCATATCCAACACCTTGCAATCTGCTTTCTTTGTCAAAGGTAATCCTATGTGAGAGCAACATTAATATTTGTTTTTTCCTTTCTGTGAGAGAGGGATACTTTACACAGGAGTGCACCACAGAATTTTTTATTTTTTAAAATATATGCTCCAAAGCTGACACTACTGTTGTGATCCTAGGACTTAATCTGATTTTGTGCTATTATTAGAAGAAAATGAGATATTCACAATGCAGATGGAACATTCCCAACAGGAGCATAAACTGCTTCCCCAATCCTCATACCATGAGACTATTGGACAATCGTACTTCTTCCATATGGTATTCTGATGATAGCTCTCCTTATTGCCATATTGGGCTGTTTTTAGGGTATGTGCACCTGGTAGCAAAAATAAATGTTTATGTTGCTCTCATCACCAAGTAGAATATTAAAGCGATGAAGCTTAAAGAAAAAAAAATAGTAATAATACTTTCAGTAGAAATACAAGACATTCCGTGACATACACATCAAACACTTGTAGCCACCCGCGTCCAATGCCACTTCACAGCACCTTCAGGTTTGCTATAAAAATACTCTGAGGGAGAGGACAAAGAAAGTTATCAGCAGGAATTCTGTTAATTGTCACCAAAAGCCTTTAGCTAAATCATTTCCTGTCCTCTGAATCCAGCTGCAAGCACTTGCCAGTAAGAAGGCGGCCACGTAATCGCGTGGCCCAGTCCCTCTCTGTGAGACAAACAGAGGAAACTACATCCTATCATAAATCTGTCAGTCATGTACCAAATGGGTATCATGAGGGCTGGGCTTTTCCCCCTCTAATTATCACTTGGCACACAGAAGCAGGGTTTGATATACTATTTGTATCGTAGGCTTTTTTGACAGCCTAATCCCACAGATTCGACCTCTGACAGACCTGGTGCCAGAGCAATGAAGCAGATCCCTCAGTGGGGAGATCAGAGGGAGTTGAGGAGACCTGCCTGTGTTACTGCCCTTCCCCCTCCCCCCCCCCCCCCCCACTGATCTGCAAGGCTAGCTTATACGTGAGACTGAGAGCACTGCCCTTCTTTCAGTGCTTTCAGCAGATGAGCTCAAGATAGAAGATAAATATGAAGTTAATTTATTTAATGCAATCTGATAGTCAGTGTTTTGACACGTCTGGGCATATTCAGGAACTAGGTAGGTGGGTAGAAACAAAATAGCAAAAAAAACATCCACCAGCTTTAGTAAAAGAAGAATCATACCCAGGCTTTTTCAGAAGTAACTGTATGCAGAAAGGAACATCAACATCTACCCATCAACCTGGTGCTTGGGTACAGGCAAAAAAGCACAGTCATGGAGTCAAGGAGTTCTGTGTAGGTCATAGGGCAGGTGTGGGGATCAGAAGGGAAACAGAGACACAAAGAAGTAAATAGCAGGAGATAGAAAAGAGTTTGGGAATTTGAGGAAATAGGGGCATCTGAAGGGCAGGTTGGCATATGGGTAGGGTGGTCCATGAAGAGCAGGCCAAGGCAGGCAGCAAGATATGAGGAAAGCCCATAGCTGGAAGGAGGCCTTCAGATATGCAGTTTGGATGCTGAGAGATGCCAGAAAGGCCAAGATTGATAGTCAGGGTCTAAATGATCACCCAACAACAGCCACTCAAATATAACTGACGTATTTTGGCCATTCTTGCCAGGGTACTTCTGGCAAAAACAAGGGCCTGTGGTGGAGACAGAATTATAGCCTGCCTCTGGTAGCTCCAGATCCAAAACACAGCCAGGAAGGCACCATGGTTCTTTCATTGTTCATTCTCATCCTTCTTTCAGCAGGGAACATCATCTCAGTTGCTGTGGTAACAAAAAGTGGTAACTGCTGGAGTAACAAACATCATGTATGTAAATTCAAGTATCCAGGCACAACAGACCAGAGGAAACAAACAAACAAATAAACAACAACAACAGCAACAAAAACCAGCATAACAATAACAAAAGTAGACCAAGTGCGAGGTCCTGCACTTTGGTCACAACAGCTCCATGTATTGCTACAGGCTTGGGGCAGATGGCTGGAAATCTGTACACCAGAAAAAGATCTGGGTGTGTTAGTCAACAGCTGGCTGAACATGAGCCCGCAGTGTGTCCAGTTGGCCAAGGCCAATGGCATCCTGGCTTGTATCAGACATAGTGCAACCAGCAGGAGCAGGGAAGTAATTGTACCTCTGTACTCAGTTCTGGAGTGGTCTGACCACACCTCGATTACTGTGCTCAGTTTCAGGCCCCCCACTACATGAAAAACAGTCGAACAGGATGCCCAGGGAAGTGGTGGAGTCACAATCCCTGGAGGTGTTTGAGAAATGTGGAGATGTGGCACTGAGGAACATGGCTTACTGAGCATGGTGGTGATAGGTTAATGGTAGGACTTGATGATCCTAAAGGTCTTTTCCAACTTTAATTATTCCATGAAAAACAGGCAGACAGATAAACTATCATTTACAAAAATGAGAGTCTGAAGTAAGGCTCCTAGATACTTTTTAAATAAATAAGTTTGTTTCCAGAAGCACCACAAGGAAACAGTTTTAACTTTTCCTAAAAAGCTTACCTACTTTATCTGATGTCTTATCAGAACATCAACTCTGCAGTTGAGATGTGGCTTTGGAAATTCAGGTCACCAAACAGTTTTTTTTATAAGAGCAATTACTAAGCACAGATATAGGCTTTCAGGCATTATTTCATTTCAGGGAAGAGGCAGTAAATTAAAACGTTTTGTTTCTCTTCCTAACCCTCAGCTTCATCGCTATTTCTAGTCTGAGAGTTATGCTTATTGTGCTGCTCTTTCAGCAAGAGCACAGTGTAGACAAAGGTCGCAGAATTCTTGTTGGCCTTTTACATCCAAAGAATAAAAACAAACAAAAAAAACCCTACACCAAGAAACAGAGATCCCTTACAGGAGAGTGAGGAGTGTGTCAGAGACATTGTGCAATACTGCACGGCATTGACAGAGCATGCACAGTCCTTTCCTTCCCCCGGCATATTCGGCTCCAGCACCCACACTTTCCTTAGCATTAAATTCATCTCAAACCTCAAGAGCTTCAATAAAGACCCTTGCATGTCTCAGCATGAGTCATGAACATACTTTGCTGGGTCTTGTAGCAAGTCTCAATCCATACTAAAATGTAGCAACTTGTTTTTCTTTAAGTTGTGGTATATTTAGTATGTAGGGCTTGTATTCGATCAGTGATGAAGCCAGGGCTTTTGATAAGTCATATGATTCTTCAAAGATAAGGAAGCAGACTCCTGGCTGACTGGCTTTATAGAGGTCTCAATATCTCTGCAATTACTGGCACGATCATGCACAAGAATGACACTTTTCCTGACTTGTGGTTCTCTGAGCAATTCTTAGTTTAAACTACAACGAGAAAAAAACTGGCATAAATCAAAAAAGTGAGGCAGAGAAAGGGGGAGAGGCAGAAACTGAATCCTGTAGATAGCTCTGGGTCAATCCAATTGAGAGGAAGCTGTCAATATTGCCATCAAATCAAGAATAAAAACAAATACTATTTCTGCCGTAACTGAAAACCAAGGCAGCCATGTTCAGTTCCATCTGGCTCCTTGCTGCCTGTCCCCACAGACGTGGCAGAAGATGAAGCTGAGATCATTGAAAGAGAAGAAAGGGAAGTAAAGAAAAACCTGAGGGAAGCCAGATTCCATTTGTTTCGTTGCTCATAGAGCAATTTGTTTAGGTAATTGCCAAAGTAAAACAAACATAGAAAGAAAAACATCTGGAAGGAAAAATTGGTAGGAATGATCTGGCTGTACATTTGCTTCCTATTCCCCATCAGTCAACAGCCTCTCACTATCTGCAATGTGAGAAAAGCAGAGGGGGAAGGTTGCTTTAGGGCCTTTTTGATAGTTTTGGGACTCAATTTAAACAACAAACATAGAGGAAGGAGAGCAGATAGACCAATTGCCTGTTTTTCAATGCCTTTGAAACAACCAAAGGGTTAATGAAGAACATCATGGTCTGTAAACCCAGCACTGGCACAGGCATCAGACTGGCACTGGCACCACTGCTGTTTCCTTTGTATCTTTCCCTTAACTTCCCAGCAGGGCTAAATTAACAGACCCTATGAGAAAGACCCACCTCTGATCATAAGGGAATTAGATTTTCCTTCTTTCCGGCAAAGCAGATAGGAACCATCAAATGTAAAAAAAGCAATGAGCAATGGCAACAGCATCTGCATTTATGGAGGACAATACAGGGGCAGTGCTAGAATTAATAGCATTTTATGCCAAATTCAGGGCTGGTGCCAGGGGAAGGGAGCTCTGTCCCAGACTGTTACATCTGCTGGGAGTAAGGCTAAATGGAGCCCATTGAGCATGATGAAAACATTATGAGGTTATTACAACAACTTGTTTGAAAATGTGCAGCGGGAAGCCAGCAACGCCAGATGAATACAAAACCCGAGCCCAGGAGCAGTGTCAGGCAGCATAAATAAAGTTTTGTCCTCATGTCCATTATGAATCTCGTGTTTGTTGTTTGGGACATAACCCATTCCCTTTAAAAAAAAAAGGAACTTAACCAGAGGGCTGGAACTTGGCAGGCCAGCCCCATCCTGCTGCAGTGCTTGTGCAAACCTCAGCTCTGCTCAGACTGCTGCAACTGACAGGAGAAGGGCAGAGGGGAAAAAAAAAAGAAAAAAAAAAAAGAGTGGTAATTAGCCAAAAGGTTTCAGCTCCATTTGCCACAAAGGATGGTTAGAAAAACACCAGATGATGCAACTTCTGAAGTCCCTTTTGAAGTGCTGGCCCATGCTTGTTATCAGCAGCTAGAGAGAGATGCAAAGAGCTTCACAAACTTTCAGATCTCACAATGAGTGGAACAGAAGGGTAAGGCCTAAAGTCCTGAGTAATGGGCAGCTCCTTCTGCCTCTCTGCCTACGGAGAACAGCAACACAAAGCCGAGCTACAACACAGCACTTCCAGCCAAGGCAATCAAATGGACTTTTCCCTATTAAATAGCTAGTATCTTCAAAAAGGCCAAAATTTTATGATCTTTTCAAAGTTTATGAAAAGACAATGGTTCATCCTAAAAACAGAAGCTTTGCAATTAATTTTTTTTCTTCCATTTTCAAAGAATTTGAAATGAAAGAAAAAAATTTTAAAAAATGACACTTTGTAGAATGAAACCACTGAAGCACATTCTTTCTTCTCGCCTTTTAAACTCTCCCCAGGAAAAAATCTAAGATGAATTGGTGAGGGCTTGTCTGAGCAGGAAGCATTTATCTGCTCAATACACAGCTGTAACCATGTCGGTGCCTGAGCTTTTTTTTCCTGCAGCCTCTTCCAGCTCAGCTAAACAGTTTTCAATATTATAAGCTAAGCCTTATAGAAGAAAAACATAATTTTCTTAATAAAAAAAAAAAAGAAAAATGCTTGTAGCAAAACAAGGGCATTCACATGGGTCGTTAAAACCAAATTTAACACCAGAACACATTCATGCCTTGGCTTTCATGTCTAAACTTTCCCACAGAGACAATTTCTCAGAGGAAACACAGGGGGTGGGAGGGAAGTGAGGTGGGAAATGAAGATACTTTCCCAGTGCGTGGCAGAATGGGAACCAGAAGCAAGTAGGGACAAGGCCTGAAAAGCATTCCATCAGATGTTGTTTTCCTTTATCTTTTCCACTCCTTCCCCCATTCACTTTGCAGTAAGAAGAAAAGGATGGAAACCAGAGGCAGAAACGCATAGATGAACACCAGCATATTTAAAAATTACACGGATTTTTTGTTTTTCATTGTTACATTGTTGTTACTGTTTTGTTTTGAATTTTGAAGAAAAGACCTGTAATTTCTACTACAGATATCAAAATCTGACTTTCTCCATTGCATGCATTGAGTCACACTGGACATTTGCCATTTGGTCCCACTGAATACACAGATGGGAACACGGCCCCTTGGTGACAGCACGAGATGTCCTCCAGACTGAACGCCTTGGATGGCTGTGTCTCTGAACAGAGGAACGTGGTGGGCTCTGCCCATTTCATAAAGACCAGGTAAAATAAACATTTCTTGGAAATCAGTGCCTCGTGCCCTAGAGGTCTTTTTCCCTGGATAGAAGGTGTGTGTTACCAGGACTGCCAGGTCTGTCACACAAGGCCCAGCACTGTAAACTTGTAGGAATATCCAGAGTATACAGGCTCATTTTTTCCCCACCGTGTGCATTTGTGTCTTCTCTAACACCCAGTTACCAGCTTTCTGTCTTCCAGAAATAGACAATTCCATCACCACTGAAACTAAGGCAACAGCAGCAGTCAAAACACAGTCAGGAACATCTCCCATATTTTGCAAAAGATTTATGTGCTGACAGCCACTGTGAAGGCATATCGCTCCTTGCTGATCGGCAACTCGAACACAAGAACCTTTCCTGGGAACATGGTGGAGTTTAAAGACAGAAGTTTGAAAACCACTACACTGGCTTCAGACATTCAAACCAGTAATGGGCTTGGCCTAAGAGAGCTCAAATACTCTGTCACCCCCTGTTTTCTGAATTTCGAGGGGCACTCAGAAAATGATGTTCCAGTCTTTCCTAGGCCAATCTGGAGCACTGCGTCCAGGTCTGGGGCCCCCAGAACAGGAAGGATGTGGAGCTCTTGGAGTGGGTCCAGAGGAGGGCCACTAAGATGATCAGGGGGCTGGAGCACCTCTCCTGTGAAGAAAGTTTGAGGGAACTGGGCTTGTTCAGCTTGGAGAAGAGAAGGCTCTGGGGAGACCTCACTGTGGGCTTCCAATACTTGAAAGGAATGTATAAACAGGACGGGGAATGACTGTTTACATGGAAATAGTGATAGGAGAAGGGGGAGTTGTTTTAAACTAAGACAGGGAAGGTTTAGGTTAGATATTAGGAGGAAGTTTTTCACACAGAGGGTGGTGACACAGTGGAACAGGTTGCCCAAGGAGGTTGTGGATGCCCCATCCCTGGAGGCATTCAAGACCAGGCTGGATGTGGCTCTGGGCAGCCTGGTCTGGTGGTTGGCAAGCCTGCACATAGCTTCTCTCTTTGTTGATAACACATTTTCTTCCTCAAAAAAAAAAAAAACAAAAAACAAAAAAAAAAAAAACAAAACTGGAGAAACGGACAGACAGAGAGCAAGAGATGAGACGGAGAAGCTGGAGAAGAGACAGAAAGGAGCAAGAGAAGCCTGAGAGAACAGAAAGAGGAGTCAGAGAAGTCAGAGATGAGCCACAGAATGCACAGAGGATCCATAGTGGAGCCATAGACAAGACAGAGGCGACAGAGAAGCTAAAGAGAAGCTAGAGAGCCATATGAAAAGTAGAGCAGAGAGGAGCAAAAGGGACACGAGAAGAGCCAGAGAAGTGCCAGAGGAGCCAGAGGGGGAACAGAGCAGAGACAAAGAAGCCTGGGAAGCAAGAGAGGAGACAGAATGGCAGAATGGTAGGGGTTGGAAGGGACCTCTGGAGAACATCAAGTCCAACCACTTCGCTAAAGCTGTTTCTCTACAGCAGGTTGCACAAGGGAGTGAGGGCAGATCTTGAATATCTCCAGAGAAGGAGATTCCATCACCTTTCTGTGCCTCCTGTTCCTGTGCTCTGTCACTCACAGTAAAGACGTTTTCCTTTGTTTGTCTGGAACTTTCTGTGCTCCAGTTTCAGCCTGTTGCCTCTTGTTCTATTGCTGCTCGCCACCAAAAGAGTCAGTGTGACTCTTGCACTTTAGATATATATAAACAGATCCCCTCTGAGCCTTCTCCAAGCTGAAGAGTTCTTGGTCTCTCAAAGAAGCCAACATGAAACCAGAGAGGAGACAGAAAAGCTAGAGAAGCAAAAGAGAAATGACTGAGAGACAAAAAGGTGCCAAAATGGTGCCAGAGAGGAGACAGTAGGCAAAGGTGTCAGTGAAGCAATAGAAGCTAGAGAACCAGAGGAGCAAGAGAAGAGCCAGAGACACCGAAGAAATTACAGAGAAAGCAGAGAGGAGACAGATAGCAGATAGAAAGCCAGACTACATCTCATTGAGACAGGAATACTTTCAGTCAGGAGTCCTTGCTTCTGGATGAGCTAAGATTTTTATAAGTTTTGCTGCATTTAGACAAAAAATGGTACATTTGCTCATTTCTGTTTTTATCAAGAGGCATTCACCTCATATTTGATCACATGCTCCTGTTTCAATTTACTTTAAAAATGAATTGTGAGCTCAATAACTGAGCTGTAGTGAGAATTACAGGAAGCCAGAAGATTTTTAAATATCTTATCATGCTATGTTTATATAGCACCTTTGTATAGAGTTTTAGCTTATAACTGGAGAGTCAATATAGCACAGCATGTGATAATATTTTGCCACACTTGGCACTGCAAAGCAAATGCATTACGTTTCTCAAAAGGTCCAGAGTTAATTCAGAGGGATGCAAACAGGTGAAACACCTGGGATGCAGTGTTTCCCATCCCCTGAGTTGCAGCAGTGACCGGGGGCTTCGGATGGCTGGACTGGGGCAGATATTGCACCTTTGGGTGGTTGTTAGGACCTCTTTCAGATTGCAGCAGGAAGAGTTCTTGGAACACTGCCATGTAGGTGCTCCAAAATGATGATTCATGCATGGTTACATGGCAATATTTACTAAGCTCTCAGGAGGCAAATCCATTAGCAGAGATTAGTCAGCTGTCAAGAGCCCATTCCCTCGTATAAGAGTTCTCTAAATAAAAGTTCTCATCTGTAACAGGAACTTCCATCCCACCACCTACTCGCTCATTTCATAATCCCGTAATCGGTGAGTTAGGACATGTCGCTGTGTTTTCTCAGATCGCAGAGGAAAGTAACACGGGAGAAAGTGACAGTGAAAAATGAAGATTTTGTCTGCAGCAACTTTTCTCATCACAACTGAGCACAGTCAAACAACTTCTGATTCATTCGGAGCCAATTCTGCCTGTGAGGAAAAGAGACTCAGCTGGAAGCAGCTTCATCTCCACCCAAGCGCAGCAGCCACCTCAAGAGTGTGCGCTGAACTCTGCAGAGAAACTCCTTTTGGTTGTTCAGAGTGCTGCATCCCTCCAGCAGGACATACCACAGCCCTCAGGTAACTACTTTGTGGTTCAGGAGATGTCACATGAGGTTTTTTTTGCCTGTACATGTGAATATTTGGGGCACCGGTTACTGCATTGATGACCATTTCTCACTCTATCCGAAGAATAACTCATGGTTCAAATGGAAGGGATCTGGGCAACACAGCATGACGGAAAGGCTGGCAGCTACTACAAAGCATGGTGAGCACAAACAGGGAATAAACTGCTCGGTCAGCAGAGCAAGATTCATTCCTAGACACATGGCTATTGAGTCTGTTTGAGCGAAACTCACTCCTAGACACGTGGCTATCTCTGTGCAGAGAGAGCTGTGGTTTTCAAGATGTCCAGCTGTAAGAGCTGTAACAAAAAGCATTGCTTCTTCAGTCTTCCGGGTCCAAAGTATTGTTCAGGCCTTCCCAGCTGTATCAATTGGTTTAGGAAATGTTGCAGCTGCTGCCTGTAATTTTTTTTCTCTTGTATGCTTTGAAATAGATCTACCCTCAGCAGGACAGATGATACAGATACTGCAGGCCCCGCTCATGCAAAAGTGGCTTTGGAAGCCACTCGCTGATCTGTGAGAGCCCCACACCTGCAGATACAATTTAACTACTTAGTACTGATTTTATCTCCTCTGAAAAACTGCAGCAAGTCAAAGCGGCAGGAGTCTGGCCCGCGATACTGCAAAGACATGGATACTGACCCTGCCTTTGCCTTCAGTTTGGTCGCTGCATGCCTCACCTGGTTTTCCCTTTGCTGCCGCTATACCACAAACCCTGCCAGGTCAGGTTACTGCTCTGTTATCCGGCTCTTCTAAGCCATATGTTGAAGGCCCCCCTCAGGAGGCTCTCGTGTAACATTTCAGCTCCTGGAGACCAAGCGGTCTTTCATTGGGACAGGAACAGCGATGGGAGCAACAGCAGCTGAAAAGCGTTACGAGTTGGCTCTGTGCTACGAGGTACTTTCCCATGAGAGGTCTTCAGCTGAACAGAGCAGCGGCGGTGAGTACAGAGGCTTTTAAAAAGTCTACAGCCCACCCCAGATCCAGCTGTGGGCTGTAACAAATAGACTGGAGGGCTTCTAACAGATGCTGCTTAAAGCCTTGCTGCATTTTACTTCTTTCAGCTTCCTCACAAGATGAAGTAGACTGATCTGAAGTGCATATATGTGTGGTTTGGTTTTCTTTTTTCTCCCCTTTCCCTTACAGATGGAAAGTGCAATGAAGTAGCAGCATCTATCTGCTAGCGGGGTGCACACGGGCAGCCCCACACAGCCTCTGCTGGAAGATGGACACCCACAGGAGCCTCGTGGGCACTGACAGCAGGTGTCCTGCCACAGGGTCCTGCTTGCTCCCAGCAATGCAAGTTCCACCTGCACTCCCCTTTCTCTTTGCACTGGCATGTGTTGGTGTAAACGTGTCCGCTACAGTTGTCAAGGAATCAGATAACATGTGTGAAGAAACAAAGGTCCTGAAAGGAATCCCAGATGCAACAGTCCTCGTCGGAAAGATATTCTGTTATCCAGTGCCAGTATTTGCCTTTCATGGAACAATAACTCAATACGAGGTAATGCTGTTAAATGCACTTCTTGGTATAATCCTTCAGTATTATCCTTCAGAGTATTCACTTTATTTTTAAAAATAACTTCTGTTTTTCCTATTGAGAGTGTGCTATCTGTAAAACTACAGTGTCTGCTCCAAAAGCAGTGGCTCTTATTTTATGATGTTGGCCCACAATATCTAAGGCAGATGATGGTGGTATGGCAGTAGAGGTTGAACGTTCCCACCAATATTCTGTTTACAGTTTGTCGTTGTGTGACAAATGGCAGCGGAGAGGCAGTCTGACAACATGCTGTCTGACATGGAAGTATGGATGAAAAAAGGTGCGTCACTGAATTCCTTCACATGGAAAAAAAATGGCACACATTGACATCCATCCATGTTTGGTGAAGGTTTATGGGAGACCTAACAGTGATGTGAGCACCATGAGGTGGTGCATTTTAGCAGTGACAACAGTAATGTGAAAAATAAGCCATGTTCCTAATGCACAGATTTATGAGTGAGGCATGCAGGCTCTTGTTCATCACTGGTGAAAGCACCTTGCTGATAGTGGTGACTATGCTGAGAAATAGTGTTTGTAGCTGAGAATTTGCTCTGTCAAATAGCATTATTGTGTTCCTCATCACTATTGTAGTTTCCATGAAAATAAATAGGAAGAATTACTTTCAGAGCAATCTACGTAGAATAGGAACCTACTTCCTGCCTTTAATTCTGTTCATCTTCTATCCTCTTATGGAGCAGGTCACTTTAGCCAGTGGCGCAAATTTGCCAAGCTGGTTGGACTTCAATCCCAACACAAACATGCTGCAAGGACTGCCAATGACTGGGGAGAGCGGAACATACCTGCTAAGCATAACTGCCTTTGGAAGAAAGTGCGCCCGGAGAGCTGCTGTAAAGTTCACCATCCATGTTCAGGACAGCATTTTATTCCTGGACACGGAGAACAGCTTGAACCACATATCAAACAGGCACCAGTAAGTATTGTCCTGCTGAGGGCCATTACCCAAACCTGAATTAAAAAAATGGAAATGGAAAGAAAAAAATGCAAGGCTGCTACCAGTGGGGTGCTGATGTTCCAGGTGGCTGCTGACAAGGCAGCATCCAGCCTCCCTGCCCCAGCTGGGAACTGGAGTCTTCCTTTGTGGGGAGAGAGACAAGGCCATCAATTGCCTATGCAATACACTGCCCACTTCCACTGATGACACTGAGTTTCTTTCTTAGTAATAAGTATTTCCAGTCTAATAGACATCAAATGTAAATGTTTTAACTGAATTACTTTAAAGTCAGCATCATGATGGTTGTATTTGGTAAATCCAAATCGTGCTGCTGTGCTCTAGATCAGCAATGGGGCCAAACGTAGGTCTTGCTGAAGATAAAGGAGTGTAGAACATTCACATATTCAGTAGGAGGAAGCTTTGGATGAAGAGGTGAGGTTGAGTGATGTATGTCCATAGGAAAATGGATTGAATTCAAACAAGTATCTTCACAAAAGAGGGGGGGATGGGAAGATTAACTCAATCAATGCCATTTTGGACGTTAATGCCAATCTTCATAGGTGTGGGAAGGAAGTTCCCATCACTTCTGCTGAAATCATTCTCTCCACTGGAGCCAAAACCCTGGAAGCGCAGGAACGCCTCTACATCGTGTACACAATTGCTGAATATCTCCATCTGGATTCCTCCCTAGTAACCCTGCTGCAGTACACAGATGTGGTGCACAGAAACTTGCAGAACCTGACTGTGCTGGCCAGAGACACTTTGCACATTGATTTCACAGTGAACCGTTACGTAGGACTCTCCTGGCCTGTCAAGTGTGGAGAGCTGGCTGTGCTCCACGAATTCATTCAAGTCCTACAACACAATATTGATTCACAGCATCTCTCACAACTCCTGGGATATGAAATTTCAGGCTGGAGAATACATAGGAGAGGGAGTTGCAAAAAAAAGCCTCCGAGACAACAACGCAGGCAATTAATGATCACGCCAACACCTACACTGAAGGCAACTAGAATTACCCAGAGACCAGCTGCAGTTACTCCCCGTCCTTCATTCTCTGCTGTGCCAAGTCATTTGCTCTTACAACTTGCTGTATCACCTACCCAAAGTTTATATAAAGATAGTATAACAACAAGTTACCAGTTGCAGAACAACATCCATTCTGTAAGTCAAGAAAGTTCAGTCACCTTAAAAATGGACTCAGCTTTGGACATGCCAACTAATAATCCAACTGTAGTTGTTATGTTTGGAGATACTGGTTCTTCAGATCTTTCACCTTCTCTGGTTCCTAAATCAGTGCTTCTCTTCACTGAGCAGAAAGCGCTGCCCACCAGAGCTCCTGGCTTGTCCTTGCTGCTACAGCAACCTGAGCCTCACGTGTCTCAGACAGACTTATATTTCCATTCTAGTATAATGGAAGTATATGGATCCCATCTCCTACAGGACATCACCTCAAATACAGACCTGCTTCCCAGACCCACGTACACTCTGATGATAAACACTCTTCATGAGCGGCCCCATAACTTGACAGAAGCACTTTCTTCAAAGACAGAACATCATGTATTTTTGCCACAAGAAATGTCAACATCAGAAATGCCAGATTACAGTGATAAGGCAAAAAGCCACATTCCAAAATCTGAAATGCTTTCTAGTGCAACCCTGTCTCTAGAGAGGCTTCAGTCTCTATCCCCAAACACTTTGCTAACAGCCACAGCTTCATCTGATTTCACATTTCCCATCAATTATATATTTCCACCTCCACCAGCAAGTAGTAGCCCAAGCCAGGAGTTAGCTCATGGCCATGAACTATTATCTAAGTCTTCTGCAACTATGCCATCATCCTATAGGCTTCTATTTATTGAAGGAAAAAGCACAGTTTCTTCTGTAATCCAATCAGAAGCACAGATCCTCTATCCCAAACTGAATTTCCATACTGAAATCTCAGCCTGCTTTTCTAGCTCTTTGTACAGCCCTTTCCCTGGGGAAGCTAAAACATCTTACGAATCAAGTCTGCTCATTCTGTCCCATCCTGATAGCACTCCAGTTCTTACTCTTACACCACCAATTGCACATTCTACTTATGGTGACAGCATGCTCAAAACACAGATGCAGTCTCCAAGTATTTTATCCACAAAGGAGTTGCACTCAGGCGGAGATCTGGGAACACGAATGATTTTGCCAAACATCACTGCGCCTACCCTGGAGTTCCACAAAATCTCAGATGTCATAGTTGATGCCATAGAAGTACCCCTGGTGAATTTATTTACTGCCACGTCTCAACCGTTCAACAGTGTGCCAGGTATGTTATAAGATTTAACTTTCCCTTCATTTTATTTCCTGCTGGGAGGGAGAGTCCTAACAAAATAGATAAACGTAGTTTACTCTGCATCAGCACAACCACGCTGCACTTTGGATACGTCAGCAACAGAGTTCCTTGCAAGAGAAAGTAATTTTATCTCTCAACTTCGTACATTTCCCCTAATGACAACCAGACCCAGCTCTGGCCGTCCTATCTCAGGAAAGATATGGACCCATTGAAAAAGATCCAAAGGAACACAGTGATGGTCTGAAGACTAGAAAACATGACATAAATGGAAAGAATTAATCTAAAAGACTGAGGAAAGATGCAAGTTTATGTAACAGCTTGCTGAAAAGATGAAAGAACTGTTCTCCACATCCCGTGGGAACAAAAGCAGCACTAATGGCTCTATATTACACTTCAGTTGATGTAAGTTAAACACTAGATAAACTTTCTCAGAGCAAGGATAATAAGACATAAGATTACTTGGGGAACACTGTGGAACAGTGTATTAAGAACACAGCAACAAATATTTATCAGAAATGACACAAATGTAGCTGAACATCCCACATAGTAAAAAATTAGACTATACATCCTTCAGAGTCCTCCTCCAAGTGCATGAATCAGAGTCAGGCTTAAGTATAAGCTAGACTTCAAGAGATAGTTTATAGGACCAGTTGGGTAAGCCTGAAGGACTGTCTCAATCTGCTCCTATTATCCCTTTAAAAAGGTGTGTGATAGAACTTAAATTTCAAGTAAGCTCATGCATTCAGAGCCAAACCCTTCATTCTCAAGCAAAGTCACTGGCCCTATTTTTGTAGAATAGACCCAGAGGAGGGTCAAAAGAGGAAATCCAGGAAGCACTAAACAAACTACGAGTGCCAGATGGATATGTTAGCCCACATTTCATCCAAGCAATGTAGAAAGACATTTAGTAAATGTCTTTCTGAAATATTTTCTTTCTAAAGGTCTTCTAGACCTATCTTATGCCTATACCCAGAGTGCAAAACTGCAGCTTGAAATGTTTAGGTTTGTAATCAAGTGTCTAAGCAACCAGCTGTGAAAACCCAGATAGGTAGCACAACACTAACATAACACTGCTATTAACACTTGCAAACACAGACCATCTAGAGATTTTCAAAACTCTCTGCTCTCGGTGAAAGAAATTGCCTGAGGAAAGGCTCCATTGATTTTCCAAAGGAGAGGTTAAGCATTACCACCCAGGAAATATAATCCTGTTATTCCCCCAAATGCTACATTTTCCAACGCCATTTTCACCCAATGACTAAAATCTTGAATAGTGATCTACAAGTTACTGACATTAATGCCTAACGCATCAGGTGTGTAAGGTATTGCAAGTATTTTACAATCTTATCACAGTATTTTTTCATTACAGTGTTTCATATTGTAATGGCTGAGAAATTAAGACAAAATACACAATATGCCAAAGCCCACTGAAGGACAGAGCGGTCCCACTAGGTATTCCCACTGAAGAAAGGTGCTGATGTATTCAATGCCTACATAGCAAACCAGTTCCAGAGACAAGATCAGAATCCAGCTCACTTTACAGCCATGACATAAGAGTCCAACAGCAGAAACTCAGATTCACACTGCTTTCTCCTCCAGCTTCCTTCCCATGGCCCTAACTTCGCTGGCAGATGCAGCCAAAGAATATTTAAATACATGCCATGAAAGATTATTATTTTTTTAAATATTCCCAACTGTATAGCAAATTATTACAATTACATATTTTACGTACATTTAAGCAATCTTCTGCCTAACACTGTAATAAACAGCACCTTGTTTTGACAGAGCTGATTCAGACACTACCACCATCACACCAGGATGCAAGCACCTTGCGATTTCCTACCGATGAAACGCTACAATCTACAGAAAGTACAGGGATTCTCCCTCTATCTTCTATTTCACAAGAGCTTGAGAATAAAACCCCAGGTAAAAAAAAAAAAATGCTTTTCTACTTATTGATGTCATCCTCCTCCTTAGTGATCATGCAAGGTATTGCTGGCCTCCTATACCAAAACTCATGTAGTATGGGGTCATATCACCATAACACTCAAAGCATCCTGACCTAAACTTTGTGCCCTTTGAATTATCTCTCCTCTTTTTTTAATTAGGTAAGTAGTATCTGAGGAGATGATTAGCCTAGAGTGCTATTTTACTAGATCCAGCAAAGTGTTCCCTGTCCTGGTGTAGAAAACTTTTTAAGAAAAATTTTGTAGAAACAAATAAATGAGATAAATGAGAACTAGCGGGAAAAAATGAACATCTCTGTCCCAGACTGTGGGAATTCTCTGAGTTCTCATCTTCACCCTTACTCTTTGAGCCTGCCAGCAAGTTTGACCCAATAGTCAGACATTTCCTTTTCAAATTCATCACCACATTTTATCTTCCTCACAGCTCACTTGGTGTCTGCCTATGTATTCAATCATAAGAGCTCTACAAACTGAGCAGATGCATTGCTGCCAAGGCAAATGCTGCCCCAGGCAGTGTATCTGCCATCTCCAGAAGTCGGGTGATGGTGCTGGCACCCAGTGTCTGCCTGATTAACCTGAAACTATTCTTAATGATAGGTATGGCACAATAGTGCAAAGAAAATACAAACATTCCCATGAGATTCCCAGACAAGAAATCCATGTTTGGCGTTGTCAATAGAAAACGAAACAATAACATGTTAAAATTTACCTCATACATGAAATCTTCTGAATCTAACGGAGCACTCACCATCAGAGCTGTTCCAAATCCTTACAGAGCTAAGAGTTTTTTCTTCAAGATTTGCTCCTGTTTCTAAAGAGAACACCTTACTCAGAAACCATCTATATTTTTCTGCAGTGGGGATCTCAGCTTGTGCAAGCACACTGCCAGGGGCTCATGTAAATTTAATTTGGGAATGAAAGTAAATCATCTGAGGAGAACCCTGCTAATGAGATACCTGTGCCAGAGCCTTCAATAGTTAAGGTATCAGAGTACCATGCAGTTTCCTGCTGGGTAGCTTCAGACTGTAGTGCCCACTGATTTGAATACACTATCCAAGTGTACAAGGAAGGACCTGTAAGGTTACATAAACTTTCCGTAACACAGGATGAAGAAAAACAAAAAGAATTGAAAGAATTTTGCAATAATAGGAAGGAACGCTGCACTTACTCCTTGATACTTACAACATCAGAAAGGGGACATACTTGATTGCCAGCATGAGGAGTATATCCATAATCTGAGAAGCATGCTGTGGTATCTCTATGAATTAGACTAAGATATACTTTTGGGGAAAAGGCCTTACTAATTTATTATACTAGTTAGAAGTGTCTTCGTATTTGTTTCAATAAACACATCACTGCTATATATGCTTCAACGTAACAGGAGAATTGTAAAGTCACATGTAAAATTCACACCCAAAAGCACATGAAATTGTCATCAAGATGTGATCAAGGGCAATGCTTTACAGTATCATTATAAGCTTATCATTAATAAGCTTATCAGATAGCTATTTTTCTTCATAACCCTTTTCCTTTCCTCATCCCTCTCTAAAGGGCAAACGAACACTTCTCCAAAGGTCATTCATTCAATCCAATTCATAACAGCAACTATTGGATGCCTGTTCTCTTTTCCTGTATCTGCCAACACATTTTACGACGAGGAAGATGGCAATTCAACTCAGTTATCTTTACAGTTAATTCCAGCTGATGACTCTCCAGGGGGATCAGAAAGCTGGCTTCAATTTAATGTGTCTCAGCAGACCATGCATGGCTATCCCCTTGATATTGATTTCCAGTATTCACCTCAAGAGTTTGTTCTGTCTGCCACAGATTCAGGGGGACTGACTGTCTGGCAATCCTTTACCATTGAGCTTCTGAAGCCCACAGATGTACCATGCCACCTTTACACCATCAGAACCAAAAACAGCTATTACTCCTTCTTGAGAGAGAGGAAAAGGATTAGTTTATTTCTAGAGAAGCTCTCCTTGTATTTGAACTCCACCAATCCCAAAGACATCGTGGTGACCACTCTCAAACCTGGATCCACACTAATCTCATGGTACAACAGTTCGCTGTGTACAAGTGCCAACAGACCTTTCAGCTGGTGTGCAAAAGAGGAAATCCAGGAAGCACTAAACAAACTACGAGTGCCAGATGGATATGTTAGCCCACATTTCATCCAAGCAATGTTACCAGAATACAAGGTTGATATAATCTTCAATATTTCATATAGTGATAACTGCTTTCCCACTACAAAGCCATTTGGTGGATCTTTCAACAGTACTGCACCTATGCTTCAAGACTGGCATGACTCCAATATCATAAAGCCCCCATCAGCCTTACTAAGCAGTGTTTGTGTTACTGTTGGGTTGGTTCTGCTTGCATTACTTTACTGTTCTTGCAAGCATTACAGCAAGATTCCTGAATCCAAGTTCATGACTTTTCAGAGCAACTCCCAGCTTAGCCACGCTGATGTGGCAATGGATGTCCTGCAGCCTCGAGAAGTACCTGTACATGAGTGTGGGGGATCACCACTACATTCCTCATGGCTGCCACCTTTGTTATCACTTACCTCCCCAGAGCAGTATTCCAGGTCAGGAATGTTGCCTCATATCATACCATCTTCCCAGCCACCAAAATATCAACTCCCACCCCATTACCAAGAGGGTACAACTACTCAAAATGACTGGGGCAGTATCTGTAGATTTAAGATGACATCTTCTAAATGATAGCAAGAGCAAATATACAAATAGACAATTTGCATGCTAGGAAGTACTGTCCGTATCGTGCAGGAAAAAATAGGAAAAGGCTAAGTATTTAATTTTTCAATTTCAGATAGAACAGAAGTTACATCAGCTATGCCTAACGAAGAGGCATAAGCAGAATCAGAATCCTGAAACTAAGTATCGGAACAAAATGCCAAATACATAAGGTAAAGTTATCTGTAGATAAGGTGGACAGACTTACATGTCTGTACCAGTCAAAAAATGTATACCATACTGATGCTAGTAGGACTGAGCCAAAGTTGAGTGAAACCAATTTCATTATGACTCCATACATTTTGTGAAGAAAGCAGAACTGTCAGGAGAACCATAACAAATGCCAGTGTTTCCACTGAAACTTGAAGGCCCTACAAGCCCTGAGTCTCTGTGTTGTCCTATAATTATATCCATATCTTTTAAAAAAATAAGAGCTCCCTAACATGAAATGCTTCTCTTCCCATGTCATTGTGTAATGTACTTTTATAATTAGATTTTCAAGTTACCAGCTTGCTTTCTTATAGCAAGACCGGCTCTTATTCTGCTTCTATCTGTGACAATTCAAGGATGATGGTAGGAAAAAACTGCATTAAAAAATTTGTAAAAGCTTTTCAGATATTTTGGAAATCTTTCAGTTTAACATGTTAACATATACAAAGTTTTATTCATTACTTCCAATTATAAACTACTTTAAAACTGCAAAAATCCTCTATGAATTTGGTCTATTGCACATGATGCTATCAAAGTATCACCAATACCACCACTTTGAAAGGAGATGCGATCAGAGCGCCCTTTCTAGAATTACTCCAAGACTCTATTGGAGAGAGTGGAGAGCCACAGATCATCAGACCATTGACATTACAACTGCAATAATGAAACAGACTTAACTTTGCTCTTTCAGGCAATCATAAAATGACATATATGCAGGTTTTGGTCTCGTTCACTCTCAGAATCATAGATTCTTTTCTTGCTGTAGATTCGTGGTAACATTTGTACATCTCATGCACTGGGAGAGCTCCTCCTAATCAAAGAACAATAGAACAGCTTGGGTTGGAAAGGACCTAAAGAATCACCTAGTTTCAAGCACCCTGCCACAGGCAGGGCTGGCAATTGCTAGAGCAAGTACTAGATCAGGTTGCCCAGAGCCCCACCTAACCCAGCCTTCAATACAATCAGGGTTTTGGCACCCACAACCTCTCTGAGCAACCTGTTCCTGTAACCATGGTCTTACCAGGCACGGAAATGAGACTGACTGGCCTGTAGTTCCCTGAATCTTATTTTCCCTTCTTCAAAACTAGGGGTTATATTTCACCTTTTCCAATCAGTGGGAACTTCACCAGGCTACTATGACCTTTCAAATATGATGGATAGCAACTTGGCAAGTTCATCTGCCAGTTCCCTCAGAACCTGGGGATGGATCATAGAATGGCCTGGGTTGAAAAGGACCACAAAGATCATCTAGTTTCAACCCCCCTGCTACGTGCAGGGTCGCCAACCACCAGACCAGGCTGCCCAGAGCCACATCCAGCCTGGCCTTGAATGCCTCCAGGGATGGGGCATCCACAGCCTCCTTGGGCAACCTGTTCCACTGTGTCACCACCTTCTGTGTGAAAAAATCTCCTCCATGGGATCTCATGGGATCCCATAGACCTATGCACCTTCAGGCTGCCAATGAGCTACATAAAATTCACCAGCCCCTCCTCCTTGTGAGGACAGCATCCTGCATAGCACCTTTTCTGGTGGTTTCCTGTACTACTTGGAGGAGGAAGTTATCACCAACATATTCCAGAAACCTCTTTGATTTCTGTTGCACTGCCATGTTGTCCTTCCAGCAGATATTGGGGTGGTTCAAGTCCCCCATCAGAATCATGTTTTGTGAATATGAATCTGCTCCTACCCGTTCATAGAAGGCCTCATCCATTTTGTTTTCCCAATTAGGCAACCTGTAACAGACATCCACTGTCTCCTTCGCCTGCCCTCCCTTTAACCCTAATGCATAAGCTCTCTGTCAGCTCCATGTCTACCCCAAGATGGAGCTCCGCAGACTCCAGGTGATCATTACAGTAAAGGCAAACGCCCTCCCCTTCCCTCATGCCTGTCTCTCCTAAAAGTTTATTCCCACCTATTCCCACATTCCAGTCCTGAGAATCATTCCAAGAGATCCCCTTGATGCCAATGACATCATAGCCCAGTAGGCATGCTCATGCCTGCAAGTCCTCCTGCTTGTTACCCATGCTCTGTGCTTGTACTGATGTACAGGCACTTGAGTGGGACTCCCATTGAGGCTGACCTACCCATTTCGACACTCAAAGGCCAAGTCAACAAGAGGGTAAATGTTTTAAAAGGCACATTTACGCTGACCTCTTGATTTACCTTTATTTCTCACAAGGGTCCCAAATTCCTCAGTGTTTGCACTGCATCTGCATTTCACCCTGTAACCCAAGTTACATAGTTTCCCTTACTGGAAAAGGGAACCATAAGTCAACCTTGAGCCAGCATACCAATAAGTTCTTCTGTATTTGCTGAAGACCCTTAAGTGCATAGCCATTTGCCTTACACTCTCCCAGGGGCTGCACACAAGGAAACAAAGCTTCTCAGAGCAGGAAAACATAAGGTAACTACAGCATCACAGTGTGATCTTGCTGCCACGTTGTATAGTGGCAAACTAGTGATGAAATCCAACTGAACAGTATGTATAAAAGCCACGCTGAACACAGGGCAGTCCAACAACCACCAACACTGCTCTGACACAGCAAACACCCACTAAGAAGCAGATAGCTAGCCAATGGATAGTTTGTGCAGGCTAAAGAGCACGGACATTAGTGCATGCTCCTACTGTTAGGAAAGTGAGCAGAGCCAGACCTAGTGAAGCAGCAGGCAGGGAGATGAACAGTGACTATTAAACCACAAGTGAGAAAATGTTGCTGACCTATTAAGCTCTTTGAAGGAACAGTGGGTGCTTTACAAATTTAATAGCAGTGAAAGGATTTACTTCTTGCATAAGCTAGTAGCATTTGTCTCTGCAACTCTGATTAACTTCTAAAATAAATATAGTCTTCCAGCTGACAACTCCACATTGGCAGAAGACAACCAGCTGTAAGTCAGGTCTCATGTTTGATGCAAAAGTCAAACCAACAATAATTTCCTACCACCAGATGACGAGACATAAGGTTGGCAAGTTAAATAAGCTACCTTGACGTGCAGCATATTTAGAACTGCTGATCAAGCTACACTAAGCCAGGCTATAAGGACAGAACCAACACACATCCTGAAATGAGACTCTGCCATTGATTTTTTGGGACAGACTTTAGATGACCTTGATGAACTTACGATCTTTCCACATTACTTTCACCCTATTATTGAATTTTTAAATGAAAACTGGAGTGTAGTGAA
The DNA here is from genome assembly GCF_951394365.1 of Tetrao urogallus. Lineage (NCBI taxonomy): Eukaryota > Metazoa > Chordata > Aves > Galliformes > Phasianidae > Tetrao > Tetrao urogallus. The sequence goes on along the minus strand of NC_136813.1, from coordinate 126,523,590 downwards.
CATGTAGATTTGTTTAAGGTAATGACTGTACTGAGGTGTGATGGTGTGTACCAGTACTATGGTGAAAATGCTTAGATGTAGTCTTGGGGTCTTTTAAATTATTGAGTTCATCACTTAACTCACAAACAAGAAACACCTTTAATTTCTACTGCAAACTAAGCTATTGGAGGAGAAACCAGAGTTGTTTTTCATTTCTTTTCATCATCCACATTTCAAAAATCTGGGCAGAAAGGCCAGTAAGTAGTAACTTACTACTCAGTAAGTAGTATTTCACACAAGCAACACATGACTTCAAAATGAAGATGCACAGGACTACACATCTAAGTTTATTTCTTGGATAGCGACATCGGATTTTCAAGATAAGAAAAGGTGGTCTCAGACTTTAGGGGTATCAAAAACCATATATTGCTTCTGTGAAAACTACATACCTCTTTAAATGTTATCAAAATACTATCAGGCAAGTACTCTTTTCTCACTGCAAAAAATGGCCCTACAATTATTTAACAAATCACACTTACTGTCTAATTGTGGCTACCAATGTAAATATACCAGCATGATATTTGTGTTCTGAATTAGTCACCATAAAGTATAGCCTTTCAAGTTTCAGATTAACAAATATAAACATATTGAATTAGTTTTAAGACTTCTTTCTGAGCTTTTCTATACTGACAAACTAATATATCAAAGCTGCGGGACCTTCAGTTGCTTATTCAGGCTAAAATAAAGCAATAGGAATAGACCAGAGGAAAACTGATAGAACCACTAAACTCAAGTGGAAGCACAGAAAGACTGGGAATTAGTTTCTGAATGAGGTTTTAATTTTTTATTTTTTATCTCCATAGCTTCATGCCCTGCTCTTCTACAGTTGGCATGCTGAAGGGATCAGCTACTTGGAGAGATTAGCAGAGATACTTCTGAGGGAAAAAAGAAAAAAAAAAAAAAAAAAGGACTGATAATCACATTTGTCATTTCTTAGCCATATTTAGATATTCAGAATAAGCTTCCCCTTTATAAGCATTAGGGCCTAAACTGGCCTAAAGCCACAGGTAATTTGGTAATTGGAGGTAATTTGGAGGGTATATTCCATCAAAAAAAACATTTAATGGTTAGCAAAAAATTTATTTCAATTTTGTTTAAAAACACTCAATTCCAGCATAACAACCTGAAAGATCTTGCTTTCTAAAGTTCATTCCTAACAAATTTTAAAAAGTTCTGAAGCCAACATTTAGTCTTTAAAACCACTCACGCCCCCACCCCACCACTTGCATGAAAACCAAGATTGACATTCTCAGCTCAGCAACAAGGTGTTCAGTGTGCAGTCTTTTCAATAACTCTGGATGCCTGAGAAGTTTTCTATAAATAAAAGTATTAGTGAACTGAAATTAACAGTATCAGTTATTTATCAAGTGAAACTGAAGCTCTTCAATACAGTCAGTCACCACTGTATTAAATACTTATGGAAAAGGACTTTAAATTCAGATCATCTTTGACAATTTCATTTAGTCCTCGGCAGCAGAGGTTTTCTTCATTCTTAGAAGTCGACTGTACAGTACTTCAGGACAGGCTATTTGCACACCATTCAGTGTGATACGTGCATTTTACAGTTCATAGAAAAATAGAAATACAAAAGAGTAAAAACAAAAACAGAACAATTGTACTAAATGGTACCAATTTTAACTCCAACATCATGGTGTTCTATTTTTGTTCCCCCCCCTCCCCCCCGTGCAATTTGGTCAAATTCTGTTTGAACAAAATCACTGTCGTCCAGTTTTTCCATTCTCTGTCGTTTCCATTCTGAAATGGCAGAAAGCAATTGGTAAGGATCATCATTGTTAATACAATCAACAGACTAAAAAAAAAAAAAAAAGAAATAAAAGCTGCAATTTTTGTTTTATAAACTTCGCATACTTTAATCCTCAAAAATGTAAGCAGTCCTTTTAATGCAAATAAGCTATTAATCTATTTCAAACTATTGCATTTGACTATTGCTTGAGTAGTAGTGATGCATTTATTGATACAAACCCATTTTCTTCTTTCAGATGTTGGTACAGCTCAGCTTTATTGTTGACAGAGTTCAAACGGCCAATAAATTCTTGGTGTTTCCTAGAATTGGCGGTATTAATCCTGTTGCTCCATAAAGACAGCAAGGACATTGGCCCTAAAATTGCATGCAAAAATAGGTAAAATCTGTAATTGGATGACTTATAACCAAGTGATTTAATTCTGTGTTCCTAGAACATGAAGTTTCTGAAGATATTAAGGCTTTGGTAGTACAGCATATTAAAAATACTAATATTAAAAAGCCTTCTAATATAGGCTACATAAGTATGACACACACAGAGTTACAGCAGTTGAGTTGCTGCTTTATAGGAGATTGACTTTGCTTCACAAGCAGCATCATAACATGAACTCAGCCATTATGACAGACATTAGCAGCTCAACAAGGAAAAGAAGCCAGTGATAAATGTCCCTTTCAACAACTAGACAGTTTGGCATGTCTACATTCATTAGTCAGCAAGAGACAGCTGTTTCTGATATCCACTCTTAAACAATGTTTCTGTCAGCGTACCTCAGCTAGCACCAGCAGAAATCTGTCCTTGTCCCTTGTCAATCCAATTGCCTATCTTTTAGGTTGACACAGTATCTTGGGAGTCTTTCTTTTGACATTGACTTGTTAAGGTTAACACATGTACTTAACAAGAGTTTCTCAGCATTAATTAAAAATTCTCTTCACTAATTCAGCTTTTACTCCAGGATCTGCCTCATTACCCTTAGGGAAAGAGACTGATCCACAAATTTTCAAGTGAAAAAAAATCTCACAATCCTTCTGTTTTACCTTTTGCCTTTTCCACTACGGGCATTTCATCCATTGTTATAAGAGGCTTTTTGTTGGGGGGCTCAGGAGAATCAGGGGAATCTTTTATAACTTCTGCTTCTGCTAGTTCTTCTTTTTCACGATCCAAGAGACTTTTTAACCTTTTTGAGAGAGAAGGAAAACAATGAAGATACACTACAGCAGCATCTATTATTTCCTGACATCTCTGTACTCTTCAAGTGACCCACTACCCACATCATGAGGTTTCTTCTGACCGCTTGTCAAACTGGGAAACTTGGGAAAACTAGCCAAATAATCCTCTGGAAGACTTAAGGGAAAGACCTTAAAATATATTTTCATCTCCTTTTAAATATTTATATCATACTCACTGAGGTAGTTCTGTCAAAACTAAAAAGATCAACCAACAATGAATACGCAGAATGCCAATTTTTTTTTTTTTTTTTTAAATATGATCCAGGTTTACATTCTGTATCAAATTGCTACAATCTCAGCCCTTGCTTTGCTCCACCTGTCAAAGCAAAAGTAGCTGTAGAAATGGATTTGATCATATGCAGAAAGGCAGGAAGATCATCAGCACAGTGACAATAACACAGGTCAAAGTGTCCATCCTCCTAAGCAATCCTAACATGTACAAAACTACATATTAAAAAAAAGCTTAGTAATGCAAGGCGTTTTCTTTAGAATAACTACTTTGAAAGAAGAAAACCAGATCTCAACTGCTTCAGAAGTCAGAATAATCAAAATGAATCATAAACTGTAGGTGCAAGGACAATCATCTTTGGTATTCAACCGAGGAGTCCAGCCGAATTAGTTTGGATATACCCAACTACCATCCAAATGACTGAAAAAATGTTGGACAGTTGATTTCATGTTCTAATATTCCTACAGTATACTAAGTGTTGTAGTTACAAAGTAGTGTAAAGCCCTGCTGTCAGCAGCCTGTCCAAGGTCCATATTTGTGAAGTATTTTTACTTTGCAAATATGATAAGCAGGCACTGTAATAACATAGATGTTTTTCCAGCTTATCAATGGCCAATTAAACCGATTAAAAAAATTGTGATTCAGAATCATTGTTTATGCTTTTAACTGTGGCTTACCAACAAATCAAATTAGAACCCATTTTACAGCAGTTCTCTTGCAGAGCATCATGACAAAGATTATTATGTCACGGTTTTACATTACTTTAGAAGATTTACCTTTCTGATTCTTGCCATGGCTTATCTGTTTCATAGTCCTTTCCTGACTTCTCTGACTTGTCTTCTTTATCTTCTCTCTTTCTGCCTCGTTTCTTGCGTTCTTCTTCTTCTGGGGGTTTGCTTCTGCAAGCCATCAAACACTCCAAGACCCGCTGGTGCTTATCAGAGTTGCCAATGTGTGCTCGTACCAGAGTTTCCAATTCATTCCACATAATCCGATACTGTTCATCTCTAAGCAAGGGTAGGAAAAGCAGAACCGTATATAGGATAATCTAAATCATTAATCTACTGAATAGCTAAATTAAAGACTTTTTTTTGTGTTGTGCTGTTTTGATTTTATTTATCCCCTGAGCTTCTCCTTCGTGTGAAGATGCACCCACACCTCAGATCGTCCCATCCTTGTAATTCATGGAACCACACCACATGATCTTTCCCCACTAACATTCAGAGTTCAGTTTAGTTGAAATGTAGATGCTGATTCCACTGACAGCAATTTCTTAACTTTCACGAGATCTGACTGCCAAAAGTTACTTCTCAATTCAGTCAACTGTTTGCTAAGCAGCAAGTTAAGCAATATTAGGATGCAGATGACCACTCAAGTACCGGAACACCCATGATTTATTTAAATATTTGCATAAAAACCAAGAATTAGGAATCTTACATTGGTTGACCGTAAATAACTTCCAGGTGCCTGGTGATCTGTTGCAGACTAATTTCTTTCCAGTTAATTCTTGGAATTACAATGTATGCATATGTCACCATTGGAACAACAAATAAATGGAAATCCTATGCAGACTTTAAAAGGAACATCCTATATTTTAAGTAACAGTTTCAAAGTTATTTGACTATTCTAATAACTCACTTTTATATTGCTGTTTGTTTACAATATTCTCAAGTTCCCCTTCTTAGTCATTTGACATTATTCCACTTTTTCCTCCCATAGCTTGTCACCTTCCTCGATCATTTCTGTACTCACATTTAACACTCACAATTTTTGCAGTAATAACATAACTGCTGTTTCCTAACGCTCGGCACAATCACTGTCCCTAAATGGTGCGAGCAATTTGTATATCATTTAGTAGACTCCATATTACCTTTGGCCACATTTTAAAAGCATGTATGAAAACAATATAAATAATATATTTCCTGAGACACATCCAACAACAACAAAAATATTTGTATTTAACCTTTTAGGACCCTTTCCTCTGGTACCAACTGTTGAAATTGGCAGCGGATCATTTTTCCTCTCCATATCTACCAAATTGTATATTGTTTTTTGACAATTCAATACATCCTCATCTGTCATTGCTTCTTTTACAATCACACTGGCTAATGGCACTACCTGTAATACAAAACATAAGTTAAGAATGGGAAGTCCACATATTGCAGGAAACTAGCAGGACGAAGCAAAAGCAGTCTGTGTAACCACGGAACAATACACAACAAAAATACTACATTCTCTCCTGAATTTAATAGCAACACTGTGGTATAACCACAGGCATGCCTTACTGTCTTTACCCATTGCAACTCAGCAGCTCTTTAGCTAAGCCAGTTTCAAGTACAGCACTCAATTTAGATTAAACAGTTTGTTATAGTTCCATGTTTCTTGTTTGTTTGTTTTTACTTTGGGTTTCAGTATTCCACATCAAAACATCATGTAGTGTACGGGGTATTAAAGTGTTAATGCCCAATCCCAGGTACCTATCCCTGTACATTACCGAAGTCACGGGGTCTGGCCCTTCCGGGTGGGGGGGGGCGCTCTCTTGCTGCCTGGCAGTGGGTGCTGGAGGGTGCTTTCCTAGCTGTTCCAAGCTTTTTTTCAGGTTTGAATCGGTCCCGGGAACTCTCTCTCTCTTATCTTGTCTGATTTATTCATCTCAATTTCAATTAAATTGTATATATTGTGTTATTTTGTATTCCAATATTATAGTAAAATAAGTTTTCCTCTATAGATTGTTGCCGCTGTTCTTTTCCTCCCTTCCTTCCTTCCCATTTTTGTGGGACTGGGGTGGGGGGGGAGGGCAGAGGCCTGTCGCCCCTGTCACGGACATAGATTGATCTGGTCAACTCTGTGACACAGTTATAATCTACTGACATTAAGCACTGAAGTTAGAAACAAATCTTCCAATAAACTCATTTTGTGACAAATGATTTATCGTAGAGTTAGTGCTTCCCCCAAGTAGCAGATTCAGACTTACTCTAGACCAGAAGAAAAGGTTACACACCCAAGATTACTTACAGCTTGCATGTTGAAGATGGTAGTCTGAGAAATAATCATAGGCCAGTAACGAGTATGTTTCTCTAATTGATCTTTTGCACGTTCCAGTGGAATTTCAAGACTTCCATCGATCTTATATCTGGGTTCTAGAAAAGGAGTTAATCGGTTTTCCCTCATAAATTCACCAAAATCCTAATGATAACCAAACAAAATAAAGTTAGGAATTTCTCTAACAAAGTAACTTTCACTGAATGGGTGAAACAGCATACTCTTGCCTATTGTTAACTGTGTACCACCATCACTAAACCTGACTCCAACACCCAGAGCCCTTCTTCTAGCTTTCAAATTTCTGACATTCTTTGAGGTGAACACAGAAATTCATAATAACAGGGGTAAAAAACTGACACAAAGTTTTTAACGAGAAGGTCTTCTGGACTTGTAAGGTATTTCGTGCATGATAAGAAGCTTTACTATGTTTTTCTGGAAGTCACTCCTGCTTACATACAGTAGATGCAAAGGAAGTGTTAAAAAAAATGCCAGCTTACTGTCTGTTCTATAATCAGAGTTCAAAGCTGACAACTTCATCTACTACTTACTTCACAACTCATTCACACACAATCAAGCCTTCCACCAATGACCATGATACAGTTGTTCTATGTGCACCCACCCCATACTAAAACCTCGCCAGGAAAATGCTGTTTCAGAATCAAACCAAAGTTTAGATATGGACAGTGCATAAGGCAGCAAAGTGTTTCCTCAGCTTGGAAAGGATTCTATGAAACACACATGACAATGAACGGATGTTCTACTTTAAGTATACATCAACGTATACAAAGAAAATCAGATTATGATGTCATGTAAACCACCCCAGATCTCCAGAACACACACTAGAATTCCCCATACACCCATTGCACTACACCTCTTGTCATTGATGTGAAAACCATCTAAATAAAGGAGTCTTACTGTAATCCGGTAATCAGTAACTCTCCCACCGCAGCCTTCACTAATTGATGGGGGATCTTCTAGAATTGACCGTGAGCTGCTTAATACATGCAGAAAAATTTCTCCTCCATGGCTGCTGAGCATGTGACTAATTACTTTCGAGCCAGACTTGCGTGGCTGTTCCAACAAAACAGAACGACCTGACGGAAGTGAGATCAGCTTCATTAGCCACCATGTATCGAAATTTTGAATTAAGAAAAACCATATACATGGAGGTTTGTACCAAACCATTAAGACTTCAAATCCATTTAAGTTGTGTTTTGACCTTGATGAGCAAGAAACTTTTTCAAGCTTCTACTCTATTTCCCTAAACAATACAGTAAGCTTTTAAATCTTACACAGAACAGCTGAAAGGCCACCCCCCTCCTGGGAACACATTACTGCTTTCTAAGCAGGACATTATTCCTAAGAAAAATAAGTATTTTAGGCATTAATATGGTACATTGTGTATGAATGGCTTGTTATTTTTAGTCAAAGATGATTTGACCATTATCTTGCTCTACTGCAGAAACTCATTAAAAGCATCTTTTACAAAGAAGCAACATAACCCACTCAAGTATAAAAGCTATCCATTTATTCTATTTTTTATACTTACAACAGGTACAACTTTCCAGACACACTAAACTTGCTGACTTATTTTCATTAAAATACACTAAACAAAGACGAGTAATCTTCAAATAAATTGCTTGTTACAAGGAACCAGAAACAGAAGATTAGAAGGGAGGGTTTACTTAATATACTATCAGTTTTAGTTCTAATTATTTTTTACTAATCAAAGTACTTTTCCAGTACAGAATCTTTAGAAAAATACACAGAATAACTTCCCTGGGGAAAAAAAAAAAAAACAAACACATCCCATTAAAAGGATGTTCATAATGCAGCCTTTTTTTTTTCCTTACTGTAAAGAAACAATTGAAGCTGACTACATACTTCCAGCATTATGATAAAGGATATCACCACCTACTGAAATAAATGTTTCTTACTATGTATTCTACATACAATACATAGTAATAGTAAATACAATGTATTCTACATTCGGATTCAGTAAAGAACTTTCAGGATTCAGTATTTGCTCTCTACTTTACCTCTTTCCTCTCATTTCCAGTTATTTATATGACACATTAACATACTCAGCATTTTCACAGCATACAGACATGCCCCTCTTTGTACAGGCTGAAATGTGGGCAAGTTTGTTAGCAGAGGTAGCCGCTGTTAGCAAAGTCCAGCCCTACCATCAGGTCAGAGCCAACCCCAGCCACCTCCTAAAGGGACCCACCATCACCAGAGCTGAACCATGAGCAACGCTGGGTTCTCCTCTGGGACAGCACCCTTATAAAGAAAGGGAAAAACTGCTGGACAACAACAGCTGAGAAAAATGAGCAAGGAATGTGAAAAACAGCCCTGCAGGTCAGTACAGAAAGAGGGGAGGAGGTGCTCCAGGTGCAGAGAAGAAATGCCCTGCCCATGAGAGGTCCATGGTGCCTATACCTAGGCTGTCCTCCTGCAGCTCATGGGTACCACACAGAACAGATCTCCACGTGCAATCCACAAAGGACCCTACGCTACTGGAGGTGAATGCAGCCTGAAGGAGGCTGCAGCCCATGGAGAGCCCCCACAAGAGAGCAGGCCCCAGGCAGAAGCTGGGGCCTGTGGAAAAGAGCTCATGGTGGGGCAGGAAGCCATAGAGGGGACCAGGGCAGCCCTGAAGTGTGGGCCCTGTGGTGCAGAAGCCACAACTCCCCAAGCACTGCTCCAGTGTGACCTGTGGAAAGCCCAAGCAGGATCAGTTCCCTGTGCTGGAGCAGGGGAACAGTGATCATAAAGGAGCAGCCAGGACTAAGTATTATGAGCTGACTGCATCCTCCGCTCCCCTGCATCAGTCAGGGAGAGGAGGCAAAAGAAGGTGCAGGGAAAGAGGTGCTTTCAGTTCCCACTGCTCTGGTCGGTTAGACAAAAGCAATAAATTATATTTATCTGCCTATGAGGAGTCTGTTTTACGCTGAAGGTAAGGGTGAGAAGATAATTCAATTGTCTCAACCTGTAAGTCTTTTCCTCATCTGACTTTCCCACACATTCTGTGGAGGGGAACTGAAAGAGCAGCAGATGAAGCAAAGATTTACCAATGCAAAGCCACCACAACGTTCCACTTGCAATATTAACAACTTAAAAATAATTAGCCAAGGACACAAACTTACCATTAAGGAGAAAGTTTGTAAGGCATGAAGACGGTCTGCTATTTACATCTACTGGTGAAATTCTGTATGCTCCAGTGCAGTAGTGTAATTCTAAAAAAATGAAGGAGTAGAAAAGTTGAATCTAGTTTCACACAGAAAAAAAAACATCTCACATAACCAAAGATGAGGATGAGGCTGAACAGCATTTCACCACTACTAAAACAAGATGAAATCAGCAGCGATGTATGTAGAGTAAAAGGTAAAAACAACATCAAGAACTACCTCCTTGCTTAATTCTTTTTAGTAGATAAGGAGAACATCCAACACAAGTTAGAATAGCAGCTTTGTAAGATATCATGTTACTTACCCACACTATTTGTTCGAGGAGTACACCATTTTAATGTCACAGTTTCTTTAAATGCGCCCTCTCTGCTGCTGCCACCTATGTGATTATCACCTGCAATATTGAGCCAGAAAAACATGCATCATGATGTGATCAAATATTGTCTTTGTTGCACAAAAACTCAGCAAATAATTCTCGTGTTTTTTTTTTAATTTAAGGTGCAAAATATTTAATAACGTGATCGCATACAAGAAGTAATCTAATTAAGCTAGATATTTAACAAGTGAAAGAAATCCCTTCTTCATCAGTAGCAGTACTTAAAAATAATCTTTTAAAAATCAACAGCTATTGAATGGTCGTAAAAAGGAAATGCAAGCAAACAGTGTAGTCCCAGAGTATGTTCCCAATATTCAACACTTGGAAAATTATAGATAAATTTTGTTTTACTCTGCAGCAGCCTTTTTTCCTTTAAAAAAAGAAAGCCTAAGACTTGAAAAGCATTGATTTTCCACATACGAATCAAAACCCTTAGTAAGAATTAAGAGCCCTTCTTTCAGTCTGATTAGTTTACATACATACTGTATCTCAGCCTAAAATGAAGCTCATCTAAAGGCACATTTGATAATTTGGGCTTTAGAGGGAAAATAAAATTTATCTTCTTATCCAGCATCTTTGCTATGTCAAATTCAATTTGAACAACTTTTTTTTTTTTTTTTTAATAGGCCACAAGTGTTTTATCACTATATATATTTTTGTATAACATCACACTGACAACTGGTTTGGTAGACAGCATCTGAAGGCATTAAAGCAGATATTAATACCTAAAACAATACATTATGAAACAGTCAAAATAATATGCTTGAATCCACAATAATCTGAAAAAGTAATTGGAGGCATACATCAACATTCTATGCGATATGTTATGGTTCAGTCTAGAATTCTATGCAGGAACTTCTCCGATTCCATATTATAAAGATTTCCTCACAGAATATTTGTTTGATCTGCTTACTGATCATGAAAGTAACTTGCAGTAGAGGCTTTTTAATGACTAAGAGTTCAGTTTAAATAATTTGAATCCTTTCAGAAAAACCTCTCACAGAATAGGTTAAGGCTTGCCTTTACATGAGCTCCTTAGCTACTGCCATTAAAAATAAGATCTAATTAAATAACCAAATCTCCCCATTCCTAGTGTTTAGTACTGTTAGAAGATGGATTTCAAAAACAAAAAAAAAAAAAAAAAAAAAAGGAACAAAAACTGACAAGGTCTGATGAAAACAAAGCAAAAGGCCATTGCAGCAGGAGCCTGGTTTCAGCTCCTACTAGCAGGCTTATTCCCAGAGCCTCTAGGTTTTACACAGGATTTCTGAGCCTCAGCCTTAAAGCTTTGTACTGTCAACATGCATAGTAAGTTCAAGTCAGTCAGAATTCAGTATTCTAACATCTGATTCCTTCACCCCCCAGTCTTCAATCATAAGCTTAACTAAAAGAGAAGGATCAGTAATCATAAATGAGGAGATGCATTCTGTCCTGGAGGTAATGGCAGTCCTCTTAAGAGCAGAGGGGGAAGAAAAGTCCCCCAAAGCAGCTGCTTACTTACACACAAACTTCTTCAAATTTGAGAAATACCCACCATTTCTTAAATAACAGGCAGGTAACTCATCTGTTAAAATATTATACTTCTAAGATGTTAAACCATCACCTTCCTAATACGCTTTAAAGCCATGTAACTGAATAGTAAAAAAATATCTGTAGTCAGTAACTAAATACATGTATTCTATACACACAGCAAATCAGACTAAGACTTCTTATGACTCAGTGCCACTTAAAAAGTTACAAACAACACTGAGAAATGAGAAAACAGCCTATAAAAGACTTCAAATGAGACTTTGGCATTTCAGAAGAGGAACATAATAAGCATTTCACTAAACACTGGTAGACAGGGTGTTTTCGGTTGCTTGCTTTAGCCTTTAAGTACCACCAATACAGAATATTTTGCCTCACTTTATATATAAACAAACTGTGATCTCAAACACCTTCTGCAAAATTGTTCCCTCCCCCCACCCAGTCTCACAGAAGTTTTAATAGCTCACCCAAGAGGAATATTAGGCAATTCCAAGCTACAAAAACCATACTGGATGCTTCAACAGTCAGAAAGCTCAAAAGCAACTCAAGTTTTTCAAAGCAATTACTGTCATAAACAGATCTACAGAATGATGGCAAATACTTAATAAACAGATTAAAAGCTCAATTATTCAAGGAATAGTTTTCCACAAGTACTCAACCATCTTTTTTTTTTTTTTTTTTTTTTTTTTTTTTACTTTCTGTAAAACCACCACACCTGTCCCTCAGATAGCATGCTTTTTATTCAATAAGCTCAGTAAGAAGTTGAAGTGCCTCCTCACAAATCACACACAAAAATCCTAAAGGTGCATGGAACCTGGACTGATGAATTTGATCTGTTTTTGAAATCTTTTATTATTACTTTACAATAGACCTGTCATGAATAAATCTTCAAAGCTAACACTGCAAATGAAGTTATTAGGCTGCAAGGAACAACTGAAGACATGCTATTTACAAATAAGGTTTCCCCTTAACTCTAATAATTATGCCTGAAACCTGCATCAGTTCCAAAGTCATAACCCCTGCTTGTAAATCCTTCTAGCATGCACATGATTGAATAGACAACATTTAGAGAACTGTTTCTACTTACCACTCTTCAAAAAGTCAACATGTGCTTCTTTGTGATGAAGAAGCTCCACATCATAGTTGGCTGATGTGTTAGCATGTTGTTCTTCCTTTAAAAGAGACAGGTAAAAATAATGCATGCAATTATTTCCAAGTAGCAGTCACTAATTCTATTGATAAACTATTGTGATGATTTGACATTTAGCTCTTACATCACAGGAAAACAAGTCTCCCAAGTGCATTAGACAACAATGGGATTGCAATATTGAGGAAACAGCTCTCTGATCTATTTAAAGATGCAGCCTTCTCATTCTTTAGAGGGCTTGAAAAAAGACTAAACTTTCTTAATGCAAGTGTCATGACAGTGTCCACAGTGGAAGGTGTAGACTTAAAACAGCTGTAACTAATTTTGCTTAAGTTTATAACGTTTAGGAAGCCTCACAAGAATCTAGAACAAAAAAGCAGACTTTGAGTGTACCACCATTTTGTTAACGCTTAGATGCATGGGGGGGAAAAAAATTACTTTCAACTTCAAGTTGATGATCACTGCATCTTTAAACAGCAGCAACAGATCAGCAAAAATGGGAGAGTAATCCTACTAATTTATTAGAAGTTAAAAAAACCACAAACAAGGAATTCAACATAGTCTATTACTATAAGGACAACGATAGAAGGGAGAGGCGTACCAGCAGCACACAGATCAGATTATAGACAAGGTATTTGCAAACCTAGAAGTCACATTTATCTGATGATCCATGTCAAAGTTCATTAAAAATAAATGTCTTGTGACATTTAATTCCATGTTTTAACTTATTGGATCCATATCAAATCACTATTTTTGAAAGACTTTCATAGAAAATGGTTGTTTTTCAAAGAATACAACAGGAATTGCCAAAGAAAAAAAGCCTTCAATTGTTTTTAAAAATAAGTTTCTGCCCTTACCCTTTGAATGCTGACCCTTTGCATCAGGCAGAAAGAGAATTGAAACAGAAAATTACTAAAAACTTAATATTTAATTACTTAATTGCACTGATTTCCCTCCCTGTAGTGATAAAAAATAATAGGAATGTGAACAACTTTGTTCATACTTAAATTTAATAGCTTCCCCAAATAGATTATATCCAATCCTTGTCTTTGTGGTTTATAGACATTCAGAATGGAAATCCTGGAAAGCCTTTAGCCAAAAACCAGCTGTTAGTTACAAACACCTTTATTTCGAGTGGGCATGACGATCAGACAGAGGAAAGAGTCACTATGCCACTAAAATGCACAAGGGTCAAGAATATCTAACAACACAACTAGAAAAACACAACAGAATCACAAACAAAGTAATTTGAGGCAAATAAGATAGTATTTATATGAAGTAATACAAACAGAACTGAAACAACACTTGTATTGCTACATCGACAATTGAGATCCAGCAATACATTTTGTTCTGTGATCCTTCTTTACATTCTTCCCTTACTTTACTTTTACTAACCTGGTCACAAACATTAAATGTAGGCTAATAAAAAAAAAAAGAAACAAAAAAAAAAATGATATGGAGAGAAAAACAATGTAAAAAAATCATTTAAATTAAAAGAAAGCAAATAAATTTAGAAGCAATACAGCAAGCTAACAAAGTCATGGACACAATATTACCTTCATAGGAATGTTGGTTATTGTGGTGGAAGCCAGATCAAAGTGTTGCTGGACTAAAACATTCAGTTTTGTAGCTAAATGCCGTCCTGCACGGACACTGTGCACTTCACTGGTTAAAACAGGTGAAAGCTAAAACAAATTGATAGAGAACACCCAGTGTCAGTGGATTAGACTCCAGTATCATCGAACAACATAAAACATTTGAAACACTAAACTCAACATTTATACCATTAAATTTAATGAGAAGGAAAACTATCATGGAAAGTTACAAAGGGAAAAAAAAAATTGCTTCTTTTGCAGAATTCTGCAGATGGTGTCAGTTGCTACAGTTGCACTTTCTGCAACATGTCACAAATTAAAGGCTTAGTACCAACTCTGACTCATTATTTGTCAATAGGAAGGATTTGTACCAGGATATGGGAAAAGAACCGTCCTTCCAGGGCTAGGGTTTCCCTCTAGCTACTGAGTAACAGGTGCAAAGCTCCTATTAACTGTCTGCATGTCAGACAAACAAAACACAAGCTGTAAGTTGCATTTGATTTTCCAAGTAATGACATTGCTCATTTTTTAAAGACCAAAATCAATGATTGTCTTACAAGGGACAGATTTAATCATTTATACAGCTTTGCTTTTTTTTTTTTTTTTTCTTTTTTTTTAAAGCGTGACTAATGAGTATTTCTGAACAATATTTCAGAACAGTAGCTGCATTCCCTTTCACTTGTGAAGTAGGACGCAAGACTAGATGCATTTTGTGTTAAGACCAAGACACCTTCCTTGCATTCTCGAATCAGTACATCACAAAATCATTTGCACATGTTTGCATACAAGTTCACACAGCAACACATTTTTGCTACAGCTGAAATGTTCTTACATGCATCATTTTATTTTGTGATTTTTCATGTTTTTGTAGAGTACTTTAAAGATCTGATGAACTTCAAATACTCTGTATTCCTGTGATATATTACCCCTTCCTCTGGAAGCAGACATGCCTTCCAAGGCTTTTCACTATAAGGGCATTGTGTCGGCTAGCACCTGACTACACAGATCAAAGCATCATTTCGGTGTCATGAGAAAAATCAGTCAGCAGTTAAATCATAATGCTTCAGCCTGGATGACATGGGACACCTTGCTAAGCAATACCAGTGTAATTTAGCAGATACATGTCAGAACATGCTGCTAGCTAGCAATTCAAGCAGGCCTTCTATAGAACAGTTATTCAACTCATCCATCCAACACACCAAGCAGTTGGTGGTTCTTCATTCAATTCCTTCTCAAAAGAGAAATCGAAACAAACATTCTCTCATCCTACAGAATCTACTTCACAAAAAAACCACAAATTACTGCAAGAAGTGAAAAATATGATACCATGTATGCTTGCATACTATGAAAGAAAACATGCACTTCAGATGGCAATATGCAAGCAGTCAACTTTCCAAAGAATTGTCACCTGTATTCCTTCCTATGCCAGGGACCCAAGGCTTTGTTGAGGCTTAACTGCATTACCTACTGGAGTCTGACAGTATTCCCAATAACTGCGATACATTTTCTCATTTTAAGACCTTTACCTCTTTTTTAGGGCGATCTGAAACAAGGCTGTCTTCACCAACTGGGTATGTGTGGATTAAGACCAATTCACATTTCTGGATCTGCATCAGGCTTGAAAAGAAAAATATTCTATTTAACCTACAGAGCAGCAAAAAGTGTAAAAAAAAAAAAAGTATCTCACAGGAACTACACGATCTCTTGAGATTCATCTGACCAAAAGAACACAGAATCCCAGATGGTACAATATAGTTTCTAGAAAATGCTTTCAGAAACAAAGTTACATAAACAACATTCAAAAGCATACTTCAAAATAAAGTATTGAAATAAGCACTTGTGCATCATTCCCAGCTCTTTAGTTGCAACAGCACTGTGTTGCCTTTTTTTTTTTTTTTTTTTTTAAAAACAGACAAATGGAGCAAATCCTTGTCTACTATTTACCTTCATCACCTGAAAATGGACACTACAGAGGGTTTGTCTCAGCAAGTGTGCCTGCAAGTATTAATGGGGGGATCCTGGTGAACATGGGGCTGTGTAAATATCATGTTTATTTCGTAACACAGCTGGAAACCTGGAAAGATTGAGACACTCCTGCAACTGTTGCTACAGCAGTGTATGACAAGTTATCTTTTAGGAAGAAATTCTTTACAGTGAGGGTGGTGAGACACTGGAACAAGCTGCCCAATGAGGCTGTGAATGCCCCCTCCCTGGAAGCACTCAAGGCCAGGCTGGATGGGGCTTTGAGCAACCTAGTCTAGAGAGGTGTGTCCTTGCCTACAGCAGGGTGTTGGAACTTGATGACCTTAAAGGTCCCTTCCAACCTATGATCCTATGGTAGGTCACCCTTTACAATGGGCTTAGAATCTGACTCCCTTGCACTAGTGTCCTTCTTACATATACAAAACAGCATTTGCAGCAGCTAAATATAGCTTCTGCTATATAAATGCCTATGGAGCAATCAAGGATAAAATCTCAAGCTGCCGTATACTTTGCACAATAACATACAATTCCTGCACCAAGCAGTTCACTGTTTAATTAGACAAAGCATATACTAGAAAAATGGCAGAAGGAGATTAAGATATTCCTTTATTCCAAGGGAGTTATAAAGGAACACAATAATTTAGAAATTAAAAACTACTTTCAAGCCCCTCAGCTATTTCACCCTAAGAAATAGAGAAGTGAAACTAACTGGCTGCTTTCAAGAAAGAATGCAGATACAAAACTGGTTAAGTATGCCTTGTTACAGGACTGTATCATCTCATGTTTTAGATAAAGACAGGACAATATTTCATCAGATTGCTATGAGGATATGGGATGATACATCAGCTTAGAACCCTCTATTACACAGCAGCATTCAAACCACTCATCAGAAAAGTTTAAGAAATACAAGTGTAAATTCTAAAGAGAACATACCAGGCACACATAGGGAAAAAACAAACTGCTGAAAGTATACTCACTGATCTGAATTAGCTGCAAGCTTATTATGTTCATGAATGGTTTCCTGAACATAATCCTCAAGCATCCGAACATGACTGTCACTGGAGAGAAATGAACAGTTTTATGCAATATTATACATCCTCTCATTCGGAGCAACAAGCCACCACATACTTTTCTATTTAAAGTGAGAATTTTTCATTGGTTACTGTAGCACATCTCCATGAACAAAAGCATGAATAAGGCAAGAAATGGTTTACTAAGAATACAGCTACTTAGAGCATTAATTTACAGCAATCAACGAAATGCTTCTAAAAATGTATGAAATCTCTATTTGTTGCTGGCAGAAGCAAATGATAATACATACCTTTTTGCATTAGTAATACAGATTATTCTTCCTCTATTTCCAACACGTTCTGCATTCTCCATGAGCATGGTTCGAGCCTCGTGTTGGTACTCTGTTATTTTGCAAAGTGCTTCAACTGCAGCAACCAGCCCATGAAGTATGCTGCAGCATTCTGGATCTGCCCGAGGATTAGGTGGCCCCACAGCTGCTAAGGCTGCCATTAACTGGATAAAGGAATGACTGAAAGTTACTTTTGAGGCATCTGTTAAAGAGTTCAGTTATGAGAAAAGTTATAATGGTAACTTATTTTACATGTTACTTCACACTGACAGGAGAAAAGCAAACAGAGCAATAGAAGATCTGTACATGCTCCCAGACTTTGGAAAAGCACTGAGCTCAAGTTACCCTATGCAACTGATTTCCTATGTGTTAACAAGCCTGTACAATACACTATCATATCTCATAGAAAAATACATAGCTATATGTATATATATAGCTATACATAATTGCAAATTACATCCAATACCTATAAGAAATCCTTACTTTATCAACTGCAATTCACTTTAACTTTCTGAAAACTTGGGAAATTTAGTTGCTTCCTAAAGTAAGCCTTTCAGAACACGAGCCCATTAGATATGAGTGATAGATATGAGTGATAGATATGAGAAAGTGAGAATAAAGAATGCAAATACTGTTTATACATTCTTATGTTTCTCTGCACAAACAAGTGTAAAATTCTAAAAGTATCACTAATTTACAGATGAAATGCATACCAGGCTAATTTCTTCATACCATTTATTTTAATATAATTTGGTCCTGAAAGGTGCTTGTATTTCTAAATGTTGCTGCTTATACAAATCACCCAACCTCCCAGGCTACCACTTAAAATGGTACTATGTAAAAACTTCAGACCACATTGGCCCACTAGCATTTTAATTCATAACATAAATATTGAATATAGAATAACTGAATGGCTTGAGTTGGAAAAAGTGTTAAAGACTACGCAGTTGTAACCACCCTGCCATAAGGAGGGTTGCCACCCACCAGATACACATCTTTTCTTATGCTGAGGGCCCCAGGCCTTGATAGAGATGAGGCATCATGAGGGCAGAGCAGAGTGGAACAATCACCTCCTTCAATCTACTGGCTGTGTCACTTTTGGTGTAGGCCACAATACAATTTGCCTTCCCAGCTGCAAGTACACACTGCTGGCTCACATCCAGCTTTCTCATCCACTAGGACCTCAAGTTCTCCACAAGGCTGCTCTCAGTGAATTCTCCCAGTCCCTACTCAAGCCTGGCATTGTCCCAGCCCAGTTGCAGCACCTTGCATTTGGCCTCGTTGAACCTTGTGCCCTAACACAGCTTCCAATGATCTGTTCCATGATCTTTCCACACACACACACACACAGTGAGGCTCACTTCTCTACTGAGAGTGTTTGGGTGACAAACAGGTGCCTCAGTGCTTCTCAACAAGTCTCCAGTTACTTACACCTCTTGCCTTTTTTGGTGGCACTGGTACTAATAAGGCAGCTTACTCTGCCTAATAAGGCAGTTTGTCAGCTTACTGTGGTTGTCCCTTCCTGTTCCTTGACTGTTTCCCATATCCCCTCTTACTTTCAGCTCCAGAGCTGCATGTCTGTTACACAGGTACATTTCAGGGGCAAAAGGCAGACTCCTCCTTTTGCTCCAAGCAAAGATGATGTTGCTGTATCCATTATCTTGCATTTTATTGGAATCTATCTCCTGAGGGCTGAAAGCCAGTTTAGTTTCTTTCTCTTCAGTCCCTCTTGCAGGGACTGAAGGCAGTGCTGTCAGTCTGCCTGCATCACTGCATAGAATGACATCATTCTCTCTCAAAAAAATTCTGGATACTGCACTGCCTGATGATTTCCCTCATTCAATCTCAACACCTGCTCAAGAAGTTCATTGAGCTGGACACACTTGGAATCCCCCCTCACCCCACCCTTAGTCCCTTGGACTTCCAGAAGCTGGAGCTTCCCACAACCAAAGCCCTGGGCAACTATCTTTGCACCTATGGGACCCTCAATGCTGTTCCCAACCCAGCCCCTCAACTGCTCCCACACGTGCTGGCAGCCCCTGGCTGTTCTCTTCTCACCCTGGGGACTCCCCAGTTGCAGGACCTCTTCATCCCACCCCCGTCTCCATCCATTCACCTCCTGCTGCACTGCAGAACATGCCTGCATGAGAGCTGATCACTTTGGAGAGCAACTAGTAACACATCACAATCTGTCCTGTGATTAAACTAATTCAAAAAAGAACATATTTAATGGATACCTCTTGCAAGTTCTGGTCTTCTTGGGTCCAAGAATTCAAAACATGAGCTCCAGAATCACTCACAATGAAATTTACCTGAAAGCATTTTAAAAGTTCGTGTCAGATAACAGTCAACTAAGATCATGGATTAAGGCTACCTCCCCAAAACCAAACTGACAAGGATTGCACCTCCTCCTTCAGACTAATTGATACCCTGCAGATGTATGCAATTACAAGCCAAACTAAAAATAAGACATGTACAAAAAGCATTTGGTACTGCTACATTCATAATATTACTTAGAGAGTAAATGATTAGCAACTTCTTACACAAACATTTGCTTTTAAGCAATCAAATCAACCTTGATACTGAGTTAATAACTCATGATATTATTAAGTTTTAATAAATAGGTAATAGCTTCTGCAGAAAAGTCTCTGTGAAGTACTGAGGTACAGCAAATTGTTCTCCTGATATCATCACAGTAGACTACAGGGTAAGTACCTAGCAAGATCTATTCAACATTAGAGAGCAAAATACACTGTAAAGTTGCCAGAAACAGTCAAGGGGAAGAGCATCTTCCATGTCAATTTCCAGTTTATACACCACACAGACTTCAGATCAGTGATGTTTTAAATTAATTGAGCATACACTTGATATAATCCTGTGATAGGCCAAGACTGCAGTTTAAATTAAGCATACGCTGTCTGAGAGCCAGGACACACAATCCACCAAAGCAGTGAGGCTGACATATCAAACCAGTGAACTTCCAGTAGCATTTGTTAGTGTCAGGCAAAGCCTGGCTGCCTTCTGAAACAGGCTGTTGGCTGCCATTACTTTGTAGCAATACCACTGTTACAACTACTTATTTTTAAAAAAGGTGATCAGCCTCAGGAAATTTCTTCAGAGTTTACTCAATAAGGCAGCTTCAGGAACCACAAGTTAAAGAGCCACCAGGTATTTCTGCTTCTAAAGAACACCTGTGCGCCCTCTCACTTTTTCAAACTTGCCCTTAGAGATACCCCTCCTATTCCTATCCAATTCCTTTGGAGTTGGTATCGAAAAGCCTTAAGTGCTACCAGGTATATATATTTAGAAGCAGAGTACGATACGCAGCAAGACCTCCCTCAAGTTTTTGTGAGCATGTTACCTTAAAGCACTACTCACATTTTGCACAAAACATGCAAAGGTCCCAAAAATTAACATATAATGGGACTCTGATGCTATTTAAAGTAATTTAAAAAGCAATTCACTGTATCAACAATACAATTACACTCATAAGAAATCATACTTAGACTTCTAACAACAGCAAACAGAATTAAGCTTCATGAAAGCATGAAAGTACCAATTAAGTTATTAAGCATCATGCAGAATTTGTAGAAAAACTTACCAGTTTCTTGAAAGGAAAAATGTCATACATTATTCTGCAGTACTCCATCGACGATTCCACTGAACAGGTCCATAATGATTTTGATATGGGTGCTAGAGGTATGATTCCTTGGGTCCGGTTCTTTACTAACATATCAAATTCAACATGCTGTCTACAGGATTCTGCCATATATGGGCAGTGATCCACAACAAAAACAGTTTTATGAGACTCAGAGAAGATTTTCATTTTCTTCCTAAAACAGATAATGGAATTAGAAAAAAAAAAAAAGTGTAGGAGAGAAACATATCACAGAACTACCGCGGGGTTTATATAGCAGAAAACTATCTTACTAGAACATTCGAGTTCTGAAGAAGTTACCTCACACTATTTAGATTATACATTGCATCCATTAGCTGCAGTAACATCCTATTAGGCTCCAGGACACTCTGTAAGTGTGCCTATATTAAGGCTATTTATGTAGAGAGAAAAAGTATCTTAGCCCTTATGTTTAGTGTACTAGATGCCTCATCATTTCTTTGTCCCCCAGGAGGAAAGATGCAGAAAACATGAATGCAGAGTTGAAAAATAATAACAACACACAACATTACCTTCCTCCTTCCCGTGATTAAGAGATACATCTAAGCAAAAATCGTACAGAAACAGCTTGCTAGTTAGAGCTTTCCTGTTAACAGTAACAGGAAAATACAGACATATATATTCATATATATTTGTTATATATATAACACACATATATATATATATATACACGGTTAGGCTAGACGGGCTGTGACAGAGCAGCAGGACCAAGGCTGTCAGGCTCACTTCCAGCCTTCTCTTCGCGCTTCTCAGAACGCGCGAGGAAAGGAGAAGCACACAGACGGACGAGGAGGGCACAGCCGCGGCAGCGCCCGGCCCGCCGGGGGAAGGGGCGCGCGGGCTGCGTCTCTTACTTGGGCCGGCTCCTGCGGTGCTGCAGCGGTCCCGGGCCTCCTCCGCGCCGCGCCCGGGCCCTGCCGCGGGCCCGCTCCGGGGAGGAGGGATAGGCCCCGCGGGGCGCCCTAGAGAGGGCCGGGCGCGGGCGCCTGCGGCCGGGCGGCCTCCATGCCCCTCCGCTCGCTTCCTCGGCGGCCGCCGCCGGCTCGACGGGGAGCGCGGGGCCCGACTCCGGTCTCCGCGCCCGGCGCCCGCGGGGGTGGGAGAAGCGGCCGCAGCCCCCCCCGCTCCGCCCACCCCTGAGGCCGCGAGACCCCCGCGCGGCCACTTACGCCGCTGGCGTAACGGCTCCCCCAGCGCTGGCAGGGGGAGCGCCTCTCCCCTCCTCACCCACTACCCCGCCGGCCCCGCCAGCCAGCAGGGCCCCGGCGGCGCGCCGGGGTCACGCAGCCCCCATGGCCTGAGCCGCCCGCCCCAGCGCGGGCCACCCTCCGCGGCCTCGCGAGATCCCGCGAGACCGCCCGCGTAGCGCCGCCGAAACGACCGACGGGGTAGCACAAGGAAAAGCAGACGGTAAGGTGAGGCCTCGCGAGACTTGAAGGCCGAGGGGGCGGTGCGGCCTCCCTCGCTCCGCCCACGCCGCCATTTGACAGCGGGGCGGGCGGCCGGGCCTCATCCGGCGCCGGGCGCTGCCGGAGCTGCCGGTGATGAGTGAGCGAGGGAGGGAATGAGGGGGCTGGGGGCACGATAATGGGCTGTTGGCGAGGAGGGCGGCGGGAGGTGGGGCTGAAGGGGTTGGTAAGAACGGGCTGGTCGGGAGTTGCCACCAGCCCTGACCTGTCTACTGTGTCGCGACAGGTGGGAGGTGTCGCGATAGGCCTGGCTGGGGCACGGCAGAGCTGAGGGAAGGCCAGGTAGCGCGCTCCCTAAAGCTCCTATAAATTATGGAGCTGTGCAGTGTTACAGAGAAAAGGAAGAACGAAGCTGTAGTAGAAGGTTTTCAGTAGTGAGGAAAGAGCAGAGGGAGGCTGCGGTGCTGGCGGAGCCTTTGTTTTGTTTTTTTTTTTTTGCTTTTTTTTTTTTTTGTATGGTAAAGTGCAGCCGAATTAGGTAATGAAAGCAATTAGTCAATAGCAGGAGGCGGCAGGAAATGAGCATGGGGCGGCAGCGTTGCTGCGCTGCCGGTGTTGCTGCTCCCGCTGCTACCTGTTGGCCCTGGGCTGTGGGGCAGCTGCGGGGTGACGGCTGTGCTCGGAGCTGGGGCAGAGGGCGCTGAGGTGTGCTGTTGCAAGTCCTCGTGCTCGCATATTAACAGTCGGTTTGAGTTTGGTATCTTTGAGTCACTGATCTTTCGTTTTTCTTTCCAGTGTTCAGGGTAACTCACGTGTTTAGATGTATTCTGTGGCAAGGCAGCTATTTTGTTCTTAATAGGCAGCTGGCTGAACAAGAAGAAAGTATTGTAACTGCCAAGAGTGAGGCTACTGCTGTGCCAAAAGGAATCCTAGTCAAGATTTGGGGCTTTGGATATCACGATGCAAACAGCAGACCTCCTCCTGGAGGACTCTGCAGGACTGCCAGAGCTCTCACACCATGATGTGGGTTTGGGGCTGCTGCCTGATTTGGGGCCTTCTGCCTGCACAAGATGCACACATGGCTGCCCCAGCTCAGTCACTGTGAAAAAGCCAGTCGGTTTTTGTCTCGTGCAGTCAAAATGACAGTACACGTTCATCCTTCCATGCACTATGTTTAAAATGTGGTGTTGATGCAAATTATCAGAGGTGTTAACTGCATTGTAGTCTGAATGCAAAATGTATTTTGTGCTCATGGGGAGGCCTGAGAGGCTTGTTTTGTAGTGGCTGGAGAATTTGTGGCCTGGGAATTGAGTTAATGTCTGCTCTCCAAATTCTGAAACACTGAGCTAATGAAATCAACTTCTGTAGCAGTTCAGTCATCTGTCATGGGAGCTCGTGTTTTGTCTGTAACCATTTTGTAGACCAGTGAGAATGTGAGACCAGAATTGGAAGGAGGAGTAAGACACAAGAAAAGCAGATCCTTAAAAGCAATGCAATATGTTGACGCCACCTGAAATGTTATCCTGAGTTCAAGCAGCATCTGGACAATACCCTCAGACGTATGGTCTAATTTTGGGGCTGTCCAGTATGGAGATAGGAACTGAATGTGGTGATCTTTATGGGTCCCTTCCTACTTGGAATAGTCTTCAATTCCTTTGTATGTAATATCAAAAAGAGCTCCAACTGCTAAGCCACAGTGTATAAATGAACTGCCTGTGGTAACACATCAGACTGCTGAAGAATTCGAATACATAAATATATCATATGGAAGTTAAAATCAAAGCTTTAGTTGATAAATAGGAAGGAATTCACATTATGAATGTTTATAAGAAATCTGAATATGCCAAAGTGTTGCTGCTTTTGAAAATACAGAAAGCACAGTTTAAAACAGCTGTGCTCTGTGCAGACCTGGAATTTGTTTGCTCAGGCTTCTTTGTCCATAAATAAGGCTTAATCTTTCTGTGATGGGACGGTCTGTAAGAGGTCATTTTGCACCATTTTGCATGAAGTAAATGTCACGTGCTCTTCTGAACATAGGAAATGTTAACAAAACTACCAAATTAAAATGCTCTGGGGACTTTAGACTTAGAAAGTTCAGGGGTTCACACAGGCTCTTCAGAGAGAGCACTGCAGACTCTCTCACTCACTTTCTCCCAGCCTAACACTCACTGGTGGGATGTTCTTGCTATCCTTGTAAATCATTGAGGAGAATGGTGAAATCTCCTGTGTTTGAAGTGTCTTTCTACTACTTACCTAGATGGTGGGAAGAGGTCAGCTGGGGATAACGTGAGGATTTCATCCAGCTTGGCTTTCTGGTCCATAGCGTGATTTGTAAAGGTGCCTAAGAAAGTTAGAAAACCAATTTGAGTAATTTTTTTCTGTAGCTCAGTGCTTGCTGACCTTGTAGGTTTACAAAAACCTCTCCTTCAGCAAATGTCCCAGCTGAGAAATGGATTTTTACAGTAACTTGTGAAAATTTCCTGAAACAAGACTCAAACCTTATGTGTTATTAATAAGCCTTTCTTATTGCTATTTGATTGCCAAAGAACTTTCAAGGAGTTGAAGTAGTTTTCCTTTTCAATCGAAAATATGCAAGGCTTCCTAAAAGAGAACAAAACCAAGAAGCTTGAAGAATCTCAGTCATTTGAATCTTTTGAGAACAGTTTTAGGGGAGAGGAAAAAAAATAAAAAAGCAAAGGCCCCTGCATTGGAAATCCTAGTATGTGCAAACATTTTGCAAGTTTAGGTAATTTCTGCTTACAGCTACTGTAATTAGAAGGCTGGTATTCTAACTATGCAGTCAGTTCTTTGTCTTAGCTAAATGGCTGTCTTGCTCTATCCTGTTGAAAACAGCACATTTTACAATTCATTTCATTCATTTTTAGACATTTTAGACATGAAGATGTAACACAGGCCTTTGGCTTTCTGAGTTTGCCCTAAGTAATTTTCCTCTACACTGCCAGTTTTAGTTCTTCTTTCTTTACTGATTTAATTAAAATCTTCCAGCCCTCTGTATCCTTTCTGGCATTCTCTTTTGTCTTGAATTTATACGTGTCAAACATCAAGAGAATATCAAATACTCTTGTCACAACACAGCTTGCTTTCATTCCTTTGGTGCAATACACGATCTCAACAGCAATTAAAAAGCAGAAAATGGAAAGCCTGACTTGCAGTATTTTTAAGCTATATGATTTTTTTTCTACTCCTGAAAGACAGCATGGGTCTAAAATGTCATCTCTCACTGTTTGGGGAAGAGGAGGATGTTGTAGTCAGCTGCTTCATACATAGGAAAAGTACATATATGCACGTGTGTTCCAGAAATAGTGGTTCTCTCTATAGCGAACGGGTGGTGGTGTGAAAATAATACACTTCTTTTCTTTAGAAATGAGTTGCACAATTGAGAAAGCCTTAGCAGATGCTAAAGCGCTGGTGGAACGGCTGCGGGAACATGACAACGCCGCAGAAGCTCTTATTGAACAGACTACAGCTCTTAATAAACGGGTTGAAGCAATGAAGCAGGTTTGTTTTTCAACTTTGTTTACTCCATCAGGAGTAGAACTTGGAAACACATCATTTGAAGTCATTTCTGTGGTCTGCTTTGCAATGTAGAATCAGTAGTTATTTGGTTAATCCTTTAATGCCATACGAAGTATTCTTATTGTGGGTGTGACGGTCATCTAAAATTAGGTTGTTTATAATTTTGTTTGATCCTGTGAGGAACTTTTGCCTGCTGTTCTAGCTTAAACATTGAAAGTTGGTGTTTATGTTAAGAGCACAGGTAAAAATGGGGTTAGTGTCCTGCAGTGGTGCCTTGTGTTTTGTTCTTCTGTAAAGTGCTACTTGTTTGATGATTCAAATGCGCAGATTTCATCAGACGGAGGCCCTGTCCTAGTGTCTTCTGTGTAGAATACTTTATCTTTTCACTGTCTCCTTTTCTTTCCAGGTAGCTTTTTAGGCTTATTCGCTATTATTTCCCTTCTGATGTTAAGCTGTCCAAGGCATACATTAGGTTGAGTGTGACTTTCACTAGAGAACTTCTGCAAAACATAAAGGTGTCAACTGTCTTTCCACTTGGAAGTTCATCCTGTCATTTCTGTTTTAATACATGTTAATGAGCCTGTAAAGTAACAAAATCCTGCATATTGAGGTTGGTACTAGATGATCTTTGAAGTCCTTTCCAACCCAAACAATTGTAATGCTCTATGATACTGTATGCTTCAACCCTGTGAAACTGCTCACGCAGAGGCTTCGTAACCTTATATCAAGAGCATCACGTTTACCGACTTGTTGAGAGTCAGGACTCATGCGTTTAGGTCCACATGATTTGTACTCATACACATGCTTTAAGCTATCAGGAAGCCACAGAGGTGTCAGTACCTCATGGCTATTCTTTAGCACGTGTTTGTCAGCTGTAATGATCTGATGGGGAATTTGACCTGCACCAGCTGAAGGTTAAACCGCGCCCACTACAGAGACCTGAGGTATCAAACTTGGTTTAATATGAGCGTCTCTGAAGGGCAGTAAGTTGACAACACCTCCAGATGTGTTTTTGTTTATGTAAATGAATTAAAATGAAACATTTGTCTTGCTGGCTATAGACTTTGGCTGACATTAGGACTGGTTCTTTGTGACTTGCTAAGTAACATTTTCCATTGGTTACTGAAATATGGTGGGTTTGGGTGTGTTTTTTTTTTTTGTTTGTTTGTTTGTTTGTTTTTGTTTTTTATAATAGTACCAAGAGGAAGTCCAGGAGCTCAATGAAGTAGCAAGACATCGTCCTCGGTCTACGTTAGTGATGGGTATCCAACAAGAGAACAGACAGATCAGGGAATTACAACAGGAGAATAAAGGTAAGATTAACATTCTGTCCTATTCAGGTTCTAGCCTGCACCACTCCAACCAGTGATACTTTCCTCACTGACCAAGTCTCAAAGAATATTTTATACAAGTTTTCTTCTAAGCAGAACCTGTCAGTTTAACTGATCACAATGTAATCTAATGCAAAGCCTAAATGTCTCAGCACCAGAACCGTAACTAACAAGAAGAGCTGTATAGAACATCTGATTCAGTCCATCCTTCGTGTTTGCTGTAAGTGAGGAGATCTGAATATTGCTTCTACAATGTAACTGTCTATATGAAGATATGTTTTCCCGTTACTTAAAAATAACAAATGTGGAAACAGTCAGGAAAAGTTGAGTTATAAGCATAGTAGTATAATTTCTTCTGAAATTCCATACACTAGGAATTAACAAATGGACAGCAGAGTCTCTGTTTCTGACTGAACGAGGAGATTTCTTGGGCAGACGCCACTGAAGTATTTGAGGACACAACCAAGATTTGATGGGGGAAGGAAGGGGCATGCTAACTTAGGGGTTTATTTCAGCTTTCTCAGGCAGCAGTATTTTTGCATTGTGTTTCATTTCTTCTCTGATAAAGTTTAACTGAACATCAAATTTTGTTGGTAGAACTACGCACGTCTCTTGAAGAACATCAGTCTGCTTTGGAACTCATAATGAGCAAGTACAGAGAACAGATGTTTAGGTTGCTTATGGCAAGCAAAAAGGATGATCCAAGTATAATAATGAAATTAAAAGAGCAACATTCCAAGGTAATTACTTTGGGTTATTGGTTTTAAGGGCTTTTTTTTGGTTGTTTTTTTTCTCCACTAACATGTAAGTTAGTTTGTAATGGATCAACACAAAACTTGCATCATCTCAGTTCTTATATTATTGTACTAACTAGTCCTAATGAAACACAAACAGGAAAGTTGATCCATCAGTAGGTCAACCTTACCAGCTGCTGATATATTTAAGCTTTTATCAAGTAGCATTTCATTACCTTATCTACTTAATTTACTTCTGCTTTGCTTAGGTCTTTAAGGCAACTGCTCACCTATAGTTCCATGTCCCCATAGATCTCGGTCTAAATGCCTCAGATTGCTGTCTGAGTGGAAGGAGTAAGCCAAACGTTTAGCAAAACAGTATTAAGACATTTGATTGGGTATCAGTGTTATAAGTTAGCATTATCTCTTGTGTATTTGATACCTTTGGTACCTAAGTTAATCCTTTGGAACCAAGGCAAGAAAGTAAAATATCAGTCCTGAAATGGACTTCAAAATTTCATTTAGAAACACTTTTATGGATTCAAAGCTTGGGACAACAAAATAATAATAATGGAAAATAGTGTTATTTAAGCAGGAGATTTGGGATTCAGTATTTTTATTAAGTTGGACCTCACAAATATACTTGATAAAGAGGATTTATTACCCTTTCCTGACTCTTACTATTTCTGGAATTTTGTTATTTATCCCTCTGATCAATCTTCACCTCCAGTAAGACTGAACAATCTTGAAGCAGTCTTTAAATACTTCTTACCACATTAACAACGAATTCCATAATGCCTAAGGAGTCAATCTCAATGTTACCAGTAATCACTGCTTTCTTAAGTGGCAGCTGTCAACTTCAGTGGCTATTTACAAAATACTATTTAACTCATTACTTTCTGCAGATCAACAAGTACCTGCCTTTAACAGAAAAGCAGCTTCTTTTAGCATTCTTGAGTGCATGAGGATTGCTAGTAATGAGCCTAAGCATGCTGTTTGATCTCCTGTTAGTGACCTTGTAACAGGCTCTAGATCATATTGATCAAGATGCCACATAAGCTAGCCAAATGAGGACAGCTGTGTATCTAAAAGCCACTGATTCCTTCCCAGTCCTTCTCCACGATACGTCCTTGCCAGCTCATTCTTTTACCGCTGATCACAGCTTCCTTTCAAGCCAAATGTATTCTTTTAAAAATCTCTTGAAAAACAACCTTCAGTGAAGGAAAAATGCTCCATGTGCTCATTTTCACTGGAAACCGAGAAGAATAGAAAGATTTACAGCAAGTTCTTTCCCTCCTCCCCACCCCCTTCCCTGACTTCCATGCTGCAAATGAACACTTAATGAGTAAACAGCTAAACCACAGCTTTGGCAATTGAAACAGCAGAAAAGGATGGGAAGGGCCAATGTTCATTTTTAATGAAGTGTGTTGTTGCTCAGACTGTGATTCCAGGCAAAGGAATTCTTGTATGATAGCTTAATTGTTTCTGTGAGTTCAAAGGCACGAGGATCATCTGCTAGGTGTGTGGACTTCCAGTCAAGTTCATAAGTTAAATGCCATTTTTAAGTTTAATCTGTACTGTTCTTCAGTGTAGATAACAGCTTTCAGTCCTACTGTTCTTTTTCTAGTATTATTTAATAAATGTTGTGAATTTTGTCCAAAGGTCAGGCTAGACAAGAATAAGCTGGTCTGTTAGTAGATTTGGAATAAGAAACAGGTTCAAAGACTGGAAAAATTAAAAGCTTCTGTAAATACATTAAAGTATTTGGCTTAACTGAACAGCAGTGAATGCCAAAAGCATGGGCTCTTTATCTACATTTTCAGGAGAAATAAGTAGAGGTTCTATAAGCACTTCCTGCTGGTATGCTGGCCAGAGAGAAAGTAAAATATCATCCAAGCCAACAAAGGTCCAAGTAAGATATCACTTCTTTGCAAACAGGGAAAATTATTTAAAATCTAACACATGCCTGTGTTAGTGACTCCTATCACCCCTCTCCTGGCAGTGGAACAAGATGAGCAAAGAAAACTACTGCATTTTTTTTTTTTTTCCTTCCTTCATGAATTTTTCAGTGAGAAGCAGTAATTATTTATAATAGGAAAGTACCTTATCAGAGTTAATTAGCAGACACAGAGAGGTCAGGCAGGGCACAAGGGTGTTTCTTAGGGTTCAGCAAGGACAAGGCTCTGGAGTCCAGATCCCAGATAAGCTGAAATTGGAAATGATTTGAGCAGAAGGACCAGAAAAAGGGCTGAGTTTCCCAATTTATGGCATAGTCAGGACGACAGCTTTGCCTGCTCTTTCTAAGAGAGAAATGCCCACCCATGAGCTAGTACTGCCTGTACTTGTGCTTAGTAGACTTGGGACCAGCTTTCAAACAGGTTGCATATGCTGCTGTGCTCAGATGAAGTTGGCCTTTCTGCACATCCGGAAAGACATACATCAGCTCCTGCAGTACAGGAAGTTCTTGCCAGAGCAAGTAAGTGGCTGTCTAACAGCCATCTGGGTGATGTGGAAGCTGTCAAAGGAATAGTCATTTGGCACGTTTTCTTCTGTAAAATTCCTGAAAGGGAACTGTATGGCAAATCAGATTGATTTAAATGAACAGAACTGCAGTGCTTGCTCGTGCTGTAGAGTTAGTGCTTCTTTGTTTAGATCTGTGTTCACATTTTTATTACGTGACACAGCAGTTAAAATGCACATTTAATGCTTTGCTTATTTTTAGTAACGAATAAAGCTTATCTTTTTATCTGTATGGCTTAGGAACTGCAAGTGCACGTGGACCAAATTACAGAAATGGCAGCAGTAATGAGGAAAGCCATTGAAATTGATGACAGGCATGGCTGTAAAGAGCAGGAACGTATCATTCAGCTGGAAGTAAGTATGAAATCAAAGCAGCGATGGCGCAAAGAAGGATTTGCCTTCCTTCACCCTCCCAGTGTGAAATGCTCAGAATTGACTGTCAGACAAGAAATTGTGTTTACATACAGATCAGGGTGTAGTTGTCGAAATAGGGAAACTTGTCTACCACTTATTTTGGGAGCTGCGGAGCAGGTTACCATTACCCAAATATGTTCACGGAAGCTTTAAAATGTGCTGCATGGCTCTGACCCTACAGTTCTATCTTTCTTGTACAGTTTTTCAGTACATTGGGACTTAGGAATAGCCAGCTTCTCATGCATCCACTGGCAGTATCAAGGCCAGCAAAAAGATAGCTGCATGCTATCTATCTTAATTAGCATTAGATAATTAGGTTACTTAGGAGAATTAGTTTGATGTTGTATCATCAACACCTGATGGATCTGAGGGGGCCATACCTGACTTTAGATTGGCCTTTGCTGCACTGCCATCCTTCCAGAACTCGGGAGCAAATCACGTTCTGTGTTCTTGTAGTAACTTCACTGAAATTGCCACAAATCCCCAAGATGTTGATTCAGACTTTTGCTTTGGTCACCTGCTTGATTTTCCAGATTTCCTCAATATTAAATCATTTCTTTTGTTAAAGGTTTTTCCAGTGTGCCACCAATTTGGTTGCTTTCTTGTAAGACTTTGTGGAACCAAGTCACACGTTATTAATGAGTGGGGAACTAGGTGGAATATTTAATTATTTCAAAGTATTTTTTAAACTCAGTAAACTCTTCAGTAAAGAGATCTTTTCCATTTGTAGTTCTGTGGTAATCTGGCATGTAAAACAGATGCTGCTTTGCACACTTACCTTCTGGTATAGTTTGTTTTGTCTAAAATGCTTTTGGTTCTATTGTTCCCATTGCTTTAGCATTACTGAAACTCATCCCTTAGTAAGAGAGTAAACGTTATCACAATTACTGAGTTACTGTCTCTCTCTCGAGTTATGGGATCATTCACTCATACTGCTATTTTGTTGCTCATCTTTTGCAAGCATGTTTGTAGCAAAGGGAAGGAGAGATCCTTTATGTAGTTATTTCAACTTTCTGGAGTTCTATTAAATGCCTTTTTTATCCCTCCGTTATAGCAAGAAAACAAAGGCTTGAGAGAAATTCTTCAGATAACCAGAGAATCATTCCTGAACCTTAAGAAAGAAGATGCATCAGAGAGTACATCCCTTTCAGGATTAGTAACAAGCAGTGATTTGAGCCTGAGGAAGAGCTAAAGACTGTGGAAGCCAACAAGCTTTAATTGCACACTTTACAAACGGAATATCAGGGGTCACTTGTCAAGCACTTGTTACTGAATAGGGCACCAGCAGGCTTATGCATCTCAAACTTCGGTTTAGTGGCTTTTATACCGTGTAAAAGAAACTCCAACCGGTATTCTATAAATACTATAGTGACAGATTAATTGCCATAGATCTAACTTCAGTAGGAAATGGATTAATGCACTTAAGGAATTGGGAATTATTTTTATATGAAGTCATTTTACAAATAAAACACATAATTTCACTTAATTTATATAATTTATTGCTCGGACAAAACTTCAATGCAGCTATTATACAATAAATGCGAGATTTAAAGGCTGATCTCTGGCTAAAAGACAGTGGCTGACTATGCTTTGTGCACGATCCATCCTTCGTTTTTCCTTTTAGTAAGTTTTTTGAAATTCAGCATTTAGCAATGAGCCTCTTTTAATGCAGAGAGCTGGCATAAAGCTGAAGGATTTCTGCTAGCTGCAGGCTGTCCTGTTACAATGTAAGGCCAGTTGCTTCAACATAGGTGATAATTTTGCAGTTGTATTTACCTTATGAGAGAAAACCAAGCTCAGTTCTCTGTAGGTGGCAAGCTGCTGGAGTCTCACGTATTTCTTTGGGGATTGGCTGCCCAAAGTGGGAAACAGCAATTTGAAAGCACCTCAATCTATAGGCGGAGAAAGATAACTGGGAGAAGGAGTGGTGAAGTTCTATGGCAAAGTTGGCAGCCTGCACACCTGCAAATAGTATTCTCCCTCTTTAAGTACTACATAGTCAAGGAGCTCAGCGGGAGCTTTCAATATGTTATGCTGACAGAAAGATGCTTGCTTTTTTCCCTGAAAAAGCTGCAGAGGTGAAAAGGAATTAGCGCTTCTAAAACAAGAAGTAGCTTGCATTGTATGCCTATACACCAGAAGTGCTTCATAAGATGTATTTGCCATAAAAGAGGTGCTGAAATAATTCACATCTGGCTTTTGTCAGACTGCTTCTGCTACTTGTTCAAAGTGCTAAGGCTGTTGCTAAGACTGATGTGTATTACCACATTTTGTTCAGCATGTTACTGTATTCTTGGAATGTGTACTTGAAGTACAGCAAAAACAGAAGACTGCAGATCTACAAATGGTATACACGCTTTGGTATTGGGGCTGTTTAATAACTTACCTTGCAAAATGAGTTGAAGACTACAATCAGTTATCATTTAAACAAATTTCATTTTCAGTTACAACAATGCGAATGGAATTGAGCGCTAAGCACTGTCAAATGTGGCAGTTTTAAAAACAATGTTGATTCAGTAAAACCTCCGTAGATGCAAAGGTACATGCAACAAAAGGTCTAATATGGAACTTTAGATTCCCAGTGGATGGACGGACTTACAGGGAGCTTAATATTTTTGCTTTGATACTGTCACATGCTTTATGAGAAGCAAGTGGAGTGGTGGGAAAAGCGTGTAGCAGAAAATAAACACTGAGTTCTTATTAATTAATACATCTGCCAAGAAACGCAGCTGGAACGAGAGCTCAGAAAGGACAGGAATGAAGCTCTCCAACATCCTACATTTTTTGTAGTTGGGGTAACAGCTGCTTCTTCTACCAGAGCATCATAGCTTTTTTTGGTAGGTTTAAGAATATATTGAGGACATTGATGTGCATGAAGGTTTTAACCCTTTCCAAACTTGAAGGTTTTTTTTCTCAGAATACTTTATCTCAAGCTGAAATTACACTTGTCTGCTGTTACCTATAAAACTTCACCCATGCTTATGTAACTTAGTATTTTGCATTTCTGCTGTAGCTTGCAAGCTGGTGACTTATCAGAAGCAACATCTATTTTAATGCAGTGTGTTTTGGAAGAAATTCTGGTTTCAGTTTTTTCTACAAGTATCTTTTCAGCTCTTGACTGATATCAGAGACATTCACCTCCATTTGACACTGACTGCAGTCCCACGGCTGACCTTCTGTTTTGTCTCAAATACAGCCTGCAGGGTGTATAGCAGAGAAGGGTTGTTAGACTGTGGCAGTTCTTTAAGGTTGCTCTATTATGAAATAATGCTTGATTAGTGTTTATTTTTGTAAATTAAGAAATGTTACTTAATTTATCTACTCCTAGTCTTCACGTTTGATACGTCTCCCCTTCCATTCCCCTGCCCTGATCGCTTTAGGATTTTAAAGAGCCTTCACGTTGTGTGGAGTGACTATTTTTCATTGCATACCTGTTATTTTTGTAATGCGGATAGCTTGAAAAGAATTTATGGCTAGAATTGTGTACTGTACAGTAAACTTATTTTATCAATAAAGTTGACTGAAAATATGGATGTCTGTGTGATTAAAGCAAGGTACTGAGCTCCAAATGAGCTGTGTTTATAGCATCTGAGGAAAAAAAAAACAAACACCATTTTGCTTTCCAGTGGGCTTCTTTTTGTACATTAGAGCAGAAAGGCAGACCCATGTATACTGCTTTAAAATATATATATATATCTTTGTGAAATGTTAATTTTCTGTTGGAAAACTTAACACTCACTTCCATTACAAGGCCAAGCCCAAAACTTTGCAGATGGGTCAGGGCAATCCCAGGTACAGAGTGAAAGAACTCCTTGAGAGCAGCCCTGTGGAGGACTTGAGGGTCCTGGTGAATGAAAAGCTTGATGTGAGCTAGCAGTGTGCTCTTGCAGCCCAGAAGGCCAGCTGTTACCAGGACTGCATTAAGATGGGGGTGGCCTTTCTCTACTGTGTCCTCACATGCCCCACCTGGAGTACTGCATCCAGGTCTGGGGCCTGAAGCACAAGGAGCAGAGCTGTTGAAGTGGATCCAGAGGAGGCCACTAAGATGCCCAGAAGGCTGGAGCACCTCTCCTATGAAGAGAGGTTGGGGGAGTTGGGTTTGTTCAGCTTGTAGAAGAGACAACTCTGAGGCGATGCCACTGCAGCCTTCACATGCTTACTTAATCAGAGCTTATAAGCAAGAGGGAGGCCAACGTTTTACACAGGCTCATAGCAATAGGACAAGGGAGAATGCTTTTAAACTAAAAGAGGGGAGATTTAGGTTAGAAATAAGAAGATAATTCTTTACTCAGAGGGCAGTGAGGCCCAGGCACGGCTGCCTAGAGAAGCTGTGGATGCCCCACCTCCAGAGTCGGTCAAGGCCAAGTTAGATGTGGGGCTCTGGGCAGTCTGAGCTGGTGGGTAGTAGCCCTGCCCACAGCACAGGGTTGGGGCTGGGTGGGCTTTAAGGTCCCATGCAACCCAAACAGGCCTGTGGTTCTATGACCCATGTACTTCCATGTACTTTAAAAACAAAAAACAAACAAACAAAAAAAGAGAAGCAGAGCAAATAATAAGAAGTACTCCCATAGGGTTGTGGTCTTTGTATCAAAACACTTTGCTACAGTTAAGAATGTGACCATTACATTTTTTTTCAACGAGATTAAATAAGTCACTTTGACTTTGCTCAGTCTCTGGGTTTGTTTCTCTGATGTGTAAGTGATAAATGGAATAGATTACATTCACAAGTTAGAAGTGTAATGTTTTCTCCACTTCCTTGTGGTTTCTCAGAAGAGAAACTTGCTTTCAATATCAAATTGAAGGCAGGTAAGAGATATCAAGCTAAGTCATAAATTTAGCATTGGAGCTATCTGACCAAGGCAAAAACTGAAGGGCAGCTAGAAGGTGGGCCGTGTTATACAACCAACAAATCCTTAGCTTTGGCTTTTTAACAAATTCATAGAATTAGAAGATCACAGAACCACAGAGCTGAAGGCACCCTTTTCATGCAGAATTGTTCACTGAAATCACTTTGTTCAAAGTAAGATTTAAATTAACTTCGGAAGTTTCTGATTTATTTAGTAAGTGTATTCCTCTTTAAAAGCATTTTCCCTGGCTTAAGTAAAGGAAGAATTTCTAGGTTTGAAATGGGTTCATCGGTAGGTGTCCAAAGGGTGCCAAGTGCCTGAACACTTGCAGTATCAGAGCCTGGCAGCAGGCAGTACGGCCATACCTCTGTAAAAGAAACCACCATTAGTTACCATAGCCAAGGAAAACTCAACTGACATCTAGAAAAAGAAAACAACAACTGTAACTGCCTTAGAGTGACAAAGAGAAACGTATCATAGTTCCAGTCTTGAGAAATACACATTAACAACATTTCTCAGAGTTAAGCTGGAGAACATGACCGATAAGGGAAATGAGCAGAATCACAACCACAGTACATTCACATCGCCTTAGGGATTCATTCTACCATTCTTTTTAGAGAGGCAAAACAAGCATCTTCCCACCTCTGAGACCTGAGCCCTGGAAATGTTTGAGGGCTCCTGTACCAGAGAAACACCACTAGGTGTATTTTTGAAGATTCAGTTGCAAGTTCGAACTTCCAACACCAATAAATGCAGGATGATTGGTGCCCTCCATTCTCTGAGCATATGCTCAGGAATACAGCAGACAATTTTAAAATTAATTACGTACAGCTCCTCAAATGACCGTGTAGGCACTCGGCAGCTGCTTCCTACGATGTGGGCTATCTGGGTTTCAGCACTTCCTAGACATGACTTGCTTTCCCCAGGGCTTTTAGGATAAATTAATCCAGCTTTTTATGAGCACATTAGATGATTGGCATTACCAGACGAGAGCATGGGCAACCTGGAACAATTGGACAAAGCAGGTTTTGTTTTTGCAGGTTTTGCAGGTTTTGCACTTCGGCTACAACAACCCCAGGTGACGCTACAGGCTTGGGGCAGTGTGGCTGGAGGACTGCGTAGAGGAAACAGACCTGGGGGTATTGATTGATGCTCGGCTGAACATGAGCCAACAGTGTGCCCAGGTGGCCAAGAGGGCCAATGGCATCCTGGCTTGCATCAGAAACAGCGTTGCAAGCAGGAGCAGAGAGGTGATTGTTCCCCTATATTCAGCACTAGTGAGGCCGCACCTCGAGTACTGTGTCCAGTTTTGGGCCCCTCACTGCAAGAAAGATATTGAGGCCCTGGAACGTGTTCAAAGGAGGGCAACAAAGCTGGTGAGGGGTCTGGAACACAGGCCATATGAGGAGAGGCTGAAGGAGCTGGGGACGTTCAGCCTGGAGAAGAGGAGGCTCAGGGGGGACCTCATTGCTCTCTATAACTTCCTGAAGGGAGGTTGTAGTGAGCTGGGGGTCGGCCTCTTTTCTCGTGTCATTAGTGATAGGACCAGAGGGAATGGCTTCAAGCTACGGCAGGGGAGATTCAGGCTGGACATGAGGAAGTATTACTTTTCAGAAAGGGTGGTCAGGCACTGGAATGGACTGCCCAGGGAGGTGGTGGAGTCACCGAGCCTGGGGGTGTTCAAGGAAAGGCTGGATGTTGTGTTGAGGGACATGGTTTAGTGGGAGCTATAGGGAATAGGTGAACGGTTGGACTGGATGATCTCTTAGGTCTTTTCCAACCTTGGTGATTCTATGATTCTATGACTGTTATTATTTTTCTTTTGACGAGTCAGACGTGAGAACCCAGCACTGCAGCAGGTAGGTAAGTTTTACACAGCTTCATCTCACCCAGAATGAGCCAAGTTAGTGCTGTTCTGGAGTTGTCTTCTCCCAGCATGTAGCAGAGTGCAATCTCTTATACACCCAAGCAGGAGTCTGCTATCTATGTTCCACAGCACTGATAAACAAGCAGTTCATGAAATACTGCTTTTGTCCTACCCAAACCCATGCTACCTGACAACAGTGGGGATGGCAAAGCTTCCCAACTAAGCTCTGCTGGGAGTGTGAGCAGTTTCAAGACTGCCACCTACCTGTCAATCACATCTAGCTCGTAGCTTCTAACTGAGAATAATAACAAGCCTCTTGCCCACAGAGGTCAAAACATTAACCAAGGCTGATATTTCTCAGAAATCTCTGTCGTAGGGTTTACACCACAACTAACAGCTACATCCTTAGAAGAGTTTCAGGTGCTTTATAATCTGCTATGTCTAATATATTTCTGACACCTGTTTGAAAGGATGTAACAACAGTAACCAGCACATTTTCTTCTTACTAAGCAATAGCAGCACACACCACTAGATTGGAAGATACATGTTCACCATTCTTCCCAGTGAGGGAAGCTGCTTACATAGGATACAACTGCAGGGATGGTGATGCAACCTATATTGTTCTCTCTCCTTTAGCTTTAAGACAGGTCTGCATGTGCTTCAGTCCTAGAAAAGCTGTAGGAGCAACAAGGACAAACACCATGATGTAATCATTGCAGCACTGTTACTGTGAAGTGAGAACTGTTGAAGTGCATCAGAGCAGTAACAGCAGGTGGGTTCTCTAAGGTAGAGAGAGGCAGTTCATTATAATCCAGGAGGCTCCAGCTTACAATCAATACACTGGTTTTATAGAGGTATCAACACCAAGAGCTTCCCAAGAAGCATTAAATAGCATCAGTTTAAGCAAGCACAACTGCAAGGTAAGTGCTGAGCTGGGCTAACTGCATAAGTGCTTCCAGTGAGAGATGCTGCAGTGAGTAGTTTTCTGTACTTGCATGGTACAGAAATGCATAGCAAGCTGGAACTCAATCTCTTTTGCAGCTGCCACAAATGGTATGCAAGAGCCTTAAAAAATGCCTGCCTCTCCCCCCCCAATACTCCAGTGAATCAGTTAGTATATTCTTACAACGGTCACTATTAAGCACTATGGCTTATGGAACATGAAAATAAGCCACACACAGTCTTTAATTGGAAAAAACACACCATCTCCAGTTGAGCATCTCAGAAGAGTTCCAAGCCAAGTTCTGCTCCAGCCTTCCTACAGGATCTAGCAGACTTGTTTTCAGTCAAGAGCTTAACACACTGTCTTTTGTCCTTTAGAACTTTGTCCACCTCTTCAGTCCTGCATTCACAGGAAATGTGGCTGGTCTCAGTCTGGACCTCAGGGTGTCACTGTGACTGCAGTCAGTCCTTATGACAGGTCAGCTGGGCTTCTCCTACCACATCCCTTGAGGGCCTAACATTCCAGAACAACCAACCGTACAACTTGCTTCAGCATTTATGACTGTAAAAGTGACACTGAATTCAGCATGACGACATCCCTTCAGTTACAATATTATTTCAAAAGACGTCTTTATTATAAAAAGATATAGAAAATTAGAGTTCAACTTGTTTCTTCAGAATGCTAGTCACAACAGTTTAAAAAAAAAACAAAAAAACAAAAAAAACAAGGTAAACATGTTTAAGAGCATTTGTATACCAAATAAGTGTTTGCTACTTAGTCAAATATACAAAGAAAAGCTCAGTATCAGTGCAGTAAGGGCAGTCAGTGAACATCAGTCCATCAGGGACCAAGGAAGAGCTCCTCATTTACCCCCATCTGCCACACAGAACAGCAGAGCGAAGCAAGATCTTAACTGTAGGATTTCAGCCTTGCTCAGATGTTTGAGGAAAATGTACCAGCTCAAAGCACTCGTGGGATTTGTCTCTAAACATCACATCACCTCAGAGGCTGTACCACACTACAATTTTCACTCCTTAAAAGCCGAGTAGTAGCTGTAAAATTGAGTTACTTTGAAGTCGTTGATTCCTTTCTCCTGCTAGGATGTTTCAGCTTTCAACTAAGTTCTCACAGTAGTATTGCCACCTTCCTTAGAGAGCTGCCTGACACACTTACTGCCAAGAACTTAAAGTAGTGGCTGAGAACTGAAGTTTTACCAGCAGATTATTCACTAGCAGTGGCTCCATTCAAGAAGCAGAACAGCCATTCACCTCCAGACAGGAAGGACTATGTACTCCACTGCCCACACTAAAGGTATAAAGATAGCAAGGAGAAATTAAAGTTTAAAAAAAAAAAAAAGTCATAAAGAGCCACCAAAACCTGTATCAAGAATCAATGTAATGCATTACTTTCACTGCTATTTAATATAAGACAGACCACAATGTAAACACTGAGGATACAGACCAGGACTGGGCAGGGGGTGG
Source organism: Tetrao urogallus (assembly GCF_951394365.1). Taxonomy (NCBI): domain Eukaryota; kingdom Metazoa; phylum Chordata; class Aves; order Galliformes; family Phasianidae; genus Tetrao; species Tetrao urogallus. Next base: position 126,483,353 of record NC_136813.1, on the reverse strand, counting down.
GCAGTAGAACCCAAGGACAGCCTGAGGTCAATGCATTAATTTGAGCCAAACCCACAATGCTCCAGTCTGCATTTTAATAATTGCTGCTTGTTTTATTTAAGGAAAAGAATAAAGCCACCAAAAAAAGATGCAATTTCCCACTGAACATAAGAGTGGTCCTTTATCTGTTTTACACTGCATTCTGCTTTGGGCAAATGCAATCAAAGTTGTTAAGGAACATATTGAGTCAGCAAGGATCTTGGTCAGTATTTTGCCCACAGTATGCTGTGGCCATTAGAGAGAAAAATTAAAAGACCTATTGATTGATTAAAGAAGAAAAAAAACCAACCACAACAGTTAGCGTTCCAACTAATTCCAGGAAAGACTTGACATTGGCTATAAAGTGCTTATTCCAGTTACTGTCTTTGGCAGTACCTCTTCAAAAAAGATGATGCCAGAGACAAAGCAAGTCCCAGGCCATTCAGAAAGCAAACAAGGAGGCAAGCCACTTGTGTTCTCTTAGCAGCCATCTCTGTACAAATACCAGATGACCAGCCTGCTACAGAACCAAGCAAAAGAGGGAGAAAGTCTTGTCTCAGATCAGCTCAACTTCCTGAGCCCCAGTGTGCTCACAACAGTTAATTCAGTGCAGTTTAAATTCAAGTCACTTAATTTAGGCTTGCAAGGTTCACTAATGCTTCTCAGATGCAACTGTGTCTGCAGCCACACATTTTGTATCTATTAGAAGATGATACTACAGTTCCTCTTAAAAGAACTCCTTCTGTGTATGACCCTTGTCTTTCTTTCCTTGCAAGATAGCAGACTGCTCACCTCTGAGAGCAAGTCAGGCAATATTTTGGCAGCAATTTTCACACCATGAGGGAAGATCCAGTGTTGTACAGGTTGCTTTCTAAGGACTGTTTCATACTTCACATACCTGAACATCAAACTAGCTCACTACAAGACAAATACCTGTACTTGATCCTTAATATGAGATCTCTGCAGCCAGACATATGCTTGTTACAGCAGTCTGAGCGGGCCATTGAGGAATGTCACAAAACAGCATGTAGTGGACAGGACAGATAATTTTTCCTTCAAGTTGAAAAAAAAACAGCCTCCTCTTATTACACAAGACAAGTTGACAGTGGTAGAAGCCTGCACCACTGGCTGGTTTGCTGGTGATAACTTATCTTGCCATTCTTAGATTCTTCCTCTCTGTTCCCACCGGTTGTTGAGCTGGTTACAGAAGCAGTGGAGTTCTTTCCCCAGCTGGCTGCTCTTTCTGAAAAAGCTCTTTAATCTGTAGCAGCTTGCTGTGGATCCTCTCTCTCAGGGGAGGAATATGATGGCTGGGGTCTAAGACATTTGTGCTTCTGCGCTCCCTTTCCCGCTTCCAGGTGAGGTAAGGGTGTGGTGGGAAGGGCACTTCACTTCTCTCTCGGCGAAGCTGCACAGTGACTCCACTGAGGGCTAGCATTATCCACACTGCCAGGACAATAAAGTCTAAAAGAAAAAGAAAAAAGAAAAAACACTGATTCCCACAAAACTTGAAAGGAAGTGTGAAGTCTATGCACATGTTCAAGACTAGGATGGAAGGGGCTTTGGGCAACCTGGTCTACTAACAGCAGAGAGATCACAACTAGATGACTTTTAAGGTCCTTTCCAACCCACACCATTTTATGACTCACAAGCACAAACACTGGCAAGTCTGGAAACAGGAAGGAATGACGTATTGCCTCTGCATCCTTATGGACAGAAAGAATAATCAAGCAAAGGCTTGATTAGAAAAGAACAAGCACATTCAGTCACTGTCCCTTTGACTGCCACTCTGCAAACATAGCAGTCCAAGCCTGAAAAGCACCTCAGGTAAGTGCCTTGTTATGCAACATCTGCTGGAAGGTTCATATGTGAGACAGCTCAGTGTTAATTTTGGAGGACTGGAATTCACCATTTGGGTGTTAAAATCTCACACCATACTTATGTTATCTTTCAAGCCCCTCAACATTTACTGTTTACAAAGGCAACGGTGCAGTTTTCAAGTAAATATTTCCAACTCTTTCTTTTAAAGGAAGTGAAAAAACAGCACTCACCATTTGTTTGAAAAGGCACATTGGTGTAAGCTCTGCTGAAGTAATCATTGAGGAGCCTTCTGAGCAAGTCTAAGGCAATGTAAGCAAGACTTGTGTAGACATAACATGCGATAGCCAGCACCACTGAGTAAGAGCCTACTATTCCACAGGCCAGTATGTTCAGCTGAAAGGGGGAAGAAAAACAGAACTTGAAGAAACTGACCAACACTGTACACTCCCCCACCTTTTCAATGCAAAATTTTATCAGTTCTACCAAAAGAATTTGGCACCCTACACCCTGTTATCCAGGCATCCTATTCAGACAGCATAGGTAGGCCAATAAAAGTGTTGCTGGTCGTTGTGTGCAAAGCTGCAAAAAGATCATTGCTTTGCTTATGAACCATTTAGTACAAGTAGCAGCGAACAGGAACTCCTTAGAGCTGATCCTGTGCTGAAGCTGTGTTCGATCTTCTACACATCCCACGGAGCTGCATTTTGGATAATGGTCTGAAACCCTTTTTCCCCTCCTCTCAGGGAGGAAGAACACATTACTTACAATTCTTGGACAGCCAACAAAAAGCACTGGAATCATCAAGGCTACAGAAGAAAAGGTCACCCAGAACACAACATCATCACGGAACACCCTGTAGTCTCCTGCAAAGACACCATAATTCCACAAGTAACTTTCTAGCATTAGTAAGACAATCACTTTTTCTCCCCCTAAGTGCTTGTACTGGTAAGCTTTTCTCTGAAGATTCTGTACATTCAGAAACTTTAGAAATATCTGGAGTATAACATGGAAAAGGTTAACTTTTGAGCTCAAATGCCAATTTAAGTGCACTGTTAGTCAGAACAGAAGGATTGTTCCTGTTTAGCACAGGTCCTAAACTGGGAAACAGATCTTGGTCTTCACTGAAAAACTTGCTTGATGTATACATTACTCATCTGATAAAAGTGAAAAGCAGAGTAGTTCTATCTACTAAGAAACCATTTTATTGCCTATACACTTTTACAGTTTATAAACCCCTGTATCAACATAGGTTTTATTATAGGACCTGGTACAAGTGCAGCCACTGCAATGCATGGCAAGAAGCTCTTCCGGCTTTAGAAAGAATAATTAAGTTACTTGATTAAACGGTACTTTGCTTCCCCTGCTTTCAAAGGCATGTCAGCTAAACAGGGGACTAGCTGACTCTAACTCACTCACTGTTTTAGTCTTGTAAAGAGCAACCAGGGAATGCATGGATTATTACACAATCACTGAGTAAAACAGTCTTTGAAAGGAAAAACTGCCCCATCAGGAGATCTTAAGTAGGAAAGCCAGAAAGGAATGCATTTATGAGATTTAAAGGTACAGCAAAGAAAGTAGTGCTGCTGATGCCTCGATGTTCCTGAGGGATTTCAGCTCAGAAGCCTTTCTTGCTTTGCTCATTTTTCCTCTTAAGGAAATAGTTCTAAAAACACCTGTGATGTCAGTTCAGCTGCAAATACAACTTTGAGTCTTACAGTAAAGTGCTGCCACAGCATTGCACTGCAGTACGATAAAAGGTAATAACAACAGCTCCTCTTAATCCATGATGCCTTCATGCCTGAAGCCTCAGAGTCAGACCACAGATTTTCGACTGTAACTTGCTCTGAATCAGAGAACAAGACAGACAGCAAATGCCTGCCTGGAGCAGAGATGGTATTAGATTACCGAAATGCAAGCTGCTCGGGTAGGAAGAATAAGCAGTTTCTTTTTCCCACCAGTGCTGATTCCCCAAGTAGCTTTAATTGCAGCACACCTGAAAGAAAGCTTCAAGGACATTTCTAATGCTTCCAAAACCAGAAAGGAAAAAAAAAAAAAAAAAAAAAAAAAAAAAAATCACACTAAGATACACCAGATAGGGGCATTTGTTTTAGAGCCTTGGAGTCTTGAAATATAGAAGGGAAGCATCACTCAATAGTCACTTCACAGCAGAATATTTCAGTACATACCTAGCGGGGTAAAGAAGACCATTGATGAGAAGAGAAATCCCAGCACAAGTCCAATAATCAACATACAGAGTAGCACAGAGCCAAGTCTCCACCAGCTTGCAACCAGAAGAATCCCTCCAGTAATCCCAGCTACTGCTGTCAAAATAAGACGCACTGAAAAATAAAATAGGAAATTCTAAACTAAGAACTGTGGCAGCATTCTGAAAAATTCAGTTTTTGCAATAACATATTCAACAGTTTTGCCTGCATGCTTGACCATTACCTAATGAAAGCCTTCTGAAAAACTTTCTGAAAAAAGCCCATATTTGTGCTTCATGCATTTCACCAACTTCACTCAGTAATTGAGAGTATGCTACTGAAAGGGTGACACAGTAGCAACACCTTCATTACAATCCTATGTACAAGAGTTTGCAGTACCACTATTACAGCGTTATCTGAAAATTCTCTACTCAGCTTTGAGTTCTCAGAGAAATTATGTTACAACAGATACTGCATTTTCAGAAAAGCGCCTAGATGAGATAGGATGTAATAAAGACAAAGGAACCAATTCTTGCCAATCCAACAGACAGGTTGCAACTCCTTATTCCATTCTGCACTTAGAATCTGCACTGATCTGAAACTGAGGTCTACCCGTTACAGAAGAGACAGGAAGGAAGCAGATTGCAAATTCCAGACAGTTTCTAAATCTACACCTCCCTTGGATAGATATGCAAATTTGTCTATTAATTTCCACTTTATTGTTTAAGGTTGAAAACAGTAACTACTCTGCTGTATATTCAGCTGTTAGGGTAATCAGAGCTCAGGTCAAGTACTCACATACTACACTTCTTTGTTTTTAATCTTTCCCAAGGCTAGCCAGCTGCAAGCACAACTTAAGAGATACAGAGCAATAATGTTTTGGGAAGAGAACAGGATATCCTGACATGTACTCACCATCATAACCAAGGCCAGTTACCCTAGTGATGAATACAAAGAAAAAGAATCCTGTGATTACGAATCCCATGAAGAATAAGTCTAGAGAAAAGAGAAAAGGGATTAATATGATATATCATGTGATACTAAGTCTACTTCAGTACATCTTCAGGTCCCTCTGTTTTACAACTAGGAAGGGAGATCTCAGCTCATTAGCTGTTAAGCACAAGGAGGCAGCCAACACTTTGTTCTGGAAAGGGCAGTTCCAAAGTACTTCAAATAAGCTAACAATTGCATACTTATATTTATGCCCCCCAGCATGCACCCTGGTTCTGGGTTCTTGGAATACCAGAGACTTCTTGTTTTGAGCTCAGGAGATCTGACCCTGTTAAAGCAAAACTGTGGATCTAATTGACATGTAATTGCTAATAGGTGATTCTTAGCAAGTCACAGCAAGTTACACTTACGAAATTCTAATGAGAGTTATGAGAAGAAAAACCACTCCATACCTGTTTTCCAGAATCTGTGTCCAAAAAAGCAAGTGAAGAGACCAAGAACAGCAAGAGCAGTGAAGAATATTTTGGTAGAGAGTTTGCCTACAAGGAGAAAGAAAGGGTTACTAGAGCATTCTCTTCTAGTAATCCCAATAGCGACACTAACAAATGACAGCTTGTCATCACTTAGTCTGCCAACAACATAACTGCTGCTCCTTCAGACTCACAGTGAGAAGGAATCTGCAGCACCTAACCTAACAAATATCTTTAGTAACTCCAACAGAACATTTAAGTAGCTCTGGTCTAAGCTGCAGTCAAAAGCTTCCACTTACTCAAGAGACTGAAGTTTCCATAAGCATTAGTCATGCAGCCATAACTTGCTGTTTGCAGAACCACTATTACAGCGTTATCTGAAAATTCTCTACTCAGCTTTTAAATAGTCAGTACTATAGCAGTTAGTCTTTATCTTTGCAGCTTTTATCTTTATCTGCAATAAATATACTTTTCATGCAACAGACAGGACCATCACCACCCTAGTACAGCTCATCTCTGTCTCCTAGAAATAATTCTTACTAATATTTAGGCTATATTTCTCTAGTTTTCTGAATTAAAGATTTTTATGCCCAGATGTCTCTTATGAGGTCACAAGACATTGAATTTGACAAGTCACCCAAGTAATGATTAAGCAAACGAGGACAAATCTTGCTTTATGAACCATATTCTATCCATTATTTTTGTTCCTTCAGTTTGCTCTTCTTGCACTTAAATTCTATAATTACATAACCGCATAGCAAGTAGTAAGACTTTGTAATCAGATTTCTATTGCTGGCATTATATTCATACTTGTTTTTAGGTCACTATCCCATTTCAAAATATTTGAAAGTTACTGATTGCTATTAGTACCAGCACAATTCAAGAATTAGAGATGGACTCTAATCCAGACCATGTTTTATCAGCTTACTTTCACATACATCACCCAAAGTAATTTTAAAAATTACTTTGTAATTTTTCCATTTCAAATGGAAAAAGCTGGAGGGAGACCATCAATCACTAATAGCTCTTCATAGACTAACTCTTACAATTCTAGAATTTCTACTCAATGAAGAAGTAAATTCAAAGTAACAAAAATAAATCAAGTATATATCTACACATGTAAAAAGCTCTCAAAAAAAAAAAAAAAAAAACAAACCAACACTCCACCACTCAGCACATTTGAGCACAAGCTTGAATTGTACTCCAACATGTCCTAACTTACTAAGAGAAGAGCAGTTATCCACTAGGTCAGCAAAGCTGCAGGCGTATGTGTGCACAGGTATGTACGCAGCAGAAGTATTCCAAAGAGGATCCCATACTATGACATTGTAGATCACACCTTGCCCAGGGAGTGAGGAAAAGTATACATCTGTCTTATCATCACTTGTCACTGTAAGCATCTGGAACAGTAAACAATATTTTTAATTGCAGAGACCTGCTTGTCACTATTTCTAATGCCATGGCAATGTACACAGCTAAAGTAATACTCAGCAGCTCAAGGAAGACCAACAAGAACTGAAACTGGAGCTCTGCTATTCTGAACCCTCTCTGTACTACTAATTGAAATGTTAAAGGCTCACAGCATTGACTCCACTTCCCTCAACACAAAGTAGTGCTTTCTGACGGCACATTAGATTTTTCTACCCATGTTTTGTTCCTCCCCATTCGAGGGCATAGTCCAGTTTTTTTTCTATCAGTCTTCTAGCTGCCCTCTGAAGCAGGGAGGCTGCCGTTCTACTCCCTAGCAAGGCCAGATAGGTCACGGCCACTGACATTCTCACCCTCCGTCCCTTCCAATCTCTTTGCTGGGAGTAGGTAAACATGCCAGAATTGTTTGTTCTACCATATCTGCTCTCTTCATGTCACTCCAAACTGGGGTCAGTTTCTAGTCCAGTTCAACTCAAGGAAGAGAAGAACAGGGAAGAAAAAAGAATTTCACACAGTGCACTGCCAAGTGCCTCATAGACTGACGCTTCACACTTACTTTAACACCATTAGCTTTGATACTTTGCACCTCAGACATCTTGCGTATGTGACTCATGAGCACCATCTCAGAAAGATTGTTCTCTGGTAAGAAATACTGGTAGACATCATAGCGCAGCCGCCATCTGGAGTTCTGACCAGTCCCTGAATCACAGGATGGTGGGTTTGCCCCTCTGCAATTACAAAGAGGTCAGCAACATGCTTGACACAAAACCCTCATATGCATAATCTCCCACAGGATGTAACTTCCATTTCTTACAGCACCTTTTTCCCCCCTTTCTCTTCCTCACTTACTTCTTAGATTAAAAGTTGCAGCAAACAATATTCCTACCAGTAGTTAGATGCTCAGTTTCCATTAAACCTTGTATTATCACCCTAGTCAAATATAGAGAAAGGAAACACCAATATAGGGTCTAATCAGAGCACTAAAGCCCCCACTCATCTTTATTTATTTTTTAACTACACACCTCATATATCCCAAATTCGCAGGGGCAAACTTGATGCGAACATCAACCAGTGTGTAGTCTAGATAAATGTTGGGATCCACTTCCAAGTCAAATTCTAGATTGCAGCCTCCAGGTATAGGATCTAGAAAATAAAATAGCTGTAGTAGTTCTTATTTCTTTCTAACACAATATGAAGAAAAGTTTATGACCTCAGCAATGCATGCACTTGAAGGCATAGTCTGATGCTGAGTACCCAACATTGTTAGGCTCTAGTCCTACAGACAATACAAGTGATGTCACTGCAGTCACTAAAACAAATCCTAATACACATGCACAGCATTTTTGTACTCAGAGGCTGAAGTCATGACAAGAACACACAATGTATCTTATGCACAAATCATAATTCAGTAATAAAAACAAACTTTGGCTGCCCCAAAGGGCTTGCGCCATCTCCACCATCTGCTTGTACCATACAAGATCACAACTTCTGAAAAAGCAACACTTCATTCCACAATTCGCTAATAGTAAGCAGAGCTGGTGCCCATTAACCAAAAAAAAAAAAAAAAAAAAAAGGGCAACATACCTTTCTCCATATAGGGAATAGAGATAGCTGTGCTTAGCACCTGGTTAGCATCCAGAGATCGAAGGTACCACGTACACACAGTCTGTTGTGGTCGAAGGATAGAAATGAGTCCTCTGTCCACACCAGTTCCTGAGCTGTTTGTAGATGGATTCTAGACAGAAACACATTATATAAACAAACAATTAATCGTGATCATGTTTTACCACAGCTAGACATATTGCACAGGAGTCACATTCCTGCCACAGACCTGCAGGGCATACATTCAGTGCCAGTTGCCACAGATGAGGCATTCAGCTAGCTAGGAATAGCTCAAAGAAAAAAAAAAAGGGTAGCTGGGAAGGGAAGAAAAAAAAAGGTAGCCTTCAACACCACACATTGGCCAGTTCAGGCTCAAAAGAAAGGAAACCTGGAAGTCTGACACTAGTGAAGAGGTAACATTGAAAAACAAATCACAGAGAGATCTAGCTAGCTAAGTCTACAGGTGTATAGATACTGAATGATTACTAAAGGTATAAAGGGATTAGAATATCTCTTACAAAAAGGTGTAAAGGAACTGATGAGCATCCTGAGAAAAGAACACCAAAACACCTCACTATCTCCACCAAAATGGAATCCACTTTATAATAGCTGGCTTTAACATGAGCCACACCAGACAATCACTGATCTAATCCTCAACATCACCACTCCTTTCAGAACCAAGAGCCTTGAGGTAAGATCAGACAGCAACAACTGCATCACTCATGGCTGTAACAACCAAGATTTTTTGTCCACAAGACCTATCCAAGGCAGCACCATAATGAAGCACTTTACACCTGGCAGGCCCTAGGTTCGGCTCAATTTCATACCTTCAGAGGCAGGCCAGCCCTAAAAGCAGTACAAGCATATTCATGTGGCACTACCCTTGGCCTGGTAAACCCCATGCATGCAAGTACAGTCTGAACTGACACAGCAGAAAGCTCTACAGCTGGTAATCAATGACAGAATAAGTATAGAAGTAATGCCTCCACTCTGGAATCCTGGGTATTTAAACAGTACAAAGATGACTGAGCTGGGTGACTTGTGTTACAGGTTATTCACCTTCTAAGCTTCCCAGCATAGCCCTTGGCACACGATATATTCTCATTTGAAATACACTGACGGAACACAGGAACTGGATGGCTGCTGTCATGCTGCCACCTACTACCTCCAGGTTAGTTTACTTTCTGCTCAAATATCACTAATTGCCTCAGAGTACCAGAAAAATCAGTACTTTAGATTACATCTCAGTAATGATGGGACAAAAACAAGGCTAGCATATAGCAGTAAGAATGCTTGTATTGCCAGCTAGGTGTAGCAGCTTTCACTGGAGTACTGTGAAATAATTTCTCCATATGCCACTAAACAAAAATCAACTCCAGAGAGGCAGTTGGGATAATGAGACACCATACCTACAGTAACTATATACAAATAACGTGAACTGTAGACAGCTAAAAATCAAGAAGTGATCATAACAAGGCATCTGGCGACTGTCATGAATCTGTTTTTAATGAGATACATTGATGGACACTGGTCAGCAGCCACATATCAAAAGCACCACTCTCATCAAGAGGAAAGAACACTGAAAAAAAAAAAAAATTAAGCCAGTTTCAAAATTCCGTTGCTATTCAGTCCTCTAAAATAGTCATCATGACACAAGAACATGAGAAAGTATTATTCTATTTTCAGAAATCCTAAAAGCACGTTAACTTTATGGCTCTTATGTAGTGCTTATATAGCCTCAATTCTATACCCTATATGTAAGGATGCCAGCTCCTACTTCCTCTTTAGGGAAAGAAAAGTAGTACTCAAGAACATAAATGACACTCTTCCCATACCTTATCAAAAGATATCACCACATCACTTTGCTGTGCGTGTACTTGAAAAATGATGACTGTCACATTGCTTGCAATGTTCCTGATGACTGCCTCAACTGGATTGGTCTGATTAAGCAGCACATTTCTGAATTTTCCCAAGGAGAGCTCAAGAAGACCTGCAATCCAAAAAAAGGAAAAATCACTTGGTTTTTCATTCACGTGGGAAGCAGTCATTGAGGGATTGGGAGCAGGGCTGGCCCAATATTTGTCTGCTGAGAAGACAGCAAGATATTTCATGCTACTTTCACTCAATAAGCTCAGGCTCCAGAGGCTGCTGTACACAAAGCAACGCCTACAAGAAGGGATACAACTCAGAAAATACTGTGCAGCCTGGCTTTCACCTAAGCATATGGAACATCACAGAATCACAGGGGTTGGAAGGGACCTCAAGAGATTGAATCCAATCCCCCTGCTAAAGCAGGTACCCTACAACATAGGTCACAGAAGTAGGCATCCAGTTGGGTCTTCGATATCTCCACAGAAGGAGACTCCACAACCTCTCTGGACATGATTTCCTGTCAGCCTCCTGTACAGCTGAGCTCATCAGCAAACACCAGCTACAGGTGACCAACCAGTGCAACCAAGGGCAAGTACCCTTCAGTAAATATGATACTGAGGACTATTTGCTTTTCTCCAGATAGACGACAGTAAGCTCACATTAGTCAGCCAACAAGCACAAAATCTGCTAAACTTCTTGAGCAAATTTCCCAGTGATGGAAATTGCATCAAGGTCTCCAACAGCAAACTTGCTGTTTACATGCATATACTTAACCATTTTCCATTATTTCACATGGGATTTGCTCACAAACTGTTCTTAATTATGAGGACTGCTGTTCCTAAATTCTGTATCTAGTTTCAATACAATCAATACTGTTTTTTCCTAGGATGAACACAGCTCTACTATCTGCTGTCATGTCAATTTAAATAGAAACACATGATTCAGGGTATAAGATCCTCTGAGAATCAGCTATGGCTTGTTGTTCAAGTCCTGCAAGAAAGCCTGGTTTCTCCTGATGCTGTGCTCTTGGGAAACAGAAAATCTCAGGAGAGGGAAGAGAAGCAGATATACAGAAGCCATGAGATTCCCTTTTATCAAAAAGTAGAGACTGTAGGCTTGTAGTTTGAACAATGCCTTTGAGCATTGCACTGTGATGCTTCCTAAGAATTCCCCAGCGTGGGCACAAACACAAATTCAGCTGACCTAAAACTTACCAAGCTTAAAAGCAAATACACTACTTCTGCAAAGTTGCCTCTCCTAGTAGGAAGCTTGATACTGTCATGTTACACTATGCTTTTATTGGAGAACAATCATCTCATTCACACTCAATGGGTCAGGTGTTTCCCTTTCTAAAACAAGAGACTTCTCATTCTAAACTACATACATAGAACTCTGTACCCCTTTTAGTTCTTTCCTGTCACACCTCATTATCCCCTATTTAGCAGGTTTCTTGGCCTTCTGATATGCAAAAAGAGGTGACCTACCCTCATGCATCTTCCATTCTTCTCACAGCTGAGGAAAATCAGAAAAAATAACTCATTTCATCTTATTAGCTTCAATCCTCACTTCAGTCCTACGCTCACCCCAAAAGTACCAAAACCAGATCACCAACAAACTCCTTGCTGAAATACAGAGACCACAATCATCCAGGAGAAAGACTGCTTTGACAACATGAAACATATCTTTAGTTTACGTTAAAGTTTCCAAGCGTTTTGGGTAATTTTCAATTTCTGAGAGTCCTTTACATACCATTCATACACTTGTCCCTTCCACAAAATCTCTGTTCTCCTAAGACCTGAAGTTAAACCAGAAATGCAATTACATATGAATGTTAGAGAAAAGTATTGTATTGAACACACTGCTGACTTTTTATGCACTCAAACCTGCAATGGCAGTACAGAACAGAGGAAGGTTTCCCTGAACTTTAAGAGTGGCTTCCTGAACTGCAGGATGTTCAACTTCACAATGTTACTTTAAGAAAAGGAAAACTGAAATCATGTTTCAGTTCATTCAGTTCATTCAGTGTTTCAATCACACTTTCTCTATACTCTACAAACAAGAGGAAAAACAGCTTTGCTCTCAAATGCTCTCGTTTTCTCACCTCCGCTCTGTTCTTACACTCTGAGGCTTCTGCATATATAAGGTCAGATTTGTCAGCAAAGCATAAGCCACTACTTCAACGAGATCATGAGACTCTAAATGTCAGAGGCGCTCTCTCAATTTTAATTAGTGTGGTAAACTAAGGCATGGTGTTCTACTTTATATTACTGTTTGCATAACTGCTCTTAGACAGTGCATGTGACATATTTTAAGCCAAAGTTTGGACAGAAGAGCATAGATGAAAGTTAAGAACAGGAATGGCTACATCCATGAGGCTAGTGTTTTTGAGATGGTTGTCTACAAGCTCCTAGAATTGCATGTCTAGTCAGGCTGGAAAGATTACTAGGAGAGTTTGCAAGCACTGCAGAGCAGCAGAACCTTTTCAATCATTTGTTGGAAGAAAAACTGCTATACTGCCAAACTACAATGCCTACAACATTCCTGCTTTCTCCATTTCCATCATTTGATGAAGACATTGGTGGCGCTCCTAAGCTGACAAGAACATGGCAAGCAACCTACTCACAGTTCAGCAGGCCTATCAATATCATTTTTTCAGACAGTCATTAAATTGCCTGAACTCGGTGTAATCTGTGATGGAGCTCAGCATTGCCACAGTAAATAGGCTTCTTTTGGCAACCTTGATCTCACATAACACAGCACACCAAACAAAACTACCACAATCACGTCATCAGAAGCCAAGTAGTTCACCAACAAGACCCAAGTTTCCCAAAAGAACCCAGTTTCTTTTCCTCCCCTCCCTTGCTTTCTTTTTTTCAAACAGTGAAGATCAGAAAATGCCTGGTAAATACCAAGCTACATCCTCCTCTCTACAGGAAGAAGAAATCTCAAGGTAATGTATGGCAGAATAGTTTTACAAAAGATACGAGAGAAGAATCCTGAATATTACAGAAGTTGGCAAGTGAAAACATATAGGAAGCCAGTATTCTTGAAAGTGAGAAAGAGTAAAGCAAAGTTGGAATGCTTAGACTGCATTATTCATATACTAGTACCACCAGTACTAAGACAGGAGAAGAGATGGAAAAATTTGCTGTCATCCCACACTGCATTTCTTCTCCCACATAAAAAGTGAAGCCAGCAGGGACAGCAAAGGAACTCAGCCTCCCAGAGCTCAGTACAGATGCCAAGATGCCCTAACTCTAAGAGTTGAGGTACCCAGCTCTCAGAGCCTTGGCAATTATTATCCTTCCCCTAAGATCTGCAGTCTCTCCAACAAGCAACAGCCAACTTGAACAGTTTCTATTTTGCTGATTCAGCAGCAAGGCCTCAGTTCATTTGGTATTTCAGCCACACTTCTGACCCCAACTGCCATAGCTAAGACACTTCATCCTCCATTGCCATAGCTAAAGACATAAGGCTCCTGGTTGCACTGTATGATTCAATTCCAATTAAGAAACTAGTTGAAGAAACCACCACTGCATATACAGAAACAGCCTTTACACCTACATGGCTGTGCTCAGTCAGTACACTTGTCTCTAGTAAGAGAAAGACGAATTTCAGTGCCAACCAGTTTACAGATATACTAAGTTACCTTAAGAGTTTTTAAGAGGCAAGAAGAGCCCTTCAGTGCAGGAGGAACATCAACAGTAAGATGTAGATATTTTCAGCAGAGAAAACTGAGCACATTGTTATCTTTACTAAACTATCATGTCATATCAGACCTTTTAGGGCCATACATACATGAATGCACATCAGAATCCTCAGTCTTCCCTCATTAGTACAACCCCAAATAACAGCACTCCTATCAAAAGCAACAAGGAGATTTATGAAAGGTCCTAAACTTTAAACTCATGTGATTGAAATTCAGCTCATGGTTTGATGTTCAATGCATGCAGTACCACAGCTGCAGCATTCCCACCCCAGAAGACCACACCACCCACCAAGTTGTAGAATTAATTAGGTCTTCTACAGCCTGAAAAAGGACAGTGAAAAGTACTTGTATCAGCTGCTCGCATTTACTAATCCAGTGATTTACAGCCAAAATATGTAAGCTCTGGCTTCAGGTACATTGCTGGTATTGTTGATTAGAATATCACTTGCATCTTGTGGCAAGGTACAAGAAGGAGGCATTATTACCCAGAGGTGCAAGTGAACAGCTGCCTAATACATCCAGAGATCAGAGTAGTCTTGTGGGAACTTCGATCTGTCTCTGCATAGACTAAACAACTAGCACAGACTAAGGAGATCCAGATAAGCTGGAGGGGAACAATCATTCAACTGCTTTGTATTTTGCATGATTTTAGCACAGCTGTATCTTAACTGAAGGATGGTCTTGATCCACCTAAAACTTTACCATAGGGCCCTGCTCAAACCTAATTACACTACAAACTCACTTTTGCTTTTGCATTACTGAAAAAACTGGTTTGGAATTAGCAAACAAGGCAAACTGCACTCCTATTTCAGGAAGGTGGAGCTCCTTAAATGTTTTAAGCATAATGCCTATTGCTTCTTAAGTATAAAAGCTAAGTTTAAAGAGGTGCAGCCCATCAGAATCCCAGAATGGCAATACAGCCTATCACGGACAGATATGCACTTAAAAAAGGAAGTGGGATCTTTCAGTACTAGGAGACAGCAGAAATCATCCCTACAAACCTGGGCTGAATAGCCACAGGACAATTTTAAATCAGTGAACCATTAAGTAGGTGTCCTCGTTTAAAGGGCCTAATAATCTGCTAGGTCTTCGAACACAAATTACCAAGCTCATTAACTTTTCATGAGGAAAAGGATGTTCTTCCCTTCCCACTCCTAGTTCTGCAAAGAGATACAGCAACAGGCTCCTTCAAAACAAAGCAGCTGTTGTCTCACTTCAATCCTGTGTTTATACATACAGTTAGAAAACAAGCAAAAAACCCACACCACCATTTTAAATCGAGTGTGGGAGACATACTGCTTATCTGAGACTTCACTCTCAAACCTACTCGATGCTATCAAGCACCAAGTTTCCTGTGCCCACACGAAGCACCTTAAGACATAGGCATGATATAGGGAAGGAAGACTTGCACACTTGAGAGCAATTCCAAATAGCGCCCTGAAGCTCTGCAACGTACCCCAAGGGCAGAGATCTCCTTTTGGAGAAATAAGCTTCATTAGACCCTAGTTTAATAGTAAAAAAAAAAAAAAAACTGAAAGAGGCTTAATATCAGCCCTACTATCAGAGGCTGCTTGCTTATCTCTGAGGAAACTTCATGCGAGCAGGAAAAGCGTTAACAAGTAAAGCATCTGTTAAGTCTTCACAAGATACGATCGTTACAGAGCACTGATCTCCGGAGGCCCGCTTTAGTCTTAGGCACAAGCTCAAGGGAACTACAAAAAGAAGGCCACGCTCAATAAAGTCAGACTACATCAGTACGGCCACCAACCCATTTCTGGACCCGAATTCCAAGCTCTCAGGGCTGTCCCTGGGCCCTTGATTTTAAAGGGACGGTTTGTGGTCTGCGATCAGCGAAGTGCTGGAAAGCCAGAACCTCTCGTAAGAGGCAGTTAACCCTTTTCCCTTTCTTACGTAGGTTCTTACACTCCCTTCTTATATCTCTACACCAAACCCATCAGCCCGCACTACATCCCCGCAACAGCACGAGCGTAGTCCAGCAGAGCCATGCAGGGGTTAAAACAACAGCGCTATAAAGCTAGATAATGAGCTGCAAAGCCGGCCTTGCGCTAAGGAAACACCGCAGGAAGGCTGCGGGACACGCACCTGCCCGCACCGCCCATTACAACCCGCAGCCCCCCGACACCGCACTCACCTGAGGCGCCGCCGTCGCGCAGCGCCCCGAGCAACCCCAGGAGCAGCACAACGCCGGGAGGGAACCGCATGGCGCTGCAGAGGGAAGGGAAAGCAGCTGAGAGACGACCGAGACGCAGAAGAGAAGCAGGGCGGAGCCTGCGGGGAGGAGTAACACCCTGAGGCTACGCAGATCCCGCCCAGCCGGTTCCCCCCCGCACGCACACACCCACCCACCCACCCACCCACCAAGGGGCTTGGGGGTAACGGTGATGGCCGCCCCTTCAGCGCCCTTTATCCGCCTCCCCATGCTGCGGGGGCAGAGCTGGGGGAGGTCTCCAGGCTGAGCTGCGTGAGCATCGAGCTAGTTTTCGTTTATTTCTTTAATGGCGCTGCCGTTTTGTTCTCACGCAGGGAGCCCCGGCGGTGCCTCTGGCTACCGAGGTCATTCACAGCCGTGTGACGGGAGGCAAATTAAACGCCTCTTTTTGGAACGGCGGTGGTGACTGTTTTCAGCTTTTGGGAGCTTAAAGGCGGTCTTGTTGCTATTTCAACCCCGTTCGTGGATTTGCGTCGTAACCTCGGCTTTGCACCGTCACCCGTTTTACTGGCTTTTTCTAGGCAGCTTGCTCTGAACCGGCTTCCAGATAAAACGTAGAAGGAAGTCGTCGGTCTGCTGCAAGAACACAGCGCTGAGCACCGCTCGGCGCTTCACACCGCAGTTGCTCCAGCTGAAGACCGCAGTTATTCCAGATGAGCAGCTGCTCGCTCTTCTCCCTGCTTTGGTGCGCAGCTGCCTTTCTCAGCCAGGACATCTAGCTCGTTTTTGTTCAGCTCAACAGCGATCTTGTAAGACAGAGTCTGTACGAGGGTTGTAAACCGTTAAGCGTATTGCTCAGAGCCACTGTCACAGCCGACTTCTCCCAGCGAGACCCCCCCGCCTTTCGTTCACAGCACGGCACTCAACCAGCTTGTGAAAGTCCGAGCAAGGATACGCATTTCTGAAAGAAATAAGTATTTATGTATCGCGTGTCGCTGCATTTTCCTCCTTTTTATCTCAGTACCTGCCTCTGCGAGCTTCCCGGCGTGCGGCGGTGCCCCGCTGGCCCCAGCAGAGCTGCTCACGTGCGCCGGTGGCAGCAAAGCAGGACGCTTCGCAGCACCCCTGCCCTGAGCTGTGCAGGCCTCCTCCCGGCCGGCAGAGGGCGCGCGTTGCCCAGCCCACCGGAAAAAGGTCCCCGTCCCACCCACCGGAAGGAGGTGCATGCCATGCCCCACCCACCGGAAGGAGGCGCACGCCCCCCCCCGCCTACCGGAAGGCGGCCCCGGACCCGCCCGGCTTACCCATGGCGGACCGGCTCACGCAGCTGCAGGATGCGGTGAACTCGGTAAGGCGGCCGCTGCCTTTTTTCTCGGCAACTGTTCTTCTTCCCACCAGGGAGGGATCTTGGCCTGGGCTGGTTCTTTTCTTGCCCGCTCGCTGTGGGCTGTGAGTCGCTTCCCCCCCCACGATCCCGACGATCCCAGCTAAGGGACCCTTGCCGCTGCTCCTAGCTGGCTGTGGGGTCTGCAAGTAGCTCTCGTGGGTGGGGGGACAAAATAAAGTGGAAATGGCTTTAGAGATTTGATAAACGAAGTCTCGTTGCACCCTGCAGCTCGCTGACCAGTTCTGTAACGCCATCGGTGTGCTGCAGCAGTGTGGCCCCCCAGCTTCCTTCAGCAACATTCAGACAGCAATCAACAAAGACCAGCCGGCGAATCCCACAGAAGGCAAGTCGCTCGGGTTCCCTCGTGGCACACTGTCATTCAAATATTGTGTGTTATTTCATGCTGAGAGCAGTTCTGCCAGTAACTGTCTGAGAAGTCACAAATTGATGTCGGGCTTGCTTATGAGATTGTGACCTTGGCAACATCATTTTGAGTTGCATCTAAGCATTGAAATGTATTTCTTGTGATGTTTATTTGCACAGATACAGTAGCCCTTCAGATATAAATTTGTGTAAGAGGACTGCTGTGGGAGGCTGTTAGTGAGCTTCCCTCTACTTTTTTAATTTTTGAATGCGAGCAAGTGTTTGTTTTATGGAATCATGCATTAATTTAAAGCTCTCTGTCTTACCGGTTTTTAAGTATGTTTCTTTGTATACATTGATTGCTTATGTAATTAATTAAGGAATCTTCTGTCATTCCTAAAACTCTGAATGTAATGAGTTCACTAAAATCATACAACCAAGTTCGTAATGTTAATGGGACATTGCAAAGCAACCAGTTGAATGTCTTTGGGTATTTAAATTATTAACAAGAAAGCCTTAAAACTCAGTCTGGAGGGCACTGATTTACACATCAGAGTGAAGTGAGTGACACAGAGAAGGCTTTAAATGGGTATATTGGGATATTTGTTGTTCTTCGGAGTTGTTTTTTTATTTATTAGTTTCAGGACAAGTCTATCTTTGAGAATGTCAATCTCGTCTAGACATTTTTCTCATTAGACAATATTTTTTTCATTTGGTTCATGAAATTGTGGAAGCAATCAAGAGAATGAAACATGTAAGATCTTTGCCTTGTGTAAGATCTTAAGTTATAAGTCTAAGAGGGCTATTTCAATATTTTAGCAGTAGAAACAAAATTGATTCAAATTGAATGATACAATTCCACATAGAAATTTTTTCTTTCTGGCTTTAGAGACAGATTGCTAAAAATTGATGCAGTTCTTTCAGTGATCCAGTAGCTAAACTAAGATTTATAAATCTTCACTGCTGTTCCATGTCTTGGTGACAAGTTAACTTTTCCTGTGGGTGAATAGTTGTCCTTCTTTAAAACAAACCAGCCTTACATTCTTTCATTCACTAATGGCCTATTACGTAATTTAAATGATCTGTCTATTTGAGTTACAGTCTTTACCTTGTTTCTGGTGTTATTTGTCCAGTGGCAGGTCTCAAGACAAGGACCATAAGTTTAAATGAGTTCCTAACTATGAGGGCTGCTCCGAAAGTAGTGCTTTTCTATTATATTGATCTACTACAACAGATGTTGGTGGAATAGAGGCTAAACCTTCCCACCAATGTTCCATTACGTTTTGTTGTTGTATAAAGGGTGGGAGCAGAGGGGCAGTCTGGCAAAACGGTGTCTGATGTGGAAGTGCGTATGAAGCAGAGATTTGTTGTTGAATCCTTCCATGTGGAAGAAAAAAATGACACCCATTGACATTCATTGGCACTTACTGAATGTTTTTGGAGGCCAAACAGTAGATGTTATCATGGGGAGGTGGTGGGTGGTGTGTTTCAGCAGTGGTGACAGCGATGTGAAAAACAAACCCCATTCTGGATGGCCACACAGATTTTACAGGATGGCCTGCAGGCTTTTCACTAGCGAAAATGCATAGCTGATGATGGTGACTGTGTTGAAAAACAGTGTTTTGTAGCTGAGAATATACTCTATTAAAAAGTGTAAATGTGCTCTTTGTAACTGTTGCAGTTTCCAAGGAAATAAGTAGGAAGCATTACTTTCAGAACAACCAACTTACTTCCAATACTTATTATAGTGACTAGGATACTGAATACTCTTAGTAATTTCTTAATAGGCTAACCATGATGGAGTTCTAGCTATTTACTCATTTATACAAAGGCTATATTTATAGTTATCCTGTTTAATCTGCAATTGGAATCAACCATCATCTTCTAATAGGGTCCCTTTCTTGTCAATTGCAATACTGTTGTTTCCTTCATATAGGAGAAACTGTAACATATACATACTTGAGGTCTTCAGAATTTTCCATGCCATGAATGCAGAGTTGTGCTTATTTCTAGCAATGCATCGAGTAAGCTGACTTTTTTTAATTCTTTCAAAGAATATGCCCAACTGTTTGCAGCATTGATTGCACGAACTGCAAAAGATATTGATGTTCTAATAGATTCCCTGCCCAGTGAAGAATCAACAGCAGCTTTGCAGGTAAGAGTGCTCTTAAAATACCAGAGTGTATTTTAGGTAGACAAGCTTCCTTTTTCTTTTTCTTTTTCTTTTTCTTTTTCTTTTTCTTTTTCTTTTTCTTTTTCTTTTTCTTTTTCTTTTTCTTTTTCTTTTTCTTTTTCTTTTTCTTTTTCTTTTTCTTTTTCTTTTTCTTTTTCTTTTTCTTTTTCTTTTTCTTTTTTTTTTTTTTTTTAATACTCTCAGCCTTCTAATCATAAAAATGGTTATAATATAAGCCTGATTTTTTTCATGCAAGTACATGGGCTTATTGGGAAAACTGCAAGTTGCATCTGTTTCTGAGATTATACACAGCATAATTTAAACTTGTTGGGGTTTTTTTGCTAGAATGTTTTAAGAAAACGCAATAAATAACAACAGCAACACAAAAATTTATTATAACATCAGTCCTAGGATATATTACATTTGCCTATGATTTTTAAGCTATTCTAATACCGATACAGCAGTCCTATGCATTGTAGCTTTTTGTTATTTAATTTTTTTTCTCTTTGCTAATCTTCCCTATTCTCTTGCTCATTAGAGCTGTGTTTCATTTTGTAGCTGCAGAGCCAATGCTTTATTTGAAGCCTTTAGTTCTGAAATGTTACCATTTATTTAAAGCTTTGCAGTATATCCTAATTTCTCCATCTCTGTCACAGAATAGTTCCTTGACTTTTCAGTAATAGAATGTTTTCCTTTGGACCAGCCAGACAATCTTTGTGTTTTTATTTCTTGCTCCTTTCCTTAGACCAGAGATGCTCTAGGGAGTGCTCAAGATCAGAAAGGGGCTACTGGCTGAAGCAGTTATTAGCAGATGTAGCCGCTGTCTACTGGAAAGGTAGCATGGCAAGCTGTAGGCAATCCAGGAGGCTCCTGGAATGAATGCTTTGAGGGTAACTTCTTGAGCCTAGTAATAGACAAGGGAGATGCAATACTGGGCCAGTGCACTTACCAATGCAAGTGAACTGATTGGCTACAACAGGTCCAAGAAGGTGTTCCCCCAGATGGTGAGCAGTACAGGCAGGCTGGTAACAATGGACTAAGAGAAAGCTGAGATATTCAACAACTTTTTTGCCTCAGTCTTCACTGGCAGCTGCTCTTCACACACCCCTTGTGCACATGAGTCAGACAGTAGGGACTGGGGGAGCAGTGCCCCTCCTGCTATAAGAGAAGGTCACGTTTGTGACCACATGAGGAACCTGAACATCTCTAAGTCTATAAATCCTGATGGGATGCATTTCAGAGTCCTGAGGGAATTGTCTGATATAGTCACCAAGCCACTCTTGATGGTATTTGAAAAGTCATGACAATCAGATGTAGTCCCTGGGAAAAACGCAACAGCAGACCCACTTTTAAGAAGGGGATGACTCAGGAATTACCAACCTGTCAGCCTCACTGTGTTCTGAGGAAAATCATGGAGCAGATCCTCCTGGAAGCTAAGGCACGTGGAAGAGACTGAGGTGATATGAGATAACCAGCTTGGCTTCACCAAGGGCAGGTCCTGTCTGTCCCAACCTAGTGGCTTTTTATGATGATGTAACTGCGTCAGTGGACAGAGGAAGAGCCATTGATGTCATCTGTCTGGACTTCAGTAAAGCCTTTGACACAATCCCCTGTAACTCCCCAAATTGGAAGGATATGGATATGATGGGAGGACTGTTCACTGGATAAGGAAATAGTTGCAAGATAATATCCAGAGAGCGGTGGTCAATGGTTCAGTGTCCAGATGGAGATCAGTGACAAGTAGTGTCCGTCAGGATCTAGTTTAATATCTAATAATTTTTTATTTTAAAAAAAATAGATATTTAATATCTAGTGCTGTTTAATATCTTCATCAATGGCGTCAGCAGTGAGATTGAGTGCACCCTCAGGAAGTTTGCACATGACACCAAACTGTATGGTGTGATTGACACACCTGAGGGACAGGTTGCTATTGAGAAAGCTATTAGACACACTCAAACTGTGGGCCCAGGTGAACATCATGAGGTTCAACAAATCCAAGTAGAAAATCTTACGCCAAGGTCCCAGCAACCCCTACTATCAGTAAAGGCTGGGTACAGAGGGACAGAGCACTGCTCTGCCAACAAGAACATGGGCATACTGGTGGATGGCAAGCTGGACATGAGCCAGCAGTGTGCCCTCGCAGCCCAGAAAGCCAATCATATCCTGGGCTGCATCAAAAGAAGCATGGCCAGCAGGGCGAGGGAGGTGATCCTGCTCCTCTACTCTGTGCTGGTGAGACCTCACCTGCAGTACTGCGTCCAGATGTGGAGTCCTCAGTACAAGAGAGACATGGACCTGTTGGAACTCATCCAGAGAAGGGCCACAAAAATAATGCAAGGGATGGAATGCCTCTCCTATGAGGACAGGCTGAGAGAGTTGGGACTAGCTGAGACTCTTCAGCCTGAAGAAGAAAAGACTCTGAGGAGACCACGAGTGATCTTACATTATCTAAAGAGGGGCTCTGGGAAAGAAGGGGACAGACTCGTTAGTAGGGTCTGTTATGATAGGAAAAGGGGAAATGTTTTCAAACCAAAAGAGGGAAGATTTAGATTGGATGTAAGGAAGAAATTTTTTATGCTAAGTGTGACGTGGCACTGGAACAGGTTGCCCAGAGAGGTGGTAGATGCCCCGTCCCTGGAGACGTTCAAGGTCAGGCTGGACAGGGATCTGAGCAACTTAATCTAGCTGTGGATGTCCCTGTTCATTGCTGAGGAGTTGGACTAGATGACCTTCAAGGGTCCCTTGCTACTCAAACAATTCTGATTCCCTGCCTTACGGGATCTGAGCTGCTGCAAACAGCTTCTGAACCCTTTTGCAACACTCAGATATCTGTTTCTCACTTCCAAAAAAATACTTCTGACCCCCCCCAATTCCAAAAATGTTGCTGGCTTATTGTTCTGTTCTTTGTCAGGAAGGTCATGCCTAACTAATCTTGTGGCCTTCTATGATGGAGTGACGGCATTGGTGGACGAAGGGAAGGCGACCGATGTCATTTACCTGGACCTGAGCAAGGCCTTTGACATGGTCCCCCACCACATCCTCATCTCCAAATTGGAGGGAAGTGGATTTGATGGGTGGACGACCCGATGGATAAGCAATTGGTTGAAAGGCCGCAGACAGAGGGTGGTGGTCAATGGCTCTATGTCCAGGTGGAGGCCGGTAAGAAGTGGTGTCCCCCAAGGGTCTTGGGACCGGTCTCTTTAACATCTTTATTAATGACATCGATGAGGGAATTGAGTGCACCCTCAGCAAGTTTGCTGACGACACCAAGCTGAGTGGTGCGGTTGATACGGTGGAAGGAAGGGATGCCATTCAGAGGGACCTCGACAGGCTGGAAAGCTGGGCTCGGGTGAACCTAATGAGGTTCAACACAGCAAAGTGCAAGGTTTTGCATTTGGGCCGGAAGAACCCCAGGCACCCATACAGGCTGGGAGGAGTGGTCCTTGAGAGCAGCTCGGCAGAGAAGGACCTGGGGGTCCTGATGGACGAGAGACTTAACATGAGCCAGCAGTGCGCTCTGGCAGCTCGAAAGGCAAATGGGATCCTGGGCTCCATCAGGAGAGGGGTGGTCAGCAGGGACAGGGAGGTGATTGTCCCTCTCTACTCGGCTCTTGTGAGGCCCCATCTGGAGTACTGTGTCCAGGTGTGGAGTCCTCAGTACAAGAAAGACATGGAGATTTTGGAAAGGGTCCAGAGGAGGGCGACTAAGATGATCAGGGGGCTGGAGCACCTCCCCTATGGGGACAGGCTGAGGGAGTTGGGCTTGTTCAGCCTGGAGAAGAGAAGGCTGCGGGGCGACCTCATTGCAGCCTATCAGTACCTGAAGGGAACCTACACCCAGGAGGGGAGTAAACTCTTCAAAAGGGCTGACAATAGCAGGACTAGGGGAAATGGATCCAAGTTGAAGGAGGGAAGATTTAGGTTGGACGTTAGGGGGAAGTTCTTTACGAGGAGAGTGGTTAGGCCCTGGAACGGGCTGCCCAGGGAGGTTGTGGATGCCCCGTCCTTGGACGTGTTCAAGGCCAGGTTGGACGGGGTCCTGGGCAGCCTGATCTAAATGTGTATGTTTGGTGGCCCTGCTAGGCAGGGGGGTTGGAACTACATGATCCTTGAGGTCCCTTCCAACCCGGGTGATTCTGTGATTCTGTGATTTGTAAAGATCTTGTCTAGTATGCAGGATCTTCCTCATGGACTCTAGCTTCTGCATTTACATCAAGTATTTTCTTTTTAGAATGCAACGAGGATGCAAATAACTCTGCTTCTTTGAGAAACCAAGAGTTGCTTTAAGATCTCCTGAAAGTTTAACACCAGGGTTGATAATCTATGACTATTTGAAAGGCATTTCATAAAAGACAGTAGATGTGCCCATTGGAACAAATAATTTGACAGCAACGTTGCATTTTGATTTTAAGCAGAAGAGAGGAGGAAAATGTGGAAATATTGTTAGTAACAATAATCACCAACTGGAAATGTAAACACCAGTCTAATTCTGTGTCAGTATGTGTACTTAATAGTCAAAGACTTCTCTCCTGCTGTAACCAAGTAGTATGCTTGTTTCATGACTGAGCTGCATTTGATTGTAGTGACTGAGCTGATAGTGTCTGTAGTGACTTTGAGCTGATGCAAGGAAGCCAGAGTAGAGAGCCCAGCAGGGACATGCTTTCCTCAGAACTGATATTCTAACAGTTTCTTGTTTGTTAATGCAGAATTGGGTTTCAAGAGAGTTTCTGATCTTTTTGGTTTTGAGATAAGTTAGCATGGATTCTCCCTCTTACTGATTCTAGTTTGGGATTTTTTTGTTGTTGCTGTGTAAATTAGAGTACTATTAAAGATAAATATTCTTTAAAAATACTGTTTCAGTAGTTATTGAAATACTCTAAAGCAGGCATGTCTAGCCTGCAGGCCACTTGTGTCCCGACACAGGTTGTATTGTGGCCACCCCCTGCCCTGCACCGTTGTGCCATCAGCTCTTCCTTGCCAAGCGGTCCAGCCCAGCTTTGAGTGCACAACCATCACTCAGCAACAACCCAACATTGGTGCACCATCAGACTTCTCTGGGCTGAAACCAGGACATGTTTGTAGAACTTAGCTTAGTTTGAGCATGACTTCTTAAGAACTGTTTACCCAGGTTTTAAGAACTTGGGTAGTAGTTTTAAAAAGTATGTGGATTTGTTTTATTTTCTCTCATTTGTAATTGAGTTGGAATAAGTTTCAGTAATTTTAAGTTTGGTAAACGTTGTATTTCACCAACTTTGTCTGAAGGAAAAACATTTTGGTTGAGAAATAAATAATGGAAAACAAACATGGCTTAATAATATTTTTGTGTGAAATATACTATCTAATGGGAAGGGCTGAATAAACCATCCTTACATCTTATAGGGACCTTTCAGTAACTGTGGGAACGTTAACTTCTCAGGAGACCTGCTAAAAGTTCAAAATGTGAAAAAGCTAATATCTCTACATTTCTTTATTTTACATTTTTACTTTACATTTTTAATTTTATTTTTACATTTCTTTATTTCTTTCTTTATTCCATGTGGATATGCACTGTGCTTTAGACTAATGAGTTGCTCAGATATCACAAGTACGGAGTTCAGGGCTAAGGAGAATCTTTGCTTTCTATGGTAATCATTAGATCACCTCCACCTGTAAGTAACAGTCAAGTTTGGGTTATATCTGAAGTTCCTTACTTTTCTCCCATTTTATTTTAAAGGCTGCCAGTCTGTACCGGTTAGAAGAAGAGAATCACGAAGCAGCTGCCCGTCTGGAAGAGGTGGTTTATCGTGGAGATATGCTGCTGGAAAAGATACAGAGCGCTCTGGCTGATATTGCCCAGTCGCAACTGAAGACCAGAAGTGGCACACACAGCCAGCCCCTTCCGGACTCGTAGCACCAGGGGGCAGCACACCGTTGCAAAACTGAACTGTGGCAAGTGATCTGGTGTAAAACCCAGCCCTGTGCCTACCGGGAGCTGCAGCGGCCAGCCCTGCTCTCCTGGGGCTTCCAGGTGCCCTGATTATCGCTAACAGTAGCTTTTATCAAAGCTCAAATTACAGAAACACTTACATTGTAGAATCAGTGGTTTTTGTTCTCAAATTATACATCTTAATGTATAATTCTTTGACTTAAAATATTAATTTCTTAGTTTTTGGGTTTTTTTTCCATATATATGTCTGACTTCAGTCTTATCTTTTTTTATATGGGCCTTCATGTCTAAAGGAAACAAAAGAACCTTAAGAATATGTAATTTGCTAACCTGCCTTCAATCTTGTATGTTCCTGGTGTGCTTTTTTTGTTGTTTTTTAAACTCAAACACGGACACACTGTTTAATTTGCCAGAGTTCCATGGAGACGATGATGTGAATACAGTGGTGGCCATCTGTTCTAATTAACGGAAATGGTAATTAAACATTTGTATTACTATTTAGCTTATCTTTTACAGAGCAAGTAAAGGGGTAAGTAAACTTAGAAGTTTGCAGAGTAAGTGTTCTTGCTATTGGCATCTCATTTAAAAATAAATAAATCTTCAAATATGTGGTGTTGGCATTTTTTTTATTGTTTGTAATTCAGGAGTTGGTCTTTGACTCCCTTGTGACCACAGACACACATTTACCTGCTTCTGCTGATGTTCTGCCTTCTCACAGCAACTGGTGAGTGCCTGTAAAGCACTCACCTTAAAGGTAATGAGGAGAGCAGTGAGAAAACTGAAAATGACTGATGTAATATTGCTTTTCAGTGCAAGCAGTTAACTGCCACATGAATGAATGATCTTCAGCAGCAAAAAGCCTGTGATCTTTAATGTTCTTTAAGAGGTTTTTCTTCTCATTTTCACTCACTAAATAAATTTGTGCCCCTCATTTTAGGACTCTGGAAATACCAACACCTTTTCTTCCATTTGAGAGAAAATAAATAAACCAAAGAACCAGATAATTTGAGCTCTAGTACTTGAACTTGGGGGTTGAACCATTAGTCACTTTCTGTATTTTTGAATCCACTGTCTCATATTATTGTAGGCTGGTTTTTGATTATACTTAATGTCTGCTCGTTTGCTGATCAAGACACTGATGTGTACTGCACATACATCAGCTGAAGTTACATGCATTGCTAATGTGTTGAAATGGCTAAGAGTAGTTCCAGTACGTTTTTAGCAATGGATCTGCAGGGAATTAGATACTTCTGCTTAGTAAACTACACCAATGAAACTGAGTATAACAGGATGGTACACGTAGCAGCCTCCAGTTTTGAGGATTAAAAAAATACAAAGCTGCTCCAACCTGTAGCACTTAGGCTTGTATTTAATAGTTAGTCAAATTTGTATATCTGTAGTCATAAATCTAATCTGCTCTTGTGAGGCTTTTGTACCACCCAGATTCCTCCGAAGGCAGAACAAGTGGGGAGGTGAGCAGGCTGTGGCACAACTACAGTTCTAAAGAAGGATATTTATTAAAAATAACTGGGCTGTGGCAACTTACTAAGCCATGTGAATGTGTCTATGGTCAGGGGAGGCCTGAGGCAGCAAATTTTTGTTTGAAGCTAGGCCTATTTTTTTTCTTTTTTTTCTTTTTTTTTTAACAACTGCATTCAGTGCATGTGGAGCTGTTTATTGTTTTGTTGTTGTTTTTTAACTTGTGAACTTACAAAACTGTAAGTGAAGCTTGTAAAGTGAGCTTGAAGCTTATGTATTTTTATTGGCACTGAGAGAACTTAATCTGAGATTTCTACATTGCTGGGAATGGGATTAGGTTTTCGTGGCAGAATCCCTTGTACATCTTATTATTATTATCAAACTTTTTCACTTTGAAACATCCACTCTGGGAGACGGTGTATGTCTTCAGTAACAATGCAGTTATTTTTATTTCATATCTTTTTGGGTTTTGTACTTGGAAACTGTTGTATTACTGCAGTTTAATATTGCTTAACTGTGGAAGTTTTTCCCTTATTTGAATACACTAGCCTACTTTTTTTTAAAGCGTGTGTTGATATCTAAGTTAATCACATTTAAAAGTAAACTTTAACAGAAGTACAAGCTCTCAGTATGTGTGTGCAGCTTCTCAGTGCTGTACTTGTGTGTAGTGTAGCAAATGTTGCCAATTTAATAGAGATGCAGCTTGTAATACAGTAAAAACAATGAACAATATAAGGCAGAGTCAAAATCATTCTTCTTTTCCTTGAGAAGTAAAGTAATGATGGGGTGAGTAGGTAAGTAGTATAAGATGTGTGACCCCATTAGTTCTCCTATGTTGTGTTGCTGGACTAGCTATCATAAATCTTTACCTCTGGTTTTGCAGTCCACAGCTAAGGCTGTGAGATTGTACATCTTCTGTTTTGTTCTGGCAGAAGGAGGAGGAAGACTCTATTTGCTGCAGCTGTCTAGTGGGCAAAGCATTAGATCTGGGGCTTGTAGATGTGGATTTCTTTCCCTTCTGTCATAGTTGTGTTTGTCTGTTCCCTGCTCCTGGGGAGTAAATATCTGTTTTTAAGAAACCCACAATGTCTATGATCTACGTAGGAGGCTGCCTTGAAATTGCTTGCTATGCTCATGCACGAATGGTAGGGTGTGCAGGATATTGTGTCTACCTTTTAACACCCTGAATTTCAAGGAGGAAAAAGAAGGGGGGAAGCCACAGATCTTTGGAAAAGGCAATGCCTCAACCCTAAGAAGCCATGACTGCCCCCTGTTTCACTACTGAGGAGGCAGCAGCAGGAGAAGGAAGAGCCCTGAATAACATCTGCTAACAAACAGATCAGGTTACATGCAAGTGAGCTGTAAAGGAAAACTTGGGTTGAGATGGGAATTAAATGGAGGTAATGCATCATGGGAAGAAAACAAAAGTATTGAGCAAGGTATTAAATGGTTGCGCTGGACAAGAAGTACTGCCCAGAGAACAAATTGTGCTTTGAAGAAAGATAGCACAGAGCATAATGGAAAATTCCATTGAAAAACAATTTCAGCCACTTCAAATGAGCAGGAGCATTTCATGGTGAGAATCCATACAGCCCACTGGCAAAGACACTGGAATCAATTTAGTAAATACAAGCAGATGATCAAAGCCTAGTATCCTTTACTATAAACAACCTTGCTTGGAGAAGAGGAATACCTCACAGCAGCTGTTCTCATTTTCATTTACAAGCATATGGAGGAATTCAGCCACATCTTTTTAAAGGTACTGGAAGAAATGCGTTAATAATATTTTAACTTAATGTCTCTGAAAACAATCCTGAAGTTACTGCAGATGATATTGGCACTCTGGGAGTTTCTGGGTGTTTGGGATTGGGAGTGGGATTGTATTCTGACCACCCTGACGAATTAATACCACGAGATTTTGGGAGTCTGCAACAAAAGAGGCCAGGAACTGCCTGGCTGGCAGCTCTGATCCAAAGGGCCTGGTGGTCTTGGCAGGCAGCAAGTGGAGCATGAGCCAGCAGCTGGCCCTGGCAGTAAGCAAATCCTTTGGCATCCTGGGCTGTGTTAGTTGAGAACACTGCTGGTAGATCAAGGGAAGTGATTGCTTCCCTCTGCTCAGCACTGCTTGGACTGCATCTGGAACACTGTGGGTCAGGGGCCCCCAACATGAAAAAGATGGTAATAAATTACAGCAAGTTCATTAGAAGGCCTCTATAAGAGTGTGGCTGGAGCACCATTCCCATGAGGAGAGGCTGAAGGAGCTGGTCCTGCTCAGCTGGGAAAGGGATGGCACAGAGGGACCTAGCAACAGCCTACCTACACCTGTGGGCAGCTCATGGAGAAGACAGGGCCAAGCTCTTCTGGCTTGAGAATGATAAACGGAGTGCAGAAACTGCAGTAACAGATGAGAAGTTCAGACCAGTTGCAGACAAAAGCTTTTCCATCATCGGGACAATCTGGTTTTAGAGCACGGTGCCCAAAGAAGCTTCTGGAAGTTCTTGGAGCTTTTCAAACCTGACTGGGTAAAGGTCTGAGCATCTTGATGTGGCCTTACAATGACCAATCTTTGAGCAGGAGGTTGGGCTAGAGGCTTCCTGAGGTCTTGTCTACCTAATGGTCCCATGGGCACCAAGCACATTCATGGTTTCAGAAAGAACCAAGAAACTAACAAGGAGTGTTCTTTCCTTTTCCTGTCTCTAAAAAGGCAGAACTGGAGGGCACGAAACTTGGGAGTATCTGGTATCAGCCTCATTCGTATTGATGAGACTTTGTGTGCTGGAAAGCCACTGAGTGGGTCTGAGGCGTGGTGTGAAATTCCATGCCGTAGTGACCCAAGTTTCCAACGGGTGCCCTTGGAGAGCGTGATATGCAAATTCCACATCCTACACTTAAAGATAATTGATCTGTCAGATGATGCTGACTCATTATTAGACAGAGACAGACTTCTCTGAGGAAAGAAATTGTATTCATGTTTTAGATAGCTTGTTATATAGCCTTACATAAGAAATAATGAAAGCCTTATTTTCAGGCACTAACCTGAGACTAGAGCAAGGTTTTTTTTAGACTTTTCTTTCAAATCTATGGAAGGAAATTTAAATGGATTTTATTGACAAAGGAATAAATTGTTTTTTGATAAACAGGACCTTCTTCATACCTAGGTTCCTAGGACTAAGTTCCAGCATCAGAGGGCACAGAAAACAAAGTTTGCCAGTGAGCTGGTTTTTCACGCTCCAGATATGTTAGCCACTCTGTTCTATGTGCTTGCAATGAGTGCAATCTGCAGTGGCAATGATATTCAGGAGTAATTTTTTTTCTTTTTTACTGTTTTAACACAGTGTAACATGTTTTGTAGGAATAATTGTTATGTACTGTTTGCTTACACTTACACTGAGTTTTTATGTTCATTTTTGTTTCCAGGAAGGGTTTGTAGGAAACCTTGTCCACGGTAGGCTAAACAGAGTTCTTTGTATTCTTGTTGCTGCTCAACCTTTATGGCCAAGCAGCTAAGGGAATCCAGCCCTGCTGTAACCACAAAAATACTGTCTATTTTATAATTGCTTAGGCTCTCTCACTGTGTTCCTCCTGAATTGTTTGTAGCTAATGTTCATGTAGCATAGCACAGTAGTATAAACAGACCTTCTCCCCAACTCTTTTAATTTGATATTCGATCACCATAAATATTACCAGACTCATGCAGAAGGCTGCTGGACTTAGCTTCTTTAGCCCTACACACTTCTCTGGAGGCCTAAGTGAATTAGTCCTGAGACACAGAAATTTGTAGCTGAATAGGAACTGTACAATTTGACTGCAAAACATCCTTTCTCCACCCTGCCCACTTAAAAAGAGAAGATTGAAATAGAAGCCTTCTTTCAGGAAACGATGTACTTCACTCTATGGCTGTGTGGGAGAGCAATTGACTACACATCAACTTTCCACAAGTGCTAGAGGAAAATTACAATTGATCCAAGTGAAAGAAGCCATATTCATATAAAGAACACCCTCAAAGCTGAGAGCTCAAAGGAAGAGCTCTTGCTCTTGCACAACTGTGCACAAGCTGTCAAAGCGCGCCTTTCTGAAAGAAAAATAACAGAGCTCCCTCTCTTTCCTTCCTCTTCAGAAGGTATCAGAAAAAGGGTGCATTCTGCTTCCAGTTCTGCCATTTCATTCTGAATGTTCATATCAACGAACACTCAACACAATAGGTGTTATTTTTGGTAGCCGAACAGCTTGCAGATCTGCACTTACACAAACCACTCTGCACGCAACAGGGAGCGCTGTCTGTGTTTGGAGATCTTGGGGCTGGAAGGGAAGCTTTGGCAAATGAGGTTTTTATGCAGCCCATTTCTGTTGGTGCTGTTTCAGAAACTGCAGTGAGTTAATGCCAGGAGGGTACACTCTGATACAGTGATGCAATGAGGGGACAATAATTTATCCAGTTCCCTATGTGAGAATCACTCAGCCATTTCCAAAGAGCATTTGATGGAGAGGCAGAGATTTGTTTCAGTTGGACTATACATGTGTAATGCCAAGGAATCTTTCTAACTATCCTAGATTTCTCAGAAAGTCTCTCTGGACATTTACTATGTGGTTTACAAAGAGAAAGACATGGCGCAAAATGATGCTGCCATCAAACATGCTTCCTCAAGTGATGAAAGCATCTCAGACAGGCTTTGGTTTTTGAGTGGTTCTGTACGCAGCCAAGAGTTGGACTCAACATGCCTTGTGGGTCCCTTCCAATTCAGGAAATTCTGTGATTCTATGATTCCATCAAACACTGCAGTGAGCAAGAAGAGCCATTTTAGTGTGCTCCAGGGGCAGCAAGTGGGCACATGAGTCACAGAACCATAGAATCATTTGAGTTGGAAGGGACATTTAAAGACCATCTAATCCAACTCCCCTGCAGTGAACAGAGACATCTGCAGCTCGATCAGAGCTCGGAGCCTTGTCTATCCTGACCTTGAATGTCTCTAGGAATGGGGCATCCACCACTTCTCTAGTTAACCAATCCAAATCTCCTCTTTTTTTGTTTGAAAACATTTCCCCTTTTCCTGTCATAGCAGATCCTGCTAAAGAGTCTGTCCCCTTTTGTTTTATATCTCCTCTTCAAATACTGAAAGGCCAATATTAGGTCACCTTAAAGCCTTCTCTTCTCCAGGTTGAACAGCCCCAGCTTTCTCAGCCCATCCTTGTGTCATTTTGGTGGCCCTCCTCTTGATGCACTATAACAAGACCATCATGTCTCTCATTGTCCACATCTGGACGATGTCCAGCTGGCAGCACACTTCCTGGTGAGGTGCCTGCCTCTCTCAGGGGCTCCCACTACAGCATCACAGTCAAGGTTGGGGCTGCACATCCCATTAATCTAATGCAGGTGGAAGTTGAGTTACACCTAAACTGGATTCCTAAAGGAATCTCCCACAGGCTGTGCAGTGTAGTTGTCCTTCCCCAAAAGCCACTGAGCTTGAAAGTAAAATCATACAACTAGTTAAAATTAGCATGGTTTTATTTGTATTTTGAGAGCCAGCTATGGAAAGGTGTCTATGGCTGGTGTTTATGGGTGACATGTTCCAGCTTGCTTCAGGCATCCAGCAGCCCAAACCACTGCTTTAGAAGTTCTTGCTGGCAAAGGAGAGCTGGAGTTCCTGGGCACTGCCGAAACGCTGGGATTTTCAGCGAGTCAGACAGACAGACGGACAACCACGATGTCCCTGCACTGCAGGCAAGTGGGACTGTCCCTGCTGGAGGCCTATCAACAGCAGGAATCCTCCTCCTGCTTCTAACAAGCTGTGGAGTGCTTGGATGGCATGAAATCTCTAACAAGGCAGAATGAGAGGCTCTGACTCGTGTTGTTGTGCGCTCAAGCACGCAAAGTGTAATTCTGCTTAGAGCATTCGTATTTCACATCTGCAAATTGTGTTTAACTGCTTCCCCCTCTCGCAGCAGCAGGTGGATGGGTGTGCAGCCATACTCCCTGGCCTGGTTCCTCCCACCTGGCCCTTCTCTGGGCTGTGAAAAATTACGTCCCGTGTTTTCCAGGCAGCCAAAAGACATATTTCTGAGCCTGACACAGGGTGCGAGGGAGAAATTTTCTCAGAAGTTGTATCTTTATGATCTGTAGGTGCCGGTGTTCCTTTACTGTGTCACTTGTTATTTATGGCTAGGTCATATGTAATTGTCTGTTGTGCAACGCTGGATACCAACCCCATCGGAAGTCCAGGCTTTGTTGGGCTTTAGAATAGATCATAAATCATTAGGCTGAATTGTGAAAAATGCCAATTATTGCAGGGGCATTGTATCAGGAAGAATCCTATGGAGCAGCACCAGAAATGAGTCTGGCTGGTTAGGGTAATTAAGTGAAACGTTTACCACAATAAGAAGGATTATACTTATACCCTGTACACTCTTTATGCTTGATTGCTGCCAGAATGAAGATGCAATAACATAACTTCTCTTTTTTCTAAGAACAAATAATGAAGTTAAGCTGTAAACAGACTGTAGTCCTTGCTTTGTAAGGGGAACTTGCGGTTGCTTTCTGTTGATTTCACGGAGGTGTGGTAACTGAGCTTCAGCAGTTAACTGTGCATTTTCCAGACTTATCTTTCTGTAGCAGCAAATCACATTGAGATTTGTGGCTTTCAGAAGAGCAGTGGTTAATCTGGCTTATTCGTGAGCACAACCAAGGCTGGGTGGGGTTCACGAGGCTGCAGCTCACTTTCAAAGCACTCCAGGTGCTGCAGGCTGTGCCTGAACTATAGGGCCTGGGTTTGACTGATGATGACATATGAGTTCAGGAAGGCATCAGCCCCTGCCTTAGCCTTAGGTCTGTTGTGGCAAGACAAGGGGAAATAGTTTCAAATAAAAAAAAGAGGAGTTTTGGATTGGATATAAGAACTTTTTTACAAAAGGTGATGAGGCACTGGGGCAGGTTGCCCACCGATGTGATGGATCCCCATCCCTGGAGGCATTCAAGGTCAGGCTGGACGGGGCTCTGAGCAACCTGATCTAGCTGTTGGTGTCCCTGTTCACTGCAGGGGAGTTGGATTAGATGATCTTTAAAGGTCCCCTCCAACTCAAATTATTCTATGGTTCTATGACTCTACTTGTATTCTAAACTATAGCTAAAGCCCGAAGTCTTTGGTGCTATTTCTGCTGTGGAGACACAGTATTCCACAGAGGTCAAGAGAAGATTTCTAGATCATTCCTGGAAATGGAATTGCAAGCTGGTTTGGGGTACTTTCAAGGAGACACTGCACTGCAGAACTGCTAATTATCTCTTCTCTTGTGATTCATAATGATGATGCACACAGGGACTCCTATAACCAGACACAGCACACAGCAAAGCCAGCTGTTGCCCTTGCAGAAATGCACTGTCCTGGCATTTTAAGCCATCAGAAACATGCACTGAGGAAAGGAGTGTGACAAGCTCGGTTGTAAAGAGGCTCCCTCCTCAATGCAGCCACGTTGGCCTGTTCCCTGTCGTTAGATTTTGAAATAAATTCACAATCTTTAGGTTGGTGTCTTGAGAGCACATCTCCTGGTCAATCCTTTGGCCCGGAAGATTTTGGTACACTACAGAGGGTGTGATAGAGACTGCATTTAAAATGCTTGCATTCATCTTTGCTGACAATTTACAGGGAATAGCCTAACCACTCTCTGTAAGACATTCGTGTGGTCCCATCACAGGTTTTTTTGTTTGTTTGTTTGTTTTGTTTTGTTTTTTCCCCCAAAATGTTCCACCTCCATGGAAACACTCAAATTGTCACTAATCTGGAAAGACAGATTGAGACCACACAGATGTGATTTGTGTTCCAGGATAAATCCATAAATATGCTTGAGGGAGAGGAAGGGCACAGGTACAAATCCTTTCACAAAATGGATAGAAAGTGCTCCAGAAGGATGAGGGATGCAATGTTTTACTGCTCCAGAGAAACCTCTAACCCTAAAACCTACTTTCAAATACCCCAGATCAGTCAAAATGGATCTCCTTGTGTCCCATATAGAAAAAATTCTGAGCTTTGGGACAGGCAAGACCTCTGGAGGTGCAAGGAAAGGATTACTGTGTGAGAAGGAAAGGCCAGCAAAGGAGTATTGCAGCAACATAAGATAATGGGGATCTAGCAGTCCCTTCAGTTGAATAACTCATTCAGCTCATCTGTGGTTCCCGACTCTACCATTTCTTTGGCTGTACTTTCACCTGCTTTTTCTCTGAAAAGAGGTTTCCATAGAAGCAATTGTCCTGTCAACTTCATCTCATGATTCTCTGGCAAATCAGGCTGTATATTAGGAAAAATTTATTCTCTGCAAGTGCAGTGATGTATTGGCACAGGCTGCCCAGGGGAGTTGTGGAGTCACCATCCCTGGGGGTTTTCAAGAAATATGTGAACGTGGCACTGAGGGATGTGGTTAGTGGGCATGATGGGAATGGGTTGATGGTTGGAAGAGATGATCTTAGAGGTCTTTTCAACCTTTGTGATTCTATGATTCTGTGACTATGAAATCCATAGGAATGTAATTAAATACTAAAGAACTGGGTGAGCAGTAATGGAGTAAGTATCCAGCGCCCTATACAGATCTTGGGGTGAGGTTGGTTTGACTGTTTGACAGGTGCACATGGTTTACCTGATGAAAAGGTGTAGTTTGGTATTATCTTCATTTGGTAATCTGCAAGCCAGTTTTGTTTGTGAGGTATCTAATGGAAAGACAGCTCTGAAAACAATTATCCCCCAGAGGGAAGAGCATGAGCTTTGTTCTGGCACAATCACCCCATCTGGAGGGGCAGGTGCTGCTCTTTGTCCATTCAAACAGCAGTTGTTCCTTAGGGTTTTTCCCTTGTATACTTTGTTACAGGGGCTGTAAGTAGATCTACCCAGTGAACCATGCTACCACTTCATCTTGTGCAGGCTGTCAGAAAGCTTTGCCAGCTCTGGGTGAAACTGGTTTTTATTACTGTGGAGGCTAGAAAATGTGTGTCATGCTGAAGGATGGCACAATCCCATCTTCAGTGAGTTGCGTTCCCCCAGTGCAGACAACTGAAGCATGCACCAGCGTGCACCAGGAGCGTGGCAGGATGAAAGGAGCAGTGTGGGTCCAACAAGGTGGACATACCCTTTTTCCAGTGTGGATGGGGGCACAAATCTACCAAAGCTACAGTGTTCTTTGGACCTTGGAGTGGGGGCATGGAATTGGGAGCCTAAAAGAGCCTTCTGTCTGATGCTGAGTACCCCAGCTCAGACAGTGAGTTGCTGCCAGCTGACAGCACAGTAGTCCTCCTCACACAGTGAAACAATTTAATCATGGTTTAATCAAGGCACAAAACCTTTGTGCCTTGGTATTGCTAATGATTGAGGGTTATAACATAATAAACCTTGTGAAACGTGAACAGGTTAAAAAAATCTTAAGTGATTGCAAGGTTGAGAGAGCCAGAATATGTCAACAACATGTTTTAATTACGCAGTGTAATAGTTCCTCCATCACTGCTAGAGCTTTCAGAAAATGAGCTCTGAAAAAAGTCTGGAATGACTCACAGGTGTCTGGAGAGGCCAGAATACTTGTCTCGATGCAAGTTTCATCACAGTAGTTCAAGATATTATTGCAGAATGATGTCACCCAGGGAAAATGTCACTAGAGCTGCCCAGAAGTTTGCCTTTAGTAAGTAGGTTAAATAGTTCAGCTTGTGTTAATGATTAAGCTGGCCCAACACCTCTCCCAGATCATGTTTTCCTTAAATGTCTTTTTTGGAGATGAGATGGGACGGGCTTGAGGAGACTTAACATCGTTTCCAAGCCTGCATTTTTACCCACCACATGAGTTTGTAGATATCTACTTTGACATATCAGAACTAAAAATAGCTCCAGATTCTAAGAATGGAGATGAATAATCACATTTGAAAGACTACAGGGTTTACAGGCTCTCAGTTTCACTCCGCAGACTTTCTTATAGATACCATTCTTCTTTTAGAATCATAGAATCATAGAATGCTTTGAGTCGATAAGGATCTTTAAGATCATCTGGTTCCAACCCCCTGCTATAGGCAGGGATACCTCCCTCTAGACCAGGTTGCTCAAAGCCATATCCTGCCTGGCATTGGAGGTCTTCAGGGAGTGGGCATCCAAAAAACCTCACAGGCAACCTGTTCAAGTGTCTCACCACCCTTAAAGAATTTCTTCCTAATATCTAGTCTAAATATACCCACTCTCAATTTAAAACCATTTCCCCTCATCCTTTCACAACATGCCCTTATAAAAATTCCCTCCCCAGCTCTCCTCTAGGCCCCCTTCAGGTACTGGAAGGCCGCTATCAGGTCTCCTCACAGCCTTCTCTTCTCCAGAGAGCCCCAGCTCTCTCTCGGTCTGTCCTTGTAGAGGAGGTGCTCCAGCCTTCTGATCATCTTTGTGGCCTTCCTCTGGACCTGCTCCAACAGGTCCATGTCCTTCTTGTGTTGGGGGCTCCAGAACTGGACACAGTACTCCAGGTGGGATCTCCTGAGAGCAGAGTAAATGGGCAGAATCCTCTCCCTTGCCGGTCACACTTCTCTTAATGCAACCCAGGACATGGTTGGCCTTCTGGCCTGCGAGCATACATTGCCAGCTCATGTTCAATCTTTCCTCAGCTGACACCCCCAAATCCTTCCCTTTGGGGCTGCTCCACCCAACCTGTATCTGTGCTTGGGATTGCCCCAACCCAGGTGCAGGACCTTGCACTTGTCCTTGTTGAACTCCATGAGGTTGGCATGGGCCCCCCTCTCAAGCCATTTCTTTTTTAAGGATAGGCTGGCTTGACCTAAATGCCTGCGTAACAGAGTTTAACCAGGAAGCTATTAGCAACAGCAAGCAAGATAAATAGTAAGATAATAATAAACATCAAGCAAATAAATAATGAGAATCAATGGAAGACAAAAAGCATAACTCTACCCTGTTATGTGCAGCATTTTTTGCTGAGGTCACCATATTGTCCCTAATGAGCTTCTGTATGTATCTGTATCTATAATGTATCTGCAGCTGCTGCTGCTGTTTGCTGACAAGGAATCAAGGGGCTCCAACATTCTCTTCTTCCACCAGGCCACACCCTGGTTGGTAATAGGGCTGATTATTGACTCATTGGAAATATGGGCTCAAATGTTTCTAAGTGGTCTCCAACCACTGAGAAAGAAAGTGATAGTTCTAAACTGCAGTGTGTAATTGAAGTAGAATGATTCTGAGTGCCAGAAGATGGAAGGGAAAAAAAGAGGGAGAAGAGAGACTTGCTGAATAGTGACAAATGAAATAAAATATTGCAGATATTACCCATTTTTTTCCTAGCTCCTTCTGTACCTCATCTCTCTGACCCCCCCTCCTTTCTGCCCTAAAGTGAGCTGCTGGATTCCCAGCCCTGATCCCTACACAGGGAGATCAGGAAACCCAAAGCACATTGGGCAAGCGCTTTGCTCAGTGTTTTAAAGCACCTCTGGCAATTCCACTGTACAAAATCCTGTCTACCTTGACCTAGTTTGAACTCATTTCTTAAGAACACAATCCCAATTGATGTTGGAAGTTTCCAAGATCTTTCAGGAAGCATTTTGAGTGCAGTGCATTATACCTTCTTTATGGCCCTGATGCAGCACTTGTGGGCACAGCTCAATGCACAACTGCACCACCCTTGCTCCAAATTCTGCAGTGCCTCTGCTGAGAAGCAATGGGTCAGCATCTCATCATACCCCCTGCCTGCCCCCAGAGTTACTGCAGAAATTAACAATCCAAGGAAAGGACTGAATCAATCAAACCCAAGCTGTGGGCTTCTTTGGAGAATGCCAGCATCAGCTGAAGCTGCCACAGCCATGTTGGTTTGTTAGCTCAGCTACTTCATCCAGTAAAATGCTTAGGGCCAGAAGGAGTGAAACCAGTGTTATGCACAGGTATTACTGGAATTCATCCAGAAAGCAACAGGCAAGCCTGGGTTTAAACTTGAAGTAGTATATGAAGAAATGAGTTAAGTCCTACGCATGTTTTTCAGCTTTATCCCTAAATATATATGGATATAAGGAAATTAATATAAGGAAGAAGCTTTTTACGATAAGGATAGTAGAGCACTGAAACAGGCTGCCCAGAAATGTGATGGATGTCCTGACTCTGGAGATGTGGAAAGTCAGGCTGGATGGAGCTCTGAGCAACCTGATCTAGCTGTGGTTGTTCCTGATCATTGCAGGGTAGTTGGACTAGATGGCCATGAGGTGTCCCTTCCAACATGAAGGATTCTATAATATCCAAATCCCTCCTACAGCTCTGTGCATATAAATACATATTCAGATACATACATACTTACACTCATTTGTCTGAACACAGATTGAATTAGCATTTAACATTTTCATATTACTCTAAGTGTTACTGAAAGATGCTGAAAGATGCATTCAGGGATCTGGTGCTCCATCATATGCGTCCTAACAGGTATCACAGATTTCTCTGGGCTGTGACAGCAAAGGTGAGGATCCCTGGTCATAAGCATTCCGTTCACTGCCTGCTCATCTGCCTCCCACCCCCTTCTGTTTCTTTTCTTGGATTCTTCTCTTCTTGTGTTTTTTTCCCACTTATCTCCTCACAGGATATGAGTAACAGCCTCCAAAGTCAAACCGAGTTATTCACTTCCTCCATATGGGATCACAGGTCCCTAAAGCACACATTCTGCAGAATCACACAAATATTTGCATGCCTGCTCCACAGTAGGAATGAGCTCTGGGAGAGCAACCCTGTGAGATTTCTTGCATTCCATGGGTTCTATCAGGTGAGAAAAAAACACCGAAGTGCTTGCTTCATGAAGTACTTTTATTTCTGAACAACGAAGTTACACAGAAGCCTTTAGAAATTGATGTCATTAAATACATTATATGATTCGGTGGAAAAGGAGCATGATCTTGTATTTACTTCGAGGTTTCTTACCAGTTCTTATTCTACCTACACTACTTTGTCCAGGAAATTGCTTAGCTGTTTTCTAAAGGTAAAAAATTCTGCTTAAGTTCAGAGGGCACAAAGTTTGCATTTACAAAAACAAGCATGTTATCAGAGTTAGAAATAACGTAAAATCTGACTGTTGGATTTGAATAGTCCCTCACAATTGTGGTCCTTAGAGCTTCTTAGGAACCTGCCCCAGTACTCATCTGAACTTGAATCTCTGTGGTGTCTACACAGGGCTGATTGTAAAGCCCCGCAGAGTGAACTAAGCACTTCAGGTCAACTGACTGCATCTTCATGTAGTTACTCACAACTTCCTCTTGAGTTATGAACCTCTCTGAGCCTTACAGCCCTTTTCTGAGCACGCAGTGGAGCTGGTATGAAGGGATTGATGATTTTGGGTTGGGGACTCAAAACACAAACAAGGATGCAGCCACCATCCTCCCACGGTGCCAAAGGAAAACCAGTAGAGTTATCAGTGGTCTTAGGGGGAAAAAGAAGCCGTACAAATGTTACATATTGTCTGCTGTCCAAATAAAGCTTATATCTGACTTGTTGAAGCCAGAGGTAAACCCCAGTCACTAGTCAGAGCATTGCCGTGAAACAGCAGTTTCTATGTGAAAGCAGCTTCAAAATACGTTGTCTGGAAGAAACATATACCACTGATATATTTCTCTTGTGATGCCAGGAATAGGCTTCTCAAAAACAGTGAGATGATGACATAGCTGTCAGAAAACGCAGGCGCTCCTAAGGGTTTTTGTGCTCTAAGAGGTTGCTCCCCTGGAGATAACCTTAGGATTCCTACAAGTCTAGCTGGAGTTAGCTGAGCTGGGAGGGGAGGGACAGGAAGGCAGCGCCAGTGATGTTAAGCAGTCACAGGGAGGAGGGCTCAGCAGCATCTGAAAATGCTGCTGCCAAGCTTCTGCCAGGCAATTTTGGAAAGAAGGAAAGTCTTTTTATGGAGCTGCCCTTTAGGAGTCTCCTCTTGCTGCCATCTATTTGCTCACTCATATGCACAGCTTGGAGCACTTTGCTTTTTAAAGCAGTGCCTGCTGTAACTGATGGTGACAGCTTTGTTTCAGCTTCTGCAGAATGCTGCCAGCCCCCTAGGATCCCTGCTGCAAGCACTGCTCATGGCAGCGAAGGGTTGAAGAGGGAGTGAGCTGAATCCAACCTGTGCCTTGTCCTGCCTGGCGCTGCTGTGCTAGAGCAGAGAGGCTCCTGCAGCGTAGCACAAAAGGTTAGCACATCCATTTCCTTTCCTTCAGGGTTAAATCCCAGCCTCGAGGATGCTGGAGATTAAAGTACCATTGATCCTTCACTCATCATGCCAGTATCTACACCAAGGACCGCTGTTGGCTTCAGAGAAAGGATTCCTCAATAAATCTTTTATCTTCTTTTTTAGAAGTTAACCATATTGGTTCTTTTCCTGGTGCAAAATCATATTACAAACAAAAACCTTGGAAAAGTCTGTGAAGAATTTTTTTTCCCCCCATGGGAGGAAGGAGAGTCACCTGATTTGCAAACCCTGATTATTTTTAAGTTTCTTTATTTAGTTTCTGTAATGCTTCAAACCTTTGAAATGAAGACCTCTTCAGCATTATTCAGCGTCGAAACACTAAAGGTTTCTCTGCTCCATGACACTGATCATTGCTTGTACCTCTAAATGGCTAAAAGCATAGAGAAAGGGAGGCTGAGAGGGACAAGAGCAGCGGCAGGAAAGAGAATTAAAGTGGTCTGAGAGATAGGGTGCATTCCAAAGGTCCAGGAATTCCAATTTTCTGCCATATATCAGCTAGACAGGCTACCGGGAAAGAGAAAGGACTTGCTTAGCTCAGGCTAAGTGCTGTGGTTTACACTGAAAAAAAAAGCACTAACTGAGAACAAACAGAAAGCAAATAGCTGAGGAAGTGCCTGCGAGTAAAGCTGTCTGTGTTAAAGATGTGATTCCCTAGCTCCTTGAGGGAGACTCGGTATTTGTGACACTTCACAGAATGTATAAGTAAAACCAAAATGTATGATTTTATATTCTTTTTATTTCTGAGCAAGAAGGTGTATGGGGAAAAAAAAAGAAAAGAATTTTTACCTCTACTAGGTTTACTCCATGAGAAAGAAGAGTGCCTTTCTGCGTGTGTGTGTAGACAGCCACAAGGCTGATTTGTTTTTAAGCTTGAAGGTCGCCATTAAGAAAAGATCTTGGTCACAATATTGAGTTATATTTAGGGACAAAAACAAAACAAAGGAACAGGATAGTCTGTATTTTGTCAGTGTGGCACTTTTATTACCTATTTGTTATTGCTGCGCTATAAGAAAGTTACTCAAGTATATACTATTATTCTCCACACTGTTTTCATTCCCCATGCTTCAAAACCAGTGAAATGCAAAATTTCAGATGAGCTGTGGAAATGTCTGCATGTGTCTGAAGTGATTTTCCTTCCAGCTGCCATTTGTCACTCTCTGGGAGATCAGATTGGGTCAAGCTGCTGCTTGACCTCACGATTGCTTCTTGCAGTTCTTGTGGGTCAAACCCTATCCAGCTTTAAACAGTCTCTTTGTTTACCAGTAATAAATCTGTTTTCATTCTCCTTTTTCAAAGTCATTGTCAGTTTGTCCAAGAGTTACTGATATTTCCTGAACAAGCATCCATAAATTAATCATCTCCACTCAACCCCTTCTCGTGCCTTGAGCTTTTCCATACTGGGTCAACCAGTGCTCTGCACATCCCAGCCTTGGGCAGAATTAGCTAATGTCATGGCTACTAATGAAGAAGCATTATTATTGCCCAGTGGGAGAATTCATTGCAATCAGGAGGACATTGCCAGAAGGGTATTTGAAGCGTTGTACTGGTGGTGGAGGACCACAGGCAAGTGTTTGCCAGGGGGCTGCACTCACTCAGTTCTCCAGCTTGACATCCACATTCCTCAATTTGCTTGTCCAGTGTTGGAGTCAAGAAGCCCTGGACATCTCTTCACATCATAGAAGCACCACAGAGAACCCTTCCCAGCCTCATGTGGAACATGTGAGGTTTTGATCTCTTTGTTGTATTTGTGTAAGTACACCCAAAGTCATTGCCACTCAAAAGCTATTCTGGATTACTTGGGTACTTGAGTAAGGATTTGTCTAATACAGGTCCAGACAGTCCTTTCACACATGATGGGTGCTCCAACACCTGAGTTTTGGTCTTTTGGTCTTGGTTTGGAATTGTAGGTAGAACACTGAAATCTGACATGATGGTTTTTTTGTTGTCTTATTAGGAGACTGCATCTAAAGACTTCTTTCTGCCTTTAGGTAAAGGAAGCAGAAGGAAAGAGGGTTTGGCTGTGCCATCAGCTGGCCTCCTGTCAGATAAGCACACAGTCACCCTTTCTGATGGGAACATGGCCTTCCCATCACTCTGCAGCCTGCTCCTGTGCTTCAGGGAAGCTGTTAAAACACAAAAAAAGGTCACGTATTTCACTTTCACTAGGTGATAAAAGCATTAACTGGCTTTCTCACACCCGCATTGTCTCAGCTGCATTCAGCTGTGGTTATACCTGTGGGAAGGTTCTGATTTTCCAGAAAATATCAGCTTATCATTTAACCAACCTATCCCCTCAAGGAGGCCTTTCTAGTCCAACACGTCTCAGTGTGATGACAGGACATGCTCCTGTTTCTGTCCCGTTGCCCTGTTTGCAGTGCGCAGGCAGTGACCTCAGTTCGCCAGGACAAACAGGGCTCTGAGTCATCTTGCCGACTACTTCTGAGACACATTGCCTGATACCGTCTACTAAATGTAGGCTGGCTGGATCTATGTATCAGAATAAAAGCCTCAGCTCTGGTCTTTAGCCTGAATTCCCCTTTTTAACAAGTCACAGCATCCACATCCTTGAGTGATGCAGGAGGCTCAGCCTGCTGAGCGTAGCCTCGCTGCCTGGCTCTGAAAGCACCAGTAATGGGACAAGGGCCTTTAGTGACCCTGCACCCTGTGGGTTAGGGTTGTTTTGGGATCTCACACTGGGGCAGTGTGAGTTGGACACTTCCACTGCATGGAGGAGCTCCTTAGAGAAAATGCAGCCTTTTGATCTCAAAAGAGGCTGAACATCCGTTGTAAATGCACAGTGTCAGAAAGGGGAACTGTGTCAAAAAGAAGTGTTTTATGAGGAATTAAAGGGGAC
Source organism: Tetrao urogallus (assembly GCF_951394365.1). Taxonomy (NCBI): domain Eukaryota; kingdom Metazoa; phylum Chordata; class Aves; order Galliformes; family Phasianidae; genus Tetrao; species Tetrao urogallus. The sequence goes on along the minus strand of NC_136813.1, from coordinate 126,438,706 downwards.
AGCTGGGAGAAGTAAGTCCCTAAAAGCAGGACAGAATGGCTGAGGGATGCCACGTTAGAAGCATGGTGCTGGCACATGGCACCTCTTCAGATAGACACAAAGAAAGAGCCAACAGCGGAGTGCGTCAAAGCAGCTGTGCACTGGGGCAATATTTGGTGCTCTCCTCCAGATTCTCCTCTTCCTACTGCACAGATTTTTGGGGCACTGCTCCAAATAACACTGTGCCTCAGTTATTCATACAGGGTAGAAAAGGTATGAAAAGGAAAGGGTAGAAAAGGAAAGGTATTTGTATAGCCCCAGGGACACTGAACAGTGCAGCACCTCAGTACGCCTCTCAGAGTTTTCTTGCCCCCAATAGGGCCTGATATTAAAGCCCCACTCAGGTTGCTTCAGACGTGCAGGTAGGAACATGAGAACACCTTCTGAACTGTCTAACAGCTGTATATGTGACTGCCATCTGTCCTCTATATGCTTTTAAATGTTTGCTTCTTCGCTGAAATGTAAGATTAATGTAATGCTATTTCTCTTCCCCCATAGCAGCAGCTGAACATTCAAAATGTTACTGAAATGCATACATAGAAGGTAATTAGTATCAGCTTGCATGTATCCTTAAATCTTTCTGTTAGCCAATAAAAAAAAAAAAGGTGATTTTTATATAAATATCTTAAGAGGTCCTCTTCACTGCCAGAAATAAACAGACAAAAGACCTTTTGAAGTGGTGCACTACTTGTTTTAAAAAGTGGGTGGAAAACTGACACGCTTCCATATTTATCTGCAGGAGAAAATACAGTGCCACATTATGCAAGGGAATTTCCATTTAAAATAACTGAGTACTTAAAAGTCACTGTCTAGCTCATTAAACAAAACAGTAATTCTAAAGCTGGAAACAGCTGCTCGTATCATCTTATCTGACCCTCTTCATAATGGAGGCAACTTAACATCCATTTTCCTTTGATACTTCACTTTTTGGTTAAAGTCCATTTCCAGAAAAGGGTCTAGAGTTGATTTTAAAACTTCCAGAGAAAAAAAATTTGCTGTTTCCTGTATAAGTCTATTCCAATTCATAAATTGGAACTTAAAGTCATGTACTTTGATTTTTCTGGTTTTATGCACCAGCCAGTCAGTTTGGTTTATGCCTTCCTCTACAGAATGATGAATGAGCTCGCCCTTCAATTATACACAATAGTATCTAATAAGATTTGATTACAGAAGTAGGAAGACACTATGCATGTCTCAGAAGTACAGAGGCAGTTCGGGAAAAAGTGAAGAGGGGAAAGAAGCCTCCAGTAGGGCAATCTGTTAGAAGTGTCTCAAACTCACTGTGGTTGTAGAGGGTCAGACCATGCATTAAAGAGGTTCTGCAATCTTCACTAAGGCAAAACATCCATCAAGGTCTGATGGGTATTTCAGATCTGTAGTTGTAAGGATTATGACACAGCTTTCCATATTTACACATGTTTAAAATGTTCCTGATAAGTGCTATCCATATACTTTTAATTTCTCTTCTAATAGCATTTTTTGCTCATTCCACTGTTTTAACTCCATTAGTTAGTGCAATTAGACATTCAGAGATGGCCACTGCTTCACTGGGTCAGGAGATCTTGAGCAGACTTGCCTGGTGATGTGGGTTGGAAGATGGAGGTAAAAATGTTCATTCCCTTGTCTCCATCCTGCAAGGCCTCCATGGGTGACCTCCACTGTTGACATCACCCTCTCCAAGAACTTCTCCTAACTCACGCTGCCTTTGTGGCAGGGTGGAGCTGGTCAGCAGATCTCCTTCTGAGGGTGGGATACACGAAGCATGGAAGATAACTTGACAAGACTGGAAACAAAATGATCCAGGAGATGCTGCCCTCTCAGAGACAGTGGAGGGGCATCATAGCTGAAGGGATCGATGAATAGGAACAGCAAGGAGTTGCTCCTAGGTCAGTAGAGGCAAGGCGAGCCATTTCAGTGTCTTCAGAGTTGAAGAAGGAATCTAGTGCATGTACAGCAACAGTAGCTTCTAGATGCCTGCTTTGAAAGGCATGGTTGTAAGACCAGTTAACAGAAGAATTTCCAGCTTTAAGGTGACCTCTTTAACTTATAAAAGGTTGATATTCTGACTGAAATGTTTCTTAAGATGTTTTTGATCTTTTTGTCATGTGACATTGCAGTTAGCAGTTAGCAGCATGCACGTGTATCTCTGAGTCACTATGACTCTTCCAACATCAGTGCAGCCGCCTTGCAGTTACAGCTGTTTTCTCAGCAAGCTCTCTGATAAGGAAAGGGAAAGGCGAGGGTCACTGTTTCTGCCTGCCAACAGCTCCAGTAATTCAGCATGAAATCAGTTTTCTTTTGGAAAATGACCTTTGCAGGTATTATGGTAAAATAGAAGGTTAGTAATGGGTTTATCTCTCAAACTGAACAGTAATACAGATAAAGTGGCAATTTATGTGGCTTGTGAACAGCACAGAATATATCTATTTCACTGGGATGTCTGTGTAGAAACATATGAAACACAGTGTCATTACTGGGTTCACATTCACTGGCAGATATTTCATCTAACAGTCAAATCATTTCTGGAAAAATATTTCCTGTATATCAAAAGCAGTTTCCTTTCAACACTGAACAGAGGGAAAGCATCAGACACCTTTTCTGCAGCCCCAATTAAGCAAATACTGATGGAAGAGGAATGGAAAAGAAAAGACTTCTGATGTTAGAGCACGTTCTGGAAACAGTCCTAGCCCTTACCAGTTGATTTTAGCAAATTGGAAATAAATCTACAGGAATTTCCAGAAATATATTTAACTATGACCAAGAAATCAGCATCCAATGGACTTTTTATCACACTGGCAGACTAAAAGCAATCTTTGTGTGATTCATGTCCTGAAAGCACAGCATATTTTGGATCATGCAGTGCTTCATAAGAGACAGCCTCCAAAATTCAGAATACTTAACAAAGCATAAGCAAGAGCTGGACACAATCACTGCTGGTTGTATGGTCCTGGTCCTTGTAAGCAAATAGGAGTCTGGAAGGGTATACATTACAAAACCAGTACACAAGTAGCAATGTCTGTAAATCTACTTGATGGTGGCATGTTGCAATATATCTGAGTTTTTTTGTTTTATTTTGTTTTGTTTCAGAAAAGGCGTGCTCTTATAATCAAAGTCAGTGACGTTTCCAGGTACATTAATATGTCTCAATTTTCCTGTGCACCATCCCTGTGCCTGATACTTTCATCTTCCTCACATTAAGAAATCAATACCACATGCTAGAAAGTCCTAACACTTTGCCAGACTTTCAAATAAAAAGACTTACCTAGTATCCTACTTAAATCTTTTAAGCTGCAGATGGAACTGAGTCTTTCCTGTTCTTCCATAAATGGACATGCAAATTAACATACAGGTGTTACCTCATCAGTTTCAATCCTTTCTAAGCTACTACGCCTTTCTCAGCCTTCTCTTTTCAATCCCATGCCTTCATATTCCTTCTCATGTGTTACATTTTCTATGCCTCTTAGAACACTTGTTGCATTTGCGAGCTTTTCCTTCCACTGTACCTGCTTCCAGATGAGGCAGATGACTCTTTGCACAAAACTTCAGGTTCCACCATCAAAAAGTTAACTTGGAAAGAGGCTCAAGCTTAGCAAAAGTGACATTTCCAGAGTCATCATTAAGCATTGCAGAGCATTTGCCAACAGTTATCCTCCAGGGGTTGTGTCTGATCTTAATTTATGCTGAAAGGAGTTTTATACCAAATGTCTAGAGCCAGCCCTAGATCACGCAGTGATGCCAGAATTTTTCTAAGACAAATCACCAAAATCTTGTGAGAGAACAGAATTCATTTTTTGTTTCCACGCTCAAACTTCAGAAATGCTTAGATGTTTAGATTGAATTGTTCAAGAAATAATAAACAAGTGCAGGGGCAGGGAAAGGGAGTGTCTTGGGTGAAATATCATGTCCTGAATGGGGACTTGTGATGCATGGTCAGTATGGCTGTTCTTCCATTTATCCTACATGGGAAAACAAAGTCATGCCCCACTATACAGTGCAGCTAGAAATACTGAGCTGTGTTCACATCAGTTTCCAGGAAGCAGGAAACTTTGCGTCCTTCTAGGCATCATAAAGACATAAAGAGGCCTTGTTCAAGGTCAAAGTCAGTCAATAGGATGAAACCAAACAAGTCTTATAACTAAGACAACGCTCTTCTTTTCTTCCGGTTTCAGATAGTGTTCACCTGTGTAATCTTAGCTCCAAGTCAGAAGAACTCCTCAGGGGTCTATAGCTGAAAATGAAGGTCAAAGGGAAACGAGGTTTCTCATAGAAACCTTGTTTCACATTCTATTGATTTGAAACACTCTACAGAAATATTAGGGGGGTATAGAGTGACTAATAGTTACTGAAGTTAGCTGTCATACAGCATATACTCTTCCAAAAAGATCTTTTTCAAATATAGATTCCCTTACAGAACTACATCTGAAATGAAGAATCTCTTTTTCAAAAAAAAAACAAAAAACAAAAAACAACATGATATACTGGACTGTGAGGCTGAAGAAGAATTTAGAGTCATGATCAGAAAGGTGTCTGAACAGCAAACAAGTAACTGCATTTGTTTCCCTACAGACTTTGTCAGTGACTGCATCTGTTTTCTTACTCCACTCAACAGAGGGTATTTTTAAGGCAAGGATCCATGTAGTTGCATACATGTTTTTTGAACTCTCTGAGATTGCCAAAGGCTATTGTGTGGACAAATAATCACTGGAAAAAATGTACTGATAGTACTATTGTGCTCATAACCTACTTCGGATGTACGAGATAGAAATGACCCTGTGTCCACATAGAAAAGATACTAAAATAAGGTACTTAGGTGAATGTATCTGAAATGCATTGTAGTTGCCACTCTTTCATTCACTGTTTTGCAGATGCTTGAGAAGTCAGGTGCATGGAATAAACCTTACCCGGAGTGCTTTGGCTGGCAGAGAGAAACTCAAGGGAGACATACTGCAGGAGCATTAAGCAAGGAAACGTCTTGCAAAGGCTCTTTACAAGGGTGGGAAACATAAAAGCAGCAGCAAACTAGCTGTGAAACAGCAAAGCTTTTCTTTTTTTTTTTTTTTTTTTTTTTTTCTTCTTCCATATAATTACATGTTGTAATATTCTTTCTGTCTAAAGGTTGTGGTATGTTTATAATCATGAAACCAGGAAAAACCTGTTCTTTTCACAGAATACTAACCTCTGCCAGTTATTCTAGCTACAGGCTTGAACAATTAATATGTGATAGCCCCAAAAGCTTGGAAAGTTCAGATCTCCTCTCACAAAAAGAAAATAAGAGAAGTGTTCCCCTACATCCCCGAAAGCTTTATTTTTTCAGTGCTAATTTACTCTCTTGTACACCAGATATCATAAGTCTGGAATACTTCACAGTGAGACGTTGCATTTGGCAAAGAATGGAAATCACATTCAGTGTTATTTCCTTTTATAAAACATAGCAATTTGAAACTTATAGGGGTAGAAATGAAGCCTATTCTTGCCTGATCCTTTCTGCAAGTACTGCAATAAACAATGCTTAGAGATAATGGTAATGACACCAAAAACAGAGAGCCAGGATTGCATAGGTTGCTAATCTGTCCTATTGAAATGGAGTCAGTAATGGAAGAAAAGTACTAGCCTAGATGCTGGCTTAATTCTTGGAAGATGTTGGCCAAGTTCCTTTTCCTGTCACACACTTGGTGTGTGATCTAACAAATATCGCTTAGGACAAGCTCCGCATATGCAGATATTAAATGCCATTTCTGATCTAGGACTTAAGACTTTCCATACCTTAATTGCTCATCTGTAAATTCAAGGCCACAGAACTTCCCTATTTTAGTTTAGTAGCAGGAAGAGAAATAACTGAAGGTGTTTAGATACTGCAGTGAAAAGATAGAAAGGAATAGCAAAGATGGATGGATAAATAGTGAAGATGGAAAGGAATGAGCTCCAATTTCTATTGCCTTCCAGGACAGCCGTCTTGGAGATGTGGAGAGAGTGCAGGATTTGGAGTTGAAAAAATAAATGGGAGAGAAGAGAGAAACCAGTCCCCACACATTCCTATAGGATATCTTTAATTGAAAGATAATATCAAAGTCTGTCTTTTTTTTTTTTTTTTTTTTTTTTGAAGTAGAGGATGGCTGTGTCTGTTCTGCAAGCAAGAAAAAATACTCAAAAAAAAAAAAAACCCAAAACACTTAACTTTTCTCTGTCTTTCTTTGCCCATTCCCACCAGTGTGCTGGAAAGCCTCAGACTCCAGGGAGAGGCTTCCACGTAGCCTGGCATACCTTGGTGCCTTGTTTCTAATTCCCGGCAGAACTCAGAGTGGCTGTTACTGTTTGATGACTAAAAAAGGACTTTCCTAAAATATCAAGTCCTCAGACCTCCAGGACCTCAGTGTCTTTGCCAGTAATGTCTTATGATCTAAGAGGAGACACTTTCAATGAAAGGTTTGCACTGGCCTTATGTATAATGTACTTTATACCCACTCTTTCCATTTGTTTACCCTTGAAGAAGGCTGGTGTGAGCCTGGGCAGAAACCCACCCTCACTGAAAGGTATCACCCTTCCAAAAAGCCATGCAAGCATACAAGATCCCAGCATGCCAACAGACCATGGCATTGCTCAAAGGATGCAGACACCCAGACCCAAAGCAGAGTATCCAAATATAACTCTACCTGCTTTTAGTCCTGACTGCAAATTAGAGCTTTGTACATCTACACTTATTTTATTTGAGACTCTGATTACCGTGCAATTATTGATTAACACATAAACATACAGTTGAAATGGGCAATTGTTTCTCAATTGCTGTTATTGTAGTAACTTACAAGATGTCCCATTTCCTTGTGAGATATGGCGTGAAGCCACAAAGTTCATGCACCACAGACATGAGATCTACCTCCAGGAAGAAACCAAAGCACCCTATGGAATAGAGGATGTTTTTGAACCTTATGTTCCTTATAAGCCAAAGGATTATTTTCTCATTCCACACAGACAACCCTCTAAAACAGAAGGGATAGAAATAAATGTTTAGAGATATCAGCTGATATTAATACCAAATACAAACAGAAGAAAATGGGTATACTCAGCTGGCTTAAATACAACCAAGTGCTCCCTGATGTCTGACTCAGGGTGTTCTCATCCCCCTAAGGCTTTCTTATTTGCTCTCCAGAGACAGTGAACCCATTCCAGGCACAGACAGGTGGAATCTAAGTTGTCTGAAAATGTCTCTCGGGGATTTAAAAACATAATTTAGAAGAAAGAGAAAGAAATGTTCTCTTTGTTCATTGATATTCTCTGCTCCTTGAAGACCTGATCTAGAGCAATTGAAGGTGTCGGATTTAATGAAACAATCTTATCCTACGATTTTCATAAAGAATTTTTCTAGATCTGTTCTTTTTCACTTTGGGATCAGACCTTGGCAAAAGCATGAACAACTATCGTATGACAGATGATATATTTTCACTCAGTGATAACTGAAGCTCTCATCAGCAGGGTTTTCACCCACAAAGCTACTCCTCAGAAAGGATCATTTCTCCCTTTCTATGCAATGAAGCAGACTTTATAAATGTACCACTATTTCAAAAAGTATCCTGTGATAGGAGAGAAAATATCTTCCTTCTCTGCCTTCACTCTTTTCCAGTTCAGCTTGAGGGAAACAAAGCCTGATGTATCTCCTGCTAGCAAAAAGGACTGCATGTTCTTGTGGGCCTAGATACAAGCAATCTGAGAGGAGCACAACATTTCCCAAGCAGTTCAGTTAGCTTTGCATCAAGCTCATCAAAGATAAACGCATGCTGTCTGTGCAATGGGAATAAATGAGCATCTGGATTTTAAACCTTTGCCAGCCCATCCAGTGAAACTCAATGAGGCAGCTTCTGTCAGCTTCTTGCCTATGCCAAGCTAATAACGCTATGGAGCAGGTGAGGAAATCAAGCTGTAGGTATGTGCTTCCTTTGAGTGGCATTAGAAGTTGGTAGGGAAGAACATCCTGATGCAAATGTATGAGTTGAGACAGAATTGAACTGGTTCCATAGCAAATCAGAGAGCTGCAGACTTGACAGAATCCTTCTTGAGAGGTACCACCATTGGCATCCTGGTATTCAAGTGAATGATTAAAGCAACATTGCCACATGAGTACATCGTGAAGGAGAATAATTCTTCAGAAGATGGCTTTGTATGGAAAATGATTCTTCTGGACATTCAACAACAGAAATGCTTCATTCTAAGAAAAGCCCTGAGGCAGGAAAATGGCCAGGGTTCCTGTATCTTATCTGAGGAAACTGTGGCACAGGAGGACATCGGCTGTCTTTAGAAGACAAGTGCCAGGAAAACAGCTCCATGCTGAGAAGAGCAGCTGGGTAACTCCTTAGCTGGCTCTCTTCCCTTCCAAATATGTAGTGAGATAAATGCTCTGACTATGTCCTGCATCTCTGCACTGATGCAGCACTCCTTCTTGGACAAAAATAGATGATGAGAAGTCCTGCTCACTTGCTGATGGGAACTGGCCATAAAAGATCCCCTGCTAACTTCAGCTAGAAGAGAAACATGGAATTCCATCTGATGGCCACCATGCTGGTGCGGCATCCTTTCTCGCCACTCTGCTCATTTTCCAAGGCATCTATCAGTCCTTACCTTCCCACTTACACTATCCTGGGAAGAACTGTTACAGGCTACTAATTGTCTATTATGTTCCATAGCAAAGAGAAATGCTTTTCATTAGCTTCCAATTTCTGTTGTAGAGAAGCATAACATACATTCACTCATTGCTTGGGAAGAGATTTAGGACCCTCAAGCAAAATATCTACATGAAGTTCAAAAATCTCCTCAGATTGTTAGTCCCATGGTACTCATCCAAGATAGCGTAACTCCAAACATATTTATTTTATTTCTGTGCTTGCTCTAGCAAGGACACATGCAGGAATTGTAATGCTGATGTGAATTTGGTCTGGCTAAAACTGCATGTAAGGGCCTCCATCACTAGCCTGCTTTCTGCCCCTTTTCTCCCTGTCCCAACCCTAGACTCTGTTGGTAAAACTGGATTTGGAGAACTCTGTTCTCTCCTGGGCTAGCCCTAAAGTCCTTGACCAGCAGCATGAAACACTGCCTTGGTGGAAGGTGTTTTGAATGGGTAATGCTAGAATTTTAATCCCAGCTGTTGTAACTCAGAAAATGTTTTGATTTGATCTACAACCTTAATAAAAGCTGCTTCCTATGTAGCTGAGCTGTGCAGAGGTGGCTGCTGTTACAGTAGGCTGTCTAATAAAACCTCCACAGTATTACAAGAGACCCTGAGCCTTCAGATGCACTCTCCAGCATTTGTTATCTTATTTGATATGTTAATGGCTGGTTATTCTCATTAGCTGTTCTCTGGAGTTGTTCAAGCTGTTTTCCTGCACTTAAGCTGTGCAGCCTGCTGTGTAAAAGTAATTAGCAAGGGGCCAATGGATTAACTGAAGTCAGATGTCAGCTATGCCTCTATTGTCTAGTACTAGCCTGAAGGAATGATGCTCCTGTTGGGCAGTTAGCTGTGTAACAGCAGGGTCCTCAGGCTGAGACAGGTGCAAGGACGTGCAGGCTGGAAAGCAAGGGCTGCCTTTGCAAACCTGCTTAGGGAAAGACAACACAAAGGAGGAAGATGTGAAGCAGAGCCATAGAGATCAAGATGTTAGTTAAATGAGAATATGACTATTGGGAGACAGCACTCTGCAAGCATGCTGTTTTGCAGAACAGGGCTGGCCTTTAAGCACCATTACATGGTTGCATTCATCTTTCCCCTTGCTGTGACAGATCCCTGCACTGTGTTAAATAGAAACTGTCCACAGTGTTAAGGAATTCTATGCAAGTGTGATCCCTCACTCTGCACTAGAACCAATAAAAGATCAAACGAGAGAACTGTGGAAAGCTACACAAGCAATTACAGAGGAGCAGCACTTGTCTCATGAGGCGTGACATTCAAGCACACAGACATTCTCTTTATATGTGTGAGGTAATGCTGTCCTCAAGGGCAAAATCACTCTAAATGATGTGACTGTGAGGAAGATAGTACTTCACCTTATTCTTAACACATCTGAGAACAGAAAGCCTTTTATTTTGTTCCTTTGGTTACAGAGAGTAGAAGCTGGAAGTTGAGAACATGAGCCACACCTACGTCTGATGCTAAAAAGAGGTTGTCTTTACAGCTAGAACAAAGAGCTCACAGACACCAGCTCTCAAGGCGTTAAATCCTTGTGCATGATGCAGAAAGCATCTGTATTTCACAGAATATTACGAAAGATAGGGCTGGAACAACCCTGGAAAGAGGCCACATGAAGTATTTGCTGCCCAACATGATAGGACTGCTGACAGATGAAGTGGGGCTGCTAATAGCATGCATGTATCAAACCCCAATTAAGGAAAAAAACCAACATGGTGAAAAAGCAAAATGTGAATTTTCAGATAAGAGGAATTCTTTACATGAAGGAAAGCATAAAGAAAGCATAAAGAAAGCATTGAAACATCCAAACCCAGTGGCTCAGCTCATCTTGTAAGTTCCTAGCATCTTAAAAAGAGCCCTTGATAATAAGGAAAGCAAGCGCACAGTGTTAGAGGAACTCAGACACTTCTAGGTCCTTTTGAAAAGCTCATTTTGTTTCAACCCTATTTTGTTTATATATAAACTGAACTTGCTGAACTGAAACATGCCAAGGAAGCCATGAGAACTTGCCAAGTTCACAGTGAGGGACAGAGGCAAGAGAAGGATGTCACTACTGATGAGCACTTGCACATCTGTGGTAGCCTTTGATGCTAGTCTAAGAAGCCAGTCAGCTCAGCACAAAGCTGCAGATACATGGTGGTGGTAAGAAAATAGTGAGCCACTCACCCACTGCCCCTGGCATCCCTATTGCCCCTTGCATGTCTAGCTGCCAAGTAACATGCTCCCAAAGCCTTTGCTATTGCCCACAGCTCTTGCAGTAGGATCCTAATGAGGTTTACAGTAACATACTGTTCTTATGAGTTCATAAGCTTAGCCCTTTTAACTGCTAAAAGTGTTTCTAACATGTCCTGGCTCTAAAACTAGTTCTAAAGCACATAATTGGAATTGCAGAGGTGTGGATATGACCCCCTTTGCTCTGTACCTACATGAGGCTAAATCAAGACTCAATGACTTGTACCCATGATTTATGGCGGTCGGGGTCTACCATCTACCACAGCTCTGCCAAAACAAGGTATGCAGACCTGCAATATGGATATCTACCAGCCAACAAATGCTTAATTATCCTGACATAGCCTGTAACACGCTGTAATGAGGTCATGAGGTTCTTCAGGATCCACCTAAAGACACAAGACTTGTTAAGTAGTACTGTTTAAAAATCTACTGTAAAAAAATCTTGGTTGTCTTTTAGAATAGCAGACCAGGAACTAATCAGTAGAAATGCCTACAAGCGCACCCTCAATAAGGAGTATTCATTGTGGTGTCTAAAAGATGCAACCTGCAAGAGTGATTTTGAAGGTGTGTGGAACATACCAGCTGCAACTAGCATATTTGGTCCGGCCATGCCTAGGATAAAGAAGCTGGAAGGATGAACCTGACTCTTGTTCTGCAGCTGCAATACAAGGGCATTCTCATCAGCTGCAGAATAGACAGAGAGAAGGCAAGTGAAACTTCTTTGGGAATGAGAATAGCCATGAGGAGGGATAAACCCTAAGCTTCCTGGGACAGAAACAACATCAAGTATTAAATTAATTAAATTGATTAATATGCTGTAGGGAACCTGCTTTGGCAGGGGGGTTGGACATGATGATCTCTGGAGGTCCCTTCCAACCCCTACAATTCTGTGATTCTGTGATTCTGTAAAGCAGAAGTTGCCTGTAATGGTTAGAGAAAAAAGCTAAGCAATCTAGCTGCACGCTGGCAAGAACACAACGCTCTGGGCAGTCACCAGCTCCATGGCCTGGTAGCAAGCCAGCACTTGTGGGCAGCCAGAGGAGCACCGTTATGCTCACATTCCTACAAACCCAGGCCAGCAGCCCCAGCCTGTGAGGAATAATCATGGTCCGGATGGGGGAAAAGCAATCTTATCTGCTTGTTCCCATGAAGCCGCCCACGGCCAGACGCAGGACTTGGTGGTGGGTCCTCAGAGGCTGTTTCATATGGGTAACTGGAAAATGTCAGCCCCAAGCAGCTGTGACAGCATTTTAGGCCAACCAAGTGTTAAATTGATGGTGTGTAGTGACGCGGATTGAGTTGGCTTCAGAACAGCTTGTCTGGGGGCAAGCCACACACCGCAGCAAGCCACACACTGCTGTCAGCTGTGCCACAAAGCATGGCAGCTGGGCCAGGCCTGCCAGCTGCTGGCCATATGGCCAGCGCAGTGCCTGCCATTACTCTGCATCCCCTCTGTTAGCTGACAATGGCAGTGTGGGGCCATGGGAACTCTGTACGTTTTGCCTCATTTCACTGAGTGAAAGGGAAACCCCGTCTGCACGTCCCATTTATGCTTGCCTTTGTGCTAAGCAGGGAAATTGTGCACTGTGCCACTGACCTGCCTGTCAGGGAGTCACCATGCACAGGGCTGGTGGGGCAGCAGGACCTGCTAGCCACACTGGAGCCTTCTGGCCGTGTAGTCTAAGTCACCCAGCCACAGCAACATGCAGCCCCAGCTCTTGCCTTCCAGATTCAATCTTCTCTGAAGGCTTAGGGAGCTGTTGGCAATAACAATAACAGTGAACTTCAAATGGATTTGGCACTAGGATTCAGGGGGATTTGAACTGGACACCAAGGCTGTAGAAAAGGGAAACCTTCTTACTCCAGGTAGCAGGCAGTAGGTACAATTGCCCTTGTTGGTTTTTACAAGTAGCAAATCTTGGTCTTCTTTCAGTGCTAAGCTACAGAAACCAAGAGAGGATGCAGCACTTCAAATTCCAGCTGCTGTAATAAAATGTGGAAATTGCGTGCAAATTATTTACCGGCACCGCAGTTTGATAATGAAAGCAGTAATTTTCAAATTACCTTTGCACGGTATTTGCTGTCTTTTACGAGTGCTGAAATGCTTCCTGTTCTTAAGCAGAGAGGATTTCTTACACTTGTTCTGTGCTGATAAACTGAAATAATTTGCAAATGATTACAGAGGGTAAATGGACTGAAGGTAAATTTTCAAGTGCACAAACAGTGGCGAGCCATTACTTCTTTACAAATAACAGGACATTCAGCTAATGATTTGTCCAAGACTCTGCGGGAAGCCTCATGTAAAAAATACATTAAATTCATGGCTGCTAGTTCCCAGCTAGGGGGGAAAAAACAAAAAGCCACCAAACCAGCTTTCATCTTCTAGTGTTTAGTTTCTCCTTGTGCACAAAGGTTGGCCATAACTGCATCTGAAGAGCTTACCTGTCCCAGAAACCCAGTGGTTCTGCAATGATAATCTGTACCTGATAAGCTGTACCCTGAGATATCAGTTCTGCATTAATTTGCCTGGGTCTGATTGTTGGCAAGGACACCTGGTAAGCCAGGACATGAGATATGTGCTGGAAGTAGGTGGAAGATCAGAAACATGATCCCACAAGCCAGTATCTTGGCAATACTGTATATCCAAGCAGGCAATATTGAAAGGTTGATTATGAGCAGGAAACATTCCTTTCCCAGGAAATTAATTCTCCATTAACAAATCAGCAAGAGCAACGCTAGGATAAAATAGGTCCAAGTGCTTCAGAATAGACACAGCTGGCAAGATGTCCATGGTCTCACAACTTCTTAGTGATGCTGAAAGAGAACAATTTCACTGAAGATTTCCTCCACCAAAATGAGCTGACTCATATGTGGGGGCATTGGAACATGATTATTGCATGGTGGTGGTGATCTCTTAGCTGTGCTTTTCTGATATCTATACACAGGGATAAAGGCAGACATGAATTACTTAACCAATGTTGCACACAGCGTGTATTTTTATTTCAGAGCCATCCACAAACAAAAGTACATTTCTAAGCTTAGTATGTATAAGCTTAAAAATAAAAATTGCTATAAAAAATTTAAAACAACTACAACAAAAAGAGCCAACTCAAAACAATGAATCACTTCCCTGATAGGGTTTTAGTTAATAACATACACAGTCATACCAACTGATGCTGTTGTGGGCATGCTGACACATCTTCAGTGTTGTTTAGTCACTGATTAAAAGAGAAATGGTTGTGAGGTATTCATTCGCATTAGCAACTTACCCTGTTGTCTTGTTTTTGTGTTTTTATTACTTGAGGATGTTGTGTACTTCAGGGCAAGAGAGCAGGCAGCAATCAGATATTAGCTGTGCTCCATACTGTGCAATATATCCAGCACAGATAAGCAGACCAAAAAAATCCCAGTGTGAAATACGAACCTGCTCTGCATTCTTCCTGAGGTTCCCTTTGAACATAATATAACTACAAGTCACTGGCCTTTTACACGTAACTTAGAATTGTAACCTTTGTTGTTGTCACATGAGAATGAGATTTACCTCATGTGACTTTCCTGTCTGAAACACAGGTGTTTGGGCTGCTGCCACCTGCCTTTCAGGTTGGTGGGGAGATTGAGACATTGCCCAACCACATTAAACTTTTAAGAATGGTCAAAGAGTGAATACGTCGTGAAGAAGAAGAGCAAGCAAATTCCTCCCATACCTTTGTAGTCATTTAGGCTGGCAAGAACTACATGCATCTGAAAGAAGGAGAAACATCTCTGGAGAGACTTCTCACTGGTGCTTGAAAATATTTGGCATTTACAGACCTATTTGAAGTATGAGGGCCAGATGCTCAGCTCATTTATGTGCACATCCACTTGCAAGGGCCATGGAGCCTTACAGGTTCTCAGTTTTTTTAGGGATTAAGTAGTCAGCAGAGGCAGTGTGTCATCGTAAAAATTAAGTTGGCATAGCTTTCTGGTAGCATCTTTATTCTACTGTTGCCATCCTTACTCTCACTGCAAATCCAAATTTTCTCCATATTGTATCTATGGCAGAAAATATATTAGTTTGCAGCATGCACAAGCTGCTGCCCTCTCAGACAAAACCTCACCTGGAATTTATTTGGCAATTGCATGTCGAAAACTGCCTGTTCTTCCTGTGATTGAAAGCACTGATGTTTTCAGTAAACCAGCTGGGTGTAGCAAAGTCCAAAGCAACTTACGCATTTCAGATTCACAATCATCTCCTGTTTCTGGAGCCTTTGCTGTTCACAGGAGGTTTATTACTCAGCCAGACTACCCTTTGCAGTATTACGATGCAGGCTTTTGCACACAGAGCAGAATATATGTTTGTATTTTGCAATCTGCATTTATTTGACAAACTCACAGTGAGGGATTCTGTTCTACTCTAACCACAGATTGTCTTATTTACAGACAGGATAAAATTAATAATCAGCCTAGTGAGACAATCAGGCAAACACCATTAATTATCAAGTGGGTAAGCAAAATAGATTTGTATTTGCAGAGCTGAACAGCTGACCTTTCCACCACAGCAAGCCCTCCCTTTTTCCTGTCTTTCTTCAACTAATGCTCAGACTGGGAGGTCCAAGCAGCCCAAAGGTGCCAGGGCTGTCGTCATCCCAGTGCTGCAAAAGCTGGTCACGTTTTCAGACAGCTCATAGGCAGGAGACCCTGCCTGGTAGCCTGACACACTCTGCAGGAATCTATCAGTGTCAGTGAGTTTCCTATGGAGCCCAGGCTGTCTTTGGGGGAGGCCTGCCTGCTGGGCTCATTTCCACAACCTACTGCATGCTTGAGCACCCTTTCCTGACCTGCTTCTCTGTAGCTTGCCTTTGATAACCAAGATGTCTGTCCCGCGAGAGAAGCCAAGCCCATGGCACTGCAAACCATTTGCTTCTCACCAAGCACAGGTCAGCAGCTGCTCTAGTTGGCTCATGGGCATTCTAAACACCTGCTCTTCCTGGTATTTCTTGTGACTTTCATCACCCCTTAATCACCTGAAGAGTCACACAATGTTCAATGTACTGTTTTTACCAGCAGAATGTTTTTTCATTGCTGTCAGAAGAATTGAGACATCTTCAAGGAACAGCATGGCGCTGTTCCCAACTGACTCCTTTTTGCTTAGAAGTCTTCCCTTTCTCTTGAGGCTGAAGAAGTCTTACCTGTATTCAGCTCTTCTCATAGACATCATGTATCCACAATGACCCATATAAGCAAACTGACTCATGTACTGGGGCTGAAAAACATGCTGGTTATACCAAAATCAGCCATAAGTGGTGTGTCAGCAGTAAACTACAAAGGTTGGGGGGAGAATGTGGAGAAAACCTAAACATGTAAGAAAAATGGAGAGATACTGGTATCTTTTAGGTGTGAACTGCATATGCTGAGCTTTCATCTTAGGTAGGGTTGCTTCTTCTGGTCCCTGGAACACAGGGACTGTCAAAAGCTCAGGCTTTCACAATGGGATACAGCTTTCAGGTGTCCATCACCAATCAGTGCATCTTGTCATGCTTACAACCAGATTTACAGCTGATCAGTGCTTGAATGTTGAGATCATCAGGATACTTGCAGGTCTAGAGAACTTGGTCACCCTGAAATATCTGCCAAGAAGTACTGAGTACATGGAAGCTACTTGTGCTGGTGATCAATAGCACTCTATAAACCAGAGTAAAGCAAAGAAAAGCATCTGCTGGGAATTCATACCCTTGCAGAACAGATACTAACTAGTTTGTCAAAGCTCCTGGAATCAGAACTGAAACTAGTGCCTGTCCATAAAACACCTCCTATAAAATGCCTTCTCAGCTATGAATGAACCTTAAACAGAGTTGCCCAACAGGAGCAAAGCTTCCTCAAGGCTTCTTGCAGTGGCCAAGGCTACTTGCTTCTGCACTGGTAAATTTCTGAGACACCTGCACTTACCTGTTACAGTAAAGAAATACAGGGGTGGTCAAGCTACACGTTAGCTCCAAGGCATCTGCAAGACAAAACAGGCTCTGGCTTGCTCTTATCTGATTCCAGAAAAACAATTCTGAATCACCCACAGGATGATGAAAGATGTGTTTTACCTGCCTTTAATAAATATTTGATCACCAAAAATCTGCCACGTATGGAAGGGCAGGCTCTGGGTGACCTCCTTGCTCTGCTGCTCTCTCCATCCCTGATAGCTCCTCACTCCACTGCCTTTTTATATGGGCTGTAAATGGGAGCAACTACAGCAAGGGAAACCAGGAGAGGCTCAAGATAAAACACACGTGAGCCAGGCACTCAGGGACTTACTTTAACAGCCCCACTGCAAATGGGGAAACTTACACTTTTAAAATATCTTACACAACTCTCTGAAGTTTCAGCTGAAATATGATGTGGTTTCCCCTTGTTTCTGGGTTTTTTCCTTTTCCTTCGCAAGGCAGTGGCTCACTGGGATTAGGCACAAATTCAGAGAGTGAGTTCATGCAGAAAGAGAAGAACAAAGAGAATCATCTGCTTCTAGCTCTCCACGGACTCTGGGGATTAACACTGGGCATTAACCTTCCGGCCGGCTTAGGGAATTTCTTGCTCAACTCACTGCTTTCTCTGAATCTCATTTTCCAACATCATACTCTATAAGGACACCCAGATAGGGCGCCTCTGTGTCTCACTTGAATCCAATTGCACTAGACAGCGTGATAGCAAAGGGTTGCGTACTGCAGTGCTAAAACCATTTTATGGGTTGCCATCCCACAGGGTTTGTAAGGCAGACAAGAAAACTTGATCAATCCCACATTCGTGGCTTCATCCTTTGTAACACTTAAAACAGAATGATGAACAGAGAGTCTGTGAGTATGAACAGGCAGTGTAAATTCCTTCTTCAGCTTACATACTGTAGTCACCACAGGATTGTTGTTGTAAATCCTCGGTCATGCTGCTTCCACCCCTCAGCACTGATAAAGCAGGAAGCATGGGGAGCTGACGGCTTATTACCATGGCCTCTGCACTTCATGAAGCAATTCCTGTGGTTCAGCCAGTGCCATCTTCCTGCTGTAAAATTCCACGGCTTTGCATCTTTTCACTCTGATACACTGAGAGCTTTGGTACGTGATGAGTGGCAGCTAAAAATAAATCAGTAAATACATACCCACTCCACTTCTTCCAGCTTTGGTCTCCTACCTCAAGGCAATTTGAGAAGGAAAAAGATGCAGGGCTGTTCCTTCCTCACATCTCTCCTGGCATAAAAGCAGATGGGAAATAGCTTGACTTTACATTACAAATACCAGGACTTACTTTCATTTCCTCACTGGAGATTTCTTCTGAGACAAATTCCACTCCTTTTTGCAGGGGATTTTAAGCCTTCTTGGGATGAGGCTAAGGGAAATTTGATTGTGGTTGCTAAATACTCAAAGGATAAAGAATGTGTGAAATGTAACCTATAGTGAAGAACAAGTGCAAAATGAAGAGTTGTGGGAAAATATGAATTAAAGCAAAATGTAGGATGAATGCAGGGTGCTTTTTAAGAAGAATATCAAAAAGTAGAAATATCACTTTAAAGAGAAACAGCCAGAACTACTGGCTGGCTAACCAATCTTTAAAATTACATAAAGCAGTAAAACTGTGGACCAAAATCCTCCATAGGTGAAGTAATATTTAAAAAGATTGCAAAAAAAGGCTAAGCGATAGTAGAAAATTGAGAAATGGATATGCATGAGACCACAGGTATGTTGCTACTGCCTCTGTCCTATAATCTCCCACCTCTGTAACCTTGGTACTAAAGCCCTCTTCTGTCACAGAATTTTACAGTGTCTATCTTAACACAGAATGTTTACACAAGGCGGAGATTGGGAAATCATTTAAAATCCCTCCGAGTAAACACAGACCACATTATAAAATACAGTTGCTCAATCTTGAAAAGAGCTCAACCCAGTTAAATGACAGCATTTAGCATTTATACAGTTCTATCCCTTCCAAACGCTTTGTGAGTATTATCTAATTGAGGGCACATTCCCAACTCCTTTGCTCATTGTTACAAGAGGATCCTGGCTATGCAATGAGCATTGCCTGTGGTCCTTACCCACTTCCTCAGAACTTCTGCAGTACCATTGAGGCCAGAAATATTTCCAGCCTGTTCCTTCTCCTTTTAAAGCTAGTGAAAAGGTAAAATGATGATTTATTGGTGCTGTGTTTCTGCAGCACATTATTTTGGCAGTAATAAATCTCTGGCCGGAGAGATGATGTAATAATCTGAGCTTTCTACAAGCAATTTCTAAATCCAAGCAATTTAACATTTCTTTGTGATTCCTAGAACTGTTTGTATTCTCCAATTGAATAGGGAAATGCATGGAATATCTTTCCTTTACCATGAATCAATTT
Source organism: Tetrao urogallus (assembly GCF_951394365.1). NCBI lineage: Eukaryota > Metazoa > Chordata > Aves > Galliformes > Phasianidae > Tetrao > Tetrao urogallus. The sequence goes on along the minus strand of NC_136813.1, from coordinate 126,419,421 downwards.
CAGCAAAAAGGTTAGATGTGTTTTAATTGCAGTGTTCTGACTGGGATGGTAAGGTTCCCTTTAGCTGCTACGGCTGGCCATAAAAAGAGAATTGCAATTTCTTAACCCTTTCCATCTGCAAATTTTGAAGTAGCTTTGTGACTCATACAAAGCATCCAAGTGAAGAAAGACTTAAATCAAAGGGACAGATCAGAATCCACACATATTACCCTTCCAAAGGACTTTGAGGCAAGCATTGTTTGACCAATACTGTGGTTTTGTTGCAGAAACTTTTGTGATAAAGGCTTATACCTCCAAATATACATGCACACACACACGCATGCTGCAATTTGCTTCTCTCTGTGTACCTCTGTGATTGATTCCTGTAGTTCATGAAAATTGTCCAAGACGTACTTGGTTTACAGTTGTCTGATATAAAGCTTTAATTTGAATGCACTAATCCTGAAAAGTAGTGTTTGCATTTTAAGAAAAAGTCGCATGAAGCATCTTTCCTGTGGCTATCTAGGAATAGACTTTTCAAGCCTTTATGTCCAATTTACTGCAATCGCTACTTTGCAGCTCTGCCTTTCCAAAAACTAACAAATGTCCTTTTTAGGTTTCACTCTTTTTTATTAAAAGCATACAGATTAAAGTAGAAAGCTTGAGAAAGCTTCCTCTTTCTCAGTGCTCATCATTGAGTAATCTCGAAGAGAGTGATGCTCAACAGAAAAAACGGAGTCAAAAACCCTGGAACTTCAGGGTCAGATAATAACTGGATGCTGTCCCTGCATTTTGTGACTTGCACCTCTGTAGCACTGAGAAGTAAACTCAATAGCTTACCTCTGCCTCATATTGCCAAGACAGCAGACAAGCTAGCTAAGTTATTCTGTCTTCACGTAAATGAAACTCTGCAAAGTAAAGTGATGCAGGTAAATCATCTTGGTAAAGTACCTGTTTGGCAGGGCCAGGCACTTCCCCATTAGGAAGACGCAGGTGTAGGGGAAAAAGTACATATTGCTCTTCAACTCTCTCCCCCTCTTCCCCTGCCTATCTCCAGCTGGCGCAGCTGAGGAAATTGGACCAACACATTGCTGATAGTAAGGCAGCAATAAAACACTCCGTGATGAATTACTGTAAGAAGTTCATAGTTCAGTAAGATGATCCCTAGTTCCCTGTGCAAATTAGATTTACTGTAATCTTTCATTGCTTGCTTGCTGATTTCTGTAAAATTATATGAAGTGATGGGATTAGCTAAGAAGCAGTGTTCTCCTTTTGCTTCCCCTGAAATATATGTAGGATGCTTCCCTCCAAGGACCAGGATGCTGCTTGCTTGACCTAACGACACTGGCAGCTTCCACATTTTGGTTAAAAGTCTCCCTGGCAAGATCCTATATTTAACTCTCTGTGCCCATTCTTAAAGACCACTGAAAACATTATATGGTCCTTGGAGGATGCCTTCTGCAAATGTAACCAGAAAGATACATACAAAATTTTTAATGCCAAATTTATCCTTCTTTTGGATAAACAGGGAGGGGCTTCTGGGAACTTCAACAGAGATAACTATTTTTTTTCTCTTATTAACTCACTAGGAGATCATGCATATGGCAAAAAGTGAGTGAGTACCAGTGGCTGTGTTGATTAACCATCAGCATCAGAGCTTACATCATCCAACCTGGAAAGCCAGCTGTTGCTCCATCCTCCACCAGCCCAGAGCCAGCCCCCACTGCACCTCCAGTAGCCCTGCAGGCAGCAGCAGGCAGCATCCACCATGAGTTAGGTGCTGCAGGAGCAAGCCCAGAGGTAGGTACGCCACAGGGAAACCCACTCACTTGGAGGAAAATAGCTTCCTTTAGCACTCTGCAACAAGGAGACCGTCTTTTAGAAGACCTTCTCAGGACACGTGCAAACTTCCTTAGTGCTGATCATGCTTCTTCCCAACATCAAGTACATTTTAAGTGGCTCCTATTGTGAGGGTGTTCACAGGACTGCCGTCCAGTACAATGTAAATTCCCTGCTCTTAGTCTCCTCCACCTAGCATTCATCCTCAACTTTAAGCTTCTCAGGAAAGGGAAAATTTACCTTCAAAATCTGGAAGGATCTTTTCATCTGCAGTTCTGTGAATAATGGTTAATTGGAGATAGTACCTTCATTGTGTCATCTTCAAGCAGACGGAAGTGGGGGAGGGAATGACTAATGAAAAAGTGGTCAGTAATATTTGTCACTGAGTTGCCTTCCTCATTCTGTCAGTTGTTGCTGCAGGAGGCCCACTGCTCCATGACCTGCTTCCTTTACTTTCCTTCTAAAACTAGCTAAATCTACAGATTTCTTCTGCTTGTTCCCAGTGCCAGTTAGGGAAGAAAACCCATTCCTAAGAGAGGAGTCATACTTCTCTGGCAGATCTTTCCCTTCAGACAACAGCAGTGATACTGAGTGTTCAAGTCATCAGTTCCCAAGTAAAAACAGGAAATCTTAGATGCAGCCCTTGTGTATTATGGTTTGATTTCTACCTAAGTATTGAGCTAAATGGTCGTAACAAGGTGAATATCTTCTCTACCTAATTAATCTCCTAAGCATAAGCACCTTACATACAGAGACAAGGCTTTTCAAATGATTCAACACATTGTTAATGTTTTGCCCTATATTTAGGACACAATACGAAAAAGAAATAACTTTGATTAAACATTACCCTGTCGATCAGCATAGGCTTGCATGACCAGATTTGCTTTAAGCTTCCATTACACAACCTTTTAGAAAGTAAAAATCACCAACAACTTATTGCATTTCTAATTTCCTTTAATTCCAAGTGTCTTAGTCCAACAAGACCTGCAACTTGTCTTGCTCTTTCCATCACTTTTTATGGAAGTTCTAATCATGACTTTCTTTACAACATAGTTCCCTCCCTGTTTTTTAATTAAAATATCATCACTAGAACACACACGGAAAAAAGACATGAAAGGCATAGACAGCGTCCTTCCCTCTCTAAATAATAACTTTGAAGAATAGATATCATGGTGATAAAATACATAAACAAGAAAGAAAATAGAATGTGAGTGGTGCAGAGGCTGCCTTCAGCACCAGCACGAAAGCCCTAAGTTCATGTGTGCACAGAAGTCATGGGCTCTGCACAAAGTGTAAAAGTGGACAGGAATAGGAAGACAGAAGTTACCAGTAGCTGTAAGAGTACAGAGTAACCTGGACTGAACTCCAGCTGTAAGCTGTAAATAGGTAAGCAATGCCACATTCCTACACTGGAGATGACTTGGATTTTTCCTGCTTCTCTTAATGCATTACCTGAAAAAGACTTTTTTTTTTTTTTCTTTTCTTTTCTTTTTTTTCCCAGAAATGAGAAGTGTTTCTGAATGCTTTTGAAGAAAGCTTAAGAAATTGCACTGAGTGCCAGTTTTAGATAATGTAGCTGCTCGAGCTCTTGTAAATTGGTTTCACGTTTCAGAGACTCTCTCTCTAATTACATCCTTTCCTCAAAACCAGTTCAGGGGTGTCACATTTGGAAAGCTGTGATGAAAATTTCACAAACACATGGGTGTAGCCTTGTGCAGCTTATAATACACCTTTGTTGCTTTTATTTCTGATTGCCTCACTGATGTCACTGCATACCTAGGAAGATGATTATTACAGGCAAAAGCAAGAGAAATTTGCCAGCTGCTCCATGCCAATGTACCCATGCAGCCACCCACTTCCTGGGAATCCAGCCTGGTTGTAGCTGATGGGTTTTATGTTCTGCATGCTAATCTTGTAGATCTCAGACTATTTGCCCCTTCTTCCCCGTGCTTGTACCTGTCTGCTTCACAGGGTATATCCATTGCCAGAGTGGACATACAGCTACAGAGTGGGTGTGTAATAGGAAATTTATCAGCATTTTGTAATGAAATGGCACATTTAACTACTTGCTCTGGCTTGAATATGGCACTGAATGGTGTTTTAGTGACAAAGGGAGGATATTAGGACTGTTAAAACAAAATCAGAAAATTCCACCTGTAAACAGGCCAAAATCACTGGACCAGATGAAGTGATGTTATACCAATGGGCTTTTCAAGAATTATTGCTTGAATGTCTTCTTGTTGAGAGAGCTCTGAAGTTTCCTTTTGCAGTTCTGTTCAGGTCAGACTAGTTTGTTGGCAGCATAATAGCACAGTGTCATAAACTCTGCCTTCTTGGATTTAGTTTTACTGCATCATTATATTCTTCAAAGTTCAGCTAGTGAAATGTGACTGTTACTGGAAACAGAAGTAGATTTTTATCTTTCTTTCATCTAATCAGAAATAATACGGAAATCCTGCACTAGACTGCAATTACTTGTAAGGTAAGGGTAGTTTGTTCTTTGACAAGACTGGCTCTATTCATGTAAAATAAGAACCCAGTAAAATAAGAAGTTCATGCTTAAAATACAGCATGTAAACTTGAAATCAGATGAAGAATGGATATTTAAAAAAGAGAGGGGGAGAGAGAGAGATGAACAAAGCACAAATATAGTGATTAGTTTGGCTAAAACTGCTGGCGCGGCTTAGTCTGACAAGCCAGGACAGTAGTAGAATAAAAACTGCTTGAAACAGACTTTTTTTCTTGAGTGAAGGGAAGCAAAGATTTTCTAGGGGACTGTAAAGACTTCTTTTAACATCTATTTTGGTAAAAAAGGTAGAGCCTCCCAGAGAGCGGAGAGAGAAGCAGTGCACTCTGATTAGAATCTCTTGTGATGAAACTTGCGCTACAGTGAAAGTGGAGAGTCACAGTTTTGGGTTTCAGCTTTACCAAACCATTGCACACCTCTGTGAACAGAACACAAATCACAGAAACACAGTCTCTGCACTGAGGATGAATTTCAACAGATAAGCCATTTACCCAGCAATACAGCCCATGCCCCACTGGCACCTCTACCTGAGCGCACACTGCTCTGGCTCCCATGAATTGGCACTGAAATAGAGCAGCCCAAGTTGCTATGAGGACATCCTGAGGTCCTAACAGCACTCTGCCAATTCACCGATCTCCATTATGTTCTGAATCACAGGAGGTTACACCCAAAATCAGCCTGAAAAGTTGACTGATTTCCCTGTAACCTCCAATCTGAACTGCAGACCGTCACCCACCATCATACAAGGTTTTCCCCTCTTCTCCACCATGAAACCATCCCTCCACCCTCCTCTTCCCCTCTCCAGTTAATGCTGGGAGCCAGGAAACAGTCTCTGCATTTCCACATAAAGACATAAAATAAGTGTTTCTAAATCTTAGCAATTTGTGTGTTTTTCTCTAGCAGGTAAGATTGAGAAGACCTCAGTGAGTGAAAGAAATTGGGGGAGGTTGAGTCTCCTATCAGTTTTGAAAGAGTAAAAGATGTATGTTCACTTCTAAGCAAGAGCAGGACCTGGGACAGGGAACAGAACATGATGAGGAAACATCCCCACATCTGCTTGCACAGCTATCCAGAACTGGTGGCAGTGGGCTTTGGCTCAGGCTTGGGATGGTAGAAGACTGAGTAGGTCAGGTTCAGACAAAGAAACCTCAAAAAAAAACAAAAAACAAAAAACCAACAACCAAAAACAGACAAAAAAACAAGCACCTTTGAGTGTGTATCTTTATTTCTGCTCAGTTCTCCATAGCAGACAATTAGAATGCCAAATGGGAAAGGTCACTAACAAAAACATCTCACAAGTTTGTCTTCAACCAGGAAATGCAATTCCAGTGAACCGTCCAGTTCCCACAGCATAGAAATCAGAGTCTTGGCTAATGTTGTTGTGAGTGAAGTGCTCAGACTTTATTTATTAGCTGATATGAACTGCTGAAATATGCGGAAAGTCATTCATAAGCTGGAGAGCTACATGAAAAACTACAGGGAGTTAGAGATAGCAAAGAGGGAGTAATGCATGTGCAGCTGGCTATTCCTGACCTCTGGCTACACTAACAAGACAATAACATGAAAAATGGCAGAAATGAGAAACGTACTCAAGTAATTGAAGAGGGGTTCTGACAAAATGGAAATTATGACTTCCATAGGAATTAGCAATGCAGCCATATCATAAGCACTAGAAATGGTATCATGATAACAACAGCATGGCAAACACATGAAGGCTGATGGGACAGCAGTTAACCAGCACGGGCTGGGAGGGATGGAATGGGAGGGCAAAAGGGGAATATAAAGTAAAGCAAACGATGTAACTAGGATTGGAGGTATCCACAACAGCCCTGCATTTGATCTTTGCCATTTAGAGGAGGAAAACATAGTGGTTCATTCTTATTCATGTCTGAATTTCTTCCATGGTGTAGGGTCCGTTTCTCTAGGTTCTCTGAACAATTTGGTTGGTGTTTGCTTTTCTTGTGCCTTTCCTTTCTGCATATACTGCCACAATGTGTTCCTAGCATATAATACTTACAGTGCAGAAATAAAGGCTTCAGTCCTGATTTTGAGTTTTGAGTAGCTCTCTGGGTCATGTCACAGCCACTATATGGGAAAAAAAAAAAAAAAAAAAAAAGGACAGGATCCTCGTTAAAGACTTGGATTTCTTAGTTATTTCCACTGATGAAAAACTTCCAGCTAGAGAAATAACTCTAATGTATGCAGTCTTTCTGGAAACAGCCCTGGAACTATTGTTTTTACTAAGAAATACCAGTGTCCCAGAGAGACAAGAGATATTAGTTAAAATCATTAGAAATCCAAGAGCATTTTCATCCACGCTTACTCTTTTTGCATGCACTCCCTATTACCAAGCTGCTTGCTTTATTGGATCGTCAGAAATCTAGGCTAGTTATTTAACCTTTGGTCATCTTTCCAAGCCTACTCTTTTTGTCAGTAATCCTTCCAAGTGCACCATTTTTTTTCAAGACTTTTGAGTGAATTCAGGTAGTCAAGTTGTGGGCATGCATAACTAATTACAGCGGAAGGAGAAAAATAAGTACACTGATTAACATTCTGCTCCCTTTGGAGAGACTAGGAAATTACTTTGGCAGTTCCAGATTTACTGACACCCTGCTGGCAGTTTATTGCCCATGTTTTCTGAATTACAATCACTTTTGAAAAACGTGGCTGATCCTTGACTGTGGACTGGGGAGGTGAGTTTTGGAGATCCAATGTCTGATGCTTCCTTAAAATGCTTTTCTTCATTGGGCCCCCCATGGCCTTTCTCCTTAGCAGACTCAAGCACTGCAGGCTTAATTATTCTCTCCGTTATCATTGCAGCAGCCTCTGTACAGAGCTTTAAACTCATAAGGACTCCAGAAAAATTCCATCAGTTGTGAAGACAGTCACAGACATAAAACGTTAGAAGGTCTGGTCCTGCTGAACGTGCCTGGGCTGCTCTACCTCTCCCTGACACCGTAGTTATTCAGAAAAAAAGGTAAAGAAGGCTCTGTAATAAGTGCATGGAAACCATGAGATCTTTTGTTGGTTTATAGTAAGACCATAATTTTTTCTTTAGTGTTCTGCCTTGTCTTCATCAGACCCAGTAGTTTTCTTCATGCTGTGACAATTAATTGGATTGTTTTCACTTAAAGATCTAAGCCCACAAGATAACTGGAATTGAACTGAATTGTTTTCTTTTCTCTGCCCTCTCTCATAAGCAATTTAAGCAAGTGTGAGCCTGCATTAAATTTTTAACTATTTTGTTTGTTTTTTTCTTCTCTCCTGCAGATGAAGATTGTGCTTAGATCATTTTATTTTAGCATGGGTTTGTGGTATATAAAAAGTGAAAAGGTTAGTTATATAATTTAAGTTCTCAATTGCTTTGACAGAAAAAGGACAATGAATGAAAATCTCTCACACACACACACACAAAAGTAGTAAAAAAGGAAAGGAAATGGCAATATGCTTATATATTTTGTACTACAAATGTACTGTAAAAGGATGTCTAATCAAATCTCTGTGCTGAGAAGCTCAATTGGGAAGACAGCAGCATTGTTAGCAAGACAAGAGGTGCATCTCACAGCGTGTATTTAGGATGGAGTTTTCAGGCTTTCAATTATTCTGTGCAGAGTGTTGGGGAAGGAGGCAGAGGAAGTTAAATAATTAAAGCACTTGATCAAACCTCAAGATTTCATCACCATTCTCTCCTTCTTCTTTTTCTGACTCACAGTTTTGTCATTGTTTGGGAGGGAAGAGATGACTTCAGATTTTTGGTCTCTTCAGAATTTGCAGTGACATGAAGTGTGATTTTCAAGTTACAGTAAAAGGAAGGCTTGTTCAATTCCAGTCATGTTAGTCTCCACGCCGTCTGTGCCTGTTTTGTTGTCCTTCATTCTCCTATGACAGCTACACTATGCTCTAGTGACAGCCATCCTTTATGAGCAAGAATCTCCCCTCTGTGGGCTGCTCCAGAATCCTGTGTTGAGATAGCTCCTGCAAGTCTAGAGACTTCACCATCAGACCCTAAAATAGACACACTAGGGTTGAAAAGCAGGGAACAGAATGTTACAGCAAGTTGCATCATTTCATTTACATCTTGTTCCAGTTTTTTCTCAACTTATTTTAAGAGCTTTACGTCAGACACAAGAGCTGATCTAGACAGCTATATAGCAAAAACAAGCAGAAAACAAAGGTTAAGTAAGAAAACAGACCATAAGGTAAGCTTGCAGTACACAAGTGGTCTTCCATGTACCAGGATCATGAGAAAAGATTCTATGTAGAGTCTTATCAAAGCAGAAAAAGCATATGCTAATTTCCAGAACAATGTAAGAAAAGATCAACTATATTAACTAAGAATAAAGTATCTGAAGAATAGGGGTATTTTTGTTAAACATAATATTTTATATTCAAGGGTCAGATACAAAAAACTGTCAACTTCACTTTTCTCTAATATTTAAAGAAAGGACAATGCTGACCATGCTAAGTGAGGAAGAACATCGAGCTTCTTTAATAATTAAGAATTGTAATTATTAGTTAGTAACTTTTTTTTGTGCCAGACATAAGTATTTGTTTATGGAAAAAGGTCATGTATTAAATATGTCTGTAGCAAATCCACAAGGCTTTTCTGCAGAGACCATCTAGAAAAAAAACATTTTAAGAGATGACTTTGTTTAAGTGAACTTGGCCATAAATATTTTGGTTGCTTACAAAGCCAATCAAGTCTGTCACATATTTAACTCTTGATGGGAAATTTGGTACCTCTGTGCTAGAAGGTAGCACATACCAAGTCAAAGCCAAGCCAGACGTCTATGCTAAAAAAATATTAATAGTTACATAGCACATAAATCATATAAACAACATGGAAAATTGGCAAAATACTGTTTTTGAAAGAATAGTTGTCATTCATTCAGACAGTCAGGAGACAAACTGACAGTCTGCAAGAGACTACAGTGATTTCCTTGATTTTGTTCAGCTCAATGAATTGTTTTGTTCCTTAGACTACACGTGTGGAAACAAAAATAGTTTCTCAGTGACATAGATGTTACTAATGTAAAGAAAATTATCTGGGCTTTCAGGGAAGTAGAAATTAGAGTTTTCTAAGAATGTGAATGGAGACAGCAACAGCCTGTAGTTGGCTGTCTTGAACAGAGCTGGATTGTCACAAACGCCTCTGAAAAGTATTTCACTAAAAACATGACGTGTGTTACTAGTTTTAACAGACATAGCGAAGAGTGTATTCTGCCTTCAAATTAAGATGGAAAGCAAGAAATTGTTGCCTCTGTATAAATTCACCCACACCACGAATAGTGAAATGTGTGTCTCTCCACTTTCCCATAACATACTAGATAAGGAATTGTTTCAGAGAAGATAGAATCATAGAGTCACCAAGGTTGGGAAAGACCTTAAAGACCATCCAGTCCAACTATCCACCTAACACCAATATTTTCCCCAATATTTCTTAAACCACATCCCTTAGTACCACATCTAAATACTTCCTGAACACTTCCAGGGACAGTGACTCCACCACCTCCCTGGGCAGCCCATTCCTAATCAGTGCCTGACCACTCTTTCAGAGAAGAAATTTTTCTTAATATCCAACCTGAACCTCCCCTAGTGCAACTTGAAAGCTTTTCCTCTAGTCCTATCACTGGTTACAAGGGAGAAGAGGCTGACACCCACCTCGCCACAACCTCACTTCAGGTAGTTGAAGACAGCATTAAGGTCTCCCCTGAGCCTCCCCTTCTTCAGATCAAACAACTATTAAAAACTATCAAAAGTAGCTAAAAAGAATATTACAGACACCAGAAAATCTGTCTGAATGTTTCTGCGTGATCTGCATTATGGTTACCTAGTAAAGCATTATTTCTTGATCAGTCTCAAAATCTTTAGTATTTTTTTGCTTCTTTTGAAGAAATACAGCTGGTTGAAGAAATACAGCCGGTTTCTATTGCACAGAAAAAATAGTAAGAAAGCAAGAAAGGAAAATCATAATTGATTCCTAAATGTTGTATTGATCAGCTATTTGCAAACTAAATGTAAATTAAACGTGTTCCTGATGCTGAGAAGGATTTTTCATAGTGAAGAAAAAGATAAACTTTCCTTCCAAGAGACATCTGCAGCAAGACTGATATAGCAACTGGTATTTGTTACACCAATCGACTGCAGAAGACAGCAATATATGTCAAATCTCAAACAAAAGTCCATTCACAAATATGATATCCCTCTTTTGAATTACAGTAATGAGAGCATTATACTGTTTTGTTACAGAGCTTCCCTAGATTTTTATTTTTATTTTTATTTTTATTGTGGGGTAAGAGGTGGAGGGGTTAAAGCTTCAGAGATTCAGTGGAATTTGACAAGCAGCATTTAAGCTTTTGTGTTTGGCTTTAATTGCTGCACACCGGGGTGTACCTTCATCCTGCAGCCAGAATCAGCTGAGCAGAGGGCACAGAATCTCACTGTGCTTGTTGTGGCATGCAGGACTGGGACATCACACAGCATGCAGAAATACACAGTTAGAAGAAAGATTTTGTTTCGAAATGCCTACTAAATCCACCACCTGGCAATTTTTAGAGATATTCTTCCACATAGTGAATAGGTTCTTGTACCTCTAAATAAAAGGCTAACTTCACAAATATACACAAACATAAGTTATTGAGCAAGCACTGTTGTTTATAACTGCTAGGTTGCATCACAGTTTCAGTGAAAACTTTCTGTATTTCTGTTAACTCTGCCCCATTCATGTGGGGAAGAAACACACAGTTATTTGCATGGTGGTTCTGCCATGGTTCACCTCATGATGAGCGTTTGGTTGTCGCTTTCTTTAAGTGTGCAGACCCTCAAGCGACCCTGTCACTTTGGGTATGCCTAACTGTATCCATGTTAGGTACTCCTTGACTTCAGCCACAACGGAGATGCAAGTTCCATTGCAAGTGAAAGAAACTTCCATGTGGATAGCTGTGTAAAAAAATAATTAGAAAATGAAAATAAACCTTGCCTGCTTTGCAACGGAAAATCCACTAACACAAATATTTTCACAGGTAGGTAAAAATAGACGCAAGAAATACTTTTTTCCATCAGTCTCTTAAGTAACAAGGAGTGCTATTGTTACAATGCTCCTTCTCATTTTAATTGCTCTGCTACTTAGGAAAACACACAATGCTGACTTATGAGGAAAGTTAACAAGGAAAACTAATTTTGTAAACAGACATCTATCACTTGGCTAAAATAACTGACCTGTTTTTACATGCCAGTAATTTCAATGGTTCTAGGAACCATTTCTTTTCCTTTCCTCTCCTGAAAATATTCGAACAAATGGAAGCTCACCCTACTTTCCCCCTCACACACTCATACGCAGGACCAGCAAAACTCAGTAATTTTCCACTGGCACAACAGTCCCTCAGTGTCTGCCATCTGCTGTGCTGGCAGGACCCACAGGAGGAGCAGCAGCATCAAGTCAGGAACTGTAACGTCACCCTGTGAATATTCATTCCACTTTCATTTCACAGCTGCTCCTTATTGTCTCTGGGACTGACCTTGCATCAGTTCGTCCCTCCCTTCCACTGCTCCCCTCCAACTGCTTTTGAAGAAGGGAGTAGGCAGTAGTGAGATACTGACAAAGATTTGTAAAGACTTTTGCTCTGGGAATAGTGTTTTAGACAAGCACAGGTTTTCTAGGTCTGTAACTAGTTTATTTCAATTCCCTTATGCTAATACATAGTGTTATTTCCACTCTTGCTAATTCTTTTTCTGGGCCCTATGTCTACGCTTTCAACCCTGTGACATGGCAAACAGGAGCGCATAATTTCATTGCCATGATCTCCAAACGTAGGAGTGGAGCCTGGCTATCACAACGGGCAGTCCCTCCAGAAAGCACTCCTGCATCACATCCAAGTTAAAATGTGATAATTTTAGGCTTCTGTTATTTCAAACCCACTAAATTGAATGCTTCTGGAAATTGAGCTCAGGTAGGGCCTGTGGTGAGTTTCCTGGCTCAGCCTGAAGGCAAAGGGAACGTGCAGATCCACTCACAGGACTATGTTCCTGAGGTGTCTGGGCAAGCAGTCTGCTTTAGAGCACAGAGCTAAGGTCCTGCTGCCTCTACTAAAGACTAACGAGATGAAATAAATTAAACGTGGCTGCCAAATAAGTTTACTTTACGTGCAGCCATTCTCAAACGTTGACACTGGGATATGACTAGCATCCACACACTGTGAGAGAAGCTGTGTTTTGACCGACATTCTTCTTAGCTGAGCTGAGATTTGCTTTCCACACAGCTGTTTTTATAAGCCACCTGCAGCACAGGGTAATAGTTTTATCCTCACGAGTGCTGCCGCTTCTCCTTTTTACTACTCGCTAGGAATAAACCCAAAGCAGGGCTTAATGAAGTTTCAGCTGTGGTGACATCCCTGTCCTCACTCCTTGGGGGTAGGACTGAAGCAAACAAGAAGGGCCAGTTTGCATACTGCATCTCCAGCCAATTCTGTAGTCCTCCGTGCTACAGCACTGCCCCACAAGGTGACCAGCGCTCTGCTAACGCTCCCATCTCCTCACGTTCACCCTCGAGAGAACCCTGCGCCGCCTCACGGGAGCGCAGCCCGAAGCGAAGAGCCGGGGGCAGGAACCGAGCAGCCGCGCCCTGCTGCCACGACGGACCATCGATGGGAGCGGGCTGAGGTCGCAAACCCTCCGGCCGCCCGGTCGCGGCGCACCTGCCCGCGGCAGTGCGGGTGCCCCGGGTCCGCGACCAATCGCGGCTCGGTTCGGCGGCGCCGGGCTCTCGCGAGAACCGCCGAGTAAACATCCATCCCCCCGCCGAGGCCCTCCCGCCGCCCTCCTCCTCTTGCCATTAGCGCGGAGGAGGGGGCCGTGCCCGCACAGCGCCGGCGGCGGGCGGCTAGCGAGGAGTCGGCGAGCGAGCGAGCAGTGCGCGGAGGTGAGTGCGGCGGGCAGCCCCGCGACTCAGGACTCTTCTCCGCTCGGCCCTGGGGAGCCGCCTCTCCGCGGAGCGGAGGGAGGTGAGACCCTGTCAGTGACGGCTGGAAATCTCCCGCTTCCTCCCCCCGCCGCGAGGCAGCCATCACCGTAACGCCGGAGGGAGGACGGCTCCGCCGGCGGAGGAGGCGGAGGTGGCTCCGTGCCGTCTGCCGCCCTCGGAACCGGCGGCGTGGGGCCGGGCCGCGGGGGCTGCGGGCGTACCGGCGGCAGGCAGGCAGCCGCTTCGGGGCGGGAGAGTGCCTTGCCCTCGTTAGCAGCGGGCGGATAAAGAAAGGGACGCTTACCGAGCGATAATAACAAACCCCTAGTAGTTTTGCTCTCTCCGTGAATGAATCCACCAGCCGGTTCCGTAACCTCTACCTGAGCTGTAGGAGTTTTGAATGGGGCCTGTGATTGGGTGTTTTGGCTCGTCCGACGCCTGCTCTGCCGTGACTTAGGTAAAAGTTAAGCGCGGAGAAGCGTGAGATGTCCCCTGCTGCTCGCTTCTGGTTTGTTTGCTTGTTTTTATCGGTGTTTTGGGTTAGGATAACAGAGCTCACGTGCTGCTAACAGGGTGCCCCGCTGCTGCTCTGTGCCCGATTTCCTCTTGCAAAATCCAGAGCGGATAAAGAGCCTTGGTGCAGCCCCTGGATGAGCATCAGTGCTGGAGGCTGGCTTGGAAGAAAGGCAGAACGCGTTTCTCCTCGGATAACTGTTGGGGTACTGCTCGTGTTGTTTGGCTCTGAGTTGCTGTAGGACAGTGAAGCTTGCTCCGAGGACCACTGGTGTTGGCCTGCACCGTACACACTCATTCAGTGTTTGATGAGTTTTCTGAAGTTGCTCAAAGTGGAGAGCTCTTGCCGTCACTGTCCCTAGTGTAACTGATGTAATTGAATGCTGGATAACTTTATTTTCCTTTTCTTTTTTATCACTCGAACTACCTTCTGTGGCTCAGGGTCTCTCCTGAGTGCTTTGGTGACTACAAGGAGCTTAGTCACTGTTTAAGAAGCGCTGTCTGCCTACTGTCCCTGAGCAGGCCTTGGGTTGGTAGTGTTTTTAAACCTCTTCTTCCCCCTCTAAACTCAATTTTCACTCTATCCCCGTTTATTCTAATAAAAATCCTCTGCCACCAACAGGATGGAGCAGGGGATTGGCTGAAATGTAGTCAATTGATAAACTTTGATATTTGTATTGTCAGAAGAGCTGCAGGGTAGGCATGTAAATTACAATGGAAGGAATTGCTTCTCTGAATACGGTATTCATCAGCACAAAGACTAAGCTAATACTATATGACAAATGGTTTGCTCTTAGTCCCCCAGAAAGAGGCTTTATGTGTCTTAAATAATGACTGCTGACATAAATCAAGCATAGTATTGTCCACATAATCATGTAATCTTCTGTTGTTCCTAGCTCATTTCAACATATAGCTGCACTTAGGGCAGACAGGCCAGCAGTAGTGATTACATTGCCATAGCATGAACGTGTGGGTTTGGAAAGTAACTGAGTCTTAATTTCTGGGGTAGGTTGATACGGGATTTTTCTAAGTCCAGTGATGAAATAACAATCTCAAACACTTCTTTTTGCTGTATAAACAATGAGCGTAACTAATTCTCATCCTGCGGGGTGTGAATTCAGGGAGGAGCTACTTTGTGCATAGTGCGAATCAGTTATGGTAAAGTGTGTGCAAGGTGAGGGATCCTTTCTGGAAGAATAAACAGGTAGTCCTTCCCAAAAGCATGAGAGTAGGCTGGATTGTTTGATTGGTACAAAAAGTTCTGCAGCTCTGCAGTCTGACACTACAGAGGAACTTTTGGCAGTGTTGCTGCTCCTGTGTCTTCATAAGGAAACAACAGAACAGTTTGGGGTTTTTTTTTGACAACAGTGAAACCAAAACAGGGACTAATAGGGCAAATTAATTTATTGGAAAGAACTTACTTTCCTTGTCACGGGTAATTTGATCAGCATGAAGATCATTGAGATAGTACTTACTATGAGAATTGCCTGTCTTTTACTTGTGAAATGGGGTCATTTTGTGAAGCTTGCATTAACATTTCACCTAATACTTTGTGTACAGGTTTAAAAAAAAAAAAAGAAAGAAAGAAAATAAAACACCAAATTGGGGAAATGATAATCTATGCATCAGTTATCTGATTTTCTGGTTTCTTTGTGATTTTGTTGCTTAATTTTTGCATTCTGGCTTGAGTGGTGATGTATATGGCTGATATATCTATAAACAGACTTGCAGTTTTTTAGGTGAAATGCAGTTTAGTGTAGATTGTAACCAAGTAGAGTATGATTGCAAAAGCAAATACCTAGAACTTCAGTGTAATAATTAGGAGATTGCGTATGTGAGATTGTGATTGTCAGAGGGTTAGTTGTCTTCTATATTTTTACTAGTAAAAGGGAACAGTGGCTGATGTAAAATGGTAGCCAGTGGGATTTCATAAATCACAGCAAAAATCATAGAATCATGGAATGGGTTGGGTTGAAAAGGACTATAAAGATCATCTAGTTCCAACCCCCCCTGCTTTGTGCAGGGTCGCCAACCATTAGACCAGGCTGCCCAGAGCCACATCCAGCCTGGCCTTGAATGCCTCCAGGGATGGGGCATCCACAGCCTCCTTGGGCAACCTGTTCCAGTGCTTCACCATCCTTCTTCCTAATATCTCAGCTAAACCTCCCCTGTCTCTTGTTCCATCACTGTTCACCCTCATAAAATCTCCTGAGGAAGTAAAACCAGAGACAACTATTCACCTTTCAGTATCAAAGAACAGGTGATATTAAGTAATAGTTTGGTACAAACAGGTTGAGTTATGGTATGAGCAAGTACCCTAAAACTTAACTGTGAAGGAAGGCATGAGGAACAAGCAAAAGAAAGATGTCTTGGCCCAAGTGGGGAGCTGAGTGTGCTTAGATGTGCTCTTCTGGGTATGCCAGGTTTGGGTCCTGTCTCCCTGTCCGCAGTGCAACAGATGAACAACATATGTTTGTGCTGGGAATGCCAGTGAGAACAGGGATGTCCTCATCCTGCCTGACTGCTGTCTTTTGAAACTCTCAAGTCTGCTCTGTAAGAAAAGGGTTCATCGCCAAGGTAGATTGCTTCTGCCACATATGCAAGCTTAGCGTTTGCTGACACTACTAATAATCAGTGCACACTCTTAGTGGGGATTACTGGATAAAGAAGACATTCCCAAAAATCATTTTCTACTTTTTTTTTTTTTTTTTTTTTTTTTTCTTCCCAGGATGTATAGAGCTGAATCTAACATTGTGAGAGGCTTGACACACCTGCTCTTGATGACAAAGCAGCTACAGCTTCTCCTGGTAGAAAGCCTTGTTGTTATGAGCACACTAGTAAAGGATGAACTTGCTCATAGCTGAATGGGCAGTTGAATTCCAAAAGATATTTTGTTGTCTACAGAAGAGATTTTTTTTTTTCTACCAGCTAGCCAGCATGCAGATTACCTTGCCCCAGAAGTACTTCACTATTGTTTGGAGCTGAATTTATGATGAACCACCTAGATTTCCATGTATCACAACTGGAGGCACAGGAGAAGCTGACAGGACACAGACACGGCCTTGTATCTCCACTTAATTTCCCAGTGAAGAGCTATCCCTGGCTAACTGACTAGATCTAAGCCAAAATACGAAGGAGGTGGGAGCTGCCCTCAGATGTGGCTGTTTCCTTCTTCACATAGGAGCTGAAAAAAATCTTTCCTTTTGGAAATCCACGTTTGCCAAGTTAGCCAGGTAAAAATAGTAGTTCAATAGCATCAGGTTTCTTCTGTGTTGCTTTCTATGATGGGGGAAAAAAAAGTTTATCACAGGCATTTCTCAAAATTTGTTTTATTATTATTTTATTTAACAAGGGATGGTTGCATAATGTGGTCCCTGCCCTTTCCTCTCACTGGTGCCTTACAGGGGAGGTGACTGGAACACCAGCCAAATATCAGCCTGATGGTGAAAGGATTGTTCCACTTAAAATGTCACTGATTTTTAGCATGCTGAGCCCTATGTGGAGGGGACAGTTTACATTAGTAACTCCACAGATAAAAGCATTGTACTGTATTGTTTTAAGGCAGCTGTTGTTTCTTGAAGTTAAAAATAAGGAGATTCTTCTGTTTTGTGCTATTTAGCATCTGGCAGAGCAGGAAAGGAGAACAAATTCAACCACAAGGTACAAATTTAATGGGAGTACCTGTTTTTACAAAGTACATAAATTGAATCCAGAGAACAAAGTCAGTGTTTAACAGTGATTAAAATTATGATTTCACGAGTCCTAACATCTGGAGCAGTAAGGGAATTTTGTTCTGCTTTAGAGCTTCTCTGTGGGATGCTGGGCGATCTTACAGCAATGAAAGAGGTGGCTGTTGCAAACATGTAGCAGTCAACTGTTGAAGAGCGTTCCTGTTTAGTGGAGAACTCCGCACTTGGTTAACAGTAGCAAACATAGTGAGAATTAGTTTCGAAGTAAAATGTCCTTATGGTGAGGCTTGTAATGAGGTATCTCTTGAGAGGCATCCCAGTGAATTCTGACTTCCAGCATTAGCTAAAAGAAAGGAGTGTTTTAACACTGCTGGTGGGATTAACATACATCTTTTGTGGCTGGATTTCATTGGATTTGTTTGTGCTTGGTTAGTCCAATGCAACCATGAAGTATACTGGGTCAGCAGGCTGATATTCTTCATGACCAACTTGCCATATTTCACTTCTGTTGTGCTAAAGAAAAATTTTCTTGCTGAATTTTGCCATCTGCTTATGGTTTAAAATAAGCTATTTCCTTCATTTATTGAAGTTACAGCCTGGATCTTAGTTTCTGCAAACCTTATAGGAAAGACAGGAAGGTTTCTATTCTTTAAATACAGAGTAGGAAATATTCGAATTTATGGAAGGAAGTAAAACATGAATATATTGTAAATACGGCTTCTGGTAAAGTCTTAGAGTTCAGTCCTGCCCCAGTCTTAACAGGTTCAGTTAATCATTGCATCACATTATTACTAGTGGCAAAGATGCGAGGTTTATTATAACAATTCTTCATGAGTGCAACTCTTAGGTACGTCATGAGCAAGGAAGATAGATGACCATTTTATATTGAAATGCTTTAGGTGGGTTCTCTTCTGGTTCATTTTTCTATGGAGAGTCTTACACTGTTTTATCTTCTCATTTAACAGGGAGGGGGAGTTCATATAAAATAAATTAGCCATATAATATATAATATGTGTGTGCTGGATTTGGTGACTTCACTGCTTGGTTGTAGAAGCAGCAATTAAAAACTTTAAAGTAATTATCTTTAATAAAGTAAAATTAATAATAATTATTTCAAGAACACTTGGAATTACATCCCATAAATTGTTTATGCTTTGAATTATTCCTGATAGAAACTGAGTCTGAAGTCAGAGAAAAACACAAAGATGAACAAAAAAATCTATGGAGTGGAAAAGTACTATTTCTTTGAAGTATTTGAAAAGCACAGAGTGCAGAACATGACTGTTACATCAAACAGATGTAGTGATGAGACAACGGGGAAATGTTCATGGACTAAATAAAAATGTGTATGTAGTGTAAAACATGAATATGATTGACCTTTAGTATCTGTTTAGAAGAGATGTGTGTGAAACTGAAGGTCCCCATGGTATTCTTCAGATGAATCTGATGGCTATGGCTGTTGCTGTGGTTGAGCTGTGCAAGTCATGGTGCGGTTACACAGCAACAGAAGTTGAGGCTGTGGTTCTCAAGTTCAGTGAGCAACAGTCTGGTGGGAGCCCACATTCTGCTCTGAGGCCATTGTGTCTTTGATGTAAGGGGAAAGAAAAAAAAACACAACAACAACAACAACAAAACCCCGATTTCTTGTCCCACTGACCATCCACATGCTGCTGATGGTAAATGTGGACTGCAGTTTAGAAATATCAGCTATGGTATAGGAAGGCGAATGACTCTTTACATGGGTGGATAGTGATAGGACAAGGGGGGAATGGCTTTAAACTGAGACAGGGAAGGTTTAGCTGAGATATTAGGAGGAAGTTTTTCACCCAGAGGGTGTTGACACACTGGAACAGGTTGCCCAAGGAGGCTGTGGATGCCCCATCCCTGGAGGCATTCAAGGCCAGGCTGGATGTGGATGTGGCAGCCTGGTCTGGTGGTTGGCGACCCTGCACATAGCAGGGGGGCTGAAACTGGATAATCATTGAGGTGCTTTTCAACCCAGGCCATTCCATGATTCTACAATGAATAGTGGTAAGTATAATTATCTGGTAGATAGTATGAACTTGAGAGGTTCTGCATTGTCTTTTGTCCTTATACTCCTTAGAACATGTACTTTAATGAAAGTTCTTAAGGGCAAATGGTGGCATTATAGTTACAAATAGTTTATCTCAAAACATGAAAGGGTAACTTGATTGAGGGGAGAGAGAAAGATATGGAAACACAAAATCAGCAAGTTTGGATTAGAAGATGCAGGGAAATTAGTGAAGAAGATTCCTTCCTTCTCCTTTTAGGCCTTCTCTTTCTTTCTTTCTTTTCTTTTTTTCATGAGCCAATGATAAAGTTGGAGAGAGAAGAGAAAAGTGTACTGCTTTAGATGTTCAAGCTTTGCTGGCAAGCCTTCACAGGTGCTGGAAATTTTCTTTTTGCTTCTTTCCAAAGTTGTAGCGTGCACTATTTCTTGACAGGTTCTTTCTCAGTAGTTAGCAGTCCATCCCTTCCACAGGAAGGAACACGGTGAAGTCACTGTTAGCTCCAGGTGCACAAGGAAACACAAAACTTTCCAAAGTTTGAGGCTGTTTAAGAAAGCTAGTGTTACAGAAGAATGAAGCTGTGGAATTAAAATTTGGCTTTCAGCTGTATTGGCATGGAGGTAATGTGAAAAGAAAGGAGCTGTCCAGGTGAGGATTTTAATGTGTTTACCAGCTAATCAGTATGAGCATGTAAATCTGTGTTTCCAGAGGGCTGATTTGTACACCTGGGATGTAATTTACATGCATGTGAGCTTACATCAAAGATGCCTGCAGTGATAATTCCTCTTTATCTTCCAAGACTTTACTGCTCTGGGCTGTGTCACGATGAGGAGTGGAAATGAGTACTGTACTGATATATTCAATTCCCCCTGACTCAGACTGGACTCAGACCCCCTGTCACAGACTGGACATTCAGATCAACTGAATGTAGTACTGCTCTAATTGCAATTCCCTCTGTCAATATCAGCAGTACAGATAATACTGTAGGATGACCTGATGAAGCTGCACTTAATTTTTCAGAAGGTATCTGGGTGCAACCTGCACATTCTCTGCTAGCACAGAGCTGCTTGCTGCAAGTCTGTGCTGAAAGCATCATCTGTTGTTCACTCATGACTCCACAGAGTTTTAGGCTCCACTTGGGCGCCATTGAGCCCTCACTGAGCCCTATTTAATAACACGGGGCACCATATTAATGTTAATTCTTTACTTTTGCACACTGGCATCTATGATGATTATATGTCAGCAAGGGGGAAAATAGGGGAAAAAAACCCAACAAATTAATTTCTGTGTTTGGGAAAAACAGATGATCCAGACCAGTGATGAGAGAATATACCATGTCTTAACATACGTGACCTACATCACTGACTTCAACTGCTGCTGGCAGCTCATTCTGCCAGCAGTGAGGCTGCTTTGCCGAATACCTTTTCGTAGTGGTTCCTTGGAGCCTGGCAAAGTAACTGCTGCCTTGACTTTCACTCTCTGGTAAGATGCAAGACTCTGGACATGATAAAGATATAGTGAAGAAATATACTTGCACGTTATCTGTTTAAATAAGAAGAATAAGAGACTGCTTTGTAAAATATTTGCAATCAAAACAGTTCTAAGAAAAAAATAAAAGCTAAGTAGGTGCACATCCATTTTAATGCATATTGTAGATGTTTGTATTTGAAAGCATTGAAAGAATAAAGTAAAAAAAAAAAAAAAAAAAAAAAAAAAAGTAATCATAAGGTGATTGGAATGGAAATGGTTTTATTCTGATAAAGTACTTTTAGCTAACCTCCTCCCACCCTCTTTATCAGACCAAAATGGAGAAAGATAGCTTAATGTTTTACCATCCTATCTTAGTCTCAGATTTTGACCCCCCTCCTCCCCCAGGTGTGGGCTGAGCCTGTGTGGAGGAGTCAAGGCTGCAAGAGAAGAACTCATACGACAGTTTCCATTCGACTATTTTCTCTTTTTAAAAATGACTGAAACCTGTTAGTGTTCTCTGTATTTATTTTTAATGTAGAAGCGCATTTTTGAGGGTAGTCTTACTTGACAGTGTCTTTTGTATTTCCGTTTGACTGTAATTTTCTCAGTCTGAGAAACTCAACCAAATGTCTTGTCTTGGTCCTTTTGCCAAAATGCTTTAAAGCAGTTGTGTCATCTTGAATGATCAGTGACTCCATATGTACCAAGAATGGAAACTTACCTAAGGCCATATGAGAGCAGCAATGAATGTGTGCTGTGTGCAGCTGAAGATTGTAATTGCTTGATGAGATTTGCTTCTGTCCTTTTGGAATCTAAGTGCTTCCTCTCCCTCTCTTGGCTGCCAAGGCAAGGCTGCATTTTGCTGCAAAGACGTTAAGGTCCACCCATCCCCTTTTGAATTCTCAAGTAAATCTTCTCCAGATATTGCAAATAAACCACAGTAAAGACCAGTGCAGAGTAAATCCCACGTTTGTCTTAACTGGAATGCCAGACTTCTGTCTGGAACATCTGAATATGTGCTTAGGGTGCAGCTTCCTTCTATTCAAGGGTGGTGATCATCTAGTCAACAAAGCATTGGATTTACAAGATGATGTCACTTACACGAGTAGACTCCTGTCATATATATGGACATCCAGCGAGCAAAACAGGGGGTATATTGCTGGTGTTGTGTCAAGTGCTGCACCTGCTTATGCTTTTTTTTTTTTTTTTATTTCTTTTCTTTGCCTAGATCAGGACATAGGTTGTGCTTGACAAAGAGGACAGGAATTCTAACAGAAGTAAAAATTGGCTATCTCTGCTTCTCACAAGGACTGCACTAAATGCATTCTAATGGCTTTCCAGATTAGTGGTGTCTAAATCAGTTTTTGCTAGTGACAAATGCATCAATAAACACAAATTTCTTTTCAATTCTTGGCTTTCTATGATATCTTAATGCTGCTTCTAAGCAGCGGCAGCCCTCTCTTATTGATGTCAGGCAAAAATCATTTCCCATATTGGATATGGGAAAATATGGCACAATTCTCTATTTCAAGAGAGAAGACCGACAAAGGATAATCCAGTCTCTGTTCTAGGTATTGAGGGAGTTTTTTGAAGTGCCAGGCAGAGAAAGAATACAGGAATGTACTAAGGTCTCTTTGTAAGTCCTTTTTTCAACACTGAAAGAGCCTGTGCTCTTTGAGGTTCTGGCCACGTTTGACCCTGCATGCTTCACAGGCATCGTTCAGTTGGTTCAGCAGCTGTTTATGAAGCACCAAAATTCAGAAGGCTTTCATCTTTTCTGAATGAAATGTGTTCTTTTCGTTCAGCTGGCGTTCCTAAATTTGTGAAGCAGCACCAGTTCCCTAATATTAACTGTGTTTATGTTCAGTTGTGTCATTTAAATGTAACAGAGTTCAGATTAGTTAATACCACTGAATAGGTGTTGGTTTTTTGGTTTCTCTTTTTTTTTTTTTTCCTTCTCAAAACAGCTGCTCTGAATTCCAGAAAGGTTAATGTGCTGAAATTTTTGATGGTTTTGAGGGGGTTTTATTATGTGAAATTAAGTTTGATCTAAGCATTTGATCCTATACTATTTTGTATCCTTTCAAAATGACTCTTTTTAGAAATTTAAGATGCTGTTATTTTTTTCTTAGTGTTCCAAGTTTCAGGTACTTGCTTCATGCCTCTTTTTTGGCAAGAGACTAGGCCAAAATTCATGATGATACATATCCTTGGAATGGAGCGGTTTGCTCAAAGAGAGTCTATATTTGTATGCAAAACTTCCTTAAGGAAAAATACTGTACTGTTAAGCTGTTACTGGCTCTGGAAAGCAGACGTGCAGATAGCACGTGAGAAGAGAATGATCCTGTTGACTGGCCTTCCTTTTGCTTAGCTGTGGCATGTTGAAAGTCAGCAGGTCTTGTTTTTTCCTACTGAGAAAGTGTGGGATGACATGTATGAGGGCTGCTCTGAAAATAATGCCTCCTATTTTATGACGTTGACCTGTGAATAGCAGAAGTGGCTGTTGGTGGTATGGCAGTAGAGGCTGAACCTTCCTGCCATTATCTCACTACATTTTGTTGCTGTGTGACAGTTGACAGCAGAGGGGCAGTCTGACAAAATGGCGTCTGACGTGGAAGAGCATAGGAAACAAAAGTGTGCCATTAAACTCCTCCATGCAGGAAAAAAAATGGCACCCACTGACACTTATTCATGCTTTCTGAACACTTATGGGGACCAAACAGTGGATGTGCGCCTAGTGAGCTGGTGTGTGCTGCATTTCAGCAGTGATGCAGTGATGTGAAAAACAAGCCATGTTCTGTATGGCCATGCACAGCTGTCACACCATAAAATTAGGACACTTCAATCAGCTCATCCATGTAAATCAGCTAATGGTGATAACTATGATGAAAAATAGTGTTTTGTCCCTGAGAATCTGGTCTATCAGATAGTGTTGTAGTCCTCTTTGTATCTGTTGTTGTTTCTGGGAAAATAAATAGGAGGCATTACTTTTAGAGCAACCTATTTTTTTTTTTTTTATTATTTTTTTTTTTACATAATCTCAACTAAGCAATGTGCTTCTATAAAAGGCACTGGGATACTTCCACAAAAAATGCTTGGTAAAAACAACCCATGTTTTGAAGAAACATGCTATTTTGAGGGAGGATAGTTCATTTTTTCCCACCTTCTTCAGTCCTTGGCCTTTCAAATGGTATCAACAAAGGAAGTGACTATTGCAGATGCTTTTGTGGTTCCTAATTTATTGAGGGCTGGATGGAGATCCATTGACTCATTTCACATAAGCCACCAAAGAGCTGCTTCCAGTTAGTGCTTGAACCAGGCTATTGAGCTGAAAGACGCCATCTCCAACTGCCAGCCACGTTTCACAACAAACATAACAAATGCACATTGCAAATATTTCAACATTAAAATTCAGCCTTTGTTCTTTTGGCACTTACTTGGCAAAGGATGCCTCCTAAGAGGTATTTTTAGCGAATGCTATATAGAGAGCTTCAAATCTTTCTTTCTTTTTTTCTTTGTGGAAGATGTTTCTACTGTCTGTAAGATGCCCACAGTTAAAGGATGTAGAAATGACAAGATGCTCAAACCTCAGTCAAATTCCAATTCTCTGAAGGTTTTTGGGATCTGGATGTATCAGTGTTAAAGACAGTTTCCCAGTTCTCCTCTGCTGGGCAGGGATACCAGCAAATTTGTTGACTTTGTTTGGCGCTTAAAACATATTTAACTGGAAGTGAAATTGATGCCATAGGACTGCTGTTCAGTTTCAAGAAGTGTTTAAGAAGCGTGCTATTGACTTGGCCAACAGTTATGGGTTTTTGGGAAGATCAGGAGAAGCAAACTGCTAAATCTGAAGATGAATTCCAGGTATGCTCATCGTGCTGAGGGCTGGAATTGTATCAGCTGCCAGACAGGATTCATCTGTCTTTATTTGAATGTTTAAAAGCTGCATATGCAAGGCAGTTAGTCATCAGAACCTTCTTCTGTAGTCGACGGGAGTGAGGAAGCCCTTTCAGAAAGGGCCTTAGGAGATGTTTGCTTCTACCTCACAAGGGTGACTTTTTAGCACCGTGCCACTGCAACAGAAGAAAGGCTGGCTTGTGTTTCAGAAGATGGCAGCAAGCAAGTCCCCTGTAACCCTGCAGTTGTGCAGGCCTGATTGCCTGTAGCTGCTCCTGACTGCTGTGTCAGTGTGACTTCTGAGTGGTTTCCTATGGCAGATGAAATTTCAGTAGTAAAATCCACTGCCCTCACCTTGGTAAAATGCAGGTACATGCAAAAACGTGTGAATTCACGGACTTCTTTTTTTGCCAGCAATGTAGTTGGAGTGTGTGCATGTATATATTTTTTCCAGAGGAGCATGAGAATATGCTTCCTCAATCACAGCTGCAGAAGTGCCAGGGAGCAGAGTAAGCACAAGCATAAACAGGCAGGCCTCTGAAGAGCCCAGAGCTCAGGTCATCTGAGCTTTATTCTTGTTGTTCTGGCTTTTTTTTCTCCCATTTCCTTGTGTAGCTCCAGTTTTTCCAATAGTTCATTATGCCATTTAGTGTTAGTTTAAAAACAGTTCCATGAAACATTTTTCTTAAGTGCACAAATAGTATTTTACAAGCACGTACCTGTGTGAAGGCTTGCCAGAGAAACCTCTTGCCTTTCCCCAGTGCTGACCTGATCTGACTGTAACACTAAACGGAAGACAAGAGTCAGGACTGATGCAATGATTTCATTTCTCAGCTCATCCTTTAGGTTATATAAGCTGCACTTTGTACTTGAGATTCTGCTGTGGTGCAGTGGACTTGGTCATGGTATTTTTTTCTTTTTGTTTTGTTCTTTAGGTCTAAAGATTATCTTGTTGTGATGTTTGCTGCTTTGCTCAGAGCACTGAAAGATTTGTGGTATTTGTAGAAGATCTTAGTGATCTTTCCAACCTTAATGATCCTGCAAAATTGATGACTGTGTGTAGATGTGAAAAGCAGAAGGAATTGTAGGCAGTAATACTTGTGCATACATCAGACAAGAGAATGATTGAGATGAGTGTTGAGGGTATACTGATCTTAGCTATAAAGTGTTGGGTTTTTTTTTGGCTACTCTGATTTTTGTCTCCTCATTTTTAAAATCGGATTGATATTGCCCTGATATTTTGTAAGCTACATGTGCAGAGTGCTTCGTAAGCCTAAAGCTTATCTTGGATACATTAACATTATTATTAATAATACTATAAGTGGTTGGAGTAGGAAGGAATCTGTTCCCCAGTCTGCTGTAGGTACTGTTACAAGGCAGGATTCTCTGGATAAGTTTGTCCTTGCTCTTACGTCTCAAAGTCCTCCCAGGATTGAGCTTGGTTTCAATTATTTTCCTTCATAATCAGTGGCGATGCTTTTGATGACTTGCTTTACGAGATGATGTGCTTTTATTTCTTAGTTTTGTAAAGTACCTCAGGAGTTTGATAGAAAATGATATAAAGGAGTGAAACATAATTTGCTTGAAAGCTGGGAGGCAACTATGTCGCATTGGGAACAGAATAAAGCTTGCAGTTCTGATTCATTGGAAGATGCATTCTGGTATTATTAGAAGGAGAAATTTCTTGAGGGAAAGGAAGGCAGCTCGAGGCTTGGTAGCAATCCTGAGAGGCCTTTGCAGCTTTGGGCAAGCATGGAAGGGCCCCTTCCCTTCTGGAGACTGCCAGCCCTGCGGTTGCCTTGTGCTATCAGGATTTGCTGAAATTTCTATAGTTTATTTTATTATTGATTTATTTCATAAGATTTTACTCAAGGAGATTAAGAAAAAACAATCAAAAAAACCAGACTAGCCTCCAGATCCTATTTCCATCCCAGTATTATCATCTTAGACCTGGGGACAGTAATGAAATTTTTATTATTTATATATGCCCTAGGTAAGCTCAGTATCAGCTGAGGAATGATCTGTGGAATAGAAAGTGCTGGGTTTTGCACAGGCCTTTTCGGAGTGCCAGGGTACTTCTAGATTAAGGAACTTTATTTGATTTTATATTTTTGTACATAGCTGCAGGTAAAATATGTATTAAGACTCAGTTGAAGCATTAATTAATCATCTGAGGAATCGCACATTTAAATTATTTTGGTTTTGTACCAATGCCACATTACTACACTCGTTTTTTTTTTTAATGCCTTTTATATTTTCAGATGAAGTGAAGAGAATATAGCAGAGCATCTACTTTCTAGTTATTCATGAAGTCAAGAGGCCCTCTGCCTTCCCCTGTATGAAACCAATGTGACAAACTACATCCTTTATATTATGTTTTCCTGGTGCTTTACCAGGAAACTGGTAGAACTTCCCAAATATTGTGCATTTGTCTGTCTTTAAAAGACAGTTGATTAATGTTATTTGCATGTGAACAGCAGAATGTGTAAACATGGACTGGGGACTCATTCAAATGAACGCTTTCAGTTGGATTCACAACTATAACATTAAGCCAAGGGTGAGTGTAGCCCAGCTTGGAAATGCAATCATGAATCTTGGCAACTTATGGTATATTAGTATTGTCCTCTCTCAATTTCCTTTCCCCATGTATTTTCTGAAATCAGAATGAGACTTGAGCCCTGTCCTTGGAGCACAGAAAAACATCTGCCTTGCTTATCTTGCCATACAGCCTCCCAACCACGATACACAGATCACTGCCCCTTCTACAGTCGGCTGCAGAAGTTAACTCTTTCTCCTGTCTGATGAAGTAGGCAGCTCAAAGAAGTGTAATGACAAGGAAGGGGCATTAAAGGTTTGAGGCCAGCTGAAATGAGTCCTTCAATAAACAGGTTTTCAATACTCCTTCAGCTTCTTTCCTCCCAAGAGCCCTGGTTCTTTGTGTGTATGAACTCATTAAGCCTCCTGATGTGATCTGCAAGGTATCTGAGTAGTAGATCTGCTCTCTTGTAGGATAACTGAGATACACTCTAAGTAGACTTTTTCCTTTTGTTTTTCTGCAGGATTTGTTTTTACTTTTGAGAAACAAAACAGAATCTAGATTATCTGTTATTTAATGCAGCTTCCTGTGCTATAGTAACCATACAACCATTCTTCCTCCATATGTATATCATCTACAAATGGAAGCAGAACTCTCAAAATATTTAAACACTTGCATCACTGCTAGCTGCCACGATTTTAAGGTCTTTTTATTTTGTGGAAAGATTTGACCAGCTCAAGTCACTGCTAGGGCTGTGTTAGTAATGCCATAGCTGGTAACTCTGGTTGTAGAGCTGCTGAGTACAGCAGGATGAGTGAGAAATTAGAGAGGATCTCAAGGTGGGTATTCCCTTGTTTTACTGTGAATCAGGCATTGGGCTTTGCTTTTAGCATTCTTTGGGTGGTCAGAAAATCATTCAAATTAAAACACAACAGATGTTTCTGTCTACTGCATGGCATAGACCTGTGATCCATGTTAATACTGTTATTTGAACTTGCCTGTCCACACTGGCGTTTGACACGCCACCAGAACCAAGTGGCATCCATGAGGAGACCTGGTATGGCTTTTGGTGCAAGCTAAAGCAGACATACTGCAAATCTTTCCTGATCTTTGTGAATATAGGTAGGGTTATTTGTTAAGAGTGCAGCCTCTGAGACATCACTTAGGGGATAGGTGTTCAGTTGTTCATCATGATATGCCTCACCATAACCATTTTCATCATGCTCAAATGATCTTGTTGTGTACTGATGCAGCTTGAATTAAAGGGGATGTGAGAGTTTTTCAATGCAGAGCTGTCCCCTCCATTAGCCCTCTTCCAAATGAAGCCAGCAAAAGCTAGCACAAGAAGATTGTGTCTCATTGGTGAGACTTAATACTTGTTTACCAGTTGTCAGAGTGTGACATAGAACTCACAGCTCATCTGATGTGTCTGGCCACTGGGGAAAAAGAATAATCCTGCCTTCCCATCAAAGCAAGTGTACCCAAGTCTTGCTTGAATGGGTTCCAAATCTTGGTGCCTGACAAAGAGGCAGAGCCATTCCTCCTTGATCCGTGTGCTCCATCACTCCCCTTTTACTAAACTTTTCAGTTGTGTATTTGGAACTGGGACTTGCAGCTCCCTGGTTTTAGGAAGGAGTGGTCTCCTTTTTCCAGAACGTGGAGATGACTGGTACCTTAGCTTTGTCAGACAGCTGCATTTGTCTGACTCACCTTTTGGCTGCGTCACTGCAGACTGCTGCAGTGTCAGGAAAATAGTTGGAGTGCATAGCCAGGAGGAGAAGCATCAATAAAAAAGTGGAGGGAGAGACAAAGCAGGGCCCTCTTTCCTTTTCTCTCCAAGAAGCAATTCGGATACCTGCATTGACACTTCTGGAAACAGAGCTTGGCAGTAATTTCTGTCCTTTCTGTTCAAGTGCCTTGTGCCCAGAACTCATTCCACTAAGAAATACTCATGTTAAATATTTCAAAAGTAGAAATGATCTCATTCTTCCTACAGCTTATTTGGGTTTTCTGTCTTGGTTACTATTTATGGGAAATAGCTGGTTGTATCCAACTTGTCAAGCAATTGACATCAACTGCCTGAAAGATGTCTGTATTTGTCTCTCCATTGATCTCCATCTTTACAATGTTGGTACTGAACTGGTATTTCCATTTAGACTTCCTGCAGGTAAGTCCACTTGTCCTCACTTCTGCTTGTAGGATGAAGTCATAATGACTTCATAATTATTTGCCTTGTAGGGCAGTAGAGACTTGAATGTTGAAAAGCAACACTGAGAGCTGTTCTGCCGGAACTCAGGTGTTGGTTTTTTTTCTGCCTTCCTGTAAAGCCTGCACCTTTGCATCTTAAGCAAGCTATGTTGCATGAAGTGTTCCTTACTGGTAAGTCTTGCTCTTTTTCTCAGCTGTTGAGAGCATGCTTAGCCCTCAGCACATGTTGCAAGACCTTTCTGAAGGTGTTATTGATAGGAAAGGCTTGCTCCTAGAAAGTTTGTTGTTTTGCTCTCTTATTCTTGTCATAATCAATTTAATCTTGAAAACATGAAATCGTGTTCTCTAAGCTTTTAAGTTT
This sequence comes from Tetrao urogallus, assembly GCF_951394365.1. Taxonomy (NCBI): domain Eukaryota; kingdom Metazoa; phylum Chordata; class Aves; order Galliformes; family Phasianidae; genus Tetrao; species Tetrao urogallus. The sequence goes on along the minus strand of NC_136813.1, from coordinate 126,389,413 downwards.
TTAAATCTCTCAATTTGCCTATTGTAGCATGTTTAACTTTATCATAGATACGCCAAAGCCTCCGTATCTTTTATAATCTTAGGCAAATAAGCATATATCTTTAACCCTTCTCCTTTTCACTTTTTCTTGCAGCTGGATATGGCCTGAGCTTTTCCTCACAGCCTGTTTTTGCTTCTCTTGTCCTTTAACTAAGAAACAGGATAATCAAATCAAATCTCTGAGATTAAATTAATGGAAAATACCACCCACTTTGAATGAGCTTTTCCAGTCCATGACAGGAGAATGATCTTCCACAGAATCTAATGCTTATCACAAGCCTCATAGTCTTTCACCTAGCTACAAATCCTCTTTTCATTTTTATTTTTTCTTTATTCCTATCCCTTATCTTCTTGGAAGGGTGTATATGTGTATGTAGGCGATAGGAGGGGTTATGTATATGTACACATCTGTAACAAAACACTCCTGGATACACCTCAGCCCTAGAGGAGATGAGCAGCTGTGGCATTAAGCAATGGGCTGCAGGAAGGGGGCAAGGAGGATGGAGGTAAGGAGGCAGTTGGGAAGTCTGAGCTGTTCAGTCTGTACCTGTTCAGAGCCGCGTGTGATGAGTGGACACCAATGGAGTAGCAAATAGAGAGGCCTTTCAGGTAGCAGTCTAGGTTGCTTAACGAGTTGGATACAGGAAGACTATTCACATTTTTTCTGTATCCTGGGCCTCATCATGACCATCTGCTTTATGTGCTGACAGCTTTCTCCTTCTCCAAAAACCACAGTTAGAGAAATTAACTGTTGTAGAGGGATTCAAATGGGCAAACATCTGCTCTCCAGCATGGCATGTACTAACAAGATTCGTTACCTGCTTTTGTGGCTTTGAAGGCCAGAGGGATCTGTTGTGCTCATTAACCCTGGCTGCAGGCATTGTGCAGGCCATCACCAGTCATTGATGTTCTGCATCTCATTTAGCAGCCAGCTTCTTTGCTGGCTTAGGCTGATCATGTCTAATTACTATACTTAATTTGATTGATGTGATTCAAAAAGAGCCCTGTGAAAGTCAGAGTTTTGAACATACACCAAACAAAAAAGAAAATAAACTCTGTGCCCTTTATCTTACCTATATCTTGTCAGTATAAAAATCCCTCCAAGTTCTCAAAGGTGAAGTCCCTGTTTCTCTCTCCCAAGGCTCCTTAGAAAATGGAAAGTCTTTTCCCTGAAATTAAAGAGTTGGTTTTCTTGTATCAAAGCTAAAAATGTATTACAATTTGAAGAAAACTTTATGCAGTTGTCTCGTTAGAAACTCCTCCTGTTCTTTTCTATGAAAGAGCCAGACTTGGAAATATTGTCTGTGATTAGATCATACTTTCAGACAGCTATCTGAACTTTGAAGTGGGACATGTCTTTTGTTACGCCCAAGTATAATTTTATTTGGAAAAAAACAGAACTAACAAAGGAGGAAACAAAGTTTTTGTTCAGTGACCTCTGAAATGTTGATCTGGCTCTGACCACAGTTATTTAATGATCCAAAACATTGCAGCAAAATCTTGCACTTGGGCTTCTATGTGCGAGTTGATTTAGCAGATCTTAAAACAGTGTTTTCTTGAATCCATCTGGATAGAAGTGCCAACTAAAAGCTGAGAAAATGCTTAGGTGCATATGAATGCATTTACTTCAGGAGATAGAAGCATCTAAAACCAGGAAGCTCCTTTAAGAGGACAATGATTTGCATGGCCGTGAAACTTAGGGAAGGTCAAAAGAAAAGAAAGATGGAAGTAAGCTAAAGCAAACTTTGAAATGTCATTTCACTGCACAGCATTGTTAGTTTTTCAGCAAGCTACTCTTTTTTCTTTTTGCCAGTAAAGTGAAATACATCACTTTAAGTAGACCCTTGGGCTGTATGGGGCTGCCAGTTGAGTTTGCCCATCACACGTTATGCTTTGAGCCCTCCAGGTGCTGATGAAACTGGCCTCCATTCAGAGCACTGCCTGGAAGACATCGCAGCATGTGGGTAAAGTCTCAGAATGGCTTGGGTTGGAAGGGGCTGTTAAAACCCAGTCAAGTCAGTTCTGTTTCTGTGCTGTGCTTGGGGCCCTGAGCCCCATCCAACCTGACCTTGAGCCACAGATGGGGCATCCGCAGCTTCTTTGGGCAGCCTGTGCCAGGGCCTCACTGCTCTCTGAGTATAAAACTTTCTCCTAATGAGTAATCTGAATTTCTCCTCTTTTAGTTTATAACCATTCCCCCTTGTCATATGACTGTCAGACTATGTAAAAAGTCATTCTCCATCTTGTTTATGAGCTCCTGTCTACTCTCTCTGTTCTCGGCACCAGCACTGCCCATCAGCCTTCTTGACTGAGCTGACAAACAGCTTCTTTATTTTCCCCTCTCTCTCTACATGAGATTAATGGGATCTTTGTGTTTGTCTATCTTATGGCCACCCACATAATAATTTTAATCAGTATTGAAACCCAAGTGATTGGGTTGTCTGAAAAAATCTTTCTGCAAATAAAATAAAATGAGTTATTTGAATGAGCTCAGCTCTTGTGTTTTTTTTTTTTGTTTTGTTTTTTGGTTTTTTTTTTTTTGTTTGTTTGTTTTTATTGTATGCCCCTGCAAGTTGTTCAATGCTAAGTGAATGTTTTAAGCACAGGATGTCTCCAAATTGTGCTGCTAACTGCAGGACAGCAGGACAGAGCAATTGATAAAGTAAATGTGTCCTTAAAAGTTGAGTAACGTGCCGCTGAAATGGAAGTGATTTGTTATTAGTGATCTTTAATAGCTGTTCTCCTACTGTTAGTGAAAGCAAAAGTTAGAAGTAACTGTTTTAAGTGTGCATTTATGTTTATTCGGAGCTTATGTAGACAGTCATCTACAGGTGTCACACTTGGACCTATCTATGCACATCCGTGCACAGTTTTACCCGCCCTGTATTGCTTCCTGTGAGGGAAAGGCATTTCCACTTGCTGGAAGCAGTGCGGGGCTGAATCTCGGCCTGGTGCTTTGGGAGCCTGCTGCTGCCCTCCTTGAATGGCAGGAAATCCTGGAGTGCAGAACGACTCCAATATTCAGTTTTTATTCCTTATTAGGAAATATTTCCTTATTATTACTGCGGGTGTGTTGTGACGATTTACAATTAATTTCTGTGAGCCAAATAGAAGAGACCAGGCCCAGTTGCTGAACTCTTGCTCCCTTTGTTCTCTTTGTGACCAGTACAAGCAGACTGGCCTCCCTAGAACACCTTAAAGGAAGAGGTTTTTGCCCATTGTAGTTGCTCTATCTGGGTTGCACAACTTCTCGTGCTGGCACAAGGCATTGAGTGGCAGTGAAACAAGCAGATGACGGGACGGAAGGCAGGACAGCTTCTTTCAGAACCAGCATCAGCTCGTGCCAGCTTGGAGTATACATACAACTGTGGCTTTTGCTGATGCGGATTTGAAGGGCGTTTTGCCTCCCCAGAACCCCTCCTTTACACTTTGGGGTCATCCCAGACCTTCCCCTGGGCTTTCCCAGTACCATCGTTCCCAAAGGGCAGTGCCTGCTGCAGGACGGCTCCGTGCTGTGCATCAGTGTGAACATCTCCTCACAGCTTTCTCACGGCCGTGAGGTCAGGCCTGGGCAGCCTTTTCTCCTTTCGGTGTGGGAGCTGGAGCCGGTCCAGGCTCCTGCTTTTAGCTCTGTCCATAACGGGTGGCTCGTGTGGGCCTTCCAGGGGAAAGCAAGAATGACTTAAAATGGCTAAAACATTCCAACATCTCTTGCTTTTAAATAGCAGAGCCTGTGCCGACAGGGCTAATTTTACTCTGTTTCTTGGTGCTGCTTTAAATAGAACAACTGTAGTTCATTCTCTAACTTTAAAGGAGCAAAACTGATGAGAACATAACTCACGTTGGGGAATGAATAACAAATGAAAGGCAACGAAGTATGTAAGTGTGATAAATGAGACACTAGCATGTTAGTGACAGCTTGTTGCAGCTTTGAATTTCTCATAAGGAGACTGCACCAAAAGCAGATATCAGAAAGATCTGGTTTGGGCAATAACACAGAAGAAGAAAAATCTGTGTGTGAAGGATCTGTTTTGTTGTGTTTGGCAGGGAATGTTTCTTCCTTCAGGTAGTATATTAGATAAAATAGGAATTTGTAAATGGTGATACTACTGAAAATGTGAATTATTTAGAAACGCAGTATTTATTTTTCTTTCTGAGACATATCACAGAGCAGTGTGTGACAAACATTCTGGTTTGATAACTGTGAGCTTCAGCAATGGCAGTAGTGGAGCTAGCATCGTCTGGGTGTACATGAGAACGAGAACATGACATTAAAACATACCAAATTAAAGTTCATTTCTGCCAATAAAAAATAAGTAAATAAGAGTCTTTGGACAAGGCTCTGTTTTGTATGTGAGTATCTGTGTTTAGTAATAAAGTAAGTATTAAGAGAGTTGAAAAATACTGGCCAATAACTAATATAGATGAGAATGATCAGGTTTTTCTTGCTATCTTGACAACGCAGTATTCTGTAGTGTTTTGTGTGCTCCTGGAGGTTTGTCAAAAGCCTTGAAAGTGGATTTGAAATGGCTTACAGAAAAAGAAGGCAGGGAACCTCTTTGGGAAGTGACTCAGTCTAAACAACTGGATGGTGAAAGCATGCACAACGCAAGTGCCAAATTTGTGCTAGTAGAGATGGCAGCACAGAAAGTCATTTGCCTTTGAGGCTGGTAGCCTACTATGACCATGTTCTTCTTCTGTTTCATCTCTGGAGCTGCCAGCTGTTCCACAGCACCTCCGCCTCTCCTGCACATTCACATATCAGCTCTCCATGTGCCCAGCTGTGTGTTTCAAGCTGCCCACAGAGCCTAGGCAGCTCTGCTCCAGCTGCTGCTCTTCCTCTTGCTGCTGTCACACCACTCCATCCTGACGAGCCTTTGGTTGCTTATTCTATTTATCTGTCCCTGCCCGCTGCTTTTTGGTGTGAATCATGCAGTTATTTGTGTGTGGTGGCTTGTTTTTCTTATATGCATGTGTATATATATATACATATATATATATCCCATCTCTCTTTTTAAGGGAATCCAAACAATTTGGAGGCAGCAGGGCTGGTGCTAAGACATCCAGCCTTGCTGTATCTATGTTCTTTCCCATATGGCACTTTATTCTTTAGATGCAATCCTGGTCACCACTGCTTTTTGTGCCCGGTTTTACTGGTTGCCTTGCTGTGTTATCTGTCCGGAGCCACACAGCATTAATAAGCGTACTCTGCCTTCTCACCCAGAAGAGCTACAGTGCTACATGCAGTGTTGATCTCTGGCATTTCTAAAGGTAACCAATGTATTGTGCTGTATGCATTTACTTTGGAACAGGTCTGACACCAAAAGTGGATCTCTCCTTTCTCTTTAAGTTTCTGATTCTTGCAAATGCCATTTGTCTGCTTTGTTTCAAGAGGAAGTTGAATGATGAAAAGCATTTTGCTAAGAAAATTAGGTCTTTCGAAAAGCAGAAATATATTTCAGCATTTTCCATACCAGAGGCTTCCACTAAAGAGCCAAAACTACATTGTAAATGGAAACTTTCATAAACTTTGCAGTTTCACTCCTTCTACTGCAGTAGGGAACTGCCTCCATAGTTGCTAGGGTTTAGGCATGTATGCTCGAGTATATAAATGAAAACAACTATTGGCCTTACCATGGAGTGACATAGCCATTTTCAGAGGAAGGATTGCTGTTCACTGTCTGCTTACGTATATGTAGCTTTATGTTTAAAATTGATGTCAGAGATCCAGAAGCATGAGGAAGGCACCACAGGTCTGTCATGTGGAGGAAAGCGTGCTTTTGTCTCCGAAAGAATTGTGGTTTTTGCTCCTTAACGTAAATATGCATTTAGTAATGAGCCCAGAGTAAGCTTTCTCTAGGACTTGCATGGTTTCATGAAACATTTGGCTGTAGTTTTCTCTGCTTGTAGCATGCTGTCACATATTCTTTGCTAAAAATGTGTATGTGGAAGGTCAGAAAAGTGTCAGATGGACCTGAAATGGTGGATTTTTGTATTGTTGGAGGGAGGGAGGCCTTTCTCATTGAGACGTTTGCCTGTTCACAATCACTACAGTTCCAATGTTTGGTGATGTAAAAGTGATAAGGTTTTGCTGTCTACTCCACATCCCTGTCCTTCTGCTACATTTTTGCAGGATGGGAAGTATGGCATAAGGTAATAAAGTGCATTTCTTGACATCTTGTAACACGTCTGGATAAGTAAAAATAGCCTCTGAAATTACCAAGGGTGATAATGCATGTGCTTCCTTCCTGGGCAGGTGATACCTTTATGCCTTCCCTGGACCTGAGAAAGCTAGAGGCTATGTGCAAGAAACTTGGACTTTGTATTCTTGTCCTTCGTGATTAGAAGGTGACCCCAGTGAAGGGCCAACTGTTTCTTTTTGGGGAGACTAGCTCTCCAGGTGCTCAGTTTCTTCCATTTTTTCTTTTCTGGGTTTTTAAGTGGAATTAGTTGCTTCCATTGTTTTGCTTTAATTAACCAGAACCTTAATCTACAAGTCTAATATGAAACCACTAATGATGGGCTGTGGGAGCTGCCAAGAAGTATCCTGGTATGAGCCACCAGTCGTGCAGCAAGAGCTGGGCATGGAATTTTCAACAGTGAAGGCACTGCTAGAAGAATCCATTAAGGCTTTGACATAGAGCTGCCACGATAGATGGAAGCTATCCCATCTGGGGGCTATGAGTTTGGACGGTTCCTCTGCTTTTGGCAGCTCAGGAGCCTTGTCCCAGGGACTACGCACTGTCTCCCACCCATTACAGGTGTTTTTTTTTTGACATTCTTTCATCCAGAGCTTGTGGTGTGTCATTTTTTTCCAAAGTAACAGGCCCTTTGGAAAGAGAAGTCTTCAGCCAGAAGAGCTTCAGCCAAATGCAGGGTGGTTAATGTGACCTTCTCATGGTGCAGGGAGTCTACTGCGATGCTGGTAATGCAGCAGGAGGAGAATGCTGCCATTATGCAGATAACATGAACTTGGGTGAATTAGTCATTTTTTTGAGGGTATTTCCAAGAACTATGGATGGCACCTTTTCAAAGTGTTCCCATTAATCTGGTGAGGTCAGTAAGAGGTTCCATTTTGAAGCTGATTCTTTCTGCTTCTATCCCCTCAGGTATCCTCTGTTTTATAAAGCCCATATTTAGGGATTTTGATTACTTTGTTTTGGGGTTTGTTAGTGAAAGTAGAGAGGTAGGAGGAAAAAGGATGAACAGATTTTCTCTGCTGAGCTGACATTGGATTTTGCAGAGTACCTTGGGTCTCCCACCACCTCTGCACTCCTTTCCATTTAGTTTGGGGAACCTGGAGAGCTCAAGCGCTTTCTGCTTTTACAAAGCTTTTTTTCCCCACAGTGTTGGAGCAAACTGGTGGCCACTTGGGTACAGGCACCAACTGCAACGTGAGCAAAAGTCTACTAGGTTCTTTCTCATGCAGCCCTTCTGCTCTGGTGGGCATGTAGCATGATGTGATACTGAGCTCAATATGAGGTCCTGATCTGTTAAATAGCTTTCTCTGAGTTAAGTTACTGGTTGGGCTCTCTTCTACATTTTCCTGCTCTACGACCACAGTCGAGTTCAGCCCTGCTATATATAGCATGGTGTGCTAGTGCCAGAATTGTTATCTCCTTTTTACAGGCTTAATAAAATCAAGTGACTTAGGTTTGCTATTTGGTAACGTCTGCATTTGTGAGTATAGGAGCGTGGGGAAAACAAATTAACAGGAAACGAAATTGCAGTGTTATTTTATCCTGCTAGGAATAGAAGCCACACAGCTGGTAAATAGCCTGTTGCCTGCTGGTGACAGGTCCCGCTTTACCTTAAGGAAGGTTAATCTGTTCCAAGCTTGGGTTGATGCTACGCTAACCCGGGTGCTCTAAAGCAATCAGGAGGTGAGATTTTGCTTTATCAGATTGCTTTTTGAGCACACACAGATGCCAGTGTGTGTTCAGCAGTTGTTGTGTTTGATTGGATTGGATGTTATCTACCTGCTGCTGGTTCTGCTCTCGAATACCTGCTTTCTATTTATCTTTCCCCACCTATCAAGGAAGAGGGAGAGAAGGCTACTACCCAGTTCTCTAACTTTTGAAATAGTGTCCAGTATGGGGTTTGTGCTCATGTGGAAAATATAACCCCTGAATTTCTAGTAAAGATTACTGACAGCTGACAGCTCTTGTCTTTCTTTAGTACAAAACTGCAGGAGACAAAAGAATGATTAAAAAAAGAAAGATCTGTGTCGCCATAAACAGTTGTAATGCTCTTAAAACCTCTTTGTGTGTTTATGTAGAGATACATTTTCATTCTCCAAACTCTGAAGTCTCTCACACTCAAATACCCAGCTAAAATAATGTCCATCTAATGTTATAAAAAGCCTTTATGTGTGACACAACAGCTGCATGTCTGACAACAAGTATCTTATTGTCACACCAAATTCAATTAAAAATCCACAAGTTTAAATGCTGGCTTCACAGTAGCTGTCAAATCCAAAACAAATCAGAAAAGCATGGTAGAATTAAACTGTTCCTGTGTGATGGAAAGATGCAAATCTATTTCTTGTACGAAACTAAAATTCGAATTCTTTCACCTTAAAAGGTATTAAGCTCTTCCTGAAGATCATAAACCTAATTTAGGATTTATCTTCCTCAATATCCTCTGGTAAAATAGAAAGGTTATATAAACAACTAAAAGGAAGAGCATTTACTTCTGTGCAGTTTTCCATTGAAAAAAAAAACAAACAGAAAAAGCCACCTTATCTTGATCAAACCAACACTGGGCTGAGGTAATTGTGACTGCCCTTGCAGTGGGACAGCAAGTCTCCTTGTGTGCATCAGCCCAAAGCCAGGTGAGGCACCGATCCTCCTAGGACAAGCTGCATTGTTTTTAACTTAGGTCACCTGCAAGAGGCTTGCAACTGCCCTAGGATGCTTTGTCCAATATTACAAGGGTTGTTCTGGCACGATTTAGCTCCTCAGATTTCAGATGGAAAGGCTGCTGTCTTCAAGAGCTTTACATTTTCTTTTTTCCTCTCTCTTACCACTTCTTAAAGGTTTAGGAGCCAGGTGCCTTAACCAAGAAGAGCTTTATCTCCAGAGGTTATGTATTTGCAGCTGTGTTTCAAGTCTGCTCTTCCAAGAGTTCACCCAGAGTTGCAGAGCCCATACATGGGGAATTCGGTAAAGCATGGGACCTGCAGGAACCTCCTCTTGGGTTGTCAGCATGGCACAGGAGTTAAGCTGAAATGCTGGCTACTTAATGCACTGCTGGTGGGGAAAGGGTTCTGTTCTCCATGGCTGGCTGTTACTTCAAAAATAGGACAAGAAACATAAGTTTTCCATTTAAAATAGGATGAGTCCTTGCACCATGCCCAAGGAATGGCAGTGAAGCTGATGAGGGATCTGGAGCACAAGTCTTATAAGGAATGGCTGAGGGAACGTGGACTCTTTAGTCTGCAGAAGAGGAGGCTCAGGGGAGACCTTGTTGCTCTTTACAACTCCCTGAAAGGAGGTTGTGATAAGGTGGGGTTTGGCCTCTTCTCCTAAGTAAAAACAGTAGAATGAGAGGTAATGGTCTTCAGTTGCACCAGGGGAGGTTCAGGCTGGATATTTGGTAGAGTTTCTTCTCTGAAAGAGTGCTGATGCATTGGAACAGGCTGCCCATGGAGCTGGTGGAGTTGCTGTCCCTGGAGGTGTTCAAGAAGTGTGTACATGTGGCTCTGATGATGCAGTTTTGTGAGCTGCTAAGATATTCTAAGATATAAATTGGTTATTTTATATTCTTCACCTCCCCTCTGGATAGGGTTAGGGGTTTTCTTCATTTACTTTTTCATTTTATCTCATGGCCTTTTCGTCCCCTGGACTGCGCTCGAGCCTACTGGACAAACATCTTCCTAATTTGTGGCTGGATGAGCTGCCCAGAGCCTGCATAGCTCTTTGCTATGATTCACCCTTTGTTTTGCCAACAAGTTATTTGTTTTAGAGAGTGGGTAGTGAGTCTTGCTAGCTGAAAATACTTTTACAATACTTTTTTTTTTTTTTTTTTTTTTTAAATGTATTTTCTTACATATAAAGAAAAGTGCTTTTCCTTGAAATCTATAGCATCTAAGAATTTGGAGATGGATGGTGGAAAAGAGGTGTGCATGTGTATGTTTTTCCAAGTGCGTAATGATTGCCGTGCTCTTGTTTCAGTGTGTGTTACCATGGCGATGACTGCAGGGACCACAACATCCTTTCCCATGAGCAACCACACCCGCGAGAGAGTGACGGTGGCCAAGCTCACACTGGAGAACTTCTATAGCAACCTGATTATCCAGCATGAAGAGAGGGAAACCAGGTACCCACTCTGCTTTCACTGCTCCCCGGCACTTCTCGGCTGGATGTTGGTGGTGGGGCACCTTCAGCTCTGTGAACAGAGCAGGTCTCAGGAGTTTTTCATGGTTGGTAGCGAGGAAATGATCACCTGTGAACATCTCCTGCCATTGCACCAAGGAGTCCCCAAATGACTGAAGACCTCCACTCTTCAAATTCTCATATGATTTACCACCACCTCTAATTATTACTACTTTGTAGAAACCAGTAGGCACGTGGTCTCACTTTGCAGCTCATGTGGGGTTTCCAATTGTGCCTGTGGTTTTGGCAACCTTTGATTCCTTCATGTGTGCCGCAGGGAATAAACCCTACAGAGGCAGATGCTGCAGAGCTGCTGATGCATAGTTACTTGTTTCTGTGTAAGGCAGTGGCTTGTGGTGTCTATTCATGCTCTGCAGCACTGAGCCCCTGCCAAGACTCGTGAAGTCTGCAGAAAGGAACATGTGGAAGTAGAAAAGGAAGAAATGGATGGGAAGAAAGAGTTTTAGGGATAATGTAACACCTACTTCTACATTTCTGCTGTGTGGCACTGACTGGTGCTCTGTGGAAGGGAGCACGTTAGTCATCCCTGCTTTAGCTCCTCTTACTGCTGCACAGTTCAGCCTCCACTGTGATGAAGTGCTGCTTGAATTAAGTGTCAAAGCACTAAACACTTGATTATAATGAATGTTGTGTTTCAAATTGTCGTCACCATGTGAAATTATCATTCTCTTGCTAATATGTTTTTAATTGAGGGGCTTTCAGTTAAGCAGCAGGGTTTCCCACTTCATCACATTTAGTCATTATCCCATGCAATTGGGTTGCCTCTAGTTAGACAGATAGACTGTCTGCAGAGGGCCTTTAATTTAGGGGATCCTGCTGCACTTAATGCAGATAAGGCAGGAGCAGCCTGGCACCCAGTGTTAAAACTTTCACGTGCTACCAGTGGGCGACCAACTTCATGAAACCGCATCTTGAAGGCTATACAAAGGCATCTTGGGATGAGCAAAGAGAGCTCCAGGAGACATGCTGGCTCCCTTGCCATGTGTGCTGTTACCCCCACCTGTGGGTTGCGCCAGGCTTTGCTGTACACTTGGTACCACCCAGCATGGCCATGCACCATTTGTGGAGCCCAGGAACAGTGAGCCCTAATCCAGGCAGGGTGCTGGGAGGAGGGGAATTCTGCGAGCACATAAGTATGGGCTTAAATTTGCTTATACGTTTTCAACATATTTACAAGTGAGTAAATGTGTGGAGTTGGCAATAAGTTTTCATACTTCTGTTTGAAGCAAATGCTTTGGTATCTCAACTAAGTAGTCTGTAGTGCTGTGGTATGGGGTGTTTGGTTTTTTTTTTTATTAAAAATAAATAAACGTCTTGTTTTTCCTCTCTGCAGGCAGAAGAAGCTAGAAGTTGCTATGGATGAAGAAGGCCTAGCAGATGAGGAGGTAATACTACTTGAGTAACCTTTGAAGAGATTGCTTTGCTTTTTGTTCGCATTTCTGAAAGTTGGTGTTTGAGTTTATGGAAACATTAGCTGGCGTCACATTAAGTTTATATTGTTAGTGCTGCTTTTGTAAATAACAAAGAAAGCTGTGCATATGCTTGAATACGAGGCTTTGAATAGCTAAGGTGCTCTTCATGCTGCTTTAATCACTATGAAATATATGACCACAGCAAGGTTATAATATTATAACATTTTTTACAAAGTTTAAAACTGTGAGACATGTAATTTGATGTACAGATAAGGAAAGGATGAGATGCACTGGAAGAACGGGGTAGAAAGCAAAATGCGGAACTGTTTTTTTTTCCCTTGATTTAAACAATAAAACAGGTGCTTCCTTGTTACGTTTGAATATGGGCATGTCTGCGTACTTTTCTGAGGTTGACCATTTCATTTCTGCCTGTACTGCATCCGGAATAGATAGTGGAATAAATAGTGACAGCATCTTAGTCATTTCTGGTCATTTCTCAAGTTTGTGGGGTTGATGTAACTTCTGGAAAGAGAGGAAGGCTAATGTGGATGTCTGATGCCATCTTGTGGTTTCTAGTGACACTGTCATTATACAAAATCTGTCAGGCCTGCTTTTTGAGTCACATTAACAGCCTCTGAGATCTTGGCATCTTTGGGAGCATAGGCTGGCATTCATCTTTTCTCAAGGTGAATCCCTTTGTTTTTATGGGACAAAAAATATGGCAGGACTGAGATAGATCATTCTTTCAAATGCAAGTATTTTTCTGCAGTAAAATAAATAGTTTTTGTTATAGGATAGCGTAAGTTGGATTTCTGCTGCCTGCCTAGGTTCCTTGTTGCTTGTCATTGCTGTGTCTGCTGAGGTGCAGGTTTTACCTTGTACTGTTTTATGCAGCTCAAAAACAGAGTCCTTGCCTTAGCTGGTGACTTTGGCGTTTGAACTGATGGACTTTAAACCAGTATGATTTTTTTGCATTGATTTTTATCCCTGCTTCTCTATATCCAAATAACAACCAAAAATAACACGAGATGTAGGCCTGAGGCCTCTCTATGAATGACTGTGTTTGTGCGTCACGCTTTGAAGAAATTCAGAAAGTTTTTCCCTTTCACATTTTCCCTGTACCCCTAATGAGAGACAGTGCTTCACAGGAAGAGTGACTATATATCTTGGCTTTCTGTAAGATGATTTGAATTCTCATGCATGTATTTTCTCAGAAAAAACTGCGCAGGTCACAGCATGCTCGCAAAGAAACAGAGTTTCTGCGACTGAAGAGAACAAGACTCGGCTTGGATGACTTTGAATCTTTGAAAGTAATAGGAAGAGGAGCATTTGGGGAGGTTTGTGACTCTCTCCCTTGAACGGGATATTAAAATTGGATTGAAAATTAAAAGGAAAGATTTTAACTGTAGAATAAAAAGTTTTGTTTCAGGAGAACAGCTGTTGGAATAATTGTGCATGTGTAGTGAGACCGGTAGTGAACTATGAGCATGGATTTATCAAGGCCTGTGGAAAGGGTCTTAGTTTCTCACAGCTTCATGTTAGCCCCAGATGATGGTGCTCGTGCAGCCCCCCTGAAATGGAGGATTTGCTGTAGTACAGCTCCACTCCATAAAAATCCTGCCCTACATTTTGTGATGGTTGTTCCTGTTCCTGAATTGTAGCATACACAATCTCACAGCTACCTGGACTCCTGTGTGCCTGTTAACAACAATTGCTTCAACTATCTGTTCATCATTTGTGTTGGCTTTGTACATGATGTGGAAATACTCCTTTATCCATATGTTTTTCAATATCTAAGAGAAGAACCTTTCTGTGCCCCCACCCCCAGTTTAGAGCCTTCTATATTTTGTATGGGGCTAGGTGAGACTGATTGGGTTGTTTTTCTCATTAAAGGTACGTCTTGTTCAGAAGAAGGATACAGGTCATATTTATGCAATGAAGATACTAAGAAAAGCAGATATGCTGGAGAAAGAACAGGTTTGTGTTATATAAGTCCACTAGATTTCAAAGTTACATGGCCTAGAAAATTTCCAGAGTTGTATTTGGTCATATTTTCCAATTCTATGGCCCCCATAATCGAACTGCAGCCCAAGGCATTTATGGAGTTGCTATGTGAGTATAGAGTAGTAGTTAAGAAATAAGGTCATGTAACATCGTTTTGAAAATGTTTTATTTACAACTGCTTGGAACAGTGATCAAGATGGTGTTTTTTCCTTCTAGTCTTTTCCTTTACCAATGCATGCCCTGTAGACCTTAATCTGTAAAATTACATCTCAAAGAAAATACTTCTTGAAAAGCCGAAGTAAAAACTGAGAATGCATGATGTTTTCTTTTGGTGGTCGGATACCAGCAGGTGTCTTGTTATTCATTATTTGGCTTTGTTTTTCTTTTGTTTTGCTTTTTAATTGGATTTATTTAAATTTATTTAAATTTAAATTAAATTTATTTAATTGGATTTTTGTTTATTTGCTTTTGCTTTCTAATCAGGAATTCATTGTAAATTCCCCAGTAGGACACAGCAAGCTCTTTAGCACCACAAAGAAAAAAAATCAAGTGTAGATGTCTCAAACAAAAGTGTAGCTGGAGAAGGCTGTGGTTATTTAGCCTTGAGAAGAGAAAGCTCCAGGAAGACCTCACTGTGACCTTTCAGTACCTCAAGTGAGCCTATGGGAAAGCTGGGATGGGACTGTATTCATCAGGGAGTGTAGTGACAGGGCAAAAGAGAACGAGGAGGAAATTCTTTATTCAGAGGGTGGTGTGAGGCAGTGATACAGGCTGCCCAGAGAAGCTGTGGGTGCCCAGTCCCTGGAGGAGTTCAAGGACAGGTTGGATAGGGCCCTGAGCTGCTGGATGGCAGCCCTGCCCACCGCAGAGGGATCGGAATCATACGATCTTTATGGTCCATTCCAACCTAAGGAAGAATCACGGAATGGCTTACCTATCCAAAACCCACGTTCGTACTCTATATTCCCCTGTACTGGTATTAGTACCTCTGCTTACTTTTTATCCTAATACAGGGTTTTTGTCTTGCAACCCTGAGCTTTAAAAGTAGGAAACGAAAGCAGTATATTGTGCCCCAGAGGCAGGATGTGTGCGCCCCACTGGCTGAAGCCTTGCCCCCATTTCATAACCTGATGTGGCAAAGAGGCTCAGTTCAGCCACTGCATTTAGGCTGGAGCTGCAAGCTCCTCTGGGGAGTATTTATCTGCTGTAACTTCCATTGCCAGGTTTGTTCAGTGGGACGTATCACAGGATGCAAATACAAGAAAAGTTACAACTTTCAAGAGTGTTGGCACTTGGACATTTTTCTGGCTGCTTTTTAAGCAAGTTTCTAATCTTACAGCTTGTAGCTACCTTTGGAAATGGAAGAATGCTGGGTGGAAATATATATGTATATATATAAGACTAAGAGAATAGATATGGCTAGATAAATTGGATTTGAGTGTCTACTACTGAGAAGGAACCCAGTGCCCTGTGAAAAAGATGCATCAGAAAGATGTTCAAACTGAGAAAGAGATGCAGAAAACTTTGTTTGATGCTTGTAGGAAATATTTCTTGATACTGGAATAGTGTCACATAGTACTTATTTTCTTTCCAGAAGTTGTTTCCTGTTATATGAAATATAAAAATGTTGTCTCTTATGTCAATAAATATTTTTCCATATATATGTTTTTCAATTTTCTCTGCCCTGAGGGTACACGTTAGTAATGCATACGCCCTTCTGCGGCCTTCATCACCATTAGTTTCCAGGGAACTCGTGGGGCAGCAGCTCTCAGCATTTGTCCAATGCCCAGCTGGGACTGAAATATCCCACGTATGGTCAGTCATTCCCAGTCACTTGCCCAGGATGTGCCACAGCAGCAGTGGTGGCTGTACCAGTGCTGGGCCAGCTTTGTGTATGTCACTTGAAGGAGTGACTCCATCTTCTCTTCCATTTTTCCCCCAGCTAAAAGAGCCAAGCCCTTCTTCAGTAGTGGCCATTCAGCTCTCACTGCTACTTAAGGTCATCTCTATGGACCGAGACTCATCACAGCCCTTTTCCCCTTGGCTGAGGCACTTGCAGTTGGAGTAAGCTTCACCATGTGCACAGATAGGAGCAGTCTCTGGGTACCATTTGAAAAGCAGTTCAAACACAATTAGTAATGTGTGGGTTTGGGAGCTGCATAATAGTTCTCTTTATGTCAAATGTTTCTTTCACAGCAATAGAGATAGGAGGTTTTACAAGAAGTAATTAGTTTAGGCATTCTTATCACTGTTGCAAAGGGATTTTGTAGGCTTACTTTGCTGAGTGTAAACAGTGAGCTATCTGTGTAGAAACAGTTATTTACCTTTTATTTGTATACATATAGGAGAAAACTTGTACCTTCTGACAGGAATCATTAAGCATCTTCTATTTTATCTGCTAGCTCTTGCATTCTTTAAGGCAAAATGTTTGTTGTTTTTTTTTTTTTCCCAATAGTTTTACCAGTATTTGCACACTGAGTTGCATACTGAATTTTTAACTGTGCTAGCAGTAGAGCTACTGGTTTGCAGAGCTGATCGTTGTGGAGCTTTTTCAAAAATTGTTGTTGTTATTATTATTATGAATGCTATAGGATATAGTAAAAATGGAATAGCAGTTTTCTACCAGCTTTTGCAGTTCTACCCAACAAACAGAATGCTTAACAAGCCATGTGTTGTGTTTCTAGAGATTACTTCTGAGAAGTTATGGAAAGCAGATATTTTGCAAGGACTTCCTAGAATCTAGCAAAAACTATGAAAAATAGGACTAGAAAAAGTATGAAAAATAACTGATTTTTTTGAAAATAATGAAAATGTGTAGTAGTGGACTTGATGATCCCTGAGGTCCCTTCCAACCCAAGCCATTCTATGATTCTATGACTAGGAATATGTATAGTATGGCATTTGGTGTTTAAATATTTAAATTATTCTTTTATTAAAGTTTGTTTTTTAATTCCAGGTGGCCCATATCCGAGCAGAAAGAGATATATTGGTTGAAGCAGATGGAGCATGGGTAGTGAAAATGTTTTACAGTTTTCAGGATAAAAGAAACCTTTACTTGATCATGGAGTTTTTACCTGGAGGTAAGCTATGTGTTGTGTTGAAAAGTGATATAAAGACTTCCTTATCTTTTGTTGTGAGCTTTCTAAAAATATAGAAGCAAGCATGCTGTCACTTGAGATGATGTGAATTTTAATGCTGTTCTAAACAGGGTCCCAGTAATGTAACCTTTGCTGATTTGTGGGGAAAGGGAAAGAGTTACAAGATGTCAGATAGGCTTGGATTGAATAATAATTCTAGTCATACGTTCTGCTTTTTACTGGCAAAGCTAGAAACAGTAAAAAGTAGCTCTTGTTCAAACAATTTTTGTGCTATATGTGTATTATGCGTTAAAATTTGCTGTATCTTTCAAGGCTATCCATTAAAATTCCTATTTAGGATTTGCAACAATTCTACTTCCAGTTTACTGAAAAAGTATGTTGAGTTTGTAGGTCCTTGCATTAACAGTTTTATAATTAGTAGCTATGAGGCTGGTTACGAGGTTAAATTTGGATTCTAGTGTGTTTCACGTAGAATCAGCCTCATTCATACACTGTTTTCTATCCTTTGATTAGGTGACATGATGACCTTGTTAATGAAGAAAGACACCTTATCAGAAGAGGAGACGCAGTTCTACATTTCTGAAACTGTGTTGGCCATAGATGCTATTCACCAGCTGGGATTCATCCACAGAGATATTAAACCAGATAACCTTTTGCTGGATGCCAAGGCATGTAACGTGCATGCAAACTGCCTCTGCTTTAAACATCTCAGTCTGCAGATAATGCCACATGCAGCAGTGCTGATCACTGGGTGCCAGTAGTGCCATACCTGATTTAAGCTAGCCACAGTAATGGCAGAATATGGCCACTGTGTTTTTCCTCTTCTTGAATTCTAATATACCTAAGCAAAGCAAAACTATCCTTGTGTTGGTTTTGTTTGATTGGCTGATTGATTTTTTTTTTGTATTCAGTAAGCCTCTTAGAAGATCCACCTAGGTGTCCAGATGCTCATATTCATGTACATAGAAAACTGATCTACTTAGTTGCTTCAAGAAGAATGAAAGCATGAAACATTCAGACAGCACTAAATAATCAGTTCAGTTCCTGCAGTCGTCTCATTTGTTTTATTATCCACTCCCAAGCAGGACCAGTCTGTCTGCTTGGCTGACTGTAGTGAGCCATGAAATGGTTCCACTAAGCATTGCGCGTGGGTCTACAGATTATCCAGAGTTGATCTCTGGCAACCTGCTTAAAACCAGATTGCCATCAAAATAAAAAAGCAGAATTGTATCCTGGAAGCTTTCCCAGTCTCAGTAGAACTTGGTTCAAAACAAAGCCAGGCAAAGTAGCTGTCCTTGGCTGTTGCGGATGATATCATTCTCGTTCTCGGGAGCGATACACTTTTTAGAGAAAACACTCTCACAGTACATCAAGATTCAGTCACTGTTTCACTGTTTGTCCTGGATTAAGTTTGTACTGTATAAGTCCATTGCTCATTGCTTAAGAAGAAGGCAAGTGCAGTTACGAAAACAGCTTGTTGTTTTTGTTTTGAGAAAAAAACAATTATAAATAATTAATATAATTATTCTAAATTATTTTTTAATCATCTTTGGTGTTTTTTAGGGTCATGTAAAACTCTCTGATTTTGGGCTATGCACGGGTTTAAAAAAAGCTCACAGAACTGAGTTCTACAGGAACCTTACACACAACCCACCAAGTGACTTCTGTAAGTATAAGGTGTCCCAGGTGAACATTGAAATGATTTTGAGCTGCAGCTATACCACATCATCTTTTATTTCTGCTGTGTTAAGTGTGATTAGTCATACTGATAGCATGGAGTTGGAAGTCTGGAAATGCATGTTTCCCAGGATATGGAAGCATCTCATAGAAAAGAAATTATGCTTTCTGCAGTGCTAGTATGTTTTTGTACATTTGTGTATAAATGCATATGGGCATAATGTAACATATCTGTATTGTAATGCAATCTGAATTCTCAGACTGGACATGGGTTTCATGTGCTGGCTTACTGAGGTCAGCAGCAGTCACATCAAACCTTAGAAGAGTGAAGTGTTCATCTGTTTGCCATGACAACAATCATAAGATGCTATGGCAGTACTTCTTGGATTCTCTCTTGTTGTCTACAAAATGTTGTTGACAAAACATGGCCAGTTTCTGTTACCATATCTTAATGCACTCTACCAACTGCAGCAATAAGGGTGGCTGATCTCAGATCAATCTGTAAAATTCTTAGCAAATGCTAATGTAGAATTCCTGTTCACGTGTCCTTTTCACATGGTTTTCAGCCTCAAATTGGGTGGTGGTTATCTGTGGTTCTTTTCCTGTCTCCAGTGACAATGAAGTTTTAATTCTAGAAAAAAGCATTCTAAAGGTAGAAAATAGTCTGTTTTCAAATAAGAACTGCTATCGGTCTTTTACTTTACAAATGCATTTAATATCTAATATCTGTTTTCTGAACTAGCATTTCAGAATATGAACTCAAAGAGAAAAGCAGAAACATGGAAGAAAAACAGGCGACAGCTGGTGAGTTCATAAAAATCATGATATTTTTCTTTTAAACTAGTTATAGAAAACAATAAACAATAAATAATAAACAGGCTCTACCGTTTCATGTTTTTTAAATCTGGAAAGCCTTCATCTCTTATAGACATAGCTCTCTTCAAGCTCTCAAAATTCTGTTTAAATCAAGGTGCTCTAGTGGTTCAGGTTGTAGACCAGCAAAGAGTAGGATGAGCACCAGCTGGATTGGTTCATCTGCTTGTTTCCAGAGCTGTGACTGTTTCAGGGAATGTTACGGAAAGGCCGTGGAGAGTGGTGCACTGGAGTGGTGCAAATTGTGTTTACAGTACAGGGGATGGCCAGGTAATAAAGGGCATTCCAAATTAATTAAATCAGACTGAAGCATCTCTCAGCCATGGGATTTTCAGAGTTTCAGCTATCCTTGTGATTTTTACAGAACAACAGTTTGCAAAAGTCTCAAAAACCTCCATTTTCAAGTTTTGGAACTCTTATTTTTCTTCATATTCAGAAGGATGACTTCCATTCACTTCCAAGGTTCAACAATAACTCTGCATCTGTGCTTACTCATGTAGAATAATGCTCTTGGGACTGTACATATCTTGAATTGCCAAATTCAGCACTCTTGTCACACACATAGTAAGATACTATATGTGAATCTGCAGAAAGAGATTTTTGCAAAGTGCAAAAATATAGCATTCATTTATTTAACAGCTTATTCTATTTTCCAGGCATATTCTACTGTTGGAACCCCAGATTACATTGCACCAGAAGTATTTATGCAGACTGGGTACAACAAACTGTGTGACTGGTGGTCTTTGGGAGTGATTATGTATGAAATGCTAATAGGTAAGTTAAAGAACACAACCTAAGAATCATTCAGAGGGTTCAGAGGTGACCGGGTCCATCAGTTCACCCAATCTGATCTCCCATTGCAATGCAGGTGTGCGGAGCCTGTTTATTTTGGTTTGTTTTTTTTAATGTCCCATTTTGGCAGGGTATCCACCTTTCTGCTCAGAAACACCACAAGAAACTTACAGGAAAGTTATGAACTGGAAAGAAACTTTGGTATTTCCTCCAGAGGTGCCCATTTCAGAGAAAGCAAAGGATTTAATTCTAAGGTCAGTATCAAGAGCTCACTTCTGACCACTCACCCACACCTAATCATCTTCCATTAGGTTAACTTTGTCCTGTACAAAGGAAGCTGTAGCTTGGAGGGAAAGTTGGTTTCTTCTCTGTCACCTTTCTTGACGGATTTTTTCAGTGTTTTCCTTTTTGCCATTTGAGTAACATGAAGGAATACGGTATAACAATCTTGATTTGCACCATTGTATCAGGAGAAACAGAGCTGGGGGAAAAAAAATAGTGATTATCAAACAATATTTTTGTCTTCTCAGGGACTAAGAAAAACAGCCACTCACCAACACTGAATGCACTGAAAGAAATTTCTAAATGTTTTGAATTAACTTGTTGCTTTCCAAAATGCTAGGTTTTCATCCATGCAGCTTGTGCTGAATTTCTGGGGGAGGTTTTGATGTCATTAAGGTCAGGCAGTAATGTTCTAGACCTGGCAGATTTGGAGGGGCAGACGCTTCATGGCCTTGGTTTATTTTATTTTTTCAAAGAAAATATTACAAGTTTACACAGTTTTATTACTGGCAAAAAGAGGAATGCACTTTTGTAGGTAGAGCCAAGAACTAGAATTTGTTATTAGTCCAAACAGTGCTCCAATTGCACGTAACTAACATAACATATACAGCCAATAGTTATTCTTAATCCAGTTAGTGATGCTAACACAGATCAAATTATTTAATTATTGCTAATCCTTATTCATAACTTTGTATGTAACAATTTTATTATGTTTTTTGTATCTGTTTCTCTGTTGTTTTTGCTTAACCCGCTCCTTGATGCTGTCAGCATCCTGAGTTCTATGCTATGAAGAGCACAGAGTATTACTGCTGGGGATTTCTCCCTTGTTCTCTGGCTGTATTCAGGACAGTTTGAGATATTATAGGAAGCCTATCTGTTAGCAGACTGGCTTCTGGATTTAGTTATGCCAAGACTATTTACATTTAGGCTTTTTTTTTCTTTATGTGGAAGGAGCTAATGAAGTGTAAAATCACACAATTTCAAGAAGCTATGCAAAGCTGAATTTAAAAATATCTTTAGTTAATGGGCAATTTACTACAACAAGGTCAAAGCAGTAGGTGTGGCACCAGAGACCTCAATGTATACTTTGTTCAATACAGCTTGGATGCATTAGACAGAGGTTTTTTGAGCTTAAATTAAGTTTTAGACAAAGCGAAATTCCTGTATTGATAGAGATAAAACCAAACCAAATAAGATCTGATAAAGCTTGAGACTAGTCTGAGTAATCTGCAGTCTTTTTGTTTTTGTCTTTTGATTTCTATTGGAAAGTTTTTCCTAGAGGCAATGGGTTGCTTTTACATTAACCAGGAGATGCAACAGTTTTAAGCAGTTTGCTAAGACTCCTTGATACCATGATGCTTTTATTTTCTTTTGCAACAGTCAGCATTTATTGTAATGTTCTCTTTATTTTTTTCTACTTTTTCAGGTTTTGTACCGATTCAGAGAACAGAATTGGTAGTAATGGAGTGGAGGAAATTAAAAGTCATCCGTTTTTTGAAGGAGTGGACTGGGGGCATATCAGGTACACATGTGTATATATATACACACCTTTTATAGAAAACATAGAAGTAATGACAGCAAGAATTTCATGCACTATGATGGCAAATTCTCATTTTGAAATGCACCTACTGACACTCAAGGTTTTTAGGCTGTGCTGGCATTCATAGATCTCATCAGATTTTTACTGTTGCGAGCAGCCTCAGAAATGCCTAGATTTCCTGGGATGGCTCTTCCAGTAATGCTGTGTTTTTGTGCATGACAATCCATACAGTAAGAATGTGGTTGTCCAGCTCTTCTCACTTCCTCTGGTGTGGAAAGCTTCATTTATCTTTTCAGCGTGGGAGACATTAATAAGCAGCAAAAGCAGTGACGTATTTGTTCATGTCACATTTGGCAATCTGGCAAAAAAAAGTTTCCTCATTCCACCCAGAAGTGGATGTAAGGGTAATTGTAATAATTACGGCTATAATAAGTTTACACTTATAAATTAATAACTCTCCCACAGTGCCATTTTCCAGTTTTAATGTTTTTGTGGGGTAGATCATTTCAGTAGCTTTAAAAGCTACCTTAAGAGTTCTGAGTGTCAAGCTAATAAAGCAGCAGCGTGTCAGTCAACTCATTTTTGATCTGAGATGCTGGCATCAGAAGTAAGAGCTACAGCTGAAAGATATTTGGATGAGTTCCATGGAATTGTAAAGCAACGTGTCTAATGGCTTCAAATGCAAGTAAAATCCTGCTCAGCTGGGTAGGCTGGGTCCATGGAACGAAGATAACCACCGTGGTTCTTGGTGACATCAAAGATCACACTGATAGCTGCATGGCACATGAGGGTGGAATGCAGTTTCAGCTAATGGAAAAGCGTGTTTTCCTCACATTTGCCAAGAGCGTGCTGATGCTAGGAAACCAGGAAACCTTCTTGTGATGTCAGAAAATAGGCATCTTTCAAGGACTCAATGGAACCTTTGCTTTTTAAATTGAAAGGATGTTGCAACTGTAAAAATCTAAATTAAACGAAGGTGGAACTTCACATATTTTTCCTAACATTCACTATTCTGCCATTTGTTTGCTTACAGGGAAAGACCAGCTGCAATTCCAATAGAAATCAAAAGTATTGACGATACATCCAACTTCGATGAATTTCCTGAATCTGATATTTTACAGCCAGGTGAGGCTACCATTGTAAATTCCAAACTTCTGTCTACAGCATGCCAGAATACTCCTTGGGTTCATTTGTTCTTCTTAACGTTCATTTTTCTGATAACCTAACCAATATACAGGCTTGGTCTAGAGATTTTCTTTCAAAAATAGATGTTAACCTATGATGTGTCATAGCTTCTACTTCCTTAAAACTTTGGGAGAAAAAAAAAAAGATTTTAACAAGTTTATTAGTAAATGGTTTGCATATATAGTGAGCATTGAAAACTGTACAGTTTTCAACCATGTGATATAAACAAAGTCTGACCAAGAGCAGATCAGTACAGGTTTTTTTTTTTTACTTCAACTTTTTTTTTTTTTCTTAATTTTATGCCAAACATAAAAGCAAACGTATATTTTGGCAAAGAAATTCAGGCAGATGATTACTTAACATAATGATGTATAAGCCTGAGTGGCTCTACAGATCATTTAGGTATTTTTTTAATTGTTAATTTCTATTGTGGAGTAGTAGAAAATTGTTATATATGAAAGGCCTGATTGGCTGACATGCCTAATTCTCTAGTTCCTACTGTTTTCAATTAATTATTAATAGGTTAAAGATAGACAGATATATAACAGTGATTAATTTCTGTCAAATAGGTGCAGATGTGCTAACATTCGTAAGAATTATCGAAGGCTATTTTTTTCTGAGATGGCTTTTATTTAATGGCATAGAAATTTGTCTTTTCAATGCAAAAAACAGTTGATCTCCAGTTCCTGTTAGCTATTGAAGTCCATATTTAGGTAATGCAAAGTATATTTGTATTGGTTTTGGCATCTCAGACACATTGTGTTACTGAAAATGTTCCTGTAGATCCAGATGCCCAAATGCTCACTTGAGTATCAGCGTTTTTGGCACCCGTGCTGAACATGCTGTTGTAAAACTCCAAGAGCAGCAATCTGAGCGCTAAATATAGGAGCCCACTGCAGTGAATGCCAGTGATCAGCACACCAGCTGTGTGGGCTGTTCATAGACAGAACGTGACCAGATCGCCTGCTGGCTGAACCTTGTGGGAGCTGTAAGCAGGGCAGACGTCCTAAAATAGGAACATGTGCTCCATGTGCATTGTTCTTTCAGGAGAATTTGGATACATATTTTTTCTTATGTTTCCAGGGGGGATAACACTATGTGTATACCTGCATTTGGTCTGGACAGGGAAGCCTGTTGATGAGGCCACCTTGCTTCTCCTGCAAGAACTGCTGTGCTTGGCAGGCTTTCTTTCTTGTTACAACTTTCCAGTATTTAAAGGGAGATTATAAACAGAAGGGAAATCAACTTTTTACACGGATAGGTAGTAATAGGACAAGGGGAAATGGTTTTCAACTAAAGGAGGGGAGATTTAGATTAGATGTCAGGGGAAGGTTTTCACTGAAAGTGAGGTGAGGTGCTGGAGCAGGTTGCCTGGAGAGGTTGTGGATGCTCATCACTGGAGGTGGTCAAGGCCAAGTTGGATGGGGCTCTGGGCAGCCTGGTTTAGGGGGTGGCAACACTGTGGCAGGAGGTTTGGAGCTTGGTGATCCTTGTGGTTCCTTCCAACTCAAGCCATGCTATGATTCTATGACTTCTTGGAAGCAACACTTCTTAATTTTGTTTTGTTTTTATTTTTGTATCTGAATTCTAGTGCCAAACACAACGGAACCTGACTACAAATCCAAAGACTGGGTTTTCCTCAATTATACCTACAAGAGGTTTGAAGGGCTCACTCAGCGTGGCTCGATCCCTACCTACATGAAAGCTGGGAAGTTGTGAAACTAAACACAAACCCATAAAAAACAAAAATTACAAACCTCAGGTAGCTGCATCACCAGACCTGCTTGGCATTAGTTATCAATATATTGACTCTGGTGCGCATCAGTTTCACAAGGAAATTCTACAGGATTAGGATTTCTAAGACTACTACTACTACTACAGGAATTAGTTGGCAGTGCCAGCTGGCTTTTTTTTTTTTTTTTTAAATATTTGAATATTTTTGTTAACTTTATTATACAAAGGTACTGGAATAAAAGGAACCATACATCCCTTTGTAACTGCACTGCCTATGTGTGTATAACAATTAATTATGCCTCTGTACCGTGGCTTTGCTTGTACTGTAACCCATTTAATCCACCCAGGAGTAAAACATATCATTTTATGCAGCGTTGTCGTTACACTGCTCACCTGGTGGGTTTTAGGTATGCAGTATAAAAAACCATTGCCCACATTTTCACAATTCTCTGAGCAGTGGCTCTAAGGTTATTCCAGTTGTGGTTTGCAGTTGTCCCATGAGTGTGGCATATTTTAAATAGCAGTGTCCTGTGGGGCCTACTGGTACACTCTCCAGTGTCAATCCTCCTCCCTGCTGGAGGGTTTCATGATCAGATTATCCCTTGTTCTGTGGGATGTGGGCAGGGAGACAGTCCCTTTGATCTGCTTGAAATGATAGTTGATGGGCCCTGTTATTGAAAATGATGTTACTTTTTATGATGATTGTATGTGTTGGCAAATTCAGAAGAGAAAAAGAAACAACAATAAAAACTCCTAACAGAGGAACTTTTTTCAGACATCAAGTTCTGAAATGGCAGCCATTTCCAGGATTGTGTTCTTGCCTCATTTTTGAGACAGGTCATCTTTTTGCTGCTGAGAATTTAAACATCCTTTTCTGTCTGAGAAAAACT
Organism: Tetrao urogallus; assembly: GCF_951394365.1. Taxonomy (NCBI): domain Eukaryota; kingdom Metazoa; phylum Chordata; class Aves; order Galliformes; family Phasianidae; genus Tetrao; species Tetrao urogallus. The sequence continues at coordinate 126,363,491 of NC_136813.1, read as the reverse complement.
TATCATGTGATGAAATTGCTGCTTTTTCTTTTTCATCTCCATGAGAAGTTCCAGGCGGAAGGGATATTGCTGTACCCTTCTCTTTCTGGAATACCTGTAGCAGCCTTTGCCAAGTCAGAGGAAGTGGAGTGCCTCATTGGACTCTCTGTCCTGTAGGCTCCGTCGTCTTCTCGTGTCTCTCCCTAAAGCAAACCATGAGGTTACAAGGGATCAGCTGGGTTTGAAGCCCAGTTACCAGAAAACATAACCAACCATGACTGAATCAGGTGCACATATACTACCATTACTCTCAGTCTGCAAGCTGGTGACAAACTGACAGCAGAGATGAGTCAAGGAAATGGAAGCAGAGCCTCCTGGGTGCTGGCTGAGATTTTGCTCATCTACTTAGACATCATTCAGAGCCAAACAGCATTCCTTTAACAGCTTGCTGGTATCTGATTGCTGGCAAATTTTACATCTCTGCCTATACTAGCATATTATCTGTAGTGCTTCTAATCTGTCTCAATACAGTAGAGATCTTTGATGTCATTTTCTGGTTACAAAAGGCTTACAGCGATAAACAATTGACCAGTGATTGAACAAGCAGGGTCACTATTGCTGCATTCTTCCCCTGGATGCAATGTAAAGCACTCTGGAGGCCTCGAAACGCCCATCAGAATGAAGCACAGGATGTTTTGGCATGTGGTAGGGAGGACTCCAGCAGACTGACATTCACAGCAAAATGGAAGTGACTATTTATAAAGCTATCACAGAAATATTTGTTGCTGTTTGGCACCAAGGTGTCAGCTGTTCCAAATTATTTGTATGCTTCAAAAGCTTACTGTGTAGTGCTTATCTGTTGCATAAAATTCAATTTGCAAGAAAGGTTTCTGTGCATCAGTGGCTTACTGACCTGTGTGTACTCTTCCCCAATCCAACAGTCAGTATTCTTCAAGGGCTTCAGTGATCTGTACTCTGATATTTTATCTTCTGTCAGGCATTTTCACTTATGCTGATTTTCTACAAAAAAATTTAGTCTGCAGTTCATGGAAAAGGAACAGTGTGTTAAAGTCCACCCAATGTGCAAAGTATTGTGTTATGTTATGGCTAAGCTAAACTTTGTCTAAATGTTCAATTTAAGCCATCTCCCATTTCTTTGCTTCCCAAAACTTAGAATAATTAACATCACTTTACTGCTACTGGGACAAGATCCTTCTGGAATTCTGCAGTGTTGTTCTTAGCCATGTTAAGGTAGTGAGAGTCAACTTGAATCCATTCAGAGGCTGTCCAAAATCAGCAGCTCGCTTAAACCCACCTCTGTACTTTGGGATGTCTTTCTGCCAGTGCTCTTGTAGCTTCTGAAGCATCTCAGAAAAAGAAATTATTTGTCTGACATTTGATCTGTTCTACCAAGAGGATCTTGGGCGGAACATATACAAGGCACAGATTTGGCCCCAAAGGATACTGCTATTCCAATGAGAATTTTTCTCCATTTTCATTTCCAGCCTCATTCGTGGGGCACTAGGCACCAGAAGTGGAATTCCTGTGAGCACTGCATTTCAAAAGACCACAGTTACCCTATTTGCGTAACATAAAAAGAAGCCTTTGCTTGAGCTTGCTAAGACAAGATAAATTTCATGGGAACTACAAATGCTCAGTAATACTGGTGATTTTTTTTTCCTGTGCGGGTTTGAGGGAGGGCAAATAAATACACATATAATTTAAAGCTATCTATGATACAACTGTCTGTACATACTCACTGGTTTACAAACTTGGGAAAAAGCTCAATCCTTGTACTCGTAACACTAAAGATAATAAGCATTTAAGATGGAGGATGGTTAATCATATCAGTGCTCACATAGGAGTTACATCCTCCGGGAAAAAGCCTGCAGCCTATTTAGCATAAACTCCTGTATCGTGGTAGTTGAATTTATTTTTTTGAATACATAGCGTTATTTTAATCGATAAGTTGAGTTCAACAAAATATTAACTACTGCTTTTAGGAATATAGAATTTTTTTAAAGATAAAACTGTGACACTGTAATAGATTGAAGAGAACAGAAGGTTAATTTACACTGGCTTTCAAAAAATGGAAGTGCGACATATCTCTTGCTTTGTTCTTTCTGTCTTATTTGTTTGGATGGTTGTTTTTATTTTCTTCCTTTGGTGATGTTTGTCACTGTGCCATTTATTTTTTGTATTCTTGGAGTACCAAAGATCCTGAAATGGCTTGATGATTGCAACCATGTCAAAATTTATTTTCTGGAAGCGAGCGTTGTTAACTTTGTTTAAATGTGGATTTCTGTATGCAAATTGTTGTCAGAGGTTTGCTGGGGAGATTGCAGCAGGGAAAACTCGAGTGCGTCAGTGGAAGTAGTGGGCCTGAATCCAAGTTCTGGATCTGAATACGCCAAAACGGAGGAGGAGGTTTGGATCGGAAAACACAGCTGAGCTTTTGCGCTATGTTCCATCTCTAATCGGCGTGAGCGGGCGGCCTTGGGTACAGAACGGCAGCGCCAGTTGTTTCACGTACAGAAGGAGTTTTTAAAAAAAATTGCCAGCATTCACAAATCAAATATTGTTGATACTGCATTTGCACTGTTAAATTTGCCTTGCTGGAGAGTTATGTAAGTGTTATTTTTATAGGTCAATTGTCAAACACCTGAGTCGTGGGATACAGTATGGAATAACAGCGTGATGTGGGTGAATTCACCTAAGTGCAAAGGGGCTTGCTGAAAGCTCTCCACTCTACCAAGAGGAATGGGCATAAGCAGTACAAGGGCGTTGTGTTGGCTCCTTGTAACGAGGTGACTTTCCTCTGCGGCAGCAAGTAGGGAATACTGCTGTTTAGCCCAGTTATACTGTAATGCTTAGGAAGTGCTCTCACTTTTTCAATAACACGAGCAATTACAAGCGTTGTAACATACTGTACTTTGTCATTTTAATGTTGATATATTACAGCAGCTTGTTCTTGGAGTCAAAATGGCAACTGCTATATTTTTCCTAGACTATTTCATTAGTTGTGGTTGGGAAAGTTACATAGAAGCATTATAAAAATTTATATGAGGCTTTTTACAGCATTTGAAAATAAAAGTAGCATTCTTTTTGTAGAGTTGCAGTTTTTATTTTTTTACAAAAGTGCTGGAATTGTTTCTTTTCCAGAACAGGAGACTTCTTAAGGAGTGGAGACACTGCTTTGTGTATTCTCATCTTGAATCCCACTGGATTTTCCCACAAAAACCCCATGTCACCATTTTCAGTCAGATGTTCGAGCAGCAAAAAGTACCTGACTTTTACCAACTGCAGCCACACGAAGCTGCTTCTAAAAAGGTTATTGTTCTTCCCTAGAGGCTTCTTATCTCCTTCCCTACGGACTGTAATTTAGCCAAGAAAGGCTTCCACAGACAGTTGTACTACAGAAACATTCTCGTCCTACTGCTCCCAATTCCTTCCTGAGTTTAGAGCAATGACAGCACGTGCTGTTGTGACACGATCACGTAAAACACTTATGGGGCTGAGCAGCTGAAAGCAAATTGGAGCTGACACCTGATGAGTGTCCATCTCTGCAGCCCTCCATTGAGTGCCCTCCACTTGAAGAATGCTGCTCTCACCAAGTTAATGCAATTCAAACAGAATCTTACAAATTCTGTTTAATGGGATTACAGTCTTCTTGTATTAACTGTTATCTTGCACTGAGGCTGCATTCTTTCTCTTCTTGCATTACCAAATCCACTATTTCTGAAAAATACAGCACTTCAGTAACAAATTAAAAGGGTATGCCTTAGCATGTGCAAAAACACTTCCAAAATTAACTACTTAAGAAAATAATATATAGTGTTTACAAAACAATACTGCAAATATCTGATGTTCATATTTCACTTCATCTTGAATACAGTGTGCCTTGTGAGCAAAACATTTATGATTTAGACAATAAAATGTCTTTATGACAACCTTCCTATGAAGAGAGAAAGTAGGAATATCCTGACAGTTTGTGTTGCTGTGGGGTGTGATGGCAGCAGTGGTTACCAGCTCTGGATTAAAAAGGATTCACTAGTCAGGCAGTGCTTAATGTACTTATTTAAGGCTTTTTTTTAATTTATTCTGGATGTAACCTTTGGTTAACTCAGAGGTTCTAAGGTGTATATCCAATACCTGAATTTCACAAATGGAAGATGGTTTGAAATGTGCATGCCAGTGCACTGTAACTGTCAGTTGTGGTGGGCTCTGCTAAGAACAAGTCTGTTTAAAGAGCTTATGTCTGAGAGATACCTGCTCCATCAGCTACTGAGGCAGTTCAGTGCTGGAGAAGGGCACATTAACTTAAAAGAATGAGCACAGTCTTTGTCAGTGGTAATGGGCCTGAAGTCTAAGTAGATTTTAAAGAATTCATTATGTTGTAAATTACCAGTTTAATTTTCTCCTCCCTTGTGCTTTTAGCCTGGTATTTTTTTCCTCTCATTTTGTCTTCAGAATTTTTTAAAAATATAGTTATTATCTCCAGTTATTGTAGTTTTAGTGACTGCCCCAAGTGGAGAACTATTCCACAGAGCAGGGCCTGGTACACAGGACCCGATGCTGGAACTGAGTACCTCCAACATGAAGCAAAACAGCCCCATTGCCTCCTACTTGCTGCTACTGCTCTTGGCCCTGGGATTTGTATGCTTTGTTGCACAGAACACTACTGCAGTTACTGTGAGGGAAATTGAATCTATATTCATCTCACCACTACCTCCTCCTCCCATCACTTCTCCAGATGAGCTGATAGCACAGAGGTTGCTGTTTTCCAGGGAAATGGGGTACATAGGTTTGAAATTTCTCGTGCTCAGGGAAATTAACCCAGGTTTCTCGTTTCACAGTTGAGTCAGAGCTCACCTAGGGACAGCTTGTCTCTGATTGCAAGCAACTCTCGAAGCCCGTCTCCTTTCTGTATCAGCTGCTTTAATCTGTTTCTAGTTAACCACCATCTGCTGTGGCTTTGTTCTCCTGCAGGGACATGTGTGCAGCATCTGCATTGTCCCCAGGTAGCCCTCCTTCCACTGGTAGCAGCCCTTTCTTCTCCACACCACCTTCCCTGCCTTTCCTCTGGCAAAGACCAAATCTTTGCCATTGCTTCTGCACCTCCCCTGAAACCAGATGATGTTGAAAGGGGAACTCGTCGCAGATGAGCTATAATGTTGAGGCTGTTGTGTAAACGCGGGGTGTAACCACCGCCTCTGTATCCATGTTTGGGAAACAGAAACAGCAATTACGGACAGCAAGTGTTGCATACACACCAAGAGTGCCTAATATGTTGCTTCTTTCCAGGGATTTAGGCAGAATCTGCATCCCGTTATGGATATAGGAGCTGAGACTCATAGAGCTCAAAGGGGAGGCAGGTGCCTTGCTGCTGCCCTGGCCCCCTCTCCCCCCTCATGGAGCAGCCACACACGCGTGGCCACCTGCAAAGCCAAGGGCTGAAAAGGTGACAGCAGTATGAACACAACTTCTTCAGTGCCTTACCCAAAGGCTGCAGTGGCTCTGCTCATCTTGGGTGCTGATGTCCCTGTGTTGGTCTTTATAATAATAAAGGATCAGATAAAACACCCCATGACTGTTTGGTCAGGTCAGAGTGAGTCACCATTAAACTAGACAACGCGTCTCAAGGTTTTCAGTCCAGTAGGCTGCCTTTGAGCTCCTAACCAGTTCCCACTGATGTCAGCAAAAGATCCCTATCTAAAGCACAGAGAAATCAGGGGATAAGTATGGTTTCAAAAGCAAGCTGTTTGCTGATGCCACGCTTTAGAAAAGAGACAAAAAGATTTTGCTCTCTATAGATTTCAATCTGTTGAAAACCAGTATTTCAAGAAGATGCCTTTTGGCTCAAACACAAACTTGAAAGACTTGCATGGTACCTCCACTATTAAAGAAGAAAATATTACCTATGTTGTTTGATAAACAATATTAATCTGATGCCTCAAGGAAGCTTCACAAAATGTACAATCTCTTTAAAAGCATTTTCCTGAGAAAGCAGAGTGGATCACTGTTGGATTGACCTAGGCTGAGCCCAAGCACTGGCTGTGCACGTCTTAGGAAGCAGACAGTTCAGCACAACTCCTTGCTTTGTCAAGTTCAGTCAGTGAATGATGGATGTGTTCCATTCAGTCAGATACTTCAGCTCAGTAACACTGGACAAACAGGGCCAACAGCATTCAACAGTCGACAAGCTCTGCTTTCAGTTAATTCTCTCTTAGTTGCCCAGATTTAAGGGGGCTTGCATTTTCAAATATTTGCATTGCTCTCTTACCAGTTGTAGAGAACAATAAGGTCTCCCCTAAGCCTCCTCTTCTCCAGACTAAACAATCCCAGTTCCTTCAGCCATTCCTCATAAGACTTGTGTTCCAGACCCAAAAAGGCTGTTAACTCTGGAAGAGCCCAGGAATCTGTACCACAGATGACAAACCTGCTTTAACCAAGGAGATGACTTTCAAACAGTGCTGTAATAAATCATCCGAACCTTCTCTATAGGCAAAGATGGATGAGATGATGCAGCTCAAATGCTCAAAGACTGATTGTACACAAGCCATATGCTGCTCTCACGGCTGGATTTTATTTCTTCTAGCCATAGCAAAAACACTGCTCGAACTCAGGGATCCTATTGAACCAGAACTGGATTGGGGCTGCCACTTGTACACTATGGGCACATTTTAATTTTGTTTTCAATGGGCTCCCTAAGCAGCTTTATTTGTCCTTGTATAGAGATTTGTAACAGTAATACTGTTTTTCAGATACACTAAACATCAGGTTCTTACTAGATATTCCAAAAATACCAACTTCTGCCACGAATGAAAAGATTCCTTAAGATGTGAAGTTTATTTTGTCTTTAAATTGAAAGTGGTGCCATCAGGTTGAGAGACTTCTAGGCAAGAGATTTACAAGCAAGTATATTACATGGTACAAACCTTGCCAGACAGGACTCCGAAATAACACAGTCACTTTTGAAAATGCTCATCTGTTTGACTTGATTTAATTTCGTTAGGGAACCTCAAAATAAATTGATCATTCTACTTGCTCCAATGCTTAGATTACAAGAGAGCACAATAGCTGAAAGCTGTTCTCAAGTGAATCTTGTTTCTTCATGCAAGGAATTTGTCAGTGATTTACAGATCTTTAAAGCCAGAATATATCACTATCACAATCTAATCTGACATACTGCATACCATAAATCATACCCTTCACTCACTGTACTGTGTTAGCACAGCTTGCATTCTTTTGTGCTGCATTTTTGCTTCTTTGAAGGGCTTTTGTACCAGTTACCGAGTGGAAATAATTTAAAGGGCATTTTTAAATACGTTTTCTTAAATAGGCTGATTACAGTGTGACTATGCCACTTACAGAATTTTTGAAGCAAAAGTCTCCCCTGATGTGGGGAAGAACTTTTGCTTTAACACGACGGCACATTTTACTAATGCATAGAATGTATAGCAAAATCAACAGATTGCTTGTGATGCCTTAAAAAGTAACCCAATGACCTCCAAGACCACCAATGACTACCAAGCATAAACCACAGACTAGAAAAGATACTGTTTTTAAATAGTTTTAATTCTTATTCTTCTAATTAGCTATCCTCTTCACAAATGCTCTAAAAAATTGCTTGCTTCAGGACTCGAGCATTGCTCTTTACATTACTCTGAGCCACAGAGTACTCTAGTCTGAGAGGAAACCATGAACACCCAAGCTCCAGAAGAGAAGTGTACGAAAAATCTGTGATTGTATTTAAAGGTGTGCTGAGCAATTTCAATGTATTGGTTTTAAATTCTGAGGGAAAAAAATGTTAACTAGGTAGCTTTCACCTAATAATCTTTTATGTGCAGCATTCTAAGTCACCATGGTACTACATGGCCCAGCTCTAGGTGGTCCCTCAAAAGAGTATTTTTTTCCATCTTGTCTCTGAAACAGGTCTCCTAAGAGCAGTGGGCATGGGACAAGGTTAGCCCCAACAAATCCACCAAGAAATCAGCTCTTTGGGATGGTATCTCAGAGAAATGTTGATTTGATGGATGCTCTTCACATCCTAAAGACACATTATGCTTCATCAGATGCTATTAACCATTTACAGAACATGAAAAAGGAAGGATACTGCAGACACCTCTCTTTAGCTGCTCCCTCAGTGCTCTGTCACAGGCTATTATTTAACAGTTTGATTGTTATATTAACCCCTCCCCTCCCCCCCCAGCAAGTCGTTGTATAAGTTGTTTGGAAAAAAAAGAGGTTATCTGTTGCTTACATAAAGCATTCTGTTCTCTATTGTATAGCTAGAAGCTACTCAAGGGAAAGTGCTCACCTAAAAAGGGGCAAATGTATCAAGTGTGACCTTACGTAAACTTGGATCCTACTCTGGCAAGACTCCAGGCTAACTATCTGCTAAAAACATCAGTTACTGTCATGTATGAAACGTATGAAATATGCAATGAGAAGCCCACCCAGCACCTCTGAATAAGAAACAATCTAAGAAATGATGTTTAAAATCAGTAATGCTTAACTGGCAGTGTATTACATTTATAAAAACTTTCTGAGCTCTAGGAAATCAGACATTGACCAAGAAGGGGAAGTAAACAAGTTGTAAAGGTACTAGGAAAGCATGACAGGCAGAAATATTGCTGAAGGATTTTTCTGATCTTCTGGCCCAGATATATCATAAACTGAAAAAAAAGAAAAAAGTCTGCATTCATTAAATTACAAGTATGTCTACTCTTGCACTAAAAACACTAAATAACATGCAAATAAGATACATTAGCTCTGTTTCTAGTGAGTCAGTTAAATACAACAACAACAGTGTACTGCATTCTGGACGTCCTCATTGAATGTTCCCCTATGGAGAGAGTTTGTTTTTAATAGCCTAACGAACACTTTTCTGGAACCATTTAAATCTTTAACTCATTTTGCTTTATAGCACTGGCCATTTTCCATTCTCTGTGAAGCATTTTCAGTCAGTGCGGTTGACTCACTCTTCTGAAATCTTAACATTTTGTTGTCCGTCGATGATGCAAACCCTGAAGAAGAAGCTCCTAGCTTCAAATCGGGGGCAAAAGTATTTTGGCGGTGCCACACATGAAATTTAAGCTTCCTGTGAACAAATCCTTGGATTTTTTTTTTCCCCAGTATCAGTTGTATATTGAATAAATATGTGAATAAATTGTACTGATTTTCTGAAAGATGAGAGCACTGTATTACTAACTCCTGTCTTTGAGCTCTTTCCACTGCCTTTTCTTTCATGTAGGATAGAATAGGTTTGTAATTGCTTTCTCTGGTCCAAATTCTGTAAAACCAACTGAACCAGCATGGGGGAATATATACAGCACTGCAATAGTGACTGCGGGATTATGTACTACTTAAAGGGGAGAAAAAATACCTTACGTAAAAGCATACATGGAGAATGTCCTAGTAGTGCAATTGCATTTGCTCATCAACATCCCCAGCTGGAAGCCACTGCTCCCCAGCCAGGTAAGCATATTCTGTTAGAGCAGTTCACCCTCTCTTTTCTTCCACACGCCTCATCTAGCAAGCATATTGTGCAGACACCTAGAGTAGTAAAGCCAAATGACAGCAAATCTTGTTACAGAGCAACTTGTACAAGATGCACAATGCTGTACCCATGCAATACAGAGGCCTGAAGGCCAGCCCGTTTAGTAGGAGTATGATTACAGCAAAAATAAACTTTTTTCCTGGCCGGTATTATGCCAGAAAATGCTGACCAGTTATCCCATCCTAACTTCACACTGTATTACATATGATATCTCCTGCAGAAGTTGACATCAGCCAGTAAGCTGGTAAGCACCATGCTGTTTGGGCTGGATGATTTCTGTCAGAATCACAGTTGTGTAATTGTATACTCTTTGACATGACAGCCTGCAGATACAAGTCAGATATTGATGAACTTGGAACCTAAGAGCTTCAGGAGACCAAGGCAGAAGAAAACTCATTTGTAACACACCTTGGGCTTAGCTATGAGTGCAGCAACAAAATGTAACGGAATATTGGTGAGAAGGTTCAACCCTTTCTGCCATACCACCAACATCCGCCTCTGATAATGTGGGCAAACATTATAAAATAGGAGGAATTACTTTCAGAGTAGCCACCATAGAATCTGAAGTATCTTGGGATCTTCAGACTGCAAAGGAGAGGACAGAGCTCAGGACTGTAACCAAGTACTTGTCAAGATCATAGTTTGGAGTTTAGACCACTAAATTATGCATAAATCTCAGAAAACAATAAATTAAAAATATGTTTGTTTTCTGATGGTTTTTCTTTTGTTTGTTTTGTTATTTGCTTTTAACCAACTTTATCATTACCTATGAAAATTAGTAATCTTCAATCACGTCGCATTAAACTCATAGATGGTCAAATGTATTTAGCTCACAACACTGTGAGGATCTTCTTTCTCAAATTTTTAAAAGTGTTTTGGCAAACATATGTTTATACACAATGAAAGTAAGTACTGATCTACTGTTTTGGATGGGATGAGAGAAGCAGAGAAGCAAAGATCTGATGAGACTTCTGTTTCATGGTACTGGCTTCTCCAAGATAAAATGTTAACTTTCCTACACAGATAAAACAAACATAGAAGGAGCTGCAGTACATATGTGTGTTTTTGTCTAGCAGGTATGCCAAGCTTTAATAAGAATATTTGTAAGGCTTCACCATTTCTTATTTTGAAAAATACATACATTTTAAGCAAGTCAGCAGTGAACAGTCTCCTGTGATTTGATAAATAGCCAAACAACCTGTAGTTTCACCATGAGTGGTAAAGTATTTACTACCATGACAGTCCCTCTGCACTATTGCTGCTGATCTAGACTCATTGTTTGGCTGCATGTGACTATTTTGTTTGAAGAAAATAGAAGTTCAGGAAACTACCCTTCAAGCAATTTACTTCTGCAAAAGCAATATTATTAATACTCACAGGTTTGTCTTAATCCTCGGCATGCTTGCAACTTCTGACCAGGACAGATAACTAGCATTCATTTATACTTATTTTCCCTCAGCATAATGCAATCGATTATGAAAAATACCTATGAAAACAACGTTTTTGCTATTATTGAAACCAAGATGGTCTTTTTTTGTGTGTGTATTGAGCCATATATATTTTTTTCACTTTTAGCCAAGAACGTTTCTACTGTACAGAGTAATCTTGTGGCTCGGGTAAGGAGCTTGTTCTACCACACTTAGAGCTGGAACTGAGCAAGCAGAGGCAGTATCACCACTAATGAGAGGGGCAGCACAGCAGGACCGGTTCTGCAGAGAAAAACAAGTATTGCTGCTGTCCCAGCAGCCGTACTGTGGGACCGCTTAGAGGTTAGCTGTAGAGGGGTGCCATGGAGCCAACGCCCACTGCAGCTGCAGCCCATTAAGTCCTTACAACTTGAGCTTCCCGTGCTAAAAGAACACAGTTTGCACACACCGATACGACTTCGGGATGTGAGCCAAAATGCAACGAGGATTACGGGTTAACTCACTTCAAAGGGAAGCGGTGGACGCGCAAACAGGCCGCTGAGGGACATGGTTCAGTGGCCATGGTATGATAGGTAAGATAGACGGTCTTGTAGTTCTCTACCGACCTTAATGATACTATGGAAAGCGCACACCTGATACCAGCCTAGAACATAGTTACAGCCTCAGCAACTCGGGGAATCCTGGCTTTCAGCCACTCGCTCCCCGCTCCCGCCCGCCCGCCTGCCTGCCTGCCTGCCTGCCTGCGGACACGGCAGCCGAGAGGCCAACTACCCCCTCACCTCACCCCGGCGGCCGGCGGAGACCGACCTCACCCCACTCACGCGCGGCCCCAAATCTCGCGAGACGCGAGGCGCCGGGCGGGCTGGGAGGGAGAAGGACGGTGGCGGTGCCGGCGCTGCTGAGGAGGCGCCAAGGAGGCGGGGGAGGGGGGTCCGGCTGGGCGCCCGAGTGCCCGCCCCCGGGCCGGCAGGACGGGCCGTTCCTTCTCACCTTAGTTCACCTCCCGTATGCCGCCGGGGCCGGGGGCGCTGTGGAGCGGGGCTCGGGCTGCCCGCCATGGCCGAGGCAGGAGCGGGGAGCGCCGAAGGGGCCGAGGAGGAGCGGCGAACCGCTGGAGGTGGGTGCGCTCCGCTGTCATGCTGCGGATGTGGCAGCGCACGGTTGGGGTTCGGGCTGGACGTGTTTCTACGTTCGGCTTAGTTCGTGGCATTTTGTTCCCGACACGCGATTAGCTGCACTCTTAATATTCCTTTTTTTTATTTTTTCTTCTTTTTTTTTTTTTTTGCGGCTAATGTGATTTAAACGTAGCGATGTTGGCCGCTGTGTGCTCCAGAAAGTTGCTGTAACGCGGGCGGCTGTAAAGCAGAGCAGCAGCAGCTGTCCGTGTTCCTCCTGCTCGGTGCCTCGCTTCCTCTAGGCGGAAGGCTGAGCCCGAAAGAAGCGTTGTGCGCGGGGCTCTGAAAGGCAGAAGTCGCCGCTGCAGTTCTGCTCAGTTAGTGCCGGTTCTTGAGGTCTACTTGCCGCCGTTTTAATGTGCTTTGGGTTGGGTTCTGTGTGTTTTAACGTTTACGGGGATCCTGGCTGTCCGGGGGGAGGCGAAAAAGAGGCATTTTTCTGCCTGTGTGTGCTTGGTTGGTGAAGTGGTGGTGTAATTCTTTATGATGCTCGTACTGTAAGGGGAGGAAATAATAATAATAAAGCTCGGTGCAGACGTTCGCATTAAGTGGGAAAGCGGTGAACCGTAGGCTTTTCCGTATTGGAGTGGAGGAAACCCTACTACGTGGTTTCTTTTGTTAATCGATGTTTATAGCTGTTCTTCTAACAGATTTTGAAGAGATGGAGTCTTGATTAATTTTATTTTAAAGATAAAATTATCTTCATTAGCATGGGATAGATCCACGCTGATATTAGCTGTGGAGTTTTTTCCCTTGAGGTGCACATTGTTGTTAGTACACCTGGACATTATTAAAAACCAACTCTAAACTGGACAGTTTGTATCAGCTAAGAATCGTCTTCACTGTAAGAAAAATATCCTTGTGGGTGACTGGAGGTGCTCTGAAAATTCCTTCCCCAGGGCTTGTTTAAACCATGGAAGTTGTGCTGCGGACTTACGAAGCCAGTGTTTTACTTAAGATAGAAGCTATCTTCTGTTCCTTTAGCAGTATGTGATTGGAGAGTTACTGGTGTTAGCTTTTTTTGCTTGTTTGTTTTTCAGTGTTCTCCTCCCTCTCTCCTCCAGTAATAAATTGAGATATATGAGACTCTCAGTTTCTGTCAGTGACCTGATTTGAGCCTGGAAGTGACGAGGAAAGCAGGGTAATCTTCCAAGGGCTTTGGGTATCTTTACATTAGTTATAGTCTTGCTTTTTAATACACTAATAGGTTTGAGCAAATAATTAGTGTTTTAAGGTCTATTAAGTGAAAGTATTATTTAATTAGTAAGTTATGATTCCTGATTATTTTCTTCTGAATGTTAAAAATAGATACAGAAAATTGTCAATGGCCCATATTAATATTTGGTTTACATTTCTGTAATATAGGATATTAAAATTTTTCTTTTAATCTACTTGTGGCATTAAAAACCAATCCAGTGTCCTTAAGCTAACCTAGAAGAGTTAATTCTCTATTTAGTATTGTGCTTAAGGTGGCTTTATCAGTGCTGTTTGCATCTTTCTTCTGTTTCATGCATGCTTATAAAATGCAATGTGTGTATAAAAAAAAAAAAAAAAAAAAAAAAAAAAAAAAAAAAGCACATATGTTTTATGCAGCACATTTCTACCGTTTTCACAACTTGACCCAGATGGAAATGGTTGCCCCAGCTTTAACTGTGTACTCAGTGGGCTGTGGTCCGGATGATAAACTTGCTTTAAATAGTCTGAATATGGTTTTCATTGACTTGTTATAAAGCTTTAAAAGCAGGAATATGTAATGCAACTCTCACTCCTATTTAGAAAGTATGGTTGGTTGTTTTACATGTATTTAGACCTGAGGACCTGTCTGATGATGTATGAACCTATAAACTTTTTCTCATACAGTACGGTATGTATATAGGATATTGGTATAGTTTTTTCATTCTTTAATGAAAACATGCAGTAGGAATTCATTAGAATAATTTTAGAAAAACAATTCTGTGGTAAAATAAATCAATTTACGTGATGTTAAGCTTTTGGAAATTATTTGAATCATCAGCTGTCTTGTGTGAGTGTGCTTATGTATAGGTACAGGTAGATATCCCCAATTGCTTAAGTAGTCAGAGACAGCTGACATCTTCAAATAAAAAGTTTGAGTGTGTCAAGTGTTACAAAACTTGTGTGTCTTGAGTTATAACCTGGTTGAGAAAATCTAGATTATCATAGAATCACAGAACGGCCCAGGTTGGAAGGGACCTCAAGGATCACCAAGCTCCAACCCCCCTGCTGCATGCAGGGCCACCAACCTCCCCATTTAATACTAGACCAGGCTGCCCAGGGCCCCATCCAACCTGGCCTTGAACACCTCCAGGGACAGGGCATCCACAGCCTCTCTGGGCAGCCTGTTCCAGCACCTCACCACTCTTATAATGAAGAACTTCTCCCTGACATCCAACCTGAATCTTCCCTCCCACAACTTAAAACCATTTCCCCTTGTCCTGCCATTATCTACCCTTTCCAAGAGCTGACTCCCCTCCTGTTTGTAGGCTCCCTTTAGGTACTGAAAGGCTGTAATGAGGTCACCCCACAGCCTTCTTTTCTCCAGGCTGAACAAGCCCAGCTCCCTGAGCCTGTTTTTGTAGTGGAGGTGCTCCAGCCCTCTGATCATCTTGGTGGCTCTCCTCTGGACCCTCTCCAACAGCTCCCTGTCTTTTTTGTACTGCGGGCTGCGCACTTGGACGCAGTTCTCCAGATGGGGCCTCGCAAGAGCAGAGTAGAGGGGGCCAGTCACCTCCCTGTCCCTGCTGGCCACCCCTCTTCTGATGGAGCCCAGGATGCCTTTTGCTTTCTGAGCTGCAAGAGCACACTGTTGGCTCATGTTGAGTTTTTCATCCACCAGGACCCCCAGATCCTTCTCTGCAGGGCTCCTCTCAAGGACTGCGCCTTCCAGTATGTAAGAATGCCTGGGATTCCTTTGGCCCAAGTGCAAAACTGTGCACTTTGCCGTGTTGAACCTCATTAGGTTCACCCAGGCCCACCCTTCCAGCCTGCCAAGGTCCCTCTGAATAGCATCCCTTCCTTCCACTGTGTCAACCACACCACTGAGCTTGATGTCATCAGCAAACTTGCTGAGGGTGCGCCGGATTCTGTCATTGATGTCAGTGATAAAGATGTTGAAGAGCACTGGTCCCTAGACAGACCCCTGGGGGTCGCCGCTCATTACCAGCCTCCACCTGGACACGGAACAGATCACCACCCTTTGCAGCCTTTCAACCAATTCCTTATCCTCTGGATGGTCCACCCATCAAATCCACATCTCTCTGATTTGGAAATTATTAGATTAGATTGCTTATATACTTAGATATTGGGGATGATGGGGGCGGGAGGCAGAATACCCCTGCTTCTCTGTGTGATTGCATTCATGAGGGCTTCAGGCTGAGACCCTTGCATCAAGTAAGTACTCAGAGGCTGTGTGTGTGTTAGCATTCTGATTCAAAGCAGCAGCATTATTTTGATGTGATCAACCATCCTTGTTCCATGCTTGCTGGTTTGGTTTGCAGTGCATTTTTGCTATAGATGGGTTGAACTCTTTTCAGAAAAAATTGAACTAGAACTTTATTGTAGGAAGGTGAGTGTTACTCCAGCCCAAATGTTCTCCGACTCCAAACTTAAGCCAAGGGTTGGTTCTCAGACAGCTTTAGAACACGTGGATGGTAAGGATTTTTCTTCACTGAACCAGACAATGGAATTTAACATAAGCTCATTGGACTACTTTAAAACTAGAAACAGGGACTTCTGCTGCAATCACCTGCTTCTGTCTATTAACCTGTTGTACTACAGCTTTTACTAACATAGATACAGCCTAATAACTCCTGTGGATGGATTTCAATTTCAGTAAGTCATTTACGTAGTCAGAGGAAGGACCACTTATGTATCATTGTAACTACACCCACTTCCAGCACAATTTTGAGTTCTTTAAACTTGCCAAAGCTTGAATTTCTTGCAAATGGTTTTTGTGCATGCCAAGGAAACGTACGTTTGCAAAATACACACTTTAATAGTTTGATTATTTAAAGCGTGTTATAGAATGTTTTTCAAAAGATTGGAAAAATGTATCTGTGGTCTTAGAAACTTCAATTCAAAGGAGCTTCTTTCATCTTCTGCCAGGAAGTGTTTCAGAATGGGAAGTTGGATTGTAAATGCATTCTTATTCTTAGAAAGATTTGTGTTAGTGTTACCACATTGACAACTTATGCAGCTGCAGAGTAATTCTCAAAGTCTGTGGTGTACATTTATCCTCAGAAAACATAGTGTGCCACCCGTAGCTGTTTGGGTTCTTCTGTTTTGTTGTTTGCTGAGGTGATTGGAAAATATCAATGAATATGTTTTGCTGCAATATTCTGGTAGATGGATTTAGATGTTCTTTTTTTTAAAACAAACAAACAAACAAACTGTCTAAATGAGAGCTGATGGCTTTTTTATTGGTGTATTAATATCACTCAATGTTTCAGGAAAACCTATGAGGAGTTAAACATATGTTTAGCCAAAAGCTAAACTTTCACTGGGGGGGGGGGGGGGTGAGTAGGCCATGGAGTAGTGATGTGTGATCAAGGCAGTGATTTTTGAAAGGCTGTTTTGAATTTAAACCTCAATGTATGTGAGGCAAACAGTGGCGGTCTGTGGCTGCTGCATTGTAACAATTGTATGATAATTTTATAGCTACCTTGGGTGGGACTCATCTCACTTACCTTTAGATATCTAGAGTGTAGACATTGGCATCTCAGCTAGTTACTTTCTTCTTTGAGTAATTACTGAAGGGAAGGAGGTAGGCACTCTTGGACTGCGCTTCATCTAAGCGTGCAAATTTATTTTAGATTGAGATGAATCACCCTAGAAATGTACTTCATCAAACTGATTGTAGGAGTCTATTTTAAGTTGAGATGAATCACCCTAGAAATGTCTTCTACTCTCCAAGAGAAGCTAGAATGGCTAGTTCATGTGTGGACATGATTATTTGCTCAGATGGATCTCACCATTTATGGCTGATGGAGTTTGGCCTTAACTCTTTTCTGATAGACTGTCTTTGTTTAGGAACCGACAACATCGGTGGACAAAGGAAGGGCAACTGATGCTGTCTACCTGGACTTGTGCAAGGCCTTTGACATGGTCCCACACCACAGCCTCATCTCTAAATTGGAGAGAGATGAGTTTGAAGGGTGAACTCTTTGGTGAATATTGGGAGGAAGATTGCAACTGGAGGGTAGTTGTCAATGGCTCTATGTCCAGGTGGAGGCTGATGATGAGTGGTGACCTCCAGCGTTCTGTCTTGTGACTGGTACATCTTTATCAGTGACATAGATGACGGGGTTGAGCACACCCTCTGCAAATCTGCTGATTACACCAAGCTCTGTGTTGCAGTTGTTACAACAGAAGGAAAGGATGTCACCCAGAGGGTCTTGTGCTGGCTTGAAAAGTGGACCCATGTAAACTTTATGAGGTTCAGCATGCGGGGTGTTACACTTTGGTTGATGACAAATATGTGTACTGACTGGGATAAGAACTCCTTGAGAGTAGCCCTGTGGAAGAGGTCTTAGGAGGCCTGGTAGATGAAAAACATAATGAGAGCCTGCAGTGGGCACTTGCAGCCTGGAGGGACAACAGTATCCTGGGCTGCGTCAAAGAGATGTGGCGAGCAGGGAGATAAAGGTGATTGTCTCTCTCTACTCTGTTCTTGGGGGGCCCTATGGAAGTCTGAGGCCCTCAGCACATGAAAGGCATGGAGCAGTTGGAACAGGGCCACAGGAGGCCACAAAGATGATCGGGTGCTGGAGCACTTCTCCTAGAATGAAAGGCTGAGGGAGCTGGACTTGAAGGGAGCTGAGAAACAGGAAGGAAATTAAACAAAAAACCAAACCAACACGAGGGTGGATAGCGATAGGACAAGGGTGGATGTGTCTATGCTAAAAGAGGGGAGATTTAGATTTGACCTCAGGGGAAATTTCTCACTAGGAGGGTGGTAAGGCACTGGAACTGGCTGCCCGGTGAAGTTGTGGATGTCTCATCCCTGGAAGTGTTCAAGGCCAGGCTGGATGGGGCCCTGGGCAGAATGATCTAGTGCCGGATTTAGGGGTTGGCAACCCTGCTCATGACAGAGGGGCAGGAACTTGGTGATACTTGAGGTCCCTCACAGAACCGCAGTACGGTTCTATGAAAACCTCAGACCTGTTATTAGTGAAAATTTCAGAAACATGGCAAGTATTTAGAAAATATTGTCAGTAATTAGAAAAATCTAGATCTTCCAAGCCTTATATTTTGATGCATTGCATGTGATCTGCACAGAACTATTGCTGAACACAGGAGTGTAGTGTTACATGTAGATGATCCTTACTTCATATCCCAGCCCTAGACAGTCGTTTTGTGTTCATAGGTATATATGGGGTTCATATTGAGAACTAAACAGGAATCATATATGGGCATATGTTTTCAAGGAACTACTCACCTAACTTTAAAACTTAAATTATCTGTATACAAAAGCCTTAATAAAACTGCGAAATAAATAGTAGTATTAGTGAATAGTGTCATTCAAGTTTGAATTTTGTTAGACTTGCAAACCAGGTGTCTGTAAGTAATAGCATTTGGACTGGAAAAACAAAATGTCTCTAGTTGAATTATATTAGTAGTTTAGAAACTGGCTAATGATTTTAGTTATTTCAGTCACCCGAGAAAATAAACTTGGATATTATTGTTCTTGAAGCAAGAGTGCTATGAAAGTGGAAAATGTTTAGTTTTGCTTCATATTTTCTTAGGGATGTTTGATTTTACTGTTAATGAATGGTAGGAATGTAGCTGAGAATCTCCTGTCGTAGAAGCAGTTCCTTGTTATTGGACTACATTCTAGGTCATGCTTTTTCTGACCCAAATGATTTCTGAACGCTTTATCCATCTCTTCTAAAGTGCTATAAGCAGAGAAATGAAGGAATCTTTCATTGCAGAGGGCAGGAGATTGTTATTCTTCAGGGAGAGGGCGAGCAGCTTGGAATCACCTAGTCCGTAGTCAGAGCTACTGCAGAAAGCCCCAAGGGGTTATTTTAAAGCACTCTTGCTGACTTCTCAAAGCTGACCTCACTTTATGAACTGCTTCATCTGCTGCTTGTTCAGTGAGTAGTAGGTATGAAAAATGCTCGCTCTTGTCTCTTGAATTCAGAACTGAATTCAGAATAATTACTTCTATACTAAGTTTGGTAGTTCTAAAGCTTTGGATTTTTTTTCCTATTTATTTGTTGAGACTCTCAGTAAATGCACGTAAAGAATATATGCTGCGTGCTCTACATGGCAGAAATCAATACAGATTCTTATCTTCCTTAAGTTAAAGTTAGATGGCACTTTAGATGGTATTTAGTTTAAGGTGTCACAGTGATATTGGTCAAGGATTCAATCTGTCACCTACACACTTTGATAGTCAAGTTCTCAGTGGGTCATTGTTGCTGACGATTAAACACTTAAATTTTTCTTAGTTAAGAAAAAAAGGACAGCATTGGAAAACACAGAGGAAGTAGGTGCAGGTATTCAGAATTTATTGCCAGAATGCCAGGAAAAATGTTAGTTATTGTGATAAAATGACATGTAGTTGGAAAGGCTGTAAATGGTACATCGTTTGAATTCATTTTGTTTCTTTAAGGGAAGTGGTTTAGAAAGCAGGCTGGCCATCTGTGTGCAAAGGAGTATTTAGGTCAGTGGGTCTGTTCTGTCCTGCTTTATTGAAGGCTGAAAGGATCTGTTGTGTTGAAAGCATTCTTGCCTTCGGTACATTTAGATTTCTATTTAGTAAGTACTCTTTGCTGAATGTGTAAAAGTATGGTTGTGTTTCACAAATGTGCCGTAGTGATATTGTATACTGGTGTTTGATAAGTGAACTAGAACTACTCTTCACAAAAAGAAGTTCCTTTGGAATTGCTGGAGTTTTTATTTGTTTTTATAATTGCAAGAATTTGTGATAGAAATATCAGATGAGACTATTATAGAGTGATCATGAATGAGAAAGATATTTGAAACATTTGCTGTTTGTGCCCTCATATACATGATGTAATTTCTTTAAAAATCATTTTAATAACCTTAATTGGCCTAAGTTGTGTATTTGAAATAACTGTGTTTCTGTTGCAGATGCCCAGAAGCTGTTACTTATTTGACAAATGTTTCGTTATTCCTTGCGTTTTTACCTCATTTGCTTTGGAACTTCCACTGTGGCTTAACGAGTTAAAGAGATTTCTACAATAAAACAGGGGCTGACTCTGTGTAGTCTGACTTGGTAGAAAGAGGATTAGTGGCAGACCAGACGATGCTGTTCAAGTATTAGCCTATTTGACTGAACTCTGCAAAGTAATATTCCTACAGAAAATGAGAACCTAGAAGTTCATTTTCCTGGTGTAAGATGTGCTTACGCCTAAGAGGAAAAAAGCGTACACCGCGTGTCATTCTTTTTACAGATTTTGATCTGTCATTTAAAGGCAGCACAGTTACAAAAAAATAGTGGTATAATGAAAGAAAGCTCTCTGTAATATTCCATTTTTCTTCCTGCTGGGTTTTCAAAGAGCCTTCTTGGTTTTTGCCTGCAGCTAAAGTAGGAGATGCGCACTTCCTTAAGTGACCTTTGTTAATCCATCTTCTGCTGCTTCGTGGAATTAATCCTTTGGTGTTCTGAGATGTATGCCATAATCATAGAACTGCTCAGGTTGGAAAAGACCTTAAAGTCCAACCACAACCTAGCCCTACTACCCTAACTCTAACAACCCTACGCTAAATCATGTCCCTGAGCACCACATCCAAAAGGTTTTTAAACACATTCAGGGATGGTGACTCAACCACATCCCCGGGGAGCCTATTCCACTGCTTCACAACCCTTTCTGTAAAAACCTTTTCTGTATGTCTTTGGATACTTTCCCTGCTAGCTGAGGAAGTGTATGGGAGTGCCTATATTTGCTCAAACAGGGTCAGTCCTGTTTCTTTAAGCTGAGTAGTTCTTTGTGATGGTTTTACACTGAGACAGGAAAAAAAGGTTACTACTTAAATTCCTTGAGAGTATTTTTCTTCCCAAATAGTTGCTGGGGTTATTTTGGCTTGTGACTTCTTTTTTGTCCAACCCAGAAACAAAGTAGTTTGCCTTGAGAGAAAGAGTTCAAAAGGAACTCCGAGGCAGAACTTGACAAGTTTTTAAGGCTGTCTTGACTTACATGGCTGATGTTACGAGTAATCATAGATTTATGTCACAACTATGGCACATTTTTTTTCTGGATGTTCAGCTTGTTTAAAAAGCTTAGTTCATGTTATATATTTTTAAATTTGAATCTAGAGTTAGTATTTTGATCAGCTAGCTGAGGCTACATCGTGTGACTTTACAGCAGGATTCTGGAGGTGCTGGGAGATTTAAGCAGAATCTGCTAGGACTGAGTGAAGAAAAAGTGAAGTGTATTTTATATTGCCTTGGTGAGCTGAATGAGTTGATGAGAGCTTGATATGAGTGTGCAGAGACTGTGTTTTTTATGTACATAGGTATTTGCTGTGCAACTTCTGTGGGCTTTGTATCTTAGGTGTGAAGGGCACCCATGCAGGTTTTTTTTTTTTTCCAGATGAAAACCAGAATGGATGCATGATGCTCTTATTGTACACTGGGCTTATTTTTTTTTTTCTCATTCACAGATAATTTCCCAGTAGATGGAAACTCGTGCATTGCTTCTGGAGTCCCTGGCCTCATGAATCCAATACCTAAGCCTGCTACCGCTTCTTTCAACAATTCTGTGGTTGAGATTCCAAGGAAGCGCAAAGGAAGTGATTCTGATAACCAGTAAGCAAATTATTTCTGTTTGTTTCTACAAAAATCTGAGTTGTTTGTGTATTATTTCTATGTTGTAACTTCTGAATCCTCTTTCCTTTATATATTACAGTTATTTATTTTACTTTCTTCTGTATGTGTTCTTTGGAGCACTTGAAACTAGAAAAAAGAATCCTTCTATCCAAGGGGTAGGGGTAGGATTCTGATGTAGGTATAAGCAAAATTATTGGGGCATTTGTCTCATGATAAAATGTGAGTCCTGCCTCTCTTTTCTTTCCCTGCATGTAAAGACAAGTTCTGTTTGCAACAAATTACTGAATTGCTTGAAGTGCTAGAATTTCATCTCTAAAGTCTTTTATGTAGAATCAGAACTGATTCTTCAGTGACCAGGGCAGCCATTTAAATATCCAGAAGGAACTGTGACCTAAAATTGAGTACTTTCCTGCAGTAGAGCTCAGTCTTTTTAAGCAGGTCATACTTTATTGCTGAGATGATACAGTCAACTATTTTCTCTTACTCTGTAACTGCAAGTTAACCAAATACGTATTTTCCTGTAAATTTGGAAGAATTAATTTTTAATAAATCTAATTTATATTTCTCAGCCAGAAATCAGGATGCAAGTCAGCATGCAGATATTCTGTATGGCAGGCATCTCCAAACTATGTGGAAAATCCACCTTTAAAAAAAAGTGTGTGTGTGTGTGTGTGTGTGTGTGTGTGTGTGTAAGAAATTTACATCCATTTGTGATTTTTAAAGCAGTTATCTTTTTCTGTGTGTAGTCCACTGATCCACAGAACATAGCCATACTGTAGATGTTGATGTAATTGTCAACTCGCAGCTTCAAGTCTATCTTCTAGATCTCTGAACACTTCAGAAGGACAATAACTTCTAGAAAAAAAATGTTTCTCGGAAGCATCAATTGATTTTACCTATTTAATGAGAATGCTGCTTCATCAATGCTATTTCCTTGAAGTTTGGGTCTGTCTCTGATTTAGTGAAACTTCTGTCTGAAAAAAAAATAAATAAATCACATCCAGTTGAAATATTCAGTTGATAAACTTATAGTTTAAAGAATTCATAGTTTCTAAAAACGAATGTTCTTGCTGAAAATAACTTGTCAAGTGGGGTTTCCGCTGAACTTTTTCTGCAACAACTTTTTCTAGTGGGGATATTGTGTCATCTTTTTCTGCTTCAAAGTGTGCATTCTGCTTACTTCATTACCTGTTTCTACAGGGATACAGTTGAAGTTGATGGGGATCCTCAGAAAAGGTACTTCTTATAAATGAACCCGTTTCTATTTTCAGTGTTGTAAGCATGTCACAGTCTTCTATTTGGATAGCTAAAGTGTGTGGTTCGCCTTAAGGAATGTTTGTCTAAGGACGTGTTTGTAGAGCAAAAAGTGAAGCTAATTAACGTGTATCTAATTAGTGGGGTGGATAGATCCATCCAGTGTTAGTTTTCTATTGTTTCTTTCAGAGAAGATGTTACGACTTGCTCATAAGCTTACCGGACCTATTTGTGTTGAAATTAAGATAAGAATAGGAAAGAAAGAAGAATAACATATGAAAAGACTGAAGAGGTGAAGGGAATGTCTCGTACTCTTCAGGAATGATGCATTTAAACATTTTTTTCATTTTTTCCTAGACCTTGTCAACCTGCTTTTTAAAACATAACTACTGCAATGTTAAAATATTATTATTACAAAGTGACAAGCTGAAGTTAAGATTAGCTGTACCAATCTTAGAAAACAAAACAAAAAAACAAGCTTTTGGTGTGTGTTTATATTATAGGACAGTTATTAATTACATGATTATCTTGCTGTGCTTTCTTTCTCTGCACCTCACTACCTTATGTAGATAAATATTTGTATGTAGCTATTCACTATTCTCTTTTATCTCTCTAGGTAGTGTTTGGTGTGTGGCTTAGTGGGTAGCATTAAAATCTTTTCCTAAATATTATTCATTTCTTTGTGGATTTTTCCATTGTTCTTATTATGGAAAGATGCAAAGGTAATCCTGTTTTGTTTATCCCTGCTTTTCTTTTAGAAGAAATATAGATGTATGTTTCATAAAGGGGAAAGTAGAAGAAAAGGTGGTATTCTTTAACTCTTTTTCTGAATAATACAACTCTTGTTCTTGCTAAATTGAATATATCTACCTTTGAGTTATGAAGCAGACTGTCATTCTGTTTTCAAGGTAGACTTAATCTAGCTATTTTAAGCAGTAACAGCACAGCTGTTGGGACAGAGGCTGTATGAAACCATTGAAAACTGTGACTGCTTGAGCAGCAGACTTGCTCTAGTTCCTTCCCTAAGTGAAGGTCCTGAGGGAGGAGGAGATGTAATCAAGAGGCTCCACACTGCACTTTGGGTGCTCTAGATCCGCTTTATCTCTTCACCCCTTCTGGTCAGACAAGGTAGCGTGCTGAGTCGTTGAGATTGGAAGAGACCTTTAAGTACATCAAGTCCAAGCACCATTATTAGCCACCATTTATTATATAACCCTAAACCTAGGGGTGGTTATTATTAACCACAATTATTATATAGATTATCCAACCACCCTGCTGAGTTCCTTCATTAATTCACGTTCCTGAGAATCATAGATTTGCCAAGGTTGGAAAAGACCTCTAAGATCATCTAGACTAACCATTCACCTACCACCAGTGTTGCCCACTAAACCATGTTCCTTACTATCACATCTAGATGTTTCTTAAACACCTCCGGGGTGGTGACTCAACTACTTTCTGGAGCACCTGACCACTCTTCTAGAGAATTTTTTCTTAATATCCCTCCCCTAGTGCAACTTGAGTCCATTCCCTTTTGTCCTATAGCTGTTACCTGGGAAAGGAGGCCAACTCCCACCTTGCCACACATTCCTTTGGGGTACTTGTAGAGAGCAGTGCCACATCCCCATATTTCTTAAATACCTCCAGGAATGGCGACTCCACTTCCCTGGTCAGGCCGTTCCAATGTATGATGAACGCTTTCTATGAAGAAATTCTTCCTCAGATGCAATCAAAACTTTCCCTGATGCAACTTGCATCTCATCACTTGGCATCTGGGGAAAGAGACTGACACCCTCCTGATTGCATCCTTCCTTCACAGAAATCACAGAATGGCCAGGGTTGGAAGGGAACTCAAGGATCATGAAGCTCCAACCCCCCTGCCACATGCAGGGCCACCAACCTCCCCATTTAATACTAGACCAGGCTGCCCAGGGCCCCATCCAACCTGGCCTTGAACACCTCCAGGGACGGGGCATCCACAGCCTTTCTGGGCAGCCTGTTCCAGCACCTCACCACTCTCATAATGAAGAACTTCCCCCTGACATCCAACCTAAATCTTCCCTCCCTCCACTTAAAACCATTTCCCCTTGTCCTGCCATTATCTACCCTTTCCAAGAGCTGACTCCCCTCCTGTTTGTAGGCTCCCTTTAGGTACTGAAAGGCTGCAATGAGGTCACCCCACAGCCTTCTTTTCTCCAGGCTGAACAAGCCCAGCTCCCTGAGCCTGTTTTTGTAGTGGAGGTGCTCCAGCCCTCTGATCATCTTGGTGGCTCTCCTCTGGACCCTCTCCAACAGCTCCCTGTCTTTTTTGTACTGCGGGCTGCGCACTTGGACGCAGTTCTCCAGATGGGGCCTCGCAAGAGCAGAGTAGAGGGGGCCAGTCACCTCCCTGTCCCTGTTGGTCACCCCTGTTTTGATGGACCCCAGGATGCCATTTGCCCTCCAAGCCGCAAGAGCACACTGTTGGCTCATATTAAGTGTTTCATCTATCAGGTGAGGATGCTCTTTAGAGAGCAATGAGGTATCCCCTCAGCCTCCTCTTCTTTAGACCAGATTAAATAGCTCCAGTTCTCTTATCCATTCCTCATGTTAAACCAAACTGGCCCCAGTACTGAGCCCTGGGGAACACAACTGGTGACTGGCCACCAGTTGGATTGAACATTGCCTGCTAGGATTCTTTAAATCCAATCATCCAGCCACTTCTCTTCACCCAGCAAACTGTACACTTGTCCAGACTACCAGCAGACTTTCTTTCATGGGGAATACCTTGAGAAGCAACATACCTTGAGAAGCAACGTCAAATGCTTTACTAAGATCCAGGTAAACAACATCCGCAGTCATCTTCATCTACTCAGCAGGTCATCTTGTCCTACGAGGAGATCAGGTTAGTCAGATAGGGCCCATCTTTCCAAAACTTGTGCAGGCTGTATCTGATCACTTAATTTTCCACATATGCTTTGAGATGATGTTCAAGGTGATCTGCTCTATACCCTTCCCTGATACTGTGGTCAGACAGACAGGCCTTAATTCCCTGGATCCTCTTTCCTGCCCTTCTTGCAGATTGGAGTCGCGTTTGCTAACTTCCAGTGAACTGGGACCTCCTCAATTAGCTGCGACAGCTGGTAAATTGTCAAAAGTACCTTGGTAAGCACCTCTGCCAGCTCTGTCAGTATCTGTGGATAAACCCATCCAGCCCAATAGAGTTATAAATGTTCAAATGATGTAGTAGGTCACCTGCAGATTCCTAGAGGATTGTAGGCACTTCACCTTGCTCCCTGTTACTGTTCTCCAACTCAGGGGTCTGGGTACCCTGGGAACAGTTGGCCTTGCTAGCAAAGACTGAGGCAAAAAAGGTATTAATTATCAGGGTTCGTA
Organism: Tetrao urogallus; assembly: GCF_951394365.1. Taxonomy (NCBI): domain Eukaryota; kingdom Metazoa; phylum Chordata; class Aves; order Galliformes; family Phasianidae; genus Tetrao; species Tetrao urogallus. Next base: position 126,336,908 of record NC_136813.1, on the reverse strand, counting down.
GTATATGCACATTCCCGGTAAAAGTTCATGTAAACACAAAAGAAAAAAAAGGTATTACTAACTTGTCTAAATCTGCATTTGGGTTTATCAGGCTGCCTAGAAGATGCATGAGATCTAGTAAAATCCTGAGTTGAAAAGCTGAAAAAAGTTGAAAGCTGAAATGAGCCTTGTGTTAATTTGGCTATGGCTGCTTCATTCTTCCTGGGGTCAGTGCTTGGTTATAAGTGGAAGCTGCTTTTGAACTCTTTCCTAAAGCTCTAATCACCAACTGTCTTTCTGCTTCTTGCTTCTGTTTTCTCATAAGAAACAGCTGTGACTGATACACCTGTGTCCTTATAAGCTGCCTGGTACAACATACGCATCTTCTAAAATGATCCCAAGGCTTGCAGGCCTCACCTCTGAAATGGAACTATGTGAAATGTCTCCACTGCTAAATTAAAAAAAAAAAAAAGAAAAGAAAAAAAAACAAACAAAAAAACCCACAAACTTAAGTACTGCTATGAACATTAAAAAATGCTTATATCAGTTTATTTCAACGAAAATAATTGCTGACATTAGTATGGAAGCAACCTCTGTGCAGGTACCAAGTTGCGCATGCTGAGTTGGCAAGACATCTATTAGGCCATTTTCTGAAATTATTGAAGGTGGTGGTGAGGATTCCAGTGATCTTGGAGAAGAAAAAATATTATTGTCTTTGCTTGATTCATTTATTTTTTTCGTGCTGCTGAAGTATTTATCATGATACTAGCACTATGATTGTCTTTCATTTGTAGTTTTCTCATATGGACTCTTTCCAGTCATTGCTGTGTGGTATGGGAAAATGCTTGATAGTTTTGCTTCTTTTTTTCAGTCCTTGAGCAATTGCATTGTATTTCAGGACCTATCTAGCCTAGGGTTGGTTTTTTAATCTTTTGGCAGTAAAATTTTAGAGATAAGAATATGAATAGAGAATCACACTTGAAAAATTAACGTAAAATCAAGCCTAAACTTTGAATGTTATTTGTTTTCTTTCAGATAGAAGTAGACCCGTAATCATTAAATGTCCCCATAATGTGTTTACATAAGTATGAATATTGGAAATTATGCCTTGGTATTTTGTAGTATGCATCATTTATAGAGGGCAGATAATTTTTGTATTAGGAATTTTTGTGGTTTTGGTTTTGTTGGAATGATAGCAAATTTGTAGAATTTCCTACATCTCGAAATGCCTAATATTAAATGTGCAATATAAGAGTCTATGTCTTGCTTTCTCTAGGAATGAAGATGAAGAGCATCTTAAGATAAAAGATTTCAGGTACTGATTCCCAAGATAAATATATTTTGCCAGTAAATACTAGGATTGACAACAGCAGGATTAACCATAGCAATTTGTTGGTTACTGTCAAATGTCTAACAATAAACTTTGCCTTTCTTTCTTCTGACTTTGTGTTAATTCTTAGAGCTTCCTTGGGGATCTCATTTTCTACTAATTTTAATCAAAGTTATACCGCAGAATATCTCTCATTTAGGAAAAGTCTGAGATTAAAAATGTTAAGGTGAGAATCAAATGAAATACTTCCAAGTCATGCATGAAGGAGCTGCCTCTCAGTCCGTATGACTTGAAGAATTGTTTCTTCTTGATTTGTGTGCACATGGGGTTATTTAAGAATTATCCCACATGGAAGCGGATTCAGCAAAAGCAAGCAAAGAATTCTTGTTGTGGAGCAAGTGCTTGTGTATGGAACTATTCAAGGATTGCAGTTGTACTGTGAATTCACATCTTAATCTAAATTGAAATTTGCAGAAATTGGCAGAAGCATTACTTGTACAATATGCTAACTAATAATTATGAATGGTGGTGTTATAATTTAAATTAAATGGAAGAAATGGAAGTGTTCCAAAACATATTTACAATTTTGTTATTGAACTGAAAATTTCATTTTTCTTTAATGAGTACCCCAGATCACTATGCAAGTATCTGTTTCTCATTGCTTTGATAACACTCATGTTCTACCGTTAATTTCTTTTCCTTAAGTTTTGTTTCATTGGTTTGAAAAAAAAAAAAAAGTGTATGTTGGAACACATCTTGAAGGTTTGCTCAACAGTTATCTCTGTCCAGTGTTTCTTTTCCACAAGTCTATTGGGGGATGTGTTTTTTCCTCTTCCCTTTTGTAACTGTGGAGTGTAACAGCCGGCTTTCTGAATTATCCAGTCATAACTACATCTATACATTCTTCTTGAATCTTAGAAATGTGAAACTTTGTTCTGTTTCCGCATGTGTTTGTAGTCATTTTCCTGAGGTTCACAGTTCAAGGATCATCCACAATTTGTTTTTTGACTGTTCCTACCTGATACAAAAGAAAATTTGTATGAACCGGTAAAGTCAAGTGCCAACTGGTAAATTTTGTAAGAGCTCTAGAGAGAAAAGCAAATTGCTTCTGTGAGTGATCCAAACTTATTTGCATAGAAGGGGGATTTATTTTTTGTGCTTTCAAAGAAAAATTAAAAAAATAATAGAAGACAAGATCTCTAAAATTCTTTTAATTCTTTCCATCAGGCCAGGATTAGTTAACTTCATTATCTATAATGCTTTCTGTTACAGTTTGTCTAAAAAGAAGAGTTTTGAAGATCAGTTAGCCAAAACAGGTTGTCAGTTTGATCAGTTTGATTTACTACCACCGTGTCAGGTCTCGGTGAGAAAGGAAAATAATCCTCATTTTAATTGAGTGGCTAGCTTGTCTTCTTGGGTAGGCTGGAAATAGAATGAATTTAAACCTTCCTTGACCAGCTGCAGGATGTTAGAGGAAAGAAAGGTCAACTAGAAAAGCCAACATACTTCACTAGAAAGAATTGAAGAAAATTCCTAGGAAGAATTAAAGAAAATATAACCTGAGTTATAAATGTTTGTGAAATGTACTGTTGCGTGCCCTAGAAGAAATATTATGATGAAAACGTTTTTTAAGAGCAGCTCTTTCTCTGTTCTTGAATTCTTGGATTGAGGCTTGCCAAGAGATGAAAGTCTGAGACAGAGTACGAGCAGAGGCTAAACCCTTTTCTTGCCCACCTTCAGAGGTGGATAAAGGGGAAAGCCTTCTGATGTACCTCCAGTGAAAATAGGTGAGTGTATGGGAACTGCTGAGTCAGGGCCTGAACCTCTGATTGATCACCTGAGGCGAGCCATGAGTCAGCCAGAGGAGCACAGGTGAAGGCAATTCACCTGTGCTGCCGGAAGGGGTGGAGCCAGGCTCCATCCCTCCTAGACCTATTTAAGAGCTGGCTACCAGTGGGGAAGGATCTCTTCTGGAGATCGCCTCTTCTGGTGTTTTGTAGGTGAGCCCAGCATAAGGGTAAGCTTTCCATTTATTCTCTTTTGTTATCATTGTCCACTTTGCCTAATTCTCTTGATTATATTGTGATTGTAACATCTTGATATCCATTGATTATACAGTGAGGTATAGCCTTTTCTTTCAGTTTCCACAGCATGAAAAATGTGTTGTCTGTTGCGCTTTGCTATAAATAAATGCTTGTGTTTGTGACTTTATTCAATGTGAGTCATTTTCAAACTAATTAAGTAGCAAGAAGACATCGCTTATCTCAGATTATTGAGTTCAGTGATACTTCAGCAAGTGCTTAAAGCAACTTAAAAAAAAAAAAAAAAAAAAAAAATAGTTGGATGAATACCCCATCTTACTTGCACAGAGAATAATATATTCTGATGATTGCTGTTGACGTCAAATATCTGATACATATATAGAAAGCCTGGAGCCCCCAGTACAGGAAAGATGCCAACCTCTTGGAACACATCCAGAGAAGGGCACTAAGATGATCAGAGGTCTAGAACACCTCTCCTGTGAAGAAAAGTTGAGGGAACTGGGCTTAATTAGCAAGGAGAAGGAAGGCCCTGGGGAGACCTCTTATGTGGGAGCATATAAACAAGTGAGGGCATGACTGTTTATGAGGGCAGATAGTGATAGGACAAGGGGGAATGATTTTAAACTGAGACAGGAGAGGTTTAGGTTAGATATTAAGAGATTTTCAGTTTTGTAACTTTTCATGGTGTCTTGTTTCTGCCACAAATGATCAATTGCTGTGAAGTATGATTTTATGACTCTTAAGTTGTTACTTAACAGAGTTTCGCAATATTTCATGTAGATACTGTGATCATTGCTACTTTGATCAAATGAATCCAATTCAGTTGTCAAATAGAGGTTGTGTATGAAAAATTATTTAAATGTAGGAATAGTTCTTGTGGTGCATTATGTTTCCAAAATCAAACTGATGAATATTATAGAGGAAATTGTGTATTCCACATCTTTCTTACAAAAAATTTTTCTTCTTAGAGAGGCTCACAGTCAAACAGAGAAACGAAGAAGAGACAAAATGAATAATTTGATAGAGGAATTGTCTGCTATGATACCTCAGTGCAATCCTATGGCACGAAAACTAGACAAGCTTACAGTATTACGGATGGCAGTGCAACACTTAAAATCTTTAAAAGGTAGGTCTTAGGAAGCTACTGCTTAAAGTCCTTATTCTGTCAGGATTTATACTACGTATTTTCTTTGATGGCAAATACATCTAAGGTCACCTGTTATGTTTACTTGCTGAATTCCGTTCTGTTTTAAGTTGATACAGCTTGTTGTTTCTAGAACTTTGTTTCGTTTTGGCTTTTCTTTCTGGTATACTGAACAACACTTAAGTGTTTGATATTCTGTTTGCTAAAGCTATACCTTGCAATCAAGTTATCCTGATTCTTGAAATCATAGAGGTCAAGTAATTCCATCTTCTGTTATTTTCTAACCCTCAAATGTTTTGTGATCTCTCCCCTTCATACTTTCTGCGACAGTAATACACGTGGTGCTGTACTAACATCACTAGCTGAACTGCTAGTGAGAAGAGAATGTTCTTCATACCCCTATTTGTTACTGCAGTTTTGGGGATTGCATTAGCCTTTTGTCTCTGTCTTGAAATTTCTTGTTTGTCAGTTGAGTTTAAAATGCACATCACTTAAAAAGACCTTTTAAAAAAAAAAAAAAAAAAAAAAAAAAAAAAAAAACAACGAAATTCTGTAAAGGCATGGAATTGAAGGCCAGGTAACTTATAAAGTGTTTCATATTTCTGATTTTTTTGTCTAGTGTGAGTTCAGAAAAAAAGTCTTCTAAACAATGGGAAACTATGCTAATGCATACCTAATCACCAACTACTTATCTAAGTAGATTCGCTGGTGGGGGGCATAGGTTAGAGCTTCAGTGATCTTACATTTTTTATAGATTAGTTTACCAATGTACTTTCATAAAACAAACGAAAAAAGGCATGAAACTAAAGAAAAAGATTGAAAAGATAAAATTTGTCAGTGGTCAAAAGGAATGTCTTCATACTTTGAAAGAATAGTTGATGACTGCAATTACGTTTGAGTCTTAAATGCTTCGAAATGTCAAAGAGTGAAAAGAAAAAATGTTATTAAATGCTTATATTCTCAGCCACCTTACAAAGCACTCACAGATCTCAGTGAACAATTTAGTGTAGATACCAGTGTCTAGCTTAAGATATATTCCTTCATCTCCTTTTACTGTTATTAATAGCTTTGAGGGTTTTCTTTCTCTCCTAAGAAACATTATATGCAAGTTACACATAAGATTCCAGGGTTTTTGGCAATAGCGTTTTAGAATAATTTAGTGAACTGTAAGCGAAGACTATGCCTTGCAAAAAATTTGATTATGGATGAACATCTAATAAGAATCCCCCTTGTCTTCGTGAATTATGTGACTATCTTAACAGTAATTGACTTGGAGTAATTTGGGTTGGAGGGATTTCTCAGTCATCACAGACTCTTAAGCAGGATCATTTCAGACTAAAAGGGGAGATTCTGTTTGGATATAAGGAAAAAGTGAGGCACTGGAGCAGGTTGCCCAGAGAGGTGGTGGATGCCCTGTCCTTGGAGACATTCAAGATCAGGCTGGATGGCACTCTGAACAACCTGATCTAGTGTGGATGTCCCCGTTCATTGTAGGGGAGTTGGACTAGATGGCCTTTAAAGGTCCCTTCCAACTCTAAGGATTCTGTGAATTTCTGGAAGTCTTCTTTTCCAAGTAGCTGAGAATTTTGCATAAATAATATCACAAATTAGCAGGGTAATCCTTGCACTTGGAGTTTAAACATTCGTCTTCATCTTGACAATGAAAACGGAAATCTTCAGCTTAAACAGCGTTATTTTAACAATGGGTTATAAAAACTCTACTTCATCCAGTGCTGTTGTTATATGTATCTTCAAAACAAATGCTTTAAGATCATACAAGATAATGTGTGGAATTATAGCAAATGCTCACCAAAATATATCTAGAAAAAATTGTGTAAATACTTAAAATGGCTAAGAAGGATTTTAGGGTATTTGCCACAGATGCTAGGACAGTAAATGCAGTGAGTGAAATGTACAGTATCTTTTACATTTAACTACCTTGAGTGATTTGTTTGGATGGCTGAATACATTAGAGTGTTAATGAAGCTTTATTCATGCTGGAAGACAACTGATAACATAGGAATTATTCACATTCAGCAAATGTTAAGGATTCTGGAGCAGGTATACAAAGTGTTTCTAGGTTTCATTTATCTAGCAGTATACTAAAGATATCTGATCAGGAGTTTCCTTGTTTTGTGCTAAGTAAAAGGCAGGGAAAAATTCTGGTGGTATGTCCAAATTCAATATCCACATATGTTTAAGAGGTTTGGCTGGTTCTTTTAAAAACAAAATATCTTTTAAACTTTTATTCATCTGTTCTTACTGCAAGGAGAATTTACAAAATAAAGACCAAATAAGAAATATAATTTCATTAAAAATGAATTTTTGATGTATCTTTTGACATTCTACGTATGTCTACAAATAAGCTATTTTCCAGGTTCCACTAGCTCTTACACCGAAGTCCGGTATAAACCTTCGTTTTTAAAGGATGATGAGCTCAGACAGTTAATCCTTAGGGTAAGTAGAAGGCAACTGTCGGTGAAATTATGTCCTCTTTAAAGCTTGCTGTTAACTTCAGTTTTTAGTTTGTGAGAACTTCCCACCCCCGCCTCCCCTGCATCTTTTTCTTCAAGGAGGCGCTTTGATGCGCTTAGTCGTTAGGATTTATAACCTCTGTACAGGAAACAGGATTTTTCATGAAGAGATACAGAAGTTGATAGCAGATGGCAACCCTTGGGGGGATAATAAATCTGTGTACACTCTGCATATTTAATACTTAAAACATATTTTTTAATATTGATATTGAAATCTTTATGCAAGCATATATAATAATCTTAGTTATTATAAATACAGCTGTTTGCTGTGCTTCGTTTAAAATCTTAGCAATGTAATTTGGAAAAGATGCAGAAATAGTACCTGAAAGAAAATCTTTCTTCCTGTTTTTGCATGCAGTCATACGCCCACACCTCTTTACCCTTTCTCTTTTGCAGCTATTTTCTTTTTCTTTTGCTGCAATAACACAACTTGGCAAGATCTGTAAGATGACTCCATGTTAAGCTGTTTTGCAGCTGGCTTTCTTTTTCCCGAAGCTGTGTTTAGGAAACTCTAGCTGTCTGTATTTAAAGGTCTGATTTGGTCCTTGCAATCTTTTAAATTGCTTTTTGCTGTGACTTTTAACTTATTTAATAAAAAGCATACAAATGTACTTCCTTCTATCCATCAAAATTAATTGTATATTTTAATGGTGAGTTTTTAAAGATGCTGTCTTTATATTTTCAGGCTGCGGATGGATTCCTGTTTGTGGTTGGATGTAACAGAGGAAAAATTCTGTTTGTCTCAGAATCAGTTTGCAAAATACTTAATTATGATCAGGTGGTTATAATTGAGTTTCTTAGTTTGTGTTTATCTTAGAATTTGTCTTACTTAGAATTTTTAAAATTTTGTTGGTTTATTGTATCCTTTTCTATAACTTCTTAGAATATCCTTGGTTTGACCTCTTTCAAATTAAGGCTAAATTTCCCAGAATAAAAATTTCAAAGTGCAGTCAGTGTTCATGACCTGAGTAATAACTGGGTTTCAGTTGATCATACTGTAGAATTGCTACTCTGAGGGAAAAGCATAATTTGGAAATGTCCTAATTTTATCCCTAAGAGATTTCCTTTAAATGGTGATTTTCTTTTCTTTTCTTTTCTTTTCTTTTCTTTTCTTTTTTTTTTTTTTTTTTAAGCCTGAGGAAAATCAGTTATAAAGCAGTGTGCTCAGGTGGCCAAGAAAGCCAATGGCATCCTGGCCTATATCATAACTAGTGTAGCCAGCAGGAGCAGGGAGGTGAATCATCCCCCATACTCAGCTCTAGTGAGGCTGCACCTCGAGTACTGTGTTCACTTTTGGGCCCCTCACTACAAGAAAGACATTGAGGCCCTGGAGTGTGTTCAGAGAAGGGCAGCCTTTGCATTAGGGTTAGATAGAGACTGGGTAAATGAAAGAGGTTGAATGTTTATCCTGCTTTCTTAGAAGCTTTGCAGTATGTCCATTTCTGACTCTAGTTTATTGGAGAGGTGTTCGTTCCCCTTTTATGCACCAATCACATAGAAAGTGGCAAGAGTCCAAAATGAGTTGCAGTTTCAATCTACAATACTGATCATTAACACAGCTTCTTTCTACCCTTTGATTTGACATGCTGTGTAGAAGGTAGGGAATCAAAAAGGAAAGGAAAAGAGAAAAGAGAAAAGAAAAGTTGCCGACTTCTTTGAGAGTTCCTTCCGGTTTCAAAAGATGGTAGTGGTGCTTACAGTAGTGCTTACAGTAGTGCAGCAGACCAGCTCTGGATCAGCAGAATCAGCAGGTTGAAAGGATCCCAGCTAAGGAGATCCCTGTAAATATCTTCAACTAAGAAGCGCAGAGGTGAAAGCTCTGTGCAGCTTCCAGACAACTCCTGATTAGCAATGCTCTTTTGTCCTACTAAATGAGAGTTCAGTCATAGGTACCATTAATTTCTTCCTATTTCTTCCCTTATTCCCCCACCCCCAAAATAATCTGTGCACGTAACCTTTCTAAAGGATCGGGAATCGTGTTAAGTAAACAAACAAACAAAAAACATTCTGTTTTAACAACACTCGATCTTTTTGAATATGCAACTAAATTGAGTATTTTTTTTTCAAAAGGAAGTTACAGATTATATATTTGGCTACCCAGCTTGATAAAAATAATAATAAATAATGAAAAAATAAATGCAGATTGATCTATAAAAGTTTAGAATAACTGTGGTGTTTTGCAAGGTGGGTTTTTTTTTTTTTTTACATTAGTGCAGAATGTTGTTTCTCTGAGGTCTGTAATATGTAGTGTCCTGTTCTAAAACAGTGAGGTTCTTTTTTGTTTTTTTAATAGGCCAGTTTAATTGGACAAAGTTTGTTTGATTACTTGCATCCAAAAGATGTTGCCAAGGTTAAGGAACAGCTTTCATCTTCAGATATCTCTCCCAGAGAAAAGCTGGTAGATGGCAAAAGTAAGTCGTATTTGAACGTACTCAGATTTCTTTTTTCTTTTTAAAAAGATGTTAATGAAGTCAGTTCTTATATAGGAAATAATTGTGTGCATGGGTGTACAAGCTTGAAATATAATTTCTATGAAAAAACATGTTTCAGTGCTCATCTGCTGCTTATAATTCATTTGCAGTTTAAAAATTAGCACAGAAAAGAACTTATTCTAGGTAATAAGAGTGATTGAATTTAGCATTGTTGAACATTTACCAAGTTGTAGTCTGACATTCTTCCTACCAGGCATACTACTTTTTTTTCTTGTATTTGATAGGTCTTGTCAATACAAAAGACCTGATGTAGTCGAGCATGGAATAAAATACTACAGTATCAAGAATCACTGTCTTCTCTGAAAATGCTAAGTGTCGATTCTAATTTAACCAAATCTATTTACAGTTATTTCTGATATGAAAAGCAATATGTACTCTGCAGCTAATAACTATTGTATAGCTGGCTTCTATAGGCATCTTTGCACTTCCTCTGTGTACAAACAGGAGTTGAAAGTTGGTAAAGTGTATTTATTACAGTATGATTCAAAATGTTAAGTATAGCTTAAATTCAGTTTTGTAGTTCTTTTAAAATTTGGAATCTGTGTGGCAGCCACGTTTTCTTTGCCTTGTTTGAAGTTATTAGACATTTTTTCTTTTGTAATTGTAAGGATAAAATTTAGGTAACTGAACAGTAAGGAGAACATATGAGAAACTGAAGGCCTTGGACTCAGGAGTTTTATTCTTGGACTTTTTTGTTTTCTTTAACTACTTTACTAAATTTTTGTAAGCTGGCTTGCAAGTACATACAGATTTTCAAGCTGGACCAGCTCGACTGAATTCTGGTGCTCGACGTTCCTTCTTCTGTCGGATAAAATGTAGTAGGACCACAGTCAAAGAAGAGAAGGAGTGCTTACCCAACCCAAAGAAGAAAGGTATTCAAACAGTGTAGCTGAAATGGGGGCTTTCAGTCTTGAAATTCAGTATATTTATGTTCCAAGCCAGTAGTGTGACCTTTCTAATTTCACTGATTTCACATAGTAGCTGTAGAGAAGTGTGTACTACAGACCTGTTCTGAAAAACAGTCTAATTGTCCTCTTTCTCCTCCCTGTTCACTCCTGAGAAGAGGAAGGGAGGAAGGAACCTGGGTTGCATTGTTGGTTTAGGAGACACGATCTGTTCTAGTCAAATTTTTGAAAGCACTGGAGCAGATCAGAAGAGTTAAACTAAATAACAATTGTCTTGAAGATAACTATATGAATAAGGCCTGCAAAATCTGCTGTTGTGGAGGAAAAAAAAGCAAGTAAAAACTTTATCTGATTTATATTCTGTATTGTGTGTACTTACAAATTATTTTTTTTAACAGTAAAGTTAATTTATCAGTGTAATTCCAGTGTTTTTTCCAGCATCTTTAATTTAGTTCATAGTTTTAATTTAGTTTGGTATGCCTGTAGAGCAGTATGTTCTTGTCAAGTTTTCAGTGAATTAATCTTTTTACAAATGTAATTTCCAGCTTTTGGTTAATATCTTGGCATTGATTTTTGAAAAAAAAAGAAAAAAAAAAGAAAAAGAAAAAAAAAAAACCCTGCAGAAATTATTGTTATTGATCTTGAAGGAATCTTCCTATTTCTTTTATTTCAATGTAACCTGCTGCTGTTGAGATATGACATACAAGAATACATTCTAAAATGGATCTGTTGTTGTAAGTCAGAGGAATTCTATCTCTCTTGATGTGTCAGCTAACTGGGTGAGATAAGAATTTAGCTCTTAGAAACATGCTTTCAGGCCAGCAGTATTCAGAGAGATCACATTAAAAATTTGGAAAACTGGCAGTCACAGTAGGATTACTCAATTTTTCATTTTACAAAGTTGATTGATGTTTTCCATAGCTAAGAGTTAATGCAGTCAAATCTGTGTAAATCACAATTTGGTAAAATGTTAAGATTACTTTGCCAAGCTTGGGGGAAGATAGGGATTATAGGATACATCATCTCTGTGGATGTTGAGGTTATTGGGATATTGTAGAAGTCAAAAAGTTTCTACCAGTCACAGAAATGAATGATAGTGTATGCTTAACTTAAATATCTTTAGTATTTATGTTTTTGTAAAAATTGAGGACTTCAGAAGTCTGAGATAAATAGAAAGTAATCTGGGTTATTTTGGTTTGCTCTCTTTGTTGATTGTTTTAGTAATGGCAGTAAAAATGTTAAAATCATAGTATTCACATAAGATAAATTGATTTGGAAGCTACAGAATGCTTATTTAGTTTATTTTGATGCACAGCACATAAGAAAATGTGAAGGAGAAACAGTGGGTTACTATGCTGTTGTTTTGTTGTTGTTTTTTTTCCTGTGATACTGCACTGTCAACTCCTATACTTTATCTTCTTAAACCTTGCATAGGATTAGAAGCACTCTATTCAAGTAAGCCAAAATTAAGTAGTAAAAAATTGATTTAAAAACACACTGTAACATTATCCATAGCCTTCTACAGTTGTTGTAAGAATGCATAAAATATGATTGTTGGTCTTATGGTGAAAGATATTTTTAAATTATATTTTGAACCATAGCTGCTTAATTTCTTTTTTTTTTATTAGATCACAGAAAGTATTGTACCATTCACTGTACTGGATATATGAAGAACTGGCCTCCTAGTGAGGTGGGAGTAGAAGAGGAAAACGATGTAGAAAAGAACAGTAATAACTTTAACTGTCTTGTTGCAATTGGGAGGTTACATCCTTACATTGTTCCACAAAAGAGTGGAGAGATAAAAGTCAAAGCGACAGAATTTGTTACACGATTTGCCATGGATGGAAAATTTGTCTATGTAGATCAGCGGTAAGAGTTTTCTTCTTTAACGGAAAGAAAATGGCATGGCTTGGTTAGGTTTTGTAAACTTTTCTGTCAGAAAGGACTGCAATTTCTTAAGCAGGTTAGAATTTCTAGACGCTGTACACATGAAGAGCGTTGTCATGAATCTGAGTCCTTGGACTTCAGTTTGCTAAATGTAAAATATAATGTAGCAAAAGAAGTGCTTTGTCCTTTAGGGAAGTGTAGGCTCCCAAGATGAAAATGCATTGTAACATACTCTTATGTACTTATATATTCATAATAACAAATTTCAAGTCAGAGTGACATAGCTATACGTATGAGTTATATTTGAGTTTATATGAGTTAGTTAGTTGAGTATATATGAGTTAGTTTGTAAGTTGCACTGATAGAGAAGTAATAAGCCCGTCACCAAAATGACTGCTTATTTATATTGTAATGTTTGGAGCAAATACATTATATTAAATGAGTTACAAAGTTATTTCACTGGAATTGTAAGGCAAGTTCCTATTTTCTGAACTTTTCTAATATAGATTTTTGTTTGTCATACAGTCTGTTACCACTTCACATTTTGAATTTCATTATTGTCACCGGAAGACTTTTATTGCTTTCAGCCATCTCGTCTCATATCTGCAAGTGTTAGTTTAAACTTATTCCTAAATATAGCAGAGCAAAATTTAACTATTAATTTTTTAAATGACTCATCATGTGGGTTTGGTACTTTGAATGCCTAATTGGAAGAGCTGATAGTCATATATACTTTGTGTTCATTTAAATTGTGCATACAAATGGTTTGCATATTTAAACACTGTTATTTTGTCTTTGAATTGATACTCTTACACAGTCTTTTCTCCTGTATTATTCATTGCAAACAGATCCAAGGTAAACTGCAGTTATATATGCTATTGTTTTAGAGCTATGCTAGTGCCGTTTTCCCAGACACGAACGTAAGCATCTATTTCTTTAGATATTCATTTTGTGCCTTATCTGATACTTAAGAAAGCAAACATTACAATTGTTTGAATCCACCGCAGTTCATTTTTTTTATTTCTAACAGTGCAACAGCAATTTTAGGGTATCTGCCACAAGAGCTTCTAGGAACTTCTTGTTACGAGTACTGCCATCAAGATGATCACAATCATCTAGCTGAAAAACATAAAGAAGGTATGAAATGATTGGTTCTCCCAGGCTATGTACAACTACATGTAATTGCTGTGTGAAAACAGTGCAAATCAAAAAATCAGAAGCTGGGAATTAATGAAGTTAGACAATCTTAGCATTGTCCCTTTCTGTGTCTATGTTAAGACCTGCCTTCGTCAAGTGTGCTTTAAAACCAGGGAGTTTCCTTCTCTGTTGTCAAGGATCTTGTCAAGACAAGATCCTTGTCCTCTGTTGTCTTGGATCTTGGTGCAGTGCTTTAATTGCTGGGCAATAATGCCTCTTTCAACTCTGTGCTTCAATTTTCTTTATAAGAATAAAGGAGTCCTGAAGACCAAACATGCCTAATAGTGTAATTGAAGACACCATTGATGAAAGGTCACCAAATCAAGAGTCTCCCTATTAGTTGTCTGCAGAAACTTAGTACATGGGCTCTCATTTAAGATTAGTAGCACTGTTAAAACAGTAGTTTAATTTTATAAAGGTCTTATCTTGAACATTTTCTGGCATTTAGTTTGAACTTCTGGTCATCAAAAACATTTTGTTTTTATGGTACCACAAAACAGATTTATGTGGTGTTTTTTTTTTTTTTTAGCTCAACTCTGTCCTTGGAAGTATGAATATAGTGATTGTAATTCCTCTTTCTTATCTAGTGTTGCAGAATAAAGAAAAAGTATTTACAAATTCCTACAAATTTAGAGCAAAAGATGGAAGTTTTATTACTTTAAAGAGTCAATGGTTTAGTTTCATGAATCCATGGACCAAAGAACTGGAGTACATTGTATCAAACAACACTGTAGTATTGTAAGTAATTCATTATGTGATCCCCTATGTTAGTTTTTGTCTTAATTACAGTTAGCATTAATAGAAAACAACCTATTTAAGAAGCAGAACAGGATTAGGAAATACCAACAGTGCATAAAGAGGTTGATTAACGTGGAAGAACATTTGACATTTGATTTGCACCAGTTGATTTTGATTTCAGCCTCAGGTCATGGATTGAACTATGAAAACTGTGCAATATACCAGTTGAAAAATTAGAGGAAAGAGTTTCTTATTAAAGGAAGAAATATCTTTTAGGAAAATAAGTACAAATAAATGGAAAAGTGGCATTATTTTTTTTTCCTTCAGAGCTTTTAAGTCTGCCTGTGTTAGACTAAGGAGAAGCATAATTGATAGATCGTAGGAAATGTAAGGCAGGACAAAAAGGTGCTCTCCAAATTGCAAGGCAGCTGCCCACAAGACATTAAATGAACTGTTGGAGTGTGTGTTTCATTCTTATTTTGTTACATTTTATTCCTTGTGCCTTGCAATGGAATGATAACTTGGATTGTTCCAAAGATACTGAGCATATTTCTCAACAACTTTGCTTTTTGGAGGGGGAGGAAGGTGATTTTTTTTCCAGCAGACAAAGTGGTCTGGGGGCCTTTTACCCACTCTGTAGTTGGTTTGAGTCTTAAGCCAACATCACACGTCTATTTTGCCCTTGTCCTTTTTCCCCAACAAGACAAAGACAAGCAGTTAAAGCAGTCTGTGCTGCCAGCAGGCAAAGGCCACTTTTGCCTGCCCTGGAGATCCAGGCATCTGCAGCTAGAGGAGGGGAGGTAGGCAGCAGCTGCTAGCAGAAAGTAGCTGCTGATTTGTTCTATTAGCAGCTGTTTCTGATTAATGGCTCTCCCTCCTATAAGTAGAAATAGCAGTCTTATTCTCATCATGTGACATAGACAACTATATTGGCCATAGTTATTGATTTTGGGAGTGAGTGTAAATGAGCATTTAATTCAGTGCTTCAGAGATAAAAGTAGAAAGGATTTAACATTGAGATGTGTAAGGAATATCTCATTTTGTTACTAGATTCAGCATGTTAGATCTTCCTTGTAAAGCACTGACTGTAATAAAATAGAAATACAATGGATTTTACCATTGAAAGTGTTTCTGATTTGTTTGTTTGATGCTTTTTTATTTAAATCTTAGAGGTCACAATGAGTCTGCTGAAGAACAGGTCTCCTATGGTTCCCAGCCTGCAGAAGGCAAGTGTTGCTTCTTAAAGTTATCGTAGTTGTATCTCCTGATCAATCCATGAAACTTTAGGTTTAGTCAATCCAGGATTTTTTTTCATGCTAAGTTATTGTACAAGGGAAAATAATGTTAATGGTAATTCTAATGAGGTAATTTTAAAAGTAATTCCATTTAGTTACAGCATTCTAATTCATGTAACTGTGATCAGAAAGGCTTGCAACATATCTTTTTTTCTCTAGTAACTCCTGACTTGACTTGGTTTTTGGTTGATAGGACACAATGCTTCTATCACAGTCTCTTCATGCTTTTTCTGGTTTTCTGCAGAAATACAGGTGCACTGAGTTTAGCTACAGAATAAAGGGTAACATAGAGATATATATTGTTAACAATTCTCTGCTGTGCATAAGTTCTGATATCTGTGTGGTTTTCTTTTATCTTGCTATAAAGTTTTTTTTTTTAATATTTGCTTTTGAAGTATAAAGTTTGTGAAAATGCAGTATTTTTTTCCTCATTCTTTTTGAATTGTCTGAGTATAGAGGTGATAATGATTAAAGCTGGTAATTACATTGCTGAAGATCATCAGTTTTTCAAATTAATTTTATTCACTTATCTTTGTATTTCAAATAAGATAACTATTCCTATAGGGTTGCTGTTCTATAGAATTTTATTTCTGACAGTAAGAGAGTAGAACAAAAACTGCTTTAAAATGAATCCTCAAGGTGATTGTTCCTCACTGAATAATGAAACTGCTACAAACTTAAGATTTTATTTTATTAACTGTAGGTGCTGTAAAACAGTCTTTAGTGAGTGTACCTGGAATGTCCTCTGGAACAGTTCTTGGTGCTGGAAGTATAGGAACTGAAATTGCAAATGAAATATTAGAATTACAAAGGTAATAAACAGTTAATATCATATTTTAGGGTTTTTTTTTTTTTTTTAGGTAGGGTTTTAAGTAAAGATGGAGAAGGGGGATATGTGTTTGTGTGGGGACTGTTCAAGTTTCATTTTTATTGCATACATTAAATATGTTTTGGTTGAGCAGTGGCATTGTATGATATAAATTATAAGCTAACGTAGATCTCATGTGTGGCCATATACATCACTGGTCTTGATAAATAATTTTGTTCCAGAGATGCAATAATGGAAGAATTATGTAATTACATCTTCAGAAGTATTACTGTAATGCTCCTTTCTTTGAAATTGAAGTGAGTAGATAAAACATTAGGGAATGGAAATTTATTTGCCTGTGAGTGGTGCTTATATTTTTCTGATAGATTCACTCTGCAAACAGATTTCCTTGAAAAAGTAAAGTGCTTTCATAGCCTGTTTTGTCCCTTCCTGATTGTCCTGAACACAGACTAAAGTAATAGCTCAATTGCTCCCCTGTTGCCAGCTGTAGATTTAAAAAAATATGACTGCACCATTTTAAATTGAAATTCATGCCAGATTCAAGCTGTTAATTAAAGACTCAGCCTTTTAAAACTAACTTGTTTCACAGCGTACCAAATAAATTACAAAGGAAGAAACACAATTTTAATGTGAATATATTCTGTATCTTTTTTATTTTGCATCCACTTTGGTGCCAGGTTTTGTTTATAGACAAAGAGGTTTTAATATCAATTTGCACTATATTGTTATTTAAGAACATTGTTAGAAAGTCTTTGAGCCAGCTAATTCCAGGGTTTTGGGGATCCACGTGCACAGCTCTTTCAGGAATCAAGGCTTCATCAGAGGTTCCAACCACTTTTGTCAAGGTCAGATCTAGCATAACAGAACAATCATCTTATCAAGATAGAACCAGTCATCCAAATGGTAGCTTTGGCTAATGAAGCCATCCCTCTGACTTGAGGTCATTTATTCCCAGGTCCAGGTAAAGAAACACAAAGAAGTTGTTTATATTTTCAAATGCAATGTATTCCAAGATCCCATGTAATTTTTTCCAGCAGTACATTTGCAACTATGCCTAAGGACTGTAATAATATTAAAACTCCCAGTAAGAAGTATACCAGTTTTGCAAACTGTGGTAGAGCTGTAAGGAATAGTTTAATAAGCCACAGTTTGCAAAACAGCAAGCCGAGCCATCTTAGACTTTAGTAGATGTCCAACTTGTCAGCTTATCTGTGAGAATGTTATGGGAGGCAGTGTTAAAAATTCACTGAAATCAAATCTTCCACTAGTAATGCCTTTATTCCACCAAGCTAGTCTCCTTACTGCAAAAGGCTGTCAGATTGTTTAGGCGTAGTTGGCTCTTCTGCACACTGAATTGCATGATTACGTATTATCTCCTCGTAACGTGATTCTCTTCTCAGCTGTCTTTTCATCAAAACACAGTATTTTACTGTCTGAAACAGTGAAAACCATGGCCAGAGCTTAAAAATGTGATGAGTCACAGTGGTTGATTTTTTTGACTCTGTTTCCCGTAGTTTGGAATCCCTTTCCAGCAGTGAAGTCATGTCTCTTTTCTAGAACAGCCAAATTGCACCGTTCCTTTTGAATGAAATGAAGGAAGGAATAATTGCATCAGAAGTGATAGGATGAAAGGATTGCTATTAAAACAAAAAAAATCCATCTGCAGCATGTTGATAGGTTACTGACATTATCCATAAAGAAGGAGGAAAAGTACTGACAAAAAATTCCAATTGATGCCTTTGGCATCAAAGAGAAAATATTACACTTTAGTAATACCATTCTTAATGTCTTCCCATCAGTACTGTTTCTAAAGACAAAGAGCCATTCTATCAAATTTTTTGAGGACCAAAGTAAATTGTCAGAAGTTCTCATCTCTGATGGTAAATGTCCAGGCCTGAGCATAGAGCTTATCTTGACGCTTACTCTAGAGCTTCTAACATTAGATATTCTTGATTTAGATCCCCTGACTTTTGAAAATGCTCAACCACATGAACAAAGCTAGACAAAAGAAGTTCACTCCAGCTCTTTTTTATTAAGTAATTATGTGACTACAGACATAATCCGATAGAATGCGTATAATACCTGAATTTCCTCTCTCGTTTTTTAATGTCCATGAGACACAGATGACTTCAGAACTGTGCATTAAGCATGACCAAGTTAAAAAGAATATCAGAGCTATATCTACACCTCTATTTATGAGCATATTTGAATTGTTTTAGCATCTGAGGAATGATCACTTCAGTTACAGCAATACTAAAAGTTATTCAATCTGGTCTTCCTGTCCCAGAATTTAGAGACATCAGTGCAGCTTACTAAATTGCACTGGATTTTGGAATGCAGGGGGCTAATAAATATTCTGCTCAAGCAACTACACTTACTTTAGGTAGGCTGTTTATTCACTCATTTCCCACCTTTCTTCCTTTACCACCGAGGATGTGATGTAAATTGGAGCATTCAGGGTGCTGCACTTCTATAGCCTTGTCCCTTGGGAGTCAGGAAGAGCAGGTGGAGATGGGAACAAAGACCCAAAAGGCCCTGGTACAGCATTTCCAATGTTATATTCATGTCGGGCATGTTTGGTAAGGGAGGATGAGAGGATGTGTTGTTAGTTTTCCCTCCACCATTTAGCAGAACTTGCTTATGTTGTCTATATTTGGGATGTATTTAAAAAATACTTATTTATTCCAGTATGCATAAATGAAACCTTATACTCTCTGGTCTGTCAGTGTTGATGACTGAAGAAAAAAGACAAGCATGCTCAATTAAAACCAATGGACTTTAATCATCTCTTGTGCTTTTTGCATTATCAAAACTAGAGCAAGAGAATTTAGAGTCTTCAGGAGAATTTAGGACAACGTCTCGGTTTAGCTGGCTCATATTTCATCACTGGCGAGGACAGATCTGGCGGGTTCTGCAGCAGGCTGTTTTTCATTTCATGATCAGTGTGACTTGGTAAATTGGTAAATCATGTTCATATAATTTTAGGTTACATTCTTCACCACCTGGGGAGTTAAGTCCATCACATCTCTTGAGAAAGTCACCGTCTCCAGCTTTAACCGTAAACTGCAGCAATGTGAGTATATCACCGTCTGTGAAAAACTGAGAGGTTACTGTCAAAAAAGCCCATGTTTAGGCCAGTTACTCTGGCACGTTTTTGTGAGAGAATGTGTTAGGTATTCCCAGTTTCATGGCAGCTATTAAAATTTATATTGTAAGACCCATGAAAGCAGCAGAAATGCCAACCTTAGTTACTGGGACATCACTTCAAGTGTCAAAGGGCCATTTTCTGAAGCTAAGAGGACTGCAGTCACTGTTCAGTTACTAGGATCTTTGCTGAAACTATATGATATGTTTAATTTGATGAATGTGATTCACATAATAAGGACTCTTCTGAACTTTGTATTGCCTTAAAAGATAAGGCAAGATAAGTGGTCATCAAAGAGTATAAGTGTTTCTTACCTGCTTGAGTTCAGATTGACAGCCCAAGTTAAACACCAGTTTTTGCTTTTTCTCAAACGTTTTTTCTCTACTTTAATCTTTGTGTTCCTGAAGACCCCTTTAAAGGTGCATGCTGTGTGTTCCTAGTTCTCGAATGTTTAAAAATTTTACTTAGAAGGTACTTCAGTGGTCTTCTGAAAAAATAGATAGAGTGCATTGTTCTGTTAATCTATTAGAGTTACTGGCTAAAGCTATGAATGAAATATTTATTTACCTAAGTGTATTGTGTATCATTGTTAGTATATCGTGCACTGTATGAACAAACATCTACACTTCTTTGAATGTAAATTTCTTTCCATTTAAAGCCAGTTTATTGCTCTTTCAGTGCATTACAATACTGTTCTGTACAAGGGCTTGTTTTGGCTTTCTCTTTTTTTTTTTTATGATGGTCAGTTTACCCCATCCCTACTTCAGGTCTGTTTTCCTAAGAGTTAGTTAACATACATGCACTGAACTTTTTCTGGCATGCAGCATCAATCACATCAGAAGGATAACTTAGTTGTATTCATTGCAGATGTTCCTTTGTTCTGTGCTGTTTGTTTTAAAATGCTTTGGTAAAGCATTGCAACTTAATTATAATTTCCTAAAGGACTATACACAAGACAGGCAACCCAAGAGATCTGTTCTGCTAAATTTTATACATATCCTATGTGAAACAAATGGAAAGATATTTTTTTGCTGGTATATTTGTATTTGGATGACTTCCACCATCCCTATGGTAACAAGATGCAAATTAATAATAGAAAATACTCAAGTTCATGATTCATATAGCATAATGCATATAACATATAGAAGGTATGTGGGTTTTTATCTTTTAGCAGGAACTTGTCAATATTGACATAGATTGATGTCACTGGGAATTTGTAGTTTACGGTACTAGACACGGAAATTGTATTCTAGAGCATCTTGTTGTGCTGGATTTATTTACTGATTGTTCAGTTAAGCACACAATAGGGCAGATGCCAAAACTGTTAAGTACCTTTGAGAGATACGTAAGTATCACCTTTTATTAAGCAAAGGTCAAGGTAGTGTGTACTCTAGTTAAAAAAAATAAAATAAAATAAAAAATAAAAATTAAAAATTAAATAAAAAAAAAAAAGAAATAAAAGATTTTAATATGCAGTGGGTCTGCCTTGATGCATATCTTTTATTAACTCTTATTTAGTTCTTTACGCTTTGTCAGCTATTTACATTATTTAATAATAGTATTTTAATTTTAATAATATGTAACTGCTGCTTCAGTAATATAATAATTATGGTTAAATTTAGTATTTAATTCTACTACTTCTGTTCTTTCAGGTGCCGAATAAAGAGTTGATTCAGTTATGTCCTTCAGAAGCAGAAGTTCTGGAGACTTCAGAACAAAACCAAGGTGCTATTCCATTTCCCAGTAATGAGCCCCTCCTTGGTAAGATTTGCTTCTCTTTGGCTGTAGGAGAAGACATTTATAATAATTCCGTATTTTTCAGTGCACTAGTATACAATCATGTAGAAATTATAAAATTTCAAGAGAGTTGTCAGTATCTGTCTTAAGATGAGGGGACTCTTAATAGAGATCCCCTTGTCTTGTAGCTCTCCTCCAGTTGAGGTATGATCTTCAAGTAAGGATTTGAAAGAGCATTCACTCAAGGTAGGCAAGGCAACATAGTAGGAAGCACCTTTCTGCTTCAGTGGCATGAACTTCACTGCATGGATAAAGAGTTTCAGTAGCTAGTCTTTGACTGTCTGCATACAGCCATTACTACTTTTTTTTTTTTTTTGAGCATTTACTGTACACGTTTGCCTGAACTTCAGAGAAAGATGGTGTTTAAAAACAAATCTGTTGGGAGAGTTGCCATATTATTCATGCTTTGTACCGCAAACATAAATGTTTCAATAATTTTTAGGTGGTAATTCTCAGCTGGACTTTGCAATATGTGAAAATGATGACACTGCCATGACTGCTCTTATGAATTACTTGGAGGCCGATGGAGGACTTGGGGATCCAGCTGAACTCAGTGATATACAATGGGCTCTCTAGTTCTCATTTTTGGAATGAGAAGGAATTTAAAATCCTTAATGCACAACAACCGAACATCCTCAGTACTGTATTTTTATAAATGTTTCATTTGAATTCCTATGTACTATCAATATATTTTTAAAGATTGAAGCCTTGTTCACGGAGAGACAGTTTCTGCTGCAACTATGGAAAAATGCAATATTTTTTTTTTTCCATGATGGCAACTTTGAAATTTTAATACTGAACTATCTGTAACTGGAATGCTTATATTTTTTCTAAGAAGCTTTAACCAAAAGGTACTGTACAATATACAGAAATATTTTTCTTAGTTTTAACACTTAAACTTTTATTTATTTTTTGCTTCAAATGGGACAACATTGATTATCTATGTCGCTTTCTCTAGAACCTAGTGTACTTAGAATCTAAAAATATTTATAACTATTACATTTCATCGTAACTCTGATATGCACACACTACAGTTTTAAAATCAGGTATCGTAATTCCTACATAATGCAATTTTTGATTCCTTGTTCTTCTCAAAAATGCAATTTTTATAGTCAAAAGTGAAAATGAAGCATACGCTTCTGGGATCACGGGTTATAATTAGATCGTCATACCAATCAGAAGAGAAGGTTTTAAGAATCATCATTTTGGTCATTTCTCCAGTACGCAAACTGAGAAATGGTAAGGGTATGAGGAAAGAGAAACAAAATCCTAATTGCTACGTTGTATTATTTCTGATGTATTATTAGAGGGACAGCGTGTAGAACCTAAGAAAAATAACGCTCTACCTGTAATAAAGCATTTTGGTTTTATCGCAGATTATTTACTGACTAGAGAAGTTTGGATAGATTGTCTTATTTCCAGAATGAGGATAGCACTATTAGTGAAAAATGTTAAAGTTCTGTTGTATCCTTTGTAGTATTTCTGTTCTGGGAGATTAGGGTGATTTTCTATTTCTGGAGTCTGTGACTTTTTAAAAGATTTGTGTAATGTAGTGCTATAAAATGGTCTCCTTTTCGAAGACAGCTTTTCTAAGACCTGTATCCCAGTTACAGCAGATTACTCAAGAACATGGCATTTAATAGATTGCATTAAAACAATATAGCATCAATATATAAAATTGATTTTTTGTTTCTGATATTAAATGTATAGACAAATTTGTGTGTGAATTATATATCATAGAAACATAGATTTTCTTAAAGTTTTTAAGTTCAAGTAATGAAAGGAAAGCACTGAAAGGCACTTGATATTTGTGCGTCTTTGTTCAATACAAATATGAAAACTTAAGCGTCGGCACCACCATAAGCACGTCACATCTGTTTGAAGTTTAAAGGTGGGAGGCAGGTAGCCCTTTCAGATCTTACAAAGGCAGAATGAAGTGTGAACAAATAGATGGCTTCTCTCCAAGCAGCCGCCAGATGTCATGCTTCTACTGTAGGAAGCCACCTTTCCACGAATGAATACACAGTTTGTCAGCACTGACTTGCTATGCTTTGACAGAGCAGCTTTATATCTTATAGATATGAATTCTTTCAGAAATGATGAATTTTTGGTGACATCTTGTCCGTGTTTTCTAGAATGGTTTGTTGGTTTAATTTTTTTTCCTTTTTTATTGTCTGTAAGTATTTTGCACTGACCCAGCATGTGATTTCCTGCATTCACAGCTTCTTGAGGACCTGGGGCCAAAATTTACATGTTCTTTAGCTTTATTGGAATGAACTGTTTTGTTCCTTCACAGACAAATAATTTGGGGCTGTATCATGCAGCAAAGTGGGAAAAAAGAACAACAACACAGGCATTTTCTAATAATTGTTAGACTTGTATTTGTACTAATAGTAAACTCAGAATTTAAAATTTTGCCATTGTGAAATGTATTTTCTCTTTTTTTTAATGATTTTGGCCATTAAGGTAAAAATAAATTCTAAATAAAACAAGTACTGCGGCTGAGACAGAGAAATAA
This sequence comes from Tetrao urogallus, assembly GCF_951394365.1. Taxonomy (NCBI): domain Eukaryota; kingdom Metazoa; phylum Chordata; class Aves; order Galliformes; family Phasianidae; genus Tetrao; species Tetrao urogallus. The sequence goes on along the minus strand of NC_136813.1, from coordinate 126,313,076 downwards.
GTAAGTAAATTACTTTAGAGCTATACAGAGCCTCTTCAGCGTGGTTTCTTTCATAACTGATTAGTTTGAAAATGGTGCAGATGTTGTTATTGAGGGAGCATACTAATTCTTGCACAAGATTTATGTGATCTTCCAGAGTTAAGCCACTGTTTTGGAACCTTATTGCATTTCCCTGGAATTCCAGGAAGTAATCAGCTGGAAAGTTTTGTGTCACATAGGATTTTTCTGAAGGCAACCATTTTGTTCTCCATCCAAGATGAGAATAATTGTATTCTGCACAAATATGGAGAGGTCGTGGAGATATTTGTGGATCTTGGTTCTTACAGCTTAAAAGCTAAAAGCCATATTTCAGAATGGTGCTGTTAATAGATCCAAGAAAAGGTAAGTGGAGAGGTGAATGAACTGCTGAGGGACAGCTCGTGCTGCTGCACTACATTGTGTGTTCCAGAAGATTCATCTCGATTGCTCCTCTTTTCTGTGGCAGAGGGCTGTCATAACTAGGTTAAGAAACTTCCCATCTTCCTTGTGAGGAAGAGGTAGGCTTCCTCAGGCGTGTCAAGAGTTCTCATGTCCCTTTGAAGCAAAAAAGCAGTTTCACTAATATAGCTCATGTTTGTACAGCACTTTTTATATGAGGTCCTGGGGGATTGCTGCCAAGCTCTGTCAGTATACTGTTTTTTTCTTTTAAAGGATGTTTAAGGACCTAAGAGAGGTGCGTGTATGTGTCAGCTTCTATTTTACTTCATTAAATGAGGGGAAGGGAAACGAAGTAACTCAGAATGTCTGATTTATTGAAGGATACATTTGCATGTATGGGCAGTTACTACATACAACTTATCCTCCAGCTGTTCTTATGCCAAAAATTCTAGAAATAAATGCACAATCTTTGGCAATCATAAAGGTTTGCAGGAAATATCCTGCTTGTTGTTTGTTGCTGTGATACAGCTGGCCCTATTTGGGAGGTAGGTGTTTGCTTCCACAGCATTTGCCAGATCTCAGGAGTGCATGGGCTGACATCGGTGGTCTGTCCTGCAGCATCTAGAGAACTCTGGCACAACTGGGAGAAAATCAAGGAATCAGTCTTCAGGGCTGTTCTGTAAATATAAAGTGTATCAATGTGCTTCTAAAAAAAGACTGAAGAGAACAGCAGAACTTTGAATACTACAGCATTTCAGCTGATTTGTAGTGATTTTAAACCAATCTAACTTCAATGACTGCTTCTTTCATAAATCTTAGAGGTGAGGCTAAACTGTAGAAGACTGGGGCTTTAATATTTATTAAAAAAAAAAAAAATTAGAATGAACTGATATAAATTCTTCAACCAGAGTGGTTCCATGTTTAGATTTTGTGTTGTCAGAATGGGATCAATAAGCAAATTGGTTTCTTAATCGCTCATACTTTGAGCACGTCTGATTTGCCAGGCCTTTAAGAATACCTCTTTCGTGGGGACAGATAATGCTTGTGTTATCATTATTAAAGGGATGCTAAATCTCTCGTTCTTCAAAACAAACAAACAAACAGCAAAAACAAAAAGCCCATGCCAAACCAGACAGGTGAACTTAGCATTGTGTCAGCAAGATACAGTCACATGCTGAGCACTTGTGCTGAACAAATGAGTTGTGTAGGGCACAGGGCTGGCTGGACTTCATCCTGTATGGGGCATGAGAGAAGCTGTGGTGGGTAAGGCTGCCCTATTCATGCAACAGCCATAGGCACGAGCCGACTCCTAAAGAAAATGAAGAATAGGAAAAGCACAGCAACAGTTTTAAGTGCTTTCATCTTGGGGGATTTCCTCAGCTTCACTTGGTGTCTGTTTGGCAAACCCTAAGGGATGCATTTCAAGTGTGTCTATTTGAACTAACTGCAATGAGCCTGTGGAAACATCCTTGCTATTGCAGGAAGAGCTGCTCGTATCTGTTTTGGCTCCTGTTAGCTTCATTTTTGGATACTAGTTCATTTTTGGGTCATTTCCTCTTGTTCTGGAAATGACAGCAAACAGTTGTGTCTCCTCTCCTGTCTCTGTGCTGTCTCTCTCATGACTTAGGGTTTTATGACAGTACCCCTTTATGAACCAACAGCTTTTAATCTTAAATCACAGTTCTTTGGAGATGTCTTGCTGTGGTTTATTACAGTAATTGCAGCAAGTTCATAGGTTGTCTTTGCAAAAAAAGTGTATTTAGTTTGTTATAAACTTTGGGGCATTTTATATCCTCGTTCTGGAAGGAACATCGAGTTTCCAGTATAAAAACATGTGTTGTGTATCTCAGAAATCAGAGGTCATTATTTCAGAGTTCTTACAGTTGCTCTGGTGGAAAGCCATGGGAAAGAGTCCAATGTCGAGAGAGTATGTAGATAAACAAAAAGATCAAATGAAGTGAAGATTCACATAGAGTTGCAGGAAACAAAACAAAACAAAAAAAGGCAGCAGACAGGACAACTACTTCCATAAATAATCTGAAATGTAATTTTCTACATGCTGCAGGCAAGGGACGTGTATGGCTGGGGCTGTGGAATGGGATCTCAGTGGCTGTGATAAAGCAGAGGAGGCTGGGTTGTTGGTTCTTCTGTCTCCATCTTGGTCATATCTAACCTTTATTTGCTCATTCTGGTAAGCTTTCTTATCAGAATCACTTTAATGTTATTTCAGCTTTTGTTGATAAGCATAAGGGGTAGTAACTTTAAAAATGCTGAAGAGGATTATTGGTAGCAGCCCGAGGGGAAAATGTTCTGAAGTACCAGGCTGGACTTTTTTCTCCAGTGGGAGTAAAAGGCAGCAGCTTCAGTTCACTGAATACTCAAACCTATTGCACTCATCCATCCTCAGTCGCATTTTTGTAATTATTGATTTGGGGTTTCTGGGATGATCTGATAACAGAAACGGTGCCTGAAAAGAGCCAGGAGCTGAGCTGGCTGAAATTTGTGCTTATGGAGCAGTTTGTTAGTGTTACAAAGGGGACCCTTTTAGAAGGGGTGGGAAGTTACTGCTTCTGGCTCCCTGTCTTGCTGCCCTCAGCCTGCTGCTGGTGCCTTGCTTAGGAGAGCCTTAACTCCGGGTTATAGGGAACAAGGTGCACAGAACTGAGATTTGCTGAGACATTTGCTAATCCTGATGACTGTTCCACTATAAAAAATGTGAAGTAACAGTTGTTCAGAGCTTGGAAGATAGAACTTCCAGTCTCTGAAATCACTCAGTAATGGGATTTTCAGGAAGGGGAGTTTTTCATCATCACAGAACTTCTGACCTGTACTTGGTACTGCTAGCTCAATCTGCTTGTGTGTCGTGAAGTGACATCACTGCTGCAGGGATTGGGCATGTGCTGTAGGGGATGATGGGATTGTACTTTCCTCCTCAGTGATCAGATGTTAACAGCTAATTTTAATTTGGGCACTGCTATGCAAGAAAATTTGTGAGCACTTCTGCCTGTGGTTCAGTGAAATACGTGCAATCTTGTGTATGCCATTGGGTGATAAAGCTGTTCCTTGCAGTGCAACAACCTGGGAGACTTCATGCATCCCTTGAAAGAGCTGTAATGAGCAGAGAGTTATTTGTTCTTTGTGACTTTGTTTCTTCTGAAAGTTGAGTTTCATTGCAAATGGAAACCCAAGCTTGTAAGGTTTTTACTTTCTCCAAAGTGGACTTCTACTTTTTCACTGATTTGTACTAGCAGCATCTGAATGCAAACTTGACTCCACAACAGTCAGTGAGTTTCTTTGCCTTTGGCTTCAGCATGACCAGGATCAATATTAAGACTAATTGCAGTGCGACTGTTAAAACTGAAGTTCTAAGAAGAAGAATTGGCTGGGCCTAAATCCTCTCTACAGCCAGGCTTCTATTCACAGAATCACCCGGGTTGGAAGGGACCTCAAGGATCATGTAGTTCCAACCCCCCTGCCTAGCAGGGCCACCAAACATACACATTTAGATCAGGTTGCCCAGGACCCCGTCCAACCTGGCCTTGAACACATCCAAGGACGGGGCATCCACAACCTCCCTGGGCAGCCCGTTCCAGGGCCTAACCACTCTCCCCGTAAAGAACTTCCCCCTAACATCCAACCTAAATCTTCCCTCCTTCAACTTGGATCCATTTCCCCTAGTCCTGCTATTGTCAGCCCTTTTGAAGAGTTTACTCCCCTCCTGGGTGTAGGTTCCCTTCAGGTATTGATAGGCTGCAATGAGGTCGCCCCGCAGCCTTCTCTTCTCCAGGCTGAACAAGCCCAACTCCCTCAGCCTGTCCTCATAGGGGAGGTGCTCCAGCCCCCTGATCATCTTAGTCGCCCTCCTCTGGACCCTTTCCAAAATCTCCATGTCTTTCTTGTACTGAGGGCTCCACACCTGGACACAGTACTCCAGATGGGGCCTCACAAGAGCCGAGTAGAGAGGGACAATCACCTCCCTGTCCCTGCTGACCACCCCTCTCCTGATGGAGCCCAGGATTCCATTTGCCTTTCGAGCTGCCAGAGCGCACTGCTGGCTCATGTTAAGTCTCTCGTCCATCAGGACCCCCAGGTCCTTCTCTGCCGAGCTGCTCTCAAGGACCACTCCTCCCAGCCTGTACAGGTGCCTGGGGTTCTTCCGGCCCAAATGCAAAACCTTGCACTTTGCTGTGTTGAACCTCATTAGGTTCACCTGAGCCCAGCTTTCCAGCCTGTCGAGGTCCCTCTGAATGGCATCCCTTCCTTCCACCGTATCAACCGCACCACTCAGCTTGGTGTCGTCAGCAAACTTGCTGAGGGTGCACTCAATTCCCTCATCGATGTCATTGATAAAGATGTTAAAGAGCACCGGTCCCAAGACAGACCCTTGGGGGACACCACTTGTTACCGGCCTCCACCTGGACATAGAGCCATTGACCACCACCCTCTGTCTGCGGCCTTTCAACCAATTGCTTATCCATCGGGTCGTCCACCCATCAAATCCACTTCCCTCCAATTTGGAGATGAGGATGTGGTGGGGGACCATGTCAAAGGCCTTGCTCAGGTCCAGTTCCCTTCGTCCACCAATGCCGTCACTCCATCATAGACGGCCACAAGATTAGTTAGGCATGACCTTCCTTTGGTGAAGCCGTGCTGGCTGTCTCGGATCACATGCTCATTCTTTATGTGATCGAGCATGTTGTCCAGGAGGATCTGTTCCATGATCTTCCCAGGCACGGAGGTGAGACTCACCGGCCTGTAGTTCCCCGGGTCCTCCCTGCTCCCCTTCTTGTATATGGGAGTGACGTGACCCTTCCTCCAGTCGTCCGGGACCTCACCTGACAGCCACGACTTCTCAAATATGATGGAGAGCGGCTCGGCAACCACCTCAGCCAGCTCCTTCAGGACCCTGGGATGCACGCCATCCGGCCCCGTAGACTTGTATTCATTCAGTCTAAGGAGGCACTGTCGGACTTGCTCTGCCCTTACAGTGGGGAGGGATTTACCTCCTTGGTCCCCACATAGAGGTTTGGGGATGCAGGGCTCAGGGACGTGAAAAAGACTAGAATCCTGGCCACCAGTGAAGACCGAGGTGAAGAACTCATTCAGCACCTCAGCTTTCTCTTCATCTGTTGAAGCCAGTTCTCCTTTTAAATTTACCAAAGTAGGTACACCCGTTTTGGCCTGTCTCTTCTGGCCAATGTACCTGTAGAAGGTTTTCTTATTGTTTTTCACGTCCCTTGCCAAGTTCAGTTCTGCCTGCGCCTTGGCTTCCCTGATCCCACGTCTGCAAGTCCGGACAGCATCCCTGTACTCTTCCCAGGTGACACAGCCTTGTTTCCAGAGCTTGTACACCCCTTTCTTCGCCCTCAGTTCTCTCAGCAGGTCCTTGCTGAGCCATGCCGGTTTCCTACCTCGCCTGCCCACTTTCTTATTCAGAGGAATGAAGACCTCTTGTGCTTCCAGGAGGGCATCCTTGAAGAACAGCCAGCTCTCCTCAACATCCTTGTCTTTGAGGGCAGCGCGCCAGGGGATCTTGGCCAGCAATCCATTGAGTAGCTTGAAGTCTGCTCTTCTAAAGTTCAGTGTCCTGATCCTGCTCTTTGCCAGGCCCACATCGCTTGAGATCACAAACTCAACCAGGGTGTGGTCGCTGGAGCCCAGGCAGCCACCAACCTTGACGCCTTTGATGATCTCCTCAGCGTTGGTGAGCAGCAGGTCCAGCAACGCTTCACCTCTGGTCGGTCTGTCCAATACCTGAACCAGAAAGCTATCGTCAATGGATTCCAAGAGCCTTCTGGAGCTCTTGCAGCTATTCTTTTGCTGCAGTCAATGTTGGATAGATATATGGACCTTATATGTATAGATACATACAAGATACATAAATAGACATATACGTATTTAATTCATGTAGCTGCAGGTGAGCTCATCATAGCAGAACTTTATCACTTGTAGATATAGTGGCCTATCTTTTAATGAGAGCAAACTTGGTAAATGTTGCTGTATTTCAGGAATTGGTGGAATGAAGCCTTGTGCAGCTGTTCATAGCTAAGAAGGGAAAATATATGCAGTAGTGTTCACGTCATGCACTCTACATTAGTGCCACAGTTAATCACCTGGAGAGCAAGTTCTGTCTAAAGGCAGGTAGCATATTTATGCCAAAATAACAAAATAAGCTTGTGTTTCAAATAACTTAGTCAACAGCAAAAAGGTTCTTCGATATTTCTGCAGAGGATGCAGTGTGTTTCAGCTCTCCTGGGGTTGCGTGTCTCTTTATGAATACTTTTTAAATTGCGTTTCAGCATCCTGCTTGCAAATTCATGTCCAAATCTAGTTAAAATATGCTAATACCAATAGTCCATTTTCAAATTAAAGTAAAAGGTTTTTAAAATCCCAGGCACAAAATATAGAGTCTTAATCATGTTTGTTATCATCGCTCCCTTGTGATCTAAAGATGGTTGAACTTAATCATCAGCTGAAAAACTGCAGCCCTTGGTAGCTTCTCAGGAGCTGTAAATAATAAGAGGTTCATTTTATGAGTTTTACATTTGGGACCTAAATTGACTGCATGTTTGATTTTCAGCTAGGAAAAATATAACCCCTGTTTTTATGCAAGTGCTGTAGAAATAGCTGCAGAGCGTGAAGAAATGCTGGGTTTTGTTGCTGTTGGCAGTTTGCTGGCTTTTAGTTTTGAGGATTAGTTATTTCTGCAGAAGGATCCCTGCTTTAACAGCACTGCCAATTGTGTGATAGCACTGTGCTCTCTTGAGAGCAGGCTGCTTTGTATAGGGTACAGCACAAAGAGAATCCTGGATGTCACCTCATTATGAAGATAGTGGAGCTTCTGGGACTGACATAATTGGCTTGTCTTCTTCCACCTCACTTCAGGGCCAGCCTGGGCACTGCTGCACACCACTATTCAGAAGAGTCTAAACCTTGCCCCAAAGCTTCGTCTCACACGCATTTCTATGTAAGTAGCTTTCTTCACAGGCCTAGCTCTATTCTAAATTAGCCACATGTTTAAATAATGTTTAATGTCCATGTTTACACGTGGAGCATGTAAGGTAGAATTAACTCCACAGATTAAATTGCCTCTTTGGTTGGTGGCTGAGTGGAAGTTTTAACAGCCAAAAGAGGAAAAAAAAAAAAAAAAAAAAAGAAAAAGAAAAAAAAAAAAGCCACTAAAAAAAAAAAGAGAAAAAAATAGGAAAAAGAACCAAAACAGGTAAAGCCACGGGAAAAATAATTTAAAAAATAATAAAAATAATGTTTTAGCAAAGGCTGGAGAGCATCAGATTTGCACTGAGATATTGGTAAAGTTGGATTTTAAAATGACGGAAATGATCTGCACCTCCATTTTAAACCTCACTAGATTTTCAGTGCAGCAACATTAGTTAAATTTTAGTTAAATGTCATAAATAAATGCTTACATTCATTAACATTAGAGAAGATATGAATAGCATTTTCTTGTGACCTTGTTTCAGTAAACTGACAGATGACCACGTTCTTTGTGCATCAGAGACAACCTAGCTCAGAAGGCATTTGCTGAAACTTCAGAGCAAATGCAAACAGTAAGGAGTGGCTGAGCAGAGCCTCTAGTATGGAAATAGGAAACTTGGCAGAAGAACAAAACCAGGACAAACGTGAATTCAGACATGGTTTAGCTTAAGCAAAGCTGTACATAAATAGCTGTGAACTTTACCAGGCAGATGCGACTTCCCTTTTCATACTTAGAATCCCACTTTGAGACTTCTTAATTTTGCCTCTTAGTTCTCAATGTTCTAGTTGTTATTGCTGTGTATTTTTAGCAATTAAATTAACTTTCTTTCCTACAGTCTATAAATGGAAATGAAAACACTTTCCAGTCCTGCCCATTGCAACTCATGCCAGTAGAAGAAAGATCCACAAGGCCAAAATGGGAATAGAGGAGGGAGCACAATCCTCTGCTTTGCTGTTACAAATGGGAGTTTCCTGACATGACCGCAGGACCCTTAATCAAGCTTAAGGTGAAGGCTGACCAGTCAGTGCTGAAGCTGCTCTTTTTTAAGTAGATGAGATCAATACATACTCCTAAATTGTAATGAAAATCAAGAATAATTATGAGTTGGGGTTTGCATCACCTTCACTGTGTATGCTTCTCTCCTTCTCAGCCTTTGTGCAAAAGAGGAGCGAGTTTGGTTCCCTGCTTGCATTGATTTGGTTGACCAGTACTCTGGCAGAATTACACAGTTGAAGTGCTGAGAAGACTAATTAGAACATCAAGTCTGAAACTTGTGAGGGGATATCACAGTTGTTGCTGCTGGGGGGAGCTCAGTGACTCCCATAGTTTTGGAGGGGGGGTGGTATCTCATATAATAATCCTTTACTAATGCTAAAATAATATGGATTAATAATGTCACCGATTAAACTTCGCTGCTTCAAGGACTGGCACAACATAAAGTAAAAAATATACGTTTGTGTGCCTTTAGACCTTTGGTGTCCTATCTTTTTGCCTGCCTGGGCCACAGCGAGCAAACAGGAAATCCAGTGAAAGTGGAGACACAAATATACAAAAAAATTGGTGGATTTTTTTTTTTTTTTTTTTAACTCTTGAACACTGTTCTCAATCCCTTTATCAAAAGGAAAAGCTGAGCTGCATATTTTTTTTTGCTATTCACGGGACTGTGCTTAGGCAATGTAGCAAAATGCATCCACAACTTCAGCTTGCTATAATTTATGTTTCTTTTCAAACACTGTTGTGGTTGGAAACAGCACAGATAAATTCATTTAAATGAGTGGTCAAATCTACCAAAAGTGCTGAATCTGTGAGCTGTTTTTCATCCTCGTGTTCTGGCACAAATATTCCTTTGGATTCCATAAACGATTTCGTTCTGCAAATCATAAAATCTTTTTAGCATTTTGCTCATGCTTAGCCATCAGCTTCTGGCTTCAGAAAAGTGAAAAGTATGTCCACATGGACAGTATCTATACTTCTAAGGAACTGCTAGAATTGACAATGACTCGCTCCCTTAGATGTTATGAAATTCACAGCTTTATCAATTTATCATAGCATCGTTAAGGTTGGAAAAGACCTCTAAGATCACCTAATCTAATTGTCCACCTAGCACCAATGTTGCCCATTAAACCATGCTCCTTAATACTGCCTCTACCTGTTTCTTGAGCTCTTCCAGAGCTGGTGACTTCACCACCTCTCTGGGCAGCCCGTTTGAGCCCCTGACCACTCATTCTGAGAATTTTTCCCTAATATCCAATGAGAACCTCCACTGGCACAACTTGAGGACATTCCCTTTCATCCTATCACTAGTTAGAAGGGAGAAGAGGCTGACCCCCACCTTGCCACAACCTCCTTTCAGGGAGTTGTACAGAGCAACAAGGTTTCCCCTGAGCCTTCTCTTCTCCAGATTCAACAAGCCCAGCTCCTTCAGCCACTCCCCGTAAGACTTGTGCTCCAGCCCCCTCACCAGTTTAGTTGTCCTTCTCTGGACACACACCAGGGCCTCAATGTCATTCTTGTAGTGAGGGTCCTAAAACTGAACACAGTACAGGGGGATGATCACCTCCCTGCTCCTGCTGGCTGCAGTGTTTCTAATACAAGCCAGGATGTCGTTGGCTTCTTGGCCACCTGGGCACACTGCTGGCTCATGTTCAGCTGAGCGTTGACCAACACCCCCAGATCCTTTTCATCTGCATGGTCTGTAGTGTTGCCTGGGGTTGTTGCGATCAGAGTGCAGGACCTGGCACTTGGTCTCAATGAACTTCATCCCATTGGCCAGCTATCCAGCATGTCCAGATCCCTCTGAAGGGCCTTTCTACCCTTAGGCAGATCAACACTTCCTTCTATCTTGGTGTTTACCTAGGAACTTACTGAGGGTGGACTCAGTCCTCTCATCCAGATCAACAATGAAGATGTTAAACAGGACAGGCCCCAGTTTAAGATCAGACAGGACTGATCCCTGAGGAATGTGATGGTGGTGGGAAGGTGGTGGCCACACTGCAAGCTGTGCCAGGCTGCGAACTGGGCATGCTTGCTTTAGCCACTACCTCACAGAAGTAGAAACTTGGCTTTGGACATCAAATGACCTTGTCCTAAGGCCATGCTAAAAGCTTCTAGCCCACAGAAGTTTCCCACTGTACTGCTTCCCCATACGCCTCAATTTGGAGGCAGAGATATTTCCTCTGCTGGGGAGGATGCATCAGATTCACCGCTGGTTTCCTTGGTTGCTTCACCAAGCTTGCAGACCTGGGTTATGCTGTAGCACCTGTTGTGATGATGTTTTTTTGTAGGATGTATCTACACCTCAGATACTGATTGACAGTACTCACTAGTTATGGTCCTTGCAAATTTAGAAGGCTTGCAGTTTGTTATCAAAGGGCGATGTGCAGATGAAAGGTAATGTTTGTAATGCTTATAAATAAATACTTATGCTTATAATAAATAAATAAAACCCCATCCAGGGGTTTATGATGGCAAGCAGGCAACAGAAAATGCTGGGCTGAGATGAAAGAAACTAGGGAAGCTGTTGAGACCACATTTCCTCTAATTCTTATTTCAAAGCCAGACAGAATCTAAAGCCAAAGTCAAGAACCTGTCTGCTATTTTCAGTGGCTTAATAAGGCTGAGACCATCAGCCACAAGAAACTGTACTGCTCACAAAGTTCTGTGCTTTTGCCCAAGGGAGCCAGTGGGGTGTATCCTGCATGCAGTAGCTTTGTTTCTTGGCAATTGTTGGTCAGGTGGATGGACTCCAGCACTTCACTATCAGTGTCTAGAACTTCATTTGCCCTCACTTCTTTGTCCTCAGCCTCACAAGACCTACAGCAGGCTTCTTTAGAAACAGCAATGAATGTATTCAAAGATGTGCACTGATGCAGAAGTTTTTGTAAACCCATGAAAAAGAAGGAAAATAGCTGAAAGTGCTTCCATTACTCTATTTTTATCCTACCTTACATTGCATATAGAAGGATACTGAATTCAGCAAACATCCATTTTAAACACCTACCCAATCCCTGGGATAGCTGCATAGACTTCTGCTGCTTTGCTGCAGGCAGCCTATGTGACCTTTGGAATTCACTGCTACTGGTGAAATCAGGGCTCAAAGTACTCTACATTTCAAAGGCCTTTTTTGGAAAGTAATTGCTTGACTGTTATGGTATGAGGATTCATAAAGTGCAAAATGAATAGGGGCACTAGATGTTGGTGATACTCTGCTGGTTTTCCAAGGGAAGCAGTGCATGTGGAGACTAAATAATTGCCCAAAATGTCAAATTGTCAAAGCTAGAGGCTACATTCATAAGCAATGTATAGAATATTTAGCTAATGCCATATCAATGTAAAAAAAATTGATTTCATAGCCAGGGATAGGATGGGATGGAAAGTTCTTGCTAATTTTTTAATGAATTATACCACATGTTATACAATGTGTTAAAGCCACAAAAAGGAACATTGGGTAACACTGGAGTGGCTGGACTCCAAGTTGAAGCTGCTGGTTCTTGTTACCTGATGAGGAACATCGCAACCTTAAAGTAATTGTACAAGCATAGAGTCATAGAATGGCTTGGGTTGGATGGGACCTTAAAACCCAACTGTTTCCAGCTCTCTGCTGTGGGCAGGGCTGCCACCCAGCAGCTCAGGCTGCCCAGAGCCCCATCCAACCTGGCTTTGAACATCTCCAGGGATGGGGCACCCACAGCTCCTCTGGGCAGCCTGTGCCAGGACCTCACTGCCCTCTGAGTGAAGAACTTCCTCTTTGCATCTAATCTAAATCTCCCTTCCAGATGATTTTCTTAGTAACTCTTCTGTATCTATAGCAGAATAAGCATGATGAACCAAACCTGAGCTGCGTATCAGAAACTGCACTTGCAAGCAGAAACAGAGTTTTTCAGCTTGATTAATTAAAGTATAATCAATAGCTGGGACACAGCTGTTGACTAGGAAGTGAGCATATGGAGTTGGTCTGTGATTTTGTGAAGAAAATATGAAGTTGTGCGCACATTAGCCGTACGCTTCTGTTACAGCAATTGCTGTTTATATTTAAAACTTGTCAGATTGACTGTAAGCCTAATTGTGACTTGATGTTTTTAATTGTTTGGAAAAATGGCAAGTTAAGATGTGCTTTGTGCTAAAAGTGAGCACAGTGCAGTGCTGCTATCTATAGTATTTCCTGTCTCACAATAGTCCACCCAGCTGCCTTCTGTATAGCCGCATGCTCAGTCGCAAATAGTGATGCACAGAAGACGTAATTCTGCAGTGCAGCACAGTGCTGATGACAGCTGTGGATTCACTATCTCTGCACATTAGAGAAGGCTACAGAGGTCTCTCAGATCCATCAGAGATGCACACAAGCCAGTTGCTGAGCTGAGCAGTGCTGTTGCTGATGGTCACCCCAGAGTATTCAGAAGACAAAGACAGCACTCACATCGAGCCACAAGAAAGTGTTTCAGTTTCTCTGAAATTCTGCAAAACATTGGTCCCAGTTACCAGACAGCCTGTGTCATAGAATCACAGAATCATAGAATGGCCTGGGTTGAAAAGGACCACAACGACCACCTAGTTTCAACCCCCCTGCTATGTGCAGGGTCGCCAACCACCAGACCAGGCTGCCCAGAGCCACATCCAGCCTGGCCTTGAATGCCTCCAGGGATGGGGCATCCACAGCCTCCTTGGGCAACTTGTTCCTGTGTGTCACCACCCTGTGTGAAAAACTTCCTCCTAATATCTAACCTAAACCTCCCCTGTCTCAGTTTAAAACCATTCCCCCTTATCCTATCACAATCCAAAAGCTGTGGGAGCAGCTATGGCAGAATTCACTCATTTGCTTCTCTGTCTTGTGCAAGTAACACAGGCAGGGAATTCACAAGGAGCCCGCCTGGTTTGAGGACAGCTCCAGCCTCAGAAGAGGAGATGCAGCAGGAGGCAACCTGAAGCCAACATCCGCTCCTTCTCCAAGCCTCTTCCACTGCTTCCCATCTTTTTTCTTTTAAATTAGATATGTTCTTTGTTCTTTCTGACTTTCTGAAAGGTTGGATATGGCACAGAGCAGCCCCCACTAGGGTCTTCTCTTCTGGTCAGAAATCAATGTGCTGTGAAGAGGAGGGCTTGCCACTGCTCACCTTATCAAAAGTCCCTCCTTCTCCCTGTGGAGCAATATCTCTCAGCAAGCAGCGAGCATCCCAACATAAATACCTCTTGAGGATCAGGTTATTCCATCTACTGTTTCATCAGAAAGTTTTCCAACTTTGTCTTGGTCTTACGATAAATATTTACCAGATCAAATACATCAGGAAACTCCTGCCTGATTACACACTTCCCACAGCTGAGGCCAGTCCTGTTCCCACACATGGGCATAGCTAGTCCAGCTAACTTGCCAGTGGTGCTGCTGCACTGTTTGGTGGGCACTGTGCGCAGCGTGATGTGCTGAGATGCATTATGATAGATGAAAAAATGCACTGTAGTTTGCCATCTCACAAAATCCAGGTTATTTACACCACGAGTGAATGTGTAGGAGCTTGCTTACCACTGGCTTCCTTCTCTTGCTACAGCTCATTTCCTTTGTTCTGGCTCTTTCTGACATGAATTGGAAACAAAAGAAAATTGCCCCTTTTTTGAGTCATCCCAGAAATGATGCTTTATACAAGCGGATGCTGAATTTTCTGCCTTCCGGACTACTTGTCTGTTATTCTAAGCTTAGAAGCTGTACCTTTCTTTTGAAACATTAATGATCCAAGGAAAGCAGATAGTTTCCTTCATCACATGAACGTTATGTGAAATGAATTAAATGAGTCAGGGCTGGGGAAAAAAACACACCACATTGCATTTATTGCTCATTACAAATTCCTTGCTGCATGAGGGGCATCTAAGATAACCATACGCTGAGCCTGATCCCTCACATACACTGGCATGGCCACATGCAATCACTGCAGACACACCATCTTCCTCAGCATCTGGCCTGACGTATCAGCATGCAGATCTGTAATTTAATGGACAGATAAAGACACAGAGCCAGGTGAGTGCCCAGTGAGTGTACATGCAGCAAAACAGGTTATTCTCAACAAAGTTTGTGCTAGCTTAAGTTCAGAAATGTTCCCTCCAAATCTGCCTGCTTTGTCTGTTAACGCTTGCTTTAAATGTCATTCTGTGCTGTTTTGACATTTCCCCCATCCCTGCAAGCTACAGAGCTTGTCTAAGAAGCTGGAGGGGCTTTTTTCATGAAGTGGGAGCATTCAAGCAGATAGGCAAAAGAGCTGCAGGGCACCAACAAATAAATGATACCAGCCCTCACTGAACATTATGTGGAGGCAAATTTCAGCTGTCAGAGAGATATGCTTGCTCCTCCTGCTCCATCAGAGGATGTACCTTAGAACATGACACAGCTCTGTGGTGTCCTGGCCTTGCCTCCACAAGGATGCTTATGTAGTTTTAAACAGAAAGCGAGTATCTGTGACAGGTGACAGCAAGGGATGGAGGACAAAGACAAGGATAAAATGACTGGAGACTGCCATTGCTTAACTTGGCATTTTACAAATAGGTCAGAATGTTGAAGGCAAAGGGTGTAGAGTGTGGCTGGGTGATGTCTGCAATCCCTTTCCCACAAAATAATTGAGTACCCCGCTACACTTCTCCTCACAGACTTTGCAGCTGTGGCCAACTATCAGGCTGTGGTAGGTGTTTCATTCCTAGAGAATCAGCTGCACAGTTTGGTCACCTGGGACTTCAAAACCCACAGGTCAGTGATTTAGACAGCTGGAAGGTTTGGTGGTCTTCACGTCACCTGTGAAACTGCTTTCCTCACTTATCAGCCCACCACATTCCCTGGTGCTCTGTATTGTCAGATTAGCTGGTGTGAAGCTGGCAGGTTTCTCCTGTACGTTTTGATCTGCTGGAAGAGATGGCTGCTCCAGGTGCTGTTAGCTAAGTGTCCTGCCTCTACTGTTTCATGTCCCCAAACACCTCTTTTGGTAAGGATTCATTTCTGGTTTGTGTTCAAAACGACACCATCCTTGCCTGGGTCCTTCTCTTCATGATGGAAGAATGCTGCACGCTGGCCCAGGCTCTGTGAGGGATGATGATGTGCATAAGAAAACACTTTGCACAGCATCTGTTGGAGGAATGGTGCACATTCCTCAGAGATGCATGTAAGCACATCTCCTGCTCTGGAATTGCCCTAAGCCTTGTTCTCCCTTTTCATTTCCTGCCAGGCTATCATCTCCTTGCCTCGCGATCCCATGTGGCAACAGGTGGTGGAGTTTCCTTCAGTCTTTTTCACAATAATATCTTACTGGTGCCAGAAGCTCAAGTCATCATTAACAGAGATTATTTCCACGTGTGAAATTCCAAAAGGCATTGGCAGATGTGTTTGGTCTAGCTTCGGCTAGCTGCTTCCCCACTTAAAGCAAATTCTCGCTTAAACAAATCTTGAAACTTAAGGCACAGGAGGGGACACAGCTCAGAGCAGAAGGCAAATTAACTCCCACCACCCATTTTGGAAATGCCATTGCTACGCTATGGGTTAGATGAGACAAAATTTTTGCAGCTGCCTGAAACTCATCTTGGTTGAAGTCTACGTCAGTCTCCCCCCATGCCTTCAATGCGTGTCTCCCAGTTAATGCGGGAGCAATCGGCTGCATAATTTTTATGAAAAGCAAGAGTGCAGCTTGCCTTAATATTCTCCTATATGTAAAATAAGATACATTTAATTTAAAAATACCACCACATACGTAATGCAGCTTTGGTAGCTCACAGCCCATATTGATCACTGTAGGCAATAGGGGTCCTGTGGGCTGGATGATGATGGAGGACATGAAAGCCCAAAGATTTTTAAGTCTGTTTTTTTCCCCATTATATTTTATAATAAGGAATGCAGAACAGCTTTTGTTCTGCTTTACCAAAATGCTCTGATAATCTCCTGTCATCTGGGTGGGGATGTGGGCCTCCTGTGCTGTTAGATAAAATAGGCCATGACTCTATTGCAATCAGTATGTTACCAGCTCCTTGTTAAATGCCAAATGCTGCCCTTCCAGCACACAATGGGGAGAATACATGGCACTGGAGTGGAGGACTGTAAGCAGAGCTGCTTGCTTCTACAGATCTCTGACCTTGACTAAAACCTTGCTGAAGTTGCTTTTCTGCTCAGCCTTACCAGTGGTGTAGCAGCAAAGTTGGCTGAGGACAGCCACTGTGACCCAGATGATGCAAACCCCCAGGCAAGTGCCTGCAGTAGAGCTTGGATAGAAGTTGGGTCCCAAAACATCCACTGACCGAACCCTTGCTTAGCATCATTCAGCTCAGGGTCAGCCTGCTAGCGCCACCTCAGCAGATATGCAGGTCCTGCTGGGAGGGACAATGGAAGCACCGGCAGGTGGGTGAAGAAAGGAGGCTGGATGACAGCCAACATGGCAGGAGTTGGGCCTAGGGCTCTGCAGGGAAGGTGTCTCTCCTGAAACCTCTGGTGTCTTCCTGGGGGATTTCAGCACATACAGTGGCAGTCACAAGCACCTCTGATGGCATCAAATGCTTTGCCCTGTCTCTTCCTGCTCTGGTGCCTTCTCTTCAGTGATGTTGGTACAGCACCTGTGGTGGGCCTCAAGGCAAGGCTTTGGCCATGAGCTGACTCCAGGGGCTGGCAGGCCCTGCTCAGCCACACACAGCCACACCTTCTGCCTGGGGACACCACCAGGCCCCACAGCCTGGGGCGCCATTTTGATGCAGTCCTTGAGCTTTGGCCTGGTGGTGCCAAAGGGTGGTTGCCCAGCCCTGTCCCAGCTCACCGCCTCGCCTCAGGGCTAAGCAATCTCAGGAGCGCTGAGCTGTTCCTTACATTAATGTTCAGGCTCACTTGAGTTGAAAGTTTTGTTCTTTTTCGTTCTGTTCATTTGTTGCTTTTTTTTGCTGGCCTGATGGTCAACAAGCTCTCTGAGGAGGGTACACAGGTGGAGGTGCTGCACAGGTGGCTGGCAGCACTGCTGTGCCCTCAGGTGCTTGCATGCATACTGACGGGGCACTTCATTAATTTACCCTCTTGCGGGCACATGGTGTAATGTGTACTGTGCCATGTGCATCCTGCCGTGACTGACTGAAGGGTTAGGGCTGCTGCATGTAGTGTGTTAAGAGCTTATGTATGCATACATTTATTTCACGTGTATCATTCTTTCCTAACACAGGTACTGTTACTTACACACGTGTGGGTCCTTAAACTAAACATAAGCATGGGCTGCAAAGAGAAGCTGGCCTGAAGTCTACTTGCCCAGTGTAGTGCAAGGCACATCACGCTCAGCTTTCTATCAAAGGGGGACCACCGTGACGAACAAAAACATTTACCCATCTCCTGCAAGAATAAGGAAACTGAGAATTTGTTGTCTTATATCAGCAGTGTGTGCATGCAGGGTGGAAGAGCAGTGCTGCCAATAGCCTGCTGGGTGTCCACACACTCGGTTCTGAGTGCACACGCACATGAAAAACCGTTTTCTCCTTCAGTATTTACAACCAACTGCTCAGTTACCAACGTACTGTTGACAGGAGAAACAATGGAAAGCTCCTCATAGCGTGTAGCGTATTATTCATAAAACCTGACTCATTCAGACAGATCATTTGCAGCCAGTGAACTCGAAGTGATTACTTCTGACTGCAGCGTCCCTCAAAGCGTGAGGACTGGGAGAGGTGGTGTTTTCATTACTCCTCTTCATTCACATATTTTTGGGCTTTATTCCCAGTTAGTTTCTTGGTTTTGAATTTTTCCTATATTTTTATTTCAGATTATTCAACGCATTCAGCTCCAATATTCTTTCTGCACATATAGAAAAATTACTGTTATCAAAAGCTGGTTCAGTTCAGCCAGTTCTTGTTCCAGATGTTCAGATGGTAATTCCATCACTTCAGAGATTTTATGTTCCTTTAAAACTTTAACAGCAAATGCTTATGGTTTTCACCTTAGATTTTATGACACTCATCTTTAAAATTATATTGTTTCAATAGCGCATGGAAGAATGTCACACTTGATTTTAAATAGGCTTATCTCTAAGTAGGATATTGAATTACTAATAAGTCCAGTTCAAGTGTTTACATATGTATACGTAAAAGCATACAAATATACTTTAAAAGAAAACAAGATTTTTCAATGCCATGTAGTCTGAAGTCCTAGTTTCCAGAGATTAAGGGGAACACTTATGTTTGCAAAATGCCTGCCAAAAGATAATGGGTACTTCTGACTCATGCTCTATCTTAAATGTGAAAACACCATTCCTCAGATGCCTAAGATGGACTGAAGCTTCTTTTGAATGTTCCTTGTATTTGTTTTGTATATGAATTAAAGACCTCATATCTGAATTTAATGACATATGGTGTTGAATTTTAGGGTGGTTTATGTATGAATACAGCAGTGCTGTATGCAGCTTTACAAGAATCCATCTGAGGAGGGGGGAATGGGAGGATACATTATTTGGAAATACTAAAATGGTTCTTACCTGCATCCAGGATTAGCAGAAATCGGGCACAGATGTTAAGAAGAAACAAGAATAACTTTGGTCATTCAAATTTGAAACTTTCTGGGAGAACTATTTTAAAATTTAAAATTTTAGGAACCAGAGACTTTATTGTAAAAAATGGATGTAGGTGTTCTCACTGAAGCAGATTTTCTGCACTCATTGACTGAATTAAAGGGGAACTGTTGCTTTAAAGATGTTAACAGAAGTTTTTGGCACAGAGACAAAAGCCTCACAACAAGGCCGCTGGTGCAGAATCCCGGCCCTGCTGCCTGTGCATTAACAAATTGTGCATTAATTAGCTGATAGGGCTCACAAAACCACTTCGAGAACAGTGTATAGCCATTGAGGAGCAACAACCACATGTATTTTTGTGAAGCTGCAAGGGAGGTGTGCCTTCCATCTTCAGCAAGATTAGACTGAGAGCGTAATTAATCTTATCTGAAATGCACATTGGCCATGGGCTTATCCAGACTTTGTTTTCTTGTACTCTGTTTTCTTTGCCTTACTTTTTCTTTTGCACAAGTTTAGCTTTTTATCATTCATCAGCCTGCTTGTTTCTGTAAGATAATTCCACCCATGTGTTTGTCACAGTGAAGGAGATGCAGCAGGAGACCTGAGAGGCACAAAGAAGGCCCAGCTCCATGAGGAGGAGTGCTCCTGTGGCCTGGCAGAGCTTCTGTGCTGCTCTGCTTGCCCATGTGTGTGCATCCCAGCACGGCCTTCACTTTCGATCTTGTTCATCACTGCTTGTCAGATTGAAACTTGAACAACCATTCACATATTCCCATGAAATACCTCAACACCTAGATTCTGATTTTAATATTAACTTCCTTGCCTCCTGTTCTTGGAATATTTCATTTCATGAAAATCCTCAATATTCATCTCTTTTTCCCAAATGCGTTGCTCTGTTTCTCTGAATGTGAAAGCCAGTGCTTTGTCTGGGTTGGAAGCTAAAACATGTAAGCAACCTTAATGGAGACAATGCCAAATAAATGCAATCTGAAAAAGCCTTCTGGTATCTAAATTGTTATATAACTTCAACAAGATACTTCTGTAATGGGAAGAAGCCACCATTTCTCCCACGAACCAGCAGATAGATGAAATTGTGATCATCCTGCACACCCTTTGATGGGAAAGCAGAAGTACGGTTTTAATTCCTCCCCACTGTTGCCTTGTGAACAATGCCTGAATGGTTCATTTTAGGTAAACAAGGTAATGAGCTTTACAAAGTCCTATTTATAAACCCTTCATATCAGCCATACTAACTCAGATATGACTTATTACCCACTTAAACAAAATCTCTTTGTCTCTTCCTTACCCTTAATACAAAAAGACAGGGCTCACAAGTGATGCAGAGAATAAAGATCATTTTGATGGTTTTTTTTGTAACCTAGAGAATAAGTATCTTTCAAAAACAAAAGCTTTATTCTCCTTCTGCCTAAAGTGAAAACTCTCTGGAAAGAGAAAGAGAGAGATAAAAAAAAAAGTTGCAAAATTGATGATCACCACCTCATGAGGTGTGTTTTCCATGTTTCCCTCTTCTTTCTCTAAAATAATCCCCATGTTTCAGTTGCCTGGCACTTTGCACTGAGTGAGGCAAGTGTCCCATTGACTGATGCAGTAAGACAGCATGGTCACCATATTTGTCATCCCCTAAGACTTCCCCTACCACCACCTGTTTTCTCTAGACCAGAAGATTTTAGTAACTGGGGCTGATGAATTGGCGTGGTGCTTGCTGCCTGTGGCCATCCCTTCCTACCCTGCATGTCAAGGGTGACTCAATCCCGCCGTCCGTCACGGTTTCCCACGCCTGTGAATCACCATCAAAATGCGTCCCACCAGAAGTCACTGGTGCAGGAACGCCATGGTTCAAGTACCTCATGCTGCTTGAAGTGGGAAGCAGGCTCAGTTCCTGTTCTCGTTGAGGCAGGATGTGTCGCCTTCCCCCGAGGCACTTGTGGCACTAGTATGTAAGGAATGTCTGAACCTGCCTTGTTTTCCTCTTTCGAAGGCCAGCTCTGCAGTGAAAGCACGAGGCCAGCTGGTCGTCTGGCTTTGACACTGACTCATTGTCAGATCCTGAGCAAGTCACTACAGTTATGTCTACAGCGTGCCAGGCAGAGATATCTGCTGCTCGGGGCTGGGGCTGGCCCCACATCCTGGCTGCTGTGAGTGCAAGGACTGGGCAGTGTGAGCACAAATATTTGGCTTCTCCATGTTGTGCAGACATACTGCCTCATGCAGAGGTTTGCTCAGTGGTCTCTCTGTGGTGTTACGCTGCAGGCATGGAAATATCCTTCACCTCTTTATCCCTTGTTTTCTCCCTTGGCACTAGAGAGCAAATAACTTCTCTGCAGTACGGTGCAGTATTTTCAGACTCCCTTAAGAAAGGCACTTTATTGATGTACTAGTGCTTTTACTTGCTGAAGAGCCCCACTAAAGGGATTTGGGGTGTAGCTATAAGCCTGATTTTAGCAGAACTGTAAGAAGACTACATGCAGCAGCACCAGCTGCTGTTGGTTGGATTTTTGTGTGTGTGGTGCAGTCTAGGAGTTGGTGCAGGTAACAAACTGGCTAAGAGACGTGCCTGGAAAAATGAAGCAGGCATCATTATGAGAGGAACTGATGGATGACAGTGTCTGCATGCAGTGTGAGGCAAAAGGGAGCAACATCAGTTCAGAATTAGTAGGAGGTGAATAGTGAGAGTTGTACTAAAAGTCAGGGCACAGAAGCTGATGTCACCACCAGCCAGGCAGAGATGCAGGGAAGTGGTGAGGCCAGATGTGAACAACACTGTGAGTTGCACAAGAAATGGTCTTGCTTCTATCTAGAAGTGAAGCCTCTTCAGATCAGGCAGGTGCTACAAAGGGTTTTCAGTAAGCACCAGGAGAAGTCAGTGCTGTTGGCTGTGTGTCCTGTGTGTCCACCGTGCCTGCTTTTCTCTGATAATACTGTGCCATGCTGCATGGACTCAGGTGTTTGCCCTGCTGGCTGATCACTGTGCAAGCTCTGTGTGTGTTTAAGTGGAGATGTGCTTAACTGGCACGTTCAACCAAGACCATATCAGTAAAAGGTAGTTCCACTACCTGTAATGCCTCTCTCGCTGACTACTGAGACAACACCAAGTTGTTGAATGTTTCTTTCTTGTGTCTGAAGCTTAACATTCTGGATACCCAAAAGGCTACTGCCTCGCACTGGACCAAGCTGTCATGTTTTACTGAGTACATTGGGAAGCAGCTACAGAATGTAGGAGTTATCTTCTGGTGCAGAAAGACAGCAGTGAAAACTGCATGGGCATGATTCTAGAGGGTATTGAGCCCAGTGAAACTACATCTATAGCCACATGAGTGAGCAGCAGAACTCCATATAAAGAAAAATATGTTTTATATACTTGCAGAAATTAAAGAATGTAAATTTTCTGCTTTTAGTCATAGCAGTCAACCAAAATAATGGGAAGACAAAGCCCAGTTGTGCTGTTGTGGACACAGAAGTTGTTCGTATTCCTCCATCAGAGCCCACAGTGCTTCCCCTCATGCCAGGAGGGTGTCTTGCTCTCCACGGAAGGAACACCATCTTCTTCTCCCCAGCAGTATTATTTTTGTGGTTGGGGTTTAGCCTGGCAATTCTCTGAAGTTCACCTCAGTATTCAGGCTGGAGAAGTTTCTGCTGTCGATTACTTTGCACCCTCACAGATACATAGAGTTTTACAGAAAGATTATGTGTCCACTTGAAAAAAAACCTTGGGTTTGCTTTTTCTGGTAACACTTCCAAGGGTAACTGCACAAGCTTCCAGATAAAACAAGCAAGACTGCTCATCTCATTAAACAACCTCACGACGAGGAACAGATTGGTCATCTCTTAAATGGCCTTCTTCCTTCTGGGACACTTAAAACTGGAGAAAAACCTTGGAGCTCCTTGTGTCTCTCTGGCCAGCAGAGGCAATCCGAGGCAGCATCCCATCTGAGCGCAGTAGTGCATGCAGTGTGCAAAGCTTCCTCAGCATTTTCAAAAGCTGAGCTGCAGGAAGAGGCAGCGACAGGACAACCAAGGTCACAAGTTTGGCAGTTCTTGGAGCATTATATACTGAGGTTGCTATGCACTGTTGATGCTCTTAGCACTGAATCTCCTCCGCTTTCCTCCTCTCATTTTTATTAAGAGATTGGAGGGGAATTTAAACACGTGAAGGAAAGTAAAATTGTTGATTTGACAGCTATAAGTGGTTTGTACAGTGCTTTGTCCTAGGATGTGATAGATGAGCTCAAGTTTGTGGCTCAGACAGCCAGCTCTGTGATAGCTAAGGGTTTAACAGGCAGGGTACCTCAGGTAGCTGAAAGCCAGGGCAGCTCGGACAGCACAGCTAAATGGCAGCTCAGAAAGCAAACACTCCCAAGGTAGATGCAGCCGCTAATAGTGAAAGTGAGCTTCTGCTGAGCAGTCAAATCCCAGCTCCCTCAAGCAAAATAAGCCACCCTGACAGAAGCATGGTTCTCCTGCATGAGTGCTGGCGCTGGCACTGCTCTGCCACCAAAGGGCAGCTCTCAGTGCAGCCATAGCTGACACTGCTGTGCCAGGGGGAACAGGAGCAAAGACCTGGCCCTAAACCACCTTGACTCAGCTTTGAGGTTAACCCTAGGCTGGGAGCAGCTTGCTGAATCCACTTTTTAAGTTCTCCTAAAATGAAAGCATGTGTGCAGCTTTGGTGTGAAATTACCACCTGTGTGGAAGGAGATCTCTCAGCACTCCCAGCTGTCACGTTTTGGCAAGTGATTTAAGTCTAAATGTAAAATTTCTGGGGCCCAACAAAGCGGTGAAATTTTAAAGTAAATGAAATAAAAGAGAATTGGCTTCAGAGTGCACAGCCTGTTGTTGTAGTTAAGGGCCCTGCCCATAAGCCAGAACTGATATCAAGGAATGGGGCTAACGATGGATGGCTGTGCTTTTAAAACCAGAGGAGCGCAAAACTGGAAAGTGAATCACTCCCAGTTAACCAGTGTGGGTCACTTAAACTGTGCAAAGTGTGATAGCGATGCCTGTGAGAGGGTGCTAAGGATAATAACATTAAAAACTGTTTTAAACAATATTCTTATCATTCAGGAGTGAAGCTGAGGCAAAAACATTTAGAAGATACAGCACAGATTTAATAAGAGTGCTGGTAACATGTTTTGCAGCGGGTTTAATCTGCTCTCAGAGTTGCTGAGAGTGGACAGCACAGTCCTGCCCTGGTCCTTTACATGCTGCTTTGCACCAGCAGTCCTGGGAGCCTAATCCAGCTGAAAAAAAATAACACTGTGAAAGAAAACAGTCATTTTTCTACTAGTTAAGATGAACAGAATGGGGAAGCTCCTGGTCACTTAAGGCGAATGCAAAGGAGGGGCTGGCAGCAAGGATGTGGCACTGTGGAACACAGCCTAGTGGGATGGGCTGATGGTTGGACTAGATGATCTTAGTGGTCTTTTCCGGCTTTATTGATCCTATGATTCTAGTCCATGATTCTAACATGATGAGGAGATAGAGTGATGATAGGAGCTGGAGGAGCTGACATGCAAACCCAGGTCCTGTGTCGTACAGCACTGTGAATATACCAAACACTCCAAACACTACCTGCAGAAGTCAGTGTAAGACAGTGTTTGATGTGCCTTCAAAATGCCTCCAGCTGCTCTTGAAATACTGGGCTTACCACCACTTACTGATCTGTGTTACGACTGCAAAGAGGGGAAAGATCTTTCCCTCACCTCCTTAGGCAGTGAAAAATGCAGAGAAACGCTCCAATTTGTCATCATGTCCCATGACCCTCACAAGAGGGACGTCTCACGTGTTTTCACAAAGGTATAGAAAATCAGCTTTTCCTTGCAAAGCAGCCTGGGGCAACAAGGACTAAGCTATTCTGGGAGATGAGAGATAAGCAAGCTAGAAAACCTTATCAGAGATTTGCCTCAACTTGCATAGGTATTTTCTGTAACGCAAAGGTATTTTCTCGGACTGATGGTTGTTTGAAAGCTCTGTCCACTCAGTTTCTTTCAGATGAATCTCACTCATGCACTGTCCTAACAAAGCCCTTCTGAGCCAGATGCTGTAAGAAGAATCTTCACTTTCTGAATTAAAGGATTAATAAAAATGAAAAAGGAATTAACAGAAATGAACAGTTGACTCAGAAAGCAAAGACTGCTGAATGTGGGGCTCCAGTTGGGATTGAAAGCTGTTTCAGGAGTTTGTTATGATGCAAGTCCAGCTCCAGTCTGCCCTGAGATGGGAAATGGACAGAGAGCAGGACAGGGAGCCTTGTGTTTGAAGCCAACAGTAAGATGCAGAGCAGTGCCAGCCTTGATGGATTAAATGAAGACTCAAGAAAATGAGCAAAAAACAATGGCAGAAATGGATGTAATAGGGTTGAAACTTGCAGTTGGCCACCAAAGCGTTGAGATGGAAGAGCTAAAGGACAGCAGGGAAGGAGGGGGATTAGGATTGCACAGCTGCATTTACTCCTTTTCTTGCAGCCTGTTCAGTCAGTGATGTGTGGAGCTCTGTGCCCTATCCACAGATGGGTAACCTGATACAGGAAGGTTTTTGGATCAGCTTCTCCCTGTGCACACTGTGCTTGAACAGCAAGCGGTAGACTCCATGTTTTGCTGAGAACCCAGAATGTTTGCTTTCCACACAGTTTTGAATGGAAAAAAAAATCACTTTAAGAAGTTACGGTCAGAAGCGAAGCAAACCAAAGTCACTTTTTCCACATACAAAAACATCAAACCCAGCGTTCGCACAATCCAGCTCCGGGAGGAGGGCACGGGACAAGCAGAATAACGCGGTTCGGGGACAACCGAGCCCCAAGCGCAGCTGGCCGTGCCCAGCCCTTCTCCACAACCGATGCCATCCCAAACGCCCACCTGAGCGTTTCGCACCGCGTCAGCGCAGCTCCACGGCCCAACGCTCGGCCGAGGGCCGGCCGCCCAGCCCGTGCCGAGGCGCGAAGGCGGCGGGAGGGACACCGGCACCACCTCCCCCTCCTCCCCTCCCGCCTCCGCCGGCTGAGTGACCGCCGTCGGACCCAATCGGCTTCGGCTCTGCCCGGAGCTGCCGCCCGCCCCGTCGGGGAGGCCCGGCCCCGGGGCGGGGAATGAGGCGAGCGCCCGGCGCGGGGCGGCCCCGCTGGGTCCCGGCCGCCGTGTGCCAGGCGGGGTGCGGGCGGGGCGGGCCGGAGGCCGCCCGGAGCTGGCGGAGGCGGAGAAAGGGGCGCCCCGCGGGAGCCCGCCGGGGTTTGGACGCGGGTAAGGGGGCACCGGGCGGGCGGAGGGAGGGGGTCTGGCCCCGCGGGGGGGGGCCTCGCCGCGCACCCTTGCCCCGGGGAGGCGTGGGGCCCGCCTGGGGCGGAGGAGCGCGGGTTCCTCCAGTCCGGCTGATCCGGGCCGAGCCCAGCGTGCCCCGCTGCATCCGGCGGGAAGGGGACGGCGGGGCAGGCTGTGCGGTGAGCTGGTGGGAGTTACTCTGCGCCTGGCGGGGAGGCGTGCGGGGCTGCGTTCCTCTCTGCGGGGCGCTGCGGCTACAAGTGGTGGGGAACTTCGACCGGGAGTTGTGTCCCGAGCGGGCAAGTGCGTTTCGATGTAAGGCCTGGGGGTTCCGGCATCCTGTAATGATTTCTTTTAGGTCTGTTTCTTTTAGGTTTGCCACTGGTACGGGCCGAAATAGCCGTGCTGGCTCACGCCCTGGCTGGGTGCAGCCGTGGTAGTGAAAAGGTGCTTTGTAGCTGTTTCCAGGGGGGAGAAGTGAGCTGTGCTGTTAGTGCTCCGCTTCGGTGCGGCACCACGCGTGTGCGCTCCTGGGCAGGGGCAGCGCGGCTGAAGCTGTGCTTGGGACGCGGGTTCGGCCCGCTCTGCGGCTGTCGGGGGCTCTGCTGTGTCAGCCCAGGCACGACAGCAGAACGTACAAGTGTGGTGTGGATTGAAATGGCAGCACGACTGAGCAGTGTGAGTGCACGTATTCCAAAAATGAAGCAGCAAAAATGGGTCACCCGAAGCGAGACTGTTCTTTGTGCTTCCGTGATGGAGTGTCTGACAGCAAGAGGTTCCGGTGTGCAAAACCCAGATTTATTGCTCCTATTAAAGATAGCGGCCATCGCTTCAGATTTATGTTTGTGAAAGACAAAAGTGGTTTATAATTGCCGTAAAAACCTGAGTGTGGATCTCACGGAAGCAGCGTGCACGGGTGGCAGAGGCATCCCACAAACCAGGTGAGCTGAAGTCTGTGTGAGGTCTCAGCTCCAAACGCAGCTGGTGTTTCAGTCTCTTGGATTCCCTGTGTCAGTAGGAAGCAAGGAGCCGCAGCACTGCACAGTTTGGGTGGAAGCCATCCCGGCAGAGTTTTAGTGATAGGGTTTAGCACAATTTCTTAAAAAGCTGTATGATGTAGATCAGCTCCTAGCAGCAGGGGGATCGTTTGGCGAATGGGTGACAGTCACTGTGTGCCACATGGCTCGTGCATTAAGATCGCTGCTTCTGTGCCTGGAGTACAAAGTTGCTGCTGTTCTCCTCCACGAAGGAGTTGCACGTGTTTGCCTGGCAGCAGAGCTGGGCCTCTAGGAGCTGTCTTTCTCTACGGCAGCACTGCTTATGTTTTGAGGCACACTGCCTGTGAGCTAGGCAGTGGTAGGTGCTCTGCTGCCACGATAGCCTTCCAAAGTAAGATAATGGTGAGGGCGCCAGACAGAACACACGGGGCCAGATTCAAGTGCTTTCTTGGCGAGTTCTGGGTTTAGCAGTTCATCTGAAGAGCATTTGAGCTGCTCTGTCCTGCGTGTACATATCTTGTGTGGTGGAAAAATTAGTGAGTAACGTTTCTGCTTCCATTCAGGGTGGAGTGCCTTGAGGTCGGGTGTCACACGAGGCAGAAGGCTCTGAGTGTTGTCGTTTTTTCCTGAATCCTCTTTCTGCTGTGGCCTGTGCTGCCTGCTGCAGTGTAAAACACATTGCGGGAAGTGATGTGGTCCTGATGAAAAGGCCTGCAGAGGTGTTGTGGGAGACCTTTTTTGCAGCAATTGGTGTTCCTGGAATTACAGACACTCTGGGAGATGGTCTTGTTCTGCTGTGATACTGCCATCCTGGTCCCATCAGGACCACTGCTTTCTGCTTACCAGATAGGTCAGGATGGTGTGAAGACATCTGTGTGCTGACGTGCAGACCCAGCATTCTGCAGAAGGCTTTGTGTCTTATATTTGCACAAGTGGGGCTTCTGTGGTGTTTTCATCTTTTACCACATCAAGAAATCAAGGTGGTTTCAGTGAGCAGAAAGTTCTCTCCCTGAAGTAAGAGGACAGAAAGCTTAGTCACTTTCTTAACAGTGAGTGATGGCATCAAAATGTACCTTTGGCTTACTGGGGGCTAGCAAGATAGCACTGCTCAGAACCTGCCTGAGTTCTGCAAACCCAACTGATTTTTGTTGTGCTTCATGTTAGGTCTCTGTAAAGGTGAGGGAGCACCGGGAGGTGCCTGGGTCATGGCTCTGGTGTGATGGTCAAAACATTCCCTTGACTCCTGTGGTGGGGTCTGGAGGGGGGGGGGGGAGGAGAGGGGTGTCTGCTAGTTCTTCCTAGAAATAGTTCTTACTAGAGAAAGAAATAGGCCAAATATTTGCCAGGATTTAGGGAGAGAATGGAGTATCCTGGAAATTCCTCGTGGAACAATTGAGGAAAGCCCCCATTCCACTGCTGAATCTATGGGCGTTTTGGCAAGATCCAAGGTGCCTTGGCTCAGAAATGGCCATGGTGGTTATACCCAAGACGGCTTCTTCCCTTTAGGGTCTGTACCTTTGTTATTTTGTGCCCTCAAAGCAAAACTCCAGTGTTGTTGCCTCTTTAAAGCTGTGCAGACATATTCTGGCCCATTTTCGTTTGGCCTCACTACATCCATAGCCTTGAAAAATGCAGTAGTTTTTTTGGAAGGGTCAGGCAGGTTTTGTTGTGTTCACTCCTCTTGTATGGCATCTGCATACAACCGCATGTTAAGAATAAATAAAAGCACTTAGTACCTTAATAATAAAACTGCTTAATGCCTTTCTGCACTCAGGCTGAGCAGTGCCCCTGACTCCCCCCCCCAACTGTAATTGTGAGATCCCATTAGTCATCTCATTAGCAACTGTACTCTTGGGTGCAGTCCAAGAGAGGTAAACTACATCGCCTCGCCTTGTGTTTACTGCTGGTGTCTGTACCCAGGCGGTCACTTAACGTTTATTGAACGTGTACTATAAATTCAAACCCTGTCCTGCCCTGTGGTCACTTTGTTTGCGTGCCCAGAGCTGAGCTGGTGTTCTGCAGCGTCTCCTTAGCAGAAATACCGTGTCTTTTTCTCCTTCACCAGTCTTTGCATTCGCACCGACTGTTCTGGTTTCAGTAGGATAGGGACATCAGCCTGCCCTGTGTCATGGTAGGAAAACGAAGATTGTTGTTGGAAGGTTCACCGCTGCCATTTAATCACTGCCTCGGGAATCGGTGGGTGTCACTGTTCAGGTAGCTCTTTGGAGGTGGCTGATTTATAAACAGCACTCATTGCAGCCTGTGCTAGGAAAGGCTGTGTATTCCTTCTGAGAGATCATATCTGCCCAGTTTATGAGAAGTCAGCATCTTGTCCAGAATTCAAGCCTGGTCTTTTTGGGTAACAGTGTTTCTCTTGCCACAGGGTTGTCTTCCACAGCTGTTGCATCTTTAATTTCATTCAGCTGTTGGTTATGTTAAGTCCTAATGCCTATCTCAGTGGGTTTTTCCTTGCTCTGAAGACTCCAGCAAGGGTGTTCAGCGATGAACATGCTGCGAGGTGCAGGGAAGGATGCATCCATTCTCTCTTTTAAACACATTGATGTATGGTTTGGTCCATCTTGGCCTTTCATTTTTCTGGCACCATCATTTTTCTGACACTGCTGCCTAGATTGTACTTCACTTCTATGTAAAGGTTGGAAGTTTCTCTTAGTAATTCAGTCATCGCACTGGGTTTGCTGTTGCTTCCCCACAGTTTGTGTTGCCCTTTCTGTGGGCATGTATGATTTCCCCATATCTTTGGCTTCCAGAGTGTTTTGTTCCTCTCTGTCTTCTGTTATACTTGAAGAAAATGTGGTGTGTTAAATCTTTGTGCTTTTTCCCACTGCTCTGCTTCTATTTCTGTAAGAAGACCAAGATAAACCAATTAAGAAGAAGAGATGATTTCTTCCCTCAGTGGAAACACGCTAGGTACAGAACTTGACATTGGCTGTAGCTATAATCTTCTCCCTGTGCTTCATCTGCCATCTTCATCTGCTGCAGAGGAGGCGGGAAGAGAAGTGGAGGGGCACTGGCTATGTGATACAGCGTTGCAACCTTTGAATGAATAGTGTATCCCACTGAATGCTATTTGTGAGCAAAGGGTTCTGAGATCAAGCATGCTGACCCTGAAGTTGGTGTAGACTCGCATCTTTAAGTAAGGACTTTTTCTTTGATGGTAGTAGAGAGCTCACGCCAGAGAATCGAGCCAACTATTGCAGCATCTGAACTCTAAACTGGAGAATCTTTGCGTTGTCAAAGGCAGCCATCTAAGTACATCTCAGGATGATTTAAAATGTGCTGATTTATGGCAGTGGTTATCAGATTTTCAGAGCTTTCTCATCGCTCCAAATGTGGCAGATTTGGGAGAGCAGCTTTATTTTCTTGCTTTGTAACAGCTACAGCAATGTAAGAGGAAATCATGATAACGATACAGACTTACATGCCTTTTCTCAAGGTGATGAATTCTGAAGCGAAACTCTAGGGAGAAAGTATAGCATGCATTTTAAATATGAAGGTAGAATACAGCCCCAAATAGTTCCTAGGACAAATGGTATTGAAGGGAGATGCAACATATGTGAAATTCAGTTGGTAACAGAAAAATAGCTTTAATGTGGTGAAAAAGAGCAAACTGCCAAACATCCCCCCCCCTCCACGCACACCCCCATTCCTTTCACTGTCAAATTGTTTCTCTGCGTGAAGGACAGAATCAGGAGCACATGTGCACTTACTAAATAACAGAGGGATCTGTTTTTTAGTATGAGGAAGGGCGATGCCTTTTATCCCATGACAGCTGTGCATGTGGCTGTCCATGTGCTCCATGTGGTAGGCATGCTCTGTGAACCCAGTTCTCTCTTGGTTACTTAATTGGACATTTGTGACAAGGCTGAGGGGCTATCCAGCACACTGAGAATAGTAAGACATTTCATAGTAAGTTGTGAAATGCAGAAAGAAGGTTCTTAAAAATTATTATGTATGTTTTTTTCCAAAAAGAATCGTTTAGTAAGTAATCAGAACCCACTGTGTTGGCATTCACCTCTTGAAGCAGAACTCAGCAGATACTTCAAGGCTGGCTTCTCTGGAGCAGAAAGATGCTGTGGAGGATTGATCCTGTTTGCATTTGGAGAGTCCAAGCCATGGCTCACAGACTGTGTTCTGTTCATCACGGTAGTTTCTGTGGCTTGTGGCTTGCTGCTAGCTGCCTGTTTCCCTGGGCACCCACTGGAGTGCTCCACGCACACCCAGCAGTTGGGCAGCTGTTCTCGCTGGATGTGCAGAGTTTACTCGGTGTGCTTTGACTACTGTGTGCCATTGAGCAGCTTTCTGCAAAACAGCTCTTGACTAGAGCAGAATCTGCTTGGAACTTAAGTCATTCAAAGAATCATAGAATGGCTTGGGTTGGAAGGGACCTCGAATACCCTCTAGTTCCAGCCCTTCTGCCAAGAGCAGGGTTGCCAACTGCTAGATCAAGCGCTGGATCAGGCTGCTCAGGGCCCCGTCCAACCTGGCCATAAACACCTCCAGGGTGGAGTATCCACATTCTCTCCAGGCAGTCTGTTTAGTTCCTCACCGCTCTCTCAACGAAAAACATCCCCTGACATCTAATCTAAATTACCCCTCTTTTAGTTTAAAACCATTCCTCTTGTATTGTCCCTGTCTACCCATACTGCTGGTTCATGGTAAGGGCTACAAGTCCGTAAACGTATCTGGGATTGCTACACCCAGGTGCAACATGGATTCAGAGGACCTAGAATAATCCAGGAATTCTGCGTAGGTGTTTATCCTGACGTCTTGACTTGGTATTTTCTCTCCCAAGTGTATGTAAGCATTAGCAGAGGTGGATATGTTGAGCAGTTGAACCCCAGGAAAGGCACAGGCGAGCTGGATACCTCCTGATGGGTTTAGGAGCTGGCCTTGTAGTGCCCCAAGTCCTGCTTCCAAAACAGCATTAGTTGGAGGTTATTTCTTTACTCTTAACTGTGGGAAGTTGGTTTTGCTTCAGAGCAGAGACCTGAAAAGGCTTGTCCATTCACCCTTTTTTTTTTTTCCCCCTCTCTTAACCATAGCTCATTTGACTTATGACAGCGCTTTTAATTTGCTATGTTTCTAAAGGAAACATCAGGGCAAGGTTCAGAATTGCATATTTATGTTTCTTGGCTAAGTGTGGATCTGAAAACCTGTTTTTCTTATTTCAGCAAAGGAGATTTTGTTGTCTTAGGTAGAGCAGTTTTTTCTGTTTGTGGTTTTTTCCTTTCCAAAAAGAGCATGCAGTGGCTTTCGCTCGTCTGACCTTCTTTTGGGCGTGAAACTTGTCATTAACAGGTCCTAACCAGAAGTGTCCTCTTGGACTTCTCCTAATTCATTCTGGTGTTCCTCCCACCATGTAGTCTGGACTGGTGCAACTGTGCCCATGCTGATACAGAAACATGGCTTCGGGAGCATCCTCAGGCTAGGAATTTGGACACCACAGGCATGTGCAAGGAGCAGTAGCAGATCCCTCATGGGTGCAGATGCTTCTGCAGCAGCTTGTTGTGCTGGCTATCCCTCCATTTGCAGCATTGCCTGAGAGCATCCTTTTGGTGGGACAGCTGTGAGGCTTAAAATGCAACACGGAGATAAGAGCATTGTGATTTGTTTTCAGGGTGGTGCTGGTAAACTTCCTGCTACTTGGTGGGAAAGATAATCCTGCAGGTTCAGGCTCCATTGTTGTAACTGGGTCTAAGGTGAATTTAAGAAAAATATTTTGGCTGAAAAGGCTTTTCCTCTCTGTTTTATCCAAAGGGAAAAATCTGTTTCGAGCCTGATATGTCGTTCTCATTATTGAGAGATTCTGAATGGGACCTGAATCCATAATTACTTGCCTGTCCTTATCTGTGTGACACAGTGTTTTCCAGCTTGGTTGCTTGGGTTTTGGAATTGCGTGTCACAACATGCGGTCTTAAATCCACGTATGCAGAAGTGTTTGATGTCAGAATGGCAAACGGCGTTTCCCTTGGGGTTCTTTTGGATATCAATGTCCTTTTGACCTCTAAAGGACAGGGTTTACTCTGCTTACAGCAGGCTCTTAGAGCTACTGTTGGAAAGGAGAGCGAAGTGCAGAAGATGTTGCCAGGATAAAGTCTCACAGCATCTCTAGAGAGCTTTGTGTCGGAACAGAACAACAAAAGGCCTTGGAAATTACCTCCTTTTCCACGGGATGGTGGCAGACAGAGCTGCAGGTGTTATTCCTTCTGGACCTGGCTGGCAGGCTGTCCCTCTTCTGCCCACATGTTGCATAGCGGTGAATGTTTGCTACCTTGCTTGGCTGAAATACTGGCGCAGTGCCTGGAGCTCAGGGCTTCTGTGCTGCTGTCTCCATCAGAAATCCTTCTGAACCTCCTTCAGCTTCCTGCTCTCAGTCCTCGTGGGAAGCTCCTTCTTCTTTCCCTGCTCTTCCAAGGAATTTTTACAAACAAATCAATAGCTGTCTAGTTATGACAGAAAGAAGAAGGTGGCAGTAATGTCTCCATGGCTACCTAAAAAGTACTTGCAAAATGCAAATGGAAGAGAGTGCCCTCCAATTATATCTTATGTTCCTTGCATGCAGACTGAAAATCGTTTGCATTAGTTAAGTCATTGTTGCACGCTTGTCCAGCATTTGATTACTGCAATAAATTGCTGTTCTTTTAACCTTGCGAGGCTGAAAAACAAGCTGTTTTAAATAGAAAACTAACTGACCTGAACTCCTGGTAGATGAGCTGATTGTAAGTGCTCCAGCTTAATCCAGTTTTTCCTCCTCCTTTCGTGTAGCATCTGAAAAGAGACAGCTTGTGGCAAATTAGCTAGGGTAAGGCTACAAAAAGATTGAATTATTCCTGTTTGAACAGCTCCCAGCATGCGAGCACTTGCTGGCTGATTTGTACATAATCTGTATCTTGGGTGAGCTTGCCAGAGCTGCCGCGATTGAGGGGAAAGTAAATAATTTCCAACTGGAAACCTTGCCTTTGATGTAATGATAATTTATACATTCATTGGTGAAAATACCACCGAGATACGGTGAGCGGGAGTCGCGGTGAACATTTGTTCATGTTCTGGCAACAAATGCCTGGGCCCATTTTGTTTGGTGAAGAAAAAGCAAGTGACGTCCCTGTCCTGCGCTGTCCTGTAAAGTCACTTTGCTCCCAGTGAAATACAGCACTGGTAGGAAAATGCAGCTGTCAAAGTATATGTGAGGTCGCACTGTGCGCGCCGTTGATCTGCGTGCTGCTCTGCTCCAACTTCAGGGCATGGCACAAAAATAACAGGCTGCAGAGCTGGGTCTGCGGTGGTTAGGCAGGGCTAATTGTACTGTCAGGCATCTGTAAGTGCAGAAGAAGTTGGAACAAGATAATGTTTCTGTAGGGACTTGCCTCGATACGCTGATTTATTGCAGTACCTCTTTGGGAGGGGAGGGACTGGACAGGGAGGGAAGTTGCAGCGTGTGGCAATAGCTGAGGATTGGATACCCGCTTGTTTGGGACGGTGCTTCCAGCTGAACTGCTGCTGCTAAACTGGAATTTGACCGTGATATTGCAGTTAATTCCTCTTCGTACAAAATGTACTATGCCATTTTTTATGGCTGTGGGGATTCAGGCCTGGCCTCATTGTTGCATGCAGTGGAGTCCTGCCATGCCTTACCCTGAAAAGTGAGGAAGTGTCCTATACCCTTGTAACACCTGGTACTGTCAGGGAACTGAGACAAGCAGTCGCTCAGACTAATGCTTGATTAAAAACAGCAAAGGAGGCCCTTCCACTTTTGTACTGGACATGCTTACCCTGTTGGCTGCCTTTCTCTCTCCCTTGCATGCTAACAACACTGTGCCAGTGTCCCTGGCTCTATTTGCTGCTCTTGAAATCAAGGAGAGGATCCCGCTCTGGTCAGCTCGGGGTTCTTCCTTTAACCCTTCCTGTCTAGCTTGCATGATAGGGCCCTGAGGCAAGGGCTTCGTCTCTCATCTGTGCAGGTTCCTGCCTGCATCTCGCCTGTGTTTACACAGAAGTGTGAGGGCAGCCAGAGGTTCTGCGGAACCTGATAGAAGCCATACGTGAGATTAATCCCAATGAAATTATGTTACGCCTTCTACAGTAAGCAGGAGATTCAACATGTTGCATAGCTTTAAGACTATGAAGGATGTGAAGCCAATCCTCCTCCAACAGTTGGCTGTGCCTGTTCAACTTCACGAAGTTCTGAGACGAGCCAGAGCTCCGAGTTCACTGTGTGGGTGTTTGCAAGAAGCAAAGCTCCTTGGATGGGTTTAGGAGGAGGACTGTGGGTGCTGGGAGGTGGAGTGGTGTCTGAGATATGAAGTAAGGTAGCAAAACGTAGCACAGACCTGCTCAGCATGAGGTTGTGGTTGTGGGCTCGTGTGCTCCTCCCTGCAGCACGTGGAGAGGCCAGGTTGCATGCCGCAGACCATCCTGGAGCTGGTTAGCCTGCCTGGTGGGAGCTTGCTTATCATCTGGATGGGTGTGCTTTATCCTTGTGCTTGACAGTGGCCGAGCTGGCAGCAAAGACCTGGCGCAAGAAGAGAGGTGTGCTGCTGAGGGAGCTTTCCGGGGCTGCCTGTGGTCCTGAGCCTGTTGGCCAGCAGTTGGGTAAAGGTGTGGAGGAGCATCCAGCAGGAAGGACAGCCTCAGTGACCAGCAGGATTTCCCCTGGATGGGATCCAGGTCACCCTGCACTGCCACAGTATGGTTTCAAACTGCACATCAGCAGGGGAGCACGACAGTCTGGTGGAGGGAAACAAGCATGCAGCCTGTCTGTGAGGCTGTGCAGGCTGAGGGCAGCTGTGAT
The DNA here is from genome assembly GCF_951394365.1 of Tetrao urogallus. Lineage (NCBI taxonomy): Eukaryota > Metazoa > Chordata > Aves > Galliformes > Phasianidae > Tetrao > Tetrao urogallus. Next base: position 126,277,095 of record NC_136813.1, on the reverse strand, counting down.
CCCACACCCATAGTTGAGAAAAGGAACAATTCTGTGTTGCACAGTGGGAATCACATGTTGGCTTTTCAAGCATGCTTCTTAGGAATAAAGGACAGAGGAAATGCTGCTGAAGGCGAGGAAGGAACGTGCCAACTCTGTCCCATGTACCGGCGGGGTCCCTCCTCCCTTTCACTGCTTGCTCAGCATACGAGCATGTTAACTACTTGTGGTGCATTTCCAGAGAGGAGGCTGCCTCTCAGGGCTTCCTTCCTATTGTAACTCATGTATGAGGTGCATGCAGATGCTGCGCTGCAGGCAGTGATTCATGTCCAGCTGTGTGCATACAGAGGGAGAGGTGTTATTTTGGCTTCTACAATGACAACTTCCTAAAAATAGTCTGAAGCCATGGACTTGGCAGCAAAAGGAGTTGTCCCCAAAGTCTTGCTTGATGCATCTTTCTGATGGCGTGCTGTGCAGAGCCCTTGCCATGTACAAGTGCTGAGTGAAAGCAGTGTGTTTTTGAGGAGGCAGAGCTGGGGCTGTCACGCTTGGCATTGCCGTCATAAGGTTAGTAAGGCAAGAGGGGCTGGGACCTCTGGTGACCAAGGGCTGGCTTCATTTTCAGACAACAGAGTAAGGCTGATCACTATTAGCTTGCCTTCACAAGGCTGTGCTGGCTGCAGCTTAGCTGGATTGTGTGAGCTTGTACCCAGGGACAAGCAGGCTTGAAGACTGAGAATCAACTGTGACTTTGAGCAGAGGGGGGGTGGCTCTCAGCTGTGCTCTTGTGGTTGTGTTCTGTTCATTGACTGTGTGGCTGGGAATAGTAAACAGTAGTGTTGGATTTCTGGACAGGCTTTTCAACAAGAGCTTGCCTCCGAACACTCTGTAAACCACCTACTGTAGTTCAGAGTGCTGGTCTGTTGTTTTGCAAATTCAATTGTTGAAGAGCTCTTAGGAAATTAAAAGATGCCATGTGTTAGTTCAATTTCCTGCATAAGACATAAGCTTAGATATTGGAAAGAAGCACTGGAGATGCTTAATCTGAGTAGAAGTACAGTTTCCTTGTGTATGTATGTGCAATACTCAAAGGCTTCCAATGGCATAGTGAGCAGGGAGAATGCATAAAAATACACACCAGAACGCAATCCTATAAAACTGGTCTGTTTTAAAGAAAAGCCTTGTTAGTGGGGAGCTGAATTATGGAAAACAGTCAAAATAAGAATGGAGAAAAATATTTTTGGGGGGTGACGTTACTTTTCATCATCTTTTAAATGAGATTAAAGCCATATTGCTTGTGAGCCATCAAGATTCAGTGGTGATTTTGTGAGCATAAAGACCATTATTTGGGCTTCCTGCCTGGGTTCAGAGTTGAGGGATCCTGACTCAGGACATAATGCCTGCTTGCCTTAGGCAAGTGTAACTGTATATATTCATAATTAAAAAGGCTTAGTTGCTTTCTGAATTTGTTCACAGGATATGCGGTTGTTGTTCCTTCCCACCTGTGCCCATTTTGGGGAAAACACTGGGGCAAACTTGCAGGACTTAAGGATACCCCAGTGCTGCCTGCCCCTTTCGTGTCTCTGGAATGCTCTTAGTTGAGCTGTTGCCTCCGTCTCCTTCTAACACAAATTAAAAGAGCCATATTCCAATTAGAGATGCAGATGGGAGGTCAAGCTAGGGGCACCGCTTCAGTTAAGTTTTTCAATGTATACAAGCTCTCTGCTAATTAGTCTGTTTATCTAAGTCCTGCAGCAGTTTTGTGTATTTGTTGTGCCGTTTTCTTCCTCAAAGTCTGTCTCGTTTCAGAAGTGGCTGCCTATCAATAATACATCAAGTGGTGCTCCTCAGGCTGCGTGTATTATAAAATGTATTGTGGGTATAGCTGCTTGTATTGCTTCCAAACGCTTTTTATAGCAAGGGCATGACAATACGGTGTGGTTAATCATGGATTGAATTCACCAGAGAGTAATACCACTGTTAAATATACCCAGCGTGAGTGAAGCTGGGAACAGGGGTGGTGTGTGTACATTATCTAGTTAGCGCTCGCTCGGCCCTGTGCTGTGGAAGAGCTTTCCTGTCGCTTGTCCCTGCCCCAGGCTTTGCTCTGCATTTGTCCTGTGGGAAGCAGTTACTCAGTTCCCTTATGGATGAATGTTTGGGTGAGCACCTTTCCAGGACTTTTCTGTATACTGCCCACAAGTGAGACCCTGCTCTGCGTGCCCCCCTGCTGATCGGAGCCCCTTTGGGTTCAGCACTCTGCTCACACAGTGAGGGTGGCAGAAGCTGTTTCCGTGGGGTGACCTCATTTTGCCAAGCTTAATGTTACGGGTCACAGGAAGTACCACTATGTTGCTTGGTTCTTCCTTGTTGTTTAAAAGGAGATCTTGGGAATAAAGGCTCTTTTTGCTTTATTTCTTTGTTTTCTGTCTGCTAACAATCTTGGCTGCTTGTTTTCTATCTTCCCCCTCCTTAAAAAGACCAGGAAAACAATGGCTTCTTTTTTTTCTGAAATGAGTTTGCTTCAGTGTCTGTTGAACTAATAAATCTCCTTTTGCTTTTTTCCTGGATTAAAAATACCCTTAGTTGGAGGGAAGCAATAAATTTGAAGTAAAGAAAATTATAGCTTGACCTTTTTTCGTTAGGAAAAGACTGATGTAATGAAATGGCTACCGGGAGGACCAGCGAGATAAACTGTATGGGCTTGAGGCCTTTTATTTGTCACTTCCCTGGCTCTGCTATCCAAAAAGCCCCGTGCTGAGCCAAAATCAGTTCCCTGTGGCTGCAGCCATAATGCTACATGGAGCTCTAAGCTTGTTTGCGTGGCCACTCATCCAACCATCATCTCTGTTGTGTGTAGGCTGAGTGACGCAGGACAGCTGGCGAGGGGATGTGACAGAGCTCCCTGCTCCTGCACCTGACCCTGAGCAGTTCTACCCCATAGGTGCCAGCTGTGCACATCTGGAGCTCAGCCTGCTCTAGCCCAATTTCCTCCCCTCCAGATAAGTGGGAACAGGAGTGAAGAGGGATGGATCCCAGCCTGGGCCTTCACGAAGCTCTGGGTGGTGGTCATGCAGCCCTTTTGCTTCTTTGGCCATCCCACTGGCCTGCTGGCCCTCCTCTGCCCCATCCTGCCCCTGCAAATAATTTCGGGGATAATTATAGCTGCTCAGGAAAGCAAACAGCTCTGGCCATTGGATCAATGGTTACCTTGTGTGTTGGGATCATCTTCCCTTGGAGTTTCACGACTAGACTGTGTTTTCACAACTCCTTCTGTAAAAAAAAAAAAAAAAAAAAAAGTCTGTCTGACATGAAAGAACCTAATGAAACATTGAAAATTGGTTTAGCCCTACAAGCACCCTCTCGTGTGCTCTGATGATATGCAAGTATTACAGTCAAAATTCTGGGGCTAACTCAGTGTTGGCTCAAGCAAATGGGTGTTTGTTCCATTAAGTCAGTGATACAACCCTGTCAAAATTCCCCTCGAGTCAAAACTGTCTCCTTTATATTTAGACAAAGAAAATGCTTGCTGTTAGCAGACCACAGTGATCTGTTCTCTCTCCCTTTCTTGACTTTGCTGCACCTCATTTAGGCCTCAAATGAGGTGTTACCTTGTTTCAGCTCTTTGTGTTGTATGATTGCCACAGAGGAAATCTCGGATGAAATCCTCAACCTGCAGCAAATCCGATGGAGCACGTAGTGGTAAAGTGCCCTGCTTAAGCAGGGAGCTGGGGAGACGCACAGTGGCTCACAGACCTTGTAATAAGACTGAGGTTGGGTTTGGCAAAGCTTAGCCTTCAAAAGCATTTCTTGTGCCTTCATGTATTTTTCTTTCTGTACTAACAAAGCTTATTTTTAACTGTATCACAGATCTTGCATGGAAGTTCTAAGATTACCTGTGCATTTATTAGCGCTGACTTCACAGTGTGGGATTTGCATAGGCTTAACAACCCTGCAATGTACTATTTTAATTAAAAGTGGTAGGACCCTTGGATAGGAAATCAAATGCTGAGTTGTTAATACGGCGCAGTTAAGTTTCTCTGTGCCTAGATAGTAATAATACAAAACTCACTGCGCCGTGGAAAGGCTGTTTGGAAACCTGGAAGCATAGAAGTGTGTAATGGGATTTTTGCAAATGCTGTCTGAATTGTCCTACTATTAACAGTTTTCTTCTCCCTTTTATGTCAAATAGCACTATTTTTTGCGGGTAGGAGTTTGGAACTATAGTCTATTCCTTTGCTTGGGCTGAATTGGTTTTAAGCAGGTAGAGCAAAGAGGTTTGCATGTAATGAGGCGCTGAAAGCCAGCAACAGGGTTTCCCTTCTTGGTGAGAGCAGACACGACATCTGAGGGCTCAGCAAGGACAAGGGCTCAGCCATGAGCTAAACAGTCCATCATGGGTACTTTACGGAAGGTGGGATGCCAATCTGTATCTCTATTTTAGCCTGTCTGCTAGGGAGTGGTAGCCACTGTAGGACAGTGATTATTTCTGTAGTGACCTTTCTGGCACCCAGAACATCTAGTGTCTAATAAAAAGCTGAAAAAGCTACTTTGAGACTGGCCGTTAAAGTGTGGGTTGCATGCACAGGACCACAGTCTTAGTGTAGAGAAGGAGTTCTTTATGTAGGCTGTCTTTCCTTGCTTTATTTAAGGAAGAAATCACAGAATTATAGAATGTCCCAAGTTGGAAGGAGCCCACAAGGATCATTGAGACCAACTCCAGGCTTCACAAAAAAACCACCATAAATCAGACCATAAGACTGAGGGCGTTGTCCAGACAACCACAGGGGAGCCTATGCCAGTGTCTGACCACCCTCTCAGGGAAGATCCTTTTCCTTATATCCAACCAAACTTCCCCTGTCACAGCTTCATGCCATTAAGTTTGTGGATTTCTTTTGGCAAGAAATGCCAGTCGAATTTAGGGATGTAGAGTCTCCTCAATTACTCTTCTTTTCCACTCAAACTGCCTTGAAACATTGTGTTTCCATGATACCTTCTTTTCTAGCAACCCAATGTATCTGGCTTCGTAAAGAACATCTGAAAGAAATTTTGGGGAAGGAGGGCCGTGGAATAAACAGCAAATAACTATTGTTATTTGCTGTTTAGGGGAAAAAGAAGAGTGTAAAAAGGGGAAAAGAAGAGTGATTGCTATTCTGCAAATTAGACTACACGAGAAATTCTTTATAAAAATTATAGTAAGTGCCCTCGTGAGTAACAATCAGTGATGCAGGGGGGAAGGGAAGTGCTTTGTAGGGGCTGCATTACCGTCAAGTACGTAATAATTGCAGTAGTTTAATGAGCCTGGTAGGAGCTGCAGTGAGCTGTCTGGCTAATTTCAGCTTGCTGTAAGTGATCTCAGCCTGTGGATCGAAGAGGATGCATTTTAAAAGGTGGTATTGCATGTTGGTGACTAACCAACTAAATATGAAACATTTATCTACTCAGGGTGAAAATACTGTGGGTGAAGTGGGAGAGATAACAGGGCTGAGATCAGGGGTGAAGGTAGCTGCTTTTGGGGGTCAGATGTTCCCAGTCAGCTGATGTGTTTTTCATTGGGGGTTTAGGGCTTGTCATGCTTGTTGGATGCTTTTGTGTCCATGCTCAAGCTCTGTCTTGTTCCCAGCCCGTGTTTCTTAGCTTGATGCCATAAACTTTGTGTTATCTTTCTCTGACATGCTGCAGTGCTTGACACGGAGGCTGAGCTTTAGGTGCCAGCACACAGCTATTAATAAAAGGAGCCAGACTATCACAGCTGAAGAGAGATCATCTCATCGCAGGGCAGATCCGGTGACAGGATCAGTGCCTTTTTCACACTGCTGTAAGGATGCATGATGCTCTTGTTTCATCTGGGGCATTTACTGCAAAGCAGCTAAGGCTGCTGTGGCTGTCCAACTCTCCTGGCTCTGGTTATGTGCAGCTCCAGTATGTATGCAGGGATAAAATGCATGCTGACGTGTGGGCTATCATCCCAAGGAAGGTTTGCATATTAATACTGTGGAGAGGGTGTAATCATTCTGGGCTTGATGTGATAATGGAGAAGGGAAGAACTATTTTTCATCTTGTTGCTTATCCCCGAAGTCTTTTGCTCTGCCAGCAACTTTTCTGTCTCTTGAAAATGTGTTCTTGTTCAAAAAGGAACATACAGCCATCTGTTTCTTGAGCATGATCAAACGGGTTTTAAAAATCTTCTCTTGAAAGTATGTTCTTATTCTTCCTGATTTAATTACAGGCTACTTTTCCTCCAAACGTGATAACTAAATGGTGGAACTTGTCTTTTTCCCTCCCCAGTCAGTACAGGCACCACTTCATTGGTATTTTTGTTCCTGATCAGTTTGGTCAGTGCTTCCTGGGTATTTTCCCTGGGTGAAAAATAGTTGTTCTGTTGTTGCAAAACACTGACCTCTCTAAGGAAGGAGAGAGTCCAATAGCTGATGAAGTTTTTCCTCTGAGGATAACACATTGTAATTGCCAGTGGCATCATTCTTACTTGCTCCTTAAATGAAGTGCTCTAATAGATTGATTATGATAAAATCAACCTTGACTTGAGAGGCTTGGTATATTAGTGGGGAGGAGGTATTGGCATTCTGCTTTCACATTACAGAAATGTTTGTAGAAATGAATGCAAATAAAACCTCTGCTTATGCTATGCTCTGCCAGGTACAGAGAGGGTCTGGGCCAACCTGGTTTGCCAGTATTGATGGAATGTGCCTGGGTGCCTATTCCTGACTGGCCTTGCAGAGTGCTTCCATACCTGCCCCGGGGCACCTCTGAGAATGGCTGCTGCTGGCCCTCAGTTTCCCCTGCTTCTGAATCAGGGATAATAATAACCCAGGTTAGGATTAGGGTTAGTTAGACCTGCCCTGTCCTTGTGCTGGCAGGCCAGACGCTGGGATTAGCAAAGCCAGGCACTGCTGAGCTTCTGCAGTAGAGTTTAGCATTATGTGAGGTTGCTTTGCATGCTTGTACTCTACCTACCTACATGTTAATGTCTCCCGAACATGTGGGAGTGTGACATCTAGATCTCTTTTTCTTCTACCAAACACGGTCAAAAGTGACTACTGACTCGAATGTTTAACAGGGTGAGGGCTTACAAGCAACACTAACATATACATTCAGTTCCCTTGAGATTCCAAGCCAAAAATATGTGGTGAGGGTTTTATTCTACAATCATGTGCTTTAATATTGTGTGGAACAATGTGATTAGTAGAAATAACATTCTGAGGATTATTGGCAGTGCATATGGAAGCACATAATCTGAATCCTGTTTGCGTATATATTAACAGCTTAAAAGGGCTGAAACAACTGACATGTCTGTATAGAGAAATAGCAAAGTAAATGTATGAAACTTGCTTCTGTAGCCAGTAAAGCATCTAGTTATGTTTATCTTAATTTTTAGGGTTTTTTTCCTCAAATCACTTGACTGCATCTTTTTGACAGCAAAAGCAACAATGACAAAAAAAAAAAAAAAGTTCTTTTTGTTGGTAAGTGCTTTGATTTTTTGCTGTTTGTATAGCTTCTGCCTCACATCTTGGCTTTGGAAACGTAGAGCTTGTGTAGACGTGCCTCATGAACAGGGTTTCAGAAGTTTGTGGTGTTGGAGCTACTTAAGTTCCATCCAGGAATGGCAAAGTATCACTAGTCTTCAGAGTGCAGGATGCCTGGAACAGGTGAGGGTAATTGAAGAGCAGGCATCTTTCTGGAAAATGTTACTGCAAACCCTGCATGTGAGCCCAGATCCCTTTCTGTCAGGGGAGTGTTTTGTGCTTATTTCTTATAAAAATACTTTGAGTGAACCAAGGCTGAAGCTGTCCCATAAGCTTCCAACCTGGAGGCGTGTGGAAGCTTTTCCTGGCTCTTGCCTTTGTAGAAGAATAAACCCAAACCGGTGTCTGCGTGAGATGAAATCCCTTTGATAATCTGCGTTAGTTTAGTGATAGCGGTGTTACATCCCATTGCCATTATTTTACCCTTAAAAAAAAAAGAAAGTAATTGTCTCTAGGAAAGCTGCTGCAGCCTTTTGGCCTCCAGCACCAGGGCCACCTGAGACACAGTGGGCAGCCGGTGTCACCTCAGAGGCAGGGATCTGGAGATGGCAGCGTGCGCCAGCTTACCGTGTGGTTTACGAGGTCAGTGAGTTTGGTCACCTTTCTGCTAGCAAACTCGACAGAACTACAAAAGAGACAGAATCCTGGCAAGCAGCTTTTGTTGGTATTAAATTCGTCCTGTGGAAAATTGAATTATCTCATTTCTGATTGCACAGACTGCTTATCACAACACTTCCATAAGACAGGCGCTGTGCACGTGGGATCTTCAGTGAAGTTCATAAAGTAATCTCCCATGTCTTTCAGCTATTTCCATATACCCCCAATGGACTTCTGTTTTCACAGGCCGCAGCCTTGCTTTGACTTGCAGAATTCAAGCCAAGAGCTGACAGAAACTGTGCAGTGTGGGGCTCCGCTCACAGATTGACTCAGTCAGTGATTAATACAAAATTAGTCATAGTCTTAAAATTCTTCCTTGCCTAGATCATGTCTATTTCCACTTCAAATCACTAACTTAAAAGAGTTTAAAGGTGTTGTTTAAACCTTCTGCAGTTGTAATTTCATTATTTGTACTGTTTCTTGCAGGCGCTTTCTTAAATTATCTATCTGATATTCTCCTTTGACTCAGAAGATTATAAATATTATTTATTATGATCCCAGAAAGTGTTAATTTGCTGTGCCAACTGGCTGTGTTACATGTCCTTTAATGCTGGTATGTTGAGTCAGTGGCACTTGTGTTTGTTTGTTGTTTAGATTCACCATTTGGTGGTAGGAGATGTTGTTGCATGATGTATCAGCTGCTTGGGGCACTGGGGTTAACCATGTGGTCAGTTTGCTCAGGTCTCTTAGTATTCATTTTGAGTTTCTTTCTGGGCCAAAAATTCTCAGGTCTGGATGGAAGCTTTGTTTTTCAGCCCATAGCTGGCTCTTGCAGATTGGACAAGTACAGCTTCAGGTTTCAGCTGTGGGTGCAGTAATAGCCAAAACCGGACTGGGTTGTTAATGTGGATGCTGTGTGTTTATGTGTGCATCAAAAGACGTACAGCCTTCTAGAAACCAAAAATAAAGGGCTGAAATAACTGCTTTTGTATGTTTTGTTTAAGTGCGGCTCATCTGTCCCACTGTTAATAAGAGATCAGTTATGTGATCTGCAGCAGGTGAGAAATGCAGGGACAGGATGATTTAAATGTGAGAGAGATTGGGTGTTGATAGATGATACTTGGTGTGAATAGGTGATGTATACAAACGAGGGTGGAATTATTCAAGCTGTAGCAGTAATTATTTAATTCTAAATATAGAATTAAAAATAAAGGCTAGATTCAAACTAGCCTTTCCTAAAAGGCCTTTTACAAAAAATTATACCATAAGTGTTCCAAAGTAAAAGACATAAAATCATAAAATATTTGAAGTTGGAAGAGACCCATAAGGATCATCAAGTCCAACTCCTGGCTCCACAGAGGACCACCCAAAAATCAGACCATGCATCTGAGAGTGTTGTCCAGACACTTGATGAACTCTAGCAAGCTCAGTGCTACGACCACTTCCCTGGGGAGCCCATTCCAGTGCCTAACCACCCCCTTGCTAAGGAACCACTTCCCAGTATCCAACCCCAAACTTACCCTGTCAGAACCTTGTGTCATCCCTCGGGTTCTGTTGGTGGTCACCAGAAGCTCCTGCCCCTCTGCTCCTGCTCATGAGGAAGCTGTAGGCTGTGATGAGGTCTCCCCACAGTGTCCCCTTCTCCAGGCTGAACAGAGTGCATCAAGGGACTAACCCCTGGAAAATCAGTGGGTTCCCAAATCATTCAAACTGTGTTTCTTCATTGCTTTGCTATGTGACTTCAGATCCCCCATCCACCTTACCAAGGCAAGATGACTGGATGCATGCATCTTGCACTGGTGACTTCCTAAGAAATTAATTAATATATTTGTTAACATTTCTTCATAAAGTTTTGAGACAAGTTGTGCATAGTAGCATTGATTCATTCGTTAAAGAGAAAAAAAGAAAAAATGGTCTGTTGGCATGGAGTAATGACAGAATTCACAAGATCCAAACATGCTTCTCAAGAAAGAATCTTCTCAGTGTAAGCGTTTATACTCAGTGTAAGCTAAGTATTACTGTAGGGAAATCTGAAAGTTCTGCAGAAGTAACTTGTAATGTATTCAGGTCTGTTGGAAGCCAAAGAATCAGGCTGCAGAAGCTTTCATGCAGGTCTGGACAAGAAGGAGCTATGCCTGCACAGGAGCTGCTGGCTGCTTTGCGAGCCCAAGTGGAGCTACAGCTTGGCCAAGCTGCTGCACATGCCTCTGGGCTCTCATGAAGATGTCCTGGCTGCATCTGGATGGTCAGGCTCTCCTTGCAGACTGAAGGAAGCAGAGCACTCAGTTGAGCTTTCTTGCCTGGAGGTGTGTGTGTAAGGCAGGATGGGCCAAGGAGGCTGCTTCTTGGCACCTCTTGTGGCAGGCTTGCTGCAAAGAGGGCTGGCTCACTGGAAAGATCCAAGTGAGAAACTGGAAACTTTCTCAACCTCACTCTGAAGGGCCAAGAGGTTAGGATGTGTACAGAGCTGCTTACAACTGGGGAAGCCTCAGCTGTTGTCAGAGGTTTCCCGAAGAAGCTGCAGTGCTGCTTCAGGTTGGGAGTGCAGTGTATTACAAATGATGCCCTCTCTCGTTGAAGGGCTGAAAGTTTGAATATCCCCAGTGGATTTAAAGAATGCTCCCTGCCTGTGAAATTTTGGCCACCTTGTTTTACACTGTCCCCTGCTTCAGGATGAGCTGTGTGGCCTGGCTGATGTCAAATCCATCCCCCCTGTGTGCTTTGTTTGTCTGATTTCTTGATGCTGAGAGAGCCCTGGCTGTAGCCCAGATAACTTAAGTTGCTACATCGTGTTGACCGCATACATCCTCAAGTGGTCCAAGCAGCCAGCAGGCACAAAGCCTTGTTGTCCTGAGCAAGGCTGGTCTCTGCATTCAATTCAGGCTTCCGTGTGTAGGAAGTTCAGCTCATGAAGTGCTTTGGGGTGTGAGGGGGTGGTGGGAAGTAATGAAATGCAAGCTGCCTTGAGTTCTGCTGCCTGCAGAAGATGTCACATGGTTTTCCTTAAAATGTAGGAAGGATGTCATAGTGGCTTTTTAATTTATACACAAACACCCAGACATGAAGCAAGTGTGTGGGAAGGAAGAGTAATTTGAATTGTGCTGTGATTGCTTGGGTCCCATGTCACAGAGGCATTTTGAGTAGAATGGTGTTCTTTCAGATCTTGCAGCTCAAAGCCCTTCTTTTCTTGATCAGAAATGTTTAGGGAAAACTGATCTTTATTTATATCTAGCAAAGAGCAGAAGGAAATCAGATTATTTCCTTGCAGTGCACTGGATCAGATTCCTCCAAGAGCATTCCTGAACCGCAGCTCCAGTAGGTACGAAAAAAGGAATCAGGGCCATGTACTAAGAGAAAAGCAGTAGCACTAAATACATTGCAACTTCTGAATATTTCATGTATTCAAGAGTGGGGTTGTGTCTCTTTCAAATCCAAACAGCAAGTAATTGCATGCAATTTTGTTTCCATAATTCAAAAAAGAAATGTGTAGCTGTTGGAGAAAACCTTTGATTGGCAAGGTAAAACATTGCTGTGGAACATGGAAGATTGCAGGGTTACGATTTGTGTTTTCTTCCTGGTTAAGAGATTACAGTTTGATAAGGACAGAAAAATGTAATGTTTTGTGCCTGTCTTTTGTTTTGCCTTTGTTTATGTTTGTCTTGCAGTACTTCTCGGTGATATTGCAAAGTTCCTCCAGGGCAGCTATATTTTGCACTGGTCTCTGCATGAGCGTCTGATGGCCTTTTGTTTCACCTGTTGTGCCTCGTCCTGCAGTTAGTAAATGGTGCTCCTAAAAATCGGCTCTTGATTATGTATGGGCTTTTCTCGGCGGTTGTTTTTCATGCTGAACTTGTAGTGAACTCTGCCTGGAAGAACTGAGATTTGAATCTAGGCTGCAAAATTAGAGAAGCTACAAATGGTATTGTGTCAATCACTTTTCCTAGTAGATTTAGAAGCAAACTGAATCCTTCTGGAACACTTATCCATGTAGTTTATAAGGCGGTTAATTCACTTCTGAGAAAGGTTTGCCTGGTTTTCCCTTTCTCATTAGGTAGCCAGTGCCTATGCTGCTTGCTAGAGGTGTGGGCTGGGTCTGTGTAGCTCTGACTCTGCTCAGGAGGAAATGACTAAAACTTTCTGACAAACCACAGGAACAAAGAGCATCTTTGATTTACCAAAATAGTCGTGGTCATGAGGATCAGGATGAACTGCTGAAGCCTTGAAGCCAGCACTCTAGGCTGGGAAGAGCAGATCAGCCCAAAATTGAAGGGAGGGAGACCTGGCAGAAGAGTGAGGGAGCTTTGGGCTGAGAGATGTCTGGGGCTCCCTTGTACTTCAGAGCCCTTCTGTGATGGAAGAGATTGGGTCTTTCCCTTCTACTCTACTGCTCCTTTTGGGTCCTTGCAGCCTGAGAATCCCAAAACTCCTTCATAACTGCGAGCCTCGAGTGACTTAGCTGGAGCTGAACATTGGGAGTGAAGAGGAGAAGCTCCATTTAATGATAGATGTTTAGTTTCTGTGCATGGTATTACTTTAAGCAGACTTGCAATAACACCATTAATGTAGCTTTTTTCTCTAGCTTTGTAAGCTTCTACATGACGTTCTGCAGTACCCTTTATAGAAACCTCAAATATTTTTCTTTCCCCGCCTACCATGTTTTGTCTGTTTTTCCATCTGACAGATGTTTTTTTTCTTCCTGTGTTGCACAGGGCATAATTATTCTGTTGCAATAGCCTGAAACCTTGGTCCTGTGACAGTCTTCTAGCAGAGACTTATATATCTCTGTCCTTCATGGTCTGTGTACGTTGTTGTTTTTTTTTCCTGGTGTTTTTCCCAGTCTGTTTAAAAAAAAAAAAAAAAAAAAAAAAAAAGAAACAACTGTTCTGAGAAGCAATGAGCCAATTAGAATCATAGAATGACGAAGGTAGGAAAAGACCTCCAAGATCATCCAGTCCAACCTGTCTACCTACCCACCAGTATTTCCCACTAAACCATGTCCCTCAACACGATGTCTAAACATCCCTTGAACACCTCCAGGGTCAGTGACTCCACCACGTCCCTGAGCAGCCCATTCCAGTGCCTGACCACTCTTGGAGAAACGCGTTTCCTCATGTCCAGCCTGAATCTCCCCTGGCACAACTTGAGGCTGTTCCCTCTAGTCCTATCTCTAATTACATGGGAGAGAAGACCGAACCCTACCTCAGCACAACTTCCCTTCAACATCCTTTGTATGCTCCAAGACAATCTGTTCTACATTTTTAATATTTAGACCTGAGATTGCATCTTTGTTTTTGTGTCCTATTACCATATGCCGTAAGTCAGCTGAATTCTCTCTGTTTTAGCTCACACTTTCTGGATATTTGCAATCAGTGTTTGTTGTCGCAGATCAACTAGATAGTCTGTTTCTTTAGTCCTTAATATTTCTGAGTCAAGTGTTTGCATTCTGATGATGTTGCTTGCTTGTCTGAGCTTCTCTCAGCTTGCCAGTATCTGCTCTTGGCACAACTGTTGTTCCATGAGCAGTGTCTCAGCCTGCCAGGGCAGCATCCCAGTGGTACACCGAGATCATAACTAGAAGGTTACTGACCTTCCTGCAGAGTGATGCACAATACCTTTCAGCAGCATTCCTCGTTGCTTCAGTCCTACCGGATGTATTTCAACTGAGCACTCATATGGGAGTTAGATTTTTATATCTTAATGGAGGCTTGTGTAATTGCCTAGGCTTGGAATTCTTTAACCTTTCCAGAGTTTTATTCCCAGACTTCCCCCAGCATTTCTGAAGTTCATGCAGAACTTTATACCAGAAAAATTTTGTCAAGCTTCCTGCACCAAATAGCATTTATTTTGACCGAAATCTTTAGATGGGACTATCATCTGTGATGATGGGAAAGAGCTGTAGGATTGTTTCAGTGCCCTGTTCTGACCTTCACTGGCTTCTCTTCACACTCAGAGCTCTGGTGGTTTAGCTCCGTGGGGCGCTGGGCTGGCAGTTCTGCAGGTCACAGTAGTGAGAAGGAATCGTTTCAAAGCATCATTCACCTTCCTTGCTTTGTGTTGTGTAGTTATGATCTGCTGGGAGGTGGAGGCAGGCACAAACCTGGCCACTTAATGCAGAAATTACTGAGCAAGGATGTTGCTGTGAATTGTTAGGAATAAGTAAGCTCATTTCTTATTTGTACATCAACTGTCATCCTTTAATCTCTTGGCACATTTTTTATTGTTGTTGTTTTTTTAAATGCTGTTACGTACATCATCCGCTGTGCTTCCTGTATCCCACGTCACTTCATCATAAACTTTTACAAGATTTCACTTTAAGCCTCCTCAGACTTTGTAGCAATTAATTAAATTCTTTCTTTCTCTCCTTCCAGTGTCAGAAGCTTATATGGATCAGTGGAATTGGCTCAAGCGTAACAGCGGATATCAGCATTGAGGTTGCTCCCCTGGGTGAGTAACCTAAGCCAACAGCTTACTCCTCGCTATTGGATGTCAACATATCCTCTGGTTTTTGCTTGATACCTTACACAACAGCTCCTTTAGGCTTTTAGTTCAAACACTGGTAAAATTACAGTGCATTACAGCTTCCTGCAGGAGCTGTAGATGAACATCATGCTGCGTCTGCTTGTGTGAAAACCCTTTTATTTGACGTCTTTGAAAAGGTAGCCATCCCTTATACATTCTGAACTGCTGTTCAGGTTGAGGGAGGCTTTCTGCATTTTAAAGACAGAGGCTTAGGAGTTAACATACGGACTGTGGCAGTATAATTGAGTATATTTTGGTGATCCAGGAGATAAAAAGGAAATGACTGCTGGAGCCATTCTTGTGGCACACTGTGGACTCAAAAAATGGTGCCAATGCTTCAGGATGGGCCTCGCTGCACTTGTCACGCCTGTGTGGTGTGGCAGTGCTGTGTGTCTGCAGTTAATCTAACTCGACAGGTCTGTGGCAACGTGTAGAGAAACTGCCCAGGGCTTTCAGATCACTGGGGCAAGTTTAAGTTTATGTGAAAACCACTCTTGACAGAGTAGACTATCTGTTGCATTAGATGTTGGAAATAGCCCAGTTTAGTAGACTTCAAGGTGTGGCATTTTGCATTTGGTCTAGACTGATTTGATCCAAGTAGCGCAGTGCATATCAGAGCTGCCAGTCTTGTTTTGGGGATGGTTATCTCCTATCTGCTTAGTTTTGGATATCGTGGTATCATCTGGCACGTGAAGGACTTGAGGCTTCTAAATTCCAGCAGGCTCTTTGCTTGGAGAGCTGGGTTGAGTTGCTGCACCTGCACCTCAGCTTTGCATGCCGTGACTGGGATGCACCAACCCCTTACTATAGCTATACCAGCTTCTGCTTTACAGCCCTGTTGTGCTTCTTCTCAGATGCTATCTTTGCGCTGTAACTGCTTCATCAGGCTGCTCCCCACTCTCTCCACTCCAGCTGGGACCTTTTTTTGTGTGTGCTTTCTGTTGTTTTTTGTTGCTGTGCAGCCCTCCCATTTACCTACGCACAATGGTGTGCCTCACACTCATGGGGCTGAGACTGTCAGTGGTGACTGCTGTTTTTAACAGCCTGTGTCCCAAGGATTTACTTGCCGTGTCCCCAGAGATTTACTGTCTCTTTGGAGAGAGCAGAAAGTGCCCGGCTGCTGCCTGGGACTGCTGGTGTGATCAAGCTCCAAAGCTGGCTTTGGTCATTGCTGCTCCACAGTGCCATCCTGCATCCCCAGGCCTGCTGGAGATGGGGCTGTGTCTTGTTCAAGATACTATTTCCCTTCTCTTCCTTTCCTTCCCCCTGCTACAGTCCTTGGAGTGCCTCTTTTTGGGCCTCCAACCCTTCCCACTCTAAATCAGTATGTGTGAACTCTGTGGGATTGGGATCCATAGGCTGCCCAGGGGCCTGGAAAGAAGCGAGTGATGCTCTTTGTTTGTCAGGAACCCTGAAGTCTGACACCAAAAGCTTTTATTCCCCACACTCTTAATCAGTGGCCTGCTGGCTCCAAGAGCAGTTATCACCTATTGTCCTCCTATGTGGGTCCCATTTCTTCAGTTTTATTGCGTATCAGAGCTGTGGGATTACATTCCAGCTGGCCAGGCACTCCAGCTGGATTTGAATGGGTCATGACTATAAAAACGTCACTGAAAGTCTGATGTTGGCTGGCCTCCACTTTCTGCTGGATGTGTGTTTGGGGATTTTCAGTCTGCTGGCATGACTGTGCGAATGTCTTGCCTTCATTGAAAATCTCCGGATCCTTGCTTTCCAGATGTTGCTGCTTTTCCTTCCCTAGGAATAGGCAGAAGCACTGGGAGCTAAATCTGCCTTCTCTTCCACATTGCTCTGGGAGGAAGTGTGTGCTCGGATCCCTCCTAGTTGGCACCTGTGGATGCTGGATTCTCTCTCTGTTCCCACAGCCTGAGTGCCAGTGTATCTCTGCTGTTTGGAGGCTTTCTGCTTGAGTTAGTCCTGTTTCCCTCACCAATCTGTCCGGAAGGCTGGAAGTGATTTCTCCTTCTGCTACTTGCTTTCACCATCCAATAAGTAAATAAAAGCCTCTCCTAGTGTGATGGCCAGAAGTCCCTGCCTCTGACTCAGCACTGGGCTATGTTACGAGCTGCTGTCTGCTGCTCCCAGTTGGGCAGATGAGTGCGAGGGCTTCCCGTTGCCCTGTGTGTACATCTCATCATTGCATTTATTAGTGCCTGTGGCTTATCCTGTGGGTACAGCCTCTGTGCAGCTTTTCTTGGGCTTTTAGTACTTGTGCTAGACTCAGATATGCTCAAAATAGTGCCGAGTGTTTCCTCTGCATGCTTATGGGAGGTGTGGCACTGGCCATGGCTGGGGTGGGAAGGCAAGGAGTTGGGGTGTGCTTGCCTAGGGCTTGAGGTTGATCGTGGCCAGACACTGGGGCAAGGCACAACATGGGGACAGCTGTAGCATGTTTGGGTGAGGGTGTCACTTGTGTGTCAGTGTGTTACCTGGGACCACCGTGTCATCAAGAGTGCAATGCAAGATAAAGCTCCTGATTGGCAGGAGAAGTTGCCCTCTCCTCAAATTCAGCCTTGTTCAACCCCATTGTGCTGCCCAAGCAGTGCCAGGGCATTGAATGACATAGGGATGCTGGTGAAGGTCGTTTTTTGTTGTGACTCACTGCTGGATTCAAGAAAGGTTAAAGCCATGAATCTGCTCATTTATTTTTGAGTTAACATTTCTCTTGTGTGAATGGCACCTCCCTTTAAACCATTCGTAGGAGAAATGAACTTTGGGCCAGAGGGGAAGAAGTGTGTCACCCTTGGCATGCAGTGGGGGGGAAGGGGGCAGGGTTTTTATGTTCGGGTTTTTTCCATCCCTTTCTTCCAAGAGGGAATATTGCAGCTTACAGAAAGCAGTGTGCATGTCCCTGTGCTTTTGCTCTGATGTTTTATGCAATGTGGTTTGAGTAACGTTAACATAGCTTCACATTATGTTCACCCACAGTGCTGAAGGCAGCTCTGTAATACACATAAAAGTCTGTACGGAGAGAAAGGGAGCTGTGTTTATCTGCACACATTAGCTTACTGCCCTGTTTATCTCACATGTGACCTCTCTGCTGCACAGAGCCTTTCCCTGCTTTTCCCCGACTGCTTTTTTCCTTACTTGATTTTCCCAGTCCTGACAGTTGCTTTATACTCAGAAAATAAAAATTCATCCCCCACAGAGCTTTCAAATCTAATTCCATTTCTTCCCTTACTTCTCTGAGAAACTCTTCTTGATTTCTTCAAGACTGAGAATGTGTATTCTCCCCGTTTATTTAGGCAAGCTTATTTTGTCTGCAGAAACCTGGTCAACTGATATGGTTCAGTTTGTAAATATATAATCCTGTGAAGTTTATGTGTTGAGAATAATCTTTCTGAGCTGGAAGAAGATTGTCCAATCTGTTTTAAGATGTCCCACTTTCTGAGTAGTGCATCTCATTAGAAATAGGACTGTCTGCTTGCATGGCTTTTTTCTTTCCTTAAGTAGCTTGTGGGAAGAAATCTATCACTGCATCATCTGGTAATAATACTTGGCACTTTATTTGCATTTTCAAAATGATACAGCTCTGAATTAAACAATTTCTATATCACTGTGTAGTAGTTTTTATTTGCCCCATTTTACAAAGGGGAAAATGAACCACAAGTCAAGGGACCTTAGGCCGTGAGAAGAGTCAAATTATCACCCTGAGATCCTCCCTGACTGCTACTGGAGTAGCACCACACCTTCCTTGTTTAAATGAAGAAAAAAAAAAAGTAGGAAAAAGTCATGTTTGATTTCCATCAACAACAAAGGAAAAGGGAGAGATGTTTATCGTGAATGATCTTGCCTAACCTTTGTTAACTAAGTGAAGTTGTTGATGTTTCTGTATTTTTTCCTCTTATTTGGCAGCTGAGGCTGACACGGGAAAAGAGAGGTGTCCTAAATGGGAACTGCGTTACTGCACAGAAGTTATCTTTATTTATGTCCCCCATCATGTGCCACAGCAGTATTCTTGTTTTTTACCCTCCTATTGTTGGCTCTAAGTGGTCTCTGGGATGTTACAGAATCACAGAATGGCCCAGGTTGGAAGGGACCTCAAGGATCACCAAGCTCCAACCCCCTGCCACATGCAGGGCCACCAACCTCCCTGTTTAATACCAGACCAAGCTGCCCAGGGCCCCATCCAACCTGGCCTTGAACACCTCCAAGGACGGGGCATCCACAGCCTCTCTGGCCAGCCTGTTCCAGCACCTCACCACTCTCATAATGAAGAACTTCCCCCTGACATCCAACCTAAATCTTCCCTCCCTCCACTTAAAACCATTTCCCCTTGTCCTGCCATTATCTACCCTTTCCAAGAGCTGACTCCCCTCCTGTTTGTAGGCTCCCTTTAGGTACCGAAAGGCTGCAATGAGGTCACCCCACAGCCTTCTCTTCTCCAGGCTGATGGAGAGCCCAGCTCTCTCATCCTGTCTTCGTAGTGGAGGTGCTCCAGCCCTCTGATCATCTTGGTGGCTCTCCTCTGGACCCTCTCCAACAGCTCTCTGCCTTTCTTGTACTGGGGGCTCCAGGCCTGGATGCAGTTCTCCAGATGGGGCCTCACAAGAGCAGAGTAGAGGGGGACAATCACCTCCCTGTCCCTGCTGGCCACCCCTCTTCTGATGGAGCCCAGGATGCCTTTTGCTTTCTGAGCTGCAAGAGCACACTGCTGGCTCATGTTGAGTTTTTCATCCACCAGGACCCCCAGATCCTTCTCTGCAGGGCTGCTCTGAAGGACTGCTCCTTCCAGTATGTAAGGATGCCTGGGATTCCTTTGGCCCAAGTGCAAAATCTTGCACTTTGCTGTGTTGAGCCTCATTAGATTCACCTGGGCTCACCTTTCAAGCCTGTGGAAGTCCCTCTGAATGGCATCCCTTCATCCCTCCATCGTAAAAGGCCACCAGATTGGTTAACCATGACCTTCCCCTGGTGAAGCTGTGCTGGCTGTCTCCGATCACACTCGCATTCCTCATGTGATCAAGCATGTCATCCGGGAGAATCTGTTCCATGATTTTCCCAGGCACAGAGGTGAGACTCACTGGCCTGTAGTTCCCTAGGTCCTCCTTGCTCCCTTTCTTGTAAATGGGAGTGAGGTGACCCTTCCTCCAGTCATCCAGGACCTCACCTGACAACCATGACTTTTCATATACAACGAAGAGTGGCTTGGCAACCACCTCAGCCAGCTCTTTCAGAGGAGATCTGTAAGTTATTGCAGCAATGTTGATAACTACTGCTTTGCATTTGATTAAAACTCCTTTTTTTTCCCCATAATTTTTCTTTTTTTTTTTAATGAAATCTAGAATAAAGTGCCTCAGAGTTCTGAGCTGCATTAGAAGAGTTTAGCCCTGCTGAGGAGGACAGATAGCCTACTTGTTGATGAAGTGGCGTGATGCATAAAAGCAGAAATCACATTTCTTCATCTTTGGAATATTTCTGCTGCTTATCCACAGGTTCTCAGATACTGCCTGTCCGCCTTCTGGCTGGGTTCAGATGCCTTGTTTGATAAACTTTCTGGCGAAAGGCTTGCATAACTTCAAGCAACTTTATTCTAGGCATGCCTTGCTAGTAAAGGCAATGAGGAATGCAACTGTCTTCAGCCACGCGCTATCTGGGAATGCAAAACATTGCCAAGCCCTTTTAGGGGCTTGAGCTTTAACTCTGTGCATGTATTTTTTTTCTGTGTTGGACAGGTAGGACAGATATATTCTGATGCCTTAGATGGTATCTTCAGCAACAGATTGCAGCATCCAGGTACCACAGCCAGCTTTTTTTTTTTTTTCTTTGCTAGGAGGGAGGTTTGTGTTTTTATTTTCAACTCCTAAAATCACACATGGTGGAGCGTGCTCCTGAAGATAACTGGGCTGGTGACCTGGGCAGCTCTGACCACTCCCTCTATTACCTCATTTGTGCATGCTTTCTTCTGGCTCTGAGAAGAGCTGTCTTGTTCCATGGCATGTTTGCAGGGCTCTCATTTCATCCATTGTTTCACATGATACCTGAATTCCTTATGACTTGTCAGCTGATTTTTTTTTTTTTTTTTGAGGAACTGAACGTGGCTTATTCTGATTCTGGATATTTTCCCCTCATGCTGCTTGGGAGCCCACAGGGCTGAGTTGGGATCTGAATTTTGCACCAGGAAGAGCAGAGCAGCTGGTATGCAGACTTTCACGCTTTACTTGCAGTGCGTGTGCTCCTGTTGTTGCCTTAGTGTCTTTCCTTTATTATCTGACCACTTCTCTCCCTAGTCTTTGATTTCGACAGCTCAGGAGAAGAATCTGTGTGGGGAGCTGCACGTTTGCCTTGGACTGTTTTGTTTGTGGGTTGAATTTTGTGTGTGTGTGTATGTTTTGTAATTTTTTTGAGATATTGCACCCCAAAGGGGTGAATGCTTTTGTGAACGTGTCCAGAGCAAGTTGCTGGGATCTTGCTGATAACCCCCACCAAGGAATTTCTTGGAGATACTTCAGTATCTCCATGTGTTGATTAGGTATTTGAAATTAAAAGAGGGAGGGAGCTACCTAACTCTCCAGATATTTCTTCCTTTTCCACCCCCACTCCTCTAGTACAAATTCCCCAGAAGGCTGTGGTTGTGCCAAGCAGGAAAATAAGCGTTTTTTCTGGTGGTGGTGATGGTGGTGTTTTTTTTTTTGTTTGTTTGTTTGTTTTCACATTTCTTCCAAACTGTTTCCAAGCAGCAAAAAGAAGCTGTTGGATATTATGGGCTGATGGCAAATATCACTGGCACTCAAGGAAATATGAATGAAGTGGGAAGAGTGGGCAAGGTGGAACATTAGGCTTCTATGTGGAACAAAAGAAGCAGTCGGAGTTGGAGGAGGCAGTAAACTGCTGCCACTGGAAAGTGGGAGGCAGTGGGTACCTGAGCCAATGAGGTTCCCCACAGTAACTTGATTACTGCCTGCCCTGTTCTGCTTGCATAGCCAAGAAATTCCATTCTAAAATAACGTAAGCGAACACAGGGAGTTTTTTAACTGTTACAAGTTTAAAATTGCAACTTCTTCCACGTCCAACTGCTCATATCCCCACACCCTCATGAACGAGTCCAGCATTACAGTTTAGCTTCTTGTTACAGTTGTACTTGTTGGAGTAAGATGTCTAGGCTACCCTATCTCTAGGATTCAGGGTAAGTCTGGGGAACTGCTAGAGTTTCTGTGCCAGATGGTGATCCTTATGGCGGATCTGAGTGGTACAAGTGGATGTTTATGGAAACTGCCTCACATATGGCCTAAGGGATGTTCATGGGACCCTTGTCAGCATGGGCCTTCATATGGCATCAGCTGGGCAGCCCTGAGTTGGGAGGGCTGACCCAGGTGTGCAGACGCTTCCTGGGTATGGAAGGCTGGGTTACACTGCCTGGGTCTGACTAGCGGAAGCATGATTGTTTTTCGCTTTGCTGTCAGAGCTCTAAGCTGGCCCTTTGAGTTTCCCAAGGCAGTAGGTTCCAGACTCAGATGCCTGAACAGTGTTGAGGACTAGGCAACAAGGTGTGGAAGGCAAGGACTGCTTCAAAAGATGCGGCCGCTTCAGAAATCCGCTGGTTGTTTGCAGCTGATTGCAGGACCTCAGGAAGGAGTTTGCTCCACTGATGGCATGGCTCAGCTGGGGCAACACGAGTCACTCTGGTTACAACAAAAGATGTGCCTAAACAGGATGTCTGTATCGACCATCCTTGAGCCTTTCCAATTTGTTTCAGGGAGGCTCAGATTCATGCAGCATAAAATTGACATTTGTCTCAGGTCTGCCTATCTCCCTGCCAGCATATGCTCACATCTTTATTTGAAACAAACAAACTCCCAGGTGTTCTCTTATCTCAAAACCAGAGATTCACCTGAAATTGTTTTTTGGGGAATTGGAGAGGTTTTTGAGTAAAGCTGCCTGTCTGTAAGCATTTTTCAGGGCTCGTCACACTTTGAAATCATGGTATTAAAATAATTGCCTCTGAAACGAAGGGAGGGTCATATGCCCTACATCAGAAATTCCTCTTAGTACTTATTAATCCAGTATATAAATGTCATGGCTTACATCCACAGGGTGTTTATATTCAGTTTTTAGCTCTAACAGTATCCCTTACTGTTCAGAATAAATGCCATATAATCTGGTTATGAGCAATATTCTTAATTCAGCTACTAAAAATAGGACATAGACAGATCTGAGTTACTTTAAGAAAGTAGGAGAGCAAATAGCTTTGTCTGATGAGGGGAGATCAAGTTCACTTGAATCACTTAGTGTTCAGTATAATGGTAAAGCCAGAAAATTCTGTCTGTTTTGTTGTCATAATACGATTGCTGCATTTTTCTCTTCTCCTTGGTTTAAGGGCCTGGTTCTCCACTATCTTGCCTCCGGTTATACCTCTTCTGGAAATTATAAAGAAAGTGTAGGTTGAGAAACATCATGTTTTTTTAACTTTTTTCCCCCTCATTATTTCAGTGCACAGTGATTTGAGGTATAGGAAGCAGTAGGAGATGAAGTTGTTCCTAACAGCCTTGCAGTGTTGCACTGATGAGAACAAGATGCACATTCAGGGAGGAGAACTGTCTTTTTTTGTGGTAGGTGGACATCATCCAAGAGGCTTGGACACTTGGAACACTTTCCTCACTTAACCAAGTCCATTGTCTTGTGCTTGGAGGCGGTTGCCGTGATGCTGGGATGTTTGTCACAAAATGCTTTCTTATGCATTTGATGGCTGTTTATTTAAATATATAAAATATATATATAATTATATATATTATATAATTTATATAAATAAATATTATTTATATATAATATATATTATATTATATATATATTTTTATTTATTTATTTATTTAATATATATTTTATTTATTTATTTATTTATTTAATATATATTTTATTTATTTATTTTATTTAATATATATTATATTATATATTATATTATTATATATAAAAATTATTATAATTTATATAAATAAATAGTAACAAGAAAAGAATCAGTACCTAACAATAACCAGTACCTGTAAGCTAATGAAACTAACTTTCTTGACTGTCCTTGCAAATTGCTGGATCAGTAGCCAACTTCTTGCTCCTTGCCACCAGCTGTGAAGGCTGTTAACTTTCATCTGAGTCATTCTCTGTTTTCTGGGCAAGGGATGAGCTTCCCCAGGGCTCCCAGTTGCTTCTGTGGAGGTGCTTCCTGGAAGCATTTTTCTACCTTGTGAGGGCTTAGCATAGCCCCCATGGTGAAAGATATTATAGAACATCATTTGTTTACCCTGAATCTCTGAGTAATTTTTGTTATCTTTTCTGTATGGACTCAAGCTAAGTGGTCACAGAGGTTCTGTGTAAACTGTAGTATATTTTACCTAGAAATAGCCTACATAGTGGTTACTCTTTTTATGAAGTGGTGATGTTACACCTGGAGCAATCCAGAGCAAGATCACTATTGACTGTGTCTTTATGGCAGACTTTATTTGAGTTTTCAGCATTTTCCTTGAATCCAGCACACACGCACACACACACCAGTAGCTGTGCTCAGAAAGTCATTTTCATTGGAGAGGGAAGGAGGACTGCAGCCACAATGAGAAGGATGCTTGTGGGTACTTGATCTCATTCAGTTTGTGACAGAGCTCACATCTGGTGGCTGCTGGACTGAAGTCATTCAAGGTAAGGAGAGCTAGTATTTCACTGTGAACCTTATAACAGTGCTGATACTGAAAGCACCTGCAAGTTGCACAAGGCCAGCAAGATCTGGAATCATAGAAAATCCTGTGATAGATGGGACCCACGAGGATTTTCAGGTCCAACTCCTAATCTGTATTTTGAGGTTCTGTTTTGATCAATCAGTTGAAGAGGCACTCAGTGTTTAGCAAGTACTCAGTGCCACTGGCTTCAGTAGCATTAGGAACATGCTTATTATCAAATGTGGATTTATGCAACTTGCTGATCTCAGTCTGGATGGATTTTGCTGAAAAAATCCTGTGCCAATGGACAGATCATCATCGCTGTTCCAGGCTGTGGTTCAGCTAAGTTGTCAATCTAATTTCAGGGGAACGGATTATAAACAGGCAAAATGTTGAGCTTGTGTAAAGCCACTTTGTTTGATAAGGAGCTGCTCAAAATATTTTGAAAGTTGAATTCTGTTCTGGGACTGGGCAGCCAGTGTTAGCTGTGCTGATAAGGCTCTGTGCCAGGGCATTTTGGCTGCTGTACCTGCATGGCTTGCTGCTGAGCAGTTGGATTTGATGTGCTGTGGTGTCATGCTACCCAAGGTCTACCAGGCAACAGCTGTAGTAAAGCAACCTCAGGGATTCTGCCAGAGCCACCTACCCAGGCAGGCACTCCACCACCTTCTGTCTACATGCTGATGGAAAATAAGCTCAGCATCCCATCGGGTCCTTCAGTGTTGTGGGGAAAGCAAAAAACAAAGCAAAAAAACAAGCAAACATAAAAAAAGCAAACAACAAAAAAGAACCACTTATGGCTGCTCTGGTGTCCTTTGGATCTACTCCAGGCTCATAGCACAGAGTGAAAATCTTTCAGGTGAGAGATGTCACTCTGCCACATCTCTGGCTATCTGGGAGATAGCCTTGTTCACTATCAGTATTTTGGCCCCCCAGAAGTCTAGCAACAGAGCAAAGCTGGTCTGCAGTTCTGAGATTCCAAGTTCTCCTAGGAGCCTCTTTGTGGGTTTGATGCTTTCTGTCTAAGATCTTGGCATGAATTTCTGTTATTGCTGCCTTTTCTTTCCTCCCTCTACTTCTGACCTCTGTCAATACAATAGTTTCGTACTGGTTGCTGCTTGCAGGTTTGACACTTGGAGATGTTAATACTATTATAGTTTGCATCTTAGGAGTAGAGTAGCCAGCTTTGCCTTTGAATACATCTTGAACTTATTCATAGCCTATCTCATGTGTGTGGCCCATGCTGTGCAAAGAAAGAGCTCTGGTATGCAGCTGTGTTCCTATTTACAAGACCTCTGCCAGGCTTTATGCTGTGCTTCAGAGCTTTGGGAAGAGAAGTAGGAGCAATGATGTGCACCAGTCACTGGCATCGCTTACTCTGCATGGACTTGTGAGTGCTCATTGGGATCCTGTGCCTCACGCCATAGGATTTTCTTGCTGCCAGGATCTGGTGCTAAAGTTATGCTTTCTTGTTCAGAGGGGTGTTGTCAGATAGCAGTAATCTTTTGTTATTGAAGATAGGCACAGTACAACTAAGAGTAACTGCCTGTGGGAAGGATGGGAAAGAGAAGCCCACCAACGTTGCTACATCAGAAGAAACCATTGATGTAGACACTTGTGATGATGAGAAACCATGTACATACATGACAAGAACTAGTAATGGTAGAGCCATCTCTTTTAATGTTCCTGCTCTCAGATTAGTCGTCAACATCTGTTAATTCCTGCAGCCACAAAATACAGAGACAGTTCTGAGCTTTGCATTACTAAGAGTTAAGTTGTATGTAATTTACAGTGTATTATGATAGCCATAGAGGATGCTATGATCCACACAGTGAAGACTGTAGCACTGTTACTGCCTTGTGTGTTATCTATAACAAGTGTGGGGCTTTGCTTTTATCGCAGTAGGAAAGGAAATACACATGGTCCTATTTCTGTCTCTAGGTGTTTGCAGAAGGCTCTTTGGAATGCTGCATGGTGCCAGATGCTGCCAGCCCTACCAATTTCTTGGGATCATGTCAAATCTTGCAGAGAAATGCTGGGGTGGGCCGCAGTCCTTATGCGAGCACCTTCAAGACACAGAGACAATGAAGATGTCTTTTTTAGTGCCTTTGTGTTTTAATGTGCATATTGGATGAGAAAGCACCTGCTTTCTCCCTGCTGTTTAGAAAATCATAGAAAAGAATCATAGAGTCATTAGGGTTGGAAAAGACCATTAAGATCATCTAGTCCAGCCCTCTAGCCACTTCTCCCATAATGACTCATTAAGGGGTGACTGCACAGGCAGATAAATGTGCTTCACTCAGGTAGGCTGGTCCATCAAAGTAGCAGTTTGTGACAGGATTCCTAGCTCATATGGGTGACTTGTAGCTTAGACCACCCAAAAGGGCTCAAACTGCTTGTTTTAATGAAGCACTTTCCTTCATTTTGATGCCTATTTTAAGCAAGGCTAGCTCTCTTTAGTTAGGCAGATGTAATTAGGAAAACTATATTATTCTTAGTGTAGATGTACTCTTTGTGTTGCCAGACTGTTTGTATTATGTTCAGTCACATTATCCCCACTTAATTTGGAAGCTTTGTACTTGGACCACTGTGCTTTAGCATTGAGAAGCCAAACTGGCATCACAGTGCACAAACAACAATTTAAGGCTTCTTCTCCTTAAACAAAGAAGATTTTGTAAATCACAAGCAACTTTTCCTTGAATAACGTTTAAGAAGATTTGCAGAAGCTTCAAAACGGGCACAAATGCATCACAAGTGTGCCCAAGTTACCAGCATTTGTTTCACTGATAACAGATCCCTGGCTTAGGAAAATGGAATGGTGTTTAAGTAGCTGTCTTGTTCATATTATTTCCCAGCATCTTTTTTTAGATGCAATAATGCAATGCAGGCAATTAGAACTCTACTTTTTGAAGATTTTTAATTAGCTGACACTACTGATTGAGATCTTACAAGCTGTAAAATATAGCATTTATTTCTCTTCATACTACTTTGTCTCCTATGGCACTACACTTTCTTTTAAAGACGTATAAATAGGTTACTAGGGGGAAAAAAACCCTTCAAAACAAACCAGGGCACAGAAATGACAATTCAGTATTCTTGGCATTTCTCAGAAAGCTGCTTAAGATTATCTCCTTAAAATGACTTTTTTTTTTTTCCTGCAAGTTAAATAGAGAAGTGAGAACTGATATTTCATTAAAATATTGTTAGAGGCCTGAATGCTTTTATGATCCCTGAGACATTTATAGGAAGCAATAACTTGCTATTTATTTAGAACTGCAGAAAAAAATTATCAAAGAGCAAAAGGCTGATCTAAAAGGCCAGCTGCATGGTTCAGGTACTTCCACTTCCAGAGTTGTGGTCATCACCACACTGAGGTACTGGATCCTGTTAATGTACGTATCTGTGAAACTTTGGTTAGGCATTGTATGTTGAACCAGAACTTAGATAAACTGGAGTGATGATTGCCAGCGTTTGTTGTTAAATGTGTGGCCAAGTGAATTATCTTCTGAATATCTCTCAAGAGTTGATGAAAAATGAGGAAACCACAGCTTTCTCACATATGTCATGTGAGCAATGCTTCTTTTTGTTTGTTTTTGGTTGTTTGTTTTTTTTTTTTCCATTGAATTCTGAGTTTTTCCAGATTTTTTCCATCTCTCACTCCCTTACATCAAGGAGTTAGGCTTCTGTCAAAGACTTCAAAATGTAGTGGAAAAAAGGTTGTTGGAAAAGTTGGGAGATCGGAAGATAATTTGCTGGGTAAGGCCAATAGCAGCAGGAACAGTTGCATAGAGCATATTACTGTACCATTTTGGTCGTACTATTTTGATATTTCTATCAACAAGCACCAAAGGCAACAAGTTGAATGTTATCCAGCTGAATTTGCCACTCAGATTGCATTGCAGTAAATCTTAGGAAAATAGAAGGAAACTCTCCACTAGATTTATGTTGTAAGGTGTGTTCCGTCACAAGAATTTTTTTCTTACTAAAAAATAATGTTATTGAACTCTATTTGTAAAGGCTTTAACAGGGGTAATCATATACTTAGGTGCATGCATTCAAGAGCTCTTTATAGTTAGGTGGATTTCCAGCAACTTCAGCAGAATTTACTGTTGAACTTGCAGCTTGTTTGCACGCAGTATTTATTTTCAGTGATCAAGTGAGACTGTTTCCTTTAGGAAAACAGTTAAATTGTACAGTGAATTGCAGGAGCATGTAGCTTTTGCAAACTTTGGAGTACAGTTGCAGTGGCTGGTCTTAAAAGTTTGCCCTAGAATAGTTCTTATATTGTAGCATTTAAGTTACTAGAGCTTTCTGTGGTCTTGCTTTTTGGACTTCTCGATAGAAACTCGATAATAATAGTGTTATTTCAGTAACCCTGTATTTCCAGAGTATTTCAGTCCTTCAGAACTGTATATGGTGTATGTGAAGTGAACATTTTTGACCGTGTTGAATTTACTTTTCTTGTATCATATAGCAAGAACTTCAGAGTTGGGGCCTTGGCCCTGTCTTTTGCAAGCTCAGCCTGGACAAAGTGCTTTCTCTGTGTTCATCAGGGTAAGGTGTTCAAGGGAGCTCCCAATCCTGTGGCTGGGCAAGCAGTGTCCATAGTTGTTCAGAACTAAATGTCACCTTTCTGCAAACAGTCGCCTTACAGATGGCTCAGTAGGCAGGAGGGTAGTATTTCCCTGACAAAGGGAATTACAGGAACAATAACTTTGCTTTTATCAATTTGCTACATATGAAGCCATGATCAACCTTATAAAACTTATTCAGTCCTTGAGAACCAAGACGTCTCTCCAGGTAACTCCTGGGTCTCAATGTGTGAACATTGGAGACTTGGCCCCAGATGTTCACGTGGCTGCCAAGGAACTTGCTGGTTTGTGGGAATGAAGAGAAACTGTCATTACTTGTTTACTTTCTGTTTTGTTTTGTTTTTTAACACCTGTTAAACTTTGTAAGAACTTTGACAGTGCAAGTGGACCTTTGTTTTCCCCATAAACAGTTTTCTCCTTCCAGTGGCCTTCATGAGCCATGCACTGCCATTAATTACAAACTCAACCTTGATGTCAGCAAGACTGCATCCTGCAGATTAAGCCTGTGCTGCTTGCTGGGACAAGGATCTCAGCGAGAGGAGGGACTGGGACTTGTACCGTGGTATGGTTTCCTTTGACCTTTGATAGCTGAAGAAATCCTTCTTGGGCAGCTGCTATAGTGCAAACCTGAATATGGTTAACATATGATTTTCTGTGAGACTGAGTCTTCTTCCCCCCATCAAAGGTTGGGAATGTATGGAATAGTTTTTTTGTCTCCTTTTAGCATCAAATGTCTGATTTAATTTGTATGTAAGTGGGAAAACTTTGAAGTCGTTGAAATACAAAGGGAAAATACTTCAAAGAAATGTAGCATTAAAAGTGTATCTGATCCCTAGAGGTTTTTGAAGTTTTATCTTGAGAATGAGCATTCAAGGCAACATTTATATGAAAATACTGACTGCTTAATTCATCCAAAATATTTTGAGTGTAGCCTGTCAGCATTCATAGAACTGTGCTGTACTAGTTTTGATTTTACATGGAGGCAAGCAATTGTCTGTCTGCATTGCAGCATCCATCACTCAGAATTTTATGTAAAGTCTGACAGGGAAACCAAAGCATGAAGCTGCTGCAGCGTGAGATTAAGTATTATTACCTCATGCCCAGCATAGATTACTGGATACAGCTGAGTAAAGCTGCAGTGTGTTAAGCTCCCAAAACTTCAGGCTGAGGGAGCTGGATTTGTTCAGCCTGGAGAAAAGAAGGTTGTGGGGTGACCTCATTGCAGCCTTTCAGTACCTAAAGGGCTTATGAGTAGATAACAGCACGACAAGGGGAAATGGTTTTAAGTTGAGGGAGGGAAGATTTAGGGTTAGGCCCTGGGCAGCCTGGTCTAGTATTAAATGGGGAGGTTGGTGGCCCTGCATGTGGCAGAGGGATTGGAGCTTCATGATCCTTGAGGTCCCTTCCAACCCTGGCCATTCTGTGATTCTGTGAACTTCAGATGGGCTTCAGTTGCTCTGCCAGGGAAAGGGCAGGGTGGTCCGTGGGAGTCGATGGGGTGGAGCTTGCCACTCCAGTTTGATGGTGGATTGCGCATTGCTAATAAGTGTCTTGAACTTTGGGAGAGTTCACATCTTAGTTCTGAGATTTTGACTTTGCTCCTGTAAAAACATGCCCCATGTGCTGGAGCAGGGGGTGGTGGTTTTTCCTTTTGGCAAACGAATTCAGGTATCAATGTCTTTAATTGCAGGAATTATACTAGCATTTCCCAGGGCTCAAGGGTGTGTGTGTGAGGAGCTATCTAGGTGTGTATAAATCATGGGTGGGCAGAACTTTAAATACTGGACATATTGTTCCATCCTTGCAATCTGTTACAGTGGGGCTTCACAAAGCTGGAAAATTATGAAGTTTCATAAGAACTGCTTTTTCTCAGCACAGCCATGAAACAACAGTGAGGTTCTTCAGGCCTCAGCGTAGTAAAATCAAATTTATGGAAAATAGTTTTAAGTGACTTGTATTATTTTTGAAGCTTTATTTTAGTTACATCTTTGGTTGAGGGAAAGGTGGGAGAAAGGAAACAGTTAAGCAGCCTATACTGTTGTGGTTGTTTTTTTTCCAGTGTTGTAGACTTTAAGAAAGCAGGTGATCCTTCTTCCCCTCAGTCCCCAGCCCTTCTGTGCCTTATGATGCTGCATTTTAAATGAAGGGCTTCCTGTGTTCAGACTCAGGATATTCTCAGCTGACAGCAAGCTTTCTTCAGCAACCATGAGATTCAAATATGGTTTGTTATTTTACCTTTTCTTTATGAAAACTGAGATCCTAGTGGAATTACTTCACTGTAAGATCTTCGAGTCTGGGAAGAAATCAGATATTGCAAGGTTTGTGGTAGAACAGGCTTTCCAACAGTCTGTGAACCCAACTGGAGTATCAGAGATGTAAACTGGCACAAACACATTAGATATGAAAGGATGGGAGAACAGTGAATGGGGATGTTTCTCCACTGTTACTGTGTGATTTAACCATACCTTGATTTGTTTCAGACTTGCTGACTTGGGTTGTGGTGCTGCTGGCTGGGCAGCGCAGAGGGACATATGCTAAGCCATTTGCTGCTTACGTGGGTTCCTGAGAAGACCTAGGCTGCTCTGGGGACCTCAATCAGGTTGTTTATAGGTACATGGGTCTGTGACTTGGTTGTAAACTGGCTTGTACTGCTCTTTAAAATGGAGCACAAGATCATTTTTATGCTTTAGAGCGGTGTCTGCTAAAGGCAGCCTACTGTTAGTGAAGTCAGTAATGAAGCACAGTATATTACTGTTATCTAGTGAAACAGGCGTTTTTCATTACACAATCAAAAAAACATTGTTTCATACTTAGCAGATTATCTGTAGCAAGTAAACTCAAGTCTTGTAGGCTTTTTTTAATCACATCAGGAAAACATTAATTCTTAAAACCTTTAGTTAAGAAACTTCAAAGGCTTCTGGTGCTGTGCATTGTCCACCTCCCAGCAAGGCTTTTCCTTGCCAAGCCACTCATGTCAGTGTGACCCATCCCCTCATGCAGGGCACTGTGCTGAGTTGGAGCGCTCATGCCAAACTCCATTGCTAACACAAATGAAGCTATTATCAAATATGCAGTGACAGTCTGTGATGTGTGGGTCCACTTCTTTTTGGTATCTTTGCCTGCTTCAGTAGGAGTATTATCAACATAAAGGACAGTACTGGCCCTTAATACTACTAGTTCTGCACTCCATCTTTCTAGCTTTAGCAAAATAGCAAACTGCCTTGAGTTTAATGACGTGAGGTCCTTCAGAAGGCCCACGGCTTTGTTTATCCTCTGGTGGATTTGTGTGATGCTTCTACCCCTTGTCTCCACCTCAGCTCCTTCCAGTGCCTCTGAGAGACCGCTGGCTGAGCAAGCTGGCAGGAATAGGTGCAGGTGGCTCTTGGCATTCGAGCAGTAAAACTTGGGACATCTTTCAAAACAAACATGTTTGTAAAGGATTTTTCTCTCAAATTATGTTTTTTATGAATGAGAAGAGCTGGTGCAAGGGAACACCTTCTGAACTGAGCTGGTGTACCAGAAAGAAGGCTGCTGTATTCTGTGCCATGGGAACGTACCACATAGCCTCCCTTGTTCCCATCCCATTCCTGCTCTGTGCTGTGGTGACTGTAAGGTAGCCAGGTAGGACAAAGCATAGTTCTAGCATGCTTCTATGGAAGCTGGTTGTACTGCTGTCATCCTGTTGGCTGTCAGTGTGGAGCATGCGCTACCATGTTCCTTGCACCTTCAACAAGTCTGCAGATGACATTCAGCTGTGTGGAGTTGTTGATAGAACAGAAGGAAGGGATGCTATCTAGTGGAATCTGGGCAAACTGAAAATTGGGCACATGTTAACCTAATGAGGTTCAACAAATCCAAGTGCAAGGAGCTGCACTTTGGTCAAGGCTGTTCCAGATGTGTGTACTGACTGGGGGAAGAACTCATTGAAAACAATCCAGTGAAGAAGGGCTTAGGGGTCCTAATGAACGAAAAGCTGGACTTGAACCAGCATTATGCTCTCGTGGCCCAGGAGGTCAACAGTATCCTGGTCTGCATCAAGAGAGGGGTGGCCAGCAGGGTTGAAGGAGTGATTGTCCCCTTCTACACTGCCTTTGTGAGGCCCCACCTGGAGTATTGCATCCAGGTCTGGAGCCTGCAGCACAAGAAAGATGTGGAGCACTTGGAGTGAGTTTGGAAGAGGCCACAAAGATGATTAGAGGGCTGGAGCACTACTCTCTTAAGAAGAAAGGTTAAGGGAGCTGGGCTTGATCAGTCAGGAGAAAAGAAAGCTCTGGGGAGACCTCATTGTGACCTTCCAGTACTTAAAGGGAGCTTAGAAACAAGAGGAGAACCGACTTTTAACACTGTCTGATAGTGATGTGTCAAGGGGGAGTGGTTTCAAACTAAAAGAGGGGTGATTTAGGATTTTTTTCTTTTTTTTTTTTTTTTTTTAAACTCGGAGCATGGGGAGGTACTCACACAGACTGCCTAGAGAAGTTGTGGATACTCCATCCCTGGAGATATTCAAGGCTGGATTGGATGGGACACTGGACAGCCTGAGTTGGTGCATGGCAGCCCTGCCCACGGGAAAGAGCTGGAACTAGGTGTTCTTTAAGGTCTCTTCCAACCCAAGCCACTTTATAATTCTCTGTTATACAATTGCCTGTCAGACCTACCATTACAGTATCTTCACATTCTTTATCGGCTCACTGCCTCCTTCCTTATCTGTATTTGGCGTGCTGCCTCCTCACCATATTACGTCATGTGGGTTATATTCCCACAGAATTAATGATCCCTTCCATTGCTGTGGCATTTCCCTCTGTACATATGTATGCTTTGACTGTTTTCCTTGTTTCCTTTCCCTGTGCAACCATACTGTGATATTTTGAAGTTTCAATGGGTCCCACGTAGAACAGGTCACTGTACCACCCAAGCCCTGTTTTCTACAGTAAAGCTAACTGATGAAATTCAGCCAACTCTTTCTCTTGTTGGTGAATCTCCCTCAAATTCTGTAGATGCTTTTTCTTGACTCTCACAGATTGCAGGTTTACTCCATCAGTAATTTTCTCATCCTGCAGAAGCCTAGATAGGTTTGTGTCAGCTACAGAGCTGTCCTGGCCGGGCTTCAAAAATGCATCAATGCAATTATGTTCTAAGTTTCTGGCTGCCAAGATTCTTCTCGGTCTCATGAGCTGCATCTTACTCTGTTGTTAAGCTGACACTGTCTGCTCATCCTGCTGCTGGGACTGTGGGTGACACATGGGATACTTCTGCCTCTTACGTACGCACAGAGGCTTCTCCATGATTCAGGATGGAAGGAAGCAGCCACTCTCCATGGCTTTCTCTCCTGCTGGAGAGGAAGCAGAAGCAGGTCACTGTTTCCTCTGCCACCTTCCTTCCCAGTTTCCTTACTTTTCCTGCTTCAGAAGAAAGGGAAGACAATAGGGTTAAGACCAGGGTGGGATTTTTTTCCTGTTTATGAAGAGGTCACAGCTCTGCCTTTGTGCTGACTTGCTGCTGCCTCCCATCACCTTGCTGGGGAAAACCCTCCTACCCTTCAGTGCCACCCATATCCCGTGTCCATATTACCATCAAGGACACATGGCTCCTAAAAATTACCGTAATAATATAAATTTGTATGTTCCTCATCAGTGTGGCATTTGGAAGAAAACCTGCCCTTTCTCAGCGATGTGGACAAACATGCAAGTTTTAGGTATACATTTGGTGCATGAACTTCTCGGGCCTTTTCAAAGCTGAGAGTTAATTCTAAATTCAGGGTTTGAAATGCACAGTACATATGTCTGATATTTCAGTAAATCTCCTAAGTAGAAGATCCTTTTCAAATAGCATTTAAGACCACATGCTGCCTAAAAAAGGTTGTCTTGATGCAGTATTTCAGATTCCTGAGTGTACTACTTGAAAACAGGTTCTTGGCAAAGCTTTATCGTAAGGTTGATGCAGTGGAATTACAAGATACCGAGTTTTTAATGTTTTTGTTGTTTGTTTGTTTATTTTGTTTTAAGTGTTTGAAAACACCAATCTAGTTAAATATGTTTTCTTGATTTTCTGGTCTTTTGATGACTGGTGAACTCTACTTTTGCTTCGCACTGTGGTGACTCTCAAAGTGTGGATCTTGAAGGTCTGAAATCCAGGTTCTAGACCTGAAGATCAAAAATCCAAATCTGAAGCCTGTCAAATTTTTAAGTTTGTGAATTAGGTCTTTGGATTCATCACATTAAAAGAAGGAGGCATGAGCTGTAAAATTGGATCTAAACATGGGTTTATACAGCAAATTTAGTGGTTCTTAAGCTATTTTGAAGAACTACCTTCCAGACTCTGGATCAACAGTGCCTCTTTGTTTCATAGGTTGTGTGGCCACAGAATGTCAATAACATGTTGATGGGGAATGTGAGGCATTTCCTTACTTGCGATAGCAGTCTCAGAGAGAGGAATGAATATCTTAATTGTTTTCTAACCAGTGGACCCAAGTAAAATGTGAGAAAACATTAATTTCTCAGGCCCTAACGTGAGTAGTGGAAAGGATTTACTGACTAGCAAACCAGTAACATTTGAACAGCCTTAAATGAAGTGTTCATCTACTCTTCTATAAGCCTCAATTTGACCTTGGATTATTGTTTGTGCATAAATGGTTAAAATGAGTTTATGTAGTTTATACAGGCAGGTCTTCACATGACACATCTTTGCAGGTACGTGCTCCTGTGGCATGCAGAGAACACACATCTAACTTCTGCATCACAAAACAAAGGAACCCATCATATGCTTTGATATTATTTTTTTTTTTAATTTCTTTCAGTTAGAACAAGCAAAGCACTACTAGGACGTAGAATAACAGAGGTAGGCACCCTGAGACTTCAAGTGTTTACACAAACTGTTTGCTGTGTGCGTGTCTCTGTCAGAGTTTCTGAAGGATGCTAATCTTGTCAAGGCTTAGCTTTTGCACCACTTCTGATATGTTTAACAAATTTTAAGGCAAAGTGCAGAAAAATGTGTGCAGCTAAGCTGGTTGGTACTGAAGTTGTTTCATAGTTAGAAGTAAGTTTTTCCCAAATATTAACAATTATAACTTGGAAGGAACTTTTGTGCTTTATGCAATTAAAATAATTCAAAGCGTTTTCTATGGCTTAATAACTTTTGTGTCAAGAATGGCCATCCCTGGAGGCATTCAAGGCCAGGCTGGATGTGGCTCTGGGCAGCCTGGTCTGGTCGTTGGCGACCCTGCGTATAGCAGGGGGGTTGAATCTAGATGATCATTGTGGTCCTTTTCTACCCAAGCCATTCTATGATTCTGTGAGGACGGTGGGATAGGCCTTCTGCCTCTGTGTGTTTCCAATCAGCTTTATCAGTAAAAGGAAGTAAGTAATGATTGTAGGATAACGGGAAATAATGAAATTCAAGGAACAAAGTAAAGATCTAGAGTTAGGAAACAAAGGTCTTGCTTAATACAGGTATAGTATTGCTTTGATATCACTGAGTTTAACAAATTCAAGAAAAAATGTATAGAAAAAATAAACAGAAAACTGTTTAAGTCTTTGCCAACATTTGGATTGTTGTTGTTTTTTTTTTAATTCATTGCAGTATTTACAGTATATCCTTTTTGCATGAATGTGCAAAATACTGCATTTGGCCATTTCAGAAAGACCTTGTAGATGTGCTTGAAGTCAAATTTTTTGACTGATGCCTAAGCCTGTTTCCCACCCTCTAGCATAATGACAGTGTCTGGTGTGATGAGCACCTATCTGTTCCAGCATTCCTCCCTTCTGTCTGGATGCTACAAGTGCTTTGTGCTGGCATAGGTGGGATGTTTGGTGCCAACAGACCTTGCATCCTTAACGGGTGTGGCAGTTCCCACCTGCCAAGATGAGCCCACTGGAAGATGATGAAAACTGTGCTTCGTGAGGGACACCTGACATGTGGAGGAGCCACGTGTCTGGCCCTTGGCTGGTGCTGAGCCTGCAAGTTGGTGGCGGCTGGAGGGCGGCCACACTGGGCTTCTACTTTCACTGGACCATACAGTGGCTGAGGTTGGCAGCGCATTTGGGTCCATCTGCTCCAGCCCTTGCTCAAGCAGGGACACCTAGAGCAGGTTGCTCAAGGCCGCATCCAGGAGACTTTTGAAGATTTCCAAGGAGACTCCACAACCTCTTTGGGCAACTTGTGCCAGTGCTTCGTCACCTGCACTGGAAATTAGTTCTTTAGGGATGGGTCTCCTTATAGCCATCCTCCTGAAATGGAGCAGCTACCTTTTGTGTGGAAGGTCCAGCCAAGGGATGTGTCCTTTCTCATCAGCCCTTCTTGCTTCAATACGACTGCTCTCTTGTCACAGAGGGAGTAGCCTCCTTTCATGGAGAGATGCTTCACCATTTCCCGCTGTGGTGTGCGTGTGGGTTTCGTGGTTCTTCATGAAGGCTCTGGGCAGTCAGAGTGATGGGGAGGAAATCAGCTGTTGGATGTTGCAGGCAGAGGTGTCCACATACCACATGCCCAGGAGGGGACCCTGTCATAGACCAGCCATGCCAGCAGCTTCCTGGCAGGTGATCTTCAGGTGTCAGTAAGCTTCTTGATGCTTCATGCCTCTGAGGTGGCAGACAGGATGTGGTTTTCTTCTCGTATTCCTGTTCCAGACGTAGACACAGCTCAAAACATACTATGGGATGAATTTGGAATCTTAACTACTTTCTTGTCCTTGCATCATGCTGAGATTTTTCTCCAAGTTATTCCCACTAAGATATTTCCAGCATTTTTTAAATTATACTTTTTAAACTTCATCTGTTTTGCTGTAAAATACCAGGGCAATATATTCAACAAAGGTCCATTTTCTTTTTTAAGGATTTTTTTTTTCCAGGCCTGAAACATATGAAATGAAGTCGTCTTTTTAACTTAATTGTTAATGACCCCTAGTGTAAATGAGCTGAATGTATTCATTACTAAGTGTTACAATGCTGCTGACTGGTAGCACTGTAGTTGAATATCTTCGAAGCATCCTATGAGAAATGATGCTGGGGATTAACATGGAATTCATTTGAAGTAATCTTTAATTGTTATTGTAACATATTTCATATATAAGACTTTCTGTTCATGTTTCTGTTCTGATCAGCAAGTAAGAACACAAATAGGTGTCATTGTGTGTCTGAAATGACATTTATCTTCTTGAAATAGAGCTTTACCATATAGAAGTTGATTGCAAAGGTGTGTTGTTTTTGTGTTGTAAAGTGGGATTTGCTCCAAAAGACTCTTCAGGCCTCTTACACAGTCATCTCTTAGTGCAGGACTGAGTACGGTGACATTAATTTTTACAGCAAAGTGAAGCTGGGGATCTTGCTTCTGCTATGGAACAAGTTCTCTCCCCCCATCCTGCCCATAAAATATGACTGTAGTTTGTGGGCTTTTTTATTGCATTTTTGTGGCAGACTGCTAGGGCAATAGCTTAGTCTTCAGGGTTCTTTTTTCATTCTCTTCAGCAGTCAGAAACAAGACCTAATCAAGATTTTCCATTTCTGTGTATCAAAATTTCCTGTTTTAAAGACTGCTATGTAGCACTGGGAGAGCTGAGAAACTCAAGCCATCCATCTTATTGCATCACATTGTAAGAATAATCTGTAGCTGATGCTTTCTTTCCTAATGCCGAACATTTGCAGAGCGTGTGCATGGGGAGGAAGGCAAGTAGGATGAAAAGGCCAGACTGCAGTTCCCTGGGCTGCAATCAGGGCATAGTGTGTCCTTCCAGCTGCTGGGCTGCAGCTGATTCACCACAGCTCTGTGGACCTTTGCGCTTTAGAGCCAGGTGCGTCTTCTACCAGATGTGGACATTCAGAATAAGGCCACCCCAGAATTAAAAAATAAGAATAATTAGAGGATGTGGGACTTAGACGTATTGTCCCTAGATGCTTCAGGGTGTGTTATTTGATCTGGGAAAGGGAAAGCCCCTGGGTGGGGAAAATATAATTTCCTGTGTGTAAAACATTTGAGCACTTTTTTATTTTTTATTTTTTTAAGGTCTGCCGTCTTCATTAAATTCTGATTTTGAAATCTGTATTCAAACAGTTTTCCTGTGTGACTGCAGTTGCCATTTACAGAGCTTGCAAGCCCCTTGTTTTTGTAGCTTTCCTTGGATTCGTTTGCAGGGGAGCGTTCTGTTTCCTCTGTAAGTCGTTTGGAATATATCTTCACTAGCTCTGTAGCCGGAGGGTTTGTATGTCATTCAAAAATAAAAATAAAAAATCTCCACCTACTGAAAAGTGAACAGCATAGCCCTAGCAACCAGACTGCTGTGTCGGGACCAGAGGAGAGGACATTAAACAAGTAAGGCCAACTAGCATAATCTCTCTAACAGACAGGGATGCAGTGGAGATGTAGTCAGTGATAGGATTGAATGCAGCCGATAGAGCAGATAGCTGCATGTGTTTGTTTTCAATTTTTTTTAAATGGTGGATTGTAAACACAGCCTTGATGAAGCAGAGCTTGTTCTTGTCAGTATGAGCTCAGTGTTCAGCTGGGAACTCTTAGAAGAGAGACCTGCTTCTTTAGAAAAATAATTGAACAACCCCCCCACCCCATCTTGCACTGATTGTGCATATTCACAGGAGGAATACAAAAGGTAAGTCATTTTCTTGGAAAGCAAGGGAAAGCTTGTTTAAATGGTCTGTCAGACAGAGTGCTGTCAGTGCCTTCCTCCCAGCTGTGCTCTTGGCTGTGTTCTGCCAGGAGTGTGTTTCATGTGTCTGCCTTCTCCCTGGGCTCTGTGTGTGCCGTGGTTTCTTGTTCTGCCATGTCATAGATCTGTCTGCATTAAAATGATTTCCCTTTTTGATTCTTCTTGTGAATGAAAGAAACTGAAACCACTCAATGTCCTCTGAAATATTACATATTTCTTATTTCCTTAAGGAACTTTTTTTAGGATTTTTGCTTGTTAGCTGATACTGGAAGGAAAAAAAAAAAGTCCGTGAGTTTTTTCCAGGTTATCTTTTTATTAGAACAGGATTGTAAAAAGCAAAGAAAGGAGCATTTTTTACAGGAAAGGTCAATTGGTTTAGTGGTCAGCAGGGGCTTCTCTCAAGCCTTGTCAAGTCGATGCTCTGATAAGGCACAGTGAGTAATCATTTGCTGTTACAGTGTAGTCTTTCTATAATCCACAGAAGACTCTGATTTACAACTTCTGTCTAATAATTGCATTTGTCTACTCCCTGCACCTTCCCTTCCCATGTTCTTCCTCCTGCTGTTTGTTGTCTTTTCTTGTTTTATGCATTTTGGTTCTTTAGTTTGCTGGTGTATGAGGTCTTTGATTTCCTCCATACCCATCCATTCCCCGTGTGCTAGAGGTGGTGTGCAAAGGGTAAAAGCGATTCTGTGCCATTACAAGGGAAGAATGCTTCCAAAATTGTTTTTTATTGCAACAGTTTTGCTTCCTGACTGCTGGATGGGATGTACTGTGCTGGGAGAATGGCCAGAGCAGGATGTGCTGTTCCAGCCTAGTTTTCAGTGACCACTTTTAGGACCAAATAGCTGGGCAAATGGGATCTCATTGCATCATGTCCAGCTGTTTGGTTAGGGGCTTTTTTTTTTCTTTTGCTTCTTCAAGTTTCTCAGCTGTAGGCTTGTTCTGGCAGTTGAAAGATGCTCCACAGATGGTGGAAGGGTTTTTGGAGAGCACTGTGATCTTGTGGTCTTCACCAAATTTCATCTTAGAATTTTTCACTGTTGGTCATGAAGGTGCAGCTCCTTTCAGGATAGCAGGGAAGGAAGCTGTGTGCAGGCTGACATCTTGCTGGCCTCAGAGGGTAGGGCCAGGTAATAGCAGGGAAATGCTGGAGGCATCCTGGTTGCTGTCCCTCCCACTGTCTGTCCTGCAGCTCTCATCAGTACGCAGTAACTGTCTTGGGGATTTTTGGTCAGCACAGACAACACTTTTGTTTAGGAAGAACAAGAAGTGGGTTTTTTAGAAATTGGCCTGGGGGGCTGTGCCTAGATGAAGTGCAAAGGGAGATTTATCTCTTGCTGTGGCTGTACTATTGAAGCATAAAGTAGCAGCTCCTTGCCTCCACTTAATGTCTTTCCAAAACATAAGGTAAAAAATGGGGTGCAGTGTGAGCAGATGTGGTAAGGGATAAAGTTTTCCCTTATTATATCAGACTTTGAGCCTGCAGATAAAATGTTTCCTGGAATTTCCTGTGTTTTAATTTGTTCCCGCTGGCCGATGTTCCTGTCACTGCATGCTGCAGAGAGTCTGGCTCTGTAGTCTTCATTGCTTCCCATCAGGTGTTAAAGCACACTGTTGAGATAGGCGCTCCTAGTTCCCATTTATTAATTGACTGTTAGAATTTTGTGGGTGATCCTTTACCACATGGAGCTACAAGGAATCAGGATTTTGTCTGCAGCATCAGCAGCAGTTCTGTGGCTGTGTACTCTTGGTTTGCAGAGAGAAATCCAGTGTCAGTCATTCACACTCTGCCTATACTTAATAGAATTTGTCAGGATCTGGATATTGCAGTGAGGAAATCCTAAAAGAGGAAGGATGAGACTGTTTTCAGAATTGTCCGTGAGAATACCTTTGCAAAAATAGTTTCCTGAACCTCTTAAGCAGGCATAGAGGCATTGGTCTATATATCTTGCAGGAGCTGCATATTGTGCAGGGTTGTACTGCTTGAAGTTTATTAATTATACGTTGTTTAAAATCAGACTCTGCCTCCTTGAAGGCTGGAAGTCTTCAACTGTGGTGTTTCCACATTTCTAAAGGTTTGCAGTGCTTTGACTTCCAGCTGTTTTGACTTTCTGAAGTTCTCTCAAGCTTTTCTGAAGTTCTCTTGGCTTTTATAACTCTGGCAACTAAGTAATAATAAAGCTAGGCATTTGCGAAAAGAGCATTAGTCTTTGTGTTGTCATTCAAAAGTTATCTTAGAGTTTGGACCTTTTTTATATGTGCTGTGATCGAGCAGATGAAGTATTTGCTGGTGTTTCAGGTCTGGCATTTCAGCAAAGCTGGCTGGCAGCCTCCAGTAACAGCTACCTCATGCTGGGTCAAACCAGTAAGGTGATCTGTAGGGGGGAAAATGTAGTTTATAAACATGTATTTCTGGTACGTTTTGGTTTTAGTAGACTCTGTTCCAGGACTTAAACCAGAGATACCGTGAACAACTTTCTTAATTGCTTATGTTGGGGCAAATGTCAGCAGCAGTGCGGCCTAATACAAAAACCAATTAGCAGGATATGCAAAAGGTTAAAGTGCATTTTCCTTCCTGGTGTTTGTTTAATTGCGTTCTACGAGTGTGCTTATAGCAGAAGTAGTCTATCCTGTTCTAGATGAAAGCAGTGGCAGTCTGGGCTGTTTCCGTGGCTTGTGTCTGTTGTTCTGGGCTGGAAGGATCAGCTGCACCTCAGACCTGTGGCCTCAGCTCCACCGAGCACCTGAGCATGTGCTCATCTCACAGCAGTGCTGTCCTCGAGCCCACTGTGGTTCCAGCTCCACTCCATGAAGACAGCTGCTCTGCTAGCTAGTTTTTGTGGACTTAACTGGGAATACTCTGAGGTCCAGTTCTGACTTTCAGGAGCTTCATGGTGAGAGCGGGTGCAGCATTGCAGCATGGATCAACACTAGGCTGGAAGTGACATCTTTAGTGGGGTTTAATTCTGACTTCTTGCTTCTTGTTAGCGTTAGGCCTTTTGTCTTCTGTGCAAGGTTCTCTGAAGTGCCAAAGAGGAGCCTGGGTCATTAAGCTGGTGTTTTGATTATTCAGAATGCCTGTCCAATCCTGATGATGAATGTCTCACATCTTGTGGACAGCAAATGTCCCCAGTTTTGTTATTGGTCTAGTGATGGTGTTGTCTGAATTCAGAGAACATGCAGTGAAGTGAAATTCTGTTTTGCAGATTGAACAGCTGACTTGAGGCTCTGGATCCAACTTGCACTGCTGGTGTTTTATTGTTCCTTGTGGTGTAGCTGGTGATTGTCCCCAAGAAGAGAGAAGATGATGAGTGATGCAAGTGACATGCTTGCTGCGGCCTTGGAGCAGATGGATGGCATAATAGCAGGTAAATGCTTGGAGCTGCTTGTTCATTTAACTGCTTCAGTTCTCCTTTTTCATAATCAGAATGTGGAGTGCCAGGCTGGGGTCAGAATGTGCTTGTGATTTTGCTAGGTATCTTGCCTTGTGACTTAGACATTACAGGCATATGGAGTGGGTGTATTGCACGCTCTAACGCACAGGCACAGCTGAATTGGTTGCAGGTTTTCTCCCAGCCTGTATCAAAGTGCTGATCGCAGAGGCTGAGTTCTTCTGGTACACACAGCACCCTGAAAGCCAAGGACAGTGCACATTTCAAACCGGGGTGTGTTTGAAGAGCTACTGCAAGGCAGGAAGAGAAAGATTGACTAATACCAGCTATTCTGGCCATCACTTAATTCGCAGGAGTTAAAACATGAACTGATTTTTCCTTTTCTCAGAATTGGAATGCTGTGGGTCTAAATGGTTGATCTGGACCTACCTTTAGTATTAACACTTTTTATAATTACCTGTAAATTTTAAGTGCTCTAAAGAGAGGGATCAAAAAGTACACAACTTGGACTTTTTATGTTGAATATAATGAGTTGGAAAATAATATGAATTCACAATGCAGGGGAGCAAGGCAGCAATAAGTTAATATTTCAATCTTATTCCTGCAAAGCTATGCAGACAACTACCCGGTTTGAGAAAATATTCTGTAAGAGTAGCAACACGGTTATGAAATCTTTAGCAGTTCCACCTAAAATAGTTTCCCTTAGGGAGGAAAAAAAAAAATCATACAGTGTGTGTGTTTTGCTTAAACAACAACTTTTCTCTACAGTTTTCTTAAAAGTATTAAGAACATATAGCAGGCACATGTGTGAAGTGGATTCAGTTGGATCATAATGACCTCTAAAAATACATTTAAGCTGTGACTTTGGAAATTTCCATAAGTAGATACTGGTATTCGGATCAGATAGTGCCATCTGTGTTTCCAGGAGCCTAAGTTGGTTATGGTAGGATAAGATTTAATATTAAAAAAAAAAAAAAAAGCTATTGAGGTGTTTAAGTTACCACAGACCTAATTTATCTATGTGTCTGAGCAGACCTAATAAACAATATAATAAAAGCATACCAGCTCTTATGCTTTTGTGGGGATTTTTCTCTATTTTTTTTCTGAAGGGAATTATGCTTGCATTTTTTTGGCTTCGCAGATGAGATGAATGAAGGTTCATGGCAGGGCATGTATGCAATATCTCTGTAGTTTCCAAAAGTTGACAGTACAA
Organism: Tetrao urogallus; assembly: GCF_951394365.1. Classification (NCBI taxonomy): domain Eukaryota; kingdom Metazoa; phylum Chordata; class Aves; order Galliformes; family Phasianidae; genus Tetrao; species Tetrao urogallus. The sequence continues at coordinate 126,232,946 of NC_136813.1, read as the reverse complement.
AAGCTGATGTTCTGTGATGAGCACATCTCATTGTGCTGAGGCTTTACAGTATTAAGGCCACAAATCAATGTGCTGAAATTCTAGTTGGAATTAGCAGGGTTTAGTAAAATCAACTTTAATCCTGAATTTGTAGTTTCCTTCCTTACTTAGCGTACAGCAACTTTTAATGTAGGTCAAACATAAATACTGTGAGTTTATGCAAATAAGAGATATATTTTTCTTTATTAACATGCAAACATCAGTGCTAACATGTCTAGCTGCTGAACTTTATTTTTTTTTCCTTGTTGAAGTGATTTAGTCTTTTTAATTGTCTTCATATGTCTCTATTCTTGAAAAAGTAAAACCAAATTCCATGCACTGGAGCAGCGTAACAAATTTCTGCATGAAAAGTACTGAGCACAGCTTCCTCTGGAAACCATCAGTGTCTGACTTGGGTCGTGCAGCCTCTACAGGGTGACTCAGAGCACTACCAGCTGAGCCTGTTCCCTCCACAGTGCTTTCAGCCTCCAATATATCCTTGAGAGCAGCAGCCCAGCTTATGCTTTGAGCTGTTGGGCACTCTTGTGCCACGTGTCTTCTGTCTGATCAGCCCACCTCCTTCTATCCACTAAAACTGTCAGAGATGTTGAAACTCCAAACACGTCAGCAAGGGCTTACCCCTCTCCAAATTGCAAGGTGATACAGGGCACAGTGCATGGAGGGGGCACAGTGCAGCACGTGCACTGAATTTGTTTCAGATCGATTCCCACCAGCAGCAAATGCCACATGACATGTCTATTTCTTGCTGCAGGTCTCCCATCACTGCCTGTCCTATTTGCTTGTCCTGTGCCTCACTGTGTGGTTTTACTCTACTCAGGTTCGAAGGCGCTGGAATATTCCAATGGCATCTTTGACTGCCAGTCCCCCACTTCCCCTTTCATGGGGGGCCTGCGGGCGCTGCACCTGGTGGAGGACCTGCGGGGCTTGCTGGAGATGATGGAGGCAGATGAGAAAGAGGGTCTGCGCTGCCAGGTCCCAGACTCAACAGCAGAGGCTCTGATTGAATGGCTCCAAAGTCAAATGGTATGGTCTCACTTTCTTTCACCAGTGTTTTATGCTGGGCTGTTGGAAGCTTTTGGGTTGGTTTCATAGAACCAGATGTACATGGCTTTGTTTCGGAGGTGCTGCTGTGGGGCCTCAGAAAAGCTGCTGCCCAATATCTCGTGCAGTGACTTGACCTTTGCTTTCTTTTATGTACACTGTGTCTTGTTTTGGTGAGCAAAAAGTTTTCAGTAAATGAAAGGATTGAGGAAAGGCATTTTATAGGAGTCAGACACATAAATGGGAAAAAAAATAATGTTGCTCTCAATGTGAACTTTTCACTAAAAAGCTTTTTTGGCAGAGTATTTTCTACAGGGGCCAAAGTTGTTACTGGGTTTCTTTACCTGATTTATAACAGAAGTGAGTGGTAAAAGCTCAGCATCCCTTTAACCTAGAAACCAAACAGTATTTATATTTTCTGTGTTTATAAATCCACCATTTTTTGTCATCTCAGTTTTAAAAATACATCAAAATATACCAAGTAAGGTTGTTATCTCCTTACGTGTGTTGGCTTTCCCAAAAATCAAATAGAGTTAAAAACAGAGGCTACGTGAAAAGTACAGCGGGAAAGAACATGTGTTTATCAAAAGGCAAGTTACATGGCATCATTGTCTAAGCTCTGACTGGTTTTGCCTCTGTGTGCCCTGTGACTAGTGACATCCTAGCAGGGCCACCAAGGAGTCATTGTGCTCAAATTGTGGCAGTTTGCCTTGCTGTAGTGGCATAGGTGTGCATAGATTTGAGATGCTCTCACGTTGGAAGTCAAGGCTTCTTTCTGGAGGCTGTTTCAGGGCTTAAATCAGCCTGCAACTGCTACAGCAGCTGAGGATGTGTGCTTCTGCAGATCATATTGCCATATCTGCCTATGACAGTGCTCTGGTCTGTTCTCCTGACACACGTGACATTGGCCAAAGTGATGCCGTGCTGCTGGTTTGAGGCTTGCTAGCTGATGAATGCAGGTCTGATTCTGAACAGGCCAGCTGTGGTGGCTCTGTGTTGCATTGCTACTGCTGGTGGCTGTCAACATGGGAAGCTGCCAATCACCTTCTCCCTTTGCAGGATGGATGTGATGCCTCCCCTCAAAAGGGACTTGGTCTCCATGGGGCTGTGGATGACAGTATGGGATGGCATTTCTCTCTCGATTTTATCTCTGTGCCCAGATAGAGCAGGCCACACCTCAGCCCAACGTGCTTCCCCGCCAGCATGGCGGAGCTTGGCGTGGAGAGACCTGATGTGCCACCTAGCGGTGTGCAGGCTGGGTGCAGCACTCTGGGACAGAGAGGGAACCAGGGTGACGCAGCTTATGTAGCTCTTGTGAAAAGATTTGAGCGGAGAGTGGTGTTTTTTTGTTTGTTTTTGTTTTTTGGGTTTTTTTTTTTGTTTGTGTGTTTTTTTAATGATTTTATTCTGCTTTCAACTACTCATTTCAGAGTACCTCAAACTTACTGAAACACACAGGAGCTTTTCTACTGACTCCACTGGTGCTTGGCTCTCACCATCACTGTCAGTATCACAGTCACCATTATTAAGATGGGGAGGAGGAGGCAGAAGTGACATTCAGTCAAATCTTTGAAAAACACAGAGATCCTGCTAGCATCAGCATTTCATTCTCCTGTAACATGCAGCAGTGAACATTGCTGTAACTAGTCTCTGCTCTGTCTGGAGCAGAAGTCAAGAGGCTTCACAGGTTTCGTGCAAGTATGGCCTTGAAAAATAAATGTTCATGTGCTACATAAACAGTCTTAGAAAATTAACCTTTCCCCGTGGGGTGCATAGTTAATGGTAGTCCATTGTTTAGCAATGCCGGTTTAGTATTTACTCCCATTCTGGAATAAAGGAGCCCAACAGCACAGCTCGAGGCTGCAGTGTCTGCTGAGATTAGTGAGGTGAAGGGCAGGCATTGCCCTGTGAGGCTGCAAATGTGTGATTCAGGGATGCCTGGCTGCTAGGAGCTGGAATAAGATCCTTCAGACTCATCTGACATGGATCACCGCATCTTGGTGAGGCAGTAATGGTTTTCATTGGAGCTGTGAGCTGAATCTGGAAGAGGAAGGGCTCTATTATGCTATTCAGCTTACAGCCACCTGAGTACTGAAAACAATTCTGCAAAAGGCAGCAGAAAATAACTATTATTTCTATTTTCCTCAGTCTGCCTGAATGATTTCTCTCTGGCATCCTTAAAAACCCCAAGTAGGAAAAACTGAAACTTGGGCTTTGTACTCTGCTACAGGGATTTACAGGTGCCAACAGTATCACCATCCCTATCTGAGCAGGGCAGGTGTTAGGTAAACTGCCCAGGCAATTTGCAGGAAGGCTTTCTGAAACAGTGTCCATTCTTACAGAGGAAGGGAAAACACCTCCCTGGAGTGAAATTGGTTTAATCCTCAATGCATGAACAAGTTGCAGCCACCAGGCTATTCAAAGCTGCTAGAACTGGTGCATGACATCCCATCCAAAGCTGTAACCACGTCTCTCATGTCTCAAAGGAAAACAAAAATAGTGTTCACTGCTGCCAAACAGTGTGTCACAAGAGAAAAATCCTCCCCTGGTCTCCAGAGAGAAACTGCTGATGCCCTAGTTGGGAAAAGGGTCTGAACATAGTCTCCTGAAGTTTCTTGCTCCTGTAAAATAAGGCAGAGGATTCAATTTTGCCATGTCCAAATGAGCTGCCTTCTGTCCCTGTGCCACTGCGATCTCCTCCTTTCTGTTCTTCTCTGTGTGCATGGGTAGTACTAGGGAAGTCTGTGACATGTACTCAGAAAGGACTGAAGAGTTATAGTGCCTTATCCTGAATTTTTTAACCAGTGGATGCCAGATGGCCACGTAACACCAGAGCACGTGTACAGAGTGCTGACATCTGGCAGAGCATTTCTAGGAGGAGTGGTCAGATGGTTCCCCTGGGGAATTCCGAGGAGTTGTAAGTGCGGCATTGTCTTGCACAAATAAACTGGTTTAACTGCAACATGTCACTTCCACTTGTCCGTTTACAGCTGAAAACTAATCTCTGTGTTGCTGAAACATCTCCCTGTACAAATGGATGGCAGGTAAATGCTGCAATTTAAGCTGGAAATGAGGCCGTTTGTTCAAAATCTAGAAAACAACTGAAGCCTCCCCTAAGCTCAGAAGTGCTAGGACTGTATGCTTGCTCTGGGGACCAGCTGTGAAACGCATTTCCAGATCACAACTATTCCAGAGTCTTGGGGCTTTTCAGGTCGCTTCTGATCAACAGAAATGCATAATATATTCTGATGTGTGCTTTAATGAAACATATGCTGTAGCCTGGTTGTGGAGCTTCTGGTTTGAATACAGACATGTAAGCAATCTGTAACATGGTCACCAGTAACAAGACCATCTCAGTTGAAATTCTGCCTCTTGCAAGACCAAGCCCATGGTGTTGGGGTTGTTGGAAATGCCAATGGAAGTTGATCTGTTCATTTCTTGAAGAACACTTCTCAAAATAATTGCTTCTGGTTGTTGCAGTTTCTCTTCAATTGAAATAAGCAAGACAGTTTTATTTCTGATTTTTTTTCCCACTTTAAAAAAAAAATACATTTTATTGAATCGACCTTCCCAAAAAGAGGAAACCAGATGGGTCTTATTGAAAAGGGGGGTGAAGGGTAAATGTGGACGGGCAGTTCCTGAGTGTCTGAGGCCCCTTGGTGTGCTCAGCCCAGAGCAAAGGAGCTGAGGGCAGGCCTGATGGCGGCTGCAGCTCCTCACAGGGAGCGGAGGGGCAGCGCTGAGCTCTGCTGTGTGACAGCGACAGGGCTAAGGGAACGGCATGGAGCTGTCAGGGGAGGGCAGCTGGGGGTCAGGGGCAGGGGCTGCAGCACTGGGCGGTGGGCACAGCCCCAGACTGCCAGAGTTCAAGAAATGTTTGGACACTGCTCTCAGACATAGGGTTTGAATTTTGGATGGTCCTGTGTTAAGCCAAGGCTTGGACTCAGTGATCCCTGTGGGACCCTTCCAACTCCAGAGATTCTGTGACTTTTTCTGTAAAACTCCCCGTGGACCATAGCAACAAGTGCAGCTGTGATTTTAACTCTCTGTGGCACTGTGTTGAATATGATGAGAGTATTAAAAAAAGAGAAACTTAATGGCCTTCGAAGATTTCTCAAAGAATGCTGCCAACTCGCTTGGGGATGACAGTGTGAGCTGTGGTCTCCATAGAGACTTGTGCAATCCAGAGTGGCATCTCACAGACCACCCTCAGCTTTTGACATTCTTTCAAAAGTCCGTTCTTGAGTGTAGTGAGAGTTAATCACAGAGGGAAGTTTTCCTGCTTGGATAAACACAGCTTGTAGTCTTGCAGAGATAGACTAGCCTGTCTGGAAGATGGTGATTCCCAAGTGGTGGAAGTGGTTTGGTTAGCCAGAAGTCATTGCATGTTTTTTATTCATGGAAACATCTTGTCTTCAAACCAAAGTTTGTTATTTGATTGTCTTAGTGTGGGCGTGCGGTGCATTCATTTGGCTCAGCTTGTGTTTATGTTGAGTTTAGCTATTGAAAGTAATGTGTTGCACATCGGTTTTACCACCAAGCACCTGTCTGAGATCTCTCCTTGAGCTAAAGAATGAAAGGAGTCTTGTGATACTCCACCAGTCTGTCATTATAAACTGCCTCCTGGTAATACTTTTTGTTCATGAGAGATCTACCTCTGAAAACTCTTGAAATGCTTCTTGGTAAGAATGATCATCCAGACTGGTGTGCTTTTAACATTGGAAGATGATATAGGTTCATTATCAGCATGTCTTGGCATGGCATTGTCATGCCTGGCAGAGTTCATCAGCGGTGAGAACCACCTGTACAGTCATGCCCTGGAATGCAAGGTAGCCCCAGTGGTATGGCAGTTGAAAATCACCATTCTGACTCCAGAACGCATCTGTTTAGCTTGAAAAGCACAGCTGCTGATCTTCTTCTGCTCTATTTTTTTATTCTGGATTGTTCAGCATTCCTGTTTTTGAGACTTTTTAGTCTACCAACATTAGTAGTAAACGTTCATTTTTCATATTGAAAGCTGTGCTTTTTTAGATAATCATGGGATTTGCAGAGCTAGGCTCTAGTAGTCAAAAATACAAAAATAGTTGGGATTTATTGTGCTGCTGAAGGTACTGGGTGTATTGGGACTGAAACGTGAGGGTGAACACTGGTTATTATTGTCGCATTTTACATGGTTTAGAGTACAACATAAACTTGAGACGAGCCGCTGGTAACATCTGGGACCAGTTAGTCAGCTCCTTCCTTCCTCTTTTTCTTGGCACCTACACATGAATTACATGTGCTCTTCCTGCTCTCACGATTAAGAGCCTATCGAGAAGCGAAAGCCTTCTGCTGATTGTCCTGCGGCAGGGAGAAGGGAGGGGTGTGCATACTGTGCATACCAGGGTCCCTGCTCTACTGGCAGACCTAGGAGGCTCCAGCTCCTCTTGGCAGAAGAGGGATTGAGTTTCCCGGGCTTTGATGTGTTAATTCTTGAAGGAGCTGTTTGCTCCGCCTGAGGAGTGCTGCAGCCCAGCTCCGCTTCCCACATCTCCCGCCTGGTGCCACCTTCTCCTGCAGCTCTGGTGAGACGGGGAGCCCTGCCCTTGATTAACCCCCTGTCCGGGTTTGGAGGAGCCCTGACAGCACTGCTGGGCGCTGCTCCTGCTGCTCTGTACCTCAGCTGCCTGCCACGGCTGCTCACATCCCTCTGTGCATGAGGATAGCTGCGAGCAGCATGGAGTACAGCTGGGACATCCACGGGCACTGCGTCTGGCTAAATAAGGTAGGGTATCTCTGCTTGCTCAGGCTCCTGCTTTCTCCCCGTGACGAGCCATAGCTGGGCAGCGCTGTCAGGGAGTTAGCGTTTTGTCTCCTGTGCAAGAAACCAGCTGAGCTGCTGCTGGAGAAACAGAATATTCTGAGACGATTGCATCTTCAATTCAAGTGCAATTCAACAGCTGTGCTATTTGTATTTAGAAATGTTTCAGGTAATCCTCACAGTGAACCTCTGGCTCAATCTGTTTTTCTTTTCAGAATTCATTTTTATTTGAAAGGCTTTAAAATACAATGCAGAGATTTTAAGTGTGTGCTTTTTTTTTTTTTTTTTTTCTTTTTCCCTGCTTTTCCTGTAGGGAGGATCTATCTGTGAACTTTGGGAAGCCTCAGCATGCCTGCTGTCAGCATGTGGAGCAGGCTGAACATTAGGGGGAGGTGCAGGTTCTAGAGGGCAGTGATGGGCTTCCGTGCAAACTGGTTCAACACTGAGAAAACAGACCAAGCAATGGTAGCTGTGCTTAGCTAAGTGTAGGTAATGTGTGTTATAACAATCTGAACAACTAAAGCATGTCGATGAGCTCTAATTTAACTCCAGATGGTCAGGAAAGAGATGTCAGGGAAGGCCCACTTGCCCGACTGTTGGCTGGGCTGTGGTGGTCAGAACTGTGCAATCTGCTGTACGAGGGAATAATTCTGTGGAGTGGCAGTGCCTCTTAAAAAAATCAGCTTGCATCTTCGTCAATAACAGTGTGACTTGTTCTGCTTATGCTGTCTCAAAAGCAGAAAAGAAAATGAAGGATTATAAAGGAATCGGCTCCATAAGCTAAAACTGGGTTCTATTTTTGAAAGGAGAATTCAGCAAGTAAGACTTTTTTTAAAATGTTTTTTGTTTGTTTGTTTTAGAATGCTTAAAGAGGCAGCTGTTGGAAACTTTTTCTGTGGCTTGGAATGTTAGCTTATATTTTAAGAAAAATGGATTAAAGACTGAGGACAGGCAAACTGTGAAAATTTGTGATGCATCTCCTTATTATAGGAATAATTCTCTGTAGAGCAGTGTGGGCTTTGACACACGTCTGCAGACAGAGCTTACAGATACACAGCAAATCAGCAATGGATTGATCTTGCAGAGTTTTAAGTGCACTGAATCTGATCTTGTAAGGCATTTTAAGTAAATGCCTAACCTCAGACTTCTGAGAAGCCTCAGTGGCATCGTGATAATTGCTCTTTTGTTTTTAGGATTGTATTGGTAAATCTGCATTCTCTTCCCATAACTGCTATGCAGTTAATCCCTAAATTGAAAACACATGCAAAGTCTAACCACTTAATTGAAGATAAATTCTAAATTGCTGATGAAAAAGACCCTTTTGGAAAATGGAAAAGCTTGTCTTCCACAGCTTGTAAACTGTGTTAATCTGGTATTGACTTTGACAGCATACATTTGGTCCAGAACTACCAGCTGCCACAAATACTCTTTACAGTTGCTATTGAATCAAATGCTTTCTTTTTTATTTTTATTTTTTTAGTAGGTGCGTGATGCAATGGTTGCTGGGCTCTATCATCTACTTTGTTCTTCCTGGGGAAAGAACAGAGCAGGGGAGAGATGTGATAGGGCATTGAGCAGCTGTTGTCCACAGCCTGATGCTCCATGATCTCTGCACTGCTACAGAAGGGACTGGGGCTGCTACTCTAAAACACTGATGTGGTGGCCTCTCTGTGTTGTCATTTGCTGTCATCTTTTCCTCTAGGGTGACTGAAGATAGTGACTGCCTTGTCATAGCTAAGATGTGCTCTGATATTACAGTCAATCCTAGGTATTATGGAGAAGTTACGTTTCAGGTGGAGGACAGCCTGATGTTGGGTTGTACACAATGTTTTGTTTTCAGTATACTACAGGAGGTCATCTTTTATGCAGAGTGCAGTACTACTGCTTTACTGTGTAAAGACATATTTTTGTTTGGTTTTGTGGCAGAACAGCCTTTACTCCAGTTCTTTCCAGGGCTCTTACCATTTCATTTCCATTTCTGTTGGCAAAGTGCAACCATGTCCTGCCTCCAAATAATTCTACTCTAAAATCGGGAACAACATGCTGAACAAAAAAAGAGTTTTTTGAGGAACGCGAATGGAGTTTAACAACAAAAGTGTCTTGGCAAGATGTTGTCCCAGTGACTAACATTATGCTTTAACACCTCATCGGTTTTCACAGCACTGTAAAGACATTTTCATTGCAGTGTGAAGCTACTATTTACCTCTTCACACAGTCTGTGGTTTGAGATAACTTCTGTCTGGTCACACTAGAAATTGCAAGAGGTTCAGTGGTTAGGGCACTGCTGAGTTGTTTGGGAGGCAGGGAATTGAGCATTGTGCTTTGGGGAGGATATTGGTGTGAGCCCCAGCAGAATCGGGGCACCTTTAGACCTCAGCTACCTTCTTGCAGTGGGGACTGAATATCCCTTTTCTACATCACAGACACAATGCTTTGTTGATAAATGTGTTCTGTGTTACAGAGTTCAGACTAAGAAATTGATACTGAAAGACTTCACCAGAGAGCTACACAGAATAACAAAAGTACAGAAAAACCTGTTTTTTGTAGTATGCATGGAAGTCAAGTCACAAAATTTAAAGCATAATCTTCTACCTGAGCTGCTAACAAGTTTATATTGGAAGCTCTTTGACTTGCTTCACCTTAATTTAAAGTGTTAAAAAAAAACCTGAAGATCTTGAATGGGAAGCCTATGATATGATGTGAATTCTGGTAGAGGTCGGGGAAAAGCATTCATACTCTGAGCATTCTCAGAGGTGTAGATTACTTGTGCCTTGGTTTAGTTTGTAGATGGTTAGAAAGCCTGGTATTTGCTGCTAAATAATTCAGGTACAGGGTATCATTATGGTATGAGGTTTTAGTACAAATTTTCAGGGAGCATTCTTCATTAGTCTGCAGTAGCTCTGATGATTTCAGGGGAGATATTATGGTCATCTTGTGACAGTTAAACATGTGTGCCTGGAAGATCCATTTGCTACTAATGTAAAAGCTGTCCAACACAGACTGATTACCTGAAAATAGTGCTAAGGTAAGCTCAAACACTTGATACCTCTGCCTATTTGCTTTGCATCCAGTCTTCAGCTGATGATGTCGAGTGTTTCGTTCTTCCAGTTTCACACAAAGGAGTTCCTCCCCCCGGCCCAAACTCAAGCACATAATACAGAAAAGGTGTTTTAGCCAGCCGGTCTCCTGAGACATGCTCTACAACACAAGGGGGTACAACCTGCTTGAAAGGGAGACAAACAGAAGCCTGAGCCTTGCGCACAGCTTGTATGCGCGATTGGCCTTTCCTGCCAGGGTAGTTGGGGCACTGCAGGCACTGGCTTAGTTTCTTTCCACTGCACGTTAAGCAAAGGCCAGGGCCTCTCAAAGTCAGTGGGAATCTCAGTGCTGAGCATGCCAAATTTCAGAACAGCGTCACAGTCTCCTCTAAACAATTCATAGAATTTTTTGAGTTGGAAGGGACCCTTACAAGTCTTCTAGTCCAACTCCTCTGCAATGAACAGGGATATCTACAGGAGGATGAGGTTGTTCAGAGCCCCATCCAGTCTGACCTTGAATGTCTCCAGAGATGGGGCACCATCTCTCTGGGCAATCTGTTCCAGTGCCTTACCACTCTTATTGTAAAAAAAACTAATTAGTTATATCCAATCTAAATCTCCCCTCTTTTAATTTGAAGTCATTCCCTCTTATCATATCGCAACAGACCCTGCTAAAGAGTCTGTCCCTTTTAGATACAGGAAGGCCACCTTCAGGTCTCCCTTGAGTCTTCTCCAGGCTGAACAGCCCCAGCTCTCTCAGCCTGACCTCATAGGTGTTATTTGTTATATATGTTAGAATGAGATGTCTAACACCTCAGAGGTCCATGTCTCTCCTGTACTGAGAACTCCACGTCTGAATGCAGTTCTCCAGTTGAGGCCTCACCAGCACAGAGGAGAGGGGCAGGATCACCTCCCTCGCCCTGCTGGCTGTGCTTCTTTTGATGCAGCTGAGGATATGGTTGGCATTCTGGGCTGCAAGGGCATATTGCTGGCTCATGCCCAGGTTGCCATCCACCAGTACTCCCAAGTGATTTTCAGCAGGGCTGTGCTCCATCCTTATATCCCACATCTTGTACTTAGAGTGGAGGTTGCTATGCAAGACCTTGAACTTGGCTTTCTTGAAACTGAAGAGTTTCACTTATGTCCATGGCTTGAGCCTGTCTGGGTCTATCTGAGTGGCATCCCGTTCCTCGGGCATATCAACCACACCACCCATTTATGCAATGATGGGAACAAGAACTTCTTTCCTGAGCTGAGACGTTATTGTGGCATACATCACAAAGGGCTTTGAGACAGCTTTGAATATGGAGAGAGGAAAATCCTTCTCCCAGCTCGAGAAAGAAAGTAAGTTGCTGATTCCTGTAGACTTTGATAGCATTAGTATGTATTTTTGTTTCCCCTTAGCTTCAGGCAGCTCTATAAGGAGTTGCATTTAGAATGCAGATGCTCACCCATACCCAGTAAAAGGATGTCTCTTACTGTATGTTTTTTAAAAAAATAAAATCATTTGACTTGCAAGAAGCATAATGCGCATTTTGTGGATTCTAAGTTGATTTTGTCCACTTGCTGAACGTCTTGTGGTATTTGTCTTTGCAAGTGTTGTTCGGCATGGTACTCCACTGAGCACAAATTTTGCTAACAAATGCTGAATGTGCAGTAAGTGAATTCTGCAGAACTGGGTCACCAGAAGGTTCTTCCCTTCTCGTCTGGTGACTGACACCACTTCTCAGTGGTGACTGAGAACAAAAGCCCCTGAACAACTCTTGTCTTAAATTGTGGTCACGTATCTGTTGACAGTATATTTGGTTTGTATCATTTTGGAGACCGCTGAATCTCTAAATCCAATCTTGAATGGTGCATACTAATAGTAATCCTCAAAAGTGTAGATAGCATTAGGTTTTTCAATTGGAAAATCTTAACGTTATCAATATTGAGAGTCCACAGATGAAAAAGTCATTATTATAATACAGTTGCTTATAAAGCTTGTCTGTGTTGATGTTACTGTTAGTGTTTGCCATTGCAAATTATTTATGATTGTCATTTGAAGCTGATGAAGTGTACAAGACAAAAACTTTGTCTGATCTTGGGAGAGTGGTAATCAGTGTAAACCTTTTGATTAAACTTATTGCTGTCAGTGAGTTATGTATGGATCATAATACTGCATGTTGTATGTTCTCCTTGCAGTGCTAAGTGTCACAATGTTTGGCATGGAATGATTTGAAAGCTGTACAGAAGAATGCTGCTTATCATGAGATAACTGGCAATATGATATTTGCTGTCTTTTTCAGACTAATGGACACATATCTGGGAATGGAGATGTGTATCAAGAAAGGCTGGCTCGTCTGGAAAATGATAAGGAATCTCTTGTTCTGCAAGTGAGTCATCACCTAAATGATTTTTTTTCCCTTGCATTTATAAGACTTTTTGGTATTATGTGATTACACTTCTGAGGATATATTTGCAATAATGTTGTCTTGGGCAGTGATTAGAGAGCTTGCTAATACCTGCAAGTTAAACCAGATTAAGATATGTTATTAGGTTGTAGTAAAAGTCTAAATGCCTTTCTTTCTGTGGGTCTGCTGAGCAGGTCTGTAAAGCCACCAGTGGCTCACATATCTATCCTTAAGATCACTGTTTTTTTGTGGCTGTTTGCATGCTGTTCACATCAGGTGACATACTCTTCTCATGCAAGGTGACAAAAGCTGTGAGGGCTTGCTGATGGGCAGAAGGAAGAGAGCGCCTCTTCAGAAACCCTGCTGTCCTGTCAGGCTGCACTGGGCCTGAATAATCAGTTGTCTCGGAGCTCAGCCCCAGGTGCCTGGCCAGCTGGGTTACTCCTGCCATCATTGTTGGGGTTACCTGGCACCTCTCTGTCTGTACAGGCATGCTTCAGTCCTCAGTATGCATCCAATGTGAGGGATGCCTGTGGAAGCATCAGGGTGTGCTCCAGCCAGCTTGCCATCCCTCCCGATGATACTGCAGGCTTCCTCAAAATAACTTGTTTGAAAATGTAAAGTTTATTCGGAAGCAGTGTGAAAGGGAGAAACTGTACACTGTGCTGTACTGTGTGCAATCACTTGGAAAGCAGAATAGCTGGCATTTGGTGAAGTTCAGCAAGTTGGTTGTTAAGGCAGGAGCTTTAGTCAATACACTGTCACAGGCAAAGATAAAATTGTTGGCCATAAAATGCAACAGCCACTCTGGCGAAAACTGTCAAGATGAGTCAGAAGGGAAGATGAAGAATTGCAGTGTGTCAACCAGAAGATTGGCAGAAGTTTCCATAAGCATGAGCGGAAAGCTCCAACAGCTTTGCCATGCGTTGCATCCATTGCAGAGCTCCTCTGTCCCATCTTCTTCCATGGTCCCATTTTGTCCATATCGCAGGCAAAGCTGTTATTCTTATAAAGTTTTTCAGGTGATGCATACTGTACTAGTGCAAGTAAGTGCAGCTCTTTATCTCTGTTGTGCAGGTGAGCGTACTTACGGACCAGGTGGAGGCCCAGGGAGAAAAGATTCGGGATCTGGAGTTTTGTCTAGAGGAGCACAGGGAGAAGCTGAATGCCACAGAGGAGATGCTGCAGCAGGTATTTCACAAACACGTCTGTTGCTCCTAGGGAACAACATTTTGTTTTTGAAAGAGTGGTGTGCCTCAGTTCAAAGTGTATTCCTGATGACACTTAACTAAGTGACAATTTTCTACCATATTTGCTTTCAAGTCTTTGTACTTAGTAATGTCAGTGCTGTTTTACACTATAGGAATCCAGACCTGCTCTGCTTTGAGCCTTTCCCTACTGAACTTCAAAGAGACTCGGATGAAAGCCTCTGGCAGGATGGGTGGATTCCCCTCAAAGCTCCCTGCTGCCCAGGGCAACTGTGATGACAGACAAGCTTTTTTCTCAGCCTGGCAGCCAACCTGTGATAGTGATCCAGTGATCTCAGCTGCATCCTAGCTGCCCAAAGTCTGTCAAATGGTTAATTGCTGTGTCCTGCACTTCAGGGAGCGCAGAGTGTATGACAATTTGCTCCTGAAAGGGGCCTTTAGCTGCTGAAATAAATGACTGATTTCTTTCCCCTTGGATGAATAATCCTGTTTTGTTCCTCTTTATCTTGAATCAGGAGCTTTTGAGCAGAACATCCCTTGAAACTCAGAAGCTGGATCTTATGGCAGAGATTTCCAATCTGAAGCTAAAGCTTACATCTGTAGAGAAGGATAGATTGGACTATGAGGACAGATTCAGAGATACGGAGGTGAGTGAAAATCAGTGAAATAAATTATGAAAGCTGTGTGTGCTTCACATTACCAGAACATTCATGGGAATGTTTTTTGTTTTGCTTTGTGTTCGTTTGTTTTTTTGCCAGACAAAGAAGATATTCATCTTTAAGGTTAAAACGCCTGTATCTCAAAATCAGTGTCCCCTTTGGCTTGGTAAACCAAGATTTTTACAAAGAAAGATTTCCCTAAAGAGTTTTTGATTCTTGCCCTCAGGTTTTCAGGCAGGTGGCATTTAGGATGACTTTAAATATAACTGTGTGAGTGCACTGCACTTTTCCATCCCAGCTTGCAGCTGTCTTTTTTGAGTAAGGCATGTCTGTTTGAGACAAACTGTGTCCATTGCAAGGGCAGAAAACATGCCAACACATGTGCCATGTCTTTGCACATGCTAAAAGGCATAAATTTTGTTTTCAGTAACAAAGAATGAGGTGACTTTGTGAGGGCATTTTGAAGCCTCGCTTCAGACCTCAGCTCCATGGAAGGGGGCTGCAGATATTCTTCTCAGCCTGGCTTTGGCCCAGAGCTGTACAGTGCCAGGCTGAGCTGCAGCCTGAAGCTGCCATCCTTGGAAGCACTCTCCTCAGCCATTCGCCCTCTGTGCCCCTTGGATTGTGTAGCTGACCCTTGTTTGTCTTTGAAGCTAGAAACCCAGAGACTGCAGGTTGGCGAGCTTAGTTTTTACAGGAAACTCCAAGAATTAGGCTGTGCTTCACTGCAGGGGTAACATACCCTTGTCAGAAATACCTTGGAGCCTGCCAGGGAAGAAAATTTCAAATACTGTTTTTTTTCTGAGGATTTATAAATGAGCTGAAATGTCTGATGTTCATATTGTAGGTGTTCCAGATGTCATTCATTTCTAGAAGAGAAGCAGCTGTAACAAAGGGCAAAGCTTGACCCTTTCACTTTAATGTATTTTTTAATTCCCTTTCAGGTTCCTACATGTTAGCCAGTGAAGTTATCAATTATAATTCATATTAAATCCTTCATGTCATCCAGTTTTTAATTATGTTTCTCATTTCAACTTCCCCTTCTAGCTTGGTAGGTTTCTTATGTTCACCATTCTTTCTTTACAAAGATGCTTTGCTAGATGTGTTAGCCTTTTTTCCTTTGTGCTCTAGGACTTTTCCTGTCTACATGCTCAAATACACAGCTTTTTCAAAGCTAATTGTATAATTTATAGAGATTTATAATTGATCTGTTCTTTAACCCATTCCAGTCTTTCCACTTTCTCAGCAGACACTAAGATTATTTTCCATAACAAGCGTGGACAGTCTGAGTTGAGCTTGGTTTTTGTAAGAAAATATATTAGGGAGTTTATTTAGGGAGGAGTCCATAACCAGACATGGTCTTTGAAGCAGGAGCCAGAGGTTAAACTTGCTAACTCATGGAGAATTCTTCATAACTTAAAACACCACCAGGCTCCTTTGTGCGGGTGAATTTCTCAGTGGAGGAGAATTATGAACATAGTTTGCATTCCCAGTACTGGTAAGGAAGCCTCTGACCCTCAAAGTCTTACGCTGCCCTTGGTTTTTTGTGCCTCTCTGGCCCCGCAATGGAGAGCACAAAGTAATGCAATCAGGGATGGAAAAGAGTTTTGGAAATCGGAGTCCATGTCAGCCCCATCAGATACAGTTGTGGGTCCATACAAGGAAAAACTGTTGCTTGTTTGCATGGAGGGATCTGTCTCTGGATCAAAAGAGGACTACTGTGCATGTTTTTTAGTGATTCAGCAGCAGGGGAGGCAGGGCTGTTTAGTATTTTTCTTTTTCCTCTGCTTTGTTATGCAAAGCCTGGCTGTCTTGTTTGTACTGTTGAGGGTCTCTGTGGAGCCTTGTGAATCTTCAGTGTGACTTTATGCCTAAAAAAAGCTGAGAAGGAATGTCATTATAGTTACCATGCTTTAGATAACCTAAGACATGAGAGATGTCTCTTGTTGTATGTGAAGGTGAGTAATTAAAAGTATTTTTAGGGCAAAACATGCTATTAGGACTCCTCTTTAGTTCTATTTAGCCCTTGGGTGAATTGTACAGTATTTTTGGTGACCTGTTGCTACTGATAAAGGATTCAGTTATGCAAGGCCCATATTAAAACAGGAGATTTTTGTTTCCAATACAGGATCTCGTGCTCTTGTTTGCAATATAAGTCTGTTTCTCTGACAGTATGAGTGTATCTTGACACTTCTGTTAATGTTGTGTTGTGTTATTTTTTTCAAAAAAGGAGAATAATTTTGTGGGTTTTTTTCATTGCTTCACTGTGGCATTTTGAATATAGATGACTGAATATGGATAATATGGATTTCCCTCTCCCCCTCCAATATTTTAAAAATCATGTAGCTCAAGTGAGAAGTACGTAAGCAACAACTTCAGCATCTATTGCCATGTGTAGGATATTTTGACATTGGATCATAGCATAGAAGAAGTGATAGCTGCAGGAGATAAAATCTGAAACGAATTGTCAAAGTGTCAAAACTAACTCTCAGACCTGGAAATGTAGATTTGTTAGAGGTCTTTAGCACCTAGCACTGTTGAGAAACAACTCAGTTAATAGTGACGTGTGTGTATTTATAGTTGAGTGATGTGATTTATAGAAGTTGTGGTTTGAAGAACCAGTAAGGAATTGCAGATGTATTGAAATTAGTCATACAGAGAATCATAGAATCACTCAGGTTGGAAAAAACCTTAAAGATCATCAAGTCCAACCACAGCCTAACCGTACAACCCTAACTCTAACAACCCTCCACTAAATCATATTCCTGAGCACCACATCCAAACGGTTTTTAAACACATTCAGTGATGGTGACTCAACCACCTCCCTGGGGAGCCTATTCCACTGCTTCACAACCCTTTCTGTAAAGAAATGTTTCCTGATATCCAACCAAAACTTACCCTGGTGCAACTTGAGGCCATTTCCCCTCATCCTGTCACCTGTCACCAGTGAGAAGAGACCAACCCCGCTCTCGCTGTAAGCACCTTTCAGGTATTGGAAGAGAGCAATAAGGTCTTCCATCAGCCTCCTTTTCCCCAGACTGAACAGCCCCAGTTCCTTCAGTCTCTCCTCGTAGGACATATTCTCCAAGCCCTTCACAAGCCTTGTTGCCCTTCTTTGGACCTGCTCCAGCACCTCAAAACTGAACACAGTACTCGAGGTGAGCCTCACCAGTGCCAAGTATAAGGGCAGGATGACTTCCCTAGTCCCGCTCACCACACCATTCCTCATACAATCCAGGATGTCATTGGCCTTCTGGGCACACTGCTGGCTTGCATTCAGCTGACTATCCATCAGTACGCCAAGGTCTCTTTCTGTCAGGCAGCTTTCCTCCTCAAGCCTGTAGGGTTGCCTGCAGTTGTTGTGACCAAATTGCAGGACCTGACTCTTGGCCCTATTGAAACTCATGCAATTTAATTTTGCCCATACATTAGTAGCAGTAATTGTTATTACCATCTTCAAATGTTCTATGTTTTCATTGTAGTTGTGATAATAGAGCTTGGACTGTGCTAAGGAAATACAGGTTCTGCTTGGTCGCTATCAGATTCATTATGCATGTATAACCAGAGGTTTCTAAGTTAGGAAAATATGGAATGGGGTGGGAAGGTATTACCAGGGACCCACACAACTCCTGGTAGTGTAGAAACCATTATGAAGCAGTTTGAGTCCACTTCTGTTTTATAGGGTGCCCAAAGAGTTAATCTTCTCTTCTAAAGAGTTTCCTAGTGATAAGGCACTACATTAGCTGTTCAGGAATGGATTTTTATTTTTAATTTTTTAACTTGCAAGTGTAACACTTATCTGAGATCCATGCATAAATGAAAGATCGGTGCAATAAATGTGAAACAGAAGCTTGCTGGATGTCTTGAAGATGTGCAAAAACCACAGCTTTCTGGTAATATGCTCCCCTTCAGAGCAGAGGGGGTGATTTTCCCCAAAAACTGTAGCTCTTATTCTCTGTCTTGTATGGAAAAACACTCTGTCCTGCCTGTTGCACAGGCTTCCTACTCTGTTTCCTGATCTGGAGGATGGGGAATCTGGGGGAAAGATGACTTTGTCCATTGGTGGGACACAACCTTAGCATTCAGTTAACCTCTGCAGGAAGAGAATGCTCACAGTTAATGTCCAAATGTGGTAGGTCTCTGCTGTTGTGTTTTTACGGTCTCATCAAAGCATGCCTAGTCAACTGTCACTCTATTTACTGATTTTTCCTCTTGTTTCTGGTCTTGTTTTCTCTTTCACTCAGGACTTGATCCAGGAGATAAATGAATTACGATTAAGAGTAGGAGAAATGGACAATGAAAGACTACAGTACGAGAAAAAGCTTAAAACAACCAAAGTAAGTGAGGCTGAGGGGAAGGTGCAGAGATGGGTGCAAGTCACAAGTTTTAGAACTTCTTCCTGTTTTTCCCCAGTCCTTGCCTGCACCTTGCAAAATTCTGAGCGTGCTCAGGCCTAGGAGTTTCGTGGTGCTCACTTAGAAACTCAAACAATACGTAAAAAGGGATTATTTCCAAATGTCATGGTTTTCAGATCCAGACATTGTTTTTTATAAAGGATAACTCACCACACAGCTGGTCAGTAACCGTAAATATTTTATTGGTTAGACCCTTGATTCACTCGTAGGTCAATACCAGTTGTGGTGCATAAGGCATGTGCCATGGGTGAGATCAAAGCTGAGTGTTTCTTTTTTCCTAAATGTGCTGAAAATCAGCCACTCCTGAAAACATTCCCCTAACTGACTGTAGCACTTTTTTTGTTCCTGTAAGTTTCTGACTTCTCTTTGCCATTTAGCTTTGTCTCTTTTCTGTCTTTAGTTTTCTCTCACTCCTCTATCTCTGTTACCAGTCTTTAATGGCCAAACTTTCTAGCATGAAAATCAAAGTGGGTCAGATGCAGTATGAAAAGCAGCGGATGGAGCAAAAATGCCAGATGCTAAAGGTGTAGTAGTTTATGGGTAACATTTGGCCTGTTTCAAATCCTTCATGTTCCACCATTTTATGGTCTGTCTTGCATTGTGCTGTCATGCTCTGTTCTTCATTGATTGCTGTGTGTTGATATGCAGTCCTCCCTTTCTCATTAGATTGCAAGGCTTTTAGTGTAGATATGATTTATAAGCTTTTATATCAAATGGGAGAGGATTTTAGTGTCATGAACTTTGCATGGGTTATTCGTAGTTTAATTAAGCTTGGATTAAGTTCATTCCTCTTCCAAGGGAAAGCAGCTTCTTCTGTAATTTACTTCCAATATTCAAAATGAACTTTTCCTCACTTTTTTAAAGAGAACGTTTATTCATTTCTAGCTAGAAAACAGTGATTCTCTTTCACTGTCCCCTCTCCCAAATGTTAGTTTCATATCATGTTTCTAAAGGAGGAAAGATAACATAGCATCAACAACTACAGGTAACTCTAGTTGCCCTTGATTTACCACAGCTTTCATATGACTGAGAAAGGGTCTTGTTTTGGAGAAGCACAGGTCTTACACTGTCAGAAATCCCATCAAAATCAGTACCAACTTGAAGCACTGGAGAATTGTTTGGGCCATTGTTTGGGTTACAAATATCACTTCCATGCATATTTGTAATAGATTGTTTGAGGGAAGCTCATGAAAAATCTAAGCCATCACAGTATTCTAGTTGATTTGTTCCTTAAAGAATTTAACACTTACGTAGGAGCTATAAATGCCAAAATTGAGGCTTGTTTTGTTTACAAATGGAGCAAATTAAATTTTTAGTGTTGGGTACCTTTGCTCTAGGGGTTCCTGTCTTGATGATGCTGTTGCACAAGATATCTTCGGACATCAGGGAAACATTTTACTAAGCTGGATAGGATTTGACTCAAATTTTTAAAAGCTACATGCGTGGATCCATGCCAGTCTCTTGCTGGGTGCAGATGGTTAGATATAAGTTGTAATTTGACAGCATTTTTCTAATATACCCCAACTCCCCCAAAACACCATCTGTCTTGTTCCCATGAAACTCAACTCTAAGCCTTCTTTCCCAATGCAAAATCAGCAAATCTAAACTGTGGCAGAGGTACCATGTTTTTGTCTGAACTGCTTTTCAGTATGTGTTTGTGTTTGATGGCATTACAGTCAATTTGTGTGTACAAGCAGTGATTGTTTTTGAAACTGTCCTCAGCCTGTTCCATGAGAACAACTCCATAATTGTCCGACTTTGAACCTGCACAATGTTCTATAAAAATCAAAATAAGTACTGTAAATCTTAGCTGTCAGCCTCATCACTTGAAATTTTTCTGTCTGTGCAAGTTTAAACAAGTAAGAAAACTGCTTTTTTGCTTTACACTTTCTTCTTTAATTTAAATGTAAAATCTTTTTTTCAGATAATTCATGAGACTGACACTTTTGTCCATTGGTCCTCTGGTTTTGCCCCCTTGAGAACTCAGTGGTCTGTTTGTGATACTCAGAGGCAGAGTGTCCCCTCAGCTAGGGTAAATTTTAGAGCCCTTACTCACTTCCACTGTCTGAAGAGCTGTTCACTGTGCTTCATACGATTGATTTTTGAAAACATCTCAGATGTGCATGGAAACTGTCACTGAGTGATTCTGTGTCTGTTACAGGATGAACTATCGGCTTTGAAAGAGAAACTGGAGCAGAAGGAAGCTGAGGTAAAAAGGTTGCAAGAAAAATTGGTATGCAAGCTGAAAGGAGAAGGAATTGAAATACTGGACAGAGGTAAGAACATGGAAGGCTCTCTTAGGACTGTGCAGAGGCAACATGTCCTCCTCAGTCCCTTCATCAGAGGTAGTGCTTCTGGGTGTGAACTGCAAATAACAGATAAAATCCTCAACTTTCATGCACTTTCTCTTTCTAGTTTACTTCTTTTACCACATTTAGTGAGTATTCACAGTGCTGCTGCTGAATCTACCATTGGAATAGGTTCTTGATCAACACTGAACTTATTCTGGTAATCCCTAGTTACTACTTCATGAGGCTTTTGCATCGTGCCTCAAAATACACAGTTTATGTTGGCAAAGAAAGCCTTGAACTGATTTCAACCTGTTTTCTAGAAAGCTTATACTAAGAAATTCCCTCCTCAATATATCTTCCACAGTGTTTGTGTCTGGGCTTTGCTTATACACCCCTTACTGTTAAGGAAGAGGAAAAGCCATCCTGCAAACCTAAGTATGATGTACTCATATTCAGTGTGGCCCCAGCCCTAAGAAGGATTGAGGATTGGTTCTGGATTTGCCTACTGGTTAATTCTAAATCCTAACTAAACCTGAATTAGCTCTGAAATGTAATGTCAAATACTTCTTTTATTTGCTTGCAAAGAAGAAGCACAATTGGTATTTATTTGGAGGAAACTCAATTTCAGGATCTTCATTTGAAAATAGAAAACTTTCTTTAAGGCCTCAAAAAAAAATTTCCAGTTTTTGACTTGCTGAAATTTCATTTCTGAACATATCTCACAAATAATTGTCCCAGATTTTAAATCCAGCTTCAAGAGATTGATTGTTCATTTCTGACCTGAGGTAGAAAAAGCTATGTGTAGGTTGTCAAATTTTACTTAATAAAATTCTGTTTTTAAAATTTACTCTGAAAGAGCACTAAAAGTGACAGCACTGAAATGTGATTCCTGTTTTTAAAATATTTAATTGTAAACAAGGTCTTGCTTTATTGGTTTTTTTACTACCTAAATGGAGCTTTTCTTTCTTGGGGGCTGCTGTATACATTGAACCTTCATTACCCTTTGGTTCTCACCTGTAGGTCAGTTTTCAGTATAGCTCAGCAGAGGGATCTTCTGCCATGATGAACCATGGATTGTGCTTTCTGAACAAATTTTTGTACATTATAACTTTTCTGTCTTTCACATAGTGGTAGCTTAGGAGTAACTATTGATGTAAGCTTTTTCTGAGACATTGTTACCACCTGTTTTTTAACAGGTGGAATCAAGTCAATATCAATAATAATCAATATCAATAATATCAATAATCAGTAATCAAATATCCTTGAGATAGGTAGACATATATCAGCAGGGAGACCATTTGAGTCATTTGGAAAATCAGCAATGAGAGTGCAGTGCAAAACATGAACTGTTTGCTTCTGCAACACTATGTGAGGAATAGTTACTCCTTAAGTAGCAATGTTTTGTTTTTATTTAATTCTGTAACCTTCGTGCTAATTTCAAATCCAATGGACTTTTCTGCACAGATGAAAATTGTAAAAAGAAGCTCAAAGATAAAAGTAAGGTTTCTGATGTCTTTCCACAAGCATTCCAGAAGAGCTTTCTGCATGTGATTGTGAAACTGCTTTAACAAGCACTCTTGGGTTGTGTCATCTGTAACCCTTAGTTACGCTTACCTGTCCATATTCTCAAATTTTACTGTATATCACACTTGAAATACAAAGTTTTCAGAAGAAAAGCTAATAGACAAAGATTTGATTTAGTGGAGAATCACAAAATTCTGCTTCAAAGTGGAGTGCACAGATTTTTTGCCTTAAAATGCACACACAAAGAAAACAGTTGCCTCCTAGTGAAATGCAATTACATTCCAGTAGTCCAGATTTGCTGTAAGCATAACTTAGTGAAAATCGTTGGAACTGTATCAGTTGCAGTATTACCCAATATACCTAAATGGCTTTTATCTCGAAAGGCAGCTTGTTTTTCATTAAGGAGGAGGGTGTTCTTCCCACTGTGGGTTTTTTTTGTTGTTTTTTTTTGTTTTTTTTTTCCAAAGGAATTTGAGGAGGTTAAAATGCTTTCTTGCCTGTGCATTTGCCCACCTCCAAATGTTTGTAATGATGTTTCAAGTTTATTTCATTTAGGCAAGATAGATTTTTAGATTTAGAAATTGAGATCATTTCAATTCTTACATTTCTCTAGTCCAGAACACCTCCAAATTCAAACCACATAGACTGTTAAAAATACATGGAGACATTTATGTTCTGTTTCCTCATAAATAAGGATTACAGATGAAACTCTGATGAACCACGATCTCTGTATTAGGGACCTCTTTCAAGTCTGAACTACAGTATGTATTCTAGCATGACTGCTTGTCATAGCAAATACTTGCATCATTTCTTTGTGCCATCCTCATTTCTACATCCGTACTGAATTACGACTAAACACCACTGCACAATCCTTTCTTTGTCATGTTTGTTAATCCTGTTGCTTTGTATAGTGAGTTTTTGAGATGTCACTTGGGTGTTTGTTGACTGTTGTAAGGAGGATGTACGTTGTTGTGCTCCAGTTGTAGTATTTTGTATTTTGGACCTCTTGTTTTGTGGTTATTAGATCATATGAAGAACAGAGTGATATTCAAACAGTAATTGTACTCTTGACTTTCATTTTTCTTGAAACTGAGGAGTAGGTAAGGTAATTTCATGAACTTGGTCATTTCCTAGGTTAAAGTCAGAAAAAAAGGTTTTGGAGAAAAGTAGTCCACATATTTCCATCTAACATAGACTGTAAGTGGCTTGTATTTTGCTTTAATTTGTAAATTTACCTTCAGATACTACTGAGTTGATTCTAGGGTTGTTGTTTTTTTTTTTTTCTTATTTCCTTACACTGTCTCATTTAACTTGACTTATGTAACTGTGTTGTGTTTTTAGATATAGAGGTACAGAAAATGAAGAAGGCGGTAGAATCTCTTATGGCAGCAAATGAAGAAAAGGTAGCAAAGCCATTATTTTTTGCATTAATAATTTTTTAGATTCAGTTATATCTCTTTTAAAAAAAAACAAAAAACAAACTATATATGTGAACTTCTCACAATTCTGTACAAAATTAAATCTGTAAGAATCAAAGCATCACTACAATCAGAAGTGTTGTGGAGCCTCTTAAGGGGGTATAACTGGGCATTTATTCCCATGCACACAGAGTCCTTGCAAATCAATGTCACGAAGTTCAATGAGACTGGAATTTACACCAGAATTCTGCACCCTGTCCCATCCGTGCCTCCCAATTTCTTTTAGTTTTGCAGACAATTATTGAGTAATTGTATTTATTATTTTTGATTTACTAAAGGAAAAAAAAACATAATCACAATTCTCTTCTGTTTCAGGATCGAAAGATAGAAGAGCTTCGACAATCTCTGAATAGATACAAGAAAGTTCAAGACATGGTGATATTGGCTCAAGGTAAAAAAGGTACTGTGCAGTTTATGAAGTTATAAACTCTACTCCCACTCAAATAGTAGGTGCACTGTGATAGCGTTACATCAAATCTTAGACTTACCTTTGGAGGTATCTCTTAGAGTAAAGGCCAGTTCTTCAACTGGTGCAGTCTAGTAAATTGCCTTTTCTGACCATGCAGCTGAACATTTGGTTCCTCTGGTAGTAGTAATTTTCTACTGTCGTGTTGCATATTTGACTGTTGTAAAGTTAGAGTGTGATGAATTCCCGTGCTCATTCCATTGCCTCTTGAAATACTGTTCTGGGCTAGGTACTATATTAACTGTTAAATTTCACCATTCCCTTCACTTGCATGTGTTCCTTGGGAGGCATTGGAAGCTGAGCAGAGCAGTCACTGAGCAGGCATGTTCCTTCAAGTCAAACCAGCATTGCCACAGCAGCTGCACACACCGTAATAGCAATGCCCAAGAGCTGCAAAAAATATAAGTAGCAAAGTGGACATCCTGCCAAGACTGTGTTGCAGTGACACACCATGTCTTTGGCATGTGATAGAAACTTCACAAGCTGCCGAATACAGCAGCTACAGAATAATTCTCCTTCCCTGTTACAGGAGGGCAGGCTGGCTTTTCCTCATCTTTCTTAGTAACCTCTTCTGTCCTGCACACACACATGTAACATGTAGTGTTACAGCCACTGTAACATGCAGTATCGCACATCATATGTTCAAAGACTGGTGGAGTATTCCAGATCTAGGAGCTTCTGATCCCCAAAGGTTATAAAGGTTGAGGGTGGTCATTGTCAGTTCAGTGTAACAGCCCTCAGTACCTCTCTTTCTCCTTTCTCCCTGTAAAGAAAAGTAAAAGAAACACAGGGAGAGCATGAGTCATGAGAGCAAAGCAGTGTGCTTACTGTTATGGAGAAGGAGGAGCATTTTTGAATTAGGGATTGCTTTTTCACACAGTGCCATGCCTTCAAAGTCTGGAAGATGTTAAAACAAACCTCAAGTCTACCTGCCCTCTACCTCAAGGATAGATGGTAACGAATGGGCAAGGAAGGATCTGGTAAACAAACATGGCTTATTTTTGCACCAAATCTTTGGAAATAAGTGCTGGACTTCTGCTTGCCTTTTAGAAAACATTGTTCGTCTTGAACCAGTTAACTCCTATTGGAGTCAAAACTGTGACACTATGATGTGTGGAAATCTAAGTCCTGAGGTTGTAGTGAGGCAGTTCAGAAGTGGCAAATTGTTCAGTGGGCACAGAGGATGCCAAGTGATGTAGGCTACTGTGTTAATTAAATGAGACGTGCTTAATTTATGGCAGTCTTTAAATGTAATGCAGTCACTTAAAACTGGTTTTAGGCTTTTAGACTGTGGGCTGTTTTTTGTTGGTTTTTTTTTTAATGGATAACTTAAAGATACCACAGAGGCAGGTTGTTTTTCTCAGCACAGACTTTGACCCTCCAAGTCTTTCCCTAGTGAATACAGGGAAAGAGGTACTTAGTATGAAAACCCAGGACGTGGGACAGGAAATAACTACTCCAGTTTATTCAGCTTTTTGAAAATGATCCCACTGAACGTTTTGAAGAGGGGTTGGGCTTTTGCTGTCAGATGCATATTTCCACCCTGCTCCAACCCTAGTGTGCTGTGGTGGTTGAATTGGGAAGCAATATTTATTGATGGCACCCTTCTCCTATTGTGCTCTCTCCTGAAAGTAAGGCTGCATTGCATAAGAGCAAGGGTAATTGTGTCAGATAAACTTCCATCTTCTCTCCCTCCAGGCAAGGACAGTGACAGTGAAGACTTCCTGAATTCAGGATCTATCTCCACAGTTTTATTGGACACACCAAGTCTGACCGACCCAGAAAAAAGTCCATCCCCAACCCCAGTAACAGCATCGCCAATCCACGATGAATTTAACACAAATATTCATGAAGAGGTGTATTTTTTGCTTCCTCTATTAGTGCCATTACTCCTTGAAAGCTTGCTTGTGCTCCACTTGTGTTACAAACACCAAGACTCAAGATTTTTTCTGGGTCACACAGTTTTAGTAATATATTCTTTTTGATAATGTCCTTTTGATTATCCTTCTGGATAATGTGAACTTCTTGTGAAACCTGCTGGGGAGTTTGATTTGAGTTCAGTTTAATGTATTTTTCTTAATCAGATGGAATCAGGAGATAACAAATCACTGTATTTGTCATGAGAATGCATCTAAACTATTTCTTGTATTAGACATAGCTATTTTAGGAGCTACATTTCATTTGTCAAGAACTTGAAGTAAACATGCTGGAACTTGTTTAATGTATCCTGTCATATTTAAAAGGTTGCAATCATTGTTTCATGTTTACATTCAGTGAAATGAAAAATCTCTGATTTTTACAGTCACATTTTCCAGCAGTAAAATTATAGATCTCTTAAAGCTCTGAGTCAAGATAGGGACTTTGAACACACTATGACAAACTATTAACTAAATTAAATATTCAGCTGCTGCTTGGTATCCTCTGAGTAGCACAAGAACAGAAGTGAACCTAAAAAGTGAACTGCTCTTCTTGGAGACTGGTGGAGAGAAGTTTAGCAGGCAGGCTCTGGAGGTTTTGAAGATTTTTGCCTGTGCTGTAGCTTATCAGTGCAGCAATTCACGCTTTATCTTCCAGTGCCATCTTTAGAGTAGTAAACCTCCACTCTATGACAAAGGAAAGAAAGCAAATATGTATTCTTTTTATTTTGGAGCCTTCTTTCCATAGTTTATCTATTACGGTTTTCATTTTTGGCTGCTACTTTTGAGCTCATTTCAATGTAATGGATAATGTTCATTTTTTTTTTTTTAGAATTCCTTACAGATTCATAAAAGTATTCTGCAGATTTCAATCCCATCTTTTTCATCAACGTCCAAGAGCTCAGAAACTGCTGCAGAGAAAGTGAAAACACAGCCCAGACCAGATCCTACAAGTGATTTGAGGTATTACTGTTTCCCCACATATTCTTCAATTTTGAATTCAATATTTGGCATTTAATGAAAGTAATAATCTGCCGATTATCATACTGTAGAGTTATTAAGTCCATTAAACCAGGGTAGCATTCACTTGACTAGCAATAGTGAACTCAGCTTATGTTCATAAAGTACATTGGTTAAATCTTTTTCAGTAAGTAAGCATTAGTGTGTTGGTTGTTGCTTGTAGCAGCACTCATATTCTATGCCAGCTGCTTCACAAGTAATGAACAGAAGGAGAGAAAAACTGATCTGATGTAATGAAGAACACAGAATTTTTATTTTTATCTGGTTTTACATCATGTAGGACTGAGATAGCGTTGTCTGTGCTACCAAATGTGTTTCTGATAATTTTCATCCAGATATTTTCCACAGTTGCTAAGGATTGGTGTAAGTGCAGCAAAAAAACTGTCCAGCACTAATCTTGGGCTGTTTCCAGGGGTACAGAAAGAAACTAAGAGGCGTTTGAAAAGATTAGAGAAGGAGATAAAGAACCACACTGAGTCTGAAACAATGAACTGCAAAGATATTTCTTTGATTGTTCTTATAGGAACCCTGGATGAGGTACTCCAATGCCAGGCTAAATTTGTCAGTGCAGAATCCCAAGGAAGCTGGGGCAGTAGATGTGTAGCTCTACCCTGGGGCTGTGGCTGAGCTGTAGCTCCTGTGCCCCATACCACAGCCTGCTGGATGAGAACCTCATGCAGCTCTAGCCATTGCTGGCAAGGGTTTATATCCTGACTCTGAAGAAGAAAACAAGCAAAGCACCAACAGCAAATGTCCTAGCACTGTGGCTAAACTGCAGGGAGCGGGTCATCTTTGCCTCTTGGTGCTTCAGACTCTCTGCATACTGTATCCTCTGCATTTATTTAATCTCAATGTGCAGCATTTTCATGCTAAGAGTGTTTGTTTTCTTTCCTGGTCCACTTTAGCTCACCTTTGTCTTTTGGAAGACTTATGACTGCAGAGGAGAAAATTTGGTGTGTTTCAGTGCAGTAACAGCTGAAACAAAAACAGGCTTAAAACATCATGGGTTCATGGGTTTCTGTATTAGCAAGACATTTGGAGATCCCATCCAAATATTTTATTTTTTTCATGTATTTCATTTTTACAGTGAAGTAAGATCAACACGTTCCTCTCCAGAAACTCAGCCATGTGATAGTCCAGTGTAAGTATCACAACCAAATATATTTGGGAAACATTTATATGCAACTTTTGACTCAAACCTCCTGACCCATGTTTCACAGACACATGTAAGTATGTTAACTAATTCTAGTCAAGATGATATACAGTGGTGGTGTTCTTTTGCTCATAACTGTTATTTTCCAGTGCTTTATTTGTGCAGAAGTACTCGCAGTTTATTTTATGTTATTAAGCATCTCTAATTGAGTCATAAACTGTTGTTGTACCTGCACCCTAGTTTGGTTTTTGTTCTTCTGGTAATGTGGAAAGGTCAATCAGATGACTACAATAAAAACATAATTTTAACTTCTGCCACGTAGCCTTACTCCCCAGTGAAATCAGTGGGACTATTTCTGAATGTGCATATGTGTCAAAGCTATTTGTTAGCAAGGAGCACAAGACAACAGGGCTTATCTGCTACACAGCATAGGATTCAGAGCCTGATTTTATTTTGAGTGACTTAGTGCTGTGAGAACAACAAAGTCAAATTTTATTCTCTTTATGCTGGTATAAAGATAGATGACTTTGTGAGATTAAATGAAGTTATTCTTAACTTAGACCTGGCTTTGGGGAGTCTTTAATGATAACTCTCTTTTCAAACTTAAGCACTCTAGACTTTGTCCCATCAGAACAGACAGATATCTGGTCTGAAATGAAAAACAGAACTGTAGATAAAATACTAAACCATGATTCACTTAGCGTGTTTGGCTTCTTTAAGGATTAAATTAGTCAGAAGCCTGATGCTAATAATACTGTTTTTCATAGCTTCTGTTTATAGCACTTCCTTTTGCCTGTGTAACTTCTGCTTGTACTTCTGAATATACTACTTTAAATAAAAAGCCAAAAATATCCCAGGTAGGCATTAAGTCACTGCAGCATTAACATCAGTAATTATGAAGTGGAGATTTGTAGAATGTGTCCTAAAACTGTGTGGGCTCTGATTAGTGCGTTGATTGCATTCATTCAAAATGTCTGTGTTTTTGAATATGTTTCATCACATACTGTTATTTTTAAAGCTGTCTCCTGAGAGTGTATCTATCTTTAAAAATTTAATGGAGTTTTTCAGCTCATTTTTTGTGTTGTTTCAGGACTTCCTCACTGCAAAAGTCCAGCAGTCTGAGCAGTTTGAAGAAAGAGACATCTGAAACGGTGCGTGTGGGCTCTCACTTCTCCCTCTCCCTTTGAAATGCGAATGATATCTCCAGTGGGGCTCTGAACCTATGAATGTCCTATTGCCTTCCTCAGGGCCAGAGCAGGTGTAGCAATTGGACAGGTGAATATGATGGGAAAGGCATTACAGCAGAGGTACAATGACAGAAGGACCAGCATGATAGAAAGGTGCTATAAAGGAAGGGAAGAAGATTGCTCACCTGTATCAAAAGATTCCAGGTTCAGAGGAGAAAGCTCCGCTAAGGAGGGATCTCCAACAAAAGATCCTTCCCCAGTGGCAGTCAGCCCTTAAATGAGGTCTAAGAGAGGTGCAGCCAGGCTCCACCCCTTCTGGTCACACAACTGAATTGCCTTTATTTGTGCTTCCAGGGCTGACCAGGTCCTTTCCCCAGGTACTCAATCAGTGGTTCAGGCCATGACTCAACAGTTCCCATACAGCAGGGCTCCTCACATCATGCGTTACCAGTGATCATAGACATGTCACATCTTGCAGATTTAATGAAAAAAACATAGGTTTTGCTAGGAGGTGTTTACGTGAGATTCTCGTGGCTGTTTTTGTTTATTGTTTTTTTTTTTTTTTTTTTGGCAACCTGGACTGTTAAAACTCATAAATTCTCTGATATTCAAGCAGCTGAGCTGTGCTTTACAACTTAGAAAAGATGTTGATAGGATTGAAAGTGTGAGCAAAACTTGATGATAAAAGCTAGAATTCTTGAGTTGTTGGGGTGGGGAGGTTGGTTTGTTTGAACAGCCAAGGAATGGAGTCTGTGGATATTTGGCCACTGCCCTGTCTGATTCCTGGTTTGGGTCTCCTCAGCTGACTGAGCTGCAAGTGGCTAATTATATACACAGCTAATCCTTTCCAAAGTAAACTAAAGCAACTGTATTTTCATGTCAGCTCACTGACCTCAAAAAAGTAAGAATTAATCTGAATTAATACAGCTTTGAAGAGATTTCTTTTGGGAAAAAAGAATGCAGAGAAGGGTATTTCAGTAAGAATTCAACTTAGGGTAATGATGATGAACTGAACACTTACTATAAACTGTGAATTCTTAGTGTGTTTATTAATCTTTCCCAAACAGGACAGAGATGCTGCTTCACAAAAGCCAACAGAGGTAATGTTTGTGTGTGTGTATGTGTGCACTTGTGGGTATACGTGGAGAAGCGTGGGCTGCATGGATGTTGGAAGGCTCAGTCATCTGAAATTGCTGTATTTGGTTCCAAAGGGGGAATAGCAGACAGGCAGACAAGATAGTCAGGAGTATACGATGATTGCTGCAATCACTTCTGCATCGGGCTTAGGGTGTCTCACACGTTCTTTTCTTTTCCCACAAGGATTATCTTCCAGTCTTGTTGAGCATAAGGTTGCCATCTCATCTAATGTTTCCCTCACATGTTCTACCACTTGATAATTAGCAAAGCTAGCCATTAATTATTGTACTGACTCTGTAATTACCTTTGATTAGTATCTCTGAAAACCCTTGGTTTCCAAATTGCTTTCTGTAACAACTGTGTTCTTCAAGAGACTATCATTACGGAACAGTTACCCCATGGTACTGTATGGCATAGTTTGCATACAGCAGTCATTGCATGAAGACCTGAGCAGAGAACACCTACATGAGAAATCACTGTTAGCTGAATGCTTTATCCATTCAGCAAAAGCCAAAGGATCTTGTTTGGATTATGAATGGATTTTTCTCTTTTTAAAGAGACAGTGAAACAACCCAAAAGGTTGAAACTATTACTTTAAATTGGTTATGTGATGTTTCAGATTTCAGTTCCTGTCATTTTTACTCTTTGCTTGATGCCTACTTTCCTTTCAGCTTGGGCAGCTGGCAAAGGCAATTAGTTAAATCATTCTGAAATTGCAAAGCGATGGCAGATGAAAGGGGCTGTTCAGCATTTTCCAGAGAACCAATTCAGCGTGAGGGTCTTGTCTCCTCCTTTGATTCCACTGTTGTCAAAGCCTTACAGGTCTATATTTTTACCTTTTTAATATATGTAAGCTGTACTTGCAGAAAATGAGCAACATCTTTCATATAGCATGTTATTTTTAGAATGTAGTGATAGTAATCCCAAGTCCTGAACTTGTTCAACTGAAGATCTTGTCTGTTCTTCATGGTTTTTGCAATGCTTTCTCAAAGTAACACGTGAGATCAAGTGACTCTCCAGATTATCTGTCAGAGGTCACTTTGCATCTTCCTCAAAGGTCTTTTGCAGTTCCCTGGTATTGACTGTTTGTTTTCCTAACTTAAGCAGGTTAAACCTCGCATGGAAGGTAATAATTTTGCCACTCTCCCTCCAAAATCTCCTTCTCATGGCATCACAGGAGATGAGGATAGTTTTGGCACCCGTAAAGCCAGATCTTCTTTTGGACGGGGCTTTTTCAAGATAAAAAATAATAAGAGGACCGCAAGTGCCCCCAATCTAGGTAGGTATTGTACACCTAGATGCAGGTCATGTATGTGTTGAGCAATGTTTCTGATAACAGGAAAATTAAGGTTTATTTTTCTGAGTGATGTAACTGTCCTAAAAAGCTGAAAAGCCAGCCTTCATCTTGTTTATGACATGGTGGTATTTTTCTCGGTAGAACGGTTGGAAAAACTCAAGAAAGAGCAACAGAAAAACAGAGAACCTCACTGATGTAACAAAGTAGTTGGTCTGTTTCCACCTGTGCTGTGTTATCTCCCCTGAGACCATGTAATGCATTACTGCAGTTTTCAATTGCTGGCTGTCTAGCCAGCAACTCAAATGTGGGATTCGTGCATATCTTTTCCCTTGGCTCCATCTCCAATTTATCTTTCGTAAGATTTTCTGATGTACAGAAATGAGGCAGCTGCACTCAGTCTTCCTCTTTGTTTTATTTGTTTATGTAGTCTTGCAAAAGAGATTGTGACAACAGGAACAATATTGGTAAGGTTATTTAACCTCATTTTGAGTTCTGGACTCATGTAGGAGGGTTTTCTGTTTTGGTCTTGTCAGTTGCGCAGTGAAGAAATGAACAAAATGTTCTGCTTAATACAGTATTTGCTTTTACCAGCAGTTGAAACCTAACTTGCATTAGCTGATTTGCTCCAGTATTCTTTCCACGTCAAGTTCAATCATCGAGTGAGTCCATGAATCAGAACTATTGGCATTTATCTACAATTTTTGGCTCTGTTGCACAACAGAGTTTGTTTGGAGTTCAGCTCTGTCCTTCAGAAGCATAAAGGCAGATAATGTCTTCTATGTTGAGAAAAAGTCTATTGCTTTTACTTGTCAATGACCATTCTAGATCTTTTTCAAATGAAGCAGCATACCCACACATTTATTATGCATTGCCCCCCCCCTATTTTATTTTCCCTTGTCATATGGTATGGGAACTTGCTAGAGTACTTGGGGTAGATGTGCAGTCTGTTCTGAGGGTTAGACTCTCTGCTTTGGTTTATTTTGTCTGTGTTTGTGTGTAATCACCTGTTTCATCCTGTGATTAATTTGTCTAACAAGATGGAGGTCTTGTGGCTGTCCTAAAGGATTGGAAGATAAGCCGTCTAGAGCAGGCTCCTGTGAATTTGAATGATTTGTTATCCAGATTTCAGTGCATCCACCTATAAAGTTGGTGCCCAGATTCTTGCCACCTCACAGGAGCCCGTGTGAGTCGCAGAGTGGGTGGCCTCCCTGCACTACAAGGACTGAGGTGCTGCTTTACCCTCTCCAACAAGGAGCTCTACTGCATTTATTTTCTAAGAGAGAGATGAGCAGTGAATTGTTTATCCTAATCTCTGTGTGATTCATTGCTGTGTGTGACGCATGCGTCTCATTTACCTCCTTCCTTTTGTCTTGTATTTTGTTGATGTAAGTTTTGAATTATGTTTTACCTTGTCCTTCTGCGTGTTCTCTCCCTTTGTGCTGCGTGTGGTTATGTGCGTTGTTTGGATATCTGAAGATCGCAGTCGAAGTGCAAGCGCCCCTACTTTAGGTACAGTAATCCTGCATGTCTGCCTGTGTCAGCAGCTGTGCTGTGGCTGTTGCTAATGGCTGGTTATAGCCACGCACTTTTCAAACAAAAGCTAGGCACCAGAGCTCTGCATCAAACTCTTGTGCATCACTAAAAGGAGTTTTCATGCAACATCTGTCCTCTGCTAAAAGTCAGCTGTGCCATTTCTTGATAACTGCTACTAATGAGATTGCGGGTTAATTTGCAGAGACCTTTACTGTAACTTTGAGCACAAAATTACTTACAGACCAAGGCAGCAACAGGGAAAACAACAGTGTATGAACACCAGGAGTGCATCTGTGCTGTTATCCATAGATAACATATGGATAACATGTCATAGAGCCCCCTGGGAAAGCTTGAAGGGTTGTGAAACAGGGAATTGAATGTGCTTATATCTCAGGAATTAATTTAGGGGTACTCTGAGTGAAAGAGTAAGTCCTCTTCTGAGAAATAGCTACGTTTATTATGTAGTAAATGAATGAGAAATAACTGGGACTGATTTAGATGGAGCCATTCATATGGTAAAAACTGCTCATGTGATGTGGGTGTTCCCTGGGTGGTTCTGGCAAGGGCAGAGAGAAGCAGCAGGGCCAGGTGCTAGCAAGGGGAGCTGTATCAGCTTTGTTTAGCAGGTGTGGTGGCACAGCAGTCGCATGTGGCCCTTGCTGACAAAGAGACACAAGTCCTCTTGGCCCTTCCTTGGTTTACCTTGGTTGGTTCCTCTTAGGGGTTATGCATCTGGGAGCAAGGTGTGTGGAGCAAACATTGCAATACCCGCTAATCTCTGCTACTAATTAATCCACCTTGTCCTAGTATTCTCTCTTTAGAGTGCTGTTTAAAGATGTATTTTTCATTGTTTTTTCTAAGCTAGGACTTTTTCTTACACAAGTAAAGCAGAATCCACAAGTGCAAAGGCTTTGTTTGATGTGCTGCTCTCTCTCACCAGCAAGATTGCCTTGTTATTCTGCAGCAGTCAAACCACAGTGCCCCAAAATCATCTTGCATATGACCTTGTTCCCTCACTACAAGGTTTTCACTTTCATTGAAAGAAAATGGGCCAAGTTCATGCATAGTCCATCTAAACGCCTGAAACTTTGCCCTACGGGAAAATACTCTTGAGACCATGTGTCCCAGCAGTATATGCTCTAGCTCAATTCATATGATTTGTTTGGTTTTCTCCTGCAAGTTTGAGGGTCCGTTTGAAAGACACAACAGTCATCTTATTACATGGCTATGTGAAAAGGTGGTAGAAGTGGCTGCAGGCCTGACTGCCGGCCTGCTGCAGGCTGCCTTGCCACGGCTGCTTCATCTCAATAAGCTTGTGTTGACATTGTTCCTCAGCAAGCACCATCAGCTCCATATGGTGACTTTCTTCAGCTACCTGGCACTTCGCTGGCACACCTCTGCTTATGTAGTCTTATAGATATTGCAATTTGTTTACTTTTCTTTTTAAATGGTCTTACGTAGTCTTATGCTTTGTTATTTCAGCTTTTACTGAACAGTGTTGTCACAATTTCACTTTCATAGACAGGAACCTTTAGGTTTGTTGTGAACAGAAAACAAGGGCTACAGATCAAACTTTTCATGTGGGAGGTAGTGTGTAGGCTCTGTGCATCCCTTCAAAGGAAAAATGCAGTTCAGAGTGTAGACTTCATGGTATTTCTCTGCAGAGAAACAAAATGCTTCACAGCTAGAAGGAGAAAGCTTTGTTTCCACCAGCAAGGTGAAAGGGCCCTCCTGCTCCTAATGTGGGAGGAATTATTCGTTGCTGGAATTTCCTCATCAGGGAGCACAGAGATAATGGAGGTAATTAGGAAGGTTGCCCACTGGGAAATAATTTATTTTTCTGTGTTCTGGGGACTCCTGGTTGAACTCCTGCCATGGACTGATTTATTCCTGGGAGATGGTCCCCAAAAAAGAGTGAACCTGGGATTTGATTCATTGATCAGTTCACCAAATATTTGTTGCCTGGTTTGGATGCAAGGCACTCAGCTAGTGCAGGGCTTTGCCTTGCCCCTACAGTCAGGCCCACGAACAAGAAGCACGTTTTATTTCTCTTGTTTTTTTCACATCACTCTTTGCCTCATTTTATTAACATGGAGGCTATCAGTAATTTTAGCAAGAGTCATTCCGGAGTTCAGGAGTGAGCCTGTACAGTCCTGCAGAAGTAAGTCTTGACAAAGCTTTGTTTTCTAATAGCGGAAACAGAAAAAGGATCTGCAGATCACCTGGATCTAGCTGGTTTGCCCCCTCGACCAAAAGAAACAGATAGCTTGCAGATGACTCCACCTTCTCCAGATTCCAGGAAGAAGGCCAGAGGAATCAAGAAGTTATTTGGAAGGTAAGCAAAAGATGTGAAAGTACCATTCTGCAGAACTCAGGCTTGCAGGGAATCCAGCCGGGCACTGGAGTTGCTCAAGCTGATGACTCTGGGAGGAAGAAGGTGGTGGGCTTTGCTGGGGCACTGCTGCCCCTTCCATCTGCTTTATGCAGTTTTTCTCAAATGATCTTTCCTTTTTTTCCCTTTAAACTTGTGGCTCTGTAGTCTGTTCCAAAGCAGGTTGTGGACACAATTGGTGTGACCATCACAAGAGTGGGAGCTGGCATTTGAGGGACCCAGTGATGGGTCAGTGTTGGGTGGAGGAAGGGCTACAAATGCCACAGGAAATCTTGCCTGTCTTGGCCACAGTGGTAAAAGCATACCTTTTCCTTAGGCCCATGTTAATATGCTTCCTTTCTTTAATCCAGACTTAAAAGAAGTCAGTCTACAACTTTCAACCCAGATGACATGTCAGAAACGGAGTTCAAAAGAGGAGGGACAAGAGCAACTGCAGGGCCACGGCTGGGCTGGTCTAGAGACCTGGGGCAGTCTCGCAAGTAAGACAATTGGTGGCTAAGTGTGCTGTGCATGCCTTCCTGGCAGCTCCAGTCAGGTGCGGGATTAAAAGGAGGAGTGCAGTGCCAAAATAAAACGTCTCTTCTCCTGGTGAATGGAAACAGGTGGATCCAGGCTGTTTCCTCCCTTGAGAGATGATTTTGGCAGGGATGAGGCTGGTTGGTGGTGGGAGTCCAGGTTCCTATTGCTGAGTGAATCTTGAGTGCATCTGCAAGGCTGTGCGAAGTGGAATGTGAGCCCTCATGTGGCAGTGACAGATATCCTCCAGTGTGTTTCCTGCTGCATTTCTGGGATTACAAGCAAAAACGATACATTACAGTTTTTCTTTAGCGTTTTAGCTACTCTAGGCAGTAAGGGCAATTATGTCAGCAGTATTAGTAGATAGTGTTTATTGTGGTGGTGACAAGAGGTAGAGACACACTCTTTCTCATAAGGCTCACCTGATTGTGATGCATGTACTTCCCTGGAGATTATCCCAGCTCCCACAAAATACCTATGAATGAATGGCTCAGATTTTGGTTGTTTTATTGGGTATGAAAGCAGGAAATTTGAGGCATGGGATTTATCAGTCTCTTTTTTAAAAAATCTTTTGTAGTGAGCTGGACATGCCATTTGCAAAGTGGACAAAAGAACAAGTTTGCAACTGGCTGCAGGACCAGGGGCTAGGCTCTTATATAAGTAACGGCAGACACTGGATACTATCTGGGCAAACCCTTCTGCAGGCCTCTCAGCAGGATCTGGAAAAGGTGAGAAGTACTAGAAACACTACTTTCAGTTCAACTTAAAAGAATGCTTTTAGCTAAACAATTCTTTTAACCTTGCCTGCCTGGGTAGGAGTGGAAAGTAATCCAACCAAGTATTTTTCTGAATACTGACACATTTTAAATTATTTGTGTGTTGTGTTTTTGTTTTTTTTTATATGCAACCTCTGATATGAGAGTACTAAGTCTGATGTTTTCATATAGTTTTAAAGAACCTGCATTCCTTAATCCACTGCGGTGAGCAGGTGTTTCCTAAAGCTGAGTGTGTGCTGAGGTGGTGTTGGTACTCAACAAATAGAAATACAGCACTTGCTGGTGACTTGGCAGATGTATTCAGTGAGACTCTCTGAAACAATTCTTATTTCCTACGTAACAGACCAATAAATAAAATACAGTATTGTATCAAGCTTTGCTCTTTCCTTTCTTTCACAGGAGCTTGGGATAAAGCACCCATTGCATCGGAAGAAGCTTCAGCTTGCTCTGCAGGCACTTGGGTCTGAAGAGGAGAACAATCATGGAAAACTGGATTACCATTGGGTTACCAGTAAGACTGTAGTACATGCTGAATCAGCAGCTTTTTGTAGGGGTTCCTAATCATGTCAAGTGTAGGGTTCAGAGAGTGAGAATAACACCTGACTGGTGGTGTGGACATGGTTGCCATCAAGAAGAGTTTTGCCATGTTAATGTTGGTTCTGTCTCTTTGTTAGGGTGGCTGGATGACATTGGCCTCCCCCAGTATAAGACCCAGTTTGATGAAGGAAAAGTGGACGGCCGCATGCTCCATTACATGAGTGTAGTGAGTAAATGGCTTTTCTTGTCTTGACGTCTTTGTCATGTTCTTAGTTTTTACTGACATTTAATGCACACTAACATTCATCCAGACAACTCACTGAAAATCATGAGTCTGGAGAGATCTCCTGCATAGCTGTTAGATTCACTTAACACTTAAACCTCTTCCACTTAGCCCTTCTGCAGGAGCATCCATCAGCCAAATCGTGGCTGACCTCACAAGCACCCCATTAATAGAGCACTGGAGGGCACGTGGGGCTGCTAGGGCATCTCTGACATTGCAGACAGCCACTCTCACATCCCTCTGGGGCTGGCAGAACCAAACAGACTTCTTACAGGGCCAGTCGTCTGTGAGGAGCCAGGTCACAGCAATCTGGCCTGTAGCTTCCTAGAGCAAAAAGTTGGCACATGAGCCACATGGTCACCATATGCAGGCTTGACTTTTGCCCCAGATAGACAGGATCTGAAAAGAAGCTCAAGCTGGCGGTTACTCTTGGAGAACTTACACGTACATGTACATGATGTACCAGATGCACAGAGCTCACTCCAACAGCTAACCATGTCTCATGAAATGCTACTGTTTTCAGAGCATAGTTCATAAATTGGGAAAGGAAATTCTCTGCATAATTGCAGGGAGAAAATCAGGAGAGTTGAGAGAGTCATAGACACTGTTAATGCTGGAAAGATATTCCAGGATCCTTGATTTGTGCACACTACCTCAGAGTGTTTAGAGGGCTGCTTGAAACTGTAGTGAGTGTCCTGTGCCAAACTAATGCTAATAGCCATAACCTAAAGTAAACAGAAGCCCTGACAGTAGAACTCACCTGCATGTATTTCCTGCATTCTTTCCATCTTTAAAGACAATATCTTAATGTGGGAGAGCAAATAGTAAGCAAAAGCCCAGTTTTAGGCCCCTCACTGCAAGAAAGACATTGAGGCTCTGGAGTGGGTTCAAAGAAGGGCGACAAAGCTGGTGAGGGGCCTGGAGCACAGGGCTTACGAGGAGCTGCTGAAGGGGCTGGGAATGTTCAGCCTGGAGAAGAGGAGGCTCAGGGGAGACCTGATTACTCTATAACTACCTGAAGGGAGGTTGTAGTGAGTTGGAGTCGGCTGGTGATAGGACTAGAGGGAATGGCTTCAAGCTGCAGCAGGGGAGATTTAGGCTGGAGGTTAGGAAATACTACCTTTCTGGAAGAGTGGTCAGGCACTGGAATGGGCTGCTCAGGGAGGTGGTGGAGTCACCGACCCTGGAGGTGCTCAAGGAACGTTTGGATTTTGTATTGAGGGACATGGTTTAGTGAGAACTATTGGTGATAGGTGGGTGGTTGGACTGGATGATCTTGAACGTCTTTTCCAACCTTGGTGTTTCTGTGATTCTGTATGTGAGAAGTGGATAATCTTGTGCTTAAGAGCTGTGCATGACATTGTCTGATATGCTCAGGCGGCATCTGTAAGCATACAAAAGTACACAAATGCTGTGGTTGCATTTCATGCAGCTTTTTACTGTTCAGATTACTGTCAATTAATAGAAGTAGGTGGAATGTTTTTCTTCTCAGCGAGCCAATGTTGTCTAGTTATCTATTCATGTGGATTCCTAGCGTAAGAAAACCAAAGCAATTTTCTTTGAAGAGAATTGCAGTTTTAAGAGCCAGCTTGTTTGAAAACAGGATTCATTATTAACATTTGTAATACATAGTTAACATTATGTATTTAAAAATGTACAGCATGGTGTCAGCTCCTCACTTTACTGCCTGTCAAGTGAAGCCAACCGGTTCTTCTCTGGAGATGTAAATGAAAACTGAACGTTGCCAATGTTATTTTCTTCTTTGTAACAAAGGAGAAATCAGTCACACCCTGGGCTCTGTAGAAGTTAACTATTTTATGCCATATTTGCATGTTTTGTATGTTCTTTACGTTAGATTGACTACCTGACATGATTTTGCTGTTTAGTGCATTTCAGACAAATGCTTAGTACTGGCTGCTTACATAGTGTTTTCACATTTGTTGGCTCTAGTTTATTGAATTTGCACATCAATATGAAAGTAAAGGCAGCTTGTTTCTTCTGTTAAATCTTGGAGATCTGATGCCAGTAAGTTCTGCTGAGCTCAATCTCGTGTTGCAATGCTTTGTTGCTGTATTGAGTGGGTGAGCGCCGGGTGTTGGTAAAATGCAGCATAGGCAGCAATGTGAAGGATCTTCACATTATGCTTTTTTTACTCTAAATGTTAGTCTTTTTTTTCTAAAAAAAAGAGAATCCATCTGATGGGTGGACAGAGGAGGAATAGGCAGTGGAAGCTTTGCCTTTGAACTAGATAACTCTCCCTGTCAGTTCCTTTTAAATTAAATCCCTAGGAATTTTTTTAGGCAGTGTTTAACCATCAAGTTACAACAGCAGATTCTGTGTAAATAATCAGCTAAATACAACTGTATGTAAAATGAGAAAGAAAACTTCTGAAAACCACATGGAAATTCACCCTTACTCAAGCTAAAATAATGAAATAACATGAAATAGAAACTCTAATCTTAAGTTCATCATAAGGTTAGCCAAAAGCAATGAACTGTTTGGACAAGCATATAATTTAATCTTCACTTATTCTGGCAAAATCATAAAACAGTCTGCTGTTTGTAACACACAAGTGGTGTTAACACATAGCCATCTAGGTTAACCCTAGCAATAAAGATACATAAATTCGCTTGTCAGCCAACTTGCACCAACAAAGTACCAGACTTTCAGACACTCAGTGACATAATAAGGATTGAATTATAACTGAGG
This sequence comes from Tetrao urogallus, assembly GCF_951394365.1. NCBI lineage: Eukaryota > Metazoa > Chordata > Aves > Galliformes > Phasianidae > Tetrao > Tetrao urogallus. Next base: position 126,192,138 of record NC_136813.1, on the reverse strand, counting down.
AGCCTAGTTTAGCAGGAATGCAGATCTCACAGCATGTGACCACTTTTGCAGGTTAGGACAGGTTATTTGTTTGCAACCCTTCCTGGAGCTATGGATCTGGATGATCTGGGAAGTCTTGCCAGGCTGGTCACTCAATCCTGTGTAAACATTTCCCACGTTTGAGCTCCATGAATGAGAAAGAATCTGTTTTGGTTTTGACATGCTACATTTCTGGGGCTAGACATTGGAGTGAAATCAGAGAGAGGCAAAAAGGTGTCATCTTCTGTATTGCTCATGCTGCAAGGTTGTCAGCAGGTCAGGATGTTGGGTTGTACCAACAATCTGCAGTAACCTGTGAGCCTCATCTAAATTGTGTATCTTGTTTACTGTTGTTCACCACGTGTGTCCTGTGAGTTAAGTTCTCTTGGTTGCCAAAAGTCTCTCCCTCTCACTTATCAGAGATTTAAAGGAGCTCTGAGTACCAGGAGGTGTAATGGAGCAAAACTGCTACTTTCTGCTGTAATCATGAAGGGGGAAACTTGCTCTTCCCAGCTTTTGACATCTGAAAGCTCCTGGTCCAGCCAAAGGCTGTAGTTGGTGTCAGTGCAGGGAGAGCAGGCTTTGTGAGGCAGCGTCTCATTCCTTGATGTGGCAGAAATTGTCCTCAGGAGATGTCTGACTCTTTCTGTGAAGGCTGGTGGGAGCCTAAATAGCTCATCTGTATGAGCTGTAAAAGGAGTTCTTCTGTGAAATTAATGTTGAAGTAAAAGTTGTTGAGAGGATTAAGATTTTAGAGAAAGAACTGGCTGCTTTTGTTAGTATCACCGATGCTTTGCAGGGGGGAGTGTGGGGTTGTATCTTGGCATGCTCTTGCCCTGCTGAAGGTGAGAAGGGATTCATCCTTACTGAAAAAGATCTGGCTGTGCAGTTATGCCTTACAGTACCTTGTCACAGAGGCAAGCACCAGGCCACCTATGGGATGGATGGCTTGGCATTAATCCCTTGTCTCATGCATTTAAATTCTAGGATATACTAGATGTGACATTTTAAGCCACAGTTCAAAGCTGTTGAGGAAACTGAGTGTTGGTTCCACTACTAAGTGCTTTTGTGTGTATTAAATCCTCCTTCCTCTTTCACAGGATGACTTGCTGTCCTTGAAGGTTGTCAGCGTCCTCCACCATCTCAGCATCAAAAGAGCTATCCAGGTTCTGAGAATAAATAACTTTGAGCCCAACTGTCTGCGCAGGAGGCCATCAGATGAGGTACTGCTTTAGGATGGAACTGTGAAGAAGAATCCTGTAGGGTTTTTTCTCGGTGTTTTTGACTATTTCTCCTCTACCCTTTCCTCTTATATTGGTTGCTTCCTATTTTGTTTTATTTCAGTTTTGGTTTCTTTTTGTCATTTTATTCCCAAGGTTCATGTCCTGCTGAGGCTACCTTGAACACAACTTTTTATCCTTGACCTGCTGTGGCCCCAAAGTCATGTCTCCTTACCAAATCTCACATTTCTTCTTGCTAAACAAGTGTCCTTAGTCTTTGATGTGGTTTCTTCAAAATAAATAGTACTGAACTTGGTGCACAGCTTCTGTCAGGCTAGCATAACTGTGAAGTCTGTGGCTGTGTCAGAATTTTCTCTGTAAAACAAGTTTAGTCTTATCAGGCAGGAAACTGCCACTGGTTTGTGTTGGAAAGAGCATACACCAGCTAGGGCAGTGGATGATGAAGCAGCCCAGAGCCTTGTATTTAGATTCTAATGCATATCTGCAGGAAAAGCACACCAGCTCATGGAGCTAGTTAGTTTTCAGCTCTACTTGTAGAAATTGCAGCTAATCCTAGTGTGCAGCAAGATCCTCAGGCTGCATGAAGAATGATACAGACCTGTTCACTGCACTCAGGAATACAGCTCATGTTGTTTGGCACAACCATCCTGCAAGCAGAGTGGGAAAGATGATCGCTTCCCAGTAGGATAAACACAAGCTAAGCTGCTGTGATAAGCTCTTGGCTTGAAATTATTAGAAGGATACTGTGTTATGAGTGAATAGTGCTTGAATCTGACTGATTTCAAACCCTTCTGCCTCGATGGAAGGCTTTAGACTTTTCCTGCAATGATCAGGAAAGTGTCAGAAAGATAGCTTCGTGTCAGTGTCTCCATCAGCTAGCATAAATATTTTAACTCTTAAGTGAAGAATCAGCTTAAGAAACTCAGAGGGGAGCTCAGCATACTGTATGCAATGCTGAGGTAGAAGATTTCTCATGAAATTGTGATTTACATCTGCTCTGAAATCTTTCAGTGCTTTGAGGAATGTATGAGATTTGGTCCAGACCCAATTCTACTTCAATATTGCTGCAAGATAGCAATCCAAAGAAAGCAGAAATCTTTTTTTTTTTTTCTTTATTTCCTCAAGAGCAAGGTGGGGTCATATGCATAAAGGGCAGGGGAGGTTTGTTTCAGTAAAGACTGGGGCTGGGGCATCTGTGTTCAGAAGCCTCCTTAACTGCCTGTTCTTCCTGTTTGCAGAATAATGTCACACCTTCTGAGGTCACCCAGTGGACCAATCACCGCGTGATGGAGTGGTTACGCTCTGTTGATCTGGCAGAGTATGCACCTAATCTGAGGGGGAGTGGTGTGCATGGGGGGCTGATGGTAAGATACTCACAGGCTTACTTTATTTGATTTAAAGTAAATCATGACTGAGAATTACTAGTTCTGTCATCTTTGCTGCACACATACTTCTGTCTTCTTTTTCTTCTTAATAATAAGTTGCTGTCAATATTTATTACCCAATAGTTTTAAAGGCACTTTTAAAAGGCCTAAAAGTGGCTTGGACAAAGTTTGTTTGGAAAGCTGTGAATTTGTTTGCCTGCATCCCCTTCACAATTTAATGGCATTTTCTACCTCCTACCTACAACACAATCATGCTATTATACAACCACCATTTTCCTTCCTACACGTGAACATGTTTTTATTTTTTGTGGGGAATGCTTGATTCTTTAGGAAAACCTGCAATTTCAGTGTCAAAACAGCATTGTTTTTAATTTCTCTAGCATGAGATCCTCCAGGCTAGAGATTTACGCTTGTAGAAGTTTGTAGTGGTTGAAACTTCTATCCCTTTTCCAGAAATTTTATGTTTATTTTCCATCACTCCTTTGACTACATTTTCCAGAATTAAAGAGGATGCTGGATAAACATTTTGCTAGAGCTTTCCATATCACGTGATCTAAGGGTGGATTTAGCTCTTCTTTCTATTTGCCAGTTTCCTTCTGTTTATAATTCAAGAAAGAAAGGCTGGAAATAGCATTCTATGAATCCTTTAACTCTCTTTTCTCTGTCTTCATTGTATATTTTCTCTAAATTAAAAACCCAAAGCAACTTTAAAAAGTGACTGAGCCACACATGCCCATCAGCATCCTTAAGACCTCATCAGACAGTGTTGACATCAGCTGGACTCTGTGGTTTTGTTAATAGGTTTTGGAGCCACGTTTCAATGTAGAAACCATGGCCCAGTTGCTGAACATCCCACCAAACAAGACACTGCTGCGACGGCACCTAGCCACTCATTTCAACCTCCTCATTGGGCAGGAGGCCCAGCAGCAGAAACGTGAAGCCATGGAGTCCCCAGACTACGTCCTCTTAACAGCAACTGCTAAAGTTAAGGTAGGCCACTTGTTCTGGGTTCGTATGTGAGCTTCCAGCAGACATTTAGATCTCCAGTGTGTTAGTTTTATCCATTCTTGGAGGGCTGTTCAGTAAGGTTTGAGAAACAGGGTTGGCTGCTAATGTGAAAACAAATGAAAAAGCATTAGAGCAGGGCTCAGCAGATATGGGTTTGACTCTTTTGTCTGCTGTGAGCACACCACATCTCAGCTCCTCATACGTGCCAAAGAGAGATGGCACTCTTGTGGGTTGTCCATCTGACTGTATGATAACGTGCTTGGGACAGAGGTGGTCTCTTACTGTTTACATGCTCGTGATTTTGTGCAATGGGATTCTGATAACATTTGGGATCCTTTAAATATTATTTTTGTAGTAATGATGGAATGAGGGATGCATCTTGTTCTTATGGATGCAGTTATCTGGAACTGCAGCTATTCAGAAAGCTGTAAGCAAAGCGGTGGAGTCTTAACCCTTCAGCATCTGCTTACATTGAAGCATCAGTTGCAGAGACACCTGTTACTTCTTTGCTGACTCTTAAGTTTTTGCGAATTTTCTTTTCACAAGCCAAAGAAACTTGCCTTCAGCAATTTTGGGAGCCTGAGAAAGAAAAAGCAAGATGACGTGGAAGAGTATGTGTGTCCTATGGAGCTGGGGAGGGCCTCTGGAAGTGCATCGAAGAAAGGTTTTAAGGCTGGCCTGGATATCCGAGTATATGATGATGATGATTTGGACAGGCTGGAGCAGGTAAAACTGTAGTACTTAAATGTGCTGTTAGATTTGGTGGGAAACTTCTCTTTCACAATGAAACCTTTCCATTCCTTTAGCCTGTGAAGATTCTCAGTTTTGACAGTCACAAAGCATTACTCACAAACACAAACATGTCTCTCAGCCCAAGAACTGCAAGCCACAAATGCAGCAGCTGTAAGACTGTCTCTGACATAACTCATCTTCTGCCCCAGCAGGGCACACTCGTCCCTCACTCTGAGCATGTGGGACTGTAATAAAGCACTTACATTATTTGCTGAACTTAATTGCCACTGCACGCAAGGGATTCATTATTCATTCATTATCCATTATCTGTTTTTTTTGCAGATGGAAGATTCAGAAGGGACAGTGAGGCAAATAGGAGCATTTTCTGAAGGCATCAACAACTTGACAGTAAGGCTTAAAACTGTGATCTGTAGAATAAAAAGTCTTTTTCTGTAAAAATGAATTTGACTCTTCCCTCATTTCCTTTCTAGCACATGTTAAAAGAGGATGAAATGTTTAAAGACTTTGCAACTCGCTCTCCTAGCACCAGTATAACAGATGAAGACTCCAATGTGTGACAGCAACCAACAGGCACTGATGAAGGCTCGCTTCCTGTGTGCAAGAAATGTCATCACTAGATGTGATGGGCAGCAGATCATATACACTATGCTGCTCTTGCTTCTGTTTGTTAGAAGTAATACTGGGGGGTGGAAAATTTAAAGAAGAACTGAAAAAAAAAAATAAAAAAAGGTGCCTACTTTAAAGTTGCCATAAGAAACACCCAGACACTGGTGAATGGAAATTGTTTTTACTATATTTAATGTACAAACTGGTGATACGTTTCAGAGTGTTGCATTTAAATTGACGTGGTATCATAGTGCTCCTTTTTCTTATTCATGTCCTGAGATAATCCTTTGTACTATTACAAAGTAAAGCAAATTGTTAGATAGAAAAGCATTGCACCTGTAGTTGTCAATCAGCTTTCTCTTATTGCTGTCTTTTTCAAAGGCCTTTGCCCCACGCAAATGCTAGTTCTGCCCTTCCTTTGGTATCCAACATAGGATTTTAGCCCTGCATAATCTCCCCAGTAGCTCTTTACTGTTGCTTTTATTTTTATACTGTTTTATAAAAAAAAAAAATTAAAAAAAAAAAAAAAGAAGTATATGAAGTACATCTAAAAGCAAAAATTTAAATTTTGTGATGTAGAGTAATGGAAAGTTCAAGGTAAGGGGAAGGGGGAGAGAACTGTAAAAGATTATCCCAGTTTGCACACCAGCTGGTTACTGGAAAAGGCAGGCTGACCTTTGGAACTGTTTGCTTTTGTTGCTTTTTACTGAATTCACAGTTTAATGATCTTCCATTTGGGATGGAATAGTTGTGAAGCATGTTTCTTCTAGCAGTGACTCCTTGGGAAGCTGCAAATTTCAAAATGTCTTCTTCCTTGTTTCCAGCAGCAGTAGTTTTATAGCATTTGAAGTTAGTAACACTTCTGTGACTTAAAAATGTTCTGGAGAGTTTTTCTTCAAATTGAGAGTACTCCCTGCACGTGGAAGGGATGTTTCTGTGCTGTGACTAACGTGAGGATGGTGTAGTTGCAAACAAATAAAGTTATATAGAGAAATGTATAGGAAATATATTATTTCATTATATTAAACCCAAGGTTGAACTTTTCCTTAAAAAATCCAAATATCAAACGTGTTGCTCATCATTTTGCCTTCTTAGAGCATAACTATTTTTCCTTAAGGTCATCAGACTTTAAAAACATTAACTAGCCAGTGGAAGTTTATTGTCAGGCTTTCTGTATTGCAAGATGTCCTAGCCAAAGCAAGGAAAAAGTAACTGTTTATTACAGCAGTCTTTTATACAGCGTTGAACATAGCATGTATTTTAGCACAATAGCATGAAGCTTCTTTGCCTTGTAATGGGAAAAAAAGCCCAGCTGTTCTTTTTGGATACTGCTTGGCTTTTACAAGAATGTGTCGCTCGTTTCATCATTGCCCGTGCTAGAAGTGAGATCATGGCTGACACACTGATGTGTGGTATCATGGATCATGGATTTGTGCTGGTCCTGTGGGTAGGAAAGGAAGGAAGGGGATTCCATGGACCTTGCACCAGGTGTTGGGGGTAGACCAGAGATGTGTTCTAGCACTCTACTTTTGTAGCCTTATGGGCTGTAACCAGTCAGGTTGGTTTTTCTGTTATTGTTGTTTTTATTGTTTTGAAAGATATGCAGTTTGGGCTAATTTTCATGTGCAAAGAAGAAAACTGTGATGTGGACCAGTTGTGTTATATACAATATCAAGTGCTGCCATTCTCTCTTCAGTAGCTGGAGCCAGGCAAATGAGCCATATAATCATGAAACAGTTCGTGCCACTTTACATTTGTGTACAAACAGATCACACCTGGTGCTTTATTCAGAACTTCGGACTGAGGAGCATTCACAAGTAATTTGCTGCCTGTTGTTTCTTCTGCAGTTCTGGGGGTGGCTGAGCTATTCCAAATAGGCAGAACCGCCCCATTCTGTAATGCCTGCTCGCCACTGTCAGGTACAAATCCTCATGTTTCGGTTCAGGGCTTGCTTTCTGTGAATACTTTGCAGTGCTTGGCCCAAGACCCTGCTCTGCCATATGCAGCAGAAGCACTGGAAGACATAGTGCAGGCTTCTGAGCAGAAGTATTCCTTCAGATTCTCCTGAGCAGACGCTGGCTAGTGGACACAATGAATGAATATTCACAGTAGAAAAGGGGCTAATGACACTGTGCTATGTGTTGAAGCAGGTACAAGCAAATGCTCTGAGATTTTTTTTCTCACGCTGGTGCTGCTAACAAGCCTAGCAGCAGCAGCAGACAATCATTTCTTTTTAAGTCCAGTGTAAGTAAAGTTCTGCTTCAGACACCTTGTTTCTGGGCCTCCTGGGTGGAGAACAGGTTGTCATTCAGAGCTGCCTATCAGCTGAACTATGGCTGTTTGGTGGGGGTCTGTTAGGAAAGCATTGTTAACAGTGGGAGATTTTTGCGTGCATGTGCACACAGCTGATACCATTGTGGTATTTTGTGTTTTTGAAGAGGCAACGTAACTACTGTGTATTGCCATGTAAAATCCAATAAAAATCTGTGGAAAATGCTGACTGCTTCTGGTAAGTTTTGGTGTGGGTTTGTTTTTGGTTTGTTTTTTTTTTTTTTTTTGTAATGCATCCCTAATTTCTTTTTTTTTTAAATTCCTAGGAAGCTCATTGTGTTCTACTTAAAAGATGAGGGACAAGGGGCAAACAAAATCACAGGCAGGATTTACCAGTTCATCTGTTGATGGTGCCAGCAGGAAAAGTCAGGTAACAGTCAAGAAATACGCAGGTTTTTTTGTTGATTTTTGAGATCCAGATTTGATGCACGCTGGGTTGCTGGGCATGTGTGACAAGGAGGTGTGTCCCAGCCCCTGTCTGCTCCTCAGTGAGCCCTCGTAGGGTGTTGGAGGACCAGCAATGTTCGTCTCCACTGCAGAGAGTATCTCCAGCCCCAGGTGTCATCATCCTTCCCCATGTCCTTGTAGCCCTCAGCAGCTGTAGAAGTACCAATTGTCTTCCCCACTTTGTTGCTGGGATGCAGGTACAGATGATGATAAATGTTTTGCTTGGAGTAGCCCAGGTAGCAGTGCAGAAACTGCAGAATTCCTCCCTCTTGTGACCCTCATTTCTGTTTTGTTCATCAGGTCAGCTTTTTTGTGTTAACACTTGGGATAAATGCTTTGAAATTAGATAATTAGATAATTAGATAAATGCTTAGAGACAATATACCATTTTTGTCTTTATAGTGACATGAAGCTTTATTCTTCAGTATTTTGCCATTTTCTTTTGCAGCAAGAGCTTTTCCTATGGAGTCCCTTTATCATCTTCTTCCCGTTGGAGGACAGCATTCTTTGATGCAGCTGATGAACACAAGCCCATAGAATTGCTTAGACGATTAGGAGAAAAAGCTGGCAAGGAGGGAGTGTTGGTTGCTGGGGAGTGCTGATGTAGAAAGGAGGAGAAATTGAGAGTTAGAGTCAGAGGTAATGGGAGACTCAGCAGTGTATCCCCTGCTGATTGCTGTAGGATAGTCACAAAGGAATGGAGGTGAGACAAAGAGACGTGAAGATCTGTGGGAGAAAAGAAATGTAATACTTAGGGCATGGTCTGTTTTCTGGAGAGAGGGACCCAAGTGTGACCAACCTGAGATGGGGTGTCTCTTGGGGGTTTCAGGAACACCAGGACATCTGTAGGCAGTAGAGATGAATCACAGAATGGAATAGGTTGGAAGAGACCTGGAAGCCCATACAGTTCCACCCCTCTGCCACGGGCAGGATTGCCATCCACCAGATCCAGGAAGGCTGGACACTTCTCAAGGAGGTGTTAGAGATGCAGGGGCAGCCTCCAGTCAACCTCTGATCAGGCTGCCCAGGGCCCCATCCAATTTTGCCTTGAATGCCTCCAGGGATGGGACATCCACAGCTTCTCTGGGCAGCCTGTGCCACTGCTTCACCATCCTCTGAGTAAAGAATTTCTCACATCTAGACTACATCTCCCCTTTTTTAGTTTAAGATCATTCCCCTTGTCCTTTCACTATCAGACCATGTAAAATGTTGGTCTTCTAGTTTATAAGCTCACTTTTACGCAGTGAAGTAAGGGAAGTTTTGAGCAATTAGAAGAAAGAATGCGGAGAAAGATCCTTATCACTTTTTTGTTATTCACTGAGAATGGGGAGAAGGAGGAACAAGAGCAGCACTCAGCAGGGTAGAGTGTTTTCTGGGAATGCTGGTGAGATCCTGGGACAGTGAAGAGATGGTTGCAATGTATTTGCACTAGCAGCTGACCTGCCTGATGCCTCCTGCAGCAGAAACATGCAGTCCAACCTTAACAGTTATGGAAACTGGATTTTGTAACTTTAAGAATCTTGTTTAGTTCTAACTGTGCCTGGTGTGTCACCTCTCTGAGGTAACCCAGCTGCAGGTGGCAGCAGCAGCTCAAGCTGCTCCTTTCTTTTCAGAAAGAGAAATTGGAAAAGGCTGCTCAGGGAGGTGGTGGAGGTGTTCAAGAAACATGGAGATGTAGCACTGAGGGACATGGTTAGTGGGCATGGTGGGGATGGGCTGCTGGTTGGACTGGATGATCTTGGAGGTCTTTTAGTATTCTGAGTGGTTAAAAGAAATAGGTTAATTCATCTCTAGGTAATACTCAGTGCCAATAGAAGTGGCTTCTTTGTAGTAGTCCTAGAAATGAGAGCGAGCAAGATAAGATCAGGCTAGAATGAGATGGGATCATTGAAAGCAGGTGAGCTCAGTAGGTGTGAAAGCGGCGGGGCCTGCTGGGCTGGTCCCTGCTCAGGGAGATGCAGGGGAAACATCCTGCAGCGCTGCCTGCCAGCACTGCCAGGCTCTGCTGGGCACAGCATCTGTTGGCAGTTCTGTTCAGCCCACCTCATGGCTCTGACAGTGCTCAGTTACCACAGAACCTTCACTAAGGAAGGGATTTCCCTCAGGTTATTGCATGAGGAAATCACCTGTGCAGAGCGTGAGTCAGAAAGCATCACACAGACACAGCTGGGAACACGGCTGAAACTCATTATCCATAAAGTCTTCAGCTAAGGCATGGTCCGTTCACCTCAGAGGCTGAAGGACTAGCTTGGCTTCACAGATCTTCATACGAAGTCCTTCTGTTGAGCAGGATCCTCCGGGTCAACTTCATCAGCTTCTGTGTGGAGAAGGGAGTGGAGGAATGCATCGTGACCAGTAAAACAACCATGTAACAGGCTGTGCTCTTTGGAGTGGATTGGCTCTGGGCGCTGTTGGGTGCTGACACGTGCATCGAGCTGCAGCTGAGTGCAGATCCTACAGCTGGCAGAGCTCTGCCAGAGCGGGATGGCCCCACAGGAGCACTGGGGACAGCCTGGAGACTGTACTGGTGGGCAGACACTGCTGGTGCTGCTGAGAGAGTCCAGACAAGATCTGCTGTCTGGTAGGATGGGACTGCAAGGGCTTGTTTGCCATGTTTGGCATGCCAGGAAACCTGAGGACCAAATCCTGCTGGATAGCATTGTGAAGGAAGAGCAGAAACACTGCCTGTTGATCAGGCAGCTTCCTGCCCACAGAGAGGTGCTGGAGAGCTGCATTGGTGCAACACACGGGCTGAAGGAGGCGGGCAATCTGTCCATAAATCTCTGTAAACCTCGAGCTGGCAGCAGGGTGTCTGCAGGCCCTCACCAAAGGCTGTGGGTGGTGCTCAGCCTCGGTGGGCTTCGTGCCCAACATCACTCCACCCCTATTTCTCACCTTCCCCCTCCACCCACTGTACTGCCTTCTATTGTGCAGCAGCCAATCTGACTCAGTCTGTCCAGGTTTTAGAACAACAGCACACTGTTCTAGAATACAATCTGCCAGAAAAACTGTTTATAGAAGGCGTGGAGCCATCCCAGGACATTTTGTTCACCAACCATGGAGCCTTGGCTGGGGCCATGAAGGCTTTATCAAATGGTGCCTTCAGGAGGAGTTATTAGGCTTGGCTCAGCCTCTGTGTGCTGTGCATATAGAAAGGGCAGGCTGGTTTCTTTTTTCTTTTTTTTTTTAAATGGTATGTTGAGTCTGTAGTAGAGAAAACATGCTGTAACTGCTGTCAGAGTGGTGGTGCAAGTAGAGAAAAATGCAAGGGCTTCAGAACACTGTTGTGAAGGAATGGAGCTCGTTCTCCTAATGGAGAACTCCCTGTCCTGAGATAGAAATGAGCCAAATGAGAACCCTATCATCTGCCCACAGGAAGGCAACCAGCACCAGGCTGATGCTGGGACTGGAGAGCCTCAGAGCTGTGACCCAGCGCTGGGCTCTGCCACAAACCCTATTCTTGCTGGTGGCAAAAACCAGCTGCAATTGTTTAAGGAGACATGGGAAAATGAACCCATGGAGATGGGGGCTGGCATCCAGGGCAGTCTTCGTCTTTCAGTGCAGCAGAGAAGGAAGGGCTCCTGACAGCCCTGGCAGCAAGCAGAAATCTGGAAGAGGCAAGAATGTTCGCTTTGTCTTTGGTTTTGGTATCTTAGCAGCTCATTGTGTTTATGTAATGGTTTACTCAATTTCCCTCAGGTTTTAGCTGACAGCATTTCAGGTTGCACAACTGTAGTAGCTTTCTTCCAGCTGCTGTTAAGCAGCAAAGGGAAGAGCTCCACAGGTTTCAGGCTGGCAAAACCTCAGTGTTTGTAGGCCACAGGTAGGGACTTAACTGCTGCGTACACTAACAATTTGATGGTATTGACCTCCTGGGTGGTGGTTTTCCTTATAATTTTCTTTCTTTCAACAGAATAAAAGCAGTTTCAAAACTGTCATTCATATGTTACTGTTTAGTTTCTGAGTTATAAAATGGGGAAGCTGTGACAGCTGCGAATTAAAGGCTGTAGTCTGCACATTCAAACAAAAGGGCACAGTGAGGTCCAGCATCAGTGCAGGAGCTCTCCATGCAATAAATCCTTGCTCTGAGAGAGGCCAAGCTATGCGAATCACATACTGGGGCAGGTGGCCTCCTGACCTGATCCCCCCAAAGGCTCTGCTACCTCAGGTAAGTCATGCTGCTGCATTCTTGGCTCTGGCAAGAATCAGTGCTGTGGGTAATAAAGGCAAGGATGAACAGCAATGTATTCGGTGAAGTCAGTGTGACTTTTTGCTCATTGATTCAGCCCAGCTGGTGTGTTGGCCCAAGTGATTCACAGCCAATCCTCAGGTAGTGCTTTTCACCCAAAGAATAAGAACAACAGCAGAAAACCTCACCCCCACCCTTTACTGGGGGCTCATTGGCTGTGAGAAGGGCCTCTTGGAGCACATTTCTGAAGCTGTTTCAGTTTTCCAGGTCCCGTGAGAATGTTCTCCCCTAACCTCCATAACAGGTAGGAGCTCGCTGACGCCCACTCCGCTACAACTGTAAGAGAGATGAATCTGAGAATCAAAAACAATGCAAAACCAGCTTTTATTACTTGTTTAAGTGCCACAGTACAGGACCAGCAAGCAAAAGGGATCGGGGCACCATCTTTTCATCAGATTATATAAAAATCTCCTTTTTAATTAAAGATGTTCGCAAGGAAGATGTACAAAATAAAGGCAAAACGAATAGATTCTGGTGACAGACAGAAAACAGTGGTAGTTTAATCCTTGACTCAGCAGCTTGCACCAACCTCTCACACAAACAGTTGGGTAAACAGCAAACAGATGTTTTTAAGCATTCTGAAGTGCTCTACAGACACAGTTTGTCTCTTCTGAAGTGGAAGGTGATGGGATAAGTAACACACAGGTGAGGCACCTGCATCATCATTTATTTCTGACAGATGTGGAAAAAAACAGTAATTAGAAAAAAGGTTCAGTTATACAAAAATGTTGACGTGTTACCAGCGAGTTATTTTTGATATGAACACTTCCTTAAATACAGTCATGTAAAAAAAAAACTGTTTACTCCACAGTGATGTAAACCAGCAGCAAAACAATTCATCTCCAATTTCTGCTTTTTGCCTCACAAAAAGATAAAGGAACTGACCTCTGGAGCACAATATTAAAATGAGTTTCAGAAACGCACATCAAATGCTGAAGATTTCAGAGGCAAGTGTCTATTTAATAAACTTAATAGTATTATTCTTTGCAGGTTCCTTAAGTTAACTGTAGTATCCTTTTCTCCTTTTAATTGATGCTGAAGATTCACCTTTTAAGTGTACAGTACACAGCTGTTGGCTGGGCACAAAAGAAAGCGGGGCAAGTTACAGCCCCAAATAGTGCCCAAATCTTTACAAAAGTGACACACATGGCACACCACTACCTGCAGCTAACTCGCATCCACGTGACTTCAGCTGTGGTACTGAGGGACGTGGTTTAGGGGGGAAATATTGGTGAATGGTTGGACTGGGTGATGTTGGAGGTCTGTTCCAACTCTGGTGATTCTACGACTTCATCCACCACCACCCACCATCCTTTCCCTCACTGCGATTTCATCATCAGACCACGACTTTGTCTCCTGGATTTCTTGCAGGACAGCCCCAACCTCAGTGTGTGTGGATGCAGAAGGACAGCACACAGGAGGCATGAAGTTTTGCTAAAGGTCAGGTGAAAGGCTGCTGTAAAAATTATATTAAGAAACAAATGGAAGCTGTAATAAACAGCACGTAAGAAAGAGTTTTAGATTCAGAGATACATTTGAATCAGCTGTCAGTTGGGTGGCTTAAGGCTGTTCCCATGCAATCCTCTTTCTTCTTTGGAGCTCTTCCAGAGCAAGATGTGCAGGCATATCACACCTGCCAGGACCCACTGCTGAGCTGGACCACCCAATGAACCCCAGTCTGGCTAACTCAGCTCTGGTAAACAAACTAAAACCAGATCCAGTTTTCACCCAGCACTTTTTCACTGCACAGAACCTGCAGAACAATCACTTTCCCACTCCTATGGTACTGCCTGTTATTTAAAAGTAAATGCACACGTCAGTATTTTTTCAGTATTCAGCACACATACAAGCAAAGACTTCCAGGACAGTCAGTAAAGCGCCTGCTGTCCAGAGTTTCTTTCATTGCCCAGGGATGTGAGCAGCTGGAAAAGTGTTTCCACGTAAAAGAGGCTATTCCAAAATACACAGGAAACAAACTTTATATAGCTGTCTACCCCTCTATTTTGATTAACAAGGCAACTTCCTTAAACAACTTCAGTCATACGTGGTTAATTGTCATCCTTCAAATGAACACTCTTAAGCTCCTGATGGTGCAAAGATTATGCATACCAGGAAAACGCTCCTGGTCCTCACACAGTAACATCTCTTTAAAGTTTGATATAAGCTCATTCCATATATTTCATACTTCACACCAAATAAAATACTGGGTATGCACAGTGTTAGGAAGTGGCATATTACTGCTATTTGATTACAGTGCTAAGAAGAGTGTAAATGAGTAGTTGCTGCCCTAAGAAGCTTTCCAGCCTCGAGATGGAATATAATCTTTCTACAGGACAGACGTGGCAAGCACAACACAGCTGAGAACTGCGCATGGCTACGTCTCTGCCAGAAGGCTGTTTGTGTGTAACGTACAGTACGGTTATCATATAGTTAAGCTTAAGTGTCTAACTTGCCAGAGATTCAGATAAAAATGAAGTATTTCTAATGTAAATGTAGCTTCCCAGCACTGTGCATCAGCCATCTCTAACTTTCTCTTGTTCCCCATTAACTGTTTTTCTTTCCTTCCTCACAAGACCACTGAAGTAACAGCCTTCATTAGAAGGAGAACCTCATGTCCTTGGCATAGCCCAGTTTGTCCAGGTTGGGAATGCACGCGTACTGGATCATGGGAGGAGGTCCACACATGAGGATCAGAACATCGCTCTGAGGTGGGGGCAGGTGGTCTCTGATCATATCTTGATTCACAAATCCTTGGCTGTAATCCCAATCTGTTGGGGAAAAAAAGAGAAGGAGAGAAGGAGAGAAGGAGAGAAGGGGAGAAGGGGAGAAGGGGAGAAGGGGAGAAGGGGAGAAGGGGGGAAGGGGGGAAGGGGGGAAGGGGGGAAGGGGAGAAGGGGGGAAGGGGAGGGGGAGAGGGAGAGGGAGGGGAGGGGAGGGGAGGGGAGGGGAGGGGAGGGGAGGGGAGGGGAGGGGAGGGGAGGGGAGGGGAGGGGAGGGGAGGGGAGGGGAGGGGAGGGGAGGGGAGGGGGGGGAGGGGGGGGAGGGGAGGGGGGGGAGGGGAGGGGGGGGAGGGGAGGGGAGGGGAGGGGAGGGGAGGGGAGGGGAGGGGAGGAGAGGAGAGGAGAGGAGAGGAGAGGAGAGGAGAGGAGAGGAGAGGAGAGGAGAGGAGAGGAGAGGAGAGGAGAGGAGAGGAGAGGAGAGGAGAGGAGAGGAGAGGAGAGGAGAGGAGAGGAGAGGAGAGGAGAGGAGAGGAGAGGAGAGGAGAGGAGAGGAGAGGAGAGAAAGCAGGGGGAGGCAGAGAAGGAAAAGATAGATACAGGTCACTTTATTATAAACTGTGTGCATCTGTATTTTTTTTAGTAAAACTGCAGCCCGTAGCATTTGCGCTCTCCTGCTAAAAGGAAAATGTGCCCCTTATGCTTTTAAAATGGGATTGATGCATGGAGAAAACAAAAGTGAATTTTTAAGAAAGCGTTCTAAAAGCCCCAAGGAAATATCAAGCAAAGTTGTGAAAAGAATATGAATCTTTTGAGCTCCAGCCGCATGAAACAAACAGCAACATCCATCCTCCTTAATACACTGCTATCCAAGCTGCCTTAGAAATGCAGGGAGAACGCTTATTGTAGAAAATGACATGGGAGCACCAGACTCCAGGGATGGTTAAGACTCTCCCCACCATCATGTCACAGTTCAGCCTGGTTTCCGTGGCCAAGAATATGCCTTCCACAGTGTCATGGTCACAAGGTAAGAGAAAGCACGTGGCTCTTCCCTCTCTGCTCCAAGCTACCAGTGAATGGAGTGTGACTCTCCTCTGATGGGGGTGGGCATGACATAGCAGGAGAAAGGAAGGTCACCTTGGATCACAGTAGATAATGGTTAATATTCACGTGTAGTCACAGGATGAACATAACACTATCGTTCCCTTCAGGTGAGCTTCATAGGTATGGAAACACTGTCAGATAACATCTAGAGCTTCTGTGCACAACTGTGTGAAGAAAGAAGCTGCTGGATGCATTCAGTATTGCGTGAACACAACTCATCAAGAAACAAAGGAGCTCAGAAATACACACAGTGCAGCATTTCTCCTGTCAGACATGTGCATTAGTACCCATAACTTAAGCTTCAGTAGAGATAGCGTGACAGATCTTACTTTCAGGTGCTTTATCCAGTGTATACCAACACTTAAAACGGTTGGGGTGCTGAACCTGAATCTCTTCCAGCTCTGAACGTTGCAGGATATCCTTCTCAGTCTGCCGGGTAAAGGAAACACTGGTTATGTTTATGGCTCTGCATTTGAATGCAGCCCTCAGATGGCCACTACAGTTCTGTGTAGTTTTGTGAGATGGTACAGATTATTTAACCCTGTTTTAAAGATTGAAGAGAGCCTGTAAATGCAAATTATTTCCATGATGATCCCATTGCAGAACTTGCCCAAATTCTAGCCCCATAATTCCTTCCTTCGAAACAGTAAGACAAAGCAATACCTGTATCAAAACACAGAACTCATTACAGAATCAGTGATAACACTTAAGAACGAGCCCTTCCTTAACACCTACATTAGAAAAGTGGCTTTCATTAAACAAAAACAAACAACTAACCATGACTACGTGTGTATTTTCCTACCCTCCAAATTCTGCCTTTCAATCAGGAAATAAAAAGGACAATTTTTCACCTCCACCACTTTAAATTTCATCAGCACTGCCATATGGAGATGCTCAGTTTTTAAACAAGATGTGGAACAACCAATAACCAAGGAGGTACTGAGATCTCACTGGAACAACAAAGGCTGTGCAAGTTCTGCTCCTCTCTGATGAAACACCATCAAAGGCCAAAAGAAAACCTTACTCCCATAAAAGCAGCCACAGTTTGGGAAGGAGGGTAAGGGCAGAGACTAAAACTGGCATCCTCCTCCACAGCCTTAATAATTTGGCACTGAGGACATGACAACGTCTGGGCTGTGGGGGTGATGAGGAACGTGCCAACACCTATTGCCAGGAAGGCTCCTGTTTCTGGACCTGCAGCTGCACGGCTTCCAGAAGGGCTGTAACTGGGTCTGACCAGCTCCAAGTGGGCTGCTATGAGCCCAGTACGCTGTCTTCTGTAACCCAACACAGCTCCTTCAGCAGGGTCAAAATAGAACATGTACAAAAAATACTTTATAGCATTAAATATTAAAAAAAAAAAAAAAGCCTAGTCTGTAGGCTTTCATGCCTGTCCATCTGCTTTATATTTGTGCAGTGCTTGGGTACAGGGACTCCTTAAAGCCAACAACTGATGTTTACACAGCCTGTTGCTAATACACAGGCAACTGTTTCTCTCAAAAAAAACCTCCTCCTCGCAAGAAGCAATAGGATTTCTAGGTTGCTAGAACAGCTCAAGTTCTATGTTAGTCATTCTGAATTAACTCACAGCAAATCCCAAATCCTGATCCTCTACCAGCCCAGAGACCTACTGCATTTTGTGCCAGCTTCAAGCACTCAGCAGACATCAAATGCTGCAGCTGCATCACCCAGTGCCCGAGGGCACTCCAAAAGCACTTAGGAAGGTGCCTTATTACTGTAGTAAAGCACCAGAATAGGGCAGTTGTTGGCACTTGGATCATTGCTTCTGGGTAGAAAAAAAACCAAAAAGTATTTTTTGTACATGTTCTATTTTGACCCTGCTGAAGGACCTGTGTTGGGTTACAGAAGACAGCGTACTGGGCTCATAGCAGTTCTGTAATACAGATATAGTCCGCAGGAAATGGGATACAGTGAATACCAGAGGAAAGAAGAACAAAGAAGGAAAGCCTAAAGAAGCTAAGAAACACAGGCAGGAAAAAAACTCTCATAATTCAGGAGCAGAAATTCACGATGAGGGAGTTTTGAAAACAAAAAGATGAGCACCAGAAGAATGTCAGGCCAAGGAGGGGCGTGCAGTTCAGCTGCACACCACCACTTGGATTGCCTGGTCAACCAAGAAATCCCTCTATCACAAGAACATTATGTGTCAAAAGGATCTTCCCTTTTTCCAGCAGCAAAGTATGATACAGCTCAAAGAGTGAACAAAACATATGAAACACTGATGGAGGGAATAAAACTGAAAGGAAACAGCTGTGCAGAACCCCAGCTCTATAGTCAAGGAAGCTGCTGGAGATCAGTTTTAATTTTAGCTCACATAAAGCATTCTCAAGAAGACTCCTCTTACAAAGCCTGCTCTGAAGTTGGGAAGATTCAGTTGCTGAAGGAGCCCAATGCCCACCTCTTCCATGTTTTCACTAAGAAAGACAGCTCTGAAAGTCTACCCAAAACGTATCAACTTGCACAGATGAATCCAGAGTTTTAAAACGTTCTAAATTAGAAACAGAACAATAAGATCCAGGACATTGAGCGTCAGCTGTGAGGACGGTAGCGCTTCAGCAGCCATGTTCAAAGAAGTAATTATAGTGCTTTAGATGGGAAGCTTTCAGCATTACTGTTCACTTCTCCCCTCGCAGCACATATTGCTGCACCACGCTTCCTCAGCAACAACTTCAGTTGCTGAGTGGAGCTGTGTTTGTTAAATAACACTTCATAAACAGAAATAAGGACAGAAATTACCTGGTTAGCAAACAGCAGCTGGCAAACCGTGGAGTCATCCTTGTCTTTCATGATTGCTCGAATGATCTGCAGCATAGGTGTTATCCCTGAAAGAGAAGTGCTGTAAGTGATGAGAGAAAGTAAAGGAGAAAGTGCAAAGGAGCAGGTGAGGGAAAGTATCAACAACATCTAGCAGGTGTCAGAGGCCAAAGATGAGTCTTCACACACGTACCAGTCCCACCTGCGATCATCCCCACATACTTCACTTTCTTAGTAACCGGTTGGGCTTTCTTTTCAGGTCGAATAGCAAACTCACCTAGAAGAGAGAGATGTGGAAAACAATGAAGTCAGCAGGAAACAGAGCCTGTGATCACTTCTCAGCATTTTTCAATTAACTGACGTTGTAAAACAGGGGCAGAAAACAGACAAAGGTGAACTGAAGACGTCACAAAGAAAAACAGAAATTCTGACAGTGTTTCAGGATCATGGCGTCAGACACTGACGTGAATCCTGATTCTGTGAGTACAGCATGAAGCTCTTACTAGTTGTATTTGTACTTGCTTAATACCCATAATGCCAATGATGTTCAGAAGCCCAGATTTTGTATCATTTACTCTGGATAAATTATATTTTCTGAGCTTTGCCTTTTCCTTTGTAGACAAGCAGGCCACTTGGTCCTCTGAAGTCAATGGTATCCCCTATTTTCAGGCTGTCTAAGTACTGAGACATCTTCCCTCCGTCAGGAAATTTCGGATGGACACCTTTCATGTAAACCTATGAAAAAAACAACGAAATAATTAATCTCACAGCACAAAAATGAGCACGTGTCCTTTTCTCTGCCATTCAGATATTCACGTAGCCATGTTCCTCATTCATAGGACACAATTACTACATAAAGAAATACTATCTAGACAGATTTGACTGACGATGAAAAAGAAGCACTGAGTTTTCCGATAAGGATTGAAATTACACTCTTGCCCTGATTTTGACCAAATCGGAATCGATCATCTGCCCTGTCTGCATCAGTAACAACAAAAATCCTCACCACCCTTAATAATGGTCACAAACAGCATATGGCATTAGCTGAAGAAGCAGACAGCTTACACAAGGTTAATCTCCTACTTCAGAAGCATTGAAAAATGCAAAAATGTATCTGCAAATCTGCAAATGTATACAGATTCTGGAAAATGGCCGTGTGCAAGTACAGGAAATTATGAAGTACCTTGTGAGACATGCTCACTAAAGAAGGGCGCGTAAAATGCCACAGGGATTGTAGATAATTGCACATTACTTGTTAGAATGGAAGTCCACAGGGGCACAGAGCAGAACAGAACCTGGCACACCAGGCTTCACAGGGCACTGCAGGCATGCAGGTGGATTCAGAAGTTGCCCAGCCTGTACAACAGCATGACATCCTTACCTTGATGACAAGATCCACGAAGCCCTTGTCATCGTCACTGGAAATCGGAGTGTAAGGTCTAATGACCAGCGCTCCATCGATCCGAGCAGACAGGTAGATATGCTGTCCTGGTTGTGGGGAGGAAGAAAAGCACTTTGCTTCCAAGGGATTTTTCTTTCGGTGACGCATCAGGAGGGCAGTTAGTGCACACGCCATTTCAAAGCTCTACCAACTACCTTTCTCCTTTGAAAGCAGCAATCGCATTTCGATCTCTCACACATTAGCTGAACTCTTTTCTCAATGCCTACGTTATAATGAAAAAGAAAATCCCTCTAGAATTTAACTCCTTGGAAAGGTTTTCCAATACCCTTACGAGACACAGCTGAAGAATACCCAGGGGAAATTTTTCATTATTTTAACACCATTAGGCCCCCACAACGGCTGTTTACAAGGGTGGATAGTGATAGGACAAGAGGGAATGGTTTTAAACTGAGACAAGGAAGGTTTAGGTTAGATATTGGAGGACGTTTTTCACACAGAGGGTGGTGACACACTGGAACAGGTTGCCCAAGGAGGTTGTGGAGGCATTCAAGGCCCGGCTGGACGTGGCTCTGGGCAGCCTGGTCTGGTAGTCAGTGATCCTGCACATAGCAGGGGGGTTGGAACTAGATGATCTTTGAGGTCCTTTTCAACCCAGACCATTCTATGATTCTATAACTAATGCCTCATAAGATGAACTTTACTCTCCAAAGATGTATGACACAGCTCCACTGCCTGTTGCAGGTACGCAAAAAGGGGACTTTACTGGGAGCTGTTTGTCACACTGGAGGGCCAGTGATGCTAACCAGTGGATGGATAAAGATGTGTAACCTGGTGACACTACCACTGTAGATCATAAATCTTGAAAGACAGGTATTAGGAAGAAATTCTTTATTGCGAGGGTGGTGAGACACTGAAACGGGTTGCCCAGTGAGGTTGTGAATACCCACTCTCTGTAATCATTCAAGGCCAGGCTGGATGGGGCTTTGAGCAACCTGATCTAGAGGGAGGTGTCCCTGCATACAGCAGGAGGTTGGAACTAGTTGATCTTAAAGGTGCCTTCCAACCCAAACCATTCTACGATGATTCTATGACAGTACTATTGTGCTTCTCTCTGAGGGAAAACATACTTTATGCCCTTATTCATTAGTGCTTTTCCTCCTCGCAGAAGGGCAGTTGCTGGGGAGCCTCCATAAAGCCACACAGAATCCAACTTTCCATGAGCAAGCTGTGTTTTTTCCTGTAACACCCTAGCTGGCTGGTAAAAGCCAAAAGCTGGTGCTGGACTAAACATGCACAGGACATTCCAGAATCTGTCCCATAGCTGCCACACCCACGACTCCCAGCTGCCTTGCTTCCCACGTCTTACACCAGCAAGCACCCCTGACCCACAGATGATCCAACAGGCATCTACAGCCTAAGTCCTTATTTAACACAAGTCACAGTGAAATGCACTTTACATAAGCAGTGAGAAGCAACAGCACTAAGCTAGTATGGAAGGCAATACGCCACATGGCAAGGCCTCAGGAAACATCTACTCCATGGTGACTAACAAGTTCCATGAGACTCAGAGCTTAGCAGACTAGCTGGTGAAATGCATGCCTTAGCTGGGAAGCATTGGGAACACTGCCTCAAGGGGATCACAGACGCCAAGTGCCATGGGACTAACACACACTGGAAAGTTAAGATTAGAAGAATACAAAGACCAATGCTTCCTTCTTCTACTGTCTTCCCAGAAAGAAGCTGGATGTACACTCTTGGTAAGAACACTGGATTTCAGGCACCACACTGACATCCAAGTCATTCAAGGGCAGGCTGGATGTGGCTCTAGGCAGCCTGGTCTGGTAGCTGGTGACCCTGCACATAACAGGGGGGTTGACACTACATGATCACGGTGGTTCTTTTCAACCCAGGCCATTCTAGGATTCTGTGATAATGTTATATGACTCACAGCACTGGGACAGTTTTGCAAAGCTCTAACAGACCAAGGCACACAGGCAGCATTGGAAATTCAACGGTTCAAAATGCAAGAAAAAAATCTCCCACAGTACAACTAACGTGGCTCTGATTCTCAGGAAGGAAAGCCAGAACGTACCTATTGGTAGACCCAGAACGTGATCCATGGAAGGGAGAGCAAACCGAAATCTCCTTGTGTCATGGCTTACTTCCTGAAAAACAAGAATAATCATCAGCTACATTGTTGGGATTTTGATTGTGATTTCTCCTGTAAAATCACTGCACCTGTGTGGCCTGCTGCAGGATTAAGTATTTAGGGGACAGCAATACTCTATCTGAAATTTCTGCATAATGTAACAACTGATCAACTGATAAATAAATTCTTGTAAAACTTAACTTTCCCTCAAAATGTTTTATTCATAAGTTTTTTACTTTCTTGTTGAAATTGAAGACGTACCGAAATACTGTTTTGATGAATATTTAAATGCTAATAGCAAAACTTAGTAAAGATACTCATACAGGTTAAGAATAAGCAATAGCTTTCTGAGCACTGTGAATACTACACTGCGTTCTATGCGGGGGCCACAAGTGAAAAACCTAAGCACTGTTCCAGATCTCATTAAACACACAGGAATTCAACAGCAACTGCACCATTTAAGATGGGCCAATGGTACTGGAACACGAGTATTTTGGTGCATCACAGCAGACAACTGTGAGCAACACTCAGAAATTCACAGCACCCCCATGCTTATGCCTAGTGCCTGCTGCAAGGCCAGGACGCGGAGCACGCTGCTCAGCAAGGTCTTAGACCGAGGCCACATCAGCAGCAGCCTTGAAACCATCTCCAGCACAAGGCCACCTCCCTGCGTTCCCAATGCCATCTCTCAGCATCTGGAAGCAAGCCCCTGGCCTCCAGCTGCCAGCGCATTTCTGCCTCAAGCTGTGGGTGCCAAGGACCTCACCAGGCTCACATCTGCAAACCGAGAGGTGGTGGACAGCTTTTTTGCAGGCTGGTGCTTAACTGTGTGATGCCAGCTTCTCCGAGTGCCAAATGGATCCTTACACTACTGGGACAAACACCAACCTTTCAGGTGGTGCCTAAGGGCAGCTGACAGGCAGAGGAAGCACTGAGTCTGCTTCCAACTGCTGAGCAAACTGATACGTTTGGCTTCCAGCTTTACCACAAAGATCTAGGCTGCGCTAATACACGCACAGACTTCACACAATGAGTTCCCCAGACCTGTGCTTTTCAAACCTCATAACTGCAGATACTGTTTCTTCCTACAGAACCTTTCTGAACACGCTCCTAGTGCTGTAGGGCAGCCAGTACACAAATTGCTGGCATTTCCAGCAATCACAGGACCATTTTTGTTTTTAGTAAAATCTAATCGCCTTCTGCATTTCTCTTGCCAGCCACACTTCTTGTTCTTTTGCTTCAGTTGCAAGCCCACAAGAAAAACTTTCTGCAAGGCCATATTCTCAACTGCACCATCAAAATACTTTCATCTAAGAAGAAGGAGCATATAGTCCCCAGCTACTCTCAGGAAAAAAAAAAGGAGTCAATTTGTTCATTGTTTTGTTTTAAACACAAATCATTTAGATGCTGTGTTGGTGAAGTCACCAAGAGCTTCACAGTTCCAAAAAGGGAATGATGAGTACCAACATGGCAATGGGAATAGTGAACACTTCTGAAATAGAAGGGCCTTTGGTTGGGCTGCAAGAGCTGCACTCTCCAAAGAAAAACTCCACATTTTCATCTCGCCACACGTCTTGAGTAGGCTCCACATCCACACTGAGTGCCACCACTGCCTTCCAACTTTTAAGACCTTAAGACCTTTAAGACCTTTTAAGACATTAAAAGGTTTCTGCGTAATGACAGCTGTGATCCAATTAAAGTGCTCCACTCGTTTAAGAGCTTGTAAATTACAAACTGTGGGTGTCAGAAATACTAATTTCATCCTCCTCGGACAGCTGGGTATGACAATCTTGAGTAGTTTAGTAGCACCAGATTTCTGGGAGGCTGTTACAAATTGCTGATGAAAATGCAGAACTACAGCTCTGCAGAAAAAGCACTTGTACCAAGTTAATCTCACTGATTAAACTACCACAGGCAGCAACACTTGAGGTGGTTATAGCAGAGCTGTTCCTTCCTCCCAAGATTAAAAAAGACTGCACGAAACACGACAACGGACTGAGAATAATCAGTATTTAGAAGAAAAAAAAAAATTGTGAATGATTTTCAGTTAGAAACAGATGCAGCAGAAACCTGCCAGCAGTCTGATTCTCAGAAGCACGTGCAGTGCCTCTAGCTTCCACCCCTTTCTGCAGTTAGGCAGCCTGTACCTGCCACCACGTGCTACACAGCTTATGAAAGAATGGGGAATGTATAATAACAGCATTGCTGCAGTATGCATGGGTAATAAATGCTGCATGGCAACCCTGCCCAAGCCATGGGGAAACTTTTGCTACCCAATAAACCAAAGACTCGGAACCAAATGATTGCTTTCTTTGACAGAAAGAACAAACGAAAGCCAAGCTCTCAGTGCACTCTGCATACCTTGAGGAAAGCTCAGTTACAGTCCAAAGTCCCTTTCATCAAAATCTTCTGATAACTTTTTGACCAGCTCATTGACTTAAGTCAACACTACAAATATCTTCAGGTATGACTACACACTGGAAAGCCAAGATTTCTGACCATCAGCTTATCCAAGGGAAATATGTATCTCTAACCTTTTGGGCCCTGTTTCCCCAAGCAGAGCTACCAACTTCTGGCAGCAATATCTGGTAATTTTAGAAATTCCTGCTGATGTACTCTACGACATGAGGCTCACTTGACAGAAACTATGAGTACAGTCATTTCCAAAGCATCCTGCACCACTCTAAGCTGGCTTGCAGGAATTTATGCCTGAGAACTCGCTCATGCTAGGCAAGGAGCATGTATAAATGAGTTCTTTGTTTAAAATACAGATATTTGCATGATTTTACCAGAAACAAAGCTAAGCAGCCTTCAAAAAATCTACTGTTCCCTGCTGCAACACTGCCCAAGATGTAGGCATCTGTCAGCATTTCACAGCATCCACGAGAGGTCCTGCTCAGCACTGCACATGCACATACGTACCTCTTTATCAATCAGCCTCAAAGCATACTTCACTTCAGGATCCTTCAGAGTGATTGCAGGACGAGGAGTCCCAAAAAGCCTCCGGACAGTGCTGTAGATGAGCCATATTGGGTATGTCACAACCCAACTCAGCTGTGGCACAGAGAGAGAGAGCATTAGACACATGTGTTCCTCAGCCCCTGCAGGCTCACACAGACAGGTGCCAGGCCAGCTGTGGGGCAGAGAGCTTCCTGTGACACCAGCTCAGTCCTCAGGCTGGCGTTGGGGTTTCCCTGCCTGCAAGCATCTCCCTGTGCTCCCCCATGTGCAGCAGAACCTCAGGCACCTAACACTGATACAAGTTCACCCAGTCTTGGGGAAGGAGAGCAAGCTGAGCTCCTGCTTCTCATAGCGATCCTCTTCAGCTCTATGATTTGTTATTTAATGCTTCAACACAGTAGAGGGGAAAATCACAAGGGTAGCCTTTGTGAAAAAAAGAAAGAAAAAAGAAAAAAGGGGGGGGATGATAGAGATCAAACTGAAAATAAAAACTGAGCAACGTACTTTGCCTGCATGCAGTGCTCTTTCTGATTCATGGAAGAAGGTGAAGTCTCAACTTTGCTTATAAAGGACCGGACCAGTGTTTTGGAATCACACTGCTGTCAGCCTGACAGCCTTCAGGAGGCTGCAAGGCGTACTACGTGACTGCCAAAATCATGGTAAGTGTACGATCAAGACAGTAATAAACTCTCGTCTCCTAAAATGCTGCTGCAAGAGACGTAAGAGCTATCAGCACCTGGTACAACTTGAAAGCATGCCATGCCACACGCACACTGCATTTTTCCACTTTTACTGCAAAAATTATGTCTAACGAAGCTGAAGCTCCTGCAGACCCATGAGATTATCGCAGCTCTAAGAAGGATTTTTGTTACTGAGTCACAGAACAGACAGACGGGGCATTTAAGACAGTGACAGAGCAGCAAATAACTCCTAATGGCAACCACAACAGCGAGGCCTAGTGGAGACAGTAAGCTGAATGTGGAAGAGATGCCGCTGCAAACAAGACATTAATGTATTAAAATAAATTAGTTTCATTTAAACACGTGGCTACCCAAAATGAACAAAGAGCAGCTGTGGTTTAGCAAATGAAAACGGGAATTAAAAACGCTTGGGCCTGGTTCCATTCCCAGGACCAATGTATAACAGGAGACAAGGGAGAGCTGTGTGTATATAACCTCAGAAGTCAGTTTCTCCACCCGTGTGCAGGAACAAGTTTTCTCCTATCTCTGCGAATAATTTTGAAGTCATCAGATGGCAAGCGTGAACTACCACAGCCACTCAGACAGATAGAAAGCCACTCTTCTTCGTAACCATCACCTTTGGAAGCAGGGCACCAACAGCTCCCACAGCATCGAGCTGAGTTCTGACAGTAATAACCACAGCCCCGCAAGCAGCCGTTTGTTACCCAGGGTTTAGCGGGACAGGAACGGCACAGCCGGTGTCTGACTGAGAACTAAAATAACTACCAGCTGATGAGCGGGAAAAAGAGAGCAACGAAGGGCTGAGCAGCTTCAAGAAGCCGTGCCTGCCATCCACAGCGTTCTCACACCCAACAGCGCTGGACGCGCCGCAGCCACAAAGCACGCAGCAACCTGAGCCCCCCGGGGGGGCAGCAGCGCCAGGCCGGGAGCCGCTCAGCGAAGCGCTGGTGACTCACGGCTGCTAACACAGGATAAGCGACAGAAAAAGAATTTTTATTAATGGCAGCAGAGCGGGGCGGGGGGCGGAACAAAGGCGGCCATGGCAGAAGCCGCGCTGGGGGCTGGCGGCCGCGGCACGGGCGGGGCAACGGCGGGATGGGGGCTCCACCCCTTCACACGGCCACCCGCGACGGAGCCGCGGCAGGAGGGGGCCGGGCCGCGCTCTCCCCCCTGCCTCGTCCCCGCGGCGAGGCGAGGCGCGGCTGGTCCCGCCCGGAGCACAGCCCGCCGCCGGGCCGTACCGGAAACCCGAGGAACCGGGAGGCGAAAGAGAAAAACCCGAGCCCCCCCGCACCGCAGCGCGGCTGCCACAACCCGGCTGCAGCGCCGGCACCGAGCGGGGCGAGCAAGCCGCGTCCGCCGCGTCCGCCGCGTCCGCCGCCCGCTCCCACGCAGGCAGATCCCGGCGACGCCGGGCCCCGCCACCGCCACGGCACTCACCGTGCTGAGCTGCGCCCCCATCGCTGCCCTCCAGCCCAAGCGCCGGCTCCGCCCCGCCAATCAGCGCCCGGCCTCCCCGCCGCACCGCCCCGCCGAGCGGTGCTCCGCCAATCCCCGCGGGCCACCAGGGGGCGCCGCGGCACCGCTGTGGCAGCGGGCGGGCCGTAGGCCTGCGGGATGGGCGCGGCGGGGCCGCAGTTGGGCCCCATCGGTACCGCCTGGGTAGGGCGGGCAGCTCCGGCCGCCTGAGCTGCAGTCCGTGCTGTTCCTTACCGCACAGGCTGGCGGGGATGGAGCGGCAAAACCGGGGTAGGGTGGGTGGAAATGGCGAAAGGAAAACCGGCCGCGTCCTCTGGACACGCTTCTGTTTCCCTCACCAAAGAAGGAATACATCTAAGAACCATTTCTGTTAGCTTCACCCCTTCTATGAGTCTGACCTTATCGCTTTATCATGTATACATATATATACATTTATATTCATAATGCTCTTTTGCCCATTATTAGCAAGATCATACAGACACACAATCATAGAACCACAGAATGGTTTGGGTTAGAAGGGACCTTAAAGATCACCCAGTTCCAACCCCATGCTGTGGGCAGGGCTGCCAACCAGCTCAGGCTGCCCAGAGGCCCATCCAGCCTGGCCTTGATTTCCTTCAGGGATGGGGCAACCACAGCTGCTATGGGCTGCTTTGCCAGGGCTTCACTGCCCTCTGAGTGAAGAGCTTCGCTTCGCTGTAACCTAAATCTCCCCTCTTTCAGTTTAAAACCATTCTCCTTGTCCTATCACTACACTCTCTGTTAAGGAGTTCCTCTACAGCTCTCTTACAGGCCCACTCTAAGTACTGTAAGGAAGATCACAGAATGGCCTGGGTTGGAAGGGACCTCAAGGATCATGAATCTCTAACCCCCTGCTACAGACAGGGCCTCCAACCTCCCCATTTAATACTAGACCAGGCTGCCCAGGGCCCCATCCAACCTGGCCTTGAACACCTCCAGGGATGGGGCATCCACAGCTTCTAGTAGCAATCGGGGAAAGCAAGAGGTATGCTCAGTAAACATCCAGTACCTTTGCTTCCTAAGCAACAGCTGAGTCCCAACATCTTTTCAAAATACAGAGAAGATAGCTTACCTCTATCAGCATCACCGTTCACTACACTGCTATAC
This sequence comes from Tetrao urogallus, assembly GCF_951394365.1. Taxonomy (NCBI): domain Eukaryota; kingdom Metazoa; phylum Chordata; class Aves; order Galliformes; family Phasianidae; genus Tetrao; species Tetrao urogallus. The sequence goes on along the minus strand of NC_136813.1, from coordinate 126,163,684 downwards.
ATAAGCCTGAACATCCCTCACTCATACACCTACAGAGTCAGTCCGTGCCTGCACCTCACTCAGAGTAAGGCTGTTGAGGTGGATGCATTTTTCAATGTGGTTCTCCTTATTTTCTGGGGAGGAAGTTTATGCAGCTCCCTGGCATCTGATTTTGAGAATAACATTTGGAGGAACTTCTTTCTTCCTAGGCAGTGGATGAAGAACCTCAGAACACATGCTCAATTCTCAGCTTCTGGTGTGGAGAAAAGTGCCCAGGTACCAGGGTGCCCAACACATGGCTTCCAAGTCCGTGAGTGGATCCAGTCCTTACTGTCTAGGCTGGAAGGCTAACAGCCTGGCATAGCAATGACAACATTCATCTGAAAAGCACAAGAATGGAGGTGTGGAACAAGGGAGCATGTTTTGGTCAGAACTCCTAAAATTTTGGTTTACACTGATGTGTACAAATTACTGACTAGTAAATAAATAAATTTGGAAGTCTGTGCTCAACACCTCAGAAACTCTTTCATAAATATGTAAACAGGCCTTAATTATTCCTAGACAATCTCTTCTAATAAAATCAAGGAAAGCATAAGCTTGAATCCTCGTATCAAGATAAAAAATAATGTGGCAACCAGGCACGGACTCAGATGTGAACGATCCAAGTCATTTATTACAGGTTCTCACATCACTTATATACATTCACGAGTTTCTTTTTTTTAGCTTTCCCATTTGCCTTTACATGTCAACAAAGTATTCCACAAACATTCCTTAAGCATGCCTACAGGTGCTTATCCGAAGAGAGCCATAGGCCATTTCTTTTGCTTTACTTCTAGAGATGTTCTTGGTTCTCAGCCTCACTTTCTCGTGCTGTTTATCTTGCTTCACAGCTGCTGCTCTGAATAGTCTTTCTTGTATTCCCACATAATAAAATAAAATAAAATAAAATAAAATAAAATAAAATAAAATAAAATAAAATAAAATAAAGTAAAATAAAATAAAGCTCATTTGTCCCTTTAGTCCCTCAGCCCAGACTGGGGTCCCAAGCCACCTGTGTCCCCAACCTCTTGCTTTATCCCAGTCTCTGGTTTGCTGGCTCCCTATCCTGTCAATGGAAATATTCATACATTCAGACGCCAACCATTAGTTACCTATTAAATCTGGGGATTAGCGCTGGTAAATAAAGGCAGGTCAGCAGGCCGAGCTGTCCACATCACCAGAAGGAAATGGGAAGGGTCTAAGTGGTGTTTGGCTGCAGGGATGGAATTACTCATTTCTGGCCTTTCTGTGACAGAGTTTGCCTGGCGGTGTCATCCTCTCTTGCTTTTTCCCTTTGAGGACAGCTGCTGCACCAGAAACTCCTAGCAAAAGTGGAGGAACTGTAACAGTATTGGCTGGAAAGAAGAAGGATTTTAGGATTAGTAGTTTGAAGCTTAGAAACCTGGGTAGGTAACTGAGAGACAGGCTAGGCACTGGGGCAATGGAACTTGGTGGGAATTAAACTACCAGGTAGGGCTCCAACTCAAAAATTAACTTTGTGAAGGCAGAAAGCTCCAAAGTCCCTGCTCCCTGCCCACAGTAGGGACGTGAGCTCCTCATCTCCTCCTCAACCCAGCAAGGTTCTTACTGGCCAGCCCAGGCTGCCTCTCTGCTGTCATTCTATCTGTCATTTCCCTCCTGGAGGAAAGTCAGGCAAAGGGCAGGAGAGAAGAGTTTCTCTAAACAAACAAACAATGGTCCATTGGCAGCCAAAGCAAAGCACTTTGTCCAGAAACACCCTCTTGGAGCAGCACAGACAGCCTATGTCCTTTAGAAATAGGCCTTATTCACAGGCTCCTGGCCTCGGTGACAGTCAGCACCTGATGCCTGAGATGGTTGTTCTGTTAGGTCGAGTGTCTGCCACATTCCCCTGGAAATGCCTAATATGAGCATGGTGACAGCAAATGTTCTTGCCATTCCCTTGCCAGAACAGAGCAACAGAGCAGAGGGAGTGTGATGTCATTTTTCTGCAACCAAAGCATGTTGCCTTATGGAAAGACTTGTTCAGCTTTAATACTGTTCTTGACAGGGAAACGTGGACCGGAGATACAGAACTATTTGTATAAACAGAAGTCTAGCGTCAAAATGTTTTGGCTTCTGTATACATACAAATATATATGTATATTCATAAACATTTATGGTTTGAAACCTAAAGCTGTGTTTTCAGGAACTAGTTACTACAAAGAAGAAAATGTATAAAAATATTAACCAAAACAAACTTTAAGCCACGCAAAGCTTTAATTTAGCCACGTAATGAATGCAAGCTTCCCAGAACAGGCACTGGCATGGGTGCTTGTGCACATGGCACCTGTCCCTGCTTGCTTCCAGTGATGCATGAAAAGGGCTGCCTTTGCAAAACATTTCCTGTCTATAATGCCTCCTGATGCTTACGAGGTCACAACTAACAATTATCAGCTGTTACACAGAGAGGCAAGCCACTTTTTTATTCCCCACCAGCTACTTTTTTGATCCATCTTTCATTACCAGCTTTCCTTCTGTTGTCATATAACAAGTGTATATAGACCAACAGCACTAGAGTCCACCTCAGACAAGTCCCTCAAACCAATAAATAATCCAGGGTTGATCCAGAAGTAATGACTTGACTCATGTATAAGGATATCAGGCTCAGACCTGAAAACCCTGACAGCGCGTCTCTGCTGTCGTTCCTGGTGCTATTGGTCCTCCCAGTCGCCTGCTGATAAGGAGCACAGTTGGTACAGGCAGCTCTGACTTCCTGGTCTGTGTGTGCATGTGGCAGCCAAGGCACAGGACGTGGTGTTGTGGCTGCACTCCACATTTCCTCCTGGGGTTTGGCACCTCCTGTCTTGTCTTTCTGAGTGACTGGAGGGGAAGGGAGGCAGCTCCACTTCCTGGACTACTGGAAGGACTTCTGAGCTCCAGCTTGCATTTTCCCTGCTCAGTGTTGTGCTACAAGAAAAACTCCTGCCTAGCATGGCTGATAGGTAAGAGAAAATCGTACTGATCTCTAACATGAAAGAGCAGTGGGAACAGGACATACTTGCATGGGAGACGTAGAAGGGAGTTGGGTGAAATGCAGTGCTGTTTGTATTCAGTGAGTTCTAGAACGTCCCTTCAGCCTGAAAAGGTGGCAAGTTCTGTAAAGACAAAAGAAACATAAATGGCTTTAACTAAATAAGGGAATGCTGTGATTTTGCTTGGATAGAGCTGATACGTAGAATCAGTCTTCCAAACCTGCACAGAACCTTGATGGTGTTCGCAAAGCAGCTGCCCATTGCCGTGTTTGTCTCTTGTAAAGGCTTTTTCATTTCCACCTACAAAACCCGCTGTATCGTGCTTTTGTATTTCAAATACTGAGTATATACTAAGAAAAGCATCACAGGAGAAAGACAGGCACACTGGCAGAAGTGGAAAACCAAGAGAATTGCTTATCTCTTCAATTAAACCTATGAGATGACAGCAGTATTTTGCATCATTTGAAATATCTTCTTTTAAGTGATTGAGAACTTCTTTTAAATGCTTGCTCATCAGACATTCCAAACTCTTTACTTCTCTACACTGAGATTAAAGGTTTTTTAATAATTGGATTCTGTTCAAAGGTCCTCTGAAGATAAATTTACTTCAGAGAAGATGCTCGACCAAATCTCCTTTTCCCTTGAAAGGCACCGTGTGACCCATTTGCAATACGTGTTTTTCTTGCTTTGACTTTATTGACTTTCTCACATGACTTTCCACAGATTCTTCTTACATTCTCTCCACCTCTTGAGTCATTTCTCATTTATAGCATTAAACACCTTCTTGCTGGGGAATTGTTTTATACATAATGAAAGTTTCATGCAGGAAAATGACTTGGAAAAACAAGCACATCCTCTCTAAGATTTCATGTTTCACCTGACATCTATAACAAGGTGCAAACATTAACTTCTTTTGCTCTAGTTGCACTGGTGTTGCATTGCGTACTATTGCAAGACCTTCCCCAAAAGCTTTTTTAGCTCTTACAACTGCAGGCCGAGTGTTCTTGGTTTTGGATGGCGCTTTGTGCACGTAAGGACCTCTGAGCAAGACTGCAGCTGGATAAGGTCCAATTGGGCAGATTTCTTGCATAGATCAAAGTTATTCTATGAGAAAACACCAGTCTAACAGCTGAGAGGCTTCACTGTAAGCAGGAGGCTGAGAATCAGTGACAAAAAAAAAAATCTGTTTTGAGTGATACATGCAATTATATTGAAAATCAGCACAAATACGCAATACTCTTTCTCAGGAAAGCTTTACTTAAACACTGCATGTAATGGATTTGCATAAGGATTTGCTTTTTGCATTTGTCCGACCTCATACGTGTAAGCTAAGTTTATGGTCCTTTTTTAAAGCAATAATCTCAAGAAAGAGCTTTTACGAGATGCCTATGTAAGTTGCTTTGTTTGGAAATTAGAGGGACAATTAAAACAGAGAGGAAGAGTCCACAGTGATGTTGCGGTAGCACCTAGCAGAGAATCAGGAAAGAAAAGATATTTATTTTATAAAATTAAATGCATGAAATATTCTGTAAGATTTCTAGAGGAGAAAAGATCAAGCAAAGCCCTACAGTTCTTTACAAATACAGGACAAATCTGTAAAGAGCAGACCAAGAATAAGCAGAAGGTATTGAAGGGATTACAGATTTCCTGCGTAGAAAAGAGACTTTTTTAAACTAAAATGCATACATACTAAAATATATGTTTATAGAATACTACACATAGAAGAAAAGAATATTGACAGCTCCACTGAAGTTTCACATACATTGGGTACATTGGATTCCTACCCACCACTGGTAGTTACTTCCAAGGTAAAGAACGTATTGAACATGATATGGCAGCACTCATCAGATGGAATGAGCTGATGCAGAGGAGCAGAGAAACCAGGAGTCCAGAAACCAGGAGGAAAGTGATGCAATAAAATTAGATGAGTCCAAGGGAACATGTAGTTCCCTTCTGGAGTTTGAAAACCAGCTCTTTACTGTTCTGGGAACTTGCTGATCCTGTTTCTGAGACTTCAGCCAAGCTGTTGAGATGAGCAGTTTTCTGCCTAATGTTGGTTTGTGAGCTCTTCTGAGAAGGAAGTCTTCTTATGACCCTGGAAAGAAGGTGGAAATACTACTGATATCAAATAAAAGCAAATGTGGTGGTGGCCTCTGTGACAGGTTGTGTTGCTGACTCTTGTGAAGCTGAGAGGCTGCACGGCCTGTGTCGATACCACAGTGCCACAGACACACATCTGCTGTGCAAGCAGAGCCAGGGGCTTGGGCAAGGCCAAACAGATATGCATATAAATACATCTGCTCTGTGACAGCCTCCTTCTGGTGCTCTGCAAGACCTATGCAAAAACTGTCCTTCTTTTAATGCTAGCAACAAACATATCCTTTGGCTCCCATATACTAGAATTTTTAGTTCTTCTCCTTCATTGGCACCTATTCAGGTACAGATCCAAATACATATACAGATACAGATTTTGTATATATACCATCCATCATCTTGAGGTAACACAGAGCTTGAGCCAAAACTGAAGGTCGGTGTCCCAACACAGCTGAGGTACACGTTGGCTCAGAAGTCCCATTGCAGTCAGACCTGGGTCTGGTCACCAAATATGACAGCTCTCAGCCATACCCTGCTGAGACAATTTGCTTTCCCCACTAAATAAAACCGGATATAAGATTATATAAGGCCCTTAACCATAGGATATGAATTCCTTTGGGCAACTGGCTTTCAAGGAGTTAAGTGCAGACTGCTTATGCTTTTCAGGATTTTAATCCTGGGTTGTTGAGCTCCATCCCACAGCTACTCAGACAATTCTGTAGAAAAAGTCTTGCTCAATATTTGTGAAAAATGTTCCATCTCTCCAGGCACTGTTTGCTATCTTTTGTTTCCTGCTGAAGCATGTAGCTTAGACTAGTATCTTCATATCCATCCACAAAGTACAATCCAGGACAGAAGACACACGATGTCTTGCTGTTTGCTTCTCAACTGATATCCAACTACTTGATTAATGCCTTTGTTTCTGCAATGCCTTCCCCCCTGCCAACAACAGGGTGTGCCTATCTGGCTCACTTTCACTCTTCCTTGCTTTCAAGCTGCCTTGAATCTAGGTTGCCAAGTCAGAAAACTGTGATCTTATCACTACACCTGCTTGCTCTTTCTGCTAGAGAGCATGGAATCTGTCACTGGTCAAAGGATGCAGCATGTGTCTCCATCCTGACCAGAACAGGAGAATAGGACAGAGCAATTAACAAACTGGAGGCTCAGAGCTGGACTTGAAGATGCCTTGGTCTGATATAAAAGCATCTGTTATTAAAATCATTAGAGATTTCTCAAATGATTGTTTGAAAGACAAATTTCAGCACTTCTTCATAACATCTGCTTTGGAGGAGAAATTTAAATTTATTGGGGTGTTCTCCTCTAGGCATTGATGCATGTGCAAACAATTAGTTCAACTGTCATTTCAAGATTAATTCACCTCTCTTTCTTCTCTCTGTTCTTGGTGGAAAAGATCTGTGATATTATCTCTTATTGTGGACATAATGCCCTGGACCTGAAGCTACCTTTGGGCAGTTCATCACAATAGCAAACCTCCTCAATTCTTGTTGGTAGGTGGATGGATAGACTTCTGAAATCTGTACACTACTATGCAGGACAGAAGTCCAATAAAATCAGGAAGGGACCAGTTTGGATAGATTTATAAGAAATATTTGAGGTCAGTGCATGCAAGGATTTTATTGTATACAGACACTATGTTTGGAGTCATAGTCCCCCTTCATCCTTCTAGCTTCATGCTGGGATAACTATGCATGTGGGTAAAGAAAAGCATCTCTAGTGTGGAGAAAGAGTGTATATAAGATTACTAGAAAAGCATCAAAGAGAAAGTTCTTTGCCTTCTGTTTTCCTGGGTGGGTAACAACCTTCTGCTTGCTTCTGGTTTGTACACAGAACCCTTCCCAATGAAACAACACCATCTTATTTTTATTTCACTGCATGGGAAGTACAGCATGTTGCTAAGAACTTTGTTAAAACGTGTTCTAAAAAAACCTTAGGGAAGACTCACATTTTCTTACAGGTTACCTGCATTCTTTAGATATTAAAATTGACCATAAGCTCAATGGTTTTTAGAGCAGATTGACAGAAAGATGTAGGGACAAGAGAAAGCCCTCCTGTTGACAAGCTGGAGTCCAGATCATGGTTAGAGTAACACCAGAAGATTCTATAAGTGACTTTCAAAAATAATAGTAAATGTCTTCTTTAACATGTGCATTTCTCCGTATTTCTTGGCAGGAAGGCCTTAAATCATGAACTTTCTAAACTTTTCAATGAGATGTGGGATATGGATGTTAATCGCTTTGCACCTGGGAAAGATTATGCAATTGAACTGCAGGTAACCAATTGCTAAGTGACATGAGGATGTGCAGAATGGTATTGTAAGAAAAAATGTCTGTGAAGCTGCCTTTTGCTAAATGAGTTGCTTATGCTTCATCATTTCTATTAATGGCCTAGGCAAGACTTACAAATGATAATTAGGAGAGGGAATAGTGCAGAGAACTTGTTAATGTTCCACAGTACCCAGAAGCTGGTGGCATCTCTCAGGTGTCTGTCCTGAGCCCTCAAATATTCATCTGTGATGAGAGCAAACTGTGATAATGCAGATGACATGCTCAAGGTCAGGGCTGCCCTTCATCTGGACCTCGGCAGGCTGAAGAAACATCATGAAATTCAAGAAGGACAAATGCAAATGAAACAAAAAAAGTTGTGAAATCTCCTTCTGTGAACGTTTTCAATATTCAACAGAATGACACCCAGAGCAATGTAGTCTGAATTCAATGTTAACCATACTTTGAGCAGGACTAGAGATGTTCTGAGGTCTCCTCTACCCTGGATAATTCAGTGCATATGGTTATGTGTGTGCATCTGTGTATGAATGCTTGTGTGTGCAACCTGGGTAGCTTGCATTAACAGACAAGTGGAGGCAGGTTCCAAGACATTTCTGAGGGAACGAGGGAGGAAAATGAAGAATTCCTGGTTCTCAGCTGGAGTGTGGAGAGTGGAGTAGCAGATGTGTGAGAAAGGAGGGTTTCAGGGTTGTTGTTGCTCCTGATGTTGATAATAAAATTGAAAGAGACTTACCTCTAGCCAAAGTGCATGCAGGGAAAGCTCTCTGGCACGCTTTCCCCATTTCACAGAGCAAGGCTCTAGCTTCTCCTTGCCTGTGTTAACTTGCATATATTCATCTTTTCTCTTCCTTCCTTAAGAATGCCTTTTGTGGAACAGAAACTTGAAAATCGTTGGAAAGCCACATCTGTTTTGGATGTGCTTATTGGTCACATTAATTAAAACATTCGCTTTTAAGCAATCAACCAGAAGTCTTTGAAAATTTTGGAGCACAACCATGCACCAGTCCGAAGATGACAGAACAGCACAGATGCCTCAGCTCCACCCTGGCACTGGGGCAATTGCTGGGACAGTGGTCAGAAAGAAAGAGAGGATGAAGGCTGAGCCTAAGGGAGACACAGTAGTTACTGATCCATCACAGGGATGCATTACAATCATTTGTGAACGAGAGTCAACAGAGAAATTTCAGTCTTCTGCAGTGTCAGAGATTATATCTTTCTTGCTGGCAGATCCTCAGTAATATCTTTTCTTGTTTTGTAGGACAACAGTTCCTAACATAAGACCCTGAGAGGATAGTGCTTTTTGTTTTCATTATTACAAAGGCAGCTGCTGTCTGCTCTGAGAACATTTTCCTTCTGTTGTTGTTTCATTCTGGTGTTTCTCCCAGGGAAAAGCAGATGCTGTACAGCAAGGTGACAGTGCTGTCCGGGACAGTGCAGCCAGACATCTGTTTCATTACGTAAATGAAGAACGCCTGAAGAACACAAAAACTTTTGCAAGTGAGACCTGTTCTTTTATTAATGGTGGAAGTGACATGAAGAATCTGTGTTGGTTTTATGTGTTTACCTAAAACATAACATTGCATATAATTTGGATGATCAGATGAGCAGAAAATGAGGTTCATCAGACTGCATGTCATTTGAAGGTAGTCTCCCCAGTGTTTACAGTCTAAGTTGTCTGTAGTCTCGGTGTCAGGAAGAGCACCCTTTTCTGCTATAGTCAAGATCTGAATTTCTCTGAGGCTCTCCAACTGCAAAGCAAAATGGATGAAAGTCTTGTCATTCCTTTGATGTTATTCCATGTACTGAAAAAGATGTTAAAGTCATCTTTCCTCCTTTGTTCACAGCTCCTAGCACTTCAAACAGCATCAGATTCACAGCTACGTTGAACTCTTGCGCTCCCATTAGGGCTATATTTCAAGCATGCAAGCATGTCTATCAGTAATGTTTCCTTTCCTGGCTTTTCTTTTCCTTAGGTGGGGCTGCAGTATGTTGCTCAGCCGATCAAACAGCTGGCATAATGAGCACATGCTGTGTTCCCATACTCCTCACTGAGCTCACAATCCAGCCCCTCATGAGCACAGCTAAGTACTGAACCTGAGCTACTTCAGCTCTCTAACCTGGCAGAGAATTACTTACATTTTGGAACTCAAGTGGTTTTTTTATTATCTTATGGGCTGAATCTATCTGCTGAATCTACTGGACCAGGGGCAGCTGAAGTGATGGGAGGCAGTGGGTGGCAAGAGGGGTGCACCAGGGAGAATAAAATCATCCATTCAGTGGCTGTGAGCTCAACCTCAGGTCATCTTATGTAGGTTCATGCTGAAATAATGCCTTCAAAGCCTTCTGCTAGCATAATGCAACTTCATAAGAGTCAGTCTGTAATTTAGGTGCTCATATATATAAATATATACATATTTAATTTATTTGTTTGAAGAAGCTCATTATCGTTTCAGCCAGTTATTTCCATTAGGGAGTACTGAGGTGTTTAACCTAAAAACAATTGATCTGGTACTGAGCCACTCCAGTGAGAATGAAATCTGACACATAAAGGAACGTCCTTCCTTCCCTATTATATGACAGCTTTTTATAATGACTCTAAAAACTGGGTCACAGGTACGATTAATGTCTTTTTTCATCATAAGTTTCTCTTTTTTTGAAGCCTTTATTTCCTTATTGGACAATTATGAGACATCAACTGGAGTAGAAGAAGTAGTGACTCTAGAAGAAATAGCTGAAAACAATTGCTTTCTTGATGCTATCTTAATGACTGGAGTAATGAAAGTGAGTAATGAATTCAGTTTTTGTCACTGAAGACACTGAATTACAGACACACATATCTTTGTTTTCTATCCTTCAGCTAGCTCATGAGTATCTGCTTAAAAAAAAACTAGCAAAGCCAAACCTTGTTGATTTCAAGCATCAGCTCTATGACATCTGGTTCCAGCTCTATCCCAGGAAAGAAGGAGACAGGTATGTCTAATGAATCTCTACACTATTCTGATTTATGCAACTGCAAGCCTGAGTTCATTAATTACACACTGAACTGGAAGGCAGTCTCAGGATGTGGCCTAAGGCAGTGTACGCTGATCCCACGCAGATCATGTTAAAGACTTACTGATCAGATATTAATGATGTTGACCCTTGGGGTGCAGTGCTGCTGACTGAGATCCAGGTGGACTTGCTATCTCTAGTCACAGGCGTTCAAGTGCAAACGTTGATCCACTTTTCAATCCCCTACACCATCTGCTTTTCTAAACTATACTTCATGTGTTTGTCCGTATGGCTGTTTCAGGAGATTGTGTCAAAAGCCTGACTAAAATCAGGATAAGCAGCAGTGATACATCTGTGGCTTTTACTAACAGTCTTCGTCATCAAATAGAGTTTTAGGCTTTGTGAATAGACTGCATTGGGAGTTTTGTGCAAAGCAAGAAGGAAAACCCAACAACCCCCAAACTAATCCTGACACATCTACTGTTCACAGATGAATCTAGACAAGCTTGTGCACTTTTCCTTTTACATTACTGAATTTTAACTACTTAAACAAATAAAATACGTATGTATTATTATTTTTTTTTTATTACAGACCTGATTCTTGTGGTTTTGAACATGTTTTTGTTGGAGAAACAAGGCACGGTAAACAGATCTTAGGTTTGCACAACTGGGTGCAATTTTATCTTCAGGAAAAGCATAAACAAATTGACTACAAGGGATACATCACTCGGAAGAATAAAACCAGGGTAAGAATGAGCAGGGTGGCCCTGAAAATAAGATCAGTAGATGCTCAGAGGAAAAGTGAGTTAATGAATCAGGGCACCATGATGCAGACAGTGTTGAATTTTTCCCTATATATGTCTAGTTACAGCTGCAGTCACTGACAAATACCCTCTCATCCTCTTCCTACCGTCATCTGTGGTTATTGTACATGCAGCAGGTGTCTGCATTTCTGGAACCCTTCAAGGTATCTTTGTGCCAAAAGGCTGGGAGCCCAGTTATTCAAACAAAACAAAGTTCACTGGTTTAAACTGCTTTCCATCTATTGTCCTCAGAGGTGCAAAGTTAACCTGGGTGGGAAAGGTAGAGCAGTTTAGAAGTTGTAGAACCATGAACAGGAAGAATTGTACCTGCAAGCCAGAATCTGATGTATTGGAGATTATTGCATTGTTATTTTTATGCTTTCAGCCTGATAGAGATGACCAAGTTTTGAGCATCCAATTCAGCTGGAAGGGCTCAGTCAAACCAATTGGAAGCACCTTTATTGGTGTCAGCCCCGAGTTTGAATTTGCCCTTTACACCATCATTTTTCTGCTGTCTGAAGAAAGAGTCACACGTGAAACAGTGAAGATAGAAGAGTATGAGCTACAGATTGTTGTTTGTCGCCATGGGCGCCACATTGGAACGGCATATCCAGTACTCCTCAACACCAGTAATGAAGACTAGTAGGCACAGTGATCAGGCAACATTTCTTCCTTTCTTTTTTGGTGGAGAGGAGGGAGTAAATTGATGTGTTGTTTTGTACAATTCATTTCTAGTATAAATTTATGAGTTGTTCCCTTTTGATTTGCCGTGAAGTGTTGAATCAATAACGTGCCACATTGAAGTGTCTGACCCACCTTGAAATATGCTTGTTTTCAGATTAAAGTCTGTGTTAGACTTGTATCAGCCTTCCTGAATGCATTTTACTTTTCACCAGAGAATAGAATTTAGAAAAGATCACAATTATTTCTCTTATTTGTTAGCCACTGCATATTTGAAAGAGCAGTAACCACACATCTCTTACATTTTCCCTTCTAGACAGGACCTTTGGTTTGGAACAATCTGAACCACAGCATTTTGTTTTTTTGTTTTTGTTTTTTTTTCTCATCTCCTCATTTCATTAGAGGTTAATTTCAAATGGAATTTTACAATTGCAGTGCCTGGAATATGCAGTAAACACGTTCAACTGTGAGAATGATCATCAGATCAATGGCAAGTCTGTCACTGCATCCAGGTTTTGGCCTGCTTCCAGATGCCACAGTAGGCTTTATCTCACCTAACTTTAAAAGTCCCTGATACAGGCACACCTGTTTTGCATTACAGTCAGTGATGTCTGCAGTCACTTATCTGCTTGTGTAATGTGTGTTAAGTTAATTGTCCTGTATAATCCATTGACAATAATAAGATACCACTGGGAGCGCTGGACCTATTCCTGGACATGATCACTTGTCCTGCTGATGCAGATGTTTTCTTCCAAAATGCATTCAATAGTCCAAAGAAGGGAATATGATAGATTTCCTTATCATGGCAGTGCAGACACAGGCAGATGTTGACACACTCTGGGAGAGACCAGGATTGCTTAAATATTCACATCCTACAATTACTTTTTCAAAGAAGTGAGGAAACTCCTGATGCATATTTTCTCTCAACACATGATTTGCAAATTTCTGCACATAATTTTCATGAGTTTGAGTGCTGAAGTTACAAGTCTAGCTAACCAAACCAATGCTGGGAATATGCAAATTAAGAAAAGAAACATTCAGAGATACCTTATTATGCAAGGTGGAGGCTGACATGTCAGTGACAGCAAGTTACTCTTGTTCCAAGCACAAAAAAATTATTAAACATGGAAGAAAGTGAGTAGACATAGAGTCGCTACCATGGAATATTTTCTGATGCCTCTGGCCAGAGACTTCCACATGATGTTGCCAGACCACTGCATGCTCATTTCTGCTCTTGGTGCCTCGCATTGGTACTGGAGTGCCCTGCAGTAAATGCTTTACGGTATTTTCTTTGACAGAAAAACCACAGACACAAAAAAAAAAAAACAAAGCAAGCAAACAAACAAAAACAGATGATGTTATAATTGGATGTTAAGATTATGCTACAAGAGATACGTATAAAGCCAGCTTACACGGAGTCAAACAGCCACCCCCAGTTTCTGCAATCTTCTATTTTTTGAGGTGTAACAGTATTCAGAAGCCTCTGAAACTTGTAAATCCATCCTAATAGGAAAGAGTGTACACTGTTGGGAAATTGCTACAGAGCATCATCAGGTCTCAACAATAGCCCAAGTAGTAGTAATAAAAGGCAACAAATAAATTGCACAAATTCTTTAAGGTAATGTCAAAGAATAATTGTTACATTTTTAGTTTACACTGACAGAAAGTAATTAGATCTGCATCATTCTCAAATTATGACTTCTGTGCAATCACTGACACCTCCAAGCCTAAGCCTAAGCCTAAGCATAACCAGTACAGACAGCTCTTAGCCAGAGGGGGTCAGATGCTCACAGGGAAACTGACTTTATACTACAGAACCACAGAAGTTGTTTTCACAATAGAAAGTAAACTAAAGATGTAAATAAGGACATTACTTTCTTTTGTTTTCCTGGTAAGAGTTGATACCTCTGGTGTCTTGGCAATTAGCAGGTTTAACAAATAAAGCTAACTAGATTTGTAAGTAAGCAGAAAATAATAGGAAAGAATGTGCAAGTGGATGATCTACTGGCAAATACACATGCTACGCTCAAGGAGAGAGGAGAGAGAGCAGCCAGCAATCAAAGCAGAGACATGGAATGAGGATTTGGTTCTGCCCAGTGTGTTGCAAGGAGAAAAGTGCAAACAAGAAGCACAGTGACCTCATGCACGCAGGCAGTCACTGGTGTCTGAGAAGGGTGACCACAGGGTGCCTGTGTGCCAAAGCTCATTCTCTGCCAGCACAAGCAAGCTGTTCTCTCTAGAGGGCAGGGATGCGACGAGCCCAGCTCTGGGCTGGAGGAAGGAGAGAAGCCGCACTACCGCGCAGGTGGATGCCACACCTCTAGAAACAGGAATAAGAGTCAGCGTAGGATTTCAATGTTCTGCCAGTTCACAATAATCCCTAAGAGAATGGCCCCTGGGAAAGCTGGCAAATAGATCACGTGCTCCCTGACCATGCAGCAAAAGGAACGATAGGCTCCAACAGCACTGCAGCTGACATATCCCCAGGTGTAGGAAGAATCTCCTCCTTGTGGTGTTGGGAGTTCTCTGAACCACTTCTGAAAAAGAAGGAGGCACTGCCTGTTCTGTGATCCTGACTGATCCCTCCCAACAAACGTGGGATTGTTGGGATAAGACCCACATGCAGTAGGACACAAGGTGGCCTCACCAGTGGCTCTCCACTCACTAAATACCCCACTAGCTCTTTGTTTTTGTTACTTTTTGTTTGTTTGTTTAAAGAAAAAATATTAAATATTAAAATGAGTTTTGTTACCTCTATACATTAACTTTATTATACATTTATGAGGAATGCTCCAAAAGCAATGCCTTCTGTTTTATTATGTTGGCTTACATCGTCAGTTGGCAGAATGGCAGTAGAAGCTGAATCTTCCCACCAATATTCCATTGCATTTTGTTGCCATGTGACAGATGGTACAGATGTGCAGCCTGACAAAGTGGCATCTGCCATGGAAGTGCCAAAGAAGCAAAGGTGTGTCACTCTGTGCAGAAAAAAAATGGCACCCATTGGCATTTACTAACACTTGGTGAACATCTATGGAGATCAAACAGAGAATGTGAGCACAGTGAGGTGGTGAGTAGGGGCAGGCTCTTGTTCACTGCTGGTGAAAATACATAGTTAATGGCAGAGGCAATATTGAAAAATAGTATTATGTAGCTGAGAATTTGCTCTGTGAAGCGGTGTTATTGTGCTCTTTGTATCAGTTGTAGTTTCCATGAAAATAAATAGGAGGCATTACTTTTGGAGCAACCTTTGCAGCCCAAGACAATTCGTATTCATTCAACTTGGCCCAGGCAAGCCAAAAACTCAAACACCCATGTATTCAAAAGTATCCAAAAGCTAGATTGTTGATACATCAAATAAAAACACAGCAAAATAGAATCATAGAACTATAGAATCATTAAAGATAGAAAAGATCTTTAAGATTACACATCTACACTTTTCTTGAACACCTCCAGGGATGGCGACCCCACCACCTCATCACCTCCCTGGGCAGCCTGTTCCAACATCTGATCACTCTGAGAAGAATTTTTTCCTAATATCCAACGACAACCTCCCCTGGCACAACTTGAGGCCATTACCTCTTGTCTTATCACTACTTAGACTGAAAAAGAGGCTGACCCCAACCTCACCCCAACCTCCTTTCAGAGAGTTTCAGCAATGGGTGCGCACTTTAGGCTGGGCCAGGCTTGTCAGTGGGACAATCACAGTGTGAGCTGTGTCAGGATGCACGTAGCCTGTGGGCTGCAGGTTGGGCATGCCTGCCATACAGGGAGTGTTTGCTGGTGTGTTCACAGTTGGCACTGCTCTGCTCTTCTACTGCCAACAGACTGATTAGTCACTGCCTGGATTTGTCATTACCAAATCTTACCTCTTACAGCTTTGTTGGTAATATAAAACCAGAGAAAACATTTGTCACTTCCCCTACTTTGTATTCCAACCCGTGCTGCTGAGATAGCATGGGATCATAGGGTGACAAGGCCTGATCCGCCCCTTCTAGATGTAAGCCCAGGGCACAGGCAGGGATACCCCTCAGCAACTCCAAGTGCTTCAGCTGACGGGCACCAGCAGCAAAATCACACCAGCTGCCTTTCCTTGGCCACCTGAGGGCACTGACCAGGACACACCGCCTCCCGCTGTGACCAACACACCCCTGGTTCCTCAAATTGTTCTGTGAAAAAAGCACAAGGCCTCAGGATGCATGCAACAACGCCCAAAGCCAAGTTAAATCTAGAGCAGCTTTTACTGCTTCTGCCTTGCCTTCACCTTGGCCTGCTCCAAAAGCAGTTATTTCAGGCCTGCAAGCTGTTTGTGCAAGAGAATTCAAGAATCTTTGTAGCTTTGTTACTCTCTGCTGGTTAGGACTCTTGAATAGTTAAACAAATGCAGAGAGCATTGTTATGAGGAACTGACCTGAGGGGAATGTATTCATGGAGATGTTTGTTTTTCTTGCCTGGAAGTCGATGTGCTCTCAATGTGCAGCCAGCACAAGTGGGGCTGGTAGGGTTAAGAGGCAGTCTACCACCAATGTACTGCCACCAGGCCCTCAGGATGTAGGGAGGGCTACGTCACATTTTGCACTGAGCTGCTGAAAATACAGTATAGGTTTAAATCCCCCAATAAGCAAAGGCCTTGCAAAAGTGTTCTCATGAACCTACCCCAGCATGTGCTGTGTGTTTCTGGTAGGTTCTCCAAAGGAAGTCCAACACTTGTAAGCAAATCTTTCAGGAGCCTGTATATGCCTTGAGCTACAGCTGCTGCCTTGTTTCTGAAAACGCAGGACAACAGCAATGCAAACGAGATGCAGAAATGAAGCACCTGAGCCATCTCATTATATTTTGATAGAGGCACTTTCACTTTGTCAGCATGTGGGGTTCTGAAAGCAAGAGGGGATAATGTGATGCTTTAACAATCTTTGAAATTAAGCAAGTTCCCTGGTGAATTTCTTAAGAAGATAATTAGAAAGGATAACTTTACTGTAAATGAGAAAAACACAAGAAAACAAAATATGAAAACATACATGACAGCATTTTGTAAGAGTAGAAAATGATAAAGAAGGAAATGCCAAAAATCAGATGGCACTTGTTCTAAGCTTTCTCATAGGGTGCCCAGTGAGCACCTAAGCTATAGGCCATTTCTCTCCTAACCCAGGCCTGAAGCCAGAAACCTAAGAATGCCTTACTGCCTACAGAAGCTGTAGCCAGATGATCTCCCACTCTACAAAGGACAGTGAATGTATAGAGAGCAAGAAAAAAGTTTTCTTAAAATGCCTTCCATATAGGGTAGTGAGACATCAATCTCCAGTAACAGCTTTGTAACTCGGTTTATGTTCATTGCATGACTTAATGGTATGAGAAACAGAGCATATAATTAGTGTAAATCAGTTGATGAGCCTTAGTTGGAACTTGATTTGACCTCTGCTGCCTTTTGTCTTTACACATCTCAGCCAAACACAAGCATGCAAGGCGCACAGCACAGCTACGTTCCTTTGGCTTCTGTCACATTTGTTGCTCTTTCTTGAACCTGAAACCAAAATGACTTAGCACAGGCAATATCCATTCAAGAAACAATAACAAAATAGTGATGGTCCCACTAAAATTTGTCACAGAGGAATTATCAGCTTGGTATACTTATTGATATAATTTCAAAGAATCCATTTCAACTACAACATTACACCAGGACTGCCTCTCCCTTCTTGCAGGCATTTGCATTTCTACTAGGCCTAATAATGAAAGCATTAGATTTTAAAACTTAAGAGCTATTGTGCCTTTATCTTGATGAGGTATGGCAAGAAAAAATTCAGAGAAGAAAGGCACAGGCTTGCTCTGTTTACATTCACCATGCGGGAACATTCATGTGCTATTGTTAGTCCTACAGAATTGCCAGCTCCATTTCGGAGCTGAGTTCGGACAAGTGCAGTGGGATTTCTGCATAGTGAAGAAACAGCAAGCACAGAGTAATGTCAGAGAAACTCAGACATACATCAGAGGATCATCCCATTAGCAGTTGATCCTTTTTCAGAACCATACTGAGTTACTGTATATAGATGTTGATATTCAGTATTCAGTCTTAAATATTTAAGAATTACAAGACATGGGTGTTAAGTTGTACTTTTGAGCATCCTGGTGGTTTTTTTTTTTTGTTTGTTTGTTTTTAAGCCTGATCTTTCACAGACAGCTTAACATTCGATGGAGATACTTCTATGGAAGAATTCTTCTAAATAAAGCAAATACATATGGCTAAGAAAAGCTAGACAGACACACTCCTGACACAAAGGACATGACCATTTATCTGAATTTAAATACAGGTACCTGAGAGATTTAGTCATATGATACATGTTTCTAGACACGAGGAAAAGTGTGTGTGTAAATTTGAGTTTGCTGGTAGAAATAGTGCTCTGAGCAACTTGTGGGTTTTTTTTTGTTTGTTTTGTTTGTTTTTTTTTCTGAAGGAGACTAGAAAAGCCACCTTATTGCTGTGGAATGTAAAAGCAGTAGAAAAGATGAAAAGATTGTTTGAAATAAAGTGCCTATGGCAAGCAAGAGCTGAGTAGAGATTAAAATACCTGCAGTTTCTTAAATATTTTTATTTTCCCTTTTATTTTATTTATATCCCAAAACTTCATCAGCCATAATTACTTTTACTGCCTGGAAATCTGGTCCTAAGCTTCTCTAAAATATGCCCTATAGCACCGGCTGAAGTTATTTATTTACATACTTTAAAATGTTACACGGACCAAGTCAAGTGTTTCTACAGCTGTTGAAACCAACTCTGTTGATTTCAATATTCAGTTAAAAGCATTCAGTTTATTTCAGGTTTGGGAGCTTCCCAGAAGCCCAGAGCAGTCAGATCTCATTACAGGATTTCATTGCTCCTCAGAATATTTCTTCATATTTTCATGCATGGCAGCGCAAAAGTGAAAGTACAGCTGAGCCAGCAAAGCCTGTGGTGTAATCTCTAGCCTTGTCCCTTCACTCTCCTTTTTCCATTATGTGCACCACACAAGTGTTCCTAAGGATTTCTTGAAGCTCCAAAGAGATGAACACTTGAAATTCCACTGCTGCTCTCCTTTTCTGACAGATTTCTCCACTGCCCCTACCTTGTTGATTGCTGACCTTCTTTTACAGAAGGCATGTTCATGTGTTCATAAAATGCCCCCTTTGCTCACAAAGACAGTAAGTTTTAGGTTTACTGTAGTTTCTACTCAATTGCCTGCAACACATACTGAGTCTAATGATCCTCCATAGCTCCCCAGACCAACTCTCCCCTCCCCAGATCTTCCAAATCCTTCAAAGCACTGCAGAACCACAGACTGATTCTTAAGATGTCAATGCTGGGAAAGCTGTTCGGAAAGCATCTACACCTATTCTCAGCCTTTTCAATTGCTGGAACTCTTCAGGCCTTGAGGCAGGGTCCATCTAGTCACAGAATAACAGAAAGGCTGGAGATTATCTAATCCGAATACCCTGCAGAAAGCGGAGTTATCTAGAGCAGATTGCTTGGGGCAGCTTTGCCTTGACCAAATCTTGAGACTCCACAACCTATCTGGACAACCTATTCCAGTGTTTCAGTGCTCAACCACTGTTTGGTTTCAGTCATACATCCTGTGTTTCAGTTTGTGCCCATTGTCCCTCATCCTATCAATGGATTCTACAGAGAAGAATCTAGTTTTCCTTCTAAAAAAAAAAAAAAAAAAAAAAAAATAAAAAAATAAAAAAATCGGAATGATACAGCACTTAACCCTGTACAGACGGGTGTAATTTTAAATACTCAGAGAACATTCCTGATTTTGTTGGCTTGCCTTCTCTATCTGTAAAATACCAAAATAAAAGGAAATAAACCATGGAGGTGCTGCACACTTCCAGTTTACACCATCAGCAAAGCGCATTTAGTGTCTTTGTTCAAGTTGGGCCTACAGAGCAGCCTCTGCGCCACTGCTGACATTGCAGAGCATCACCTGGGCACACAGCTACTCCCTTGGACAAGCTCTGCTATGGAAATCACTCAGCATTGGCAAGAGATGGCCACAAACTGGGAAGAGGCTGCCATTGTCTTCTGTTACTAGTGCTTGGGAAACTGATTTCCAGCCCATCTCCAGAAGCAGAGGGACCCAGGAGACCAGCAGGGAGCTACTCACAGGAGCACACAGGAAAGGGGAAGCAAGGCCTCGGTGAGGGATGATCTCCTTACAACACAGCTTTATTTCCCTCTCAAGTTCAAACAGCCATAGCTCAGGGCAGAACCAGCAACAAGTGCTACTCAGTGACATTGGCTCGGGCAGCTCCAACCAGTCCAGCCTTGGGCAGCACACACTGGTGTCACTGTGATGACACAAGGCACCAAAGTGATATCTGAGCATCTCCCAACGGAACACCCAGGCAGTGCCGGTGGATTTTCCTTGCCAGCAGGCAGGGAGAATACTTGCTCATTGCACAAATGGCTGCAGGTGCAAGCTTTGGACAAAGTGAGACTGGAGATATTGAAATGGAGTTGTCTGCAGCAGAAACAGCTTCTGCTGCTGATCCTGAGGAGCTGATCAAGACTCCTGTAGGCTCCATTTTTACTGACCCTACAGGACACAACCAAGCAGCAGCTGGCCATGCTGCTGGAACATCAATACAGGAAGAACAGGACTCACCGATGTTTCCAGAAGAAGAGGAAACCAAAGGTTTACCTCGCAGTCCATCTGAAGAAAGCATTGGCCTAGCCAGGGTTTTCTCATCCCTCAGCTTCCCACAGAAACTCTGGGTACTGGTGGGAAGTGACCAAGTGAAGAGCATTCAGTGGGGACACGGAGGAAACTGCACTGTAATCCAGAAAGAAATGTTCAAGTTGGAAGTTCTGGCAAGGGAAGCACCTGTGAGAGCCTTTGAGAGTACCTGCATGAAGGGCTTTGTTCGCCAGCTTAACCTGTATGGCTTCACCAAAGTGCCACAGCACTTGGAAAGATCTTTCCTTCCTCAATTTCTGGCCGAGGAAGAAGCATTTGCTGCCCATAGGACGGTAAGTACCTAAATTGTTCCCCATACTAACCAGCTCTTGCAGAACTCGGAGAGAAGGAGGTTCCATTAAAATCAGCTTAGGTCATAGAGGAGGTGAGGATGACAACAGTCTCATCTTAATTTCTTTCTCTACATGTTTCAGTTATTTTAGAAGTAGCACTGCTGAGTAGTACTAGTAGAAATAAAACATATTTGGGCTATACCCAAATTTGAACCAATGGAATGGAAAAGTAAATAAATCAAAATGTGACAAACTCACTTATTTCTGCGCATTTGCAAAATTTCTTTTCTTAGTCAGCCTAAGCCGTAGGAATAAATTGATTTATTGGTGTGGTTATGCCCTGCAGATGGCTCAGCACCACACAGTCCTTCACTCAGTTTCCCCCTTCCTGGTGGTTTACTTGTGGGTTGAGATAAAACTATTAAGATAAAGGAAAATAATAAAAGATGTGTCTATACGTATGTATATATACATACATACGAATAATATATGTAACGAGAGGTGAATGAGAAATTGCTCACTAGCCCACAACTGAGGCTTAGCACCTTCTTCAGAAGTTCTTCTGTATGACGTCATATGGCATGGAATATCCCTTTGGTTAATTTACATCAACTGTCCTAATCTGTTCCCTCCCAGTTCCTTGGGCCCTTTGCTCAGAATGGCCTTGGCTCTGTCCAGCACTGCTTAGCAGCAACTGCAGACACTGGTGTGCTGTCAACGTTGTTTTACTCCCTGAACCAAACCATAGCATCATACCAGCACTCTGAAGAATACAGTTCCATCCCAGCTGAAACTGAGACACCCATCAGCCTTGTTAATACCTATATTTGTCCTGTGCCATTAGAAGTCCTATTTTCTGTATCATGCTATCCTTCAGCCACACGCTGACAGCACCTAACTCTTCTCCCTTATATTTTTCGGTTACTCCTGTACTCCAGCACATACTTCAGAAGAGATTACCCACAGCTGCTGGGACACTGCAAACGAAGAGTAGCCCACAAGAGAAGAGACATGGCTGCCCCTACCCCTGCCCTACAGGAGGCTCTGAATGAGAGCCCCCAGAGGAGCAGGCCAGATGCCTAACCCATGCAGGGAGTGGCTGCTGGGCCACAGAGGAGCCTGCAGGCAGCAGAGCCAGAATGCACGCAGGCAGCAGCACCCATGGGGCCCTTGCCAGCCAAGTGCCCTAAGAATGACACCCTTCAAGCCCGAGGAAGTGCTGCTCACATCCTGCCAGGCTCTGCTGCAGCACCAGCGCTGGAACAGTGCCAGGCTCTGTCCTGCTCCATGCTGCCCCTGAGCAGCATCCAGATGCTGGGTGCCACTTGTGTTCCTCCACTACAAGGCACTCAGCCATTCCTGCTCCCCTCTTTCACACCTGGCTGTCCTCAGCAGGAGCTCCTGCAGCCCCTAGAAACACCACAGCGGCAGGCTCCCTAGGCTGCCTTAAATTTCCTTGGCTCCTGCTTTGCAATGGCCATGACGACAGCAGCCATGATGATGCCACCTGACTGACAGCCCTGTGCAGCCCCACACTGCCCAATGTGCACCTGCAGCCAGCACCGGGCAGATGCAGGCCATGGGATGGCCCCATAGTGCGAGACCCACTGCAGACAGTGGGACAGACGCCCCTACTTACATGTCCCTAAGCTGTAGCTCATAGGTGATTAGTTGCAGGAATAGCACCTATCAGAGATTAACCTTTTTAGTTCTCATACCTCTTTGTTTGCATATTTAACTACTTATTCATTCAATTCTTCTGGAAATAAAATGATTCAATAATAAACCTTTTCAGTTGTCATGTCATGTAAAGTCACTGGCTCATTTCATGCTGAAATCTCAGATCGAATTTGTTTCATCTCTCAACAGGCAACAGTAGCCGTGCTTCTAACACCAATTGAATGCTTTTCTCTAAACACTACACTCTAGATTCTTTGCTGTACAGTAAAGGATTGGGTAACATTTGTACAACATTTACATCCCAGCACAAGAAAGATGTGGAGCTCTTGGAGCTGGTCCAGAGGAGGGCAACTAAGATGATTAGAGGGCTGGAGCACCTCTCCTATGAAGAAAGGTTCGGGGAACTGGGATTGTTTAGCTTGGGGAAGAAAAGACTCCAGAGGGACCTCACTGTGGCCTTCCAGTACATGAAGGGAGCGTATAATCAGGAGAGGGTACAACTGTTTACGAGGGTGGATAGTGATATGCCAAGGGGAATGGTTTTAAACTAAGAGAGCAGAGGTTTAGGTCAGATATTAGGAGGAAGTTTTTCGCACATAGGGTGGTGACGTACTGGAACAGGTTGCCCAAGGAGGTTGTGGATGCCCCATCCCTGGAGGTGTTCAAGGCCAGGCTGGATGTGGCTCTGGTCTAGTTGTTGGTGACCCTGCACATAGAAGGGGTTGAAACTAGATGATCATTATGGTCCTTTTCAACCCAAGCCATTCTGTGATTCTATACACCTCACACACTGGAAAGATCCTCCTAATCACAGAACCATGGAACAGCTTGGGTTGGGAGGGACCTCTAGGATCATCAAGTTTCAAACCCCCTACCACTGGCAGGGTTGCCAACCACTAGAGCAAGTACTAGATCAAATTGCCCAGGGCCCCCTCCAACCTGGCCCTAAACACCTTCAGGGCTGGAGCATCCACAGCTTCTCTAGGCAACCTGATCCTGCACCTCACCACTCTCGCAGTAGCAAAGATCCCCCTGACATCTAATCTTAATCTCCTCCCTAATTAAAAAATCATCCTCCCTTGTATTACCACTATCTACCCTCATAAAAAGTTGATTTCTCTCCTGCTTATAATCTCCTTTTAGAAGTTGGAAGGCTGCAATGAGATCACCCTACAGTCTTCTTCAGGCTGAACAAGCTGTATAATCAAAGAATATTAGGATGCTATAATCACAAAACAAACAAGAGAGTTAGGTAAAGCAGACTACGATAACAAAAGAGAATAAATAGAAGGCTTACCCCTATCCTGAGCTCACTCACAAACCACCAGCAGAGGCAACCTCCAGATGAGATCCTTCCTACTGGTAGCCAGCTCTTAAATAGGTCTAGGAGGGATGGAGCCTGGCTCCACCCCTTCTGGCAGCACAGGTGAATTGCCTTCACCTGTGCTCCTCTGGCTGACTCATGGCTCACCTCAGGTGATCAATCAGAGGTTCAGGCCCTGACTCAGCAGTTCCCATACAACAAGCCCTCTCCCTTCAGCCTTTTTCACAGGAGATGTGCTCCAGCCCTTGGATAATCTTTGTAGCCCTTCTCCGGATCCTCTCCAGAAGATCCACATCTTTTCCATGCTGGGGGCCCCAGGCTTAGATGCAGTACTCCAGCAGGGGCCATCTGAGGGCAGAAAAGTGTAGGCAACTCCCTCCCTTGCCCTGCTGGCCACCCCTCTTCTGATGGAACCCAGGATACCACTGGCCTTTTGGGCTGCAAACACACACTACTGACATGTTGAAATTTTCATCAACCAGGACCCCAAAGTTCTCAGCAGTTCTTCTCTCAGTTTCCATATTTATCTGGAATTACTTTGACCCAAAGGCTTGCTTGGTTGAATCATAGAATGGTTTGGGTTGGAAGGGAGCTTTAAGATCATCTAATTTCAACCCTCTGCTATAGGCAGAGACACCTCTCTCTAGACCACGTTGCTTAAAGCCCCATTCAGCCTGGCTTTCAATGCTTCCAGGGAGGAAGCATTCACAACCTTGCTGGACAACCTGTTCCAGTGTCTCACCACCCTCACTGTAAATAATTTCTTCCTAATATATAGTCTAAAACTTTCTGGATAGGCTTCTTTTGTAGAAATGTTTCCAAAGAGAAATACTGAGGTGCTCAAGAAAGAAGAAGCCTGGACTAAATGGATTTTCTTTTTGTCAAGAGTTGGCCAAAAGAGCATAATTACTGGCTCACTGATCTCTACAAAACTGTTGTATTCCTTTAAGTAAGCAGGTCTGAAAGCATAAAAGATTAAAAAATAGGAATTCTGTAAATTAATACAACTGTTTTGTGAACTCAAGGCTTTAAAATTATAGGATTACAGATCATCAGGAATAGCAATTAGTCTAAGCTAGGACCTCTATCATGCTAGCTTTAATGTATTTGCCTTTAATTCATCCATAAAATAGACATTTTTCGTGTTTCATAGAACCATAGAATGGTTTAGGTTGGAAAGAACCTTTGAGATCATCTAGTTCCAACTTCCCTGTTGGGGGCAACCTGTTCCAGTGTCTCACCAGCTCCACAGTAAAGAATTTCTTCCTGATATCTCGTCTAAGTTTACCCTTCCAGTTTTAAAGCCATTCCCTCTTGTCCTGTTGCTACATGCCTTTACAAAAAGCCCCTCCCCAGCTTTCCTGTAGGCCCTTCAGGTACCAGAAGGCCGCTATCAGGTCTCCTTGGGGTCTTCTCTTTTCCAGGCTGAAGAGCCCCAGCTCCCAGCCTGTCCTCACTGGGGAGGTGCTCCAGCCCTCTGATTATCTTTGAGGCCCTCCTCTGGACCGGCTCCAACAAGCCCATGTCTTTCTTACCTTGAGGGCTCCAGAACTGGACACAGTACTCCAGGTGGGGTCTCACAAGAGCAGAGTGAAGGGGCAGAATCCCCTCCCTCGACCTGCTGGTCGCACTTCTCTTAATGCAACTCAGGATACAGTTGGGCTTCTGGGTTGCAAGCACACATTGCCAGCTCATGTTGAGTCTTTCATCAACTGACATTCCCAAATCCACAGGGCTGCTCTCAAGCTATTCTCCAGCCAAGCTGTATCTGTGCTTCTTAACCTCCATCTTCAAGCAGGTATTTATAAACAGTGAAAAGGTCTGACCACCAAGCCTGATCTTCTCCAGGAAAAATGATGTGTTCTCTCATATGCCTTTCCTCATATGCCAGTGTTTCAGTCACTTATTCATCTGTACTGGGTCTGGCTGGGATAGAGCTGATTTTTCTCACAGCATCTCCTATGGAGCCATGCTTTAGATTTGCGACCAAAACAATGCCATTAACATGCTAATGTTTTAGCTGTTGCTGATCAGCACTTGCATAACATCAAGGCCTTCTCTATTTCCCTCTTTGCTCCCCCAGTAAACACACTAGGGGTGTTTATCTAAGAGGTTAGGAGGGGACAAAACCAGGCAGATGACACAAACACAAACTGGGCAAAGAGATTCCAACTTGGTTCAATCAGGAACAGTACCACACTTTTCTCTGCACCCTCCCTTCAAGTCCCAAAGACAATACTGTAGTTGTGGTCCCCAGAGCCTCCATTCCCCATGTAATTATAATCAACTTACCTCACTCTTATTCCACTCTCTTAATTTTATTGAGCCATTTCTGGACATGACTTTAAGATACTTTTCTGCATAGTAACGAACAGATTGTTCAGACCTGCCACCAACGCATCACAGAACAAAATGGTAGAGAGAAGAAATAATAAAACTGTATTTATTTTGCTTTCACAAGATGGAGGGCCAAAGACTCTGCTTATAACTTTGGAACATTGACTCTACAGGGAAAAAAACCACACACACACACAAAAACAAAAAACAAGAACAACAAAAACATTTCACTTATGCAAAAAGGCACTTCCTTAGAGTAAGCAGTAGTACACCAAGTCAAATATTTAGTAGGTCCCAAATATGTCTGTAATCAGTCCCTGATATTGCCACAGTAGAGATTCTGTTAAGGCTTTACAATCATGAAACACCATTTTACCTTCCCTGGTTCCTGGCTCACTGCGGTTTTTGTTGCTTAGCATAAAGAGCCCAAATCAGAAACAATCGTTAGAAGGAGAAACCATGTTCCACTGGCCATAGACTAGGCCAGAGTTGATGATTCTGTGGCTGCTTCTAAAGAAAGCAGCGTGTGGGAGGGGAAATGAATAGGTATAGATAGAGCATGATGTGAAAATATCATCCATTTATATCTCTTTTTGTGGTTAAGACCACTTAAGCAGTCATGAAGATCTGCTGCTCTCCACAAAGCTGTTGTTCTTAAAGATGTTCAGTGTTTGGAGATTCAGAATCCTGAATGTCTCCAGCACATGCCCTAAAGCTAAGCAGAACAAAGGGGCAGCATGCGGTGGTTTTGCACTGATGGCTGGTTGAATTCCACCGCACTGCTCTCTCACTCCCCTGTCTCAAAGGAACACGAGGAGAAAATAGGATCAGAAAAAAAAAAAAAAAAGCTCACAAGTTGAGATAAAGACAATTAAATTGAAGGGGAAAATAGAGAAAAACAAACAAAGGCAGTGCAGAAGCAAAGAGAGAGAGAACAATTTTTCTCTACTCTCCATTAACAAGCGATGTTTGGACATATCTTGGGAAGCAGGGCCTCAATATATGACACAGTTGTTCAGAAGGATAGACATCATAACAAGAGCCCCTCTATCTCTGTCTTCCTTCCACATTTTATTGCTGAGTATGACGTCATGTAGCATGGAATGCCCCTTCAGTCAGTTTAGATCAGCTGTCCTGGCAATGTCCCATCCCAATCTCTTGCTTACCCCCCAGCCTGCTACCCTAGGGGGAGTGGAGAGAGTTTTCTTAGCATAAGAGCACAGACAAAACATCGGTGCAATATCAGTGCTGTTCCAGCTAGATATGGAGAGCATAGCACTATATGGGCTGCTAAAGGGAAAGAACTCCACCCCAGCCAAAACCATGACACAGCATTACATATATATGTACACATTTGGAGTCACCCAGTGGAAGGGTGTTTCCAACACCTTCTTCATCCCAGAGCAGCTGCTTGTGCACAGAGCTCCTGCCTTACCCAACTGGTAGCAGGTAGCTTCCGTTGCAGAGCAGCAGCAGCTTCCAGTCAGACAGCTCAGCATGCAAATAAACAAAAGGTGCACAACCTGCTGAGCTCCCAAAGCCATGTTCCCCAGGGGACAGGGAACTGTTATGGAAAAGTGATAGGCAATTTGGCTTTCTTGTTTTTATCCTCCAAAAAAGAGAAATAAACCCAAGACAACCTGAGAAATGTTGTCATTGCGTGCACAGTCTTTTACTTTTGACTAAGTTGAACAAACCTCACCTTGCTTCTGTTTGACATGGGAAACAGAAGAGGCTTCAGAAAACTGCAAACCTAGCAATTATCTACATCACCCTCAAAGGACTTGCAGGTAGCACTCCTTTTAAGAGCTCTTGCTATGAGGCTTCATGACACTGGAAATCTCACTGACTCATGGCCACCAGAAGGGTCACTGGAGTACCCCACTGCTGTTCCTGGGGGTAAGAAAATCCCCACACTAAAGGCAGAAAAGATTTTACAATGAGATCAGTGTAGGAGAGGGGATGGCCAATAATTTGTTCACCTCTGTCAACTCCACTGTAGTGTCAGCTCACGTGTCTCAGAAAAACTCTTTAGGTTGTGGTGAGGAACAGATACAAGGAAGCTTATGGTTTCTACCTTACTTTTGCTTCCTGCTGCTCTTTCTCTGATGTTTTTATATAA
The DNA here is from genome assembly GCF_951394365.1 of Tetrao urogallus. Taxonomy (NCBI): domain Eukaryota; kingdom Metazoa; phylum Chordata; class Aves; order Galliformes; family Phasianidae; genus Tetrao; species Tetrao urogallus. Next base: position 126,135,337 of record NC_136813.1, on the reverse strand, counting down.
TGAACTGTAAGAGCACATCCTTTTGGCTATCAAAGCAAAGGACAATTTTTTTTTGCCATCGCGTGTCCAACAAATTTGCCTCTATGGTGAAACCATCAAAGACACAACAGCACCGTAAGAGTGATACATTAACGTTCTCCATCATAATTCAGTCACATGCTCAGAGGAGAAGAGTAAATCTTTTCACTGCACTTCTCCAGACCTCCCAGGAGAGATTTAACACTCCTGCACAATGAATAGTGAACTGCAGGAGGGCTGGAGCTACCTGGAGGCTACCTGAAGAAGTCCATCATAAATGACTCAGTTCCTGAACTTGAATTTAGACAGTAAAGGTTTCCACCACACTCTCTGTAACTTTGGGAATACTTGGAAGTATCACTTCTTTCCCTTTTGGATCAGTTTAAGCACTGAAAGATCATAGATGCAGTTAGGAAAATTTGGTCACATTTACAAGCCCAGTGTAAAAGACGTATCGGCTCTTCCTGTGTTACATGCAATTTAAGATGTGATTTGGGAGAGCTCTCCTGCTCATTACAGGAGAGTTAATTTGCTGTTACTATACCACAAATCACTGCTGTGCAAGAACTCTTTTTAAATGATGAACTAGACTCAGATCCTCTCGTCCTGATTCAAGCCAAATTTCAAAGCAAATCTTTAGACCCACAACACTAAAGAGACTCCAATGTCCTATTCTCTCCTTGGACAAGTACCATGAGAAAGTCTCTTCCATCAAAGTCTTCAGAAGAAAAAGGAATGAAAAGAAAAACATCACTTTAGCCGTTTCACCTTTCATCTCTGTTTTCCTTCACATTTTTTCTTAAGACACCTCTTCAAGCACACCCTTAAGCTCTTCAGTTCCTGTTCTTTGCTCTCCCATCCTTTTGTTGCTTTGAGGCAGTAACAGAGGATGAGATACATGCTTCTACAAGGCCCCTTCCAGATCTGCAGCTACAGAAAGGAGTCTTAATCTTCAAGAGGTTTATGGAGGCTGCCACAAGTGGCCCAGCACTCACTCCTCATCCTGAGATTCCTCCACCTAACTGAGGAGAGCAGAAGGTGGGTCCTGCAGAGAATCAAAATATTGTTAAAGTCAAGACAAAGAGCTGCACAGATGGGCTGAAAATACAGGCTCCATCTAAACCCCACAGATGGCTTTTATCCTCAACTCCCACCACCTTCACTTCAAAAAAAGTTTATCTGAAATGAAACAGTTGAATGGTCGGGAGGTCCCAGGCAATATCTGTTAGCTGATCCTTCTTAGAGTCAGTGCCATTTAAAGTCCATCTTCAAGACATCATATGTGGCAGGGCAGAAATGAGAATGCAGCTGAGCCAGCAAAGCCTGCGATGTGATCTCTAGCCTTGTCCCTTGGCTCTTCTTGTTCCATACATGCACAGCATAGGTGTTCTTCAGCAGTTCATTCAGCTCAGTGGAGCTGACTGCTTCAAAGTATTTCTTCCAGTCCTGCCACCGAATGGGATAAAAAGCCTCTCGGGGCAGAGCACTCACCCCTTTGCAGCTCTTACTACTCCGAAGACTCCTGATGGAACACCACTTCTTGAAGACACGCGTTAGGAGCTGTGGGCCTTGATGCCCCCAGATCCAGCTGTTGTAGTTCTCCACAAAGTCCTGCATACAAAGCTCTATGAACTTGTGTTTGGGTGTAAAGGACAGAAAGGCTCCATTCAGTACATACTTGGACTGGGTGCCAAGCGCATTGGTGAGGTTCTTTAAGTTCTTAAGCACAATGAAGTCTGTGTCCAGGTAGATGCCCCCAAACTTCCACATGATGGCAATTCTGCAGGCGTCAGATAGGATGGGTAGGAAATAAGGTTCCCAGCGCTGCTGAGCCTGCAAGTACCACTTTGCTAGAGGTGTCCCAGAGAATAGCTCAGACAAATCCAAGGGACGGATTTCCACATTGGGGAAGCAGCTTAGCAATGAGAAGCCCCAGTGGTTGGGTAGTGAGGCATTTCTGTTTGCCAAGCCTTTCATGAGCACCACGACCCTCGTCCCTGGATGCGTCCGGGCAGCTGACTCCACAGAGCACATGAATAGGTAATTTGGGTTGGTTCGTTCAGAGGTCTCCACAAAAAACACATCTCCTGGGGGAGGAGGAGGTTCACCAGCAACAGCACAGGGAGGAGAGGGAACAGAGTGAGCACAGCGGATCTGAACAGGCAAGTAGACTTGGTCCCTGTCCTTAGAGTCCTCCGTGATCCTCCAGTACAACACGATGGAGACAAAGGACATGAACTTAAAGGCAAGGATGAAGAGAGTTCTGAGCTTGTGGCCAAGCACCACCCGGGTCAGCTTTAGCAGGCAGTTGGGCATCCTGAGCATTCTTGTTCCCATCAGAGCTTGCTCTTCCAGAAGAAATGTTGTGATCTGGAGGGGAAGAAAGCAGAAAAAGAGACAAGCAGTCAGCAGACCACGAGCCACAATATATCACCATGGCAGAGCTGCATATGAACTCTCCTGTATGCCAGCATGCTAAATTATGTCTTAAGGATATTTCTAAAGAAGTGTCCTGGCTTCTCCATTCTGCAGCAGTGCCCACAGGTCCGCATCAGAAACCACAGTCCCTATATAGATTGTTAGAATGCATGGTAAAACACACTTGCACGCCTACAAAGAAGCTCAAGGGGTTGGTGGCAGAAGGGGAGCTCAAGAAACAACCCTCTGGGCTCTTCCCAGAACCATCACAGGGACCACAGCCCATCAGAGGCCCATCTGCACAAGTTCTGTGGAGTGTAGGACACAGAAGTGCAGAATCATCATATCACAGAATGGCTGAGGTGGGAAAGTGACCTCTGGACATCTTCTAGTCCAAACCCCTGCTCCAGAAGGGCCACTAAGAGCAAGGTGCCCAGGCCCACATCCAGGTGGCTTTTGGAGATCTCCAACATAGAAGACTCTCTTCTATTTATCACAAACCAAGATTTACCCTCAATTCCCTGGATACATGCCGTGCTTGCCTACATGCTTGCCACTTGTCAAGAAATACAGTCTTTATTCCATTTTATCTTCACGAGTCTGTCATTTTCAAATCAGATGTGTTTCAAATCAGAATTGCCTTCACCTGTGCTCCCTGTGCTTCACTCGTTGCTCGCCTCAGGTGATCAATCAGAGGTTCAGGCCGTGATTCAGCAGTTCCCATACAAAGGGAGATATGCATAATTTAGAATAAATAAAATCAATACAGTCCATCAGCAAAAGCAGGAGCTTTATGTCACAAACTAAAAAGTGCAGAATGTAACAGCGAACTCAATCAGCCTGCTACAGATAGCTACAGGTCAGCTTAATAACAGAACAGAACCTTCCACTTTAGATCATTTATACTTCAATTGAAAAAAAAGAAAAGAAAAATCTCAGCTGAGATTCATCTCAGTTCAGTTTTTCCTCCGTTTGAAGGAAAGTTCAACACCCTGTGATTTTGCAGCATGTCTCAAGTCCCTCAGTTTGCACACATCATCTGGCTGGCAGCACTGCACTCTGTCGGGTTTGGGAGCTGCCATGTCACAGCAAGCAGCCCTTTCTTCCATCCTCTTTCCTTGAGACTCCAAGAGGACAATGAACACTTTCTTCCCATATAGCTACAAGAAATGGCAAGACCATGTCATCTGCCCCAACTCTCTTCTCTCCCTCTTCTCTCTATGACCCACTTCAGTTCAGAAGGAAGAAGAGCACACGAGCATGGGAGACCTTTCTACTGTATGGCTTTTGCCTCCACCACTTGTTCCAAGATGACTGCTCATAAACACTTGCAGCTGGCCAGTGCTGGCTCTTCTCTAGAGCACTGTAAACAGGAAAACACCAAAGTGCCAACACAGCAATGCAAGTATATGCCAGTCTCGTGTATGGAAGAGGAAATGCTACCCAAGTGACATGTACATGGGCTTTGTATGGTTTGCCATGTGATCTGTAAGCAGTTTGCATCCCAGCACAGTGAGCATACTGTTGCAGTCTTGACTTCAGAAATTCAATATCATGTGATTTATTACCAACTACCTTTTTCTAAATTTATTAGCAATCAACTTTACTTTTAATTTCCAATTCAGCTCCTGAGCAGAAGAAGTGAAACAATTAAACAAATAGTTTGGGAAATACCTTTCCTCTCTTTTCCCAGGCTCCTCTTCAGCTCCTCTTTCTCCCCTCCTGCCCAGTACCAGCTTCCTTTCTTTTCCTCGCTGCTTACACTCAGTCTGTTCCTGTTCCTTTGGTCAATGCATAACAGCTTATTTTCGCCACTCTTTCCATCTTACTCCTTCCCACCACTGCTTCTCGCTTCTTACAACTCCTCTGCCCAGCATTCCACAGCCTGCAGTCCTTCAGAGCGTACCCACCCTGGCACAGGCTCTCTGCAGGACACAGGGAAATCCCCATTCTGACATCAGTCATCCACCAGCCACAGACCCACAGGCGTGTCCCTGTGCCCATATGGTTTCTCTTCCGGCAGGGACCTTCAAGGGTATCCCTGCCCCAGCTTGGGTTGTCCACATGCCACAATCCCTCAAGGGTACTTTTACTGCACTACCTCCTTCAAGGACAGCACCTCCACCCATGTACCCAACAATGTACCCTTCCACACCTCTCCTCCTCGCCCTCCCTTCACTCTGGAGACATTTCTTTGTGCATGTCCTCACACCTCCTTTTGCATACCCTCCAGTGTTTCCTCTCACATCTCCTCTGCCTCCTCACATCTTTGCTCATGTCTCCTTTTGCTTGTCCTCATGCAGGTCTTTACCTTCCTCCTGCCCCTTGTCACCTTTTCAAGTCCCATTCTGTGATTCCTCACGTCACATCACGCCTACCCCCTGTGACTTTTGTTCATAGCAGCTGTCTCTGTTTCTTAAACACACTTGGGCAGAGGTGCCACAAGGAGCTGACGGGTTGCAGTTTTGGTGTGCAATGAGTTGTTATGCTCATGGCCTCCTCCCACTCAGCCCACCCCCTGCAGCTCCAGTTCCCCAGAGCCTGCCAGTTAAGTTCCTCATTGTTTGGGTTTTTTTTTTCCTCTGCAAGGGAAATACGCATTTGGATTTTGGCTTACCACCTGTCGAGCAGTTCTGCACCACTGGTGCAAACAAAAGAAGTCATACTATTGGCGGTGAAGGTCACTGCCCCTCGAGAGGCTCATGTATTTGTGTCCCTTTGTGGCAACATCTGCTTCCCAATGTTCCCTTTACAATGGAAAGTCTTTAAGCAAATAAAGTACATGAGAGACCGTAAGTTCACATTTACATTTACCTACTTGTAGTACAAAGGGCTTGCCAGTTAAACCAATCTAAGATCAAATTTCCACAAAAAAGGGGGATTCTTTCAAGTGTTTAAGGCAGAAAATTCAGCCTACAAAGTCCTCCGATAGTTTAGCTTCCAGAGAACCGCTTGACTGAAGAATAAATCTTGGGAAAAGGTAATCAAGAGAGCACTACTGCTCCCCCAACACCTCTCCTATAAGCAGTGGGGAAATAGCAATGTCCCAAAAATAGCAATGCTTTCTCTTTAAGCTACTCGGCAGCCCAAGGGAAGAGAAGGATCTCTGGCAGTAAATAATAGCAGCAAATGACAACAGCTGTTCCAGCAACAGCAGTGAAGCACCAGGGAAAGCACAAGCACTCATCCTATAGCTCCCTTTGCTTCAAGTGACAGCCAGCCAAGCACGGCTGGAGCAGCGTGCTGTGCACTGAGCAAGGCACAGAGAACGGCAGTCAGAACCTGCCACGAGGCAGATGGGGCTGCACTTCACTGTAGGTGGCAGAAGAGAACCCCAGAGCACATCTCTGTGGGTCAGGCAAGGTGCTGCTTTTAAATGTTGTGTTTCATATGCTGCCTAACGCTGAGCCCAGGATGTTTTCCCAAGTGAATGTTGCAAGAGACCTGGAGTGTTTTGCTGCTGCTTAATGGAGGATGTCTTATCCATAATCAATTCCTCTGTTTACATGTTTCAGCTGTTGCCTTGGTTTTCCCCGGAAAGCAGTGACAAGTGTTCTAGGGGTAGCACCTGTACCTTTTCTCTAAAAGCCATTAGAAACACTTCACAAGGAAATACAAAAAAAATTCCCAAAACCTCAATCAAAGGAAAAATGACCAAGTAAACTTTTGAATAACCTTTGTTACACCAAAATTAAGTAAATTAAACACGAACCTAGAGCTCAGAGAATTTAGAATAACTAGTGGGTGTAATTTGCATCAAAAACATGTGGTGGCAAGGCCAGAGAAGAAGCAGCTGAAGGTTTGCATAAATCAGCTTTCGGTTGATGTGTTTCAGAGCTACAGAAATGCATTTCCTTTCTTTCAAGAACAATGGAAAATCAAAGCTGGCAAAGCTTTCATCACAAACAAGTTAGGAAAAAGGCAGACCTACAGATTATGCACATCGTCAGAGCAAAGCTTGTGACATTTTTCAGCTCAAAGACCATGCACAACACTGCTCTGCTCTGTTCCTTCAGCTTTTACCCCTTTGATAGTTCAAGTTCAGCACTTTTACAAACCCGGTACATAGGAAGTGATGCAGTGATTTGTTACAATGGGCTGGGTAGAGTTATGGTCAAGATTGGTCTTTAGGAATACTTGGTATGAGGCATTCTGCAGCAGAATGGTGGAGGTGGGACTGGTGTTTGAAGCTATGCTTTTCGGTCCTGCCCCCAGGCCACAACAGCAAACACAAATCAGAGGCATGAAGCCACTGGTGATCTCAGCCTCAGAGAGAAGTGGTCTTTCAAAAGTCTATTCAGGTGCTGTAGTTAACATGTTTAAAATGCCTTGACTTTGTCCACAAACTGTATCTAAGTCAAAGCATTTTGCTTATTAATGCTTCCCCCAGTACTATTACTGTCCATTGGGTTAACTCATGATGTAACCACGTCAACTCTTGCAACATGCAAATGCACCACATTCGTGATCTAGGTGAGGCCCTGTCTTTCCCCATTTGCACCGTGAAAGTAATTCATGACAGAAGTGGGGTTCTGTGAAATCCACGAGTCATGGATGCTTGGAAGGAGGGTGTACAGAAACAGTGAAAATGGCTAAAAGAGATGGAAAACGGCTAGGTGGGATTGGGTAGCTAACAGTTGTTTTAATTGGGAAATCCTGCAAGAAGAATTTCAGAGGTGGCAGTCACAAACGTGAAAGAACAGAGGAAAAGGAACTTTTCACTGGTCTCCACACAGTGGTACCAGATGCTGGAAGCATTTTGCTTAGAACTGCAAAACAAAGAGTAGAAACCTGAGTACAGGCATTAAAAACCAGCTCACAAGCCACTTTACATCAAGCTAAGGATGCCTAAGCACGAGCAGCTGCCCTTGAGTCTCACAGTCACGACAAAAGCCAATTATTTCAAGAATTAAGAACTAACATCGTTTCTCTGGTTTTACAACTGCTCAAGCAGAAATGCACATGCCCAACCTCAGTGAAATCCCTGGAAGAAAATACACACTGACATTTGGCATTGTGAAGGATGACTCTGAGGCTGAACTTTCTGCCACCACACAGTTGTCCAAACCTAAGCAGGAAAACACAGCCTCTCTGCACCCTGTTACTAAAAATTTCATGGTGCAACTTCTCCTGCCAATGGAGGTGCTCCTCCACTGCCTTGGGTCACCACAACCTCTATCAATTGTATTGCAGATCAGTTTGGGCATATATCCATAAAATATTCCAAATATTCAGAGGAGAACTGGTTTGGATGAGTGTGATGATGCTGCACACCTTGAGATCAGGATGAAGTCAGACAGATATTCCTGGAAAACAGAATAGTTCTTCAAAGTTCCAGCAGAGGTGCAGTTGAAAACACCTTCTCTTTATTAAATTCAGTGTGACATGGTATAATGCAAATGTGTAGAAGATGAGCATATAATCTTCCTCCCTCCCTGGGATACTTTTGAACGCTTCTCTGAGTGGACTGGCCGCCCAGAATATCCTTAATGCACAAGGTGCAATACCCTGGGACGTCTGTGATAGCAACAGATACAGGGAAAGCAAGTTTAGCCTTAATGTTGCATAGGGAGACTCAGACTTGGAGTCGAAGGACTTCAAAACTGGACATCCTTCAGAAATAGTACCCCTATCTTGACTAACCACTGGGAAGGAAATGTTATGGTTGCACAATGGTCAATAAGCCATGACACAAAAGCTATATGGAAAACTGAGAATGAGCAAGCTGAAGGTTTAGAATAAGAAAACAGAAAGTTGAAAGGTGAATTAAAAGGGAAGAATTAGAATTAAGTATGACAAAAGGCTTGTCATAGTGACTGTGACGGAAATATTTGGGACAGCCTAGGTGAATCTGATGGCAAAGTAACTGATTCTATAACCTCTTTATGAAACAAGAAATCATTGCTGTTGACTCACAGGGGAATAATCCACAGAGGTGGGATTCTACTATAGTTTGAGATTTTAATGTGGATGCCGTGTACCAAAAACAGCCTAGGTAGTCAATCATTAAATGTTGATGCCTCCTCTGGCATGGCAAAGCAGCAAGAGTATCTCTGTTTGCACTAGTGGCAGATTTGGCTTTAGGTCCCGGAATTCCCACCCTCAGAGGGAATGTACTCAAACCCTATGAACCTTCGCTATTGGGTGGATCCACTACCAAGACTGTGGCTGGGAATGTCTTATCACTTGACAAGCTCCAGATTAATTTCAGGAAGCATTATTACTAGCAGCTCCTATAACCTTATTACACTGAGCTGAAGCCCCAGGTGAATAAGCTAGTGCATGGCTCATTCCTGCTATTGACTGAGGTCTGTTGAACCTGAATCACCTGTATTGACCCTGACTTGAGGTCTGTTGAAAAAGGACAGGGAAATGAGCATGACATGCTTCAATGGCAAGGCCCTACCCCATTCACCATATGGGATGAATCATACTGATGAACTGCTGGTTTGGCATGAAATGAAACACTGTGAGAAACCTTCCTCTTAAAATTGTTGTTTTATGTACACTATGATTGGATCACACTCAGTGGTTACAGTAGTGCCTGTTGAAGCATCCCTGGGGATGTATCAGCAATCATGATGTTGAGTTTGCGAACAACATATCTCAGGTGGGTGATGAATCAGATTGCTGATCTGGCACCCTCCAACATTGGATACTGAATTCTGATTGTTAGCAGAACCAATCCACAATGCATTTTGGAACCAACCTAATTTGGCAAACTTACTTCCCAGCACTGAATAATCCGAATCATCAAAAACTCTTGAAGCATGCTTCCATGGCAAGCCCGCTTAGAGCTTTACAATGTGCCACTGTGTACAAATGAAGAGCAGGTGGGAAAAACATGCAGTTATACCTTTTTTACAATCATGCCCAAGCACAGTTTCTATTTAAATGTAACAGCACACAAGCTTGTCCTGATGCTGATCAGGGCCTGTGATAATGGCTCAGCAATTACAAACAAATGTGCATTTAATGGCTTGAAATTCCAGAATCTCACATGCAATGCTAATAACAAATTCTCAAAGATGCTGCAATTTCACTGGCCCTAATTCTACATGACATAGTCTGCCGAGTAATGGTCAGCTGAGTAATAACAATAGCTGGAATACAGTTTGCCCAGACAACATGTCTGGCTGTACAAATGGAAACCTATTTTGCAAAATCTGGTTGAGCCAAACATGAAACTTAATTGTTCTCCTGACCCACAGTGCTCCTTCTGCAAACATCAAAACAACTCCAGATACTGTTTTAACAGTTGGATGGCTGTGGTTTTTTGGCATTGGTATGTATAAAAGTATACCACCACAGTGGGTTGCTACTTAATCACATAACTACAGATTCATAATCACAGAATGGCTTGGGTTAGAAGGGGCCTTAGAGCCCACCCAGTTCCAACCCTCTGCCATGGACAGGGTTACTGCTCACTAAGGCTGCCCAGGGCCCCATCCAACCGGGCTCTGAACACCTCCAGGGATGGGACAGCACAACTTCTCTCAGCAGCCCGTGCTACTGCTTCACTATGCTTGGAGTAAAGAATTTCTTTCTAATATAGAATCTAAATCTGTCCTTTTTTTAGTTTAAAACCACTCTCCCTAGATATATCACTAGCAGACTATGTAAAAAGTCTGTCCCCATCCTGTTTATAAGCTCTTTTTAGGTACTGGAAGGCCATAATGATGTCTCACTGAAGCTTTCTCTTTTCCAGGATTAACAAGCTCAGCTTCCTCTGTCTTCCATTGTACAAGAGGTGCTCCAGTCCTCTGAGCATCTTTGTGGCCCTCCTCTGGACCTGCTCCAGCAGCTCCACATCTTTCTTGTGCTGAGGGCCCCAGACTTGGACATAATACTCCAGGTGAAGAGAGGGACAATCACCTCCCTAGCTCTGTTGACCACTTTTGATGCAGCCCAGAATACAGCCTTCTGGACTGCAACTGTTGGCTCATGTCCAGCTTTTCATCCACCAGAAACTCCAAGTCCTTTTCCACCGGGTTGCTCTCAATGAATACTTCCAGTGTGCACACATATCTGGGGTTGCCCTGACCCAAGTGCAAAACACTGTACTTGGCCTTGTTGAATCTCATTAGGTTCACACAAGCCCACTTTTCAAGCTTGTCCAGGTCCCTTTCGATGGCACAATACCATAACACACCTCAAGCCTTATGCATTTCAATCTAAATAACTGTCACTTATTTTTCCAAATACCCGATACCCAGTTTATCATAAGCACAGAATATTCAAACCCTTAGCAACAAGATCAACTGAATTTCATAAGGCTGTATGCTTACTGCTTCTAAACTTGGGTGCTTCTGAACCGAAATGAGCTATTGATAACACCTCTGCTGTACTCAAAATTACCCAAAATACAACGATAGATGCTTTAACAAACCCACAGATGGAGCTCACTTTCACAATTTGCAATTTGAAATCATAAGGCCTTAGGCCATCTTTTAGCTTCACAACGAGGAGTTTCTGCATTCATGCGACTTGTTGTTTTTTAAGTGGTTGAATATGGTGTGAATGCTATTCAGCAGCACATCCTTATTCATCACCAAACTGTGCAAGGACAACCCTTGCTCAAAGGTCTGTCCACCAATTGGGCCAGACCTCAGTGTGTAGGGATGGCATGCCTTACCAATAGTAGCTTTTATTTTAATTGCAGGCTCTATTCTTTTCTGTATTCTTTAATGTATCTTGTACCACTTTACTGTGTGTTTCCCTCCTTTCTAAATCAATATGATTCATGTGTGCTTTACCTTCCAAACCACCCCAGAAGCTCCAGCGTTGCTCTCACATGGCCATAAGATTCCTCCACCTCAGGCACTAGGTGGCAAGAAAGACAATGCAAGTATAGCGTAGTCTCACTCCTAACAAGTCAGAACTGGCTGCAGGCCAGGGGCATGGGTGGTTCGTGTCCTTACGCTGGTAGGTTGAACTCCGTAAAGACAGCCCCTACCAGTGGCCTGAATGGTGGTTCTCTCCACCCAGCTTCAGTAATACAAAAGAGGCCTGGCTTTTGCCCAAGATGGATGCGCTAAATGTTCTCCTCTATTTCTCCTGTTCCTTTTACTCCCTTGGCAGATGAAGCTTTGTTGGGACATTGGTGGACTTGTGACGTGATGACATTAACTCCAGAACCCTGCAAAACACCACAGCCCTGCTACAGATCTGCTTTGAGGTGACGCTCTGTCCATCACTTTTGCTTTGTGACAGTTGCTGACATTACACCTGTTTCCAGGTGAAGTCACCACCCAAAATAAGATCTGTGGATCTGTTCTGGAAACTGAGTTTCCAACAAAGTAAGGGATTTAATATGTTTGTTTGGGCAGGAGTGGCTGAGAAAGACAACCCCAGATAAGTGCAGAGAAAAGGATCTGAAAGAAGACGCAGCAAGCAGAAGACTTTCACATGCGTGGGAAGTACATGCCGTGAGGAGCTAAATGATAGTGTATGAGGACAGGAAGAGCTTGAACAGTGTTCCCAACCTCTCCTGACATCACATGCTAGACCATGATGCAAACCCCAACAGTATAAATGGCAAGATTACTCCATGCTGTACTCTACTGATGCGGTCTCATTCCCAATGGAAAAAGTACATTTGCATGGTTTTATGTGCTAGCTGCAACTGGCAGGCAGCACCTTACCTCTGTGGTTATGACCAAATGAAAAAATTAGATGGATAAAGAATTACACATAAGAACTTGCCAAAGTATGGGTCGATATCAAAAGAAAAGCAAACCAGCAGCTAATTGAGCTAATTGCAGCTGAAGCCACTCCCTTCCTCCTCGGGCTTTTCTTTCACGCTCCTTTGCCCCTGCCATGCCCAGCCCTGAAAAGCTTGAGCACCATAAAGTGAATTCTTACTTGTTTGGCTTCCAGAACTGGTTTTGTTCCACTGCAGAGTGAGACACAAACAATGGCACAAAGAGATGCTGCAAGAAGCAGCATTCAGGTGGCTGCACTATTACAGCTGCACATCACTTAGCTCAGTGGCATCATCAAATTGCATCCCGAGGCTTCACAGTCCCCAGCTGCTAAACCTGGCCCTGTGAAACTGCTGGCTTCTTTGGAGACACTGTCTGCTGGAAGCTGTTAATGCCTTGAGAGTCAGTGGGAAACCAGTGAGAAGGGAAATGTGGGTAACAGCCATGAGCTGCACACCTGCAATCAACTCAGGGCAGGCAGGTTGCTATTCACCTGATATCTGACCCTCAAGGAAGAGTACTGCTTTTATGCTGACAGATGATGAGCATGAGAAAAGAAGGGCGTTCATGTTGACTTCCCAGTCATCGGTTCTCCCCACAAAACCAGTGCCTGGAGACACAGCTGGATTTGTGCTTCTGGCTTTCATGATAACAAAAATAGTCATAGTGCAAAGCTGGCAGCGCTTGGCAGAAGCTGGGGTGGGATGCAGGCGGGATGCAGAAACATCCGGCCTGTGCAGAACAGCCCCTCATGCATTGGGAAACAACGCGCTGGTTTAGATCACTCTTAGCCAATACTGTGGGACTCACCATCTTTCAACTTCCCAGCTTTTAGGTCACTAAGTACAGGAGTTACTCATTTCTTCACAACTGCTTTGCCAGGGCTCTCTCCCCCTATTACCACAGCAAGCATTCCCACAGCCCTCTCGTGAGGCTCAGTCCTTCTTCTCCAGCCCTCCCTCCAGCCTTAGCCCTGCTCAAACCCCAGCGCTTTCCAGGTCAGCTCCGTCAGTTCACGAAGGCCGTCCGAGCTCCCCCGTCACCAGCTCTGTTGCTTCTCCCCCTGGGTCCGGGTCAGCCGCACCCCGCCCGAGCCTTCCTTTGCACCTCATCTTCTCACCGCACCGCTGCTCGGCGGCGGACCCGGCTGTCGATTCGTCCTTCTCGGGTTGCACGGCGCCTTTCAGCCCGCACGACATGCGGGCACCGTGCGTGCAGCCCCTTCGGAAAGCGATGCCCGCTTGTAGCACGGACGGATGGCAGAGGACTCAGCGCAGCGGTAGGAGGCAGACCTCTTCGCCCGGGCTCTCCGCAGCACTACGAGCGGGCAGACTGCGAGCTCCAAGCAGAGCGGCTCCAGCTCCCGGGAAGCTGAGGGCAAAGCTGCGACGAAGACGGACGCGCTGCGCCCATGGAAAAAATCCGCCGCGGAAAAAAAATAAAAAAATAAAAAAAATTCTCCAATTCCCCCCGTCGCGCCGGGCGGGTCGGGGCCGCCGACCCCGGTGGCAGCCCCACGCCCCGTCCCCCCGCGATCGCCCCGCGCTCCGCTCACCTCCGCGCCCTCCGGCAGCGCCTAGGGGCCGGACTGGGACCGGGACCGCACTCGGACCCGGGCCGGGTACCCCAGCCACCGGCCCGGCAGCGCCGCCCCCGCCCCGCCCGCAGGCCGGGGCCGCCTCCTGAAGGCACCGTCATGGAAGGATCGCGGCCGATTTGTTCCTCTCCGTGTTGGGATGTCGGCCTGCGGGGCCGGCCGGCTGCGGTGAAAAGGACCGGGATGCAGAGGCGCGGCCCCGCGCTGCGGGGAGAGAGCAACAGGAGTCATAGAAGCATTAAGGTTGGAAAAGACCTCTAAGATTGTCTAGTCCAACCGTCTGCCTACCACCGATACTGCCCACTAACCATGTCCCTGAGTACTACATTTACCTTTTCCTTAAACGCCTCCCCGGGCAGCCCGTTCCAGTGCTTGACCACTCTTTCCGAGAAGAAATTTTTCCTAATATCCAATCTGAACCTTTCCTGGTGCAACTTGAGGCTGTTTCCTCTCGCCGTTACCCAGGAGAAGAAGCTGATGCCCACATCACCACTACCTCATTCCAGGGAGTTGGAGAGAGCAATGTGGTCTCCCCTGAGTCTCATCCAGACTGAACAAGCCCTCTTCCCTCAGCCACTCCCCATAAGATTTGTGCTCCAAACCCCTCACCAGCTTCACTGCTCTTCTCTGGACACACTTCAGGGCCTCAATGTCTTTCTTAAAATGAGGGCCCAAAACTGAACACAGTACTCAAGGAAGGACAGGATCACACCAGTCCCTCTGCTGCGAAGGGCAGGGGTCACAAAGCAGCACAGCCAACCACACATGAGGCTATAAAATCAATTAAAAAAAAAAAGGGGGAAAAGGAGAAAAGGAAAAAAAGAGAGAATGGCAGCTTACCTGATGAGTGTTTTGCATATTGCATATTGCAAAACAAGAGATACCTGCCCTGAGGTGGGAGGAAATTCTGCCTGAATCATTCTTGGCAAATGACTGCTCCACAGGTTCTCAATGAGCATGGATAAAGGGAAGAGTGGCCTTTGTTTGGAACAGCACCGCTGGTACAGCCATGGGGGGACATCACTGGTAATTTTTGGGTGCAGGTTGGCCAATAAAAGGAGCGATGCAGGCAGAGCTGACCCACCTAGAACTCAGCCCCAAGCCTGTTAGCCATGCCCCAGCACTGCTGTTGGTGGCTAGCCTGTCATAGTGTGTTGCTGTGTGTTACAGAACACCCGTAAGAAACATTTTCATGAAAGCAATTTTGACATTCCTTAAACAAAACAAAAACAAAAATATTTTCCCGGGAGTGAAGCAATCTAAAACCACTTTTTTTTTTTTTTTTCTTTATTTCTTTTTCCAGGAATAACATTAAATTGCTTCTTTCCTAACACCAGGCCTGAATCCAGTTCGAAGTTAAAGTGGATTTCAAGTTATTTTTCACTGCCAGAGCCACCACCAACTCTCTGCCTCCCTTGGCTGCCCCAAGGCCAACAGTCAGAGGACAGGGACACGGTACACTCGGGCGGACCCTTACAGTGCTGGCCCTGTGCACGTAGCAGAATGAGAGTGGGGCCACTTGTGGGAAGCTCACAGGCAGAACTCACCTGTGTGAGCGCATGGGACTGTAGGTTGCCGCCCTCAGTAGGTCCCTTTGACCCTACAAAGGGCCTGTGGCTTGCTTAGCCAGATCTCCAGGCAAAGGAAGGAATGGGCTGTCTATGCTAGCAGGCACTCACCCCTCAAAGTGGAGCTGCTGGAACAAACAGTGCTGGCAGATACGGAAAATCCCTTTTAGAAGCATTAGCGCGGTGCTCTCAGGGCGGTATCGCTTTTATCGATGGGAGCTTGCCAAATTGATGTTGCCGATTGAGTCAGCTGCGGTTACAAGCAGTGTGTCCAGCAGATGGGTTAGAAATGAAAACATGATAAGAGAAGAGCGGGAACAGCACGGTGCCTCCAGGAGAAGACAGAACCTCTGCTGCCCTAATCTTAAGCCAAGGGGAGCTCTGCTGCTGTGAGAATATAGCCTCCATATATACTCCTCCTGGAGTAAGGGCTGGCTGAAAAATGGTCCAAACACATCTCTGCTTCATGCTTCCCTCCTGAGGCTCGCACAGGCCAGCAATAAACATGAACAACTGCACCATGGCTGTGCCTGGCTGCAGGGAGCTGCAGGAGGAGCGCTGGGCTGTGTGCAATGCGTGGATGCTTTCCTTTCCAGAATTTCCAGGGAAATTCTGCAGCTGGTAGCAATGGTCCAGAGCCCCACAACCACTGTGCATCCACCAGGACCAGCAGGAGCTGTGCATCCCACTGCCGTTGCCAGCACCCAGCACTCCCCTACGCCTGCTCATGTCCATCACCCACTGGGCATCTCTGTCTCCATATCAGGAGAGCAGCTGCACGCAGTAAAACATCCATGTGTCTCACAGCTCAAACTATAGTGGGATTGAGATGGAATTAATGTGTCATATAAGGGGGGCAGCACCTCACAGTAGGTCGTGCTCCTACTCTTACAGGAACAAAGGCCAATGATGAAGCCTTTTGTTTGATATGGTCTTTAAGGATATTTGTTGATTTAAATATTACACTCAAAATATAAATTACTCTTTAGTCTGAGGCTATTAAGGAATAAAACACATTTGGGACACTGTATGTACGTGGTTGCAAAA
This sequence comes from Tetrao urogallus, assembly GCF_951394365.1. NCBI lineage: Eukaryota > Metazoa > Chordata > Aves > Galliformes > Phasianidae > Tetrao > Tetrao urogallus. The sequence continues at coordinate 126,118,985 of NC_136813.1, read as the reverse complement.
GGTCCATTTTCAACAGTCAGGCCAGCTTATCACTGATCTGCTGCTGCTGCAGGTCCCAATGCACCTTCCAGAAAGAGGATGGTCAGTTGCACATGCTGGGGCTTTAGTGCATCATTACCACCATCATTAACATCAAGTTTCTCGTTGATGTTGATGCAACATGAAAAGAATATTTGCCATGCTGAACACCACAGGATATCTGTCACTTGTCAGGATTAATTCCTAATCAGCTGCCTCCTTTTCCCACTGGCAGCATCACTGCTCTGGCTATGCTGATCACAGAATCACAAAATTGTAGGGGCTAGAAGAGGCTTCAGCAGAACATTGAGTCCAACCCCTGCTAAAGCAGGTTTCCTGCAGTAGATTACATAGGAAAGCATCCAGGAGGGTTTTGAATATCTTCAGAGAAGGAGACTCTACAGCCTCACTGGGCAGCCTGTTTCAGTGCTCCATCACCCTCACGCTAAAGAAGCTCTTCCTTGATGCCCAGCCTTCCCAAGCACAGGTTTGGGGCCTCGGTCCTAAAGACCATTGGGCACTGAAGGAGTGATCCTGCCATGTGCTAGCAGTGCCACGTGAGCCAGAGCACCACACTGTCTGCACCAGGCAGAACTGACCTGCTCCAGTGTAATGGGGCATGTCAGCATGACTGAAAGACCCACCAAAATGCCAGGGAGAGCACTGTTAAGGAAGACTGTCACGGTTAGGCCTGGTTTCCTCCCCCTGAGGCAACCAATGCCAACAAAGAGCGCTTATCAAGTTTAAGGTAAGCATTTAACTAGGCAAACAGAGTCCTTTTGTTCCTACACAGAACTGGTCACCTTGATGGAGGTTTCCCTGGTATCCAGCAGGCTATGGACAGGTGCTTGGGATTAGGGAGCATTTGCTGCTGCTCATCCTCCCCTAGAGGTTTAGTGTGCTGGAGGAAGCCGAATGGTCCCTCCAGCCAACTCCTGCCTCTGGCTTTCTTGTCTCCCTGAGCCTTGCCTGGGGCCTGGCCACCAGCAAGCACTGCTGGTTGGGTTTTCCATGCCTTCAGAGCAGGTGAAGTTCAAAGCAGATTTCCCATGTCACAATTTCCATTTCCCAGCTCCCTCATTTTGGGCACAGAGCATTGCTGGTTCTGAGTGCTGGATGCCAGCAGAACATCCATATCCTGGCCAGAAGCCATGGGGGGGCTTCAGCCACCTGGGGAGACCTGCCCCAGAAATGGCCCCAAACCATTGCAGGCAGCAGCTCACCACTGCCAGGAGCTTCATGGCCCTGGGGTGATCGCATGTGCCATCAGAGTGGGCAGGTGGCCAAGATCAGCGGCTGTCACACTGGATTGGGCAGGACATTTTTCCTTCCAAGGGCCACAAAAAAACATGGGATGCTTTGAGGCGTGACGGGAGCTCTAAATGCCTTCCTTCTGTAGACCTGTTTTCTTGCAGCAAGTTTAAAAGCTGAAAAATACCGTCATCAGGAACAGTAGCAGTTTTCAGCTTTTCATCCCTCTCCCCCGCACCCTCACAAATTCTCTCCACACCTGTAAGGAAGAGCAGTTTTCTGAATTAAAATGAGGACTTCAGGTCCTTACTATTTATTTCTTTACTTATTTATTTTTTCCTTTATTAATGCAGCACAGTTCTGTGGTATGTGGGCTTCAGGGGCTGTTGAGCTTCAGCTGGGGGACTGTGACATTCATGGGAAGTGGAGACCCATCTCTTTCTGAAGCAGGGATCAGCGCAAAGTGGCTCTGAAACCACTTGTAAAATGCTGTGTAGGTCCGCAGGCCACATTTTCTTTCCTTTCCCTGTAATGCCAGGGGAGTATCTTGCCAATGAGCCTGAGGCTGTCTGGAAAATGTCATCCAGCACATTATTTCCCTTGCCAGAGGGATATTTATAGACAGCATAAATCATGTTGTCACGATCAAAACCTGTCAGGGAGGGCCCACGGGAGCAAAGCATCTCCCCCAGCTCAGCAGGATTAGCAGAAACGGGGACACCGATGACAGCAATTTCCCACCCACCAACTGGGTTTTCCTGCTTCTCCAGGACCCCACCTCACTGCACTGCCCAAATTCACTGTGCTTCACTTTTTTTTCGCAAGCTGGGATGACCAACTCTTTGTATTTGGACAATAGCTTATAATTATATGAATAATTTCAACTGGGTTTCTCACAGAAAGTGAGCCCCTTCCCCTCATCTGAGCAATTCAACACTTTAAACATTTGAACATAACAGACATAATGAAACAACGCCTTCATCTTCTGGGAAGCACAATTCTTTGAGTTCTGGCCAGCTTTCGTCACAGGCTGCCTGAATTTACTCATAGAAAAATAAACATGCATTTTTGATAAGCAGACATCTAAATCACCAAAATGGCATCAGGTCCCCTGTGACACTCATCAATAGCACTCACTGCAGCCCAGAATGCGATGCTATGGCCATGGCAACAATCTGAAGAACACACCACTAACCCATGACAGCCAGCGTCTCCCCAAATGCCCATGGCTTGGTTATGTGAAGGTCACTGGGTGGCTGTTTTACCACGTGTGTCCATTCCATTGAGGTCTTATCATTTCAATGAGTGTTAGGACATTAAGCCTTGGTGTGAATCCTCATGGGAGATGAAGAAGAATAGAAGGGACATTCAACTCTTCTGGAAGATGGACAGACCAGCTGACCAGCTGAGCTGGGTACCACCAGCACCTACTGTTCCACAAGGCCGCATTTTTTAGAACCATCTTTAGAGCCACCTTTGCTTGGTGAGGCCACAATGAGCCAACGTTGGCAGTTGTAGGGCTGGCGATTACCAAGATGTGGTCAACATAGACCTCGATGGGGAACCCATGGAAGTGGGAGGAGAGCAGGCAGGAAGTAGCATCCCCTGAGGAAGAGGTACAGCGGAGGATCACACCAGTGGGCATCATCTGGAGCTTGTTGCAGGAAGTGTGACTGCTAAACCCAATGGTCAAGATGTGCCACTATCACCAGCCCAGAGGACAGGGAGAGAGGCCATGTAGACTCAGGCTGGCAGAGCCGAGGAAAATGAGAGTGAGCAACCGGAACCATTGATCTCTTCTCCCTGCTCAGCAGTGGGTAAAATCAGAAGCAAGAGCAAAGCCTGGAGAACCCAGCCCTCCTTTCAGCCCAGGTGAATGCTGGTGGTGCACAGTGAGGCTTTGTACTTGGTGCAGAGAGGGAGTGAGGTTGACAGTGAACATAGTGCTAGGAAAGTGAGTTGTAAAACTTCAGCAAGAGTAGAAGTTCCAGAGCTGCAGAGCTGAGGCAGAACAATACTGCAATGCAGCCACCTCCCACCTTCCAAACAACTCAGCTGCTTCTGAAGGCAGTTAATGGAGAGGGTCACCCCAGGCCAGGTCACCTTCAGCTCCCAGTCTGTACAAGAAACTATTGCAAATTGCATCTGGTGCCAATGTCAGCTGTCCCACACATGGGACAGGGATGGGAAGTAGGAGTAGGAGATGGAGGGAGGAGGGAAAATCAACTCACTGAGAAAGGAGGGCAAAGAAACTAAGGAGTGGCCCAATGAAACAGGGCTTACGCTGGAAAGGTCAACTGGCCAAGATGAAATGCAGGCACACTTGTACAAACTGAAAGTCTTCTTTCTAAGACACAGAAAGCAGGAATGCCTGATTTTACCTCAAAATGTTGACATGACATTTTGAATTTTTGGTGAAGAAAAGATGGTTGGTGGGACATGACCACAGTCAGTGGGACTTCTAGCACAGAGGAACTGCAATGAAGACCCTGTGTAGCTGAGTCTACAATAGATTAAGGAAAGTCTTGAGTCAACACAAGTGAAGGCAGGCTGCCAGCAGCTAATGTTTTCAGAAGCTACAAATAAAGTAGCAATTATCAGCAGAAAGCACACTTTCTTCACTTCTAACAAACTGATCCTGCTGAGTTTTGGTCATCTCTGTGGCCATATTTCACACATGCTTTCTGTGCAAAGTTACAGCGGTTTCAGTTATCAAGAGACAGAAATAGAAAGCTGCAGGAACAGGCAATCTCAACAAAGCAAATAAAACAGGAAACCATTTTAGCCAACGCACCACAGTGCTGCTGTACATGTTCCATGCAGACTTGCCATCAACCCACTGTGCACACGCGCCTTCTCAAAAACTCTCCAGAAATAAAAAAGAGTGAAACCCACTTAGGCAGGGCCTGACTATCATTGACCCCCTGCTTTTTGGGGCTCCAGCACAACCTCTTCATCCCACACAGCTTTTGTCTGGAGCTGCTCACAACCCATGTCCCACCACCGATGTTTTCATTCTGTAGCTTCATTGCCTTCCCTTACTTTGGGAGCACGCATTTTCTACCAGAAGATGATGCCTTGGAAACCATTGGATGGAGCTGCCTGTTTGGGCCAGGGCTAGGCTGGTATTACTAAGGAGTATTAATGCCATTAGACAACAGGAGAAATCAAAGCACCATAAATACTCACAGGGTCCTAAAGATTTGACTTCATAATGTTGAAAATAATTCTGAGAAAGAAGCCAGAGAGATTTAAGTGATAGAAGTGCTAAGGAACATGGGCTAGGACATAGAAAACAACAATATTTCATAACTGGAAAAAACAATTGCTTTGAGAATACTGCAGATAGAATATAGGGATACAGAATATAGGATATCCCTAGGTAGAAGAGATCCACAAGGATCATTGAGTCCAACTTCTGGCTCCATGCAGGACCCCCCAAAAGAGTGAGGCAGGAAAAGAATGGAGTTGGGGAGAGGAAGAGAGCCTGATGAGAATGGACATGACAGAAGGCAAAGATTTCTGAAGGATACAGCCCACGGTTGTCATAGCCCTGCTGAGAAGAAAAAAGAGATTTTAAAGACAAGGGAGTGAACGGGGACGTTTCTATAAGCCAACTTTGCCCATGACGTGGTTTCTGAGTCTGCGGCCCCAGAGCTGAGTGCTTCACACCACAGACCTGCATCTGCTACTTTCGTTCTCTCTTGGCTACCCCTGTCCTCCCCCCTCACGTGGCGCAGTCCTGTTCCCTCCCCCTGCCAGCAGCTGCACAAATGCTTCCAATTCTGTTTCCTAGGCCAGGACCGGTGAGCACTTACCTTGCCTTAGCTGTGCACTGTTCCCAGGCACAGTCTGGGTGCACCTCCATCCCTGGATGGAAAGCAAACAGAAACTGAAAAGCTGTCGACCAGCGCAAACAAAGGCAGGATTGGGTGCACCGGAACATGCAGGCAGGTGTGCACAGGGTGTGGGCTCCCATACAAGAGTTTTGGAGCAGGATGGAGGTTTCTAGTGGCAGTATTTTCCAGCCATCGTCAGCGTTTGTATGTGGGGATGCAGGGGGGTCATGGCCTCGCTTCTAGCCCACGCGTGGCAAACTTGTGTAGGGCCATGGCTGCCAGTGCAGAGGACTGGGGCTGCTTTCTCCGAGCAAGCAGTGCTTTGCTATGGTTAAACCTCGCTTGCCCCTGACTGGGGAGGGAATCTGCAAGGACACAAGGAGAAGGGCTGTAATGTGCCCTGTGCATGCAGTGAGGGATGGGCAGGGGGAAACATAACCCAAAAAAGAAATTAAAAAAAAAAAAATAAAATCAGAGTATGATTTTTCCATCACAAAGTACAGATCCACAAAACATTTTGTTTGTGCCAATAAACAAATGAGAAAATAAAAGGAAAGAATCTGAGAAAATGCAACTTGTTCTGATCAGCCTTTCTGGTTTTCATCTAACTGTATTTAAAATGTTCCTCAGCTGGAAAGTCCTGGACAAGGAAGGGAAGCAAACATTGCCTCTTAGGCTGAGCAAAGTATTTAGCTAGATTCAAAATGTGTTTTCTCCTTGTTTTTCCACCTGGTATTTTTTAATTGCTTTGAGTCATAGCAAAACTTTTCTCCTTTATTTTTTCTAAGCTAATTAAAAAGGGAAATTGTTCATACTGGCTCCATGTAGGCTGCACTACACCCAGCTTGATGGACCCAAGAGTCTCCATAAGAGCCTGCATTCACTCACAGTCATCAGCATCTGCATCACAGCTTTGATGCTTCCCCAAAATTATGCCCTGGTTTACTGGAAATCCTGTAAGATTTCAGAAACATCCTTCTGTTACTCAGTATTTCTGGCATTAGATCTCCATCAGAAAGGCTGCAGCTGGAGGTAGATAAGCACAGGCATCCTCTCGCAACACTGGGACCTGTTACTGTGCATTGCCTCCACCAACATCACTTTCAGCTGCAGCTCCTCTTGTCCTCATGGCATCCCACTGACTCTGAAATCAGCAGGGTCATTTGCTCTCCTGTCAGTGAGAATGATGTGCCAAGGGGATGAGTCAGAGTAGCCATCATTTTCCCTACTTCCCAATGTATCTTTGGGAAGGAGGAGGGCAATGACTGAGATCAAGGAAAAAATACTTTTAAAAACACACTATTAATTTCTGTCAGTTGCCTTTATCAGAACAACAGTTTAATACTGGCTAAAAGGTTTGCACATGCATTACTTAATATTTCTTCCAAAACTATGTTTTTCTCAAACCTCTTCCATGCCTTGGGGGTACATGCTTGCTCCTTTGGACCACATGTCTTGCACATCTCATGTGCTCTTCAACTCTGTAGATTGACTTAGCAACTGCCTACAGAAAGTCCTGCTGTTGCCCACCAAAGCAGTGGGAACTTGATGCTCTGGCAATGCAGCTCCTTCCCCAGCTGCTTGGCCAAGAAGGCTCTCACATTGGACTCTATGGCCTTATTCCTATGTAGTGCAGCAGTGGTACAGGAAAGCTCAGAAGGCCTCAGGAAGAAGCATGCTCCAGGGTGTGTGCCGTATAAGCAAGTGCCAGTAGGGTATGAAAACACAGGCAAGAAATGGTGGGAGATAATGACAGAAGGAGTGCAGTGAGCAGCAGGTTAGGAGGCTGTGGGACGCTCCAGGGACCCGTACTCAGTCTCACCACAGCTAAAAACAAGTTAGTGCCAGGCACCCTGTACAATTGTATTCCTGATTGCTCATGGAAACATCCGCTGTTCAAAGCCACAAAAGATAATGGCTGTGGGAAAAATGCTACACGAGCTTCCAGAAGTGTCATGGCAAAACATCTCTGAAGAGGCAGCTAATTGAGGATAAGGAAGAGCTGAAATGGCACCTCAGTGGGATAACCACTGGGTTCAGCCCGGAAAGCAGTTAAAAACCCCCAAGTCTTCACAGTAAAACCCCTCCCCACACGAGGAGGCCATGAAGGCCCCGCCTCAGGCACACGTGTGGGCTCAACACTGGGACTGTGGGAAGTTTCCAGAAGCCAAATTTTGCGTGCAATTCTTCGCTTGACAGACCCACATCTGCTACTCCCATCCTCTCTGGGCCATCCCTGCTCTTCCCCTCTCCTGGTGCAGTCCTACTCCTTTCCCCTGCCAGCAGCTGCTGCCACAAATGCTTCCAAGTCAGTGCCCACCCCAGCAGTATTGCCAGTTTCCTAGGCCAGGACCAGTAAGCATCTCCATGTTCTGTCCTCAGGCACATTCTGAGGGCACCTTCAAGCCTGGCTGGGCAAACAAAGGCACGTTTGGGTGGCACCAGGACGTGCAGGCAGGTGTGCACATGATCTGCTGTGACAGAAGGCCCTAGGCATGGAGTTTGGAGGATGTAAGGCCAGGCTGCCAGAAGACTGCAAACAACCACTGTCTCCAAGAACGAGCCATCCACAAAGATAGAAGGACTCCAGAACCCAGTCATGCCATCGCGCACACCTTCACTCAAGCATTTCTTACGCTCCATCTTGGCCAGCCAAACAGCCTGCCAGTCAGATGGGGAAATGCCAGCCGTGTGAAAGGCACAGGAATGTGCAGACCATGGGAAAAAATGCTTTTGTTTACTTTAAATTTCCTCCAGTTTCACTAATAGCCTTGCAAGTAATCAAACAAAAGAAATATTTTAGTAATTTGCATCCTGTTGATATATTTTGTCTCATTTTTCAGTTGGCTCACTCATCATAACAGTACTTTCAATTTTTGGTTTCTGTGAATTAGCACAGTATTTTTAACAAATCCAAACTCTGTTAACATAAAATGAGTGTCAACCCGTTGCTCAGACACAGCCACACAAGTCTGTAAGGCTTTAACGTCATTATGCCACAAACTGAACTTCAGGGGGAAAGAGGAACCACCAAAGAGTTTCTGCTAGAAAACTTCCTATTTTATTTTTTCTTTGTTTCTTTTTTTCACCGGGTCTGAAGAATTTAATATTGGATAAAAGGAAAAAATCATTTCAAATGTTATTCTACACAAAAGTAGCCAAACCCTTTTTCTTTCCCCTATATTTCCCTATTTCCCCTTCAGATATGACTTTTTTATTTCAGAAGAGCAACGTTTTCAGTATAAACTCACAGATACATTTTTCTTCCCAACAGCAGGATGTTTGATTTCATTTAGCATCGTGCTACATCCCTCATTTATGCCCAATCAGATGAAAAAAAAATAGGGTGCTTTCACATTTCAAAGAGAGTTAAGGTCATTTTGGGTTTATTGTAACAGTGTGATGGTCTGCATAGGTTCTTCATAAGTCCTTCATAAACCAAGTAATGATGGCAGTGCTTACCTTCAGCACCAGTCTTCAGAGATAAACTGGAGCTCTCAGTGAACCTCAGGAGAGACTGCTCTCTGTGCAGAGAAATCCTACCTTCAGCTGCATTTATAGAAGCAGGACAGCAATGTCCAGGTTTCCTTACATCTCTGGACAACGGAGTGCTGCTGCTGAGTACCAGTGATGCAGTCAGCCCTAATGAAGAGCAGATCTGGCAGGTTGAGACTCTGAAAGCTTTCCTCAAATGTGACTGCAGCATTTGCCTGGAGGGAGGGCCCCTATAGACCTGATTATTGCATTCATTACTGATGAATGCAGATGCTGGTGGTCTTTTCTCCTCACTGAACCCAGCAAAGGGTTTCAGAGAGCAAAAAAGTCCGAAGGAAAAAACTTCAGCTTGTTTTTAAAATTAAGAGTACTTTGAGTGAGACATAAGCAGAGAAAAGTAAATTGTTCATTTCTCAGTGCAGCCCGACAGGGAAAGGGCTTTTCCTTCAGCACACCCAGCAGCAATGACATCTCCCTGTGGCTGAAGGCAGGTTGCTGTGACCACCTGCTTTCTCTTCACAAAGGATCAAGCCCCAGAACAAACCAAACCCCACAACTGGTTTGCCTGTTTGGTGTTCCTTACCCATCTTGTTGTAAATCTGAGGGCCAAGAAGGCAAGAAAAGAAGGTGACACTTTCCCCAGGGCAGGAAAGTGTCACATACCTGGTTTGAAGCCAACAAAGACCACTTCCAAATCCATCATCAGAGAGCTATTACACAAGCAGCAGCACCTGTCTTATCTTAGTAGAGCTTTTGGTTTGATGCCAGTTAGTCACTGTGGCACTCTTGATGGATGTTTGGTCCAATTAAGATACTAGCTAGAAAAATTCACCTGTAGCCTTATGTTTCCTTCATTTTCTGATGTCAGAATACACCAGAGACGGAGTGGCATTTATATATATAGCAGTCATCGGGCTATTATACATCAGAAATGCAATTCTAAGTCAGCATTTCAGTGTGATTACTGTGCAGAGTAGTAAGTGTTATCTCAAACCCAAGTCTTGTAAGCGTAATGGGCTGCTTATTGACAGAGCTCCCTGATCAGTTAGACACTGTAGAATTAGGGGATAAAAATGTCTGGATAACAAACTAAAGGCATGAAAACATTGGCAATCTCTGTTTCCTTCTCTTCTCTTTGTTTTCACTAATAGATCCTGGTCCTTCCCTGCTATGGTCATGTTTTGTCAGGCAGCTGGTCTTTACAGATGGTGAAAAAGGAGCTTCTCCTAGCAACATCACTGTGTCAACACCTTCTCCTTTTGTGCACAAAATCTTTGATGCACAGAGAGGATATTTTCAGTGCAATGGGATAGCAACACATTCATCAATATTCATCATTCCAGTATACACAGTGTTTCTGACCAAGCTGTTCTGTGAGTAACCCTCCAAGCACTGCACCATGTTCATCTCCCTAAGGATTTTGTCCCCATAAAAATGACAGATATAGAAACCAAAATAAAGCAACATGAGTGTTATAATATAAACATATAAATATATATAAAAATATATAAATAAATAAATGCTGTGTTGTATCAATTCACTTGTAAGTTGATGAACCAGTGAAGAATGTGATATACAAACTTCAGACTGCAGCGTCCTCTATTCTCATGCGATAGGATCCTGCAGTGTAGGATCTCCATGTTCCCATCACCAAATTTGCCTCCTGCTTACCCACCCTCCTGCGTCAGCACCTTACAGACGCTCTTGCTGTATGTCTTCTCAAACCAGCCTGGCAACAACATAATTATTTTCCCCATTCTTCATCATGGAAAACCACTCTTCCATACCAATCTCCCTGTTAAACTATCCTTTCATAAACATATGGGGTGTCAGTCCATAAGTGGTGGGGAGTAGATATCTGTATCATTTGAGGTGAAGTTGCTCCATGGGGCCCAGTCTAGATGCCCACTTCTAGATACTTCCAGTGCCCTTGTGCTTGTGATTGCTGACACAGCATTGCAGGACACCTCCCCCTTTTAGTGTTCATCACAGTAAACAGGCAGAGGAATGCGTCTCAAAGAGCAAGGTGCTTGTGAGTAGGTAACTGATGGGAACGTGGTAGCTAAGGTACGGACATAGCTACTTTTAAGATCAGAACATGCTCTTAGACTAATGACGTGCAAAAAAAGCTGCAAATGAAGAAGTGCTGCAGAGCTTCAGTACTGAGCTGAGAGCCAACCTAAGCTGAAGGAAATTTCCAAATACTGCTCCTTTCCTTCCTTCCTCTCTAAAAGCAGAGAGGCTCCTAAAGAAGTCTTGCAAAGCAGGGGCATAACTGCTCTTGTCTGGTTTGCAGACAGGATACAAAGCCCTCTACTAGCCACTGAGCATCACACGGCCTCCCCAGGGCAACGCTTCTCTATTTTCACATCTTCTAGGTAAGAAAGCAACAACACTTAGCAATACTTAAGGCAAGGAGAATCCAACCTTTTGGCTTGCCTGGCCCTCACTGAGTGAAAACAAATTTTCTTGGGCCGCATATTAAATATACAATGTATTTCATGTATATAACTAACAAAACTTCTTATATATATATTTTATAATTATAAATAATAATTATATCTAATAATATATATATTATAAATAATAATTATAAATAATAATTTTACACTATTAAAAAAAGAGGGCAACAAAACCACAAAACTAGTGGGATATTTGACCTCGTTTTTGGGAAAGTAATGCACCAATATCTGATTTGATGGCAGTGATTCTTAGTGAGTTCTCAAGGAGTTCACCAGAGATTTTTAATAAAATTTTACTCCTGTTGTGCTTAATCCTTGATAGCAGTTGATCACAAATGTAGATGCTGCCAAAACGCGATGGCATGAATAAGGCATGATTGTGAAGCAAGGGATATTTTTCTCTGTCAAGATAGGTTTTGCCAAAGGACGGGGTCAGCACAAAGTACTCAGACACCAAGTTAAAGAATTGAGTTTATCTTTACTTATATTTTAAGAAATAAAATAATAAGTGAAAAGTACAGCCAGAATAAAACAGGATAAGATAATGCACCTAATCAGTACTACACAAGATTAACAACAGTGATTATGAAAGATTCATCACCAATTGCCCTAATAACTTACTATCATCCAGATCTGCAACCTCTGGTGAGCCCTGGTTGCAGTAGGGATTTGGAGAACCTTTCTCAGCAACTGGGAGGTCCTATGCAGTGTGTCCACTCATAGGTGAAGTCTCTGAATTTGCTGCAAGGGGGTTCTGTTTTTATATTGTTGAATAAACAAGCTGATGTAACTTCAAGTGCAGAAACATCTGGTGTCATTCTCCTGTTGGGTTCCACTCAAAGCCTGGCCTGGGCTTGAGGAGGAACCAGTGGAGTTTCTTATCTGTTTGGGCTTTAACCACATATTTCTCAAAAAGATCAGATGTCTGGTCTCACTGTTCTCAAGATGTCCTAAAGAAAAATCCCCTATTAGGTAGTGCCACACAATAAGGGCACTGATCTTTACAAATTGCCCTCAAAATATATATTCATATTAAAACAGCAAAACAGATAAATATTGCACTGCACATGTGGCATAGCGTTTGGTTGTGAGGTTCATCTAGAGGCCAACTTTGATTCAGGGCCTATTGTTCAGGCCTAAATACTTCAATGACTTACAAAAGTCTGGTAAAGAGACATGATCGATTTTTTTCCTTGAGTTGAATGTCTGATAGCAACTCTATACATTCCATTTGAAAATTCACAGGTAGTGTATTTATGTAGACTGCAAATGGAGTTGCAAGTATACTGAAAAAAAAGATCATTTTTTCCAACATCTTGAAATCTATTCTTAAATTGCACCCATGTGGGCAGAATAGCAGAAACACTAATCAAATACGTATCACAAAACTAATCTAAAAAATATTCTCAGAAGTGGAAAGTCTAAAAGGAACCAGGAGATCCCCTTTCTTTCTATGAGAGACCTCCTCGCCACACTTCCTTTGAAGGTTTTAAAAAAGAGATGCAATGTGCAAATTTAAATTGAATTTAATGAGCAAATTTAAACAAGTTTAAACTTCAAAATCGGAAGCAATATCCCCTGACAGTTGTAGCTAACCATGCAAGAAGATGAGGGCAGTGCTGTTTTTTGTCTTGGAAGCCGTGAAAAGTATGACAGAGGAAAACAGAGTTTTTTTCCACTTTGCACCACCTCAGCCACTTCCTGGTATGTGGGACGCTGGTTTAGCTATTACTCATTCAAGAGAATCCAGTCTCATACGCATAACCTATATATGCAAATCGAGTTAATTTGTGTAGAAGCCCTCAAAAATCAACATCAGGCACATTCACTCTTTTGTATGGCCCACAGCTTCACCCTATATCCACAAGAATAGCTTAACCACGACTCAAGAGCAAGACAGGATGTTAAACTGTTTGCAGCTAAAGTAATGTTTACAAACTCCTATGCTATGGAGTCACTTGGCCCATTGTTACACTACAAAATCTTTCTAAAACAAAAAGCTGAAATTGGCATCAAAATAGTTCTAGTATTGCTGCTCTCAGCAGTGGAACAAACTGATGCCAGGCAGACCAAAATGACAGCATTAAGGTGACACAGAAAAACAAACATGGCTTTACTTAGAGCAAGTTCTGCCTGACTAACCTGTGGCCTTCTACAGGAGAAGAGAAGGCTCAGCAGAGATCTGAAAGCAGCTTTTCAGTATCAAAAGGGGAGCTATAAGAAGGGGACAGACTCTTTAGCAGGGTCTGTTGTGACAGGACAAGGGGAAATGGTTTCAAACTAAAAGAGGGGAGATTTAGATTGGATATAACGAAGAAGTTTTCAGTGTGGGTGGTGAGGCACTGGAGCACATTGCCCAAAGAGGTGGTGGATGCCCCATTCCTGAAGATGTTCAAGGTCAGGCTGGATGGGGCTCTCAGCAATTGAGATTGACTTGTAGATGTCCCTGTTCATTGCAGGGGAGTTGGACTAGATGATCTTTAAATGTACTTCCAACTCAAACCATTCTATGGTTCTATGATTTCCTATTTTGCAAAGAGAAGCAAGAGAAAGAGATAGTACCAAGATTCCCCCCCCTCTTTACTGTTTACCCAGGGGAGGACAGCACACTCTGTATCAAACAGTACCAAGCATCGAGTTTATGCTTGTGCTGGTGTTTTTGCAATTATATTTAAACATTTTTCCAACCTTTGCAATTTAATATATAAACTCAGCAATGTAAGGTATTAAATAATCCCTTCTCCCTTCTCATTATATGCAGAGTTCCTACAGAACTTTTGAGAGAAGAGAAACTTTAAGGAGGAACTTTCAAGAAGAAACCTTCAGGAGAAGAGAAACTTTAATGGTTCAGAATTGCTGTTGTTCAGCTCCAGCTTTGCAAAAGCAAGAAGTGCACTGGGATTAAGAAAGGCTTACAGGAAGGGAATGCAAAATTTCGCTTGCAGGAAAACCAGGCCCATTAGATAGTTTTCCTATTATAAAATCTGTGAAGCTTGTAGCAGCAGCATCCCCTATGATCAGAGGCTGACAGATGTGTTTGAAGGTGAAAAAAAGAAAGCAAGAATACAAACTTAGTTCTGTTTAGATACTTGATCCAGTCCAATCAAATTCCGTAGGATCAGATGTACCATGGTATTCCAAAGTCCCACAAAGCTCCTCAAACAAGGTGACATAGCCAATAATCTAGATGAAGTTCCTCCACTCCAAAGCATGCAGCACAGGAAATATGCAAGAGGAGTCGGAAGCCATGGTGCAATTAGGAAATTCTATAATTGAAATTGCTATAATGGAAATGCGGTGGGACGAATTGCACAAGTGGAACACTGCAATAGTGGGCTACAAGCTTGTCAGAAGAGACAGGCAGGAAAGCAGGGGCAGAGGAGTTGCCTGTTATGTTAGGAAGTGGATAGAATGAGAAGTGCTGCCTCTGAGAAAAATGTGGTAGTTGGGGTCTGCTGCAGACTGCCTTTCCAAGAGGAGACTGTTGATGAGGCTTTCTCGCTTCATCTACAAGAAGCATCGTGCTTGCAGGCTCTCATCCTGATGGTGGATTTCAACCACCCGATATCTACTGGGGAACAACACTGGAAGTCTGCAAGCAAACCAGGAGACTCCTGGAATGCATTGAGGACAACTTCCTGGTCCAGCATAAGATACCGGGCAGAGACTGGCATGGCTGAACAAGGACCTGCTTGTCAAACTGAAGGAAAAGAGGGACAGGTACAGGCAGTGAAGTAAGGTTGTGAGCCCTGGGAAGAATATAGTAATGCTGTCTGGATGTGTAGAGATGAAATCAAGAAAGCCAAAGTGCAGATGGAAGAGAATCTGGTGAGGGATGTGAAAGATATCAAGGGATTCTATGGGTACACTGATCAGAACAGACAGGCCAAGGAGAGCGTGCTCCTCTGATAAATGAGAAGGCAATAACTGGCAGTAACAGACAAGCAGAAGGCTGAGGTACTCAGTGAGTTCTTTGCCTCATTCTTCACTGGCAGTCACATTTCCCACATCTCTCACATCCCTGAACCACTAGGCAGATGTTGAGAGAGTGAAACTCCTCCTGCTGTAAGAGAAGTTTGAAACCACCTGATGAGACTGAAAGAGAACTTCTATGGCTCAGTAATATGAATCCCAGTGTCCTGAAGGAACTGCATGATGTAGTTGCCAAGCCAATCTCCATGATATTAGAAGAGTCATGGCTGACAGGCGAAGTCCCTGTTGACAGCATCACTCCCATTTTTAAGAAGGGCAGAAAGGAAGACCTCAGGAACTACACATTGAGCCTCACCTCCGTGCCTGGGAAGATCATAGAACAGATCCTCCTGGAAGCTATACTATAGCATATACAAGATGAGGTGATCTGAAACAGCCAGCATGCCTTCACCTAGAGCAATCACACCTGACCAATCTGGTGGCCTTCTGTGACAGTATCAGCGTTAGTGGACAAAAAGGAAGAGAAACTGATGTTATCTACCCAGACTTGTGCAAGGCCTTTGGCATGGTTCCACACCACATCCTTATCTCTAACTTGGAGAGATATGGATTTGAAGGCTGGACTATTGGATGGATAAAGAACTGGTTGGATGGTCACAGCCAGAGCATTGTGGTTACTGACTCTATGTCCAAGTGGAGGCTAGTAATGAGTGATGTCCCCCAGGGGTCCATTCTGGGACCAGTGCTCTTTAGCATCTTTATCAATGATACAGTGAGACTGAGGGCATCCTCAGCAAGTTTGCTGATGACACCAAGGTGAATGGAGTACTTAATCCAGTAGAAGAGAGGGATGCCATAAAAGGCACCTTGACAGAATTGAAAAGTGGGCCAACATGAACCTAATGAGATTCAACAAGGAGTGCAAGGTTTCGCACTTGGGTCATGGCGATCCCAGGTATGTGTACAGACTGGGAGAAGAACTCATTGAGAACAGCCCTGCACAGAAGGACTGAGGGTCTTGGTACACAAAAACATTAACATGAGTCAGCAGTGTGTGCTAGCAGTCCACAAGGCCAAACGTAGCGTGGGCTCTATCAAAACAGGGGTGTCCAGCAGAGGGAGGGAGGTGATCGTTCCTTTCTGTTCTGCCCTCAAGAGTGCTCATCTGGAGTACTGGAGGTCTAAGGTCTCCAGCACAGATAAGATATGGAGTTGTTGGAGCAGGTCCAGAGGAGAGCCACAAAGATGATCAGAGGGCTGGAGCACCTCTCCTCTGAAGACACGCTGAGGGATTTGGGCTTGTTCACCTTGGGGAAGGCACTGGGGAAACCTCACTGTCGCCTTTCAGTACTTACAAGCAGCTTATACTCAAGACAGAGACTGACTTTTTACACAGTCTAACAGCGATAGAATAAGGAAGAATGCTTTTAAAGTATAAAAAAGAGATGTTAGATATTTGAAGGAAATTCTTTACAGAGAAGCTGCGGATGCTCCATCCCTGAAGGCATTCAAGGCCAGGTTGGATGGAACCCTGAGCAGTCAGAACTAGTGGGGGGCAGCCCTGCCCATGGAAGGGAGTTGGAACTGGATAGTCTTCATTGCCCTTTTCAAGCCAAGCCATTCTATGGTGCTATTCAACTTGAGGAGTTAAAGTTGGCTCTTCCAGTGTACACGGCAATCCTCCCCACCTCCACTTGATGAAACAGTGACACCTCAGTGGTTTATTAATGATGAAAAGAGGTGCATTAGAGGTTAAGAGCTACACATCCAGTCACTACGTCAAGAGAAGGAATTAGTGGTAATGGGTTGCCATAGAGAACCTGCAACAATAAATGAAGGCATAAGTCCAAATGACGTTAAACTAGACAGTATTTCTGAAAATACTGAATTGTTCAACACTTTGCATTCCCCAGATTGCAGCACAAGGGAAGAATTTTATACAATTACACAGAAGTTTATACAAAGTTATACTTGCTTTGTGGCACATAAGGTAACTCCGCAATTGTTTCCTCCAGTAATTTGTTATTTTGTACTGAAAACACCATTTTTTTCCACATTTTTCCATCTGTAAGTGGTTTGCTGTATTACAATGATTACAAAAACCCAAACATGTAGGTGATCTCATTTACATGTTTAAATTACGAGAAACCAAAAGAGAGGATGGAGATGGGGGCAAGGATAGAACTACATTTTATTATACTTCACTGCCTGAAGTAAGGCAACTCTATCCACACACAAATGTCTAAACCTGCAGATTAGTTTTCAGAAGAGCAGCTCTTCTTCAAGTCACTGGGTGCAGCTGACTGCTAATCTGAAAATAAGACAATTTTTTATATGTAATAAAGCATTTTCTCTTTACATTAGGCAAAATCATCTTACAGAGTGGGAAAGGAAAAAAATGTAAAAGCTCTACAACTGAGCAGGACAAATACTTCCATTCTCAGAAAAGAATCATCATTTTTAGCTTAAATCTGAACAGCTGTGAGAGAAGAAGTTAGAAGAAGTGAGAGTTAAATACAAGAGGCACTGAGAAACAGAAAAACAAATACATCTACATAATGTGAACTGTACTTCACCATGTTTGAATACAGAAACTTTCTTTTCCATCCCTCTTGTTGCTTTGATTTCTATTGCTGTAGCAATTTAATAAGAAAGTTAGTTTCACTAACTGAAATGGAAGGTTAATTTTACCAGATCATTATATGGAATACAGATGGCAGTATTCAAAAGCTGGAGACTGGCGTCTGCATATATGAATTTAATTAAAAAAAAAATCAGTTTATACCAATTTTCTTTTTTTATTAGATATCAGCAATTTACAAATTTGAATTAAGAATCAAAGGTACAGAACAGAATTAGCTTGAGCTCATCGTTGTTTGTGAGGTTTTTCCGTTAAGTTCTGATCATTTTTATACAAGATGTCATCAACAAAAAAATCCAAACTGTCTAAAACACAGTTCTACTATATTTCCTCATCCAAAATGTCATTATTTATCAAAAAAACTGTGATTGTTCTGAAAATTTTAACAAGTATTTTACTAACTACTCTATTAAGCCCCTTATATACTTAAAGTTTTTTCAATTTGTACACAATACAGATTGTTTTTAAAGCACTTAAGGATTCCATATTGCAATTTTTTTATGACTTTCAAAACCAGGAATAAATAGATTGTTCTCGTAATGAAATCTATTATTCAAAATACCAGGTGCCTCATCTCCCCTATACCTCACATTAAGTATAACATTTTCTTGCACAAATGTCATTTAAAAACATTAATCCCCCATCACTTCAATGCACATCAATTTACTGCAAGAGCTTCTACTTCCTGTTAAACGCAGGTTTAACTTCATCCTATGTTTTGCTACAGACCACTAAATACAATCTCAGCATAAGCTTACTTTCTTCTCCACAGCCTGTAAAACAGCCAGAAGATACGTTATGTCTGGCAACTGAGGATACAGCTGCACAGAGGTTTCTGTTGGGAAAGCTCATTTCCAATGCACGTGCTCATCCTTTCTTGCCTCGCAGACAAAAGCAGTAATAATACAAAGCTCCCAACATCTAACATCAAGGTCACTAAGAGAAACACAAGACTGTCAAGGAAAAGGAAAATAAAAGCATATGCAATGTAACAAGTTGCTACATAATTTCTGCTCTGTGAAGACAAAATAGCAATAAAAAGACGCTGCGCCAGAAAGCTGCACAAAAATAGGCTGGAACAATTAGGGACATTAACAGTCTTAAGGCAACCTTTATTCAAATCAGCAGTGTGATTACTTGTGCATCTGAAGAGAAACTCTTCTTTAGTGTACTTGATATGCAAGTTGTTAAGAACCATATCGATCCTAGAAAGCAAACAAACAAAAAAACCAGGCATGAGCATGTTTTCCACTGAAAGAAAACAGTTTCACTTACGTTAGTGAAATAAATTGTAGTTGAATTCTTAAAATCTTTCTTTAAGAAAATTGGGCACTGTTTTGAAGAACTGGAGCTTGCAGCTAAACTGAGAGATAATTAGCCTGATTTTCAAATATAAAATAGCTCCCATCACCCTCATATAGGAAGCACAAACTGCAGGAAAGCTACTGCTGTCAAACCAGAAGCAATACCAGAGTTAGGAACTATAACAGCAAAACAACAGCAAACAAATGGAATTTTTGTTTAGGTTTTCAGAAAAAAACACTCTCTGCAAGGAAAGAAACAAAAAGAAGGTGTGCAGTAAGCTACAGATTTCCCTCTAAGATTATAAAGAACTACTGTCAATCCTGGCAGGTCTATGAAGTTCAAAACTGAGTCCATTCTTTCCTTCCCAAAAATAATTCACAGCAGGATCTATGACATTAGATGCCTACAAGACAACTTTAACTGAAGTGTAAGATATTTTTTGCTAACCTGTATAGATGTCATGACTCCATTAGCGAGTACAGAAAGCTTTCCAGCCACTGATTTCACTCCTTGTTTAAACTGGGCAATATCAGGAGCAGAAGGCAAGACGTTTGTAATGTTGTAGCTTCCTGAAGGGGCAAACACACAGACAAAAATAAAACAATTCTGTATAAAAAGCAGGCTTTTTTCCCCGTAAGAAGTACAAAATGCTACTAAGTGGACTAAAGGTGAACATCTGATAACCACTACAGAAAACAGTAGGTCAAAATCTGAAATTTCTTAAATCCATCTTGCTTTTTATTTTTTCATTAGCTCCTATTTCCACCCAGTCTGTCATTTTCTACTCTTCGCATTCCCAGTTAAGCAGTATATGTTTGGATGAAACATGATTTATCCTGTGCTTCCAACCTGCTGCAGTGGTATGTCTTGTATCCTGGACAGCTGTGCTTACGCTGCAATTTAGAGATGAATGAGAAGTAAGGAACCTTATTTGTGTGCATGCATGGGCATGCTTTGCTCGCTGTTCTGCATTACTGTATCCACAGACTGAACATTCTCTGGAATTACAGCAATGGTCATTTGCATAGCAGGTTTTCACAGTCCCCAACAAAGCTGGCAATCCAACCTTTCTTAGAAAGAGTGTTACCTCTACTGCTGTTATGAGAACTACAGGTCTAAAGACAGCAGAAAGCAAAGGTGTTTCAAAACTAATGGCATGGTAAGTATTAACACACAATTACAGTCAAATGCTCATCAGTGAGAAGAACTACTGTCATGCTAAATTCTGCAAAGTATTTTGAAGTCTTCCAAGCCTCTGGTGCTGTAAAGGACAAACACGTCAGTGAAAGAGCTCTTGAAGAACTAAGATCTCATGAATAAATGAGGTTCCTGAGAGGAAGCACATTTTCAAAATAAAGACTGGTCCATAGCCCTAACTGAGGCATGCAGCCAATCAGTACCTCTGGTCAGTCAGAGCACGGCTGGTAAGTCGTACGCAGTTATCAACCTGCACACAAGTTCATCCAGCTGCAGACACCACATCCTTCAGAACTGTAACTCCTTTCAACAACATTTCCACACACTGGCTTTAAACAGTATTTCTATATACTGGCTGCTTTTTCTTTTTTTTTTTTTTCTTTCTTTTTTTTTTTTTTTCCCCCGGAGAGAATCTGCAGCTCCTCTTTTCATATTCATCAAGCTTCCCTTCCCCCGAGACCTTTCTATGGCACATGGGCACATCACCTATTGCTCCTTTTCAAAAAAATCACTATTCAAAAATTCACTATCACTGAGATATCTCCACTTCTGAACTGTAACTTTATCCATTCCATTTAACACATGCTTCAGCTTCTTTTTTTTTCTTCTCCTATTAAAGCAAAAACAATGGGAATAAAAATCACATATGTGAACAAAGGGAATGAAGCTCTACTCTCTTCTCAATCGAATGATTTTTCTCCTGCTTTTCTAGTTTACAAGACTCCCAGACAATTGCACTAAATGACAGAGGTAGATAACTCCTTGTTTTCTAACTTCTTTCAAAATCATGATTTGCAAGTCAATGACCTGACATGCCATCGTTGGAAAGTAACAGGTATTAAAAAAAATACAAACTAAAAACTCCGTTTTGCAGCTTTATCTTTTTGGTAACAGTGTTCTGTATAAAGACAGGTATCCTGAAACTTGGTGACGTAAAATCTCAGCGGTGTTCATGAAAACAACTTTAGTTTCAAGTTTAGTTTCTATATTGGCAAGGACCCCAGAATTACAGAAGTGCATTTGTTGCCAACCTCCGGTCTTCTGATTACATTTATTTTACGGAACTGATCAGGACCTTGGCATTAATCCAACAACAGACAACCTATGAGTGCAGTAAAATATCTCAAATGGTCACCATCTAAAATAACCTTTGAGAAGGGGATTGTAACAGAAAAACAAGCAGGAAAGACAGATCCTAGTGCCTGAACATAATGTGAATTTAAAATACACAAACTAACAATTCTTGGTGTATTATTTCTTCACTTTTACTGCTAAGAAATGTAGTAACTACACAGGAAATTGAGCCACTTTGTAATGAAACTTCAAATTCACTGTTGAATTACATAGCAAAGATGCCAGTTGCAGTGAGTAACTAAGCATGAAATGCAGGAAAGTATTTTGCATTCTTTTATTAGAAATCTCTGTACTCCACACGCCCTAAGAGACTTTCCCAGTAGTGAGTAATGAATAAACATGTGCACAGTTCCTATACACATAATAAACTTTGTATAATTGCTTATGAGTATCCTTATGTAGAGTACGATGAGAATTTTATCATGTATACACCTAGTGTATAAGTGAGCAGAATCCTCAAACATCATATTCTGAGAAAGGACAGAGGCCATTTTGAAACAACACTATGTTGTTGAATTATTAGCAGGATGCTAAAAAACAATGACATTTTCAACAGCCTAAACACTACTTTTCAGTCTATTTAATACTTAATTTCCAACCTGATGATATGTACTCTCCAGCCTAAAGTATTCCAACAAACCTTCTCAACAGACAAATAACTTGCAACATTTCCTTAACAATTTGGCAAGACCAGTGTTCAAAGTAGATTGAATACTATTATTACAATGTGTGGCATGCATGTGGCATGTGGTAACTCATCAAAAGATTACCTGAATTTAGGTGTCATCTCCTTTGTTTTTAAGATATTAATATACGGTTTCAGATCTTCTTTGTTTGTTTTCATACACAAAAAAAGCAATATCTCACAAAAATTATACTAAAATACTGAAGTCACTGAACTGAAAACATGGAACTTTTTATCTAATAAATGAACATTCTGGAAAAATGACTACAGCTGTCTTGCTTGCTTGATCTATTAGCAATATTAATACATACTGCACTTTGCATACTTTTTGCAGAATACAGCAATAGCTTTCTAACACCATGACTAGAAGCAGAGTACTGGAATGCATCCCACAGCACTCTACAGTTTCTCACCCAGTTAAATATGTACCTGCCGGCTGCTTTTTCTGATCTTCAAACAAGTCTGCTGAACTTATAGAGGAGCTTCCAGAAAGTCTTTCCAGTCGAGCCCTAGCTTCATACTACAAAAGAATTGAGAAGAAAAAGTATTTTAACAGCGTGCTGGCATTTTGAGAGCTGACGAGACTATAAAAAGTAAAAACCCATCTGAAGTTGACCATTCTGAAAGCTACTGTCATATTATATGTAGCTTATACAGCATGAGCTTGTCCTCCCCTCAACTCTTTTCTTAATAGATCAAAGACTGACATCTTCCTCTGCAACACTGAGAGGCCAGTTCACTATTAGCTCCCCTAAAAAAAGTTTATATTGCTGACCAGGCAGAGGACAGTGCGCTATTCAATCATTAAAAATCACAACAAAAAATATGAAATAGTGGGTAGGTATGAAAAACACTCCTGTTAGCATCATTTTGGCATCACAGCATGTTTGTATCATAGAATCATACAGTGGTTTGGGTGGAAGTGACCTTAAAGCCCACCCAATACCAACCCCCCCCTGCTGCTACTAGGGCTGCCACCCAGCAGCTCAGGCTGCCCAGGGCCCCATCCAACCTGGCCTTGAGTGGCTCCAGGGATGGGTCATCCACAGCTTCTCTGGGCAGCCTGTTCCGTGCTTCACCATTTTCCGAGTGAAGAATTTTCCTCCTATCACCTCATACCTCCCTTCATTTAGTTTAAAACACTTCCTCCTTGTTCTATTACTATGAGATCATGCAAAAAGTCAGTCATCCTCCTGTGTACAGAAAGGTCACAATGAGGTCTTCCTGAAGCCTTATCCCTGCTGAATGATGATTTTAATTAAACTCTTCCCAGTTCTAAGTCCTTGGGAATGGTGATAAAATGATTACATTATTTTACATCACTGTTTACATTGTTATTTTTTCTTTAAAAGAAATTTTTTTTTAAGGTGATTGCTTGTCTACATAACTAACTAATATTAATGCTTTTGTTTTATTACTATTTGTAGGCTGATCCAATTATATGCTATTTGCTGAACAATTTATAAGCTTACCTAGCCTTACAATTATAAGGAGACTGCCCTTTTCATCAACAATTTGTTAGCATCAGATTTTTTGTCTGCAATGAAAGAAGCTGGACTTCATCCAGCATCAGGCTGATTCTTTCTAAATCAAAGACTGCTGAATGACTATCTATCACCCCTACCAGAAAAGAATGATACTGGGGGCAAATCTCCTCCTAGCATTTTCAGCTCCTTGAGAAGAAATACTAAACCATCAGTTACTGGAGACTTGTCTATTTCTATCAAACAAATTTTCAAACAAATATAACTCTACAAAAGTAACAATTTTACAGATTGTTAAGTATTTATTGCCTGCTCTTTATATACAACAACACCTTGTTCTACAGCCAAACAATATTTTCTCATTCAGCAAGGTTTATCACTGTTTCCAGCTTACATCTGCATGATCTTGCCTTCCGAAATACATGTCTGATGAAATTGCTTTTACATTGCCAAATTTTTTTTGTGCCTCATCGGTGCTTGAAGACGGCTCATATTCAGGCTTACGACGAGATGCAGGCCTAGAAAAAAAACCAGAACGCATTAGCAGTGTTACATTCATATCATGGCAGAATGCTAAATCAAATAAGAAGCACTACCATCTTCATTTTTTTGAAGTCCAGAAGCATAATTGTGATTTATAAAATAGCAGCACGTAGAAATTAAATCAGCATAAATCCAGGACTGTATAACTAGTCTGATATAGCAGCAAATAAAATTTCAGTGACAGTTTTACAAGACAATGAACTTATAGTATCTGAAATTCATGAGTCCTGCCATCTTTATTTTTAGAGCTCACTGAAAAAGTAAGCCAAAATTACATCAACAAAAACAGGATATTTCTACAAAACCCCAAAAGAAAAACAAACCCACTTGAAAGCACAACATCAGTGAAATTCACATTTAAGCCAAACAGTATGAAAAGATCCGGCCTTTTATCTCAGCAAACATGCATATGCTTATAGCTTTTTTTAAAGAAAAAAAGAAGCTTAAATAACAAACTAACAGCGTTATGAACAATATCAATGCCTATTTTGTGCAGAATGTATGGTCCAGTCTTTAAGAAAGAAGAGACTATGTTTGTCTTAAAAAAAAAAAGTTACATTAAGCATACAGATAAATGAAAAATTGTTTTAAATAAGAACAGAAGCAAATACAGCTGGCAATCACACAAAAGCCCACATTCTTGCATTTTCCATTTTATTGAAAAGATGAAAACACAGCTGTCACAAAGAAGAAATACATTCATCTCTTATCAAAGAGACAACAGACCTAATTGCGATGATATCTTGATCCCAAGAGCTTAGTTTCACTCCTTCGGTAACTGGGTTCTACTTGGTTCATAAGACAATACACAAAGGAAGTAAAACAAGCACGTACTCAAAACACTCAAATATGAGTCATTCTCTATTTTGCCTACCACCTTTTTGCTGCAAATACTTTGGAAACTACCTCCAGTAGATACACTGCAAATCAAAACAGACAATAACTTTTTTAAAAATACTGATCACGAAATTCAGCTTACAAAGAAAACTCAGCCAGGAGGCTCCTTGCCTGATAATCAAAGCTGTGACCGAATTCTCCCTCTAGTCAGAAAAAAAATCGCACTACTATAATCAGGATTCAAATTGTATTAACACGCTTGGACTTTCTATTCAAAAATCAGTTAGTATTTCTTGGCATACCTCTCTGAAAAGCCTGTATTTTTCGGAGTTAATATTACATCAACATCTCTGCTATTACTTTCCTTCTTCCAAAAAGGATCTGAATTGTCATCCCATTTAGAGAAAGTGTTGCTTCTCAAATCTGAAGAATCATAGTACCTAAATAAAAGAAAAAAAAAGAAATAGTGAAAAAGCAGAATCTTACACTTAACTGAGTGGAAAGTTCACCTTCCCTTTAGGCTGGATATGGCCACAAATATACGGTGTGGACTTCCAGAGAGATCTGTTCCCATCAAAGACAGCAGAACAAAGATTTTGTTAATTTAAGTATTCCACCTGTTTTAGGGTCAGGCAAAGCACTTGGAAAAAAACACTGTCAAGACACCTACTTGACATAAGAGAAATCCTTCAGAACAAGCCCTGTGAGCAATGGTTTTGCATCATGACAACCCTACAAGCCAGCCTGTTCATAAACACTTGGTGCTCCATAGTAATATACCAAAATAAAGCCACCACCACTTTCAAGGCACTTTTAGAGATCCAAATGTACCTAACCCATGCCATCTGACGGTGCTGTGGGTCCACATGCAGGAAATTTTTTCTAATCAGAGCTGACAGTGGCTGATCTCACAGTTACATACAAATCTATCTCCAGCAAGAGAATCTGCTCCCATTTTCTGCAGCATTAACAAACAAAATTCAAAGCTGTATGGAAAGCCCTTACCTCAGGTTCTGTACATTTTTGTATGCAAATATTACTATGAAACTTCTGAGCTTTGTAACATGTTTTATTAAATAATGATAAAGAACATATTTCTTGAAAATCAGTCTCATTTGAACAACTGAGAATCTTTTTGCATATCAAAACTGCAGAGAACACAAAAACAGAAAGAAAAGGAAAAAAAACTGAAGCACATTTGACAGGGTATCTTATCCTGAGCATTTCCCTTTATATATGATTATCTATGTATGTTTAAAGACATCTGGCTAACACCTGGGGGAAAAAACGTATCTAAATGCTAAACACTGAGTGTTTTCCTTTGTGGCTAAATTTAAATCCTAACTTTGGATACGACTAGGATAGGGGTAAGACGACCAAAACAAAAGAAGGCATTAAAGCCAGGACCCACATTTCATGAAAAGAGCCATTTGAAAAACATGCTCTGTTTGTGTTATAAATACTCAGGACACTGTTTTTGCTGTTGATGGGAAATGTGACACCTTCAGTGAAGTCTCCCACCACTGTACATGTAAAAGAGCAAGGACAGATCTGTGATTAACTTCTGCAGAAATCTCTCCCTTTCTCTCCCAATAGACACCAAGAAATGAGACTCACTGAGATGCAATCTTCATTTTCACAACCTTATCTCACAGACTGGATGTTACACGCATTGTATTTTTGAGGGCATTTTTTCCTGCTAAAAGCACTATTTTAATCTCTCCACTATATGGATACAGCTGGAAAATCCACAGGAAGTCATCAATATAAACTGAAATGAAAGGAGAAATATCACTCTTTGGGGCACATCACTATATTAATTCAATCTTTTCCTGTTACTGTGATTCTAGCTTGTCTTCAGTGGAACACCTCATAGAATAAAAGGAAGGCAGAAACTCCCAGACAGAAGTTGCAGAGCATCAGAGGGAAGATTGTCTTCCAAACTGCCTCACTCAGCCGCTGATCTCGCTCTCAACAGCTCAGAAATACGGCAAAGTGCTATATGCTTTCCTACATCCATTTTCCTTTGGCCTTTCAGCTCACTTTGTGTCAAATGTTCCTGTGGCAGCGGGATGTAGAAGAGGAGTATGAAAAACACGTGGAATCTACGAGATGCTCACCTAGAGAGTGATGCTCATCTTCCAAAGTTCTATAGGAATGCATAATAACAAGTGGGGGTATGAGGACAGAGAGGTGAAGCAATCTAATCTCTCAAAGAGCATCAAAACAACAGGATTGGAAAGGGATTACTCACGAACTGCTTTAAATTAAATGACTTATTTCTTCACCTTTCCCTTTCAGATTTTCCTAACTTTACAAAATATTTCTTCAGTAATCAGAGAGGGAAAAAACCCACACATATAAAAAAAACCTACATTATTATGTTAATAAACATTTTTTAAATGTAGGAAAAAACAAAACAAAACTAATCCAAGAATTTTGAGAGGCTTTAATTATGTAATAAAATCTTAAGGTATTTATCTTGCTTGATTTACAGATATGCACCAGCACGGCACTAACATCCAGCTTTTTGCTACATACTGAGATGACAGCAAGTTACTCTGCCTCTATTTCAAAGTCACAACTTGCAATAAATAAAAACCCTACCAAGTCCAACAATCTGACACTTTCTCTAAAAAGAATGAATTTGTTTATCAACTCCAATTAGATTCTACTACTGCTACAGCATGCACAAGAGTCAAAAGCAGCTAAGTCACAATTTACCTTCTAATTATTGAACCAAAACACATTAAAAGCCTCTTCCATAATTCATAATTTCTCTGCTAGTAGACTTATAAATAATTTGAGAGCAGTAACAGTTCCTTTTCAAGGTACAAACAAACAGAGGAGCACTGAGATGATACACGTCTCATTTTAGAAGACTGCTGCCAGTTTGCTTGGTATCATATTTGCAATTCTGTTGCTAGTGATTACACAACAAAGTATTGACATAAAAGCCTCTGCACTTCTATTTACCTACCTACAAGTAATTAGGTACCATTTTCCATGTTATTTTGGCAGCAATTCAATAAAGTTTACAGAAGGACTGCTTGTTTCTATCAGTCCAGCTGTTTGAATGCAATTAATGCCTGTCAAGCACTTTGCTGTCTCCTTCCCAGCAAAATTTGCAGTGTATTTGTGCTCTGACCCAAACTTTTTTGTCTTGGATTTTTCTTAATTTTATGTTTAAAGACAAAGTCTTGTATTATAAGACTGCAGACATCTGCCTAATTCATCTAGCACACAATATATCAAGGTTTACTTTTTGTAAGCATTTGGCATGCTTTTAGGTAAAAGATTCCAACAGCAGTCAACCTTATACCAGAATTTGATATTTATTTAATTCTCAACTGAGCACTGAAGATACACTGAAAACAAACAAATAACTAAGATTCTGCATATGGTCAATGAAAGGTTGTACAGCAACTCTTCACAAATAAAGACTGGACAATCAGTGAGACAAAACTTATAAGTACCACAGAATTCAGACTACTTCTCAGAAAAAAGTAGCTTCTTTTCATTACGTTGAAGGGCAGGAATGCTATGCAGAGGGATCTTAAAAGGCTTGAAATAGGGGCCTATGCACGCTTCATGAAATTCAACAAGGCCAAGAATAAGGTCATGCAGCGGGGCAATTCCAAACATGAAAAAAGGCTGGGCAATGAGTGGATAGAGAGCAGTCCTACACAAAATAACTTGAGGGTATTGGTGAACAAACAACTGAGTAAGAGCAGATCTTTCTGAGATCTACATTACAGCACATGCCAAGACAGAGATGATAAGAGACAGCCAGCTCAGCTTCACCGAGGACAGATCACATCTGAACAGTCAGGTGGCCATCTATGACAGTAACAGCATCAGTGGACAAAGGAAGGGCAACTGATGTCATCTACGTGGTCTTGTGCAAAGCCTTTGATATGGTCCCCATCACATCCTTGTCTCTAAGTTAGAGAGATATGGATTTGAAGGCTGGCCTACAGGATGGATAAAGAAATGGTGGGATGGCCACAGTCAGAGGGCTGCTATCAGTGGTCTTATAACCTGGTGGAGGCCAGTGGTTAGTAGTGTCCTCCATGGGTCTGTCTTGGGAGCTGTGCTTTTCAGCATTGTTATCAGTGACAAAGACAGTGAGATTGAGTGCATCCCCAGAAGTTTGTTGATGACACCAAGCTGCATGGTGCAGCTGACAGAAGAGAAGGAAGGGATGCCATAAAAGATATCTAGACAGGTTTGAAAAATGGGCCCATGTTAACCAAATGAGATTCCAGAAGGCAAAGCGCAAGCTTTTTTTGTTTGCACTTGAGCTGGAGCCATCCCATATTTGCACTGACAGGGAGAACACATTGAGGAGGGCCCTGCCCAGAAAGACTTGGCACAACGAATGAACAACTTGACATGAGCCACCACTGAGCACTTGCAGCCCAGAAGGCCAACTGTATCCTGGGCTGCATGAAAAGAGAGGTAGCCAGCAGTGCAAAGGGAGGCCTTTGTTCTGCCCTCATGAAGGTATGCAGACCTGGGACCCCCAGCACAAGAAAGACATGGAGCTGCTGGAGCAGGTCCAAAGGAGGGCCACAGAGATGATCAGAAGGCTGGAGTACCTCTCTCATGAAGACAGGTTGAGGAAACTGGGCTTGTTCAGCTTGAAGAACAGAATGTTCCGGGGAGGCCTCATTGTGGCCTTCAAGTACCTAAAAGGAACTTAAGAATAGGTGGGAGACTGACTTTTTATGCAATTTGATAGCAATGAAACAAGGGGAATACTTCTAAAGTAAAAGACAGAGGTAAAATACTTCTAAAGTAAAAGAAGTATGCCCAACCCATGGTCTGTATGTGGACCAACAAAGCTAACAGTGCAGCCACCCTCTGCCCTGTACCATTGTGGTGGTGGCTCTGACCCACTCTGGCCCAAATGCACAACTGTCACTCAGCACCAACCGAACATCAGTGAGCGATTATCCCTATCCGGTCTGAAATGAGGGCATGAGGTGGGCACAGTGCAGTGCTGACTCAAGTTACGGTAAATAAGTTTACGGATTTTTGATACATTAACTGTCAACATAAGTATATTAGCTGTGACTTCGGAAATGGAACATAGTTTCCCTACAGTAAGGTAAAAAATCCCACTAATTTCACATTTTTGTTGCTCTTCTTTATATGCTTTAATATAAAAATATCAAAAATTAAAATAAGTTTTGTTATTTATATATATTAACTATATTCTACATTTACAAAGGCTACTCAGAAAGTAATGCCTCGTATTTTATGACTTTGGCTCATGATGTCAGAGGTGGCTGTTGGTGGAATGGCAGTAGAGGCTGGACCTTCCCACAGATATTCCATTGCATTTTGTTGCTGTGTGACAGATGGCAGCAGAGGGGCAGTCTGACAACATGGTGCCTGACATGGAAGTGGGTACGAAGCAAAGCTGTGTTACTAAATTCCTCCATATGGAAAAAATGGCACCTACTGACATTCATGAACACTTTGTGAACACCTACCTTGTTTCAAATATACTGCATACACTGAAATACATAACTTACATACACTCAAAACATAAAGCCAATACATTACCTTGAACTAGAAGAAGAGAAATAGGAGTCTTCTGCATCATCTATGTACTTTTTCTTTGGTTTTGCAACTGTTGGTGTTTCTTGTTCTATTGTCTGCATATCTGAGATGACAGAGTGAGAAATGCCACTGTGGAAAGTGAAAATAATAATAATAATAATGTGAAGAGATGACAAAGCCTACACCCTAAAATAAATAAATAAATAATGAAAGCCCTTGTGCAGTCTCTGAAGCCTGCTGTCATTGCAAAATCTCTATAAACATTTAAGAAGAAATGGGGAATTTAAAAAGTAAAGAAGCCTTTGAAAGCTCAGCTATAGTTCTCTGAAGTAGTGACAAGACTTTTGAATATACAAAGCATTCCAACAGCTGTAAAAGAGCCATATGATTTTACAGAGTTTTGGCATGTATCGGATAGACTATGCTTAGGTTTGTAGTGTTCAAGAAGACATTCCCGCTACCCTCATCACAGACAGCTAAATAACTCAAAAATCCTACAGACAATCTACAATTTAAGTTAGCATCTGTCTGGAAAATTAGAACTCCTACCCCTTTCTCTGACAAATACTCCATTCTTTGACAATTGCATTTCCTTAACACTTCAGTATATTTTTTCATTTCAAAAGTAAAATCAAGACTATTTGCATAAAATCACAGTCTATTTAAACACAGGGTACAGAACCTCACATACCTTCTGTTGCTGCCAAATCCCATGCCAAGCCTCTCTAGTTCATTTTTCTTCTTACCAGATAGATTTAACTTTTCTTCTTTTGTTTTAATATCAAGATCTCTGTAGGCCAATCGTAAAGATGATACACTAGAACAAAACATACAGTTAAATGTTAATGTAAAATCATTTTAAAATAGTAATATTGATAGAAAACAGGTAATGCGTATTATACAATTGTATCTTGTTTCCTGTGTTTACTGAAAATATTCATTATTAACAAGATCACATTCCAACTATAAGAATGGGAAAAATGTGGTAGAGAATACTGTTTAAACAGTACTCTGAGTATGGTTGGGTTTTTTGTTGTTGTTTTTTTTTTTTTTCCTCCTTCAAAAGATATGTAAAAATTTCTACTGATAAAATTCAGGGTACTGTTTTGCTCTACCATCAAGTCAACCACTGTCATAGTGGTACCTGCTTCCCAACAATTACCAAAATCACCCAACTCTGATACATTACAGTATCCTCAATACAACACTAGTAATGTGCTCCCCAAGAGCACTCCTTGGCCCTGCTATATCTTCCTACATGCTCCTAATGGTTTTAACACCTGCTATATATACTTGAGGAACTTTTAGTAGAGGTAGACCACATTTCCCCTCTGTTGATGCTGCTCTTCTCTGTCCCAGAAAAAGAATCTCAGAAGAGGGAAGAGAATCTTTGTAGCTGCAACATCAAATATATTCTCTAGTATGAAATCTCTGGAGCATCCAAAACGTATTTACTCCATGACAAGCAACGTATTTTGTCACCTGAAATATCCTTGTAATTCAAATACAGTAAGAGCTGAGATGCCATGGGCCTTTCTAAACTTCAAAACAGTATTAATTATTTCCCAGCAGTATCAATGTAGGAGGTGGAGTTTTTAAATCATGATTACAGAACTGTAGGAACACTGCTTAAATCTAATTTGTTAGTTTAAAAGGGATACAAAGAGTAATTTTAATGAGGAACACAACAATATCTAATTCATAGGTTGTGTCTGTCATAAAGTACAAATGAACACTATCAGAAGAAAAGCAAATGGGAATTAGATGTTACTTGTAGATACCTGTAGACTTCCTGTTGCAAGTAGAAGGGAAATATCTAAGTTGAAAACAACACATTTTCCTTCTAACTTTCCATCCATTTTATACAGAAGCGGGAATGAAAAGAAAAGCCACTTGATTACTGAAACGGGCTCTTCTGGTCTTGCTCTTCATCAGGCCCCATGTGCCCTTACTTAATTTTAAACAGGAGTACAAGATGCCTCTAACATAGGTCATATCTTGCTGGACAGTGCAGACTACTGCAAGACAGAGGTTGTGCACCTGAACTTGCAATCACTGGATATCCTTTGATTGGCCCTTCAGAAGGCCTTAATTCAGAACTAAAATGCATTATGTCTTACGTTCAGATGCTGGCAACAATAAATATCAGTCATCTAGTGAATGAGTTTTGAAATCAGTAAAATCTGAAAAACTTATCATCAAACTACAGAATATATCCAGGAAAGTTTTTAATCAATTCTTACTATTTAGAACCAACCGTTATAGAGAAAATGGGAAATGTTTTCTAAAGTTCAGCTTAATACTGATACTGAAAGAAGTCTACTCAGCACTTTACTTAAATAAAAAGATAGCAGTCTGTTTCATGAAATCTATTTAATGAACATAAAAAACCTCTTATTTTCTGCAGATTAAAAATCATCATTATACCTATTAGTTTTACAGTAACTCTAGCAGTCTATTATTTTGTCACTGTACAGCAGAAAATGAAGAAACTGTGTACCAATTATAAAATTACTTTTTAAGTTTCAAATCTTAGGTCTCTTTCTAAAAAGAAAGCATCAAAAGTATAATTTCCAAACATGTAACAAAGTCACAGTTAAATAATTTACTAAAGCTCATTACTCACTCATTAGTTACTAGATTTTAAAACAAAAACCACACAAATTAGCTGGAGGCATGCACAACTTTAGAAGTATTCATTCTTCTTTAATTTTGATATACACTGCTATCTACAGTTAAAAACCCAAAAAGTTAATCTCTAGTGAACGTTACCTTGCCCCTACTGAGATTGGATACATAAACTGAGGTCTATGTGCATCCCTTGCATTTACAGACACTCCTAGAGGGTTCTAGCTAGCCCAGAAATATTGCAGTGGACCTATACACATCAGGTACTGACAAATGTTTCTGACACAAAAACAGAATCATTAACGTGAGTTTCTTCCAAACTGCATAATATCATTTAAAAGATTATCATTAAAGAATACTAATAATTAATAATGAACAATCATTTTTTGTTTTTATTTAGCAACACATTCCTGCAATTCAGTTTACTGGCAATTTCTGGCAATCGATGAAGGTTGTGATTTTTGTCAGAATACTCAGAATACTCAGGAAAAAAACAAATGATCCCCTTGTGATTAATACTTTTGATGCACACAAAACATCCATTTTTGCAGAGGCCATGTAACACGTATGCAAAAATACCATGAAGCAGATTGTAGGCCGAAAAGCTTGGTATCGTGAATTCCAAGTGATCTTCTCATTTTGCAATTGCAATTATACACAGAAAATTCCTCAACAGTTTATTAAAATGAGGCAACCTAGTTCTTATCAGATGTAATGCTAAGAATAAAAGCTGCAGCCTATTTACTGAGAATGGACCAACAGAGTTGGGGCCTCTGACAAAAAACAAGTTCTTATGAAAATGAAGGCAGCTTCTGTATAAAACAGCTTAAACTTAAGCAGGCAACTCTAGCCATACTTAACCAACCTGCTGCTTTTGACAGCGAAACTTTTACCCAATACATACACAAATAATACAGAGCACCTGTATGATTCCTAAGCAATCAGTGAGTCTGTTACAATGTTTATACACTTCATTACACCAAACCAAAATGAATTACATAACTACCAAAACGAACTACCGTAACAAGTACTGAATAAAGGAAGTTCAAGAGGTGAGAGTCTCATCTGGTAACATGGCCAATGGAACAATTACTTTTTGACACGTCCCACTCACATTTGGGGATCTTCATTGAATTAAGAACTAAAGCTTTATTTGCAAAAGTAGTGCTTTGGCAGCATTTAAAATGCTGACAGTTAATTCATTAACAACAAATCAGGCGCTGCATTTTACCATTGTATATACAACTCATACTTACAGTGGCTCTTCCATCTCTATTTTCTTACTGCTATGAAGATCCTCTTGTTCCTTCATTTTATCTACAGCTTGTGCTTGTTTTTCAATCTCATTAAAGTTTTGGCTGCTGACTTTTTGTGCTCCCAAACCACCTTTTTTGGCACCAAGCTTGATTCATTAAAAAAAATTAAAAATAAAAAAGACCCATGATTACAACTGAGAAAATAATGAAGAATCAATTTTGAAAGCAACAACAAATACTACACTCTGTTAGGGAATATACAGTGCAACATCAATAATGATTATGCTGCATAACAATAATATGATAAACTTTGTTGCACCTGAACCATTTGATGCTCATTCACTTAATTCATAATTACAGAAGTTATAGAAGTGACTAAGATTTTTGAAATAGTTCTTACTGGCCAGTCTTAGTAGTAAGGACTGATTTATTCATATTTTTAATGAATGTATACATAGGTATTTAACCATAAGATAGCAATACACAAGTTTTGTATGTAAGTGTATGCAAAATTATATGCAAAAGTTATATGCATAATTAGTATTTGCATATAACAAAGCGCAGCAAGTTTTTGTTTTTGTTTTTATTAAGATAGACACGTCAGTTAAAGAGGTCACAGTTTTGTGATGTTTTTTTTTAAATAAATCTATTTCTAGCTCATTACTTTAAAACATGAATACAAATCCTTTCATTCCGCTCATCAGTTATTTAAAAAACACTGATTACTACCAATTTGAATAGACAAAATTATGTAGATTCAGAAACAACAAAACACTCAAACTGCTGCTCTCAGTCTCCCATGTGTTCAATTCTTTATCTGCAACACTACAGCAATATTAATTTTCCCAGTATACCCATCTTAACCTGTTAACATCAAGAAGTCCTCATCTAAGAGCTCTGGCCTATGTACACACAGAATTGTACAGTTCTAGGCTCTGACAATGCACGTGCACCTGTGAACCCAATTACATTGTTTTATCTCTAAGAGAACATAGCTGCATCAGCCACTTGGAATAAATAGGAAATTCCTCTTGTATACTGGAGCCCTCTAGTGGGAGCAACGAATAGCATGTTTCAACCTTTTCAATCGTTTGACCCAATGGATTGAGTAAGTAATGTATGGAGAAGTACGTTAGCCAAACCTAAAAAAATGTAGTGACTCCCTGTAACGTGACATCCTTGTAGCCTATTATTAGGGATATTTTACTGGGAATTGTGAGCTATACTCCCAAAACTTAGCTTTTCCTGAATACACTGAGTCAACTCTGAAATATCTGGCCCAGTTTTCAGTTCCTTGAACAATCACTCAGCTCCTCACGTCTTCTGTACAAAGGCCAGATGCCTAAGAAAGCATTGGGATCCAATCCATAAACAACTCTCTAAAGTATCCTGAAACTATTTTCAACTGAATGCAGCTGCAAGTTATCTATAAATACAACCAAGTGCCATACTGCGGTGTGATGCTAGATGAGAGTTGCTACACAAATAAAAACCTGAATGTCTCAAGTTCACCTTATACTGACACATTAAGCCATGCATGCATATTTAGCCACTTAAAAGAGCTATTGGAAATGCCTCTGTTTTCAGGATTTGCTACAAAAAGAACTCAAATGTCAACTAATATAGCTGAAAGACTAAAGAAGTCAATCCAGAGTCAACATATCTGACAAGAAAGAAGAAAGGTTACAGGGCACATTAAAGGATGAAGTTACAGGCACAATGGTTGTGAATGAATATGTATCATATGTATGTATCTATCTATGTATAGATACAGGCTTTGACACTTTTATTTTACTTATTTTTTAAAAGACAGCAGGTGTAAAAGTCTAGACAGTGCCATAAGCTGCAAGTACGCAAATGCACTCAGAATTTATCTGAAATCAGAAACCTCCTTACGCATCTTAAGTACTCTGCTACAGAACAACAGCAATCAGTCAGACAAATTCATCTTAACAATCAGAAAATCATTTGAGTTGGAAGGGACCTATTCATTTTGCAATGGATCATTAGTTGTTTTGATGTAGGTCTTCTATTGCATTTTAGTTTCATAAATTGTTACTGATATATGTACTGTTTAGTATTAACTCACATAATACATTTCCAAATTGTAATTTACTATTTCCACAGGTCTGTAATGCAGAGGAGAAATAAAAATGTTAATTACATAGACTTACCCCTTTCTTAACCTGATTCGGCTTCTTTTTTATGAAGGAGGTGTTCTCTGCAATGATGAAATGTACATTACTCGACATACACTTTTACTGATTTCAGAACTGCAAAAGATAATTTCTACAATTTCAGTCTCAAAATATGTTTTCAAATTTACTATCATAAAGTATTACAGTTTCTTCATGAAGAGATTCAGAAACTAAATTGAGTAACAGTGAACTGAGTGGTAACTATTACCAAGAAAATGTGAGAAAGAGCCTCTGATTGAGGATATGGTACCTCTTGCCTATTCTTAAGAAGAATAAAATTACAGTTCAGTTTTTGGTTCTGGATACCTACTAGTACACAGACTTGCCATTCTGAATCATACTAGAGGTTTACCTGATCCCAAATCACTTCCAGGAAAAATTTTCACTAGATAGAAAGGCACTATCTACGTTTAGAACAACCAGTGATAAAATAAATCAGTATCATCATAACTGCACCAACAAAATCACAAACATCACCAGAGGTGACAACATGCTCTACCACTGAACTGAAGAGTTTTGCTCAATTGCCTAAATATACTACTAGAAGTCTAGACTTACATATAAAGTTTGCAAGTTCCAGACTTAATGCTTTGTATTAGACTTTGAAACATACAAAATAAATGTATTTACATCCTGCTTTTCATGAAGTCTGAAGCAACTTCTGATCCTGGTACTTTAATGAGGCCATTAGCAGTTGAATTGACTACAGTTTCCAAACAACTCCTACTAAATGCTTACATATATAGGAGAAACTCGAGTTGAAATTTAGTCAGAAATAGACTAAACAAGAATACACAGAACAGAGATTCTTCATGTAAGATAGAACTTGCCTTGTTCAAAACAAGTAAGAAAAGCACTTGTTCTGTGAAAACCTGTGTTATCTATAAAAATTAGAAAAAACAGGTAGCACATGTAGATAACTCTTTCTCCTACTCTCTAGTCTCCATCTCATTAAAAAAAAGTGAACTCAAAAACAGCAATGAAGATCGTGCCATCTTGAAGCACTAAGCTAGACCAAGCAATACTTCTCTACTAACACTGCTGCTGAAAAATCAATACTCCTAGCTCCTGCAGGGTGATCCTAAAAAAGATACGCCACCTATGTATTTAATTCTATTCTGCTTTCCTCAACTTCTTAACTTATACAAAGACATATTCCTTACTGTTATGCAAATTAAGATTCTAGACACTGAAGATCTTACATTACAAATACAAGATTTTTCCTGCCTAATTATGTTTTGTTTTCTGAAAAGGGAGCAAACCTACGTCTAGGTAGAAAGAGGGACCTACAACTTGTAGTCTTGCTTTACATAAAGTTCTTGCTTAAACAAACAAACAAAAAAAGCAGGCCATTATTCACAGCACAGTGCTCCACCTGTGTACAGATGCAGAACTAGAAGGCGGCTAACACTCTTAAAGCATTACTGGTCAACATTACTCGGTGCATTTAAACTCTCCAAGTCAGCAAGGATAACATATATAAAACCAGAACACTGTTGACTAAACCTGATTTCTTTAGTGGAATACAGCATTTAAGAGAAGTCGTAAAACAAATTCTGATGTTTCAAAGTAACTCATGTACAGAATATTGAAGTAAGACTTCTACATCTTTCCCAGTCACACACTCTGAGTAAAAACACATAGAGAGGTACACTGTACTGGTTGCTGTCTTCTGCTTATGCTCATTACCTAATGTGGCTTTTGGTGATGTGCTAAGGCAATCAACACTTGGTCCATGTTCTGGTCCACCTGAAAATATAATGTACAGTAAGGGTAAGAATACCAGAAGGTTCATCATAATGTTTAAATACCAAAACACAACTCACCATCCTCAGAGTTTGATACAGACACCATAACGTGTCATTTCTGTTACAGCTTTACCAGCTACTAACAGTCACCCAAAGATTCATCTGAAATCTTCTGAACCAGACTTTAAGTTGGATTTCTACTAAACATTATTAAAGGAACATGCAACACCACACATTCTAGCATAACCCTTCTAGAAACACAATCCTTCCCAAAATTCTGAAGTTATTAGCAAGGTTAGATGATTTAACTATTGAAGCAAGGTAAAGAGAGTCTAAACAAAGAAACTGTCAGAAAATGCACAAAATTTTTTTGTTAACAAAGAACCAATCATACCTTCATAGCTTTCCAGGATGTTTTCTGAAGCTTTCTGTTGTAGAGGAACTGGTTCTGGCTCTGATAATACCCATTCTGTATTCTTCATATTGAATTAAAAAAAATAAAAATAAAAATCAGAGTTGCACACAAAATGGAATCCATCAAATAAATACGAGCACTGTACTCAAGAACCACTGATGAGTTAGTATTGAATTCTTATGACTATAGCTTCTAGTTTTAAAACCTATTAAAAGAAATGTCTACCTTTATTAAAAAGTGACCTGTTTTCAAAGCACTGCTGAGCATCTGAGTCCACCTTTCAGGAAATTTCAGTGTTTACCATTCAAAACAACAACATGCATTTTAATTACATTCTAGATTTCATCGCTGTATGCTGGCCATTCTCTTTTATTTATTTTTTTATTCTTAACATTTATACAGTACATGAGATCTGATTTCTAATTTATTTACATATAGTAACCAACTCTTCTCCCCATGCTAGGCTCTCATACTTCTTATTTTCTAACATTTACTTTTTGACTACAAGCAGTACTCCAAAGTCTTTGAGTCCTTTCATTTAGCTCAGACAAATCCTTCTCACCAGGCAAGCCTGAGGCCTGGACACAATAATACCTGCTTAATATTACCTTTTTTCCTCTACAAGCCCTTTGCCAGTTCATGCTTGCTTTTCTTTAAAACCTCAACCTCAAAGCTTCCTGTCATTTCCCTCTCAAAATACCACACTCAAGGAATGTCTTGCCCTGAGGCACACAAACTAATTGTCTCTGAACTCCTATCTTTTCAGCTATTCAAAAACTTTGCTCTGAAAATTTACTGTACCTGACCCATAAATTCTCCCAAAAGGGTTTGCATCAAGTTCCTACTTCTTGTCCTCAGCCTAAAAATATTTACAGCAGTTCTCTGCTTAACCCTCCTTCTCCCTAGCTTGCTTCAGCTTATGCTTTTCCTTGCAAGTGTTATTCCACGTTCCTTTTGGAAATAAAAATACACTATTTTTCTACTGTCAGAACAGATCATCTTCTGGTGAAACCCTAGATTATAACAAAAAGCTTCAGGTGTTCACAGACAGCATACGTACTAGAAAACACTACTGCCAGAACATTCAATATTGTTGCAATATTTAGGAATATTAGTGTAGCAGTAACTTAATTATTGCAAGCTTAAGGTCTCAATTGCTTTTATGGGTATTTTTCAAATATCAGAGTCAAGAGAGTCTCTGAAACACTGCTCTCCAAAATATACACAGCACCTATCACCAAAAGGCACTGGGAAAGCAGAGCAGAGCTAAGATCAAACACATAAAAACCACCAGCAGCAACAGCCTGCAGAAAATTATTTTAATTTTTTTCCAAAGAGGATGTAATTCTGCAGGGAGGAAAAAAAAGCACCTGCTTCACCAATGTTTTAGGAACTATTACATTTTATTGATTATAAACTGAAGTTTTCACTTAGTGAATTTAGATCAGGGCACTCTCAAGCCAAATGGCTCAGTCATGAGTCCAAGTAAAATTGTGTGCCTAAGAAAAACAGTTTCATTCCAGATTTAGCTATTATTTGGGTAATTCTGAATTATCATCTTAGAAAATCATTCACATTCAGGAAGAATTTTGAGACTCACAGAAGGATGAGAAGATGAATGAGTTTAATTCAACAACCTACTGCCTAAGATTTTCTTTCAGGGTTTAACCTTCATAACAGAACACACAGTTATCCTAATATGTTCAGAAAGCAAAGAATTAAGTAGAGCCAACCTATACCTTGGAAGAAGCATGGGACGCAAAAAAGTCCTCTTCTTTGTGCTGAGGTGATGCAGGTGGCATTCCACATCCATCTATCCACAGCTACAAGTGTTTACAGAGAGGGTCAAGGTAAAGAAGGAGGAGAAGGAGATTATTAATTTTACAAGACAATTGCATTAAAGTATTCTGAAAAATGCACTTATCTTAAAACTACATTTTTATCAGGTTAAAAATTTAATGATTTTCTTTTCCTAAGTATTTCACCCTTGCCAATTTGTTTGAGTATATGACATTCCTTGTTTAGATTCCATGGCTGTGATATCTTCCTTCCCAGTAACCATTTCCTTCCTAACCAAATACTCAGTATAAGCTCTGCTGCAGTAATATTATCAATATTCAGTATCACTAGAGTTTTAGAATCAAGTTTTTTCATATACTCATGTAAGAATAAAAAAAAAACACTAAGAAAATACCATGGTCTGGTACTTTGATGAATTGTCCCACTCGGTCTAGAGCTCCAAAACCTCTACTACACCTGCAGAAAGCTGTAGCAAGATGCTAACAGTTCTCAGGGTAGGCTGCAGAGCCCTAAGTGCCTCAGGTCATTCCCGGAACCCTGCAAGACAATACCTGAACTTGTGATCTACATTCTAAGTTTAGAAGGTTCTTACTAATACACGCAAGACATCATGCTGAAAATAGTGACCATCTTCAAAAAGGTTATGAAATATGCAACAAGCTTACCTCATCATTAAATAATCAAAAGAGCCAGTAAATTAGAGGGTTTTTTTTTTTTTAATGAGACCAGTATGAAGATTAATTACTGAACGAAACTTCAATATAGATAGCACATCACCACTCAGGCTTGCAGTGTATTCAGAAATATATTTACTATTTTTTTAAATGTAAGAAATAAATTATTAATACCAAATTTTTGGATGAAATCTATAACTGAAGATAACCACAGCTCTTTGAAGTGTCATTTGGGGAACTTCATGCCAACTTATATGCAAATAGTATATTAAGTTTACTTAAATTTGTTTCATATCTAAAGCTATTAAGTAAAAAAATTATCTGAAATTAGTGATGTAAACCATGTTAAATACAATATCCATAACATAGAATTATTATAACTCACTAAATTTCATGCTGTATCATATACAGACTAGAAGAAAAAAAAGCAAGAAAACTGTATTGTGTTTTGTTTCATTTCTTTTTTTCTTTTTTTTTTGTTTCTTTAATTCCCATTCATCTGATCAACTTCAAATGAATTAGACACGGACTTGAACACACTGAATTAAACAATCAAAGCATTCATTCTGCATACGCAAAACAGAAGTGTTGTGTCAAACTTACTTAACGCCTCAGCAAACTCATATGCTGCATAGTTCAGTAACAACTTCTTCCTGTCAGCAATCTCACTTCTAGGCTTTGACAGCATGCCTGAACTGCATCAGCACTTTTAACAGAACAGTATGCTCAAGACACAGAATTTGTGAATTTTTCAAGTATAATTTTTGTAGAAAAATGTACCTACTCAAATCTAAACACTCTAAAAATTACAACTATCTTATAGACAGCTATTGGCACTTCTATTTTTTTACTATGCTGTACTTCTAAGTAATAATTCAGCTGCAGAAAAGCAAATCTAATCACAATACATAATTCATGGAGAAGAGCTGGCATATTCATTGTGCAACAGCACAAATACAATTTTGCAGTACATCTGTGAAACAAAGTAGTTCCCATTTTGAAGAATACCTGAAGTTTCCACCTACGATTCCTGTAAGTTACTCCAAATGATACAATTAATGTTTTGAGTATAACAGAAGTGATTCTGAAACATCAGGTTCACCTCTACCCTCAGTATCTGCTGCAAATTATTTACTCCACTTCTTTCCTCCTCAAAGCAATGTGCAGCAGTACCTCCAAAATAATTATCTTTCACACTGGGGATTAGAAACTTTAAATGACTCTAGTGGTAAAGGAATGGGAAGTGTTTCAGAAATCTAAATGACAAAAGATATACATGACTTACATCAGTACCATGTTTTCTTGTTGCTTGTGTCGCAAGAGATTTAATCTTCTCCTTGTAAAGCTGAGCAGCTCGACTGTTATACTTTGCATTGGTGTCATTTGTTGTGCATCCATGTTGATGGAAAAAGGCAGACTATGAAGCAAAACATATAAAATGCTATAAGAAACAAATTTCAAAACAAATGGCACTTAACATTAGTATACTCTGCAACGCAGCAAAAGACTGCTCCTGTCTTTAAATCTTGTAAACTATGAAGTCTATGTAGATCTCCAAAATAAGAAGAAAACTCCATTATGGCAACATATGAACACATAAAACAACAAAACCCAAAAACATCAGTGGAATGTTCTAGAATTATACACAATTCCAATCATATAGAATGATTCCTACCTCCAAATCTAACAGCTGAAGAAAGGAAGAGGTAACTGACTGCCAACAGCTGTGCTTCAAAAGATGTTTCTGATATTCTAAAAGGCATTGCTTGGCTTCATGTCAAACATGCCAGGGAGAATAACGTATGTTCAACAGACTTTTTACATGGGCAGACAAGGGGGACTGGCTTTAAACTAAAAGGGGAAATTTAGGTGAGATGTTAGGAGGAAATTCTTTACTCAGAGGGCAGTGTGGCCCTGGCACAGCTGCCTGGAGAAGCTGTGCTGCCCCATCCCTGGAGGCATTCAGGGCCAGGTGGGGTGGGGGCCTAGGCAGCCTGAGCTGGTGGGGGGCAGCCCTGCCTGCAACAGGGGGCTGGAACTGGATGAGCATTTCTTCCAACCCAAGTCATTCCATGATGCTGTAATTCAATAGCATCAAAGTGAATATAAAGAAATGGTCTTCCTTAAAAAAAACAAAACAAAACAACAACAAAAAAACCCAACCCCCCCCAAATTTCTGTGTATATACGCATAGATACACACTCTTTTTATGTGCTTATTTACATACAAATTTTGTTTGCAAGATCAAAACATGGAAAAACTAGGTATGTTTTTTAATACCTAGAACTAAGTAGCAAATTACATCATACGTTCTTGCACAAAAGAACGTATCAGACCATTACAGTAAAACACACTAAACAAGTTTCTGATAGAGTCAACAAATCCAGGTAACTGAAGGTTGTAATGTCAAATGTAAAAGCAGTA
Source organism: Tetrao urogallus (assembly GCF_951394365.1). Taxonomy (NCBI): domain Eukaryota; kingdom Metazoa; phylum Chordata; class Aves; order Galliformes; family Phasianidae; genus Tetrao; species Tetrao urogallus. The sequence continues at coordinate 126,075,447 of NC_136813.1, read as the reverse complement.
CACAAATACCACACTCTGTAAAAAATTAAGCCAGTCAACTTCTGTAACTACAATAAAACAGTTGTAAATGTCACCCTGCCACAAAGATTGTGTATTTCTGCTTATAAAAACATTTACATTTATGAAGTTGACTTTCAGAGCTTTTCTTTGTAGGCCCCAATTGCCATCATTGCAGATATTTATTCTGAAGACAAAAGGAACTTGCAACACCACATTTCCTAGCAACCTCCAAGAGAGCTAGGAAATAGTTAGGAAGTTCACAACTGCTGTTATCCAAGATTCAGTGTCATCAGGCAATTATAAATACAAATAGCAAATGTTAATCTGGCAGTACATCTAAGCAACAGTTAGTAAAAATAGAATTCAACTGAACTGGAACAAAAAACCAAACTGTTTTTAAATTAAATTAAAGGCAAAATGTCAACTTTACTTTTTAAATGTTCAGGTACTTTACTAAACTGGTCTTTAAATTTTCAGCCATTTATCTTCATTTCTCAGGAACTCCAAAACAGATCATTATGAATTTGAGGTATACAAGGAGTGAGTGTGCTTATATTTGACCTCTTGGCAATGCGTTATAGGAAACAGTGACATCCAAGCAGAATGTAAAAGAAACCACACAAACTTAAAAGATGTTTACTGTTAATCCTCTGGGAATATGCTTTCTGAAAGTAACTGCGGTTCTTTTTCAAACTCTGCAGCCTCTTCTTTCCAATTGTCTTAAAACCTTCGGCTAAAAAGAAAATCCCTCTTCTGATTAGTTAGAACTATGGTGTTTATGTACCAGGTGGTAAGAAAGAAACTTGACAATTAAATTCATATAACTGCAGCATAAAAAAAGAATATAACTTAAGAAAGGAGAGAAAGAGTAAAGGAGGGTGAAAACATCACTTTATTTCAGAGGAAGCTGCCAGCTGTTCAGATCTGCACACCAGAAACAGTCCCTTGCCAAGTACCAAATTTAAAGAATTCAAAGACTGCAAAATGCAGAATTATAATGATCCTCAATTCACCGTTCTCTGCATGGAAATAGATAAAAAACTAGAACTTTCTTTTTGAGAAAAATGCAGCACTGGCATAACTTTAACTTACAAAAATACTGTGAAATAAACTTATTTCTAAGTACATATGAAAAATGAAACCAAAAGTAACAGCCAATATGAATTGGCCAAAACAAAAACACTGCTACTTCCTCTCTGACAGCCTCATGTGCCTTATCTGGATTTCAACGGGTACCAAAGTCATACCTTGACTTATGAGAGACTTCCAACACTGACATGCTCTTTGGCATGGCATTATTGTAAGCCCCATAAGGAAACACAGCCTCAGGAAAACACATGTTAACTAGGTTTACAAGCAGAAGGAAAGCCATCTTTCAGCAGTTACCAATGTTTCACTGTTAAATTAGATGTATTGACAATGTATCAACAGTAGTTTCCAAGCCTAACAAGCTTCAAGGCGCAGGATACATACAGCATTTGCATTTCCTCCAACTTGCATGCACCTCAGTTGAAACCAAGACCAATTGGAATCCAGTTCTGTAGATCTGAAGAGAGGGAAACATGCTTAGTGTTATCTCCATAGCCATTAAAAATCTACCTTTTTCTGTGCAAAGAGTCTCTCACACAAATTATTTTGGGGAAGTGAGAGGCAGTGACACGATTTAGCAGAGGGTTGTTAGAGTTAGGATAGTGTGGTTAGGTTGTGGTTGGACTTGATCTTTAAGGTCTTTTCCAACCTGAGCAATTCTGTGATTCTGTAATTTTATTAGAAGAATTCTAATCATTATAATACTATGATCATCAGGAATGGATTCTTGAAAGACCTTTTGTAACATTCTTATACACAGTGACAAAGCAACAGAGGAAGAATATTGATTTTAGCTGATGGAAAACATTCGCTTTTAAGTGCAATCTATTCTTAAATGCATTGCTCTCATATACTTCAAACAGTATCTTCCATTTCAAATATTTCAAATGCCTACCAGATGTAACTCAGGTGAGGGTACTCACCTGAAATCAGAGAACCTCAGTAAAACAGCAACAACTGGCTGAGCCACCAGAGAGGGTAGCACTTCACATAAAAACTCTCTCCTTCTACCCCTGGTATAAGCACTACGGCAACGCGTGCAACTTTCAGGAAGCAAAGCGGGCAAAAAAAGGCTACGTGGGTCTCTTAACTGGCTTGCAAGCGCATCAGATTATCATTATGGTCAACACACTGTCACACTGCTGAAGATAACAGAGTGCTATCTGCCTCAGTCTTGATTCGAAGAGAATGATAAAGCGCTTCAAAGTGCTTACTCCCTTCTTTGTTTTCATCATCTTCAGTGCAGAAACAAATCTGTCAACAAAGGCGTGCTACTGACACAATAAGCAGGTAATGGGAAAGGGTGCATGGCATAAGTGCTATTGAACCCTACCTATTTACCTAGTTCCCAAGTAGCCATCAGATAAAACAAAGCCAATACAAACATTAAAAACGTTTGAAGGAGAAGAAAAGAATGGGCTTCTCTCTCTGATCAGGCATCCAAAGAAAATAAAACAACAACAAACATTAGAAGCTGGGATATAAATCTTTCTATTGCTGTTGTAGGAAGATACCAACCACTTACCGAATGAAACTCAAGTGCACGCCAAGCGATCGGTGCGTCCCTGAACAGTCAATACAAAGAAAGACTCCATATGTTATGCTTGCCCAGCTAGGGTTTTTCGATCCACAGTCAAAACATACCTTAAAGAAAACAAAGGTCATTAACTTGATTTACGCACAATCTCTTCTTGTAGCTGTATTATGGGTCATTCTAACACCCTTGCAGTGATAGGAACTTAATTCAACCTTAACGCATGTGTCAACACAATTTCATACAACCCTGATTTTATAAAGAGAAGCTGCACAACCTGCCTGAGCTTGAAGAAAGCATCCACTCTGCGTAACACTAGGCCTAAGACTCTGCCAGATGTTCCCATTTGTACTATGCATTACTTGCGTGCTGCTGAACCAACCATTTGGCTGTCCACAACAAGACTGGTTAAATAGCTGACGTGTCCAAAATCACATCACCGCCAAAGCTAAGACTTTCCCACCACCACATAAGATTCCTAACACTCAGCCAAAGCTACAAGAGATATCTGCCTCTACACCTCATATACTCTGTGCTTTCTGTACAGTCCACAGCCCTCAAGTCCTACTTTGGTTATTCTGACATCTGTGCCTCTTTGGTCAAGGAAAGAGAGAACAAAACAAATTATCTGGTATTTTCAAATGCAAGGAAGAATGCAAATTTAAACAGAAACAGTTATACAGTTATTCCTATTTAATGTTACGTGCATAACATATAGAAATGTTCCCATACAGAAATACTTCTCTAGTTGATCAATGCTTTTTCAGTGGAGTTATAAAGGCTGCAAAGGACTAATTCCACAGTAAAAGCACCCACTTACTGGGCATCCTGAGCAGCATCTATTAAAAAATGAACTCCGCAGGGGCAAGTTTTTTCACCTAAACTGATGGATTTTCATTCTGCAACCTTATTCTTCAAAACCAAGGTGAGGGGAAAAAAAAAAAAACCAAACCAACAACTCTTCCTGCTAGGGTCTCCACTAATGTGACTAAATAGAGCATTTTTCTTACATACCCTGCCAAACTACAGGAGAGGAAGGAGTGCAGGAAGCATATTTGTATCCCACAATTGCATGTGGAAATGGGGTCATTCAGTGACATAAGCAGAAAGAAGAAATGAGAGAAGAGCTGTAGAAAATGAGTGTTAAAAGGAGGAGCAGGAGAGAGTCCCTGAAGTGAGCACATGGGGAAGAATGATATACAGGAAGTTGGGGGAAAAAAAAAAAGAATGAGTCCTTTAAAAAAAAAAAAAAAAGCTAGCTTCACCTTCATTTTAAATAGGCTGTTTTCAAGCTGTTCCTTCCCAGGGCAAAAGGAAGGAGATGACTGAATTAGAAGTGGTTTCTGATGGAGACCAAAGCTAGCACAACAGCCCCAGTCCTGCTTCTATCACAGGAGAGCAAGGCAGACCCTGAGCAGTGGTCTGGGCAGAAATTCCCCAGAGCAGAAATGGGAAAAGAGAATCCTGAGCATTGGCAAGTGATTGAAAAATAATCCCATGGTTAGAAAAGTTCTGTTGGTGACGTACCTAAAGATTCCTCAGTACAATGATAAGCTCTTCTTAATTTTAGCGTCTGAAAACATTTATTGCATCACTGTGGAAGGCAGCTGTCACAGAACAGGACAGCACACTGTCTTCACTGGCCAAGGTCTCTGTCAGCTCTGTACCAGACAGACATGAAAATGACTCACAGAGATAAAGCCATATCTTTAAGGATTGCGATGCAAGTAGGAATAACACCTAGTTCCTTTAAGAACTGTCAGTTCCATCACGTTGTGCAACAGACAGTTACATTTCAGTAAGCTACCTGATGAAGGAGTGTACTTAACTCACACTCATGTTGCTGAGCTACCTCAATTTCTGAAGTGCTTCCCAACACATAAATTCTAAGAACTGAGAATAAAGTAAGAGATTTCAGAACCAGCCTTTGAAATTGTCTCTGTTTTAAAACCAGAGACAGTGTGTTTCCTGTACTGACTGAGGTACAACTAAGGTCTCAAAGTCATTATAAAAATCAGGTTGAAGATTACACTTCAATAATCTGTTGCTTTTTAAGTACACTTTCAATATTTTTGTCTATTTTGTTTTCGGCCATTTTGGGACAGTCCAGATTCAGTAACGATCACTTAAGGCAAAAGCCATAACCAGGCTGTTTGTACCAAAACAAACACAGATTTAGGGATAACCCATAGCAAGAAGTCATTATATTGTACAGCATCCACCTTGCACAGAGGTGGAAGTTAGCAAACCCCTTACCTATGGTGGTGAACAAATTCACAGTGCCCACTACCATTGGAAACTTACAGACAGACACAAGGCTTGCAGAAATGCTAGGTTTGGCATCCAGGAGGGCTGGCTCAGCACCCAGCCTAAGGCCAGGGCTATGAAGGCATGTGTCAGCTGTGCAAGGCCCCAGCACTGAGCCATGCCAGGAGGAGTTTGTCATTGGGCAAAGGTGAGCTGCGTGCCACAGCTGCTCTTACTCACCCACTGCAGCATTCAGATATGCTCCCTTTTCTTGCATCAGCAATAATAACGGCGCTTGTTGATGTGACTGGAGACCAACGCTACAAACTGGCTCAGAGCAAAGGTAAGTCCAACTCGCATTGCAGCCACATCAGCAGCAATGCTGAGGTAAGGTAGGGAGCAGGAACATTTGCCAACAGAACAGCACCAGGCTGCCATATGGGGAGAGTGGGAGTCTTAATAATGACATAAGGGACAGCCACATACACAAAATGTAATAACAGAACTGAAAAACTGAGAAACCACCACCACAATGCACCTTCTTGGTTTGCAGCCAGTTCACATTCTTGAGTTGGGCCTCTAAGTGGTGCCGTGGATGTTAATCTCACTAGGGGAAGGGAAAGAGCCAGAAAAGGGAACAAAAAGGCACCTACTGCAGGGAGACAGACTTGTGGCAGAACAAGAGTCTATATCCAACAGCACCAGGACAAGTCCTCCAACCAGGCAAGCTCTGCAAACATCTAAACCAACCATAACAATCAACCAGAAGGTTGGTTGTTAGAGCTAGAGTAGTACAGTTAAGTCGTGGTTAGACTCAATGATTTTGAAGGTCTTTTCCAATCTGAATGATTCTATGATTCTATGACTCATACTGTGCAGCTTCTGTGTCTGAAAATAATTTAGTATGTTGAAAATACATCCTATGTGACAACTGTAACATGTTTGTTAAATGCTGCCAGCCAACTCTGTATTATGCAGTGCATAAAAAACAAAACAACTCCAAAAAGCTATTTCTCATGCCATACAAAGTAAAAGAAATCAGAGACCGAGCTACAAGTTCACAAGATCACTAGATTCAAGATCACTATTCAAATTCCAATAAAAACATGCTATAATGTTTAAACTAAAACTGCACATGTACTTAAATGAGAATTATTTTGCCCAGGCCAGCATGTGCTTGGAAGCCTCGCAGAGCACCCAGCAGTGCGCACACACACACACACACACACCTTCCCACAGGACGCAGACAGGGCCCCACAGCTGCATGGAAAGTATGTGTGCTTCCCAAACTCACCCAAACATACACAAAACAGCTAAAGCATACTACTAAAATTTTAAGAGGAAATGTTTCCAATATTCCAAAGCACTTATTTTTCAGGTGCTGCAGGAAAGCCCTACAAAGGGGCAGACTAAGAACAGAACAAGAAAAGATCAAAGCAGCATGCAGTCAAACACGAGGAGCTGTAGCTCTGGGCAGCCTGGTCTGGTGGTTGGCGACCCTGCACATAGCAGAGGGGTTGAAACTAGATGATCATTGTAGGCCTTTTCAACTCAGGCCATTCTGATTCTATGAGGTGAGCTGGTGGCAACAGCACCTTTTGCTCAAGAAAGCTCTGCCTACCTTGGCATGGGAAAGCTGCGAGATGTGAGCTACTGAAGCTCCTCATAAGCCTTTCCTTCCTACCTGAGTTACTGTCCAGAGTAGGTAACTGAGTTACCTATCGGAGTTACTGTCATACGACTGCACATAAATGACAGCTTTCCAGCAAACCTGGTCCGAACGACAGCAAACGTTGCCCCAGTCCAACTCTGCCAGCACTGTACTGAATCCCTTCGAGGTATCACAGCAGCACAGCCAGGTGAGCCCGACACGCCTGAGCGGCCCCGGGCACCACCGCCCAGGCTCGGCAGAAGGCAGAGGGCTCTGCACGGAGCTGTGCGCCCTGCCGGCAACAGGCAGCAGCGGGGCTGCGTGGCTCCAGCAACGGCGTGATGGGAGCGTTGCAACACCGCTCCATCTCTTGGGCACGGAGCTCAGGAACTGGAACTAGGAAAGCGGCTCAGGAGCTGGAACTAGGAAAGCAGAAGGGGGGACCTGAAGGACGGGGATCTTTCCTCGCTTTAGAAACTAGCTCAACTGCCGACTGTCTCTTTTCTTTAGTCTCCGTGCTCTGCGGAAGCAGGCAAAGCCCCACTGCCTGTACCCTGCACAAGAGCCGGCCGGCCCCGACACTCTCACGGCCGCACGTCCCACGCGTGCGGCCACGGCCACGCTACACCGCAGGTCAAGTCCTCACTGGCTGACTTAAAGGCAACACCTACGTTTGTCACCAAGGAAGGGATCGTGTCTGTTCGATGCAGAAACACCCGCCATGCCTTGGCTATCTCGGGGCGCGCTGCTGCCCCCCGGTCGTTCCAGTCACCGAAAGCGCCGGGTCCCCGCCGTGCAGCCCGGCCGCAGCCGTGCCATGTATCCGGACAGCCGCCCCGTGCGGCCCAGTCCCGCGGAGACACGCGCCCCGCCCCGCCCCCCGCCAGTGCGACGTGTCACAGCGGCAGAGCGCGGCCCCTACCGCGCCGAGTCCCGGCGCCCTCACCTTGTTGGTGGGCACGGAGCGGAGCCGCTTGAAGATGGCGCCGATGTCCTGCTTGCTGGGCTCGCACATGGCGGCAGGCGGGGGAGAGGCGCGAGGGTCGCCAAGCGAAGCCGCCGCCGCCGCCGCCGCCGCCCGCTTCGCTGTCCGGGCCGCGCCGCCGCCGAACGCTCCGCCCCTCCTGCCGAGCGGCCACGCAGCGGGCGCGCGCACAGGGCCGCCCGGCGGGGCGCGGCTTGCAGCCGCCGGCGTGGCGCAAGGGGGCGCCGGTTGCCATGGGGACGCCCGACCGCGCCGCGTCAGCGCCTAGGCGGCGGGAGGCGCCCGGGCTGAACGGCGGGCAGGGCCGGTCGTCGGCTGCGTGAGGAGATAAAACGTGGGAGAGCGAAAGCAGCTCCGATTGCTGGTCTGGAAAAAAGAGAAGTGGGACGTGTTGTTACACTGTGAACAGAATGGTTTCCACTCCTGGACACGGCGTGTTAGTTTCAAGCATTGTGAATAAACGTGAGGAGATGGGCATTTCCTCTGGGCACTCACACTGAAGTGTGCAACTTCAGGGACAAATCTTGGCATCTCAGTACTGTTGTTCATCAGAGCCCCCCGAGGACGTTGTTCATCCTCCCCTCACTCTCATCGCATGTAGAGGAAGGACTACACACTACCTGCACATGAAACAGGGTTAGGGCAAATTTTCCTAACGTGTTTTTGTATAATAGCCTAGGTTCTGGGGACCTCTGCAGAGTGGCTGCTCTAACCTGTTGAAAATAGGGCCATCAGTAAGTTATCTAGGGCCCAAAAGGTCCACCTCCACCTTGCATGGAAATCTGTCTTCAGGCCCTGGCCTTCACCCTCCATAGGCATCCATACATTCTGCACATGTTCTCCAGATTTGCTTGCCAAACCCCATTGGGCTGCATGAGGATTGCCAGCCTACAGCTGCTGGCCTCTCAGGGAGAAAAAGTTGCCAACAGATTTCCATGAAAGAAAGTTTATTATGTCAGCTTCATAAGTACTGAAAGGGAAAGAAAAACAAAACAAAACAAAAAGGCAGGAGAGGTACTATCTTGCTAGCTAAGTGGAAAAATCAACGTTGGAAAAACAAAGTTAATCTGAAGACTAAACCATGTGGCACAGCCCCCGGAAAGGATAGTCCTTGTTACTGTCCCACACTCTCCTCAGCCACGCTACCACTTCCCCAAGCAATGCTGCTCAAAGGCAGCTAGTTCCTGCCACTACAGCAGCCCTGCTAAACTGGAGAGCACAGGCAATAACACCATGGGCTGTTGGTTATTTCAGAACTCTTATTTCAGGAATTGGTTCATCTCTGCCCTAGTGTCAAAATGTCAAAAACCTGCTAGTTATTCAGAGCCACTTTGCACACACTGCACAAGACTCCATCCTTGACTGTGTTCATTAACACACTCTGTACTGTCTCTGTCTCACACAGCGCCTCTATCCCAAGGCCACACTCTGCCATTCAGATAAGTGGGTGTGCAAACTAGACACACCTGTTGCAGCCTGCAAGCTCAGCTGATTGCCAGCAGGTGAGCTCTACACAAGATGCAAGAAAAGCATTTAGCACATACATGGGAACTTGAGGGATGCAAACGTGACCCGAGGCAATATTAAAAGCAAACTCTAGACTTGGGGAAACAGGTGATACAACAAATGGACATAGAAGCAAGGGCTGAGCTATCTACATCTACTGGGGAACAGGCAGTGCTTGTAATTCACTGCCTGCTCTTGCAATTTGAATATTTTTAAAAACTACCCTTCAAGGGTGTCTGCAGGTGCCTGTAGACTGAGTGCTGGAATGTCCTCTACTTTGGAGTTAGGTGCAGTACAGGTCCTTAAGCAGAGCCAGTAGTAGAGCAACACTATGAGCAAAGCTGATACCACTCGTGTCCTCAGCCCTCAGCAGATTTTCGTCTGGACTGTTGTGGCTTAACCCTATTGGCTGCTAGCATAACACAGCTGCTTGCTCACTCTGCACTCCCACCAGGAGGGGGAAAGAATTGGAAGGGCAGAAGTGAGAAAAGTCATGGGTTAAGATAGACAGTATAACAAGAGAAAAAAAAAGGGGGGTGGGGGGAGAAGGAGAAGCAAAAGAAAAAGAAGAAAAGAAGTGATATAAAACTATATCACTACAAGCTGATGCAGCAACCCTGATGAACTTCCTCTCAGCTTTAATTGTTGTGCTGTGTGGTGGGGGATATCCCTCTTGGTCACTCTGGGTCAGCAGTTCTGGCTGTGCCCCCTCTCAGCTCCTTGCACACTCCAGCCTACTCACTGGCAGAGCAGCGTGAGAAACAGAAGAGCACTGCTCAGTATCGATTACAATATTAGTGTGTTATCAACACTATTTTCATCACAAATCCAAAACAGAGCACCGTATGAGCTATTACAAAGAATATTAACACTACGCCAGTCAAAAGGGAGCACAGCAACAAAAAACTGTCAAGTCTGAATGTGCATTCATTCTCTGGATTCATTATCCACAGAAAGCTGTACTGCCATTTGCTTTCTACTTGAGAAAGAATGCCAATTTGTTCAAGGTATTTTGGAGACAGCCTCATTGTCTTTACTTACGCTTGGTTTTCTTTGGGAAACTTGGTCACACTGAGCAAAGTTTGTTACTGCTCACATCTGCGCTGTGCATAACAATAATACATCGCTTCGTGGCAGCTGCAGCTCTAGAAATTCAAGGCCAGCCTCTCTCTTGCAAATGATATCCTCAGTGACACAACATGGTCCCAGACACATATCATTCCAGACTACATAATCCATCCAGACAATCTTCTCCTTGGAGCAGAAAGCATCTAAGTGTCTAGTCCCACAATATGGAAATGAAGTTTAGCAGTGTTAAACTACATTAAAAACCAGTTGAAACCAGTTCTACATATCAATAATATACTTTTATTTAGTAATAATGTATTGTTTGTACTGATAACATCAAGAAGCATAACCACTTCGTCACATAGGTGAGGTTTCTTGGAGCTTTCTAATCTTGAAAGTAGTCCATCTCAACAGCATTGTCCAGTACAAAGCCAAAAAGTTACAATAATATAATTTTCAGACAAGTCCACTGCATAGACAATATTCAGTTGTGCTTCTGTAAACCTGTTTGCATTAGGAATGCAAGAGACTTGCAAAGTCGCATTTAGAAGCAGCATCCCACTGCAAAACCCACCTATGTTGGCCACATGATAGCATTTAATCTTTGGCAGGGCAATCAAATTTCTGCATCTTCTGCTTCAGGTTCCTAGAAATATCTATATCATAATACACAATCACTTCACAATTAATACAGTTGCTACTTCATTGAGTTAAAGCTTCATGGGTCATGCAGAGAGGTGACCTAGCTGAAGTAAAGGTAACCTGGATTTTCAAAACGTTCTTGTCAATCTCCCTCATAAAAACCTAGATTCATTGCCATGAAATAAGGAAATGATCATTTAACAAATTAGTCACTGACCACCATAACAAACAGTGGGAGGTTGCCAGTGTGTTGCCCAGAGGACTCATGCTTGAACATGTAATTTGTATATTTATCTGTGAGAACAGTAAATAGGAAGGTAGTGGTTTATGGAACTACCTACATTTACAGAAGTAAAAAACAAAAACAAACACAACCCCCCCCCCCCCCCCCCCCAAAAAAAAAACACAGTAGAAATATCTTGTATAATACTAACTAGGTAATAAAGCAGCAAGTAAATTTCAGAGACAAATGCAAAACAAAAATACAATTTTTATTAAAAATAAAATAAAAAGTCTGCACTTCTCTAATGGCGTCACAATGAGCTACAAGAAAGAACGGTTGTCTTTCTGGAACTAATTACAGGATCACTTTTCTGACCTACTTCGTCTACTTCTGTATGAACAACAGTTGTTGACAAAGCAATGAACGGAATGTTCAAAATAACTTTTTCTTATTTCACAGAACAAAAGAAACAGATCACTGACAGCTTGAAATACTGTGGCTGAAGCGTCGTTGCATGCTGTCCTATTTCTATGCTCTTCCCAAGGCACCCACAATGTGCTACTGGCACAGATCTCATCCAACCTACTACCTGAGGTTGTTACACCCTCTGAAATGTGAACAGCGCTCAATAGAGCTTCTGGTCTACAAAGGTATTCTCTGAATGGAGGGTTCAAGAACCCTCTATGGTATTTTCAAAACTTTGTGCTAGAGGATTGATGTCAGATCCCCTAGGAATCTGTATTTCTAACAGGAGAAAGGAAGTAAGGCAGGCTGAAAGCAATATATGCTTACCATCAGCAGGCAAACTGTTAGGTGTCAAATACACTGAAGTGACTGTCTACTGCAGTAATTACTGCATGACCTTTCTTGCTCTTCATGCTCTGAAATTGCTTTTTACATTATAATTCAAACAAAACCAGTAGGTGAAAGTATCCTACGTTATCAGGAATAACTCATTCTCACAGATCAGGAGCAGGCTCTGTAGATTCCTTCAAAGTGACCGCAGTTAACAAGCTGTATGATATTCTGAGGTAAATGACTAACTTTGCCAAACCAGAAAGGTGGGAGAAAGATTACAGGATGATTATGTAACCTCAGAGTTAATTTTTAAAAATAATAGATGCGACTCTAGGAGAACAGGAGATATTGCTGCTCGACATCCAACCTTCATTACATCATCTTCCATTTTCTTCCTTTTCTCCTTTGTTTTACAATAATATATTTTTATATATATATTTTTTTTAATCGCCAAGATCATATCAGATCTGTGGTTTCCCCTTCCAAGACTCAGTGTTTCTCCTTATCGCCAATTCTTAAGCCTGCTTTAATTTTCTTCTTTGCAAGTGTTATGAATAAAGGCTTCATTGGAAGAAAGACAACAGAACAAAAATATTCAGGTCAGCTATGGCAAAAAGAGTTTTAGCATGTCAGGCCAACTCCACAAATATCTCAACAAGAGATAATAGCAATGGATTGGATTGTTATACCAAGATATTACGAGTTACAATGTGGTTATATTGAGAGTGCATCTTTGCTTTTACACTCTATATACGTACACCAAATTTGTAGGCAACAATATAAAATTATAGATGCAAGTAAATTAGCAGTCTGAGGAAAAAACGTGCTAAAGTTTTGGTGACAAGTTCTCAAAGTCTCAACAAAGGCAACAAATGAAGAAGAATGTCAATATAGCTTTGGACTACACATAAGGAATTGCTGGTCTTTACACATTGTCTAAGAAAATAGCCTACTATTTTTTCCCCAAAAAGACTTGCCATATTGAGGGGGGGATACAACACTTGCTCTGTGAGGAGAGGCTGAGGAAACAAAATTTGTTCAGCCTGGAGAAATGATTCTGGGGTCCCAGAAGCAGCCTCCCAGCAGCAATTTGGAGGCTACCAAGACACCGGCAGGCTCAAGCACAAGCTCAAGCATAGCAGAACAAGACACAGGTTCCAACTGCAGGTAAAGCCAGGGGAGAAAGAACACCATTATAGAATCATAGAATCACCAAGGTTGGAAAAGACCTAAAAGATCATCCAGTCCAACCGTTCACCTATTCCCAATAGCTCCCACTAAACCATGTCCCTCAACACAACATCCAGCCTTTCCTTGAACACCCCCAGGCTCGGTGACTCCACCACCTCCCTGGGCAGTCCATTCCAGTGGAATAAAATATCATTATAATGATAATTAAGCATTGTAACTGCTTGAACAGAGAGGTGAGAAAGCAGCCTTTGGAAGTTTTCCAGACCAGCTCTCAAGACTTGAGCAACCTAGTTTGAATGTGGAATTGACTGTTAGATCAGCCACTGGACTAGAGATCTCCTGTGGTTGCTTCCACTTAGATTCTATGATTACTAAATTTGATGCCCAGCATAAAGAACTGGATTATTTAGATTAAAAAAATATAGATGTGAGAGACATGATCAAACTTCTGGCTAGCAATCACAAACACGACTATCTTAACTGCTAGCAGTTAGCAATAAAGAACACCAAAAAAGAAAAAGACCTCTCTCACAGAAGGTAGAAGAGACTCAGCTATTACAAAATAAAAAACAAAAACAAAACCCTTAGTTTATCCAATCTGTATCAAACTTGACAATACCATGGAAAGCGCTCTCGTAAGTACATTTAGCGTACCCACAGAAGACATCAATCTCTTCTTCCACAAACATTTCGCTGCAGCATCTAAGAGCTGTTGTGCACTATGCCTAAGCGGCACAGTGCAACTGCTGGCATGCCCATCTTTATGACTTTCAGATAATACAGACTTTGTCATCTTGAATTGCAATCAGGTGTACTATTTGCTTTATAAGAGTATTTTTTACATACATTGCAAGATGAAGTGCATTCTGTGTATTTAAGAGATTAACAGATTTTATTGTTTTCTAAAATATATTACAATATAGAGACCCAAGGCAGTAATTCCTGACAGATTTAGTAACCATTTTGTGAATGAATAATTATGTTTTCCTTGACATACATACATCCACTTTCAGAGCTTGCACATTTTAATGCATTGAACATTATGACTACGTATATCTATACATTTGAAAAGCAAATGATAAAATCCAAAACTACCAACAGTGTTTAATAATTACCTCAAAATAGATTTGTTAGCTTCATTACAGTGTAGATTCCTAAAGTAGCATATCTACTCACCTGATACTTGATTTTTATTTATTTTTTTTTTTTTAAACACAAATCTGTTGTAATTTACAACCCAGTTTTAAATGTCACAAATGCGAACTATTTGGCACTGCTACAGACAACCGAGTTGTAATTGCAAACAAATGTAGTTTTTACAGTGTTCTGCTACAATAATCCATGTAAGGACTAAGGCTAGTTTATATGTTGACCCACAAATTTATCCACATTACAGATTTTGAGTATGTTAGTGTGTTTCCTGTACTTCTGAAAACCTAATCACAGAATATTTTGTCTATAGTACAGTAATGAATATGGCAAGAAAGCAGATTTAAATATACCTATAATTTAAACTCTTATAAGTCTAAATCTTATCCACATCAAAAGGTTTGATAACTAATAGCCATGCTCTTTATATTTTGGAATATCAAATTGTATGTACATATACACAACAGATAGCCTCTTAATAAAAAGCATTTTCAGTCTATTTTACAATCTTTGTTCAAAAAAAAAAAAAAAAAAATCAGTCTTCACAGATTTAACATTTCAAATCACAAAAAAAAAAAAATCACTAGCAGTTAGGATTTTTTTTTTCTGCACACTTGTGCTGGAAACAGATAGTATTCCGGGGCTTATGTATGATTTATCTCTTTGTTTATATAGAGCTACTTAAGATCTACAATGAAAACTCATTTAAGTGCCAAACCATATAAACAACATTCATAACAGAATCCCAACCCATGACACCTGCAGATATCTCTGTTACAAATAACCTTCTGTAACAGATAGCTATTACATATAATATCTGTTTTACAACTTCGAGTCATGCTGACAACATTGAAAGATTACTACAACATGGAAAGAGTTTTCATTCAGTCAACTGCTGACTAAATCTATGTCATAATTTAAGTATTATATGATCAAGCATACAAAAAGATGCTTACCTACATAGCATTTAAATAAAAAAATACTGCATCTTTCAGACATTGCTAAGAACAAATAGAAAATTAACTAGAATAATCTTAAAAATTCAAGTTGCAAGTTACTGAAGGTCACTTAAAATAACCGATTAAACATAACTCAGCATAAGCCACATACCTCGGGTAGGATGAGGCACAAGCATAGAAAATGCAAAAATGTTTAAGAGTCACAATAACAGACCGTGTGGAAAGAAAAAAGCTTTAAAAGTATTTTTCCTATCACTATTTTTTCCGCCTAACTCCTTTCATTTGCATTGTGCACAAGCTGTGAAAACCACATGAAATCAGTTCTATGTTCTGTCTTTAAATCACCACAATTTCAGTATTGAGCTTTCTCTCCTTTTCATGAAAATATATACACTCTATACATCATTCAACTTCCTCTTGGTTTAAATATATACTGTACAGGCCTGCAGAGCTTTTGTAATGCTTCTGTATTAACTTTGTCCTTTGTCACTGGATTGGTTCTACATAGTTTGCTGGGTATAAACCAACTTGCCCGTTGTCCAGACGTCCTTTGCACCAACCCTGCTCATCTTCATTCTCCATTTTAGTTAACTCATCCCCTGCAAAAAAAAAGCAGCACTGTTAAAAAAATCTATGAACTTTTAAGTGACAATAATAGAAAGCTAACATGGCAGTTACCTATTTACATGGCCACTCTTGTTCCCTTGCCCACACCAGCTCCCAGCAGAAAGCCTCTAATCTCTGCTCTTCACACTTTTCATACTAATGCCATTTACTGATTTGCACATGGGATGAAAGACCTCACAATTTCAGAAGAGCAGCGGGAAAGGAGCTACTTTGAAACAAAAACATTACGCTAACAGCATCTCAAAAAGGCAAATACCATTTTAAACAAAATTAAAGAATGCCATTTTTTAACTTATATATAGTGTTGTTTTACTAGAAGATCAAAAGCTCGCATATAGCTAAAGATAGATGGTGAGGGATCTGGAGCACAAGGCATACCAGGAACAGCTGAGGGAGCTGGGACTGTTCAGACTGGAGAAGAGGAGGGTCAAGGGTAACCTTATCGCTGCCTGTAACTACTCAAAGGGAGGTTGTAATGAGGTGGGAGACAGTCTTTTCTCCCATGTAACTAGCAATAGGACTAGAGGGAATGGCCTCAAGTTGTGCCAGGGGAGATTCAGGTTGGACATTAGGAAATACTTCTCCGATAAGGAACTGGAACAGGCTGCCCAGGGAGGTGGTGGAGTCACCGTCACTGGAGGTGTTCAAGAAATGTTTAGACACTGTACTGAGGGACATGGTTTAGTAGTCAATACTGGTGACAAATGGACAGTTAAAAAATGAATCTTAAAGGTCTTTTCCAATCTTCGTAATTCTATGATTCTATGAGATGAACACACAAAGATAGTAGTTGTGGACAGTAATACTACCTCTGAGCAAACAGAATAATCCTACACTGGGTTATTAATCCTACCACAACAAAAGGTCAGCACAAATGAAATAAATATTTCATTAGGCTTACTGTCAATATATACTTAAGTACTGGTGAAAGATAAGAACATGTTACAAAATGACATACTTAAGAATTCTCTTAAGTAATTCTTGCTGCTTTCCAGTACTTCCACAACCACTACTTAGGTTGTGATGCAGGAGAATTTAAAAGAACCTTATACCTTACTCTGTAGCATCTCTTCTTTCCTCATCTTTCTTTAAACGCCTACCTTTACATTGTTGGAAGTCGGTGTAGAATTGTAGGTGTAAAAAAGTTAACCAAGAACTTGTTTCCTAACTTGAATAGCAAGAGCTAACACTGAATATCCATTCAGGTATTTATGAACTATAAAATAGCCTCATTGTGCACCTCTAATCTTCTGCATTCTCAGGAAATACTTAAGCATTAGTCTGCAGACTTCAAGATGCTATACACGAGCAAATGAACGTCCACCTCAGCCAAAAGTCTATCAGGGAAATAAAAGGCCACATCATCTGAATTATTTTCACACAGACAACTTCTCAGAATCAAACTATTTCCATAGATGCATGGGATTATATTAACCCATCCCTAATGGTTATAAATACACAAAGTATTACAGAAGTCTCAGTACATTTAGGAAAGCAAAAACTACCACACAATATATATTGAGAAATGGAACAAGCATCATAATATATCTTCTACAATCGCTCTCTTATCTATAAAAGGTTAAAATTTCATCTGTGGAGAAGGATTCAGAGGTCCTTGTGGACAACAAGTTGGCTGTTGTCACGCCAGCAGCGTGCTCTTGTGACCAAGGCCAATAGCACTCTGGAGTGTATTTAAAAGAACATGGCCAGCAGGTTGAGGGGGGTGATTCTCCTACTCCACTCTGCCCTGGTGAGGCTACATCTACTGTACTGTGTCCAGTTCTAGGCTCCTCAGTTCAAAAAAGACTGAGTATCCCCTAGAGAGAGTCTGGTGCAAGGGCACAAAGATGACTCAGGGGCCTGCATCATCTCCTGTACGAAGAATGGCTGAGAGACCTGGGACTCTTAGCCATCCCAGGAGCCCTCAGGAAAAGACTGCAAGGTGATCTCATCACTGTTTATAAATATCTGAAGTACAGGAGTCAACTGGGTGGGCCAGGCTCTTTTCTGTGGTGTGCAGTGACAGAACAAAGGGCAACAGGCAAAAACTTGAACATCAGAAATTCCAAACAAACATGAGGAAGAATTTCTCTACTGGAAGGATGACAGAGTACTGGAACAGGCTGCCCAGAGAGGCTGTAGAGTCTCCCTCTCTGGAGACTTTCAGGATCTGCCTGGACCTTCCCTGTGCAACTTACTGTAGAGAACCTGCTTTAGCAGAAGGGTTGGACCTGATCTCCAGAGGTCCCTTCGAAGCCCTACAATTCTGTGATTCTGGGATCTCTAGTTTGTGAGTCTACCAGATAATAAAAGAAAGGTATGAACAAATACTTGACTTATGGAGATGTTTTGCAAAATTTTAAACCAGTGATGTTGGAGGTTTATTAAAGTATTATTACTGGCAATCATACGCACAACAAGATTATAACAGAAAGAGTCTTTACAAATGCATGGAGGATAGCATGTATACTAGCTCATTTTGACAACGCTGCCTGGTCTACATTTCCTGTAGCTATTTATCCTCAGCCATGGCAGAACACTAGACATATGCTAGGTTATGTCCCCTGCAGTTATACGACTATAAAACCTCTCATAAAATATGGATAAAGTTATTCCTCCTCTTTGGAAGCCTACCACATTTGTTTGCCAACAGAAAAAAAAAAAAAAAAAAACTGGAAAGAAAATAACAACAACAACAAAAAAGCAACTGACGTATAATGTATTCCACTAATGAAAAGGAGAGTTTCAAGTCTGCAGAAAAATAGTACATTTGATGGACACTGCATAAAGCCTATATATTACAGCATGTGGCTAGAAGTGATCACAAAAGCTCTGTAGGCAAATTCTTTGAATAGCTAAGGACATTCCTCTGGAGAATATCCTCATACATTAGAACAGATCCCTAACATGCATTAATCGCCTGCTGACAGCTGCTTATGACTCCAGGCATAGTCTGCATAGGAACACAGGAATAGAACACATTCTAAACTGGCTCCTGCCTGATCCAATCTATTGTACATTCAGTGTAAACCTAGTCACTTCAATATTTGTGTCTAAAAAACTGAATGTTTTACTGCAGGCATTCTGTAATTCTTCTCCTGTAAGGGAGGTTCGTAGCCTAGCATGATCCCTTTCTTCTGATTCATAAAATCATGATCTGCTGTTATAATGTTTTCTTAATGCTCTTCCTTCAAAGGTATTAAGCAGTTTTTAAGTTAGGTCTAAATACACCTCTTACTGTTCATACTCGTACTTTTATTCTATAGGCTGCACACTGAGAGCCACTTCATTCAAGTAGTTAATACTAGTCTAACAGCTGGTGCTAAGTGTACAGAATGTTTAACTTTATATATAACCATTATGTGTGTAAAAGCATTACATAATTATGTCATGGAAAATCTTTGTTATTGTAAACCTTTGGAATGCCAGAATGACTTGACAGGTACAATATATAAATCTCAAGGTTAACTTATTTCCATCCCCCATCAAGAAAAAAAAATGAACGGTTAAAGTCTACAGGATGAAGAGTAGTTTCAGCTTCTGTGCACTTCAGAGAAAGCTCCAGATGTTTAGTTACTACTATTCTTCTCTCAGAGCACAATTTAACAAAGTTAAAAGCCAACCCATTTCTCTTCTTTCAAAGTCCAAATTGTTTGTCTACAAAGATAAGCCAAAGGTATAGAGTTTTACTATTAAAAAAAGGAGAGAAGTGAGTGAATAGACAGTCTCACCAGGGTTATGGGACTTGTTTATTCATCAAAAACATTTCTATCTATATGCAGCTCTGAGCACCATCTTTCTCCATTTGCAGAATAGAACACTAACAGTTCACTGATAAGCTACATCACTGTCTTATTTAAAATCAGAACTTTCAGCTCTAACATCCAACACCCACTGCAGATGAAATAGCATAATTCTTATGAATGCTGAAAGGGAAGTGGAATGAAGAGTTTTCTTAGACTTTTTTTTAATCACTTGAATCCTTGAATCCTCTTTGTCTTCTACAACTGAGCTAGCCAGTCATTTAGAGAAGGAAGCAAGCAACAAGCAAAGGTGGAAGGAGTAGACTGACAATCTAATCAATCTCACTTTTACAAACTGAAGTTCTGATAATCTACCATGAAAAAACCATCTTATTCTGGAGCTCCTGCTTAGCAAGCTTTTCATGTGCAGTTTGAGGCAAGACAAGATAGATACTGGAGCTCAAAAGGTGCAGATTTTGCCTTGCACCAATAGAGGGTGCTGCCTCTGGATTGGTCAGATTATGAAAAACACTTGGAGTCTCCTGTTAAAGGCTGAGGAAGGCGCCCAGGCAGTCACTCAGCACACAACTGCTGGTAGCCCAAATTTCTCAACTCCTACAATCAAGTAAAAAGACTCAAAGGAAATAAAACATCTCAAGAAGGGAGATGTCCAGTCAGTGTACCCTAATATAATGCAAGCCAACAAAACCAAGTAAACAAGTAAAACACAGTAGGGCTACTGTGCATAGACATGCTGAGGAGTGTCGAAGGAGAAAATATTTATCAATCCATGACCAAGTGTCCAGCTTAAAAAAAAACACCAATAAAAACACCTTAGCGGTGTAGGAAATAAGAGTCTAAAAAGTGGATGCTCCCAGTTTAGACAGGAAAAAAATATATCAGTTGATTAGATATTGTTTTAAGATGCATAGCTCTAGTCTTTTCCTTTAAATAACATCTTTGTAGGGCTGGCATTTATAGACAGCTAAAAGCAGCAGCTGTTACTGTCATCAGCTAGGAAAAGGAGAAAAAGTAATCAACTGCAGCTCCCTGTTTTATTTAGCACAAAATGGTAAATATCCCAAGAATATCCCAAACAGATACATTCCAATACACTCCAAACAGATTACAAGTCAGTACTTTCAAACATGGGATAGCAAGAAGCAGTATCAGGAGTGTGGGTTAGACAAGATCCTGTAAGTGGAGTTGTACATTCAGAGAGACAAGTGACTACAGAAAATAAAGGAAATGCTCTGAGTAAAAGTCCTTACTTGCCCCATTTCTCCTTTTGATGAAGTGCTTTAAGAGCACACCGTAAACTTACCTGCTTTAAAGCTGAGTTCATCTTGCTCTTGGCCCTCGTAGTCATAGAGTGCACGCACTCTCACCTCCATTGCAGGAGAAGCATCTTCATCAAATGGATTGGTGTCTCCATTTGCATCAGTGGAAGAAAAGGGATTGTTGGACTCTTCATCAGACCAATCTGTAGGGTAGCTTTGGTTTTTTTCATAGCTGCTAACGCTAAAAACAGATTTTAAATTACTTTTTTCTGCTCTTGCATGAAGAGGCTAGAAGTATCCCTGAGATATCAGTTTCCTTAGTTAAGCTTAAACTTCTCTGTAAAGGTTGGCTTTGAAAATTTCTCTCTGCTTATCTACCTTTAGCTGGCAATACCTTATTCAGAAAAAAAAAAATCACATTCATACAGTATATTCAAAATTAAAAAAATAAAAAAGAAAAAGGAAAAAAAAAACAGAAATCAAAGACAACTTTCCTGTCAACTCCAAGAAATTTCTCTAACAAGAAATCTGTAGAATCTATGAGATTATTTTATCTTTCTCTAGAAAGATAAAAGCTGTGAAGGTAGCACATAAGAGGAACTAGATATTTAAACTACATTCAGAATCTTTCTCTCATTCCTCTGTGCACCCCATACAATATATTTTAACTTTTTGTACGTGGCAATCCACCAATATAAAGGGTTCATTACAACAGAGTGACAACTTGATAATTTAAAGAAGAATTCACTGCTGAGTATGTGCATGTCATTTAAGACAGTGATATCCTTAGGTAGGCATAATGAAGCAACAGACAGTGTTTTGAAAAGGTCCTAAACAAAAAGAAAGCTATCAAAAAAGCAGACTTATTCAGCACAAACACACATAGGAGTAAAGCTCCAGGAGCATTCTTGTTAGAAAAAAAAAAAAAAGTCCGCATTTTAAAAGACTGGTTTAGGAAGGAAAAAAACAACAGCAGTTCAGCTAGCAACTGCTAATAGGCCCAGTAGTTTCAAACCAAAGATCAAGGCAACAGATGCGGCATCTGTTAGGAGAGACAAGTTAGTTTACAGTGAAGCTTACAAAACCTCTCAAACAGACTTCATGCACCCACTAACATAGCGTTATAGAAACTGAAAATTGAAAACCCTGGATAGAAAAAGTGTAAAAACAATTAAAACAACATTTCACCAACTTTTTGATCTTATTGTCCTCCTTTTCACTGACAGTACTCCCAGTATCTTCTTCATCTTCAAAGGGATTGTAACTTGATTGTACTGACTGCACTGTGTTACTCTGGACACTAAGACTGCTAATTTGGAAAAGAAAGAGCATTATGGTGATCCTATCTGTTTAAGAGTAAAAACACTCATTCGTGTCCCACTAAGTAATTTTTTAGAAGACCCTTTCTCCAGCCATTAAAAAAAAAACAAACACAAAACAACAAAAAGAACCAACAACAACAAAAACAATTAAGAGTAGCATAAGACCTAAGAAAGTTCTGACAATCTCATAATACGATACACTCCTCCAGAACTACAGACATTACTTTCTAAGGAAGCTGTTGTTAACAGCCACGTATAAATGGCATCCAGATTAGTCACTAAGCATTTTGCAAGCTAAGATTTCAAAGAAAAATTGTCATTTCCACAGATAGAAAAATAGCAACAGATCAATCTCCTGATCAGCTACACAGTTCAGTTTCTTATAATCCACAGTGCAGAGACAAATGTAAAATGGAGAATTAATCACCAAAATATTTTGTGAGCTGCAGGAAGCTATTTTAAGAATGCTCAGACAAGTAACATTTAATTGGCCATTGATCCTATGTCTCTGTTATCTTAAATAACTAAAATAACTAAAAATAATAATAAAAAAATACCTGCTATGTTTGTTAGGTTGTGAAGCTTGATCTCCTGTCTGATTAATACCGGTCAGAGTCACTCCATCAGAAGCTTTCTTCTTTTCTCTTCTGCTGAGAGTGCGATTCAGATCTGCAGACCACTCCTATCAATGAATGTAAAAAGTGATTGAGAAATGTAATGGAGCACTAATTATCACATTTAATTTTTCAGACTGTGTTATGAAGCATATATTCATACAGCCTTACAAATAGTTATTGTAAAGACAAGTTACTCTACGTGTTTTGGTTATAGTTCTCTTCTAGTTCCTATCTTAGCAACGCAAACAAATCTTTGCTACTCACAAATCCCCAAGTGACCTGTACTTCCCTGCTTAGCATTCTGCACACCTTGAAAAGACTTAAAATACCAGACATCTGGAGAAATCAAAGGAATTGCTCAGTGCAACTCGTTAAAAGTTGTATTGAGAACATTTACTGTTTCAAGTAATGCCAAGACATCTGGCTTTTTAAAATTAAATTTTAGGTTTACCTTTTGAAGTATTACAGTCTACTTTAAGATACAAGTTTACTTCTCAAGAAGTGCTGCAGGACTGACCGACAATGGAGCTCATTTTTCATGTCACTGTATATAACTTCTCCTGTCCCTAAAATGTGAATGAGCCCTTAGGGTACTGCACTCAAATATTTTGTCCTTAAAAGCCAACCAAAAGAGCTCAAATCAACACAACTGTTGACAGCACTCATGATGTCATTTGTTAAGTATCCCCTCCTTGATGTTCTGAATCACTGAGAAGTTTCGGAAGGCAGATAAACAGGCATGGTGAGACCTAAACACAAGTTATACCTTTCAAGTCAAACTAGGCCACGTACAAATATAAAACAGAGAACACAGAGTAAACTGGACACAAGCAAATATCCTATGCTTAGACAAGTTTCATCTCAGAAAACAAGTCAAAAATTCAGGAGATGGTTTACTATCCAAAAGATAAACTTTGAAATATTAAGAAGAAAATGAAGAGTTTGTGAGATGTTATTACTACTCGTTTATACAAGTAGCATGGCCAGTCATGAGTGATTCCTGGCCAACTTTTCAGAGGTACCTCTTTATTTTAACCTCTTACAAATACATATGGATTTTAGAGTTACCAAAATATAAAGACCACTGACCTAAGTACATTTGTACTTTATGACATTTCATATTCATTTGATCATGATTTTTGTTTTTTTACTTACATCATCCTTGTAGCATGCAAATGAAAAAACACTTGATTAGAAAAACAGTAACAACGGAATTTCATGTATTAATTATGATGTTTATGAAAATGGATGGTATTTCCCCACACAGAAGTAACTGTAGTTCAGTATTTCAGGCAAAGAAATTCTGCAATACTAATATGAGCTTTGTTCCCCAAATCTTACAATTAGAAGTTATTCAATGTTTACTTTACACTCAATAACTGAAGTTTCCACTCCATTAATTGAAAGCCCAGAAATTATTTCAATTGAATTTATGATTCTGTACAGAAATTCATTCCAATTCCAGCCTTTTGATAATCTGCTAGTATGATTCTGCACTGACAGAACTTGGAACTTGTTTCTTGTAAGCTAAGTTAGCAGAACACTCCTCAAAAGCTTCCCTTTTGTTTCAGAACTGAATCTAGCAATAAAATAACTGCTGCAAGGTAGGACTTTTTAGTTATTATTAATTTCTTTTTTTTAATATAATGGTACCAGAAAAACTAGTTAAAGACTTCTACATTTTCAGAATCAATGTGAAATATTTTAACTATTTCAACAGTCTTCGCTGTCTACTCAATAACAAGGAAATTCCAACTTAAGTCTGACACCAAAAGGGAGAATCAGATACTAACAACTTCAGTAATGACTTCATTTTAAAAGAAAAAGTCTGCTTTTACCTCTCTACTCTTTAAATAGGTGTTTGATATAATCACCTCCAAAAGTAGAGGCTGAGGGAACCCAGTAGAAATAAAGAAAAACTATTAAGATAACAAAATTAACTGCTAGAAGTTGTTCGAGTCTAAGAGTCTCACCAGAAAGGAACATGTCAAAAAGGAAACTGGAAAAGAAAAAAAAAACAAAAACAAGCGTGGGCTTTCCATACTCTGATCTTACCTCAAACTGAGGCCAATTCATTGACATCCCTGGACCTTGATTAGCTCTGAACCACCGCAAGTCTTCAACAGCATCTGCAGTTTTTATGTTCTGTTCCAGTTCACGGTAGATATTTTTGTAACTGCAAAACAAATTTATCTTCAAATTCAGCACACATGTAGAAACATGGCAAATTCCCTAGACTCATTTTATTTATATTATATAAATATATTTACATATACATATAAACAGTATTGAAAAAACACTGCAAGACAGACTTTAAAACTGTGGGACAGACCCATTAACTGCCTGTAAAAAACAGTGAAATAACATCCTTGTTTGAAAGATGGATTATTACTCTCTTGTAAAATATCTTAAATAGTTGTCAGTAAATGTAGTACTTAATTCTTAATGTATTTAAATCACCAAATGTCAACCTTGAACTTTCTTGAATTTAAAAGTTTGCCTACAACATAGTAGGAACTATTTTCAGTGTTAATTTCACAGCATTCTGTGTGGAGCCAGGAGTTGCACTTGATGATCTTTATGGGTTCCTTCCAACTCCAGATATTCTGCAATTCTGTGAAATTCCTGTCTTAATCCGATTAGACTTATAATTCCTTATGAAAATAAAAGTCTCCAACCTGAAGCAGAGTTAAATGAGTTAAAAAGACATAAGAAAATGTGTATTTCTTATACCTGCTAACAGCTTTTACTGTTTTAGATACTGTGATCTTAATAACTACACTATTTACATAAAACATCAAGTGCTATATAAAAGAACCTTGCTGCATCTACTCATCTTTTGGCCTAATTCTTTTTCATTTAAGTCGAACTCTTAACGATGAAGGATGACACAGAATAGAAGTCACACTGCAGGTACGATTCTGATCCCCTGTCCTAAACCACACACATGATATGCTAGCTCTACAGACTGACTACAAATATAACAGCCTTCTTTTTTAACAAAAGGATCAATATGGTGTAATATGGAACCCAGATGAAGAGGTGTTAATACAACAGATACAAGGTCTTAAAAGTGACACAGAACTGTGAGTCCATTGACAAGCTAGAGGGATTTTAGTGAAACCCCACCAGACCACAGCACACAAACTCTAGAATTCTAAGAACTTCTCTGGAAGTAATGCCTCGTATTCTGTGTTGATTTGGGGCATCAGAGGTGGATGTTAATGGTATAACAATAGAGGCTGAACCTTCCCATCAGTAGTTCCTTACATTTTGTTGCTTTGTGACAAATGGCAACAGAGGGACAGTGTGACAAAATGGTGTTTGACATGCGTGCATGAAGCAAAGAGGAGCCATTGAATTACTCCATGCAGAAAAAATGCCACTGACTTTCACTGATGCTTGCTGAACATTTATGGAGACCAAACAGTAGATGTGAGCACAGTGTGGTGGTGAGTGGTGGCTTTCAGCAGTGGTGACAGCAACAGTGGTACACCTTTGCTGGTACAGAATTTCATGAGCACAGCACACAAACTCTTGTTCACCACTGGCAAAAACACATAGCTAGGTGATGACTGTGTTGAAAAAGTGTTTTGTAGCTGAGCATTTGCTCCACCAAACAGTGTTTTATTGCGCTCTTTTTAGCTCTTGCAGTTTGCATGGAAATAAATAGGAGGCATTACTTTTGGAGCGATCTACATATATCAACAATGAAGGTTTACCAGTTTGTTCAGTACCTCTGAAGATAACTAGCAAATGCTAGGGATAGATGCTAACCAGATCCCAGACAAGACAAAAAAAAACCAAAAAAAACAACGTATTCCATTTTTAGTAAATTGAGCAATTAAAATTAAGTCAGATTTTAAACCGACCTACTTGAAGCATGGTTTATTTTTTTGCTCAGAAGCAAAAAAGCACTAATAAAAGTATTAAGCACTAATTTTGAAGTCTTGCACAGTTTTACCTTGCAACATTAGACAAGTCAAGGTGTTTTTGAACTTCCAGCAACACTTCTCGAAAGAAACGTAAGCGTTTTTCCTCAAACTGCTGACACTGTTCAAATACCTGCTCCATGTTTTCCATGTACTGAGGAGTGGCATTATCTAATTCTTTCAGTGATTTTTCATACTTTTCTTTTGTCTGAGATAGAAGGAATAAAAAAGAAAGCAATTAGCAATACTTTTTATTACAGTCCTACGAGACCCACAAGTATAGTAATAGGCAAGACCTGGACTAAAATACACCGAATCACATTCTCTTCACATTACCACCAAGTATCTGTTTGATCATGATGAGAGTTAGCTAACAAAATAACCAAACAACTCCAATAAAGGCCTAAGCCTCCTCTCCAGCTTCTTAAAAGAAATTATGAAAAACGTTAATGTAATCTTAAAGATAAAAAACAAAGAAGGCATTTAGTATAAGATTAAGTGGTCTTTCAATTTACAGGGTCTCTTAGTTAAAGATCGCCAAATAATTTCCAAGTGTTAGCATTCCCCCTTCAGCAGTTTACGTAGTTCACTGTGAGTTCCAAACAAAAAAAGGTATAATTGCATACATTCCTGTGAACATAAGCCATAAATCTAGCGAGCTCAGTTAACACAATTTTGGACTCTAGATCAACTTTTAGCAGTAGTTCAGAGATATTAAGAGATCCCAGCAAAGATAATGTTGGCCATCCAGATCACACAGCAACATCACAAAGGGAAAATATTTTTTTTTGAAAAAAAGTCAGACATTTACTTCACTTAAATAGACTGCATCAGCTCCATTTCCTTAAATAATAATTTTTTAAAAGTGCACATTATGCAATCAGGAATGATGACGATTTTAGATGCCAGCACGCTTTAAGCATCTATCTCACGTTCTCTCAAATGAAATAACTCAGTCCTCACTACCAAATATGAATAACTCTTGTATTATTCTGTTTCTTTCCCTACTCAAAGCACTTAGGTAAAATAGAGGTTATATGATCTGTTCTTCACAAAAGAACATAACAATGACATACTTTGTCAAAAATCCCAAATTCTGACATAGGACCATAACAGACTAAGCTGTGCTGCAGTCTACAGCACATTCAGGAGGACAAAAAATCTTTAAATATCAACAAGTATATATTAGTCATACCTTTAGTACATCTTGTTTGCTTCTCTCCACTTTGTCTTGTAATTTCTTGAGTTGTTCAGGATTTAACGCTGGATCAGCTTTGCTATTTGTCTCTCTAGATATAGCCAGTTTCTCCTCTTTACAGGCTGCATGATATGCTTTCTTTGCAGCTTCCACCTAGAAAGATAATTTGAATCTCTGCATCTGTGACACTTTATACAACAATTGTGATGGTTTTGTTTCAGGATGGATTTTTTTTTGTTTGGTTTGGGTTTTTTTTGGTACACTTCTTATTTAGGCCAAGGATTGAACACTACACAATAATCAATGTAAGGAAATTATTACAGCACTTTGAAATCAACGTATTTCACCATACAACAAATACCACTTATAAAAGCTTGGAGAAGTGAAGTAAGACTCAAGAAAGGTTTACAGGAAGTCTGAAGTACAACAAGTTTTCCTCGTGCCCATGTTCCCCTGCTCCCCTTCTTCTACAAACCTGTTATTTAAGAACGTTGTGGGACAAGGAGAAAATTTGCAAATGCTTTTCCCCTGATCATTTCTTTGAACAATACGTAACTGCCCAGTGCACAGGACCAGGTGTTATTGAAATAACTTAAATTCCACTTTTTCCAGATTTTCAGCGAAGACACGAAGATTAAGAGAGACCAAAAGAAAATACTGATTTTCAGAAGAGGACAGAAAGCAAGAGGTCTTTTTGAGAAAGGAGGGTCCAGCAGAGAAAACAGGGAGTTTACTCCCTTACAGAGATTTGAGACATTAATATATTGTAACACAAGATATCTAATACATAATCTACTGCTGTACCTCTTTCAGCTTTTTTGCCCAGGGTTTCTGAGCTTTCCTAAATCCATCTTCTGCTTCTTTGGTTTCCTTAAATCCTCCCATCATTTGCTTATGAAAGGCTTCCTTCTGCCAGTTCTTGATTTTTTCAAAGTCTTCATTCATCAGTGAACCTTTTACTTCTAGATGTAGTTCACTCACTTTTTCAGCTTCTGACATAAAAGCACACCAAGCCCTTTCTACTGTTCCATACTGTGGGCCTAAACACAACAGAAAGTGTCATTCTCAATAACCATCACCCACATGGAACTTATATTCCCAAGAGACTACCTGAAGCTATTGACTTACATTCATTTCTAAATAGGAATTCCTAGATAATTACGCAAATGTAGAAAAGGGATTTTTTTTTTTTAAATAAAGATATTTTTAGAATATAACATGTTAAAATCATACTTAAATAATATTCATTTAGTCTGGCCTGCATCTCCCTAAACTGCAATTCCCAGTTACACTTATTAGCTCCTGTTTGAACTGCCTTCCATTTCTCAACATACTTTTTGAAGCATGGACAACCAGGAAAAGAAAAGCTAACTCAGAATATACTAAAATGCTATCAGATCAGCCTTTCATTAAAACACTACTTTTCTATTATTGGTTCCCCAACAACCACTGACACCTTTTTATACAGACATACTTTTCAAACAGCGTGTTCTCTACCATTATTTAGCTAGAAACAGCTAATATGTAGAACTGAATTTATTTGGATACATCAACACCGGAGGCAATATTCACCTGCTTCCATAAGAAAAAAGCAAATTAGAAAAGGAGCTAAGTTTTTGTCTTTTGTGTTTATTTTTTGGTTTGCTTTGCTTTGTCTTAATCAAGGAAAGCTTGATCCTTGAAAGACTCATTTGTTACACTACTGAGCCATCTGCAAAGGTTCCATTTAAGCTAAACATTTCTACTTTCAACTTACCAAGAACATTCAAATTTTTTTTTTCTATTTGAGAAATGTTTCAGAGTTCAAAATGAGGATGTATTACCTTTTTCCACAAGCTGTTTCCATCTCTTTGCCCATTCTGTAAGTTGCTGAGCATAGACCTTCTCTATCCGTGCACGTTCATGAATACAGTTCATGAGATCATTGCAAAGTCTGTGACCATCATCGATTCTCTTTACTGTCCGCTTGTAATTTCCAACCTATACAGAAACAAACACTTAGCAATTCCTGCTTGAAACATCTGAAAGCAAAGTAAGTCTCTAATACACATACAGCAACAGCACAAGGATAATCTGCTACCAGGAATTCATCAATTATACCACCCAGTATTTTCAATTAATCTTAAAACCTAACTTATATAAGATATTAGTAGTATGGTCTGCACGAAAGATGCTGGAAGTTTCCTGAAAGAACACCACAAAGCTGACAAGTTGTCCTATAGAAAAAAAAGGTTATTAAAAAAGCAAGCTCACCATTCAGCAGACACAGTTCAGTCAGCAATGCAAATACAGCATTACAAAAGAACCCATGCATTATTAGTCTTGCAGTGTAAGTATAGGTAATTGCCACAATAGTTATTAAGAAATTGTTCTGCATTATTACTGCTTGGCAATGCTTTAGATGGTCAAAATACCTGAGGCAAGCACTGAAGGAGGAAAGAATGTATTTATTACTGAGTATCCTGATTTCACATTCCGTTTAATTAAAAGATTGATAAAACTGCAACAACATACTGTAAAATCTACACTGAACATTAAAGAATTTTTGTCTTCTAAGAACGCAGTATAGAAAAACACCTCCACTGTGTAACCAGCAGAGATCAGAGGCACACTATATTATAGCTGTGCTTCAGTGTTGACAAGGTAGGTTGCAATTAGTTCAAAAGTATACTCTACAATTTAATGTGGGCTCAGTTCTAACAGTGACTTGGAAGCTCCTACCCCTAGCATAAACACAAACATTGTAGAGAGGAAAAACTAGGACCCCATGTACAAGATGCAAAGGGATGAGATATGGAGAAAAATGTACGAACTTTATATAAATGAACAACTATTCATTTTTGCGTATTATCAACATTAAATAACCAATCTAAGTAATGCGAGGGGTGGACAGGGAAAAAGTGATACAGCTGACAAACCAGTATTTCAACTAGTTTCAAGGTCAGTCAGGTTGATTTCTGTAAACATTAAACAAAACATGAAAACTCAGGTAACAGAATTTGCACGGCCTATTAAATATTACAGTCAACTTCTTATCAGCCCAAACCACCTGACTGAAAAAAAAAAAAAAAAAGATAAGCAGTGAAGTAGTAGGTCAACCATTCAAATACTTAAAGCACATTTGCCATTTTTACATGAATCACATCTTAAGTGTGGGAAGCCATCCAACTTTCCAGTTCGTATTTATTCAGAATTTTGTCAGCAGATGCACACGCAAACCATCTGCTTCAGAAAAGTTTCTCAGAGTACAAAGGGAAATATTTTAATATTCTTAAAAGAAGGAAAACTATATTAAGTGCTGGAAAAAATAAATGGGACTTTATCAGTGACTAATCTGAAGTCTGATGAAGACAAACATTGGCCAAAAATAAGTTGACAAAATTCAGGGTCAAAGCTGGAAAAAAGTAACCAAAGCAAACAATGACAGGGCAATTTATTAAGACACTGTCCTCAAAGCATTAATTTGAGTGTTTTTTGGACTATAGCACTTCAATAGATCTAAGAAAATCAGTTATTATCAAAGTAAAGCCACCAAAGTCTTCAGCCACTGACTTGTCCTACTCTCATCAAAAAGTAATGCAAGCAAAGATAAGAAACTATCAGCGGTGCAAAGAAGCAGACATCAAAAATCAGACAGACCACGCATCCATGTCCAGACAGATTTCATCTAGTAATACGAAACGTATGAAAAGGAACCTCTTATTTTCAGGGCAAATATTGAAAATGAGAAATTAGTAGTTTCAGACTAACACCACACAGTAACAAAGATCAGTTTGTAGGTCACTCCAAAAGTAATGCCTCCCATTTATTTCCACAGAAACTACATCAGATGCAAAGAGCACAATCTCGCTATTTGACAGAGCACATTCCCAGCTACACAACACTCCTTTTCAACAGTCACCACCATTAGCTATGCATTGTCCCCAGCAATAAACAAGAGCAGCATATCACATTCTTAAAATCTGTCTCAGCAGAGGTGACCCTCTGCCTGCTACGCAACACCCAGCTCCTCACTGTGCTCACAGTAATTGATGCCATTTTGTCAGACTGTCCCTCTGCTGCCATCTGTCACAGAGTAACAAAATGTAACGGAATACTGGTGGAAATGTTCAACCTCTACTGCCATACCACCAACATCAGCCTCTGATTCTGTGAGCCAACATCATAAAATAGGTGGCATTACTTTTGGAGCAGCCCTCATATAATCCAAACATTAAGAAAATTAAGTACCTGAAAGAATACTTGCTGAAGTTTGTGACAGGAGGACAAAATTATATTCATATGCTCAAAATTACTCTGGCTGTAGGTACACAGCCAAGCAGGCTTAAAACAGGTTACATTTGGCACAACTACCCAAAGCCTCACATTAGCATCAATTTGAGTCTTACAGCCTAGGGATTTACGTCTCTAGCAAGAACATTTCCTTTCATAAATTTTCGCTACTAAATTAGCATTTTATATGCTAATACTGAATTGGAGCTGGCTGCCTCATGGTATTTTTAATGTTTTCATTTTGAGTCGTCTGAGCAGATCCTGCCCACACGGTAATATCCAGCAGTTGTCAAATCTCAGGCAGCATTCAAAGAACGGAATTCAGCTCGCCTATTACAGCCTACTCACTCCTCAGCCTTCTGCTGCAGAAGGCCATTTGTAAAAACGCCTCATGTAGACCAGAGAAGATTCACCCACACCACCTCCTTCAGCTGAAGAAGACTGAAAGAACTGGCATGATAGTAAGGAACAAGAACAAGGCCTACAATGCTACGGAATAACAACTTTGTATTCCAAAGAATGTCTTCTATAATATTTTCAAACCAAACACCAAAAATGTTCATTCAAAACACACAAACGTTTCATAAATCACATTAGACATCACATTCAATTTTCACGACCTATGAAGAAAGTCAAGAGTTTTGGAAACAAAGCATTTTTCTGTCATTTTTTTCATGACACTGAATGCAAATTACATATACGGCATTCAGAATTTTTAAAACATCATGATTAACAAATCATTGATACTTCATATCTTTTAAATAATTAGTTTATTCTTCCCCTCTTTGGGGGCGTATTTAAAACACAGAACATACTTCTCAGACCCTGATTCTTAGTCACTAAGTGAATTCATTCTGCTTCTGTAAGATCACCTGTCCTTAGTATTTTCAGATAAAGGCTCCTTGCTTTTCTAACAACCTGAGCCTCCCAGGGCATACTCTGCAGAGGAAAAATAAAATAAAATAAAATAAAATAAAAGAAATGGGGTTGTGGACTTCCTCCAGTATCTTACTAACACTCACTCCAAGTGCATCATACCAAAATTTCTTAAGTAACTGTTTTACATGAATCTCGCCAGCTCTTCCCATGTATCTGTCTGTTCATGCACAGGCATGCACACAGATTTCCATTTCAGATAGCTCTCCACATCCCTTCTCTCTCTGCAGTTTCAGATACAAAAATGGAGGATACAGCTGTCTGCATCTGATTCAGAAGAGCAGAGGCAGGGAGGAGATGTACAGGGCTCTAGAGAATGTGCAAGTAGGCTGAAAGCACACACAAGGAACAGAAGGGTCACAGACATGTCCACAGTATATTTGGAGCCTGCAGCACAGCAAAGGACCTGTCAGTAAATGAGAGCTCCAGGACCTATCTCAAAGCGAGATCTGTTGAAAGGCAAACTCAGCCTTGGGAAGACTCAGTTTGGTGAGGGGCAGCAGCTATCTTAGGCAGGATTGAACAGGACAGAGTTTGCAGTATGGCTTTCTGAAGGACATCACTGGACTTTTGTCCTACTCAAGAAATTCAAGTGCATTAATAAAATATTTAGTGCATTAATAACAATTAAACACGATCAGTGGATAGACTAGACCAAAGCAAAATAAAGTAAAATTAACTTTCTTATGAGCAACTAAACAGACCCAACTTCAAAATGGTCCAGTGCTTCAATTCTACAGTCACTTAATAGCCTTCTGCTTTCCCTCTGTGAATGTGTGGATACTCTTGAGAGCTGAATCCCTTCCTCCTCAACCTGAGAACCACCCTCTCTACTCCAAATATAGGTTTGATATTTTTATATAGCTTATAGATATCTTCATTTAACTTAAAGTATTTTATAGAATACTGTAGTATTTAACACTAATCACAGAATCATAGAATGGCCTGGGTTGAAAAGGACCACAATGACCATCTAGTTTCAAGATGGTCACCAACCACCAGACCAGCGTGCCCAGAGCCACATCCAGCCTGGCCTTAAAACACTAACTGAAGTAATTATACATATTCACAAATATATCCACACAAACTCTAAGGGAATCATTTAGATCTTCTATAACTGTAAATAATACATTATCTTAATTCTTACAATGAACCTTACTGTTTGAAAAATGCATTTTGAGCTACGGAGACTGCAATAACAAATTTTAGTGAAAAAACAAAGGTAACAAATATTATTCGTAGCAGCTGATCAGAAAAATAAAATCCTGTTTTTCCTTGTTTGATCAGAGCTAAATTTACATAAAGCCTTGCCATTCTCAGATTTCTGCATTAGCACTTGTCAGTACGTGAGCACAGCATTTCATCAGTTAGAGTAACTTTCTGATCTTTGTTGGGTTGTTTCCTGTTAAACTTTTCCTTGTCCTACAAATGAAGCATTTCCTTCAGGAAGGTAAAACTGTAGGACTACAAGCTTTCTTACAGTTTCAAGGACAGTGAAATCTTTTAGCACAAGATATTTAAAACCTGCATCCTGCTTTCAATTTAGCATTAATGCCACACGCTCAGCTGCCTTTCAGCCTTAGTTGCTAGAAACAGTTCAAGAAGAAATGATCCTCTAAGCATTTGTTTCTTGAAATACTGCTGGAATGGTTAACTTCCTGATTAAATTGGTAAATTCCCTGAAGACTGATTCTCAGTTTTAACTGTACCTATGGATGGTAAAGTCATCCTATGGAGGATGATGAGTTAGATAGAGACAAAGTAGTTTTATATGTTAGTGTAAACACCTTCAAACTGCTGTTATTATTAATTAAGAGAAGCTTTCCTGCCTGTGCTATTATGGAACCAAGGGGGAACACAAAATCATTGGATCTTTAATGTTGGAAAAGACTTCTAACATCACAAAATGCTTCTTTCTTTCCTAAATTCAGATAGCCATTAGTTTCCCTGTGTGTCTTCTGAAATAATACTGAGCTTTGCTACTAATACATTTCAGGTGATCCTATTTTGCCCCATTTCACCTCTCGTGAAGTATCTTTGCATGTTTGTTCTGCTTAGAAGAGAAAAATGTCCCCCTTCTCACTGCAGTATTTCTTCTCGTCTACGAGCACAGCATTGAGTCGCCTCAAATCTTTCCTAAGCTTAGAGAATTCACAATAGCCAGAGAATGACAAGCACACAGAGATCTGGTATTCAGTATTGCACACCTTAGCAGTACATTCCTTTTTCCTCCATTACCACCCCGGTATACTGCAACCAACCGCCATCACTGATATGGGAATATATCAAAGATTACAGGCTCAATATTTTATAATTTCACAGCATTTGTGACGCTGTCTTTGTACCACATTACTTACACACCTTTATCTCAACTTTACATTCAGTTAGTTGTTTTGTTTTTTTATTAAGCGTATTCATAGACAAGGATAAAACACATAGAGTTAAAAACCACTTAACAGGTTTTTCTGGTACACTGACTGAAAAATAAGGATATTTTAATTTGTCAGCAGCTCAGAACATGGCAAACACTCAGCTATTGCTAAACTCGTCAATTAATTCCTGCATATTATAATTACTATAACCACTAATAGAGAGCTTCAAATGCCTGAAATGAGATCTGACATCAACTCTTTTTCTGAGCTTGCCTAGTTTATCCATAACTAGTCAGCCATTATGAACTGGAACCATTTGAAAGAAAATACATTTCTGTATCTCTCAAGTCACCATAGCATACAATGTGTTTTGCTGTTGTTTTCAACTGGCAAACACTCACAGGCAGGAAACGTGCAGTAATGAGCTTTGAAGGCTTAGTCAAACCCACACATGCCAGTATGAGAACAAACTACTTCCAACATTCAATTCAACCATAAATACGCCTTCTTTCTACCTACAAACCAGAAGTTTCCAAACGTTAGCTTTTATAATGCTCAATAGCACATGCTCTCCCTCAGAATAAACATGCAAAAACCAGACTATTCAAGGCCCGGTTTGAAACCTTGTTCTATATTTCCACCTGCATCCTGAATATGTGTCGATCGAAAGTGGGTTCTGAGCATAAGCAGAACTATTTTAGTCCATAAATTAACACATACACAGCACAACCATCTCCCAGCACTATTTAAGTTTTATATTGGTAAATCTACCAACGTAAGTTAGCCTCTGGATTCAAGAAAAATCCTGAGGAAGCTCTTAGGCTCACAAAAGCCAAAGCCAAACACACCAGTTAGCAAATACCTGGCAATATAAATGGAAAGCACTATGCTACTCAAAGCTAGAAGAAGAAAATGCATGCAGGAGATACAACAACAACAGCAATCTACTGTTGTAGAGTCCAAATATTTTGAAAATGGAAGAACTGGCTTCATCAACAGAAGAAGCACTCACTAACAAGGAATTGAAATCCCTCAACTTCAAAACACTTTTTTTTTTAACATTCAATAGTGAGTTAAATTCTTCTTAAACTCATCCAACAGCCTCAGAAGAGAACTCACTTAGATGCTGGCTGACAGCAGCAGGCACAAAGCACAGACATGATCAGTACCCAAACTGGCAGGCCCATGACCATTGCCACACAGAGCTTATAATGCAGTTTGTCAGAGGCACGTCCCAGATTGGCTGTCTCTGCTATCCAGAGTGTTTGCGGCTGATTTTTGTTTGTTTCATTGCTGTTTTTTTTCTGTATTTTTGTGGAGGAGTGGTGTAACAAAAATACATGCTGTGGCCTGATTTGATGCAACCACAGTACAAAGAGGACCGAATTCTCCTTTCTGAATCAGTGGAAAATGTTTCCTTGCTAGTGGTTCTATCTCTTCAGAATGCAACATGCCTAGCACCTCAAAATGCATACTAAGTTCTTGGCTTGAGAAGAGTAAGTCACAGGCCTGAGTTTCTAGACCTAATGCCAGTCACTGTTCAGCAGCGGACCAGAACACCTATTTTTGCTTGGATTAGTAGGTATTCTTACAGTACTAATGAACAACTCCGCAATACACGTGGTGGTGCCCATACAGCTGACACAAACAGAGAATAAGGGAGAACGAGGACTCATATCTAGGGTATAGGTGGCACTGTCAATGAATAACCTGTGGATCATTAAAAATAAGCATTTCTACAGGCTGTAGCTGTTCCTTTCAATGCCTTACCTTGCAAAATATGCATATACTTTTACTTTGATCTCTACCAACGCCTAATCATCATCTTTCTTACCTTCACGGATATCTAAGTGAACAACAGCATTTGTCTCAGCTTGCTCAAGGCATTTTTAATATGACCACAGCAGTGATTAGCAAGCATAACGCTGGGACTTATTAACAAACGCATCATAATAATTAACAGAAGGCCAGTTTTATATACCAAATTATGTGGAATTCAATACTATCACTGTATTGAAGGCCAATAGGGTTGTCCGTTTCTTGTATTTTAAAGTAATTTCACAGAATATTGGAACAAAACAGGGGTTTTTTGTTGTTCAATATAGCAGATGGAAAAAATCCAGAAGGTTTCTAGGTGAATACTGGGCACCAAATTTCCCACTTTCCCTTGGAAATGTTGCTGCCATCCTGCTCCAGGCCATAATCAGTAGCTTCCAGAACACATTACCCTGTCAGCTAAGTAACACCAATGAAGGAATTTCTTCTTGGAACATATCAACAAGATTCCTCTGTGCACCCAGCGCACACCCTAAGTTCTGCATCCAGTAAACAGCCTGAGTTCAGCCAAATCTATCAAGGTACACTGAAACTTGTCAGAATGAAAAAGAGGTTTCAATTTCTTAAGTAATGCAGGGCATTACTACAGCTGAAATTTGATGAAACCCTCCTGTAGCAGTTATCTCTTATCTCTCAGAATGTCCTTCCTTAATATTTTGCAATTCCTTGCTCTCTAACCAAGCGTAGATGAAAACATGCATCAATTTTTCCATCTCCTAAAATATTTTTATTTGCTGAACATCTGGAAGAATCTTGGGAGGGGCAGGAGGTGAAGGGACAGATGTGGTCTCCTGGAATGGATTTCTTCTTCCACTAGGAGACAAAAATGCAAGCCAGTACTAGAAGTTTAACTAAACAATGAAAAACTTTTTTCAATTTACCTGTGAAAGCTTCTATTTCCAACTTATGGTATGGAAAGGTATTTCTGAAAGCCTAATCATCTGTTCTTGCAATCCAAAAGAAAAAGCTGACCAGTTAAAGTCAGATGACATTTCATGGAGGTCTGAACTGCAACAGCAAAAACTTAACTAGCTTATAAACACTTCAATAAACACAATTTTATCAGCTCAATAGAATGACAACATTTGAAAAATAAAAGTGGTTCAGTTTCAAAGATACGCAGTGAGAAAAACCACAGTCCTCACAGGAAGTTCTTAGGGTACATTCCACAGCCAGCCACCTCACTCTTTCCTAAGTGTCTTTCAAGGAAAAGATGTGCTTCGCAGCAAGCTCCAAAGGTAAATAAATTTGAGCTATTTTGGAGTATGAGGCAACAAATTCAAAAGCTTCCCATGTCTGCCTCTTCTGTGGCACAGCCAGGTTTAAATACATCCACTGCATTCAGTTGTGGCAGTGAAACACAACAATGGGGCTTTCAACAAACTGTAGGCTGTCTTTAAAAACAAACAGCAAAAATGAATGTCACACCTTAAAAACTTGTGATGAAATAGAAAGGGTGCAAATGACAAGTCTGCAGTAACACTGCAACTTATAAATTGATTAAGAATGCTGTAATTCTTATTGTGAAGCATAAAGTACTGAGGCTGCGATTCTTGAGATGCTGCATCTTTTCTAATTAAGATGAAAAACATGGATCACAGCAGTTTATTTATCCAGTTTGAGAAAGACAAGGTTGGAGCTCAAAGTTGCAATTTTCAGAAACAAAATAATTGACTCAGAAGATAATGAAAAATGACAAATTTTAATCTAAAATTCAGACAAACTTCGGTTGCAAAGATGGCTCCAAACCCAGCAAGCCAAGAGCTTGGTAATTAAGTTTGACAGGCCTGCTATTAGTGTCTACATGTCATTGTTAATACTGAAGAGCTACTCTTAAGTTGATGTCTTGGTACAAGATGTCCTTCGCTTCAAGTTAATGTTCTACTGATAGTGGAAGCGTGGCATACCTCCCCCTTATTAACTCTTGAGCTCAGGAGTAATTCTTGTCTTATTGTTTTTTCAGGCTGTCCTGCAGAAAGGCAAGGCTTAGAGACAAAAGGTACCTTATGTCATGACAAAATTTGGCTTAAGTATCTGCAGGATGTCTTAATTATTCATTTAATGAAAATATTCAGAACTACATATAAATCAAACTACAGTCCAGGCTAGTAAGAGGCATATATGTTCAACTGCAATGACTCACACTGAAATGCACAAAAGTACAGCATGGAGGTCACAAGAAAACTATTCCCAGATGAAAGAAATTGCTCAAAATATTCTATATCAAAGCTACACTGCAGCAGGCAGCACATTCAGCACTTTCCCATTTGCCCTTAAGTTGTGCTTTAGTCCAAGCATCTTGTTCAGGACCAGGATTCAGAATCGTCACTGTCACATGATGCTACATAGAATTATAATGACTTGCTGGATAAGGAATTGGCTGGATGGTCACATTCAATAAAGTGGTGCTCAATGGCTCAACATCCAAATGGAGATTGGTGATTAATGGCATTCCTCAGAGACTGATGCTGGAATCAGTGCGATTTAGTATCTTTGTAGGTGACACGAACAGTGGAATCAGGTGCACCCTCAGCATGTTTGCAGATAACGCCAAGCTGAGTGGTACAGTTGACATGCTAAAGGGAAGGGATGCTATTGAAAGGGGCCTGGATAGTTTTGAGAAGTGGGTCATGTAAACCTCATGAAGTTCAGCCAGGCCAAAAACAAAGTCCTGAACCTGGGTTAAGGCAATCCCAAGCACAGATACAAGTTGGGTGCAGAATGGCTTCAGAGTGCCACAATGATAATCAGAGGGCTCGAGCACCTCCCCTATGGGGACAGGCTGAGAGAGCTGGGGCTCTTCAGCCTGGAGAGGAGGAAGCTCCAAAGGGACCTCTAGAGTATGAAGATCCCACATTCTTTCTGCAATCATACTACAGAGCGCCCCTACAAAGAAAAGTATTCATAAAACTGACAATCCAATATGTTTAAAATAATTCTTGATAAATAGAATAGTCATTGTTCCCATAATAGTAAATAAATCTCCCAATAAGCATTAGCTGCCTATTAAAAAGAGCCCCAACAGTAACTTCAGCATTAGATAGGCCTTTTAGATACAGGAAATCTGCATCAAAACACAATTACCACCAGAGTTCATTGGAAGCCTAGAAATGCTTTCATCTAAAAGGTAACACAATGGTAGACAACCAAAACCAAGATGTCTGACATAGAATGATCCAGATATTTTCCCCCGTGTCACTTCCATATTTACTACAGCTAAATTCAGTTGCCAGTCACACGGTAGAAATTTACCCCACTGAATACAGTTCATCTAGACTGCATACTGACCACAGCCAGCACTGTGGTACTGGCTGTGTCAAACACTTGTTTCCTGTAATTAACTTCTTTAGTAACATGCTTTATGCTTTATGAAGTTTGCTCTCTTTAAACTTTTATGAAGTTATTGTGACATGTGAAAGCCTCCTCCAGACTTTGGCAGAAGTTAGTGTGATCTTGCACTGTGCTTTATATTACCTTTCTGCATGAATGCTCTTACACTGAGAGAGCATAAGTTCTCACAAAAAAAAAAAAAATCTTACACCAGCAGCAAACGCAGTAAATTCATCTATTAGCTTAAATATTAAGCTATGTATACTTACATTAGTGTTTAACCAGTTACTTTCAATTTAATATTGTTCATTCAATTCCCTTGATAATTTTAAAAGCTCTTCCCCCCGCCCCCAGCAATTAGAATCTGCAAAGGTTAGATTCTGAATTGCACACTGCATCAGAACGGACGTTTCTCAAGTCTCTGCCATTTAAAAAGCCTTGACAGAACTGGGACAAAAATCTAAAAAGTCATTTTTACCCTGAAGGCTATTTCTGCAGATCACAGTAACCGGAGACATCTTATATTGCAGCTCTCTCCACAGTTTATCGTGCACAAAAAAACAAATTTTCTATAGTAAGAGAAAAAATACAAAATCAAAATACTGTGAATAAAAGGCTTAGGTTACCTCCCAGAAGCTATCACTAGAAACTTCTACTCCAACAGAATCATCGTATGAGCCAGACATTTCTACGTATGGAGAGCTTGCAAGTATTCAGAGCTTCAACACCTTCAAAACCTGCACAGAGATTAAAAAAAAAAAAAGAGCGTTATTAATGAAGAACAGTTATTAGAAGAAAAATGAAGTACCATCCTTAAATTCTTGGATATCATGAAGAACAAAATAAAAACAAATGCCAAGCACACACAGCATGTAAGTGCATTCTGAAACAGAATCATTTCCTGTCAGTTCTCAGCTCTACCATCGTATTTATGGTGTTCAGAAGCTGTTAAATTCATCTGTCAAATATCACTGAACTTACATTTTAAATTTACTTTAAGAAAAAAAGGAAATCTCTTAAAGACATTTGAACAGTGTGATTTCTACTTGCTAAGCATGCAAAGCACTCTAAGAGACGATCAGTTGAACTTTGCTAACAATACAATAACCATTTCTTTTTCATTGGAAAACTACATTATGTAATAAAAACCATTGGAAACATTTAAGGCCAAGAACAATTATGGATTTAAAAATAAACCTCCTCCATTCCTGCCATTTCTACAGGAATCTTAGATTCAAATAATCTAGTGGAAAGCTAAAGGCACCCACAAAAGCAAACAGCTTCCTTTCTCAACAACAGAAAGCAAAAAGCTACAGGAAAGGCCATTAGAGTTACTGAACTCAATTTGCAGGAGGCAAAGCCAGTCTCCTCCCTGAAAAGCTTGGTACATAAGTTATTCAGACAGTTATTTCACCTACAGTCACCTGTGACCAGACCTCTTACCAGGCTAGCTAACTAACAGGTGTGTCATCTGCTTTTTTTTGCCAATGCTCCTCTGGATTCTAAAGGAGAGAATAGATTTGAAATGACAGTACAATACATACCTACTATTCCCAGTGTACTAAGTAAAAAGCTGTAGAACTCATGGCAAAGGGTCTACTTGAAGGTGACAATTACTTTTAACTTCCACATTTAAATTCATAGAAAAATTAAATAGCTCTAATACCGAATAGAGAACTGAAAACTGCCAAAGAGACATCACAGTCTCATAGGACAGCCTGGGTTGAAAACGACTACAACGATCATTGAGTTCCAACCCCCCTGCTATGTGCAGGGTCGCCAACCAGCAGACCAGGCTGCCCAGAGCCACATCCAGCCTGGCCTTGAATGCCTCCAGGGATGGGGCATCCACAGCCTCCTTGGGCAACCTGTTCCAGTGTGTCACCACCCTCTGGGTGAAAAACTTCCTCTTAGTATCTGACCAGAACCTTTCCCGTCTCAGTTTAAAACCATTCCCCCCATCCTATCACTTATCCACCCTAGGATATCAGTTACATTTAATTTCAAAAAGATGTTCAAAAATACAGGAAGGGTTCTGCAAGTCAAGGAAACAAGGGGTAGCAGTTGTTCTATTAAAAAGAAAAAAATTCTCCATAGAGTCATTTGGTCACAAACCAGAAATCCTTATTTGTAATTCCTTACAATTAGTCACTGTTACACTTAAAATACAGAGGTAATAAGGTCTTTCTGTACCTTTGAAAGGATGATGAGAAATATGGAGACAAATAGTTTTATATGTTAGTGTAGTAATCTTCAATTTGCTAATAATAATTACCAGGAGAAAAGCTTTACTACCTATGCTAGTATGGAATCAAGGGGGAACATAGAATCATAAGGTTAGAAAAGACCTTCAAGATCACCAAGTCCAGTCATCAACCCATCACCACAATGACCACTAAATCACTACCGTAAGCACCACATCTACTTGTTTCTTGCACTAAAACACTGTTTACAAGTAGGCTGCTAAGAACTGTTCAATTAGAATACATTCTTTTCAAGTAAACATCGGCCCTGACTATTCTTACAGTAAGGAAAACAAAGAACATATTTGTAAGTGTTGTTTTCTGACAGCCCTTCCCAGATAGGTAGAAGCAGCACAGAGAGGATGCAAGAGTGCCATAAACTTTCAAGTAGTTGGACAAACTTGAAACAATAGTTTGACATTAAAAAGTTGTTGTTGTTGTTTTTTTTTCCCTCCCAAGAGTTTGATTATTTTAAAGTTTTCCTGAAAATACAAGGCTACGCAGTGGTACCTTTAACAGTAATTCCAGATACTTTTTCTGATCAAAAGGACACCTAGAAGACAACTTGCTTGACCAAACACTGCTAGCTATTTTCTCAGATGTTTATTTGCCTCTCTGATATTCCCCATTAAGGAGCACAAACACAATACTCTCAAAACCAACAGCGAATGAAGCAAATGCAACTCAGGAATGCTATGCAGACTGAGTGAGGTTCTCAGGAAGGGCTGCATCAATCTCCTACAGCAGTTACAACACAATCTTTAAACCAAAGTGTTTGTTGCTGTTTGGGAAAGATCAAGCTGAGGATTGTTGAGCTCAGTGTTTCAGAAAAACAAATAATTTTATCAAAAGTATAAACCCAAATCAAGCCAGCCACCCCCTACACCCCCCTTATGCCCCCCCCAAAAAGCACAGAAGACCTATTTTTTCCTTCTTAAAGAAAACAGTGCAAGTGTTCTGAAGTAACGACAGTGTCAGCTTACCTTCTTACCTTTCCTCTTATTAAGACGGCCTAGGCTATATGAGCACTGGAAAGCTTTATCTGAAAAGCTACACTGAAAAATAGGAAAGGTTGAAACAAAGGAACATTTTCTTAAATGAGGGAGCAGGTTTGT
Source organism: Tetrao urogallus (assembly GCF_951394365.1). Taxonomy (NCBI): domain Eukaryota; kingdom Metazoa; phylum Chordata; class Aves; order Galliformes; family Phasianidae; genus Tetrao; species Tetrao urogallus. The sequence goes on along the minus strand of NC_136813.1, from coordinate 126,031,582 downwards.
GGCAATTTCCTCCCCCTCAAAGTTTTATTCCTCCTAAACCAAAAGTACACAACACATTAACCTTTTTTTTTTTCCATAAAAGCATGAAAATGATCAGCACTCAGGAAATTCTGATGGATTTAAGGTTTTCCTATGCCAAGTACTATGCTGTGAGAAAGTATGAGCAAGCGTATTTAGGGAAATATTATGAAGTCATAGCAACAACAGGCACAAAAAAACACTATTTGTACAGCACAACTTAAAAATAAACGGAATACTGAAATACCAACATCAAACTGAATGAGTCATGCTGCTCTCATGCAATAGATTTATTACAGCAGCCAGTTCTTTAGCACATTTTTTGTTAGGGTTTGGTTCTCCCATCCTTCAAATGAATTTGCAGGGCTTCACAATGAAAGCCAGTTACATGTTGATAGTGAGGGTCATATGCTTAACTATGAAAAGTAAGCCTGAGAACAACGAAGGCTGCCAGAATAAAATCTGGGCCATTTAGATCAGTAAGCCAAAAGAGATGGCTCCTGCATATGATCAGTAAAAAGTTGGGAGTTCTTTGGTCAGCAAGGCTGTAAGTAGCAGAACTAGCAACTCCGTAAGAAAGCAAGGTGCACACACCCAGTTCCTGCATTCCCACAACTTGGCTTCAGGCACTCCAGCTTCGGTCTTCTTCCACAGCTTCAGGCCCTCTCTAGGAGCCCTACATTACCTTTTTCTTGCTGAGCAGGCAGTACCATGGTGTTCTGGCAGTTTCTGCCCACCTCCAAGCTGACTTGTCAGCCAGCTCACCACACACGGTGCATCATTACTGAGCCCACGCTAGCTTTCTTGAGCAGGTACATCATCGTATTAAATCTTCGATATTTTCTTCCTCTGTACCAAAGATCTCTGGGATTTTCATTACACAATAAAATCCTAGTTTTTTATCTATCAAAGGTTGACCCGTATTGCTGCAGACACAAACCACCAAATGTGAGGCAGCACAGAGAAGATTTTAATAGCACACAGCCCTGGTGTTGTTCACCACAGTGTCAGCACACAGGAGCTAAGAGAACTCATGTAGCTCAAAGCAAACCACAAATTCCAACTGAAAAGAGTAACTAAACTAAATAGTTATAGTTATAGGATAATAGTTACAGGATACTAAATAGCAAATACTGTAGTAACTACAGAAATGGCGCTGGTAAGAAAAGCTCAAATTTCTTAGTGATTTTTAAGACACTATGGAACTGAGCAATAAACAAATGAGATTTATTAAGAAAAAAAGCTTCCTCCTTAGGGAACATTCTAGAAATGCTACTTGCTAAAAACCTTGATGCTTTTCCTCTACTGCTAGTGCCCTCTAATGTGAAAAGACTTGCTATAAATATCCTGAGGGTTCAACAAATGAGATCTTAAGAAAATATTAACTAATAGTAGCCAAGCAGGCCTTCAGAAATTGCACAGAAAGATCTGAATGAAATATGCTGCTTCTGCTCTCAAGATGTCAGCTTTGATACTGTTACCTTGAATTTTGTGAATTGCTTTCAAAAAGCATTTACTTTGCTCACATGGAAAACACTTGATTTTCTTTTTTATTCCCTTTTTGTTGTGTCAGGTGGTAGAGCTTAGCACATCACACGACTTGCAAAAGTCTGGGCAACAAATGCAGACTTAAGATGGCAAAATAATCCAGGCTATTCCAAAATTTCTCTTCAAGCGTTTTCTAACAGAAAAAAAAAGGAAAAACAGTATTTAAAGGCATTCTTCAACCCAGCTCTTCCTTCAGAACAGACAAGTTTTTAACGAACTCTTATTGTGAAAGATGTAGAACTGTTTGTCAAATCGTCAGATTTTAATGTTCTGAACCCCCTTGGAAGATGTCTATATTTTAAGAGGATGGCATTAAAAAGGAAAAAAAAAAAATTAGGGTCTTAATGTTGCTTACTGCACGCAACAAAGAGGAAAACTAGGTGCTGGAAGTCTGATATTCCAACATGAAGGACATCTACAGATAAAACACTATTTCACATACTCAAAACCTGAAGGCAATACCATAGCTTTGTCCTACAGACCTGCTCAACATTTCCCAAAATGCGCAATCCAGATAACAAGCAGAAGGCATGATCTTTCGTGCCCCACTTCTAGAACTTCACTGTTTGCAGAACAGAATGAGCCAACAGGAGTTCCCAGTGCCCACACAACATAGCAATCATCCTTCCAACTAATCTCTCATGTACGACAGGTGCTTTAAAGCAAGGCAATCTCTAATCCTGAGGCTCTGCATGACAAATTAGTCCACAACCAAGAAAACTTCAGTTACATGAACGACTGAATCATTTATAGCAGGGTGAGCTATGAGATCAGACCAGATTCCTCAGAACTTTATACAGTTGGGTCTTGAAAGCCTGCAAATATGGAGACTGCATGATTTCTCTGTGCACTTCAGCCCAGTGTTTAGCATTCCTCATGGTGAGGAAAAAATAAATCAATTCATTTTTAGGAAACCGAACAGTCTCTTCAGCCATTAATACTACCCTTGTGTTTTCTTTAAGGACTCTTCAGAAGCAAACTCAAAGGCAGTTTAACAGCATCTAGAAGAAATGCACCTGTTCACATCCCCCTTTAAATTCCTGTTTGGAGGAGCAGAAGTTGTCACTCTGGATCTGACTCAGCAAGATTCCACATTCTGTGACTAGGGAGTGAAATACAAATAAGGGTACGAATACAACTCAGCTTAGACCGGCTGCTAACAAACACTTTCAGCTATGGTATTTTTCTGTATTACTCACTGAAGTCTTTGCTGTACAGAAACAAACATCCTGTGCTTCAAGTACAAACCACTGTGCTTTGCTGCTAAGCCCAGCTACCACAAACATGCATTACAGAAAAGTGTATCTTGTATTCTTGGGTTAAATAAAGCCATTTAGACATTCCTTCTTTTTCTATCCTGTCCAAACAATCTGCTGTAGGAGAGCTCCTGATTTCTTTGGGGTTGCAATTTCTGGATGGCTCTACATGGTCAGAAAAACACAGTCTTTGAGAAATAATGTGAAATTATAAACCAAAACCTGGTTTATACTTGAAGTCCACACATGGATTGGACCAGAGGAAAAAATGTTTTCTTCAGTTTATGCATTCAAGCAACATCTAGGAATTTTAGCTCCAGGATGCAGGGGCATCAAACGAAGTTTATTCACTACTATTCAGCGCTGTAAACACCTAATTGTGATTAGAAGATATGACTGCCTACTAATAATACAAGTTAGGCCTCAGTCTTTTGAGGCCATAGTCTCAAACCAACAGCTTTGCCTTAATTCTTATTTTCCAATCTACAAGGGAGAATAGCATGCTCTTTCACAGAGATCAAAGAAAATCTATTAGTTCCCTCCAAAAACTCAACTACACCAACAAATGCAAGAAAAGAGTCTGTAAAAGGAAACCAAATCGCTGCCTCCTATGGAATTCAGTCAGAGCAGCACAACGATGGGTTTTTGAAAGGTGACAGCAATCCATTTGGTGGTAACCTCAGTATTGTGAGCACTGAGGCAAGGAAACTAAGAAATGCACACTAACATGATCTGCATTATGCCTTCTCCTCTGTGACTGAGACAGCATACAAGCTGGCCTGTCCCAGCCATTCATAACTTTAAAAAAGAGGAAGGAGAGATTCCTTACATATCTGCTTTGGCCCTAACAAGCAGGATGTGGATGGGGCTGCCGGTGTGCCCGCACACTGGAGAAAGGTAATCTGGGGGCAGCTGCAAGGCAAGCCCATACTGGTGTCAGCCACCCACTATGGGAAGAGGGGGAAGAGGAGAAGAAACACTCAGCTGCACCTGAAGTGGAGGAAGGGAGAGGAAGGGTGCTTTCACAGGTGTGCAGCTGCTACTGGCTGCCTTGCTCCCCACACACTGGCCCAGGATCAGAAGTGTTAAATGGTATTAAATGCCAATTAAGCAAAACACAGAACTAAAAACAAAACAGCAAAAATCAAAACAAAACTATGAGTTAAGAATTCGATTTGAGACAGCTTCCTACAACTGTATTCAGTGATACTCACGATCGCTAAAATGTCACATCTGTTACAGGCAGCAGAGAAAACCACTAAAAACAGCATTAGTTCACTGCCTTTACATGCAGGCAACGAGCAAACAACCAATTTCCAGCACACAACAGAAGATCAATAAAGCAGCCAGAAGTACCTTGACACTTACCACACAATAAAAAAAATCCGACTATACTGATAAGACTATCTCAGTTTAAAGTCACCTGACACATCAACACTGCATAACTGAAATTTTACAGTGTATAAATTTCACACCATATAATATAAAGAATGAGAACAACTACTTCAGTTATTATATTCCCATTCAAAACAGCTTGAATATCTAATTAAATAAGTAACATTTTAAATTACTGATTAAATGCGACAATCTTTGAATATTAGAACACAGAAGTCCACCTTCGTAGTGCATGACAAGGACCCAAACTTTGCCAAATAGATTCTCAGCATCATGCTTCAGATACTTACATTATGATGTCATTCGAGTACTCTTAGAAGATAGGCCAAAGTTATGAGCTGTTGTTTCTGTCTGGTTTTATATTTGAAGACAAAGCAATTGAACCCTTAAAACCTCTTGGGGAATTCTCTCTTGTAACCGTGTGTCCTTACTGCAGGCACAAGCAATACCAGGGCGATGCACTTGTCTGTGAACCAGCTGTCAGCCCCTATCTTCCTCTCCCTTCATTTGCTGTCATCTGTACTGGGTTGTTTTTTTCAGACATTCAAGACTTACCCATCACTATGAGCTTCTACACGCTGTCTGTATAACCTCTGTCTGCATATTTAGAACCCAGCCAAGAGATGACTTGCACAGCAAAATGAGCAACCAAGAAAAATTATATTTTTTTGTCATCTCCGTGCAGGTGGATATTTTAATGGTGTGGTTTTTGCTTTAGCCATATGGTTGCTAACCATGTTCAGAGGCTTCACAGAGGTTTCTGATTTTTAAAAGAAACAGACACCGACCACAGGAAATAAATACAAGCTTTAAATGGCATGCCTGTGTTGGTGAAGGCCATGAGGTCGATATGCAGCTACCCAGGGAGTTCCAGAAGACTTAGTTGTACTTAGAAGTTTAATATATTCAGACTACGCACTTTTGCTTAACTGTAAGTGTAAGAGGTGATGCAGTAACAAGAATAAAAAGACAGTAAAAGTCTCCAAGTTCTTCAGATACCAACTGAGCCTGCACTTGCAGTGCTCTGCTCAAAGCTGGACAACACTTAAAACGCTCCTGCTGTACACCAGCCCTTGTGATCTCCTGCTGACCAACACAGAAAGTTCTTACTTCAAATTCCAAGCATAGATCTGAACAGAAATTGCTTTATTACTACATTTTAGTGTTAAAATATCCAATGCCAATGAAAGGTTTCACTGCATAACATGCTTCTATTGCATTTGATCAAAAAAGGTGTTTTTTTTTTTTTAATGATCACTACTAAACAACATTAAGTGCTTAAATTTGGAGTTGATGCTCATGAAAGTGTTCTGATAGAAATTTTATTCTTTAAAGTAAGGCAGGAAGAAGAGATCAATTACAGAGAAGTGAGAGTAATGACAATCCATAGCAAGAAGAGTGCAAATGGCTATCTTCAGTTTCAATCTTCATGAATCTACCTGAATACATTTAGATCTTTTAGGACGATTATTCAGTGACAAAAAGGTGCACACAGTTTCCTATGTTCCCATTAAAAAGATGTTTTTCAACCTCAGCCACCTAAGTAAAGCCTCCAGCTTTGCAAATAGAGTTCCACGAGCGGCTAGCTATTGCAGGAGAGATTTCAAACCATGGACTGAGCAGTATGAGAATTTAACAGTAATGAATAAATTTCCCCAAGCCAGAACTCTAACACAGAAGCATTGTTAAATTTAATTACAAATCTACAAATTTAAAACGATGAAAAGGTTGAATGCAGCAAGTTTCACCCACGCTGTTTTCTATTCTTCAGATAAGGAACGCGTAACGTTTTTGAACGCCATCCTGATATTACGGAAGGAAATGTAAACAAGTCTCTAATCCCAGCTACTTCATGAAGGAAAAGGAGCATGATAACACAAGAGTATTGTACTCTGATTTCCTCAAATGTGTTTCTGAATAAAGAAAGCTAAGATCTCTCAGAGCAAGAAACATAATTAGAAAAGAAACAGACTGCCTACAAGATCTGGAAGTCTTTCCGAAAACATTTCCTGTCCTTCAGAATGTACTGCAAAATCTAAATCTTTTACATTTTTAGACATCCTTTAAAACAAGCAGTGCTGGAGAACGTGTGAGCGTTTACAGACTTGAAAATACGGTGCAAATGGGAACACATACGCAGTGTCAGAAAAGCGTGACAAATGCAACAAAAGAATTATGATTTTGTACAGACAGTTGCCACAAATTCAATCAAAAGCATAAGCATCAAAGAAAATGTTACGAAGATAACATGAAATGTATTACCAATGACTTCAAAAACTTCAGGCATTGACTTAAGATAAACTTTATCTTGTTAATATTTGAGTCTGGAACTATAATGCTGAAGTAAAGCATCTCTAGTTTCTTTAATTTGATAACCTACAAAAAACACTAAGAGCACCATTTACTGCAGTTAAGAACTCAAAAACAAGTCTGCTAACAAAACACTGAAGTATCCCTTTTAAAAAAAACATACTCTCAAGTTCTCAAAGGATGTAGATATTTTTTAAATTATTTTTTCAGTTATTTTATCTCATCCCACTGGAGGATGAAAACACATCATCTTTATCTGCTCTAAACATTACTATCTTCAATGTAGGCTAGCTTTGATACACTACACCAAGTTGTATCTTGCTTCCTGAATCAACAATGCTTCTTGGCAGATTAAGACTCCCACCTGAAAGCATTATTAGCAACATTTCCTATTAGGATTCCTCTGCAGAAGAAAAGCAAAATTAGTAATACATCTGGAGATGAAATAAGGGTGACCTTGATACAAAAAGAAAGTAGTCACTGAATAACATGAAAACTCCAAAACTATAAGCATTTTGTTTTTACTTCTTTAAGATGGGTATACTACATTCTTTATCATACACTTACTGTATATTAGTCAAGTCAGTAACTGTTGGAAGGACACAACCATTCCCCAGATTCTCTCTCCGGATTTTCGGACTGATTTCTATATGGACTGTTCCTAAAAGCAGAAAAGAAAGTACTGTTAAATAATGAAACCTTCCAGACAAGCACAGTAAAGGAGATCATTTCCATTTTTAAAAAAACACCTCTCATGATTGCTTTAAAACAAGAGAAACGAAGATCTCAGCACAACATTTTCCACACAAAGTAAAGATTAAAGCCAATACAGGCTTTAATCTGGATTTAATTCTTATGCAAACTTTGGAGGTATGCCACAATGACATATACTGAACACTACCTGCACGTTCATCAGGTAACAAGAAAAGATACAGCAAGAAGTACCCTTGAATAGTATCCTTCACTGACATTAAATACAGAATCTAGCCATAACACACTAAAAAGTATCACTTCCCATTTCTGTTGAGATGTACAAAAGAGAAGCAACATATGGAAGCAATTTGACAGCAGATATTTGGTCACAAAACACTTGTTTTAGATTTTAAATCCTGCAACACTGACTTATTATAGGAAAAAAAAAAATCAATTTAAATATCCAGTTCTTGGATTTTAGATCCAGGGCTGTAAGGGACTGAGACCCTAAGACACTTGTGTTATGCTATTCAGTGTATTACTAAATGGTAGCCTTCTCAACAAGGAAACTGTAAGAATTGCTCCTATAGGAGACTAAGGGCTGGGGTTTTTTTTGTTGTTGTTGTTGTTTTTAAATCAAGAATCCACTTCTTTCTTTGTGGGAAATAAAGAACAATAAAATTGGCTTTCAGTAAATTTTGCCAGGAAACCACCTGAAAAAAACTCTTGACTGTGGAGTCAAGATTTTTTCATTGAAGTTATTATTTGTTGGATTTATTATTATTTAAATTATTTGAAAATTAAATATTATACATTTAAAAGACAAAAAAATTTAAAACAGTTTTTCATTATTTAAAACTGAGTGATTAAAGTGCAGGAAAAATCCAATTTGAATAGAAGTCTTCTAATTGTCACCTTTTTAGATCCCGTGACATCATCCATTAATTAACATGTCCTGTCAAGGTCTTCCAACATGAAAGAAACCTTTCTGTTTAACTCAGTGTAAATAAAATCAAGATAAATGTGCCTTTAGGTTTGCTTCTAAGAAGCAAGAAAGGTATAGAAGACCACGTCCCTTTAATTTCCAGATTACACTTGGGAAGCATTTAATTCCTAAGAAACCTTTAAAGTGGCCAGACAACAAATAACAACTCTTTACTCTCTAGAAATAGATAGCAAGCTCAGAATATTCTTCGTAATGAAAACTGATTTCAGCAAAGTCATAATGAAAGTATTTAACATCTATGTGCCTAATACTTAGTTCATTCTGCAACTCAGAAAACAAATTCAAGCAGAATTTGACAGCAGAGCAGAAAGAATAGTGCAGAGAAATTGAACAAGAGGATTGCAGTGATGCATCCTCCAGCAGAGAAAATGCAGAAAAGCATTTACAGCTGCACTGAGAAAGTAGCTACAGAGAAAAGTGACGTGGCTACAACTGTTCTAAAATGGCATACGATTTAGAAGCAAAGAGTATTACAAGAAACGCTGCCTCAAATATCAGAGCTTTCCATCTTGTACCTAAAGATAAAAGATGCCATGGTTCTTATCTGACCACACTACTACCACAAAACGTGGACATTGCTGCACATACAGAGAAAATCCCACAGAAGTATACAAATAAATATGAATAAAATAATATGCACGTTTCAGACGCAGTCTGTTTGAAAGCAGTCTTTCCAATCATGATTAAACAAACGCCCTTACACTGACAAATGTTAAATGCTTTACAAAATATCACCTCCATTTGGCCAAAAATACTTTCAAACCAGCCATGAAGCAGAATAGTACATTTCTGGTTGGAAAAAGCAAAGAACTATTTGGTTGGTAAGCAAGAAACTTACCTTAAAAGACATGCCTCAGTTCAGTTGCTTTTCCCCAAACATGGAGCTGAGCAGCACAACAGCACAGGGAGCTGCAGTACCTGCACAGCTCTGCCTGACCTCCACTTCCACAAACAAAATTCTCTCTGAGCACATTTCATCATTTCCTGCCGGCTGCTGAAAACCTTGTCGCTCAAGCTAAGGTCATTTTTTTCACACTGCAGCACTCAAACCAGCACAGGGTTTTCACTCGCCCATTTCCATACTGCAATGAAGTTGAACACTCAGGTAATCTTCAGAAAAGCCCACCGCTAAGAGACATTAACGAAAGGTGTTTTTCAAGCATACAACCGCCTTAGGTGGAGAGCAGCCTTTTCAAACACATCAGTGAAATATGCAGGCATATTTTGCAGACGTGTTGCTTAGGAAGCAGCTGTGTTGCTTCTGTGCTTCATACTCAAAAGCTGTATTTTTCCATCTCCGGAAATATGGGGCTGTAATACTAATTAACAAAATACTGACATGCATTGAATAGAGGCACATCTAAATCCTTAGATTAAGGTGAAACACGCAGGTCTACTTGAATCTGAAGGTTACATTAAGTAAAGGAGCTATCGTTCTTCGCATCAAGAGAGAACTGACTTAGAGACCTCAATTGAACTGAATTTAGCCCTAAGATTCCAACATATTTCTCTCTAAAGACAGACTACTGTTTGAAACTGAATAAGTGCGTTAACGACACGTCAGCATACTTTGCCTTTTGATATTCTTACAGACAGGCAGGTGATGATGCTTGGCAGAATCTAATAATACTGACCGGGGAGGGGGGAAGCCAATTGCACTGCTGAACCCAGACCAACCTGTGTACCCTACAAGTAACTCCTATGCCTTTTTTTTTTTTTTTTTTTTTAAAGAAGAAGTAAAAAGGAATAGAGAAAGGAAAACCAAAAATAGGACTTCGTATATAGTCTCAGAAGGGCACCAATGAAGATGATAAAGGAGAAAAGATCTAGTGAAGTAACTCCATTTCCCAAAGAGCAAAGCATTCACAGTTGATTTAAAACACTGTAGGGGCACCACATGTCCACACAGAACTCTTTGGGGTCCTTTAGGATTACTCTCTACTAGACAAAAAAATAGCTTTTTAGGATAATTACTTGATGCATGTACATTAGTAGAAACATCCCACATCATCAGTAATGTTTTGGTAGTATAGCTTATGCTGGATTTTTGAACAGAAGGTACAGAACTGCACCCTAGGACCCCTGCTAATGCAGAAATTAAGTAAGCACCCCCATAACAGCTGACTTAGTTGAGAGTCCTAACAGCTCTACACAGGAGCTTCAATTATTACCTATGCTTTCTGCAGCCATTACCCTCTCAGCCCTGCCGACGAAACGCAGAGCGAGTGAGCATGTCATGTACTTCAGTTCTCAAAATATATGCAAAGGTGGTTTAGAATTTCCTCCCATTCTAGCAACATATAAACTGTTAATTACTGCAGGCAGCCCTACAACCTGAAAGCAACATTCTCAACTGGGGACAGAGTCACAAACATTACACATCACTTCAGCAGTGTCATTCAATGTCTGGGACCAATATGGAAATTACAGGCCTCTGCAGAACGTAATTCATAAATGTACAAGCAGAAAAAGCACAGGCATAGGTAGCTTTGACTATCCATCTTTCCAGTAAACTAAGAATAATCTGCTGATTATTCTTTCAGGAACAACACAAAAGATCCATTCATGTATTTCAGAATCAATGATTGACCGTAACCACACAAATAAACATGTGAGAGTGTTTCATATTTCTGATTCTAAACGATTAATTCAGATTTTAAACTGAACCTGTTTCTGAATACCAGTCAGGGTCATTTATGTTGTTAGTGTTAAGGTGGGGGAAAAGCTTACTTGCTACTTAGTTCCATTAAGGTGGCCATTAAAAAGAAAGACTCAAATTCAGTTTAAACAGATTTTCAGCCCTGTGAATCCAAGGCAAACTTTAGCCAGGACTCCCACGTTTCCAGGCAATTCCATTTTCTGATCCTCCAACGGTAATTACTGCAACAAGGACAAAAGATCTTTATTCGCCTGTTAGTAATTTACGCAAAACAGGATTGCTGACCTAGTAGAATTAAATAACCCTCAAAAACACTTTATTTTTTAAAATAAATCTAATATATAAACCTGCTGTTTTATGTAAGCAACACTGAAGTCTTATCATGTACTAAACTCATAGGTCTAAGCTACCTGGAAGTACCACTTGTAAGTACTGAGGTCACAGATCTCATTTTACCACCATACATATAATTCAACAAGATAAGCTAGAAGCAAGCTCAGCTGCTTTGTGTGTTTTCATTTCACTCTTTAAAATCACGTGCAGTATATAAACCCACGTTAACTCCAAGGTAATTTAAAATCTAAATGTTTCAGTGAACAAAACAAGGTGTTGCTTTAAGGCAATCACATATGATTGAGATCAGGCAAACAAGAAGATGGATGTTTTTCTTTGGTTGCAAACATCTCAGTAGTCTCATTAGTAGTTTAGAAAATGCAAAACAGCAGCCAGCCTTCCTTACAATTTCCAGAGATGTGGATTCACTTTAGTTGTCCTTCAACGGCTGCCAAGCATACAAGTCACTCAAATGTACAAACTCAAAACACAAGAATGTGAACAAAACAAAAGCTTAGTTTACTCAATCACAGCCCAGTCTTTTCTGTGCTTCTCCCCCTTTTGAGGAAAAGGAAAGCTTTTAATGACATATTCAATTAAATACATGTATATGTACACGTAGATCAGCCACCCACCCTACAATCCAAATTGGACTGAGGTTCAAGGAAACTGGGACAAAGGCCCCATTAACTACTGTTCTTGCACTTGCCACTGCCACTGTGCTTTTTAACTTCTAACGATTGGGCCATCACTACAAGCACAGAAGCGTGGAAACTGCAGCCTTCAACCTGCATCTTAGCAACAATCAAAAGACAGAAATCAGAGGTAAACAATGCAAAGCTGAATCAATTGCTCTCTCAATATTAGCATCTGATAAACTCCAGTGTAGAAAATTCAAATACCTACAACTACTTCTAAACTACACACTGTCCAGATCCAATCTCCAGAGTGCTGAACAAAGTATTAATAAAGACTTGATAATACACGACTTCCTTTGTTCTTCATGTATACTGCTGAAAACTTCAGCATTTTAGTGATTCTACAGTAATTCCCAAATACAAAAACAAGTTACCAAAGATAGAACTACATTTCTGTATGAACCAGGGTAACCTGAACTAATCAGAACATAAAAGTCTGCTATAACAGAATTAAATTATTTGGGAATTAAAATATCAAACTTGCACACACTGAAAAGAAATGGCATAAGACAGTTTTTTTAAATTATGGCTTATACACAAATAGAAAAGAGTCAGATGTTGAAAATTCACTGTGGCCTTCCAATACTTGAAGGGACCATATAAACAGGAGGGGGAATAGCTGTTTATGAGAGTGGATAGTGATAAGACGAGGGGAAATGGTCTTAAACTGAGACAGGGGAGGCTCTGGTTAGATATTAGGAGGAAGTTTCTCACACACAGGGTGGTGACACACTGGAACAGGTTGCCCAAGGAGGCTGTGGATGCCCCATCCCTGGAGGCATTCAAGGCCAGGCTGGATGTGGCTCTGGGCAGCCTGGTCTGCTGATTGGCGACCCTGCACATAGCAGGGGGTGGAAACTAGATGGTCGTTGTGGTCCTTTTCAACCCAGGCCATTCTATGATTCTACGAAAATAATTCTACTCAATGCTGCAGTTTTTATGCCATCAGCCTAAAGCTGTGTTCAGCACCATGGGAATTTTCAGCAGTCTTATAAAGGTGCTACGAGGGTCTACCTTCAACTTTAGATTTTACCAACTGGGTAGTCTTGTGCTTATGAACTCAGCCTACCTGAGCAGATCATACATCATATTTCCATATTTCCAAAGCTCCGAGTTGTCTCCCAAGATCTGAATGCGCTGTGTGGGAGCTAGGATTGCAGCACTGTGCGCATTTCCAATGGGGCACAGATGTGGGGCAGTGGCCTAGACAGAGCTGCTCTGTGATGTGACATCACCAAGGGAGAACTCTATGTCACCAGTCAGTCTGCAGTCCATGTTCCAGAATAGCTCGTGGTTACCGAAATGATTCACCTGTCTAAATACGATTACCGCTACAAAGCCGCGTATGGATCGCTGGTTAAGAGTTTGGGTAGCAAAGGAATAAAAAAAGACAGAACAGCTCAACAGCTGAAATAGCTGCAAGCTGAAAGTTTAAGTTATGCTGCAGTGTTTTAAAGTTAACAGTGAAAATAAGACTTCGATTAAATCAAATGTTCCTCAAAAACAACGTGCTTTGTCAATGCATATTACTTGGTATTTAGCTCTCTTTACCATATGGTAGATGGAAGAGTAAGAGAGCTATTTATGAATTAAAAGCATTGCAGGATAAAGCTTCAACAATCAAAGACAAGAGAAGAAATTGTGACGAAATACATGAGTAACACACATAATGATAACATAATGATCTTTTTCATAATCACACTTTTCACTGTCACGGGTCAAATGAACATGCATGTCAGCAGAAGATTTGTGAAACTTTTCCAGTTCTGGTTCTGAAGACTTAGAACGTTAATGCTACTGTCTGATACACACAGCATTAAAATAAGAAAGCCTGCATCTAGAAAACCGCATAAAATCTCTTAATATTTCTGCACACTGTTTTTCAATTTTTTCATGACTTTTAAATGGTTTTAGAGGAGGGCAAGTATTCTTAGTACTTCACAACGGTTCCCACTTTAAACCAGTGGCAAACTGTGGTCTGCCCAAATAGCAAAGCATCCTGGAGGTTTTAAACTGACAAAAGTCCAGTTAGACCCACAAAGCTCAATGTCAGTACTGAAAATAAATAGCAGAGATTATATCTGTTGATCATTCCTCATCAGCTTTCATGGGAAGGTCACAAGTTGCTTGAACCCTTTAAGAGAATCCCTCCAGCTATGATTTTGCTAACACTTGCTGGAAGCTTACCATCACAAATAACCTTCACACATTCAGGCAAGCTCCCAGCCCACTATTTAAGAGCCATCACCATCACCTGTGCTTACTCCTCAATCTTAATGGTGTAAAGCCCTAAAAAAAAAAAAAAAAAAAAAAAAAAAAAAAAAAAAGCCAAAAAACACCACCAAATCCTATGCAATTTCACAGTACATTTTAAAACGTAGTGGGGAACATATACTTTACATTCTGATTTACTTATTTCAGAGCACAGAAAGATGTCTTTTAGACATATGTCTCATAAAAAAAAACAAACCACTGAAAACATTAAAGACATTGTGATCCTAAATGTAAGACTTCTTGTGCATTCAAGTAGGAGGAACCCCTGGTACAACTATCCCAAGGTCCAGCACACACTCCTCTAACAAAGTTTCATGATTTGTGTTTAACTTGAAGTTCAGGTTTCTTTAACTGAAAGAGAAAATAACAGGTACCTCATTGAGGCAAAATATCTGCACACTCAAAGGAAAGACACCCAAAAAAGAAAAAAACCACAGTATTGCACTTATAGTTTTACATGTAAAAATCATTATTAAAAAACAGGCTATACTGAAAATTCAAGAGATTAAAGACAAGGACCATCAAGTTCCAACCTCCCCACAATTACTATCAACTTGTAATAACACTTATGATTAAGTTGATCTGAGATTTCCCTTTGTCGACCCTTCTGTTGTGACTGTTCCTTCTCCCCACTGGAAATGAGCCTTCAGCTCTGATAACTCCGAGTTACAGTAGGATCACTGAACTACATTTGTTTTAGAACTAGGCTCAAGTCCAACTCACGTGCCATCAGTCAGAACCCTCTGATCCTTTTCCTGGGGCTGCTCTCTCACCTCCTGATTCCCCCCCCAGGCACAGAGCCAGGGCTGCCCCATGGGCACAAGCCAGCTTTTAGTGAACCTCATATGGCTGCTGATTGCCCAGCTCTCCTGTTGGCCAAGATTAAATCATAGAATTCCAGAATGGTTTGAACTGGAATAAGACCATAGGCTTCCAACCCCCCTGCTGGAGGCTGGAACACCAGGTAGAGAAACCTGGGAAACCAGGTTACTGAAAGACCTCTGCAAAGTCTCTCTCCCTTTGAGGGGCTCAACAGGTTCTCCAGCTTAGTGCTGTCCTCAAAATTAGCATGCACTCCAGCCCTGCATCCAGACATTGCCTCTACATCAAACCTTGCCATTACAAAGACAAGAGGTGAGGATGACAACAGTCTGATCTTAATTTCTTTCTTAGCATTTTTCAGGTATTTTAGAGGTAGCACTGCTGAGTAGTGAAATACAGTAGTAGAAATACAGACAATATATTTGGGCTATACCCAAGTTTGAACCCATGGAGTGGAAAAATAAATAAATCAGGCTATGACAAACTCATTTATTTCAATGTATTTGCAAAATATCTTGTCTTAGTCAGCCTAAGCTGTAGGATTAAATTGACTTATTGGTGTGGCCATACCCCGCAGATGGCTCAGCACCACGCAGACCTTCATTCTATTTCCCTCTTCCCGGTGGGATGGGGGAGAGAATCAGGGGAAAAAAGATAACTTGTGGGTTGAGATAAAACTATTAAGATAAAGAAAAGGAAAACACTAAAAGTTGTGTCTGTGTGTATATATATATATATATACACACGGATAGATACAAATAATGTATGTAGCAAGAGGTGAATAACAAATTCCCTCCCATAGAACAGCTTAGGTTGGAAGGAACCTCAAGGATCATTAAGTTTTAACCCCCTTGCCACAGACAGGGCTGCCAAGCACTAGAGCAAGTACTAGATCACGTTCCCAAAGCCCCACCCAACCAGCTTTAAACACCTCTAGGACAGGGCATCCACAGTTTTTCTGGGCAACCACTCCCATAGTAAAAAAAGTTCCCGACATCTTACCTAAATGCCCAATCTTTTAGTTTAAAATCATCCTCCCCTGTCCTACCACTGTCTACCCTTGTAAAAAGGGATTTCCTTTAATCTCTGTTCAAAACGTTGCAAGGCTGCAACAAGGTCTCCCTGCAGCCTTCTTTTCCAGACTCAGCAACCCCAGTCCTTTCAGCCTATCTTCACAGGAGATACACTCCAGCCCTTGGTCATCTTCATAGCCCTCTTCTGGCCTTCTCCAGAAGCTCTACATCTTTCCTGTGCTGAGGGCCCCAGACTTGTGTTCAGTACTCCAGCCAGGGCCTCATGAGAGCAGGATAATGCAGGCAATCCCCTCCCTCACCTTGCTGGCCACCCCATTTCTGATAGAACCCAGGATACCATTGGCCTTTTGGGCTGCAAAAGCACACTGCTGGCTCATGTTGAGATTTTCATCAAGCAAATCCCGAGGTTCTTCTCAGCAGGGTTTGTCTCAAGGAGTCCTTCTCCCAGTTTGCAAACATATCAGGGATTACCTCGACCCAAGGGCAAAAGCTTGCACTTTGCTTGGTTTAACCTCATTAGGTACATATGGGCCTGCCTTTTGACTTTAATCAAGGTCCCTCTGGACAATACCCCTCCCTTCAGTTGTATCAACCACACTGCTTAGCTTGGTGTCATCAAACTTGCTAAGGGTGCATTCAATCACATCTATATATCCGATAAAGGCATTAAAGAGTACCAGTCCCAAGATAGACCCCGGGAGACAGCTCTCATTACCAGCCTCCATCTGGACACAGAGCCATTCATTACAGTCCAGCTTTGAGAACTGTTTGTAAAAGAAGATCCAACTACTGACACAAGAAGTTCTCTGAAAGGACCTTAAGCCCCTAAGATTGGATTTTGTTCTTTTCTGTAGCCAGCTGTTATCACAAAACAACATCACTGCAAAACAGCATCAAACCAAGTGGCAACTCTCTCAGTCCAGTAACACAGATTTCAAAAATATTGCCAAAAAAAAGTTTTTCCTAAAGGATCTTTGAATTTCTGCATCAACTTCTCTCTTCTGAGGTGCTGAATAAAAATGCCTAGTACTGACTGGAGCAACACAAGAAGGGCTGTGTGACACCCGAACAGTTCCCAGGGCTTTTTCCTTAGATCTCTTCAATTGCTTGTATTAGAATACACAAACCATATTCCTACAACATTCACTAAAAAAAAGTTTCTACAGGTAGCCTTCTTAACCTAATAGCCCAGTGAAGATGACCTTCTGAAAGCATTTATTGCCAACTCGCAGCTCTGACTACACAATTGCTATTGTGAAACCATCCCAAATAAGCAAAAGTAACTCCATATGGATTCATCACACCATCACTGTCCTTCTCCTAGTCCTGGGAAAAGGCACAACTCAATAGACACTAGCACCAAGTAATGCAAGTAGGATAGATTGAAAGAACAAGTCATACTAACAACCCTGACACAAAATAACCAGCACGCAATGCTACAGAAAGGATCTTTCAGCTACATGAAAAATTTATAGTCTATAGAATTTATTTCCCTCATTTATAGTTCTCTTATCAGGGTATTTTTTAGTGACACAACACTGCAAGAAATTATTCAATTTCAAAATCTGTTCATTCAGCTTAACACAGACAAACAGTAATTTACATATGAGGTTGTAGATTCTAGGTAAAATTGGAGAAATCCAACATCCCACACTTAAGTGGATTTTCAAGTACATAAGTTTTCACTTGCTTCAACACTTAGGTTTCAGAAGGCTAGCTTTAGATAAAATGTTAAGATGTACACTGATACATGCATGCCAAATCACTACTTGCATTCATTTTTTACCAATTTGATGACTTTTTACCTCCTAGAAACAGAAAACACTCAAAGAAAGTTGGCCATCTAGGAAGCAAAATTCAAAAATGTCTTTTTAAGTTTATGCAGTTAAATTTTCAGCAACCCTTTTAGTATACAGAGCTACATAAAGCTGCTTAGTATGTGGAACTGGGTGATGTTGAAACGCACAGAAGTTGCAACTTTCATTCCCTCCTCTTCTAGGACAGAGACTATAGCCAGATTGGGATTTTTCACAGTACTCCCAATTTAAACACATATGCTGACTCTGATGTAAGTGCTTAGGTGCAATATGCTACTCTTCGCACATTCCTGTAGTTCTCTTGAGCCAGCACTGCTGCATAACTCAAGAAAGCACGTAAAATTTAATTCATTCTGGACAGTGAATCTAGGTTCTAAACAACACAGATTTGTGGAAGACCAATTATTTTAAAACAAGATTAGAGACACAATCTCCTCTCTAATACACAAAAGAACAGGACAGGCAGTAGCTCACCCTCAACAGCCATGAGACAGCACTCCCTCTTCAGATTCAGTGACAGATGCAGCTTTAATGTCACTTGTACTTGAAGAAAAGAAAAAGTCCACCCTCCATTCTTATTTTTGCTGATGTTCTCAAAAGGACCACATGAAGCCCACATACACTGCCTCATACATAAATCATTTTAAGAAAGAGCAAACACACAAACCTGTGAGAGCCACCACAACAAAGCAATTCAGCATTGGCTGAAAGTTTTACATTGCTTGTTTCTCCCAGTTTGCAGGTCTAAGTATTGTCCAAACCTGTTTCCCATCGCATTTTAAGCATTGTTTCAGAAGATTTTTATAAGAGTATGACGTAACTTTATTCTCTAACTGCTCACTGCAATAAAAGTTCAAAGATCCACCTGATCCATTATTTTCTGGATAAATTCAAAATACCTTTTTAGAAAAGCATATTTGTAAGATCTTCACCATTAAAGAGCTAACCCGTACATAAGCACTTCTTGGTATTTTTCCTACTGAATACATTGATTTCCAGTGAGTATTCCAGCCAATTCCAGCTATTTCACACACCTTGAAAGTTAATTTCATAGAAACTTCATAAACTTCCCAGCTGAACTAGTAGCATCACTCACAACTCACACAATCTCAAATTTAACTTAAAGGATACAATGCTGGTACAGCATTATTCATTTAAAAACGTAGCACATTAACCATACCTACAAAATGTTAAAGAAACCTCCTGGAAAAAGTCCAGTGGAAGGCCACAGAGATGATAAAGGGCCTGGAGCACCTCTCTTAAGAGGAAAGGCTGAGCGACCTGGGTCGATTCAGCCTTGAGAAAGACAGACTGAGGGGGGATCTTATTAATGTTTATAAATATCTTAGGCATGGGAGTCAAACAGACACGGCCAACCTCTTTTCAGGGGACAAGACAAGGGGAAATGGACATGAACTGGAGCATAGGAAGTTCTGCACCAATGTACAAAGGAACTTCATAGTAAGGATGACGGAGCACTGGAACAGGCTGCCCAGGGAGGTTGTGGAATCTCCGTCTCTGGAGATGTTCAAGACCCACCTTGATGCCTACCTGTGCAGCCTGCTGTATGGGGCCTGCTTAGCAGGGGGGCTGGACTCGATGATCTCTGAAGGCCCCTTCCAGTCCCTACAATTCTGTGATATGCTGAAAAGGGGAAAAAAAGTACATGCAATGAAAATACCTTTAGGCATACTTGAAAGCATAAAAGCCTGCTTGACTTCTTCCACCCTTCTCTGCTATGCAGTAAGATCTCTCGGAAATGACATAATTACTAGTAATCTTGATTAAAAAAAACAACAGTAACTGTTTTGAACAATAAATTGGTAGAGATAGCATGCTAAATTTAGCACAGTTTGTGATTACACAGTGTTTCTACAATACCTACTAACACGTAGAAGCATATTATCTCCCATACAGCTTCATTTACAAGAAAGAAGGCAGAAAAGGATCAAAGTCCTCCCAGCTGCAATTTTCATTTTCCTACAGGGCTAGTTAAAAGTAAGCCACTAAACTCTACTTTTACAGAAAGTGAGACTGCTCCCTGTTTTAATAGGCTGATCAAACTTAATAACAAAGAAGCTACGGGTCACCTTACGCTGAAAAAAAAGTAAAAATCAATCCCTAATGAAAGATCTGTTTTACAATCCACGTGTATCAGTTACTGTATCAGAGCTGTTCCTGACTCAACAACCATTGAAACTGCACTCCACAGATATTACTTGTGATACTCATATAACTCATATGACTTAAATACAACTAGAAACTACGCAACAGCCTGATCTAAACCAACTGCTAAAAATACAGTAATTAGATACAGACTAGATACACATTGTTCTCCAACACTGGAATATCACAAGCTTAAGCAGAAGCAGCTGCTCATATGCTACTTTATCCAAAGGATTTATTAGCCAAATTCTAAACGATTTTCAGATTCTCACACAGATCCTTTAAAACTACACTAACTGTCCTTTGCCTTCTCAAATGTGTGTTTAGGAAATAAATAACAACGAACAGGCAAGACTTTCACGATATCTACTGAACAAACTTTCATCTTTCACAGCGCAGAGCACAATTAAACAAAGAAAGGAACAAGGTGTTTTGCAACACTGCTCACTCTGCTTTCTCAGAAAGATATTCTCCAGTAGCCAATCTGTGCACTTGTTTAAGAAAAACAACAACAACACTAAACAAAACTCATTATGTGGAACAGAACATTACTGGGAATAGCTAAGAAAACAGATGGGGCAGTATCACAGAACAAAGGTAACAGAAGGATCCAATGAATTCTACTCAATTATTTTTTGTGTGAGGGGAAAAAAAACAATTGTGGAGACCACAATAAGGCGGGGAAACAATTTTTCCAGTCTAGGAAATAAAAGATCTGATGAGGTTTTGTGTGTACCTACATTTTCCCTAACATTTCTACAAAATTGTTTCAAAAACACTTGATTCAATTTTGAAAAATATTGAGACAGAATTCAAACTAGAAAGCTAGCTCTTCAAAACTTGATTTAATAATAAATTGTTAACATATCTGCTTAAACCTCATATTAGGAATTAACAAAAATTATTCAGCGCTCACTTTTTTTCATAGCATTATTTAATAAAGCAATAAGGAATTTAATTACATAAAACTCTATATCAGTGCTACAAACTTACATTCCTTTAAAGTTACTACAGCTGAATATTTTAGAACTCGAAAAGGGAAGACTTTTTGCTCCTTTATACTTCGAAAGTGTTTCAGTTCAAAAAGGATTTCAATTTCACCTTCTTGCCCTTTCACTTGAAAAAAAAAAAAATATCACAATCACTGAATAGCTGAGGTAGGAAGGGACCGCTGGAGGTCATCTGGTTCACCCCCCTATTCAAGGCAGGTGGATGCCTACAGCAGAAATGCTAAAACAAAACATTTGAAGACAAATTTCCAGAACAAGCAAGCTCACCTTCAAATTTACTTTTCAAATGATCCTGAATTCATATTACCTACTTGGCTATGCATTTAAAATTGGTTAAAACATCAACGCGGAGCTCTTGGAGTGGGTCCAGAAGAGGGCCATTAAGATGATCAGAGAGCTGGAGCACCTCTTCTATGAAGAAAGGCCAAGGGAACTGGGTTTGTTTAGCTTGGAGAAGAGAAGGCTCTGGGGAAAGCTCATTGTAGCCCTCTAGTACTTGAGAGGAGCATAAAGGGGAAGGTGAATGGCTGTTTATGAGGGTGGATAGCAATAGGACAAGGGGAAATGGTCTTAAACTGAGACAGGGGAGGCTCTGGTTAGATATTAGGAGGAAGTTTCTCACACACAGGGTGGTGACACACTGGAACAGGTTGCCCAAGGAGGCTGTGGATGCCCCATCCCTGGAGGCATTCAAGGCCAGGCTGGATGTGGCTCTGGGCAGCCTGGTCTGGTGGTTGGCGACCCTGCACATAGCAGGGGGGTTGAAACTAGATGATTGTTGTGGTTCTTTCTAACCCAGGCCATTCTATGATGATCAAGAAGCATAAGTTATCTTCAATTTTCTTACCTATAAATAGTTCAGGGTTACAGCCTCTAGGAAAGTGTTCAATCTTAGCTGTGTAACTGCAGCTCACACAGCATAGCTTCAGCTCCCTACGATGGGCTATACTGTTGTACTTATGAAGACTCTTTTCCTTTTTTTCATTATATCCTGACCACCTTTGGTATACAAGAGAATATAAAAACACACACACACAAAATTGGTTATGCATAACATTCAGTTTAAGCTTAACTTTATTCAAGTTATTCACCATGCTTAGAAGAACAAGTCTACTACCTTCTTAAGGGACATGCTGCACAACCATGGGGTCATTTGGTCTTTCGGCGTCCCACTTTTCCAACTCTACAACTTGCTTGGAATTTACATACGTTCCAGGTGACAATGCCTCATCTCAAACAGCTCATGCATCCGACATGAAGCAACTCTACATGTGCTGCCTTGCAGAAGAAAAACAGAGCTGAAAGACCGACTGCTTACACAACAAACCTAAGCTGAATCAGACTGTTTCCAGCATCAACTGAGAAGAGTCAAAATTGGCAATCTGAGAAAATAAAACTACCAGAGAATCACCACGGTTTTTTAATAGCTGTACCTAAAGCCAGAGCGAGAAGAAAAAGTAGCTACAGACAGCAGCTGTGGTGCTTATATGAAACATCATCTCATTAGATTTCTACAGAACGTCAACGTTGTGACCCAGAGGCTCTGAAGTGCTTGCTCAATAAAGCCATCCTCAAAATATTTTCCTGAGGATATTTCCAAACTTACAAGAAAAGAAGATGAGGAGGAAACACTGAAGGAAAGGAAAGTCATTCTAAAGTTGCAGATAGGTATCTATTCTGTAGACAATGCGAGATGTACAAGAGCTGCTCCAAAAGTAACACCTTCTATTTTATGACGTTGGCCCACCAACATTCCATTACATTTTGTTGCTGTGTAACAGATGGCAGGAAAGTGGGAGTCTGACAAAATGGCATCTGACATGGAAGTGAAAATGAAGCAAAAGGGTGTCACTGAATTCCTCCATGAAGAAAAAAAGGCACCCACTTACACTCATTGATGCCTGGTGAACATTTATGGAAACCAAACAGTGGCTGTGAGCACAGTGAGGCAGTGGGTGGTGCATTTCAGCAGCGGTGACAGCAATGGGAAAGACAAGTCATGCTCCAGATGGCTGCATACAGCTGTCACACCACAAAATGAAGAGCATCTCAATCAGCTCACTCGCATGAATCAACTAATAATGGTGATTATGTTGAAAAAGCAGTGTTTTGTAGCTGAAAATCTGCTCTACCAAATAGTGTTATTGTGCTCTCTGTATCTGATGTAGTTTCCATGGAAATAAATAGGAGGCATCACTTCCCAAGTGACTGTTATTACACATGTTCACGTACACAGGGATGCGCATGTGTGCACAGGCCCATACCTCCAAACACAATGATTAACATCTACTGTATAAAGAGGAATAATTTCTGATGTAGCACAGCTGGCATCACAGCCATTGTTAGGTCACCAGCGCTGCAGTAACAGAATAGAACTGAATCTTTCCATTTAGGACTAAGAGCACAAAAGTTGCTTTGGAAAGTGGCACCCCTGAACCACAGGTTACTGGTTGATCACACTTAATCCACACAGGCCGGTTGTTCCTACGCTCAGCTGAAATAGTCTTTACAAAAGACAAAGCAAGAATGACTCACAGCCCTAAAAGTTCCCTGGGGGTGCAGAAAACCTGCTTGTGGAAAGCACAATGAGAGAAAAATATACTGAACTTCAGGTAAGCCAGTGGAAATGCTAGTGGCCTACCATGACAGTGGGCCAATACAAATAAATAATCAAAGAGATGGCAACATTCCCAGTTGCAGGCATGAGAGTTCCTAAGAAATTTAATTGCCCAGAAGAGAAACAGCTAATCACTTGATTTGTTTCTCACTGTAGCTGAATGACACATGTCCAACAGCATTCTTTATACTGAAGATCTCTCCTAACAAGCAAAAATTAAAGAAAGCTTCTTCAAAGCAAGTAGTTTTCCAGCTTCAGTTCTCACAGGTAAACCAGGGTGCTCATATTTTGGAATCCAACAGCCACCTCAACCCAGCGAGGGCTCAGAAAAAATTCCACTCAGTCAAGTTCAGCCGGGAGCTTCTCCAAGCCGTGCAGGGGTTCCTTCAAATTAAGCATAACTGTATGCTGATCAGACATGAGATAGCTTAGATTGTCTACATTATCGCTGGAAAACAACTAGAAGTTTTGAAGCTTTTATCTGTAACTGTTATAGGAGAGAGAAAACATTACAAGTTTTGGGAAAATGCTTTTTAAAACATCGGTTAGCAAATGTGAAAGTAAGAGTGTCTGCAAGCTGATGCTGTATAATCATACATCCTCACTAAATGTTTAGATATAGTAAGAGAATACTTAACTTGTTATAGATTTATTATTTCTTTTAAGAAGAAAATTGCTTTTCCATTCAGCAGGTCCATCTGGCAGCATCTGTGAAGGTGCCAAGAGGATAAGAGGCGTAAGTAAAACTAAAGATGTGTCCATTTGTCCTCTGACTCATAGCAGAACCTTTACTGAAATCTGTACTTCACATTACCAATTAAGGCTGACGCATTTGGGATTTCCCTCTCATCCCCTTTTGTTTTTACCCATAAAGTCAGAAATACAATAACAAGCTCGGAAGTTTAATGAAGTTCTATTAAGTACAAACAAAATTGTTAATTCAATTCTTATTTCAGTGCTCACCTACTACTAGTAGGCTAACAAAGAGTTTATGTATAAACTGGATGCTGTTTCTAGAAACCACACACGCTATGTTCCAAAAGCAGAGGTTAAGATGCTAGCTCTGAGAACTCTGCTAGCTCATATCTGTCCTACTTACATTACTCCTGACAACCACTGTAATGAGACAGAGCACCACACTTCTGCAGAAAGATACTTCACAATGAAGATTAAAGGAACACCACATTCGCTCAGTTTTAGTATTATTAAACAACTCATAACTTCCTAATCAGAACCTACCAGTTTGCAAGGAAATCACAACTGTGCGATACTGAAATCACAATGACAAGATATTTAGGATATACAGGGATACACTTAACAGATGCCCTAAGAAGAGCAACAGTTTATTTTGCATGTTTAAGACAGCTGAGATAACAAAAAAATCCCCTTTTCAGTTTCAACAAAACTGTCTGAAACATACTTATTAATATGACTTGACAGACTGCTCTTACATTCTCCATTTGTGTCATTTTATTGTAGTCAAGTTTATCAGTCACTAGTCTAGAGCACATGATAAAAGGCAAAGAAGCTTGTCTGTAGATGCCTTGGAATTCTTAACTTAAAGCAGAGTGAAGAAATAAGTTAACAACATGCACTGGCCCAAAACCAAACACTCCAAGACACAGGTTTCCAACTCTGTCAAAATATTTACAATATGCTCTGTAAGCCAGGACTGCTTTTAAATATTTGCATATTCTAAGAAGTTGAAGCAAACCCCATCCACTTGAAGGCTTTTAGTTCGGGGTTTTTTGCTTTGGGTTGTTGTTTCTTTTTTGCATATGTGTGATTTTATTTCTTCTTCAGAGCTCATTACTGTGCAGTGCCGCTCACAACTCACGTTAGTTATTTGCTAATTGGGGTTGGGTACCTTCTCAAATATTGACACATCCTGTGCAGTAAGACTCATAGGACTCCAGCAATACACACCGCTTCACAACGGCTCAAGCAGAACCACTC
Source organism: Tetrao urogallus (assembly GCF_951394365.1). Classification (NCBI taxonomy): domain Eukaryota; kingdom Metazoa; phylum Chordata; class Aves; order Galliformes; family Phasianidae; genus Tetrao; species Tetrao urogallus. The sequence continues at coordinate 126,005,970 of NC_136813.1, read as the reverse complement.
ACGCTCCATAGAGCACACACCAAGGCAGATCCTAGACCAACACCACCAGAGAAATGTTGACTGTTCTCCAGCCCCAAGCAACACACTTTGACAGAATGGCATACAAAGGGATGACGTTCATTCACGATTATGACTGCAGACTGGGAACCAACCCTGGGATAGGTTTTGGGGAATGGCTGTTTATGAGGATGGATAGTGATAGGACAAGGGGAAATGGTCTTAAACTGAGACAGGAGAGGTTCTGGTCAGATACTAGGAGGAAGTTTTTCACACACAGGGTGGTGACACACTGGAACAGGTTGCCCAAGGAGGCTGTGGATGCCCCATCCCTGGAGGCATTCAAGGCCAGGCTGGATGTGGCTCTGGGCAGCCTGGTCTGCTGGTTGGCGACCCTGCACATAGCAGGGGGGTTAAAACTAGGTGATCATTACGGTCCTTTTCAACCCGGGCCATTCTATGATTCTCAGGACCTGCTGCTCCTATGTTGAGAAAGGCATGCACTGCCACAGAAGCTAATTTGTATCAGTCCTACAGATTCATAGAAGCATGGAATTCTTGCCTAGCAGCATGGCTGAGCATTTTATCCTCTGCTATTGCTGCGACAAGCACAGAAGTCTCACGTTCTGACTTTACAGGCTACCAATTTAAGCCATAATAACCTTTAGACCCATTTTAATCACAACCAGGGAAGCACAGAATTAACATAAGGATATCTTTAAGGCAGCAGCTCGGTCAGCTCCAGAGTAAGAAATGGAACCCATATGCTGGACAACAACATGAGAACACTTCTCATGTCTAACCACATCAGGCCCAACAAAGTAAAATGAAGTTTTTGCTGCACAGCTGACTTGTGCAATATGGAAACTATCTCATAAGCCAGTAAGAGAACACTTCAGATCATCCACAAAGATGCATACAGCCAACATCAAGATCATCAATCACAAATGCCATCTGTCAGCTCAATATTAACTACCTCATCCACTTGCTGTACACTCTTACTAAAGGGGGGGGAAAAAAAAAAAGAAAGATCATTTTCTAAACTAAAACTAAACAGTTTTGTTTGTCAATCATTAATAAACTATTTCATCACTATGTACAACTGTGCCATGTATATTCCTTTTATGGAAGACGTTGCTTGATGTGTGGTATGCAGTTTAACCCCTGGGGGCAGATTTAATGTTTATTCTAGCATGGCACTGCACAGCATGCAGACCCCAAGCCAAAGAAAGTAACTCTAGAACCGTAAACTACGCAACAAGGGGAATTTGGAGCAGCCATGTTAAGCTTAACACTACAGAGAACAAGGCAGCACCTGCACTCCTCTCCTGTTTACCATAACTGAGCCACAGCATAGAACGTGCAGAGATCTCCAAAATGATGTTGTACTGTGCTAATTAGACATGCCTTGTGTGTTAATACATGCTGCTGTTAAAGCTGATTCAGTCATAATTGGCAGAACGTAACTACTATCATTGAAGGCAAATTGCAAGTCTGACAATACATAATTTCAGACGAGTGCAGGTATGAAACAGCAAGCTAATGACCTTCATTGCTGAAAACACAATTAGGAAGCTCTGCCTGCCTGAAATAGAATTAGCAAACAGTTTTATCTACCTTTCACCATAAAGCAAAGAGGTGTCTTCCCACCCCCTACAGAAAGCAACCAGTCTCATCATGGACATAAAGAGAATGATCTTTTTGTTGTGGTAAAATGAGAATGAAAATCCAGCTGCTTACATAACACAGCCTTCACTAGGACTACTGTAACAACACTGCTAAGGGTTTTATGCTCTCAAAGCAGTGGAAAAGCCTTGCCCTTATAGAAGATCTGAAAAAAATCTGGTATTAAGCCCAAATGAGCAAAACGAAGAAGCTCCCCCTTGTAGCAAGAAGCATAAACACACTCATTACATACAGCAAACTTTCAGACCGACTGCCGCGAAGACGTAGACACCAGCAGATCCTAAGGCTCGTTTTTACCCCTTCCACAAAGGTCAGCAAATGTCCCTCGCACCTTCCCGGCTTCCCCTGCCGCCGGGGCAGAGCAGCAGCCCCAGAGGGCTGTGGCCAGGAGCTTCTGAGTCACGCCGGCCCGAGGCAGCCCGGCCGGGCACGGCGGATGCAGCACGCAGACAGAGGCTGCGGATAGCCGGCGCTGCTCTGCCAGGTAGCTCGGTGCCCATAAAGCGGCTTCTGTCTCTCCACGAATGTCTCATTCGGGGTGAAGACGCGACTCTTCCCACGTGACAGAAAAAGGGAAAGCCAACAGAGAAGGCGGAGACGGCAAGCCCGAGAAGCCCGACCTATACGGGCCGTTACTACGCTCGGAAGGCTGCGAGCAGTTCAAAACCTCGCTTTCCCCCGCGGAAAAGCTTCTTCCCACCGGGTCGCTATCCTTACCCGCCACCAGCCCGGAGCACGGCAGGGCACGGGGACAAACGCCAGCCTCCCTCCCGGCTCTCCTCCCCCCGCTCCCGTCCCGCAGCCGCCAGCCCCGCGCCCGGCGAGCCACCGAACTTCCCCGCGCAGACAGCCCTTCCCTCAGCCACGAGCGGAGCCTCCCCAGCCGCTGTCGTCATTCCCCGCGAGCCCCGGCCCTGCCCTTCCCCGCCAGGCGCCGTGCAAGGAGAGCTTCACCTTCCCCGCCGCGGCCGGCGCCGGTATCACGGCGCGCCCCGCTCAGCCCAACTGTCACCCTGCCCGCCCCGCCTTTTTCGCCCGGGAGCACCGAGCCCCGGCCCGCCATCCGCCCTCGGCCACCGCGGAGCACGGAGCGCCTGGCTGCCCCAACCACCCCCCGCCCGCCCCTCCCCCGCGAGGCTCTGAACCCCAGCCTCCTCCTACGCGCCGCTCCCCTCGGCTGCGGCCACAAACGGCGGCCCCGCCCTCACCTACAGCCCCCGGAGCGCCGCGAGCCGCCGGCAGCGAAAGAGAGCGCGCGGAGTGCAGAGCAGAGCGAGCAACCGCCCTGCGCTCCGGCCGTGCCGCTCCAGCCGCACCAACTGCCGCCCGCCCTCCGATTGGCCCACGCCCAGCCGCCTTCCGATTGGGCGAGGTCGGAGCGCAGGTTCCCGCCCCACCATCGCCCATTGGCTCTCCGCAGCTGCCAATTAATGCCTCTTCCTTGTCGCTGGCTGGAAAAGGCGGCGGAGGGAGCGGGCGGGGGGGGGGGAGCGTTGGGGCGCGTAGCCCCGTGGACGCTCGCGGCCGTTAGCGCCCCGTGTCGCAGGGATGTCACGGCAGCGGTCGGAGAGCTGCTGAGAGGTTTTAACGCCCGGGAGCGGTGAAGGCTTTGCTTTCCCTCCCGCTCGCAGGGCGGGCTCCCTGAGGAACGGGGTGCCCGCTGGCACCGCCGTGTGGCACAGGAGGCGGCTTTGCTGCCCAGCTCCCGACCTGCTCGGAGGGACCGCGGAGCGCCAGCCCGAGTTGGCCAAGGGCAGGGCAGCCTCTGCCGTAACGCTGATGTATCCGAGGCACGCCTGAGCGGTATCGCGGGGAGATCTGTTATTCGGCCCTCGCCTATCTGCTAGGCGTATTTGTTTTAGACAGGATTATTTCAGGTTCCAGGCGGACGCCGTCACGGTAACCTTGTTCCGTCCCTTCGTTCCCTGGCAGGGTCAGGGTTTCCCTGCCGTCGGCCCTTCTCGATGTGTTCTGGTTCCTCGCCGTCCCGGGGCAGCCCGCTCTAAGGACGGTTGCGCTGCAGCCCTGACGGTGCTATCGTCCTCCTGACCACGGGTCTCACGCTAGGCTGCGTGCACCGGCCCGGACGCCAAGGCTTCATCTATTCTTTCACTAAGCGGATGACTCATTAACTTAAGGACTTGTAGGAATTTAGGGAATTTAGATTAGCCCGTGCGAGCACAGCGCTGGGGTAAGGTTTACCTGTCCTCAATAGCTTGGTTTGAGTGGCAGCTAGCGATACTGTGAGCTTTGGTCAGGCTGCTTTCAAACGTGTAATGTTTTTCTCCCCTCCTAAATCTCCCTTAATTCTCTGTCCTATGTTGAAAGTTAACATTTCAGGTTTGTGGGAAGGTATTTTGAAATTCAGTGTTGTTTCCTCTCTAATTTCTGCTAACAGATCCATCCATGTTTTTTTGAACAATCTTTCTCATTAAACACGAGAGGGAATTTTGCATAAACCAGCTCTCCTTGCAGGAGAATTACAACCGATACATACAATCATAAATACCCCTCTTTCTGCACAGATACGAACCAAGCTTCCGTTTTGCCTAAAGCATTGTCAAAGCTGGAAGCCCTCCCCTCCCAGAACACTTAGACTTTATTCAGCTTCAACATCAAAACAGTCATTCATCTGTTTGTATGGTGAAATAATGCTCAAGCTTGTCCAACAATTTAAGAGAACAGGAATTCAGGGTAAGTCATAGCTCCTTCTTTGGCACAACCAAGTTCATGGTGTGATGAAAGGACATTCCACTTCATCAGAGGACAGAAATTCAGTCTGGAACTGGTGGAAAGTAAGAAAAACCCTGTTCCACATAGAAGTGGTTGGATACTAACTTGTATGCTAAGCTCACTTTGCTGGGCAGGAAGCCACTGCCAATCACATGCATGCTACCAGCTTTGAACAGTCAGCATATTTTAGACCAGTGTGGGTCGGCAACTAAATTCTACAAGAGGTGTGTATATTCAGGCCCCGAGTCTGACTGCAAGAAATTAGAAATAAGGAATACAGATTATTTGTCTTCAAGTTATGTGCACATGTATGAGTTTCCTCAGTCTTGCTTATAGAATCACCCAGAATCATAGAATGGCCAGGGTTGGAAGGGACCTCAAGGATCATGAATCTCCAATCCCCTGCCACATGTAGGGCCACCAACCTCCACACTTAATGCTAGACCAGGCTGCCCAGGGCCCCATCCAACCTGGCTTTGAACACGTCCAGGGACGGGGCATCCACAGCCTCTCTGGGCAGCCTGTTCCAGCACCTCACCACTCTCTCTGTAAAGAACTTCCCCCTGACATCCAACCTAAATCTTCCCTCCTTCAACTTAAAAACATTTCTCCTTGTCCTGCTGTTTCTACCCATTTCAAAGAGTGTCTCCCCTCCTGGGTGTAGGCTCCCTTTAAGCACTGAAAGGCTGCAGTGAGGTCACCCCACAGCCTTATACGTTTCACTTATGTATAAATATGCATATAAATATATGCAAATATATGTACATATTTGTATACATATCTATATACATACATACGCATATATAGTTATAACAAATATAGCCCTCAGTCACACTGTAAAGGCAACAGCTATTTTGGGATTCATCTTCACATGGCGTTTGCACTGATTCTGCCTTCCTAAGGAACGGAGGGTGATCAGAAATGAATAATACACACAGTGTTTACTAGCAGGATTCAGACTTTAATACAGCTTGAGAAATAACAATCGTATTTTCCAACTTTTCACTTAAGCATCTTTATGAATTCTATAAAATTGTTTTAAAGACAAAAAGTAAAAGCAGATTAATTAGAAAAAGAATATTCACCAAAAGATAATTTGCTTGAACGTTTAAGATTTGAGGGATCCCTGAGGCACCACTTTAGGGAATACCATTTTCAAGCAGCTGAATACTGTCCTCTGGATACAAAACATTTCCCATGCTTTTTACATTCAGTTGAAAAAAATGGCTTGGACACTTTTGGAACCAAATAAGACAATAACAACAATGACAACTTTAAGAATACATTTTTTAACTGTAAAATTATTACCCGTTTTCCAAGTGTATCATTTGAAACAGTTAACAAAACATTATCAAAGTTGTCACAGTGTACGTTTTGGATCAATGCTATTCTTGTAAATTACCTCCATATCTGAAAGCATTAATTGTCTGCACTACAGTCAATACGTTACTGTCAACATGTTGCTGCTCGATTTGATCCATTTCTGATGGTAGTACAGTTTAATGCATGTATACATACATATACATAGGCTTGAGGCCACATGCACTGCATACATTCACTTAAAAAACTGCTTGGAGGAAAATACCTCAGTGGTTGATGAACTACTATTTTTTCAATTTATAATTTACATGTTGTCTTTATGGGTAGTCAAACATTACTTACTTTTTTGAAGTGAATTAAAACAGATTAACGGTCTAATTATATCTACCACCAGTCATGCAACCTCCCAGCACGATGACACTATGATGATGCCATAAATTACACAATGATACCGTGAATCATACTTTTAACATCATATTATTCATCTTGATTTTAGCATTTTCAGATTAGTTTTTTGTTCCTCCCCCATAAATATTAAAATTAAGTTGTTCTTAAGCTTTCAGTTTGTAACTTCCTGAGAAAGACTGTCTCCACCCTTTATCTTAGAAGAAAGGCTGACAGTTTACATAGCCCTACTGGTGGGCATGCAGTTTTGACCGCAAGAGACAGGACAGGAAGTTTTCTGAAAATAAATAAGTACATAAATAAATAAATAGATAGATAAATAAATAACCCTGCCTCCTTTTAGATGAGTATCCCATGGTTATTTTTATTTTTAACACAATCTATTTTTAAATATGCTTTTTGTGTCCTCCCCTGTCCTCAGAAATTTCACGTATCCTTTTAAGCACTAGCATTTTCTCTGAGATTCCCTCAGAGCAAATTCAATTGCTCTTTCTTGGCTCTTGCTGTAACATTTTGGCATTCTCTTCGGCATTTTTATCTCTAGTTAAAAAAATCCCAAGTGTTACATGTTTACAGTTTAAGACCTAAATTAAGCCCTGAACCATATTTTGATTCCAAATGTACTCCCATTAGTGGTTATATATGCCAATCAATGTCGCGGAATTTCAGAATATTACAATTAATTCCACTCAATTAATTAATTTTACTGCTTAACTGCACAACTTTCATCAAATACGATTCATCTCACAGAAGAGATGCTCATTTGAAGCATCCTTTATTATCTCCTTGTCTTCCACATTCATGTCTTCAAGCAGCTTCATGCTGTCCTAACTTTTCTATTTCACAACAGTTGCCAATGATTATCTCAAGTGTGAGTGATGTGCTTTTCAGGAGGTACAAAATTTGTGGTTAATTAAAAGCATAGAGGACAGCATCAATGATAGGGATACCACTATGTCATCAAAACAATTGGAAATGATCTGTCTGTGGACTACTCCAAGTATGGTGAGTTTCTTGAAGCTCACCTACACTCTGACAGCAAATTTTAAAGAGTATTTTTAGAAAATATTAAATAATAATAATAATAATAATAAATACAACAGCCAAAAGTGTAGCACAAGCAACTTCCTACTATTCAGTAAAAACAAACAGTCTTTCCAAGACAGCCATATATCTTCCTACTTCCTCTTAATAATAAAAATTTTACCAAAATTATGACTAAAATCAGCTTTTCTCAGCTCTACACATTTATTTTCTGCACGAAATCCAGGAATAAAGTTATTTCTTTGTGAAGGAACCCTAGAGGTTAGCATAGCTAGCTATGGACAGTAGTGTTATATTGTGATAGCCACATACCAGATGGCACAGCGTGCTTCCCACTGAACTGAGGGACTGAGTGAGCTGTTTTAATAAGGCAGGCACAAGACGAAAGTTACCTTCTGGTTATAGTTCCACATACATAAACTGAACAGTAACTACTTTGGACACAGCATCGGTTTATCCTGACAGAATAAAGCTCCTTGATGACAGATAAATGAGCTCTGCCTGACACATTCTCCTGCTGAAGTGCAGCGCTCTATATCTTCTGTGAAACGTCTATTGTTTTGCTGCATTTACAGCAGGAAGTGAATCCGGACAGGGACATTTTAGGCTGAAGCTCTATTGTAAAGCCAACAGCAACAAAATAGCTTTAGGGATAATACTGTTTCTTCTATTCTAGTTAAGTTCCTAAAGCTGCATAAAGAAGCTATTCTGTGGGAATCTTATTAATGCCATCCATGTCAAAGAATTAATAGGGAGAAAGGTTAGTGCCCGGGAAGCAAGCCCCAGTATTCAATTCCAGCAATAAGCTCCTTCTACACTGATGTCATTATAACAACTCCCATAGCTGTTTAGAGCTGGTCTATTTAATTCTTCATACAATACTGCCGTTATACCACAGATCACTTAAGCATATGAACTGCAAGACTTAGAAGCACATTTATTGTAGCTTTGCCCAGCCAGTTAGTACATTAGGCAAAGTGAGAACTTCGGAGGATTTCTATTTCTCATTTATTTTGCCCCAATGAGACTCAAAACAATTTCTTTATGCTAAAGTCAAATGTATGAGTATGATTGGCCTAGGGCCAAAGTCATTTGCTCAAAACCCATTAAACCCATTTAACCCCTAGCAAATAGAGGTAAAAAAGCCTTTTCTCCTTTGGAAATTTAGGCTCCTTATATTCACATGAAGGTATCCACACAGTATTTAATATCTCGTAACACACACGTTAACATCACACCTTTACTTAACTCCCTTCAAATCCTATAGTAGACATCCTACATATGGCTTACACATCTGACTAATGACCTCAGTTCCAACCGATAGATGCTACACATAGGCTGTTATCAGTTTACACATCATTTTGTAGCACTATTTCCACCCTGCTACAGCAGCGGATTTAGTTAAAGGAGCACTGGAGAGAAAAATGCAGTGATAAAATCTTGAACACGAGATAAAATTTTCCTTCCTGGTTTCTCCTCCTCACCAAAAGGAAAGTTTCAGCTTTACCTTTTTAGGCCACGCACAAACATCTCATGGCACGGCGTTCACATACTACCCTTCTCTCCCAGAAAGCTATGACTGCTTTTGTTTCCTTCTCATCCCCCTGTCTCGCAGCCTGCAGACAAGTTGTTTCATGTACAGAGCAAACTCTCAGCTACCACAGAACACAGTTCTTTCCTTGCCCAAATTCCAGTGAAGAAGCAACGTATTTTTCAACCAAAAGTTCGGAGGAAAATAGATATTACATAACAATGTAGCTTCCTACTTTTTATTTTCACAAGAACATTCTACTTATCTATAGGAGGAGGCTTCAAGTTCTTTATAGAAAAGGAAGACTTGCAGCTTGCTTCCAGTTGTTTTTTTGCTCGCTTGTAACTGATAATGAGAAAGGCACTATTAATCATCTATTTAACGTCATTTCAGTTTTGTTCCCTAAGACTTCTTTTGCATACCCAGTTTTTTCAATGTATTAAAAGTGATAACATAGTTAAGCCTTTGAACTTCAACCTCTGCAAAAAGCCTGTTGGAAAAGAGCCTGCTATTTCTAATCACTAGTGCATTGTGTTTAAAAAGAGAATGGGGTGAGATCAGGAAGAGAGGGTCACTACGGCTGCAGCCTCTTTGACTTCTTGCTCTTTAAAGAACGCTGCATTACCAAAACCATGTTTGTGTCTGCAATATAAATTACCAATACTGGTTAAAGATACAACTGTGTAAAATACTATATCAACATTTGACATCTAAATTCTAGTTTTTTATTACTATATAGTGAAAGTTTCGTATCAGAAGTGTTGTTTTTTTTCCCGCTCCGGTTAGTAATATTACTGTTTTAATATCGAGGTAGTGATGATAATGCTTGAAATATCCAACAGACATTTCATCCTCACATAAGGTGTTTGAAATTTGCTTTCCCACTACTACATGTGGTCAGAGAGAAGCATTTGCCTGTTCCAAATTGATAGCTCTGCTACAAAAATATTGTCTGTATAAAATACTGCTCTTGAAATGTGTGAATGAAATAGAAATGAGATAGAAATCCATATTTTCTGAAAGCAATAGTAAGACTTTGATTTAATATGATAATGATTGTTCTGAAGTCAGGACTGGAAGGGATGCATTATTATACTGATTAATGAAAATGCAAGCTCAAATGAGTGGGTCCTTTCCAAGCCATTAGAAACCTCCTATCAATTAAATGAGAATATTCAATATCAGTAAAATATTAAGTATTGCCGCTCCTATTCGGTATGTCTTGCCAATGTCTGTTCTCGAGGCCATGATTCAACTCATCAGCTAGCTGCAAAGACACGAATGCCAACAGAGTACCACGTACACGAGTTTGGAAGAACAACATTATTTTGAAATTATAACCAGTTTTGGTTCATTGTGAAATCACAAGTAAGTACACAGTTCTCTAAAACCACCTACACCAATAGCTGCTAATAACCTGGACTTGTTCTTACCTTCATGCTAAGCTTTCCCAAAAGGCAGACTGCAAGTCCTGCAGCTGGCTTAGTATGTAATGCTTCTGCACACTTAAAAAGCTATAGTACAGTTGACTTTTTCAGCAGAATCAGCATTTCTCAATATACCTCTTCCGTATAGAGCCCCACTAATGTAGGCTGCACAAACAGGAAAAAGATAAAGGGGAAGAGTAATCATTCTATTGTAGCCTCAATTGCAAGCACTACTGTTATAACAAGACCACAGTAACATCCTTTGCACAGGCTACTAGAGGAAAGGAGTTAAAAGCAGTGGAAATTGAAGTGAGAGAAAGCTGTTTTCCTTCTATTTGAGCACCCCTGTTGCATTACCTGTAAGAAATACAACCATATTACAGAATATTACAGCCTATTATTTCCTAAGGTTGTCAACTTGTTACATACTTTGTAGTAACAGCCAATTTGGGCAAAAGCAGGAAATGTCTGTCTAAGTATCCTGTCATTAACACAACACATAATATCTGACTGTACATGTACTTACAAGCGGCCTACCTGTTGAGGTTCAAGTACTGAAGCAAAACTCAGGCTCAAGAATTAAAAAAGAATTAAAACACACCAAACCTAACAGCTATGAGACCTGGGATTTAGAAGAGCTTCACTGCCATGCAATAATATTAACTTACTTCACGAGCCAAATTGAATATGCTTTTGTAAAGGCCAGTGAGAAGATTCATTAAGTCTAATGACCAGACAATCAGCTATATTTTGGTCTTTATTTCAAAGAAACAGCCAAGATTAATGAAGATGAAAATTACACTTGGAGTGACCAACTCAGTCTATGTATTTCATTCTTTTTTGCAAGGATGAATCCCAGATCATGTCTAAGGGCATCGGGAGAGGCTAAGTTTAAAATGTACGCACTTCTACAGCCCTGCCACACAGAAAGGTGAAAAGTACTTAGCCTGCTGTGACAGACAGAAATTGAGTATTGCTGCATTAGTGATATCCAGATTAGAGTTTATTACAGGTGCATGGATATTCGTAACTTTAAGCCTCCTTTTGTATTTCTCTCCGTAACACTTCATAATCAAAGAAAAAAAAATAAAGGGGAAGGGGAGTGAGGAGAGAGAAATAATGATGAAAAAAGATTATCAGAGCTGCACATCAAGACATTATTATAAGTAACAGCTCAACAACTGGTGGAAATGTGAGTGAAGGTAGCCACTGATGGACCCAGCTGGTTAGTTTATATACTGTGCTGTTAGAAGACCAAAATACCTATTTTTGCTCTATACGTTTCAGTATCTAATCATCACAACTTTTGAAATCAGAGCTAGAAATAGTTTATCACATGCAACAATATTTTTGTGGTAGTACATACAAAATACACAAAAAGACACAGAAGTACTTACATGAAGAAATTCTAGTGCAAGTAAAGATTTACAGCCAGTCAATTTACAGCCATTCTCAAGCAATAAGATTTATTACAGTATAGATGTTCTGCCTGATTTTCCAAAGACAAATTACCTTGCAGTAAAAACCAATGGCTAGCCCAATAATACATCAACATACTACCTGAAACATTCCTTGTTTACATGAAACCTTCTACTTTTAAAGAATTATCAGCTTCAAAATATCTAAAGGCAAAACAAAAAACAAACCAAAAAACAAGCGAACAAAAAAACAAAAACAAAGCAAACAAACAAAAAGCCCTGCATGTAAAGATTTACTTTTCAAGTACCTAAGACTGGTCATAAATCTTTAGCCACTTTAATTGACAATAGTCTCAACTCCATACACTGCTGTTTTTTCTCTTGTTACATTTTTTTTTTCCTAGCAAGCAGCTGAACCACCATTGTGACAATACTGACCACTCACCATTACTACTCTTGCCCATTATCTGTATCTCTTTTATTACAGGAATGTAGAGATAAGCTACTTGAGAAAATAAATTACAGAACACTCGTTGCTCTGTATATCAGAACATGTATTCTTAAACGTCATCTTTACAAAGAAACCTCATAATGATTACTGGCTTCTCCAACGTCTGAACAGAGATGCTTCTAAAAATGTAGAATTTGTTGCTTTCAGAGAACTACAAGCTTAAATATTCTTGTATTAAATTAATTACATATATTATACATTTTAAATATATATACATGCATGTGTATAATTGGCAAGTCAGTGCATGTATTATAAAGATCCAGGTTTAGGAGTGCTCATTCCATTTCAAAGGCTGTATTGTTTTCTTTGATTGTTTCCCTCACACAACATGGCGAAATAGAGAAATCTGTTCATTTTTTCATGATGCTGTCCTACCAACTCAGCAGCTGTTCTGCTTAATCATTATTTCCAGGTGGTCAGTACAGGCTTTCCTGAATCTCTCCCACGATTTCCTTTTGTTCCAGTGGATTGCCCGGAACGACTTCGCAAGTCACGATCAGAACCATCGCTTTGCGCCATCTCTTCATCATATCTGAAGAAGACAAAATTTTTTCAGCACCTTAGCCTACTAGTCACTATTCTTCCACATTCTATTTTGTTTAACGTTTAGCACTGACATTTAATACAAGCTGTTCTACGAACACGTTTATGAGTGCATAGTTTGAAATACAGCTATTATTCGAGGTAATATACTACCACTTGGTTTACAACACAGACCAACTGAAACATCCTCAGCTAGTTTTGGTAAGAAACAGACTGCTTGGTAGCTTTGGTTCAATTACAGAGTCCGTGAAATTTCATGCTTGTGAAATTTCATGTGCACTTCTGCCCTTCTCAATATTGCTCTTACACAGCAGAGCAGGAACATCAGACTGCTGGCACTTCAATCCAATCTTAAGCTATTGCTTCAAGCAGAGGATTGCTAACTGCATTGTTAGAAAACTCCACTGTTGCAACACTGAATGAGTAGGAAAAAAATGAGCTGAACAAACAACAGCATGCTTAACCAAATGCATTTGATGACGTGCATTTTGTAACACTTAACCACAGTGGCAAGCAGTTCTTTAAATATCTAAGCCCATTAGAGCCTCAGATAACCTCAGTATACGCTTACTGCTCAGTTGCTGTGCAAATGACAGACATTGACTACAGATGCTTATGTACAATTATCAAAAGATAATACTATCATATTTTGTAGAGCATTCATAATATATGCTTAGTTATACTCTTGTACAAAAACATTACATGGTAGGTGCAAACACATTAAAAATTAATTTATAATCCAGCCAACACATTTAATTGTCTTTACCAATATCTAGAAAGAGTGTAAGATTGGCATGAACTACTGGGCTGACTATGTACATAACCACATTCTTGATATACTAAACAGCTGCACCATTAGGATTTGAGAACCTAACTGGGCCATTCTCAGTAAGCATGTGAAACTGCAATCAATACAGTCATTACAACAGTGCTCCTCTGCATAAGACCAATCCTAGGCTAATACTTCAGGCACTCCAATGTAAAAACGTCTGTTGATTTTTCCCTTTTATAATACTAAATTTGGTAATTAAAAAAAATTTCTGGTACTACATTATTATTATTACATCTAAGATCTACAAGATTCAAATAGCATCAATTTTGTGAACATAAGGGTAACAACTATTTGATACAAGTTTTATATGTTTAACTACAGTGTATATATCGCACTTAATACAATTAAGACTCTACACATGCAGAAGCTGCTGGAAGCTCAGTACACACAAAGGTTTATCAGACAAGTAAGATTCCCTCAGAGAATGAAGGACACATTCCCACCTCCAAAGCTGCTAACACAGCCTCAAAAAATGGGAGAATAAAGTTTGCCTTATCTCTTTGGTCTACATTACACATTAAAAGAACTGAGATGACTGAAAAACATTTGCAATTATACAAAACAATGCTAAAACTTACAAGACTTCATAATTGCCAAGAACCTCTTTAGGTGGAGATTTATTCCATTTACAGTCTGGAATTTCCCCATTAGGCACAGCAATGTTCAGTGTGTCATTAATGAGATTATACTTCAAGATGCGATCATTAGCAGTACTGGAAGTAAGAGAAGGGGAAGCATTAACCTACAAAAAAAAAAAAAGAATCATTTTTTATGAGTGGAATAGCTCTCTAAGCAGCATGTGTATGACTATATGTACTATTTGAGCAATCAAGAATCAGCATCTCAAAGCACATCTTTCACTTCCTCAGATGCTGAAAGGAATCCCCCATTGGAATTTTTTTTTTTTTTTTTTTAAACTTAAAACTGAAGTGTGTCTGCAGCGTCAGCCTGAAGATTTTTCTTTAAACTAAGTTACCCAGGGTCAAACAGACAAGCCAGAAATTTTTGTTTAGTTTTCTAAGCTTCTATGGATACCAAAACCATAAATTTCAGTGCCTGATTCAGTCCAATGTTTGTTACACACAGGAATCCGTAGGTTTCTTCTAGTTAAACAGCTTTTATTTGTGTTCTTAATTCAAGTTTTCCCCTTTTGAATTGTGAGCTGAAGAAACACATATTCTCCATGTCTCTATTCAAAACACTCAATTGCGTATTATTTTTTTAGTGAAGGCTGAAACTGGGGTTAGTTTAACATATCTCTTGCATTCCACATTTGTTATGGGGAAAACAGTACCACAACAATAAACAGCTTTGATCTTTCACTTCAAAAAGATTGAGAAGATGTTTAGATAGAATTTACACTGAACGTACAGATCCAAATGTGATATATTAAATTCTTTTCATAAAAGAAGCCTTCCAAACATCCCAATTACTTAAAGTGTCACTCCCCATCAAGTCATTTTTCCAGCTACTCATAGAGTATCTAACAGGGCTGCTAACATTCAGATAGCCTCTGAAGTCTAATTACAAGGATGCACTGGATTTAGAAGTCAAAAGGGAAAGCCACAAACAAAAAGACAAAAGAAATAGAAATTTAAAAAAGCACATGCTAGCTTGGTCATCACAAGGTCTATTTTACATTCTAATGTTTTGCCTAATCCACTTACTAGAGGAACAAAAGACAAAGCTTCAAAACAGAAATGACTACATGTAAATCGACTTGGTTTTATACTGTGAAAGAAAATCAGTGGGAAGTTATTTCTGTATTTTGTGTGACTTTACCTCAATTAGCCACGGCTTAAGCTTGTCATCAATGATAATGTCATATCCATAGCACTCAAAGCAATGTTTATCGTTATTCATTACAGGCTAGAAAAAACAAGAGTATACATTAAAACCTTCAACTTCCTAAGTAACCTGATTACACACTTTCTTGGCTAGAAGTCATGTGATTACAAATCATTTACAATGTAAGCTAACATAACTCTAACATACATACGCTAACATTACTCTCAAGTAAGCTTAAAAATAATTTCAGGACTCTCTCCTCAAGCTCTTGGTAAATATTTCAATATTAATGACTGCATTAATGCCAAGTACCCAATTGCATTGGTACTCTGTTGTGTTTCCAGTTTTAAAATAAAAGTGTTTTCATATTTTGCAAAAGTAGTAAGAATATTTACAGCCTGCATGTACCCAGAGAAATCAGGACATTTAAAAATGTACATAACACAGCTTCACATAATCATGAATTATTTATACTTCAGAGATAGAAGACTTATTCGTGGACATTTCCTTCGCTGCAGAAATTTTAGGTCAAACAATTCCCAGATACTTTTTAAATCTGCAGTTAGTTCAAGTCATCTGTGATTTTGAAAGCCAACAGAGCCCAAGGATCAAGTTGTACTTAGAAGCACACTCTCTGGAGAGTCAGTTTTCCAGCCTCTGCAAAGGATTTACAGCATGCATGCCAAGACTTTTATATAAATCTCATCAGATCTTTTAAAGAAACCTTTGTAACAGGTTAGTGACATGGTTTCCCCTAGACTAATAATGAAAGCTTTTCAGTTCCTTAGGGAGTGAAAGCAGGAAAGGCGGAATGAGCATCTCTCGTTACATTTGCCATTCTCTGACAGACAGAGAAGCACTGCAGCCGATCAAAACATTTTGTCCTCTATATTCTCAAAAACTTTTTTCCTAAGGTTCTGCTAACATTTGGATTAAATTGCTTTTCCTCTCACATCTGGTTTTAAAAGTGATTGCATAGTAGCAGAGTCTGGGCTGAGCCTCACCCCACTGATCCTAGCTTCATGACCTTGTCCCTCTTTCTTGTGCTGGTTCTGGCATCCACCCATCCTTCAGTGAGGTGATTCAGCTTATTACACTAGCAGAATACTAACGCATCAATAAAATCAGTAATTTTCATTTGAAAGAATGAGCTGATTCAACTCAAAATGGTGCCAGGACCAGCCCAAGAAAGATGACAAGACCATGCACTTGAGAACAGGCTCTTCTTGGCAGCAGAAAGCTCTTCGGCTACCCCTGCTGACCCATGGCACAGTACCTGCTCTTTAACATATCATGGGATATGACCCAAACTAGAAAGTCACTCAAGCAGAAAACTATTATAAAGAAAAAATTAAAAAAGGGGATAACATTTCACGAATAACTCCATGACCCGTATATAGCAGAGCTGAAAATAAGCTATACAAGTCTGCTAAGCTAATACCCTTCAACATTTTGTGTGATAAATTGTCCCCCGCAGCTATTTTTTCTTTGACACATTATTGCTGAAATGACATCATGGGCCTTGGTAGAGCTCAGTACTATTCACAAGGGCAGCACCCAGTTACATTAATTAGCTCAAAGGACCCTCAAGGAGATAGATTCATTCAGCTCTTCAGCATGCTCACCCACAAAAGATTCAAATTCACTCCGCTCAGACAAATCAGCACATCACAGAATTGCAGAAATTGGCGTCAGTGTTATCACTCAAAAAGCAGGAAATACATTTCAGGTTTTTCTGGGGGCAAACTCACTTTCACTCCTATGAAAATCCTACAGCCATGTTGTTGTCACATTCTAGGCAGCAATGTGACAGCATTCTAGGCACAGTACTCACCGCAACAGCCTTCAGCGACTGCACGATTATCCAGTGAATTTCATCAAATAACTTGTTTGTAACTTCCTTTCCACGGGTGCTTTCCAGATACAGGCGCAAGTTACTCACTGTCCACTTGCCTCCATGGATATGATTGTAATCATCCTGGAGAGTTAAGGAATTAAGTCAGTCTTTAAGATTCTGAAGTTGCTCAGCAGTTTTGTTCCATTCACATAAAGAGCCCACTTCTACCTGCATGCAAATATCGCCTTAAAAATGAACTCAGCAAATCGTTTTTACTCTGTTTTACATATTTAGGTCCTCCATACAAAATGACCATTTGTATTACAGCTGCAAGTATTATAGGACACAGCACATCAAACAATAAATCTCAACTTAAAAGGACTTGTCTTTTCAGGAAACAGACAGCTATTATATACTTTTAATGGTGCAACTGACAACAGCTGCAATCACGAAGACACTGAAATAACACCTGAATTACCTTTAAATACTGCTTTCTTAGGTAATTCAGCATTCAAGGTAGAAAACACAGTAAGTACTACTGAAACAGAATAGTGGAAAAAAGGTTACTTTATATTTGTCTTTTCAGAGGCAATCAATGCCCTGCAATATATTCTCTTTAAATGGAAAGACAAAAGCAAAGTGAAGGTATTTTTACTGATGGAAAGACACATTCAGTTCTCAAATAGCTCACAGGACAAACATTTTGTCCCTTTTTGAAGATTCTCCTCAGGGCATTTCTAAGAGTTAATGACTCTATACCTGCTAAGTTCTAAAACACGGAATGCCTACAGTAGGATAAGTTGTCAGAAGAATCAAACTTTTCATCCTCTAAAACAAGGTCAGAGAAACCTCTCATCAATTTTTAGGGGTTTTTGTTTGTTTCCTGCAACTTCCCCCCACAGTAAATTTGATAGACAAATAAAGATCTGAAACGTGGCTCTCAGCACTCTCTCCATGGACAAAATGTCTTAAGATCACAGATTCCAGAAAGAGGACAGAGATCAACTTTTCAACCCTCCCCGCATTTCAAAATAAGTACTCAAAATCAAAATAGATTGCAAGTGGACAGAGCTCTGCACAATCACAGCTGTGTTGTTACAAATACCAAAACAAAGAAGAATACTGCAGGCAACATGGAATATCGCTAAGTGAAAACAATGAAGTAGAAGAATCACTTTCACTTTGCTTGCATTACACACACAGTGAACAACTAAGTACAATTATATTTTCTAGCAGAAACATTCCAATGGGCATAGTTAACCCTCCTTTCTTTTCTTTAACCTTTCTCTCTCCCTGAATCTGAATTATAAGCTTTTCAATTTGTCGATGCTTTCCCACGAGCTTGTGTGGTACAGACACAGTAACTCCAGAGTTCACAGAGGGTTTAGGGTAGAGTTGAAGGGCAAGAACCTAAAAGATTTTCCAGACCTTATCATAACTTTGACAAATCACTTGACAGTTCAAATTAGGTTATTCTGAACTGTATGGCTCAGCTGCCTCCAAAGTTGCAGACAGGTTTTAAATGGAAGACGAAAGGCTGAACGATAACAGGAGAGGCAGCACACCATATGCCTCATCTCTTCTCTGCTGCTGGCAACAAAACCATGACTTACACTCTACGCTGTATGGGAATTACTTTCACCCCAACTAATTCTCAGTGCCTTTTCAAATCATAACATCTCAAATTCACAAATCAGCACCCAGGCAAGAAAATATTTTCAGTACCAAAAAAACCCCCATATTTTCACACTTACTCTGGTTTATGATTACCATAAGTGACATTCACAGTTGAAACTTTTATTACAGGAATATCCAGCTAAAAAACAGCTCTGCTGTGCTGCACATCTTACAAAGCAATAACAGACAAAGCATGTTTGTTTTGTGAGTGTCCATGTGTGTGTATACACAAACACTCATGTATACGTACATATTTTCAGTGCTCTTAAAAAAATGAAACCCACAAGATTAGGAAGTGAAACAACAGCTTAAATTCCTGTAACAGAGGCACGTTTTACAAAACGCAGTCATCTGCTAAAGGCAAACAGGTCAATAATCATCAAGTGGATTTCCTGAAGAAACAAGGCTCAGGCAGTTATACTACATGTCCAACTGTTAATGTTACCTCTAACCCACTTGCCTTTCCTCCTACTGGGGAATATCAGCTTATTTGGATGCTGTCAAAGCTATCAGGTTTCCACACATTCATTTTAAGAATATCAACAGCAAATTAGAGGACGGAACAATTGCGCAGGCTGAATTCTATCTCTATGCTTTCCAGAGGAAGCCACTAGCTGGCCAGGAAGCAAACATTTATCACAAGTCCACAAATGCACACTCCCTTTGTTACACAGGGGAGAAAGAGGGTGGAAACATAGGAAAATGCTGGAAGCCACTGTCATAAATAAGTGCTGGAAAAGAGGAAAGCTGAATTAACCGCATGGCCAAGAAAAAGGGAAGAGGAGATCTTCAAGTGCCATTATAAAATGCAGATCCACCATAACCGGGCTTCATTAATTCCACTGCTCACAGAACCAATTGCTAAGTGAGTACATTAGCATTTAAATGACAGGAGACTTGGAAAGAAATTGCTTTCAACTACTGCAAGTCAAGACTGAAGGCATCACAGTCAATTACAGAACTTGCAGTTCCTTATCTTGCATACATTTTATCTGTAGTCTTCTAAAACTTTTTTTTATGGTCAAGCTGAGACATTTTAATTGCAAGATGATGAAGAATATGACAAATAGAGCCTTCTTATTCAGTTATTTGGGACAGCTTAAGAAAATCAGTCTTGTTGGAGAATAGCACCTAAGAACTTGATACACTTACCCCATGTTTCTGAATGGCAACATTTGTAAGATGTACAAACATGTTATCCAGTTCACTCGTACTTGGTGTATATTTTACTGTGCAAAATCGGCAAAATCCAAGTTTATACCTTAAATGCAAAAAGTCATTGAGGTATGTTAAATCCCAGTAAAAAGGAAGGAAAAGATCATCCTAGGATATGAGTACACATTAAACTTCTTTATGCAACACTGGCAACATTATTTTGACTACGTTAAACGTTCTCTTGCAATAAAACACATCCATACACAATCTTACATGTAACATCTCAGTGGGCGATAGGTAGATACCAAAACATACAGACGAAGGTCAAATTTCTTTCCCCCAATCAGTAATGGATTGTTGATATAGAGAGAAATCACATAGGCTTCCTTGGAAGACTGAGATACAAACCTGTAACACATAAGTAAACAGTTTGTAAGTTTTGAATTAACAGAAATCTTGCACCTTACTGACAAAAGAACCGTACAAAGTTATACTGGTTAACAATAACACACTTGGCAGCAGGCATTATGTACAGAAAACCAGCAAGTCTAAAATACAAACCTAAAGACCAGTATCAATTAACCATTGAAACTCAGTTTTGAATTTGGCAGGGCAGCTAACTGAGCCACTCAGAAAGCAGTTCTACACACCAGTCTTTTCTCTTGTGAACATCTAGAGCTTGTCTACAGACAAGCAAGAAGCATGTATTACATTACTTTCGTTATTCAGGGCCTTATATTCCTAGAATGTTTGTATTTATGCTTGGTTTGCCAAGGCAAACCACTGTGAAAAGCTAGCTTTCAGACTGTGACATTCTTCAGATTCCAAGATAAACAGAAAAAAATGTCTCAAGGGGTATTCAGCCAGTCAACTTGTAACAGGAAAAAAATCAGCATTAGCTTTAAGATCGAAACACTTTTTAGTCAGAGAAAAGCATAGGTTGCTACACCGTTAAGTCCATTTGAAAGCAGGACACCAACATGAGGTGTACTCCTTTGTGCTCCAAACAGATAATGGATTTATTTCATGCACGCACATTCCTCCTCTGCACTAATTTAAGAAGTAAATCAATACGTATTCAATAAAATCATGATACAAATTGCTCAGGGAAAGATTTTTGTCTTCACTTCCTGTTAGAGCAGAACAATTTGTTTTTGCACATTATCCCAAAGACACTGAAAGCATTTTTTTTAAATAGAGAATAGTTATTCTAACTGTTCTTTATATCTTCTCACACCAACATAAGCCATATTAAGACCTGTTTAAATGACAAAGTCAGATAACTGAGATTAAATGCAAAACTATCTATATAATGACAAAGCTATAACAGCAGAATAACTTTCCCATGCATCAGACTACCAGCACGCTGATGTGGTTCACCTGATTATAGAAGAACAAGAACAGGTTTAGTTTTTAAGCACTTACGAGGATGTTTTGCTATCTCGAGACCATTTTTTAATTTGAGACAGTTTATTGATTAGAAATATTCCTTTTCCCTGAGCTTTACCACAAGGTTTCATAATCCAAGTGCTGGAAGGATTCTTTCTGAATTCTTCAACGAAGAGATTATAATCAGCAGGAAGCATAAAAGTTACTGGAACAAAATCTGAGTCGAAAAAGAAAAAAAGAGTGCACCATTAAGGACAGCTACACCTAAAGAGGAATCTTCATTATTATAGAGCAAGTTTTTCTAATCTGGCATGATCAACTTCCAATAAAACACATGCTGCTTTTTATTTCATTTAGTTTATGATTTTTACTTAAAGAATGGCTTTAGTATGCTGCTAATTTCAGACTAGTGAACTTTTATTTATTTGAATCATTTTTCTTCTGTTTAAATGATGCCCAATTACAGTATTATACACCATTGCAACTAAACTCTTGTTAGCAGATTCCCTCATCTTCATATGTCAGCTTTTACCACTCCGCAAGCCATCCCATCCTGTCATCCTCTCTGTACACACAAATACCCAAATGTTGATGTTGTTTCCTCTTCAGATGTGGCAATTTTTAATTTCTGTGCTAGTCTCATGAGTCATTTTTTCTTTATTCTCAGGCTCAGTGTTACCATACTTGCTAATCTAAAGAAAGGTATTTCGTGCTTTTTGCTATCTGATTATTCTCAGTCCCGCCCATATAGCACTACTTCTTTCTTACATGGATGAACAGTGATTTCATTTCACTTTCCCTGGATGTAAATCAACTCAGCGTGTCCCCATCTCTATTCCACTGCAATGTTTGCTGACCTCCAAGACAACTTTGCTCTTCTCTCCCCCTGTCTATTGTTTTGATGCTTGCTTGCTTTTTAAATTTTATTTCCTAGTAGTCATTATGAGTTCTCCAACTTCCCCTAAATTTTGCTTCTGAAAAGCTTACCCATTCTGGCAGAAGCCTTTCTGCCAAAAATTATTTAAGCTTTTGCTCCAGTATAGGATTTCCAGATTTTTTTTTTCCTTCCAGATTTGATTTAAAGAAACTCCAGCCTTTTTTTGATATGACGTTCCAGGGTCATTCTGTACCACCAATGATCTTAGAGCAAAATATATTACTCCCATAATATTCCCACTTAAAAATTATATATATATACACACACACTTACAAATCTATTCTTGTATATCCCGACATAACCATTTCATGATCACTTCACCCATGTTTCTTCAGTTAATGTTGCACTGATAAGTTCAGTTTTCATTAAGCACTTACTTACCTAACCATATCTAAATACAAATTTAACACACACAAAGAGGATGTGTTCTTCTCTTTGAATATTCCTGAATGCTTGCAAGTAGACAGTGGCAGAACCACATTACTGCTGTAGTAGTATGACAGAAACAATCTTTTAACCTTCCTTTGTCTCTATTTTCAGCAGTTCTTGAACAAACCCCACACTCTGTTTCTCTCAAATCTATAAAACATTAGCTATTCTGCTTCAAAACAAGGTTTATGAAATGCTATATTTTCCAAGCTTTTCACAAGAAATGTTTGCTACTACTGTCTTTAAATCATTCTCCCTATTCCTATCTGTTTCCTTATGCTCTAATGACAACTTTGTAGGAAGTGAGAAGGAGAAAAAGACAATTAAAGAAGACAGTAACATTTGCAGAACGCAGAACAGTTTTAGGATAGAGTACACTTTATTCTGTTTAACTGACTGTTATTGACAGAGCACCTGCTGACAGATAGCCACTTGAGTGTTGTAACACTTTAGAAGTTCAGAAAACCTAGCAAAATTCCTTCCCTACTGGAAGACGAGCTACGCTGCAGCTAAATTACCTGCATGTGATAATTAAAATACATCAGTTTTATGTCTCTGAACACAAACTGGTAAAAATGGGTAACCTCAGTTGCTTGTACTACTTGCAAGCAATTCACTGCAGATATGTTGCAACACGTACATTAGAATATGTTCATTAATGTGCTGTTCTGTTTCTCTAAGTTACAATGCCGTCAGTTTATCAACAACACAGAAGGCAAAGTTAACACAGATAATGAGAACCACATACCCAAATAAATATATTTTCCATTTTCATCCTTTTCTGCAAGGGGACTTCCCTCCTTCTCAAGTTCTTTCCTATACCGTTTGATGTTCTTTACCATCAAATCTTTTCTGGTCAGTTCGTAGTGATTGGGGAAATGGTTGACAATTTGGTCATCAGAAAGGCGGTAACCAGTTTCCACACTGAAAACATTTCTGATTGTTTGTACACTCATCCTGAAAACAAAGACAGACAGCAGATGATTTCTCTAAGGAGATCAGAGTTGAAACTGTGTCACTGTTGTGGTTTAACTCAGCAGGTATCTATGCACCACGCAGTCACGTCACTTCATCTCCTCCCTCTCACACTTCTTCCTTGCTCTGTATAGCAAAATATTTAGCTTCAGTGACAATCTAACATATTCTGAATCTCTGTTAGCAAATGAAATATTTCCAGATGCTTTATCATTTCCTATACTAATGAAATTGAGGCAGCTGGTGAGGCAAGAAAGAGGAAAACTTGTCTCTACTAGACTCTGGATTGTTGATAGACAGGTCAGCCCTCAGCAGGGTCTACAAATTACTCCTACACACCCAAGTGCTACAGAAATATCTTTCTAATTTATTGCTTTTCTCTCTGGAACTCAGTTTTTCTCTCATTAAAAAAAAAAAAAAAGCCACAAAACCATCACTACTGGTTACCTTGCTATTATATTTCTGGAGGGCGTCAAGCATATGAATGGAAATTAGTGAATCACAGATCTTACTAAAAACACCTGTAGATAACAGAGCAGAATGTTACAGCAACCACACCAAATCAGCTGTTCACTTTGTTTCTCACAGAATACAAGAGTAGGGTCAAAAACACAGAGTTTTCTATATTAAAGGTGTCACAATGATGGCACAATGATGGCAGGAAATATTCTTAAATTCACAATCTGCAGGGCTATTGTTCCAGGAAGAAGGCAAAACAAAACCAAATCAGTCACACAGCAATTTCCACGAGTGTCCTGCTCCCCACTCCTCCCCTCAGCTGCATTCTAAAAACAAGCAGATTACTACACTCCTACTCATTTAATAAGTGGTTAACAAAAAGCACAGTCAGCAGTATGAACTGCCATTCTGTCATATTTGAAAAGGACTACCTTGAAAAAATAGTGTTTTGTTGCAGAGAATTTACACTATCAGATGGTGTTGTACTCTTTGTATCTGTTGTAGTTTCCATGGAAACAAAGAGGCGTTACTTTTGGAGCAACCTACACATTAAATGGCAGAAAAAGCACCTCTAAGTATACCAAACCATTTATACCCTTCCTTTCAAACAGCCACTATTTGATCTCCATAAGCATTCAGCAAGCATCAATGAATGTCAATGGGTGCCATTTTTTCCACAAAAAGGAATTCAATGTCACACTTTCGCTTCACTTGCACTTCCATGTCAGACGCCATTTGGTCAGACTGTCCCTCTGCTGCTGTCACATAGCAACAAACTGTAATGGAATATTGGTGGAAAGGTCCAGCCCCCACCACCACACCACTAACATCCGCCTATACTATCATGGGCTGGCTTAACAAAACAGGAGGCATTACTTTTGGAGTAGCCCCCATAGATTATTGCATTCTGTGACGGCATTTCAGTTTTAGAATCAGAGAATCCTTGGAGTTGGAAGGGGCTTTTAAAGGCCATGTAGTCCAACTCTCCTGCAATGAACAGGGACATTGTGCACAGCCAGATTACACTGCCCAGAGCCTGACCCAGTCTCATTTTGAACGTCTGCAGGGACAGGGCATTCACCACAGCACTGGGCAACCTGTTTCATTGCTTCACCGCCCCCACTCTAAAACACTTTTTCCCCTTTATCCAAACTAAACCTACCCTCTTTGAGCTTGAAACCATTTCCCCTTGTTCCATCATCACAGACTCAGTCCCCTTCTTTCCTGTAACTCCCCTTTAGATACAGAAAGGCTGCCACCAGGTCAGCTTGCAGCCTTCTCTCCTCCAGGCTGAACAGCCCCAGCTCTCACATTCTGTCCTCACAGGAGAGGTGTTCCATCCCTGGGATCATTTTTGTGGTCCTTCTCTGGACACAATCCAACAGTTCCATTCTCTCCTGTACTGAGCATTCCACATCTGGATGCAGTACTCCAGGTGAGGCCTCACCAGCGCAGAGTTGAGGGGTAGGGTCATCACCTTCACCCTGCTGGCCACGCTTCTTTTGGTGCAGCCCAGGATACAGTTGGATTTCTTGGCTGTGAGGGCACATTGTTGGCTCATGTCCAGCTTGCCATCCACCAGTAGCCCCAGGTCTTTTTCAGCAGGGCTACACTCGTCATTCCCCGGCTTGTATTGCTAGTGGATGTTGCTTTGACCCAGGTGCAAGGTCTTGCATTTGCATTTGTTGAACCTCATTAGGTTCATCTAGGCCCACTGCTCAAGCCTGTCTAGGTCCATTTGGATGGCATCCTGTCGCTCTGGTGCACCTGCACCCCACAGCTTGGTATCACCAGCAAACTCAACCCCATCGTCAATGTCAATGTCACTGATGGAGATATTAAAGAGTATCTGTCCTGGCACTGACCCCTGGGGGACACCAATCATCACTGATCTCCATCCAGACATTAAGTCATTGATCACCACTCTCCGGACTCGATCCTGCAACCATGGAACTTGGATCCTTCACCCATGAAACAGTCCATCCACCAAATTCATATCTTTCCAATTTGAAGAGAAGGATGTTGAAGGGTGCACATCATCTTCAGTGCATTCCAGGAGCCTCCTGGATTGCCTACAGCTTGCTGGGCTATTTTTTCAGCAGATTTCTGGGTAGTTGAAGTCCCCCTACAGGATGAGTGCTTATGATCACAATGCCTCCTGTAGCTGGAGGTAGAAGGCCTTATCTACAGGCTCTACTTGATCAGGTAGCCCGTAGTAGACGCTGATTACAAGGCTCCATTTGCTGCCTTGCTCTCTAACTGTCACCTACAGCCTTTTGACTTGCTCATGACTGTTCTTTAGGGACAGTTCTTTACATTCTATTCCCTTCCTGATAAAGATAGCAACATCCCCTTCCCTCCTGTCCCTTTTGAACAGCCTGCAGCAGTCAACAGCCACACTCCAGTCATGAGAATCATCCCACCAGGTTTCAGTGACGACAACTGTACCATAATTTTCTGGTAGCACAGTAGCTTCCGGCTCCCCCTGTTTATTAGCCAAGCTGTGCGCTTTGGCGTAGAAGCTCTTCAGCTGGGCAGCTGGTCCTGCCACCTCCTTAAAAGGAATAAAGGAGTTATCCTTTAAGTATCTCCCTTGATTTTCCCCATTGCCTTCTGCTACTGCCCCAGCAGTCACTACGCCATCACAGGATTTTGTACGTGCTGTAGTGTTGCCAGCACCTCTCAAGGCAGTGGGTCCTTCAAGGCCCCTGCTAGCACCCTGTCCCTCTAATCTAGCTATGCCATTCCACATCTCATCGTGGGAAGGCTCACTACCCCCTCTGTTCCCCTTCAGACCTAGTTTAAAGCCCTCCCAATGAGCTCCGCTAGTTTTTCCCCAAAGGCCCTACTCCCTCTTCGTCTTGTATTAAACAAATCCATTATCTTGATTTAATTTTACATTCGTACTGAATGTACTGAAATATTGAATAAGTCTGCATGTAAATCTTTTCTGAGGACAAGAAGGGGAATGCAGTTCTCGATGCCTTTATTACAGGAGTCTGCATTCTGATAACAGGACAAGCCCCTGCAACATCAATAAAATAATACTGTATCATATACCAGAACCTTGGATCATTTTCCTCATGTTGTGAACACACAAACATGTGTATGCTAAAAATGTGAGGGAAAGATATGTTTCAAAGATTCTGTTCAGGTCAAAGAACCCCTTCAATCATAAAGGAACAATTCTGCTTACTGCGTGCAAGAAATTGGAGTAAAATTGGGTATCACATTTCATAACAAAACAAAAACCACATCAGCAACTACAGCCTTTGGCCTGAAGTTTTTACAGTAGGCATCCACAGAAGTGATGGTCTTCTTTGCTAAGTTAATCATTTTCCACTGCATGCCAAAATCTTTGGGAAACTGGAAAGGCATCTGAGGTCATTAGAAAGGATGGGGGAAAGGATCCCTGCTGACAGGACCTTCTGGCCCCATGAATCCTAACGACAATAGCAGGCCTGCACAGATACCAGGATTTACTAATACAAATCTAAGGAAAAGATCGGCAACAGTGTTATTTTTTTTTTTCTTCTTTAAATTACAGAAGCAATGAAACGAGAAATGTTACACTCTTAACATGAGCCAGCAGTGCGCTCTGGCAGCTCGAAAGGCAAATGGGATCCTGGGCTCCATCAGGAGAGGGGTGGTCAGCAGGGACAGGGAGGTGATTGTCCCTCTCTACTCAGCTCTTGTGAGGCCCCATCTGGAGTACTGTGTCCAGGTGTGGAGCCCTCAGTATAAGAAAGACATGGAGATTTTGGAAAGGGTCCAGAGGAGGGCGACTAAGATGATCAGGGGGCTGGAGCAACTCCCCTATGAGGACAGGCTGAGGGAGTTGGGCTTGTTCAGCCTGGAGAAGAGAAGGCTGTGGGGTGACCTCATTGCAGCCTATCAATACCTGAAGGGAACCTACACCCAGAAGGGGAGTAAACTCTTCAAAAGGGCTGACAATAGCAGGACTAGGGGAAATGGATCCAAGTTGAAGGAGGGAAGATTTAGGTTGGATGTTAGGGGGAAGTTCTTTACGAGGAGAGTGGTTAGGCCCTGGAACGGGCTGCCCAGGGAGGTTGTGGATGCCCCGTCCTTGGACGTGTTCAAGGCCAGGTTGGACGGGGTCCTGGGCAACCTGATCTAAATGTGTATGTTTGGTGGCCCTGCTAGGCAGGGGGGTTGGAACTACATGATCCTTGAGGTCCCTTCCAACCTGGGTGATTCTGTGATTCTGTGTGTGTGATTGTAGGAGCACTTCAGCAAATTAAAGCTAATACATGCATCTTTTATTTCTAAACATGCATTTTGTACTATTGCTAAAGCTATTAATATATTTAAATACTTCAACAATTTAGACACCAGTACTTACCAATAAAAATTCCAGTCCTCATTTTCTGTCACCTGAATCCAGCCTCTTTTCTCAAAGTTGTTTATTAGAACTGATTTTTCTATGTCAGTTACCCACTTCACTTTTCCTGCCATTATCCCATCAACCTGTTAGTAAAGAACAGAGTTAAGCTGCGAAATAAAAAACATGAGGTGAAAAAAAACAATCTGGACAAGTCAAAGGGGAAGAAAAGTGGAGAACACTTAAGTATGAAGGAAGAAGTAAACCAATTTTAAAAACCACAGAAAAGAACATCCTAGTTTCAGACTGAGAGCCTGCATTTGTCATCTGGGCAGCTTCAAAAAAAAGAAATCTAGTTACAAGGATCTTTCCCCACCCAATTCAAGTTTCACGAATGGGCACACAGCTCAAATCTCTCCTTAAACAAACCAATGACGGAAATCAGTAGCATAAACTCACTAGGTAATATTTACTGAAAAACAAACAAACAAACGCAATCATAGAGCACAGGAAGTTTTGTACTTCTAATCAAGACTGATATAACAAAATCATAGGGGTTGGAAGAGACCTCTGGAGATCATCGAGTCCAAATCCTGCTAAAGCAGGTTCTCTAAAGCATCCAAGTGGGTTCTGAATATCTTCAGAGAATGAAAGTCTCTCAAGGCAGCCTGTTCCAGTGCTCTATCACCTTCACAGTAAAGAAGCTTTTCCTCATTCAGATGGAACTTCTGATGTTCCACTTTGTGCCCTTTGCCCCTTATCCTGTCGCTGGGCACCATTGAAAAGAGCCTGGCCTGATCCACTTGACTCCCATACTTCAGAGATTTATAAGCAATGATAAGAACCCCTCTCAGTCTTCTCTGGGCTAAACATTCCCAGGGCTTTCAGTCTTTCCTAATTTGGGAGATGCTCCAGGCCCCTCATCATCTTTGTGACCCTCTTCTGGACTCTCTAAGTTTCATGCCTTTTCTGAATAGAGGAGTTCAGAACTGGACAGAATACTCCAGATGTGGCCTCATCAAAAGCAGAGTAGAGAGGAAGGATCACCTCTTGACCTCCAGGCTGTGCTCTTTTTAATGTATCCCAGGATGCCATTGGCCTTTTTAACCACAAGGGCACACTGCTGCTCATGACCAACCTATTGTCCACCAGGACACCCAGGTCCTCCACAGAACTCCTCTCCAGCAGGTAAACATATGTACATATAAATGTTTTCTCTGTTTGTTTTGGGTGGGAGCATTCACATTACTTTACTCACCAACCAAATATGAAGGCTGCTCTGAAAGTAATGCCTCCTACTTTATGGTGTCGGCCCACAACTTCAGAGAAAAATCCACTGCACGCTCCATGAAGAATCACAATTTGCTACTCTATAAGGAAAGAAGCAAAGTAATGTCACCAACTTTTTTGTTGTCCCACTGTATCTCACACAGCTATGATTTCTCCTTTCCCTCACTGATGTGAGAGGACATGGTAGTATCATTAAACGTTTTGAAGCAGTTTCCCAGACCTAAGGTTGAAGTCTTCACAAACTGCATTTCAATTCCTGACACTAGGTGTCGCTTTCTACTTTAGATCTTTCACTTGTCCTCAGCAGCCTTTCATCACTGTTAGATCAGAAGGGAGCTCAGTACTTTCCTAGCCCAGTGCTTGCTCCAAGGAGAGTGAGCTATATGGTCATAGCTCTATTTAGCCACATTTGGAAAATGCCCACAAGCAGAGGCCACACAGCTGGCCTGGATGCCCTTTTTCACTGCTCAACAGTTCTCACAGGGAAAATAGTTTTCCATATATTCAGCCTGAACCTCTCATTTTAGCTTATTCCCATTGTTTCTCATCTTCCCATCGTTTATCATCACAAACAGTCTGGCTACGTCTCCTCAAAAACCTCATCACAGTAGGTAAAGGAAGAAAGGCGAGAGCAGCCTCTTCTCCAGGCCAAAGAAGCACAGCTCTCATAGCTGCTCATTACAGGCCAAGTGCATCGGCCTCCTCATCAGCCCTCCTCTGAACTCATTTCAGTGTCACAGAATCATAGAATCAATTAGGTTGGAAAAGGCCTCTAAGATCATCTAACAGTCAACCCATCACCTCCACGCCCACTAAATCATGTCCCTCAGTGCCACCATATCTATACATTTCTTGAACACCTCCAGCGATGGGGTGCCCACCACAGCCATTGGCAGCTTGTTCCAGTACCTCACCACTCTTTCAGAGAAGTAGTTTTTCCTAATAGCCAAGCTGAAAATACCCTGCTGCAACTTAAATCCATTACTTCTCATCCTATCACAGTTACCTGGGAGAAGAGGCTGAACTCCACTTTGCTACAGAGAGGTCTAGAGAGATATAAAGAGATAAGGTCTTCCCTGAGCTTCCTCTTCTCCAGTCTGAACAACTGCAGTTCCCTCAGCCACTCCTCATCTGTTCCAGACCCTTCACTGACTTTACTGTACTTCTTTGGCCTCAATGTCTTTCTTGCCATAAGAAGCCCAAAACTGAACACAACACTTGAGATGCCACCTCACCTTCCAACTTGGTGTCACCTGCAAACTTAGTGAGGATGCACTCAATCCCCTTGTCCAGATCATCAATAAAGATATTTATTAGTTTATCCACATCTGTCTTGTTCAGTTACTTATGTCTACCCTCATGTACTGTGTTACATCGTGGCCCTTTTTGTTTGAGAAAAACAGTGAAATCTAGAAGATGGAAATGCTCAACAAAAAAACAAGCCAAGTATCTGCAACTGCTACTTCTCCAAGGGAGAAGCTGAAACTTTTCTGACAACAGTAAGGTGAGCAAATGACAATACTGGTGAAGTCAGCTCACAGAATCAGTTTCAACATAGCTATTTAGTCCTTCTGCAGTTCATTCCACAAATTACTTATAGAATTGCAGCCTACTGACTTTTCATAGTTATCCTTCACCGAAATACACTACAGAAAAGTGCTGATTCATAATTAAATGTCTAAGCCAAAAGCACACTCTTCAGCACATGCATCTCCCCAGTACAAAACTTGCCATGCAAGGAAGCGGGAGAGAGTGAAGTTTCACCCACATACAACACCATCTACTTCTCCCTCCATTTAGAATTTTTCATCAAAAAGTCAAACTTCAAAATGCATTATTTACTCATCTTTGCTAATAACATAATTAATACCATTTCTGCAGCTAAGACAGTGGAATGGCATTCAAGGGGCCTTCAAGCTTCCAGGCCTGGATGTCAAGATGTACAGTTGCTACAAAGGCAATACCTCTACAGTTTCTCTCCTCCTGAGAGCCACAGTCCATTACACAGTGCTCCCACTTCTTCTTGCCTAACCTTAGTCAACAAACCCAACAGGGCAGAGACACTACTGCTTATTAGGCCTTGATTTTGGAGAGATCCAGGCACACCTATTTTCCTTCACATTTGTCTTTTTTGTGACATTCTGATATTTCTTATACAATACCGAGTTCCACAAGCTGATGATTTTTCATTGGGCCTTTTAGATACTACCAAAACAAAAAGCAGTGACACACAAGGATTCAGTTGCTTAACCCAAAGCATTTATGAATCAAAGTTTAATGATTTTATGCTATTTAATTACTAAAACCCACATACAATAATTCATAAAAAATAACAACATATTAAGCCATACAAAAAAAAAAATCTTATTTTCTGCAGCATTTTAAATACAATTCAATTTTCTACAGGAATCTTCTAACCTGTAAGAAAGTACTCTTGATAACCTGCTGAGACCACCGCAGCACGGAGGACTGGAACCAGACGGGCTTTAAGGTCCTTTCCAATCCAGATCATTCTGTGATTCTATGACAACAGATCTCACAGGAGCTCATAGCCACACAGCTTCGCTCTGTAAGCACAGCGTTAGCGACCACGAGCGACTACAACACGACAGAGAGCAAGCCTGCAAGGGGAGCATCAGGAGACGCCCATCTGCCGTCCATCCCACAGCAAGGGTCACAAGCCACAACCTATCGCGATAACGCCAAGGAGAAAGAAGCTCTGCTCTAACCTGCGCCGGCCGCGCCCAACTCCATCACCCCCTTCCCGCCCTTTCCGGCTCCGCTCCGTAGCAACCGGGACGCGCAGGGGGCGGGACTTCCGGAGCGCTGGCGGCAAAGGCGCAACTCTGTTGCTAGGGAGACGTGAGGCTCCTTGGGGGTCGGCGGCCATCTTGTGTTCTCATCGGGAGGGCCGAGCCGAGCCGAGCCGAGCCGAGCGGAAAGGGGAGGGGCTTGGGGACATGTCCGAGTTGCGGCCGTTTGAACATTAAAGGCGCTCTCGCTCAAGTTTCCAGAATGCCTAAAAAACAGATCAGTTTGATTCCAAAGGTCTAGTCTCTGCCTGAACATCAGATGTTGATCGTCATATAATACAGGATTATCTTTTTATCGGGTTGATGCTGTTGTGAAGGAGTGTCTGAATGTTTCCCTGAAACAACCAGCAACTAAACAGTTAAAAATATGAGAGAGAATTAATGCCTAAAAAGTTACAGCATTAGTGCTTGTTTAGAGAATGTGTACAAAAATTCTTTCCAAGATGATTATGATTACAATCATTTATGTTAAAACACTTGACTTTCATAAAGTTTACCGATATAATGTGATAAGAGCAGTACAGAACAGTGAGGTATTGCACAACGGGCTGCAGAGGTCTGAAGGAAAAATAACGGTAAAATAAATTATTCATCCCACAAGACAATTTGCTATTAAAAAGTAGACCTACCACTCAATAGCTGAAATAAGAAGTTTGCAACGTGCTGGTACACAGCAAACAACTGATAGTAATCTATATTCCCCAAACAATCTGAGTATAATAAACCTGCTTTATGATTGACCGCATCATCCTAAGATGATAGGCTCAGTCACAAAGCTGCAACTACAAAGAAACAGTTAAATGCAATAACACAGCAGGAACAAATTTAAGCACCCCCTAGTTTAACTACAGAAATGGCTACAGAACACCGTGCATCTTCCTCGGTCACGTGTAGCGGGGATTTCCTGACACCACACCACCTCTGGCTACAGACCGGAGCGTGGAGCAGCCTTCACAGCCACTCTTTAACCAAAAAGGTGTATCTGCAGGGATACGAACCGCTGTGAGAAACCTGAAGAGAGACCGAACCTTTTGCCTTACTACCAGTGCATGTTTTCTTTTTTCACATCCATCATACCTCAGGGGAAGGCTGAAAAAGGATCGCTTTTTAAATTCTATTAAATAATTAATTAAGGACACAAACAGTTGTGTTTTGTTTTTATGGAAGAGTGTTTTAGCTTAACTCAGCAGTTCTTAATCAAAGTTATGGTTCCACGGACCCATAAAAAAACCCATACAGTTCCAAGATGTGTTGTTTAATTGTCTCTCTGAAAATTACATCAGTGTTATTACATCAGAGCTAATAATAGATGCTCTAGTTTTTAATATTAATGCATCTCCATTTTGTAGCATTCTTTTTCCAGCAAGGGAAGTTGGTGAGAATTTGAGAACAGCTCACTAACGCTTACTATTACAGTATCAGGAAATGCCGTGGCAGCATCAGCATGCTATCTTTGTGGCAGTTCACTCCTACAATGACATTTGCGTAATTTATTTTAAGCATGAGACAACTCAATGACTTAAACAGCATTACCTATGTATTCAAAATCAAGCCTGGTTTCGGGGGGGGGGCTGGGGAGAGGAACAATTATCGATTTGAAAATGAATACCAAACTGAAAATAAAAAAAATGAAAGTAATTAAATAACAAAATACCATAAATGCTGAACAGGACAAAGTCTCGACAAGAAGTGATATTACCGAGGTTAATTTCCCTTTTATTGTATTGTACTTTCAAGGCAATTCTCATCTGGTGTATTGCAATATTGCATGCGTGCGTGTCCACACAGCCCTCAGCATGAGCCGGGAGATAAGCACTGCTGTGTGCAACTCGCAGACGAGTAGCCCAGATGTGCAGAGCTTGGAAAGCAATGGAAAAACATCCAGCTTACAACGAGGGCAGTAGTGCAGGCAGCGTGAAGAAGTGGTTTGCATAAATAATATATCTGCATCTATAGACATACACGCACAGAGTTCTCTGCACTTGAAATGTAGCCACAAAGCCTGTGGACACCCACGCTTCAGGCAGAGCGGTATCTGTGCCTCCACTCTGCATTGTTTACCTTCCCCGACACAGAGATGAAATCATGGTATAAACAGAGGGCAAAGTCCGCTCTCAGGCATTATACCCGACAGTCTCCTGTTTGACATGACAATAAAGCGTGGGGCAATGGGGGTTTTCTGGTTCTTTAAAGCTCTCCCGATGTACTCTCTAATGATAGCTGATACCGACCGAATCATTCACCGCACTGTTATCAGCAACGCCAAAGGAAAACATCGCAGTCCCGTGACCTTACGAAACCCTTAGGGCCGGCTGCCGGCTGCCCGGCAAGGCTCCAGCAGCCGTCCCTCTCTAAGCCCGGCTGGTGCTGCGCTTCCCGACCCTCGTGCGCCTCGCCGCCCCCTGCTCCTCGCTCCCGAGGGACGGTGGGCTGCAGGTGCACCTCTGGCCAAGCAGGACAGGCCTGTGGGGCTCAGGCGAAGCTCTCCCTGTTCAACCACAACTTTTCTCAAATCTCTGCGCTCAGATGACCAAGGGGTCTTTGGTAAAGGGGACCTGGAGGTGCCATCCAGCACCCCCTCCGTTTCCTCGCCGTATTGCCGCCGTCCCTTCAAGCCCCACCCCGGCAGGGCCCCCTCACGGCGTCCCCGACCCGAGCCCGTCCGCCGCTCCTCCTCCTCCCGGCGGCGGCCACCCGCGCGACGGGGCGGGCCGGGGCGGGGCGGCGGGCGGACAATAGGGGCAGGCTGCGGGCGGCGAGCGGCCGGGGCCGGGCTGGGCCGGGTCCCCCTCTCCTGACGCCTGTGTGTGCCCGCGGGGCGGGCGGGCGGCAGCGGCGGAGGTCGCTTTCAGCGCGAGGCGCCGAGCGAAGCCGAGCCGAGGTGAGCGGCGGGAACGGGGCGGCAGGCGGAGGGGCAGCCTGGGAGCACCCCGCCGAGTGATGCGGCGGGTGGCACGCCCGGCTCCTGTCCCCAAGTAGCCGAGGACCGGTGCGTGCGCTCTCGCTCCTGGCGAAGCAGGAAATAAGCGGTCGGAATGAGCCCCGAGCGCGCAGCCCGGAGCAAGCGATCCTGCGTGGAACTCGGAGCGAGTTTCTGCGCGTCCCGCGCTGGCGGGAACCGGGAGGGCGGGGGCACCGCGGGGAGCTTCTGCCCGGGCTTTTTCTGATACAAGTACAAAGGTTTTGTGATGTGTGTGTGTGTGTACGTGTTTATTTGATCATTTGATGCATGTCAGTTGAGTGGGGGAGCTCAGCGGGTATAAGGAAGAGACCCAACAGCGCTTGTTCACCTGATGCCAAACCGCTGTACGGACCTGCTCCGTCTCTCGAAGTAGAAACGTAAGCGAGTTTCCCTGCCCCACCCGGCGGGTCGGTGCCTGTGGCGGCTCCCTAAGGGCAGTATGTCCGTAGGTCGCTGTGAGAGCGGGTCCGTCGGCTCGTGGCCTGGCGCTGCCCGGGCTTTTGGTTGCACAGACAGCTCCCGCAGGCAACCCAGCTGTCCCGGCTGCCCGCGGTCAGCCCCCAGCCATGCCCAAGCCGCTGCAGTGGCACAGAAGTCAGTGTGCCGCATGTGAGTGAGGGCTGCACGCCTACAGAAAGCAAATGTACGAGGAACGCTGCTTTTGAAGAATTGCAGTGCTGCTTCAGGGCAAGAGGGCTTGCAGACGGAGCGCCTTCTTCTTTTGCCTGTCACACTCAAGTTTGATCTGTTTAATAAAACACTGCGTGTTTGCTGATGGCTTCAGCTGTTTTGCAGTGTGCGAACACAGCTTACCTGTGGTAACTTGGTAACTCTAACATGTGGACACACCACCAAAATACTGCAGGTGAACCAGGACTTTAAGTCAAAATCACTTTATTGCCATGTTTGCAGTACTACCAGCATTTCACCAATGCAGGAAACCCGAGTAACACTGAGAGCAGTGGGTCGTTATAATTGTTTAGATTGCTGTGCAGAACCAAAAAGGCTTTATAATGACTTAAATTTGAGTTCCTTCACTTGTACATCACCCGTTTCCTCTCATCCTTCCAATCCAACTGCAGGATCTCAGAAGGCACCTGTAGATCACCAGAGTTGCCAGGAGGTGCTGAGCTCTCTGACCCCAGGCCCAGTGCTGTGTCCTTGTTGCACAGGACAGGACACAGGAATGAGATGCAGCACCCGATGCAGAGCGTGCCATGCTGCTTGCCATGCTGTGTGGTGCGAAGGGGAGCTGGTGAGGGAACACAGCCACCCACAGCTACACCAAGAGTGCCAGTTTTAATGAATTAAATTAGTAATTAAATTAACAATATTACAAATTGCAGAGATGTTAGATTTGAAGTATTCAAATTCTACTGTGTAATTGTTTGTAAGCATGAGCGACATGAAATTTTCTGATGACCAGTAGCAACTTTTATTTTGCATCACTTGTTTCAAACATACAGAACTAGACAGTTTTTAAGTTTTTAAAACGTGAGCAAAGCAGTATTTTCCATAACTTTATGGCTCATTCATATATTAGAACTACACACATTTTCAGTTACCTTCTACAACTTCACTATGTAATTCAAGTAGCAGTTCTAAACAAAATCTTGTATTATCACAAAAGAATCCTGACCTTTTAGTGATACCGAGGAGTGCAAAGGGCAGAAGATGTTTTGAAGAGGATATGTAAATACTAGGTTAAGTCACAAAGCTTCTGCTCAAAAACTTAACTCTTTGTGAACAAATGACAGAAAGATGACATCCCTGAGATATGTGGTGCTGCCACAAAACAAAAATCTGAGTCTGACAGTAAAAAAATATTATTTGAAGCAATGGTTAATTTCAGTTTAGTACTAATTCACGTTTCTCTTCAGTGTTCCCTCCAGTGTTCTCTGTTCTTCCCATAAAACTTCTTTACAAATAAAAGCAGGACCCTCTCATTTCCCTGAGCATTTAGAAGCTATTGAAACTAATCTGAGAGCACCGAAAGAATCAGTAGACACCTCAAGGAAAACGATACCTTGCACGTTTCATCAAATCATGGCTTTTTACTGTGGATATAAGCTCTTACCTAATTTTTAGGGCAGAAACCTTTTCTTGTTTTCCATGATTGTATAATGAACGTCCCATCAGGCAGTGGTACTCTCCAAGTGCCCTCATGGACAAATTCTGATGCAAATGCAAAATCTGATGATACATAAAAATTGGGTCGAACCAAATGCAATGAAAGTCTCCAGACAGATACCGTTGAAGTCTTGACTCAGAATTTCAGTCATGGTACCTTCAACAGTCTCAGTGTAGGCTGAAATAGAAAATACATGGGCAAGCTTTCTACTTCAGGAGGTTTCTTTGGTTTAAAGTCTGCTGTATGTTTGTTTTCCTCTAACTATTGAGGTTACAAGACTTGCTTTAGGAATACACCTTTTTGTTTCTAAATAGAATCAAACACTTTCTTCAAATGCTTGAGGTAGGAGAGCCCATGTTAAATTCCCAGGGAAGGCACGTTTTGATACTGTGTTTGAGAATGTAAATGAAATAAAACATAAAGTACAGTTTGTGTTTCTTAGATTTACAGAAGTATACCTTTAAAGGCTGTTTGAGGCAATATTAAGGTATGTTTATATATAAACAGTATCCAAGGTCATTGGTGTTAAGCTGATTGAGAATGCAGTATGAGACAAAGAATGAATTTATCTTTGGTCCTTGGCCTGTCACCGATTTCAGAGTTAATCCAGCAACCTAACCCAGAAAAATGAAGAACGATTACTGAACCTCTCCTCTCTGTTTTTAAAGAGAAGCTGAAGGTGCTGATGGCTACCTTGCAGCGTTCGGGAGGAAAGCCTGTGTCTACATGCGGTTGGTGGCCGATGGCTTCCAACTCTCAAGGGAGGAGAAGTCAACAGCTGAGGCCAACAGCTCCCCCAGCTGCAGCTTCTGGCAGAGGTTATAGGAAACTTAGAGTTTGGAGAACAAACCAAAACCCACTGTGAGCTCTAAAGCATATATTTCTCCTCACTGTTTTCCCCCTGCATGCCCAGTATTCTGCTTTCTCTCTAAGGTTAACTTCATCTTTGGTCATCTTTTCAAATACTCATCCTTGTAAAGCAGAACAGAGATTTGTATTTGCAACAGTGCAGGTGATGTCATGTTTTCAAATAATTGGTTATAGATTGAAGACAAACAATATGCAAACAACCAAGTCTATTTTTTTTTGTTTGTTTGTTTGTTTCCATTTAAATTTAGTTTGCAGAGGCAGCTGATACAGTCTGAAACAGTTTGAGGTACACTTTGATATCTCAGAGATAAATGGCAAGAGTCTTATCTGGTAGTATTCATTTATATAGGAAGGACTGGGAATTTTGTGCCTGTGCACTGAAATTGCGAGGGCTGCTACAAAGTAATGCCCCCTGTTTTATTATGCCTCCCACAAGATTAGAAGTGGCTGTTGGTGGAATGGCAGTAGAGGCTGAACCTTCCCACCAGTATTCCATTGCATTTTGTTGCTGTGTGACAGCAGTCTGAGAAAATGGTGTCTGACATGGAAGTGTGCATAAAGCAAAGGGGTGTCACTGAATCCCTCCGTGTGGAAAAAATGGCACCCACTGACATTCACCAACACTTGTGAACGTTGATGGAGACCAAACAGTGGCTGTGAGCACAGTAAGGCAGTGGGTGTTGTGTTGAAGCAATGGCAACAGTGACAGTGGGTCACCTCCGCTGGTGCAGATTTTTTTGAGCGCAACATGCAGCTCTTGTTCATTGCTGGTGAAAATGCATAGCTATTGCTGGTGCCTGTGCTGCAAAGTAGTGTTGTGTGGCTGAGAATGTGCTCTATCAATTAGT
Source organism: Tetrao urogallus (assembly GCF_951394365.1). NCBI lineage: Eukaryota > Metazoa > Chordata > Aves > Galliformes > Phasianidae > Tetrao > Tetrao urogallus. Next base: position 125,966,621 of record NC_136813.1, on the reverse strand, counting down.
GTGATTGTGCTCTCTGCCTCTATTGTAGTTAACATGGAAATAAACAGGTTGATCCAAAAGTGATTCCTCCTATGTAGATCATCAACACTAGTTTTCTACTTCCAGAACCGTCTTTAAAAACATACTCAGTGTACTTCTAAATAGCTTTGCCAGTAATTTCTGCATAAGGCGTACAAAACTGTGTGCATAACAAACACAATAGTTACGACTATGTAATAAAATACATAAATACAATATAGAAATTACCGTTAATGCATTCAGTGCATTATACTAGGGAGTTATTTGCCTACCTTCTTAAAAAGCATTACCACAGCAAATCTGATCAAACTGAATGCAAGAAAACCATTACTTTTCCCCAACTCACCTGCCACTATACCTGGGTTAGCAGTGTTTTTCAAGCAGGAGATTTTCTGTTCCCTTTTGCTAGGTTAAAAAGAAAAAAAGATACAAATGGAAAAAAAAACCTGACTACACAAAGTAAGGATAGAGTCAAAATCCTTTTTTGTATCAAAGATGCTTCATTATTTAATCATAATTGTGTTCAGAAAAAGTCATAGTTACCTTCATATAATTATGTGCTTAAGGAGCTTTTAAAACTCATATCTATTCAGAAAAACATTAAGTGTGTATTTAACTTAAAGTACATTATTCGTTCTGCTGAAGACACTGAGCTCAGCTTTTGCTTTGCTAAAGCCTTACAGAAAAGAATGAGCTCTTTGATCTGTTCACTGGGCTGGAGATGTTCTCTGGTACTGGTAAGGGTCCTGCTGTGCCTCTCAGATGTGCTGTGAGGATTAGATTAAGGTCACTTGCTATTTAATGATGGATTATAACTCACGCACACTTAAAACATCCTGGTTTCTCTAAACCAAACTCAGCTTGCTTACTCTTTAAGTATAAATGAAAGAAAAGAGGAAAGAATAAGAAGGATGGTAGAAGAGTGATACCTGCTGCTTTATCAGATCAGACAGGGCTGTTGCTCCTCTTGCTCACCTCTGTGTGGATCCAGACTGGAGAAACAAAACACGTCTGTGATAATGCAGCTGTCACGTGTGCGTCTATGTATACTCATATACCTAAATCTTAAAGGGATGACAAAAATCAGCAGATGGTTTCAGTTTGGTCCTTAGCTGCCAAGAAGACCAACAGTAGACTTTGCTTTGGAACTAAGGGAGCCATATCTCACGCACCTTCAGGAGAGCAGTCCTGTCAGAGTGTCTGCCCAAGTGCTTCCATGTGTGCCCAACATGCAATGAACACCCTCTTAGTTAGTGATCCCATACATGACTGTGGAGATGAATTGGTGGGCAAAGGCAGCAGCACAGGCTGCAGCTGAATGCTTGGCAGCAGAACCCAGCCACTGCAGCGGTTTCTTTTTTAGCCTGTGGGAGGAAGGTATTATCACAACAGGTGTGAGGTGGCATATGTTGTGCTTGGGCTTTTGTCATGGTATTGTATGGTTTGTTTACATGTCTGATTTCTGTAGTGCATCGACTTATTATAGGTCTCTTTCACAACTCAGTTTTCATCTCCTACAGATATAGACATTTCCATTGTGTGGCCTTGTGAATGTGAAACTAGCATCTATTCTAGAAATGAAAAAAAAAAAAAAAAAAAAGAGAGAGAAAGAAAATACCTTTTTTTAGAGAATTTTTCACAGTGCATGGTTGTGAAGTCTAAGAATAGTTGGTGTAAACACGCAATAGACACTTGAGGTTTTATTTCAGTTTTTAAATACATTCCATCCATAGTGTTTGTTTTAGTAAAGGCTACTAATGGCCCTAAGTTTCAAAGACACATGAGTAACATTTTTCCATTTGTTTGAATCTTCCTCTGGTACCTTCAGCCTACAGGAATAGCAGCACTGCATAGCTAGATGTTTGCTCCATGCCTTGGAGTGAGTGTATGGATGGGTGGTTTACCTTCTGCAAGGCCAACGATGCATGCTTGGGCTGTTTCTCTATGCCACCTGCTGAGGCTAGCCACTTCCACAGAGTTGGCACTCTGGATATCGAAGAGAGTACTTCGGCATTCCTGGCATCCTTCAAACATTATGCAGCCATTCCCAGGTTCTCTTTGGCCTTTAGGATCCTGTGGAGCTCATGCCCAAGCTTGCTCTGAGAGAGCTGCTAGAGCATGACTTGCCCTGGATAATGCAACTCCATAGTGTACATGTTGTGTCAGCCTTGCCCAGAAATGAAGGGAGATGTAGCTGTTGAATGGGATCACCTGTTGAGCACCACTATAGTCAGCAGCTTGCTGGACTAGGTGCTTCTGTGGGAAGTGAAGGGCTGATACTAGTGGAGGGGAATACAGATTTGAACTGAGATGGCTTCACTATATGGTGTGTATGGAGCCTCAGCACTTGGCTCAGAGCTAGCATGTTCTCTGGGGAACTGGGTTACTGGAAATGAGGTACAGTGCTGGAAATGCTGAAAGTTCCTCTATAACCCTTTTCTTGACTTTTGCTTGGACTGAGGTGGGAGACATAGAGCAACACGTAGTGGAAGCACTATTTAAAACAAAATAGGGAAAGGATACAGCATCTGAAACTACTCATTTTTGTTATTTTTGAAGATGATCATAAGCCTTTTAACTATCCTGTAATGTATGTTCAGATTCTGGCACTGACATGTAAATAAACAGCTATATGACTAAGGGTGGCATTGTATAAATAAAAGGAAAAAATGTATGATTATAGTCCATACAGTATGTTAATGTCTACTGAACACAAGGTAATCCTTAGATTTTTTTCTCTAGTCACATTAAATGTCAGTAAGTGAAGTCTTTGCTTTTGCAGTGATACAGGCTGAACCGAATATACCTTCATTTAGTTATACCAAGTTCTGCTAGGTTATGGAAGTGCGTTTACTTATGCAATAATACATACACTGTAATATTTGGTAACTTTGCTTTTGGAAAATGTAGAGTTCTTCTAAATACTGAAAGAAGATCAAGGATTCCTTGGTGCATAACGGCCTCAAACTTGACCTGAATGTAAGACATGAAGAACAGAGTTTACAGGATTGCATAGAGCTGGCAAACAAGTCCACTACAAGCAGCGTTAGGACAGATAGTCTTCGCTTGGTTGAGCTCCATCTCTGAGAATATTTTACACAGATGTTATTCTGCAGAGTGTGCTTAAAAGGACAAAGGAGCGCAGCCTGGGGGGAAATCCCATTCATTGTTTTCCAGGATTACTCCATCAGCAAAAGGAGCTAGCTCAGTGATGATGTAGCTGGGAAGCAGAGAGGATAAAGCAGCAGGCCAGGGTCACACCAGATAAAAATGCACATCCAGAGGGCTGTCACTGAAGTCACTCATCGGGCGCCCTGAAGGCAGCAGGTGGAGCAGAGCTCACCAGCAAAGTGCAGAAGCAAACATCCCCAGGCTGGAGAAGAGCTGGCTGCCCCAGTCTGTGCGTGCGGATGTAAATAGCCCCAGTGCACAGCTCTGATGTCACCGGGCTCGATAAGCCCAATAAAAACATTTCCAAAGGCTACAGACACGCCAGCTCTGCCCTGAGCTTTGCTGTGAACTCAGCCTCTGTGGTGCTTTCAGGAAGGCCTTATCAGAGGATGGGAAATGCTGGAGATGGCCCACTTGGGCTGAAACCCAGTGAGCTCTGTTGCTTATTTTGCTACAACAGGAGCAGCCAAGCAGCCGCTCGTAGTCTGTGTGCTGGATGCCGGCTGCTGCTAATGAATTGCCTTCTGATGGGCTGAAGTGGGATAACGCTAGGCAGCTCACTGCCAGGCATGGGATCGTGTCTTGCACTAACTGAAACCACTGGGAGCTATACTTAGCTACGCCAGCTATGTTTATCTATATTTTCCAATTTCTGGGCTGTTTTGACCCATTACAAGGAAGGCTGCCTGCTCGAATCTTTGTTGGTACATCTGTAGGCTCACTGAAAGTTTCCTTTGGGGGCTCTCAGAATAGCTCTTACCTCAGCGCACTGCAGGCCCAGCAGGGGCGGCCACGCACACCGAACCACGTCCGCCTAAACCCAACCTCGCGTTCCCAGACAGTATGGGAGTGACGCTGGCCCTTCTTTGCAGAGCACCATGTCCCAGGCGCGGCGGAGCCCCAGGCGTGTCCTTCTCTCCAGATACCCCGACGGAGCGCCAGAGGAGCAGACGTACGGCAGCCTCCTGGCAGCGCCAGACACTGCAGAGCAAATGGAACTCAATATCAGGTATCACGTCGCAAGAATGCTGCTTCTGTCCTCCCCACCCGCGTCCGAGCCCCCTGACCTTCACAAGGCTCCTGGCTAAGCCCAGGAATCACAGTGGATGATATTAAGAAAAGTTGATGCAAATGGAGATAACCTGTAGTGCTCAGCACCAACGGCACAAGATTATGCTGCATTAAATGTCTGTAACTCTCTGTGCTGCCCAGGGACGCAGATGTGGCTCTTCATTAGAGGCCCACCTGTTAGAACAAGCAGCTGAGGAGGCTGCTTTTACATAATTCTCCAGGCGCCTCTCACAACCAACTGATAGTGCTATACTCTTTTGTTCTTTCTTTTTCCTTTTTAAATCTCGCACATTTTTCCAGTTCAGGGATCGGGGGCTGTCTTTTGCAAGATCTGTGAAAATTCCTTTCAGTGTTTATTTATTTTTTTGTTTAACCAACCAAACCAACCTTGAGTTTATCTAAGTGGTCTAATCTCTAGAATTAGACTTGTAAGCCCACTTATTGTGCAGCATAAATGGACCTCAGCAGAAATACGAGTTCAAATAAAAGCACATAGTCATAACTAATTTTACTTAAAAAGCATGCACGCTTAGGAGAATCTATACTTATTTCATTGGAAATTTTCATCAGTAGAGTGCAAACAGTTTGGGGATGCACACAAATTCTTGACCTTTCATTCTGGACAGCAGCTGCAGCATAGGGACCCGCCTGCCCTGAAGCTCCCCACAGATGCTGTTTCAGTTGGTTCATATTCCAGCATCACTCGCTAGCTTGGGAACTGCTCTGTGCCATGGCAAGCGCTGAAGCGAATCTGTTGGACAAAAGAATTGGTTATGTAATGTGAGGTGTTTTGAGACATCTGAAGTGAAAGCTTTGTGAAATATTTTGACTTTGTGGAAAAAAAAAAATCCAAGAAACAATTCTGTTGTGTTGTATGAAGAAATTAGATACCATGGCTTTTCAAAAGTATCAGATGAAAAACCAGATGAAAACATCCTAGCTCTTGTGTGTATAAATACGGACTTAAGGTGTCTGATCAATCAACAGATAAATAATAAAAAAGCTGAAACATTTAGCATTGACATCCCTACCTTAGCCCATCCACTGGGGAAATAACTGTGCCCAGCACTTGCAGAGTAAATTTTGAAGAAGTGACTTTGCTGTGTGTTCCTTTAACTGCTATTTCAATGCCTTCCAGCTCAGCTATCCAGGTTGGCCATCAGCTGGCACTGATTGGGGATGAATTTAACAGAGCCTACAGCAGGAAGATTGAAGACACACTGCTTCACTTGGCACGCAGGTGAGTTACCTTGCTGACACCATCTGTCCCTGAATGCTTCCAAAAAATCATGTCATACAGATAAATAATAATGTTTCTGCATCCAGAGTTTAAACAAACAAACATAAACATTGCCATCATTGCTATTTCATACAGAATCTAAGAAAGAAACCATATACTGAATCTTATTTTACAAACAAGAATCTTATAATGTAAATTGTTTCCACAGACTGTAACCATTTACAGAGAGTTAACTGTTTCTTGGTGCTTAAAATTTCACAATAGCACCGTAGTTTTCCTTGGCTAGACAGCATCTTTAAGCACAGCAAAGTGAGGAGAGGCCCAGCAAGTGCAGTGCTTCAGGGATTAACGTGTTACTGCATGTCAAACAACCCATCATCGCACATACAATAAAACATGGCTCAACTCGTTTGCACTGCCTTTTATCTGCTGAGGGCTGGCAGGGTTGTCATGCATAGTTATCAACTGCAGATTAACTGCAGAAGCACAGTAATTAACACAGTAATGTCCCAGTAAGTTGGTTATTGCAGACTTGAAGAGAATGAAGCCCAGTCATAGCTGTGTTCCTTAACTCAGCCTGGGTCACCTTGACCCGAGCTGCTGTGCATCTTTTCCAGCCTTAATGATTCTATGAAATACACATGTATAGGATACTCTTTAGACTTCCAAGAAGGAACATTTATGTTTTGGGCTTCTTTTTGTAGTTTTCTATACTTTGGCATTTTGTTTGCTAATTTTTAGAATAAAGCTACTATCGTCTCCGTGGTTTTTTTTTTTTCTCTTTCTGTTTGTGGTGTTTTCTAAATCATCAGGGTTGCTATCAGTGTTTTCCAGACATGGAATATTATTAGAAGTGTTACAAGAAGCTTTGGAAACTTTCTGAACAATAACTGGACAAAGAGGATTGCTGACTATGGAAGCTGGGTATGCACTCTCCCTTTTCTCCCACTTTCTGCTCAGAAACTCCTAAATGCCAAGGAGTAAAGCCTATTGGGTTACTCTGGGCTTGGGTTTATTCCTTAATTTGCTGATACACCCCCTACCAAATGCCTTGTTCACAAATCGAGTGACCTAAATGCCTGCAAACACTCAAAACAGGTGCCAAAGTGTCACTGACATCACTGGGGCTCCATGCAGACAGGAGCCTCCCTGCTATAAAAAGCTGTGAGGATACATTCTGGATTAGATAGGTAGGGCTGTTATAATCTGTGTTGTATTATGTTTTGGAGAAGATATGAGGACCTTTTAGACTTTGGGTAAGACAGGTGAGGCTTGACCCCACTGCTCGTTCCTGCAGAGGAAGAGGCGACGCTTTCAGTTCAGCACTCCCCTTGCCCTCGCTTTCCTGCACCAGCACTTTGCTCCCTGTTGTTCCTAATGGCCTCCCTTTTCCTCCTGCAGGTTTGCCGGCTTCCTTTCAGGTGTGTCTGCCAGAAGCTGGTGCCTGCAGCTCTGCTCGCTGTCGCATTTTGGTGGGCCATAAGCTATGGACTGCAGAATTAACACAGAATTACCATAGGAGGTCATTGCTGGACTCTGACCAATATAATTAACACCCAGGTGGTGGCAGCTGGTTTGTTTTTCAAATTTACACTGATAAAAATCTCTTTTATATTTAAAACCTAGGCTAGTGCTGGGTCACTGCTGTTTGGTAACTTTTTTAAGAAGAAAAATGTTTAAAATTATGAGGTTGTTGCTGGATAACTGCCTGACTTGCTAGTTTTGAAGTGTGAGGCCAGGTTACAAAGTCCATTTCTGTCCTTTTTTCGTTTGTTTTAATGCAATGTAAAGCATCTATTTCATATCATGGAGTTTCTTGAAAAGATTCCAGCTGTGGGGGGAGACAGAAGGCATGCTGGTCATCCTTAAAACTTAAACACTGTAAAAGCAATAACAGAGATAAAAACTATGATACTTTTCTAAAATTAAATTGTTGCTTCACATGTTCTGCGGTGTCATCTACATTATTTTCCAAGACTGTGCTGTTACATGTTAGTAACACAATTCCTTATCTAGTTAATTTATCTAACACTACAGGACAGGCTTTAGTTGACTGTGTAATAAGAAAAGCACATGGAATTACGTTTGGTTGGAAGAGGAGCTGTTCAGATGGTGTGCTAACAGTCACGCTGGTTGGACTGGCATTCAAGTGCCTCCCAGCTCAACCCATTACTTTTCCAGTATGTTTCAAAAATGTAATGACAGATCTTACATCCTTCTGCTTTACGAAGTCAAATTCTGAGTTGTCCAGGAAAACAAGAATCTGTTTGAATTTGAGAAGGGCCTTGGTTTTGCGTTTGGCTGACTCATCTTAGAAGCCATGTGGTTAGCGGGAAACTGCCGACCGGAGAGAACTTGCAAAATGGCGGCGGGGGCAGATGTCAGCCCCAGCAACCCCGTGTGGCAGCCGGACACGGCCGCCTTCATCTCAAGGGCAAACTGCAGCCACCCCATATCACCCTGCCTACCTGTGTGCTGCTTTTCACTGCGCGCAGATGCAGACAGAGAGAAAATGAAAGCGAGTCCCTGTGGTTTGGGCATTCCCCTCGCAAGAGGGGTTACCTGCTTCCTGTCTTGTCAGGTGACCGTCGCTGCTGCTAGGGTGCTTCCGCAGCAGGGAGGTGCGGTTCTTAGTGGCCTTGTCTGAGAGGTTGGAGCTTCCAGTCTGAGCCCCACCTTTAAGTCAGACAAGGGATTGGAAGCATTCTCTTCCTCCTAAAAGTAAATCCCAACCCAGGACAGTTTCAGAGGACTGAGGAGTGCGTTTCTGCTCCCGTGCGAGCAGTACCAAATCCCACTCTGCTCATGGGCTTCCACCTCACACAACTTTTCAGCAGGGAAAAAGAGGAAAAAAAGGTCAAACTAGAATCTTTTGTCCGATATTTTGTTGTAAGACTTTAAAATATCTTTACCTGACTTGAAATGCAGAGGAAAAAAAAAAACAAAACAAAAACCAACCAAGGTACTTCAAGGGCGATGGGCCCAGTATAGCTCTAAGCATTCAAACAGTAGCACACACACTGGAGCCTCTCCAAAAATATGTCCCCTTTCTGTCACAGTGCCCCAGACTGATCTGCCTTTCAGCAGTAAGCACGCTGGGTACCTTCCAGCAAAGCACACAGGATGTGATTGGAACCATGGTCTGATCCAGAAGGTGGCAAACAGAATTGTTCACGTAGCCAAAAGCCAAGCCAAAATGTCATCAGGCTGTCCTGTTTAATTCCATATTAGAGGTATAACAGAAAATATTTCACGGTCATTATCTAGTGAAGGGTAAAAATTCCCGTCAGGAGAGTATAATAAACCACCTCAGCAAGGTAACAAATGTACCAACTGCCATTATGCAATCCTTCCTGGCAGAGTCACTTCAACAGCACAAAACAATGCTGTGTTTCTGGATAAATAATCTCTATGCACTGGGAAGCAGTTATGTACAGGAGGCTGCTGCTCTGTCACTGCCATGTGACTGCTGCCAGGGATGACTGCAGTTTTTCACTCTTGGGGTCTGCAGTATTGTTAACACTGAATCCCAGGGGAAGTACAGCATCTTGTACGGATGGAACAAAACACAGCACTGGAGAACAAGAAACGTAACCACACTGACACGAGGGAAACACAGTGCAAACAGACTCTGCACCAAGCATCAGCAGGGATGCTCAATAAACAGGAATAGCTAGGCTGCCTCACATGTGCCATCCTGCTTATGGCTCTGCACTGCGACTCAGGAGACCCGCATTTCATTATTTTCTTTTTTAAACAGCACACTTCCTCATGTGACAGAGTTTACGGCATTTGACTTTTTTTCCACATCCTGTTTCTGCTTGCTCCTAGGTGCAGGAGCTGCGCTGGCTTTTTACATCATTAAACTTTCAGCCTCCGAAAGAAGGGGTAGATCACAAGCACATCAAAAGAATGCTAATAACAGCAATAAGAGCTAAGCACCCTTTGCCAGCTCACACATACTATCCTCCACCTTCTGCAGATGGGTTTTAGGACATGAGATGCCCTCCTGCTCCTTTATAGTTATGCATAGTTTGGCTTTTCCTATGCATCTACTAAATGCTATACTAACAAAATTCCAAAACTAAGAAGACAGGAAGGTCAACCCAAAGATACTGCTCAGCTGAATATCCACAACACAGCCTTTGCCTGCACTTTTGTACACAATCCAATAACAAATGGCTGCTCTCTGATTTTCTTTAGAGCTTTAAGCACCCCTTGCAGGCAAACAGCAAAGACTTTCTGAGCATTCTGTGTGTAATTGTCACAGGTCCCAGAACTGCATAAGGAGCTTGTACCCTGCTGATGAACCAGTGGTTAGCCAGCACTGCACTATTCACAGCCACAATGTACAGTATCTCTCGACTGTGAGCCTTGCCAAGGCATTCCTTTCCTTACTTTCCTCCTTCCAAGATAACCTAGCACCGGTGTGACACTGAGCAGCTACATGGAAAAGTTTCCTTCCATGTGGGGACTACCTGTCAGTAATCACATGCTGTGAAGCATCCAAAATAACCAGAAAAGTTCTACAGTTTACCGATAGCTTAAACTTTAGGAAAATCATATCCTTTCTGCAAAACAAACAAAACAAACAAAAAACAACCCAAATCTATTTTGCCTTATTTGACTGCTAGGAGGCAACAGTGAAACAAAAGGATTTGATGGAGGTAAACTTCATAGCAGGCAGCTTAGGCAAGGCATGGGGGGAACACCCCTGCACCAGAGTGGCTGCATGGGGATGGAGTCACCTAAAGGAGCCCATGCCTCAGCAGGGCATCATCAGGCCTGTATGGGACAGAACAGTGTAACCCAGGCAGCACACCCTGCACAGACAGTGCTACTTCTGGCTGTAATTTGAACGCACACATGCTCACCACTCACACAAATTCAAAATAAACAAAACAAAAAGAATAAAAACAACAAGGACGTTGCTTGCAGGATGCAGGCCAAGGAGGAAGCTGTTTGGTCATTTATTGACAACTCTACAGTCCTGGTGCAGGTGGGAGAGCTGAGCTCCCGCTCCACACCCAAGGCACACGGAGAAGAACATTTCCTGTGGTGACGCATGATGCTCCTCTCACTGCGAAGAGCCATCAGTGTTTCACACTTCCCCTTTCAGGAGCCTGACATTATTTGTACACTGTGGAAAGCACAAGTCGCGTCGATTCTTCTCAAAAAGCTGTTTATGTCTCTGCTGCTTCCTCCTCCTCTGTGACGTCCACATGGCTGTACTGCCTCCAGGCTTTCAGATTGCACTTTCGGAGAACCGCTCCCAGCTGTTTCCCAGGACCCACCTCGTAAGTGTATGGAAATTCCGTTCCCTGCTTCCTCTGGTACACAGAATGCATAGTCTGCTCCCACAGCACGGGTGAGACGAGCTGCTTCAACAGCAGTTTCTGGATGTGCTTTGAGTGCATGTACTTTTTGCCATCCACGTTGGAATAGACACAAATCAGTGGTTTTTGTATTTCGATGGATTTCAGGACTTCAGCCAGCGGCTCTACTGCTGGTTCCATGAGTTGTGTGTGGAAGGCACCACTGACCGGAAGCATTTTGGTACGTGTGAAGTTGAATTTTGGGGCATTCTTCTGCAAAAACTCCAAAGCCTATAAGAAAGGGAGAGCAATCACAGCCTGACACAACAGAATTCCACGTGCTCACTCCACCAGATTGGCCTCTCCAGGCTCAAGGCAATAAAGCCACTCCTCTCCTACCCAACCACCAAGCACACACTGGGGAAAAAACAAACCATGAAGCAAATACATAGGCTGTTCTGAAAGTAATGCCTCCTATTATTTCTACAACAAAGAACACAATAACACAATTTGATAGAGCAAATTCTCAGCTACAAAACACCATTTTGCAACATAGTCCCCACCATTAGCTATGCATTTTTGCCAGAGATGAACAAGAGCCTGCATGCTGTGCTCATAAAAATCTGTAGAAACAGAGATGACCTATGGTTGCTGTCACTACTGTTGAAAAGTACCACCAGCTGCCTCCATGTGTTCACATCCACTGTCTGGTCTCTACAGATATTCAGTAAGTGTTGATAACTGTCAATGGCTGCCATTTTTTCCACATGGAGGAATTCAAGGACAGAACTTTGCTTTATATGCACTTCCACGTCAGATGCCATTTTGTCAGACCGCCCCTCTGCTGCCATCTGTCACACAGAAACAAAATGTAACACAATATCGGCGGGAAGGTTTAGCCTCTACAGCCATACCACCAACATCTGCCTCTGGCATTGTGGGCCAACAAAACAAAATAGGTGGCATTACTTTTGGAGCAGTTTTAAGACATTAAGTTGAAGTAAGCAGGTGCATCTCCTGCAGCAGTACCTGTATGTGGCCTGCGATGACTCTGCTATCTGGGAACAGGTAGTTGGAGACCTCGCACACGGGGTTGTCTATGCCCAGCGACTCACAGTGCCTACGGGCTTCCAGGCAAGCGTATTTGTAGTTGACTTCTCGTCTGCCGATGACTGACAGCATTCCACTGGGGACGGCCTCCGCCGCCGCCTGCATGGCCTCAGCACGTACCTTCACAGCATAGAGTGCTGAGGGGAGAAGGGGACAGGTGAGTGCAGACAGGCAGCTCGCTCACATCGGGAGTGAGAATCACAGAATCACTACGGTTGGAAACATCACTAAGATCATCCAGTCCAACCATCAACCCATCCCCACCATGCCCACCGACCGTGTCCCTCAGTGACACATCTACACATTTACTGAACAACTTCAAGGACAGTGACTCCACCACCCAATGCACCACTGCTCTTGCAGAGATGTATTTTTTTTGTAATATCCAATCTGAACCTCCCCTGGTACAACTTGAGGCCATTACTTACTATCCTATAACTTTTATTGGGAGAAGTGGCCAACCCCTATGTCACTGTAACTGAGTTATAGAGAGCAATGAGGTCTCCCTCAGCCTTCCTTTCTCCAGACTGAACAATCAATCCCAGCTCCCTCAGCCGCTCCTCACAAGACTTGTGCTCCAGACCCCTCACCAGTTTCACTGCCTTTCTCTGGACACACTCCAGGGCCTCAATGTCTTTCTTGCAGAGAGGGGCCAAAACTGAACACAGTACTCAAGGTGCGGCCTCACCAGGCTGAGGCCGATCACCTCCCTGCTCCTGCTGGCAGCGCTATTTCTGGTACAGGCCAGGATGCCGTTGGCCCTCTTGGCCACCCGAGCACATTGCTGGCTCACGTTCAGACGCCTATTGACTCCAAACCCTTTCCAAGGTTGGTGTTTTTAATGGCGACGTCACGCATATCAAAGACAACCGCAGGAACAGAAAGCAAAATTCACCCTCCGATCCGCACCTTCCGCAAAGTCCATGGCTCCGGCGAACACCAGCGCAGCGAACTCACCCACGCTGTACCCGGCGGCGGCCACGCAGCTCTCCACAACCTGCACGGACACACGCGCGGCCGTCAGCGGGACCGGGCCGGGCCGAGCCGGGCGGCGGGAGCCACGTCGCGGCCCCGGCGGCTCGATGCGGGGCCCGTCGGCCGCCGCCTACCTTAGGCTGCAGGTGGTTGAGCTTCTCTACGGCGGCCAGGGAGGCGACGAACACGGCGGGCTGGCAGTGCCGGGTGCGGTCCAGCTCGGCCCGCGGCCCCTCCAGGCAGAGCGAAAGCAGGTCGTAGCCCAGCACCTTCTCGGCCAGGCGGTACATATCCCGCACGCCGGGGTAGCGCAGCAGCCCGCGGCCCATCCCCACGAACTGGCTGCCCTGCCCGGGGAACAGCAGCACCGTGCCCTCCCGCGGAGACCGCCCCTCCCGCCTCGCCTCCGCCGCCTCCCCCTCCTCGCCCGGCTCCCCGTCCCCCACCGAGCTCTGCAGCAACTCGCTCAGGCTCGCCGCCCGTTCCCCACCGCCTCGGAGCGAGCTGCCCCGCCGCCGCGCTGCGCCGCGCAGGACGCCGCGCCCGCTGCAGCCAGCGAGCCGCCATGTTGCCGCGGCCCAGCTGCCCATGGCCGCCGTCTGCCCGCCCGCGTTGCCCCGGGAACCGAGCGGCCCCGCCGTCCACGGCTCGCGCCGCGCTGCTCCGCGACGCCTCCTTGGGGCGGGCCCCGCCGGCGGGCGGGCACTCGCGGCAGAGGAGGCGGCGGCGCGGGAGCGGAGCGGAGGTAAGGGGTGGCCCTGGCCCCGGCCGGGGATGGGGGGACCCTTGTGCCGCGGTGCTAGAAGCCGGAACGGCGCGACAGCTCCTAATGGGACGTCTCCTCACGGGCGCCAGGAGGGGCCGGGTTTATTTTCTTAGATTTCCAGGCTCCCTCGGTTTCTCGGTTTCTCTCTGCTCTCTTGGTTTCCTCAGTTGTTGTTGGGGCTGCGGGCCCCTCGGGAAGCGGCTGAGATCTAGAGGGGCCGTTCTGTTCCCGGGGAGCCGCCGGCTGCTGAGCCCGAACAGAAGCAGCACCGCTCTCCCTTTGGTTCCACACGAAGGGCGCTGGCCGTGTTGCAGTGCTCGGGGCTTGGCCGTGTGGGTGGGCCGCCAACTGCCCTCCGCTATGGAGCCAGTCCTGGCAGAGGTTCTCTTACATCCCGCTCTGTCTAAAGAATTCCCAGGTCTGCACGGCGCCCGTACGGGGAATATCCAAGGGGAACGTCTGTGTTAATTATATACACGGATAACGCTTGAGAAGTGGTGGCAGAGGAAGACTGCCTAAAGGGTGCTTTGTCTTTAAAATACAGCCTGTTCTGAGGATCTTACACGAATGTACATGGTGAAAGTTACAAGAGACTGAGCAGTAAATGGCAAATTGTCACGCAGGCAGATCCATCCCAGCAGACAGGGCTGCCTCTCAGTGTGTGGCTTTGCCATTTGGAAAGCAGTGGCCTGGGCAGCGAGACCTGCTGTGTCTCCAAACCAGATAAGCATGCTTGTGTCGCTCACCTATATCCTTAAGGACATACCATCAGCTGTTTAATTTATAAGTGCACACTATAAACATATAGTTAGAACTTTATGTTGTATTTCTATTATGCAATATATATTGTTTTAAATTATAAATGAGCCATAAAAGTCCCTTACTTCAGGCAAACACACCTGATATTGCTCCAGCTATTACTAAAGATTTACAGACAAGACTCCTTTGAGGCAGCTAAGTTCTGTACCACAAGCTGTGAGAAAACTTTGTCTTCATTGCCACGGGTTCCCAGCAGCCAGAGCCGAGGCAGACCTAAGAGGTTTATCACTATCCAACAGGCATGCACCCCTTAATCCTTTGGGCAGCTATGTGATGTGGAGCCTTTCCCCAATGAGGATTTGCATGCTGCCTCGCAGATCTGGGTAGAAACTTACTGCCCCCAAAACAGCATATCAGAGAGGATAAGTGTCTCCTCTGGGGGGCCTCACTCCCAACTTCTGCGGCTTTGTCTCTACCTCAGCGTGCCCAGGACCACAACTCCAAAGCCTTGTCGGTAACTTCGCCCCACTGAGAGATTTTCCTTAGCACTGTTAATGCAATAGCTGTAACTTAAGCCCCGTGTGATTGGAAAGCCAGCACCAAGTTACTTAAGGGGATTAGTCAGAGGTTTATCGGAGCAGGGATATAACACTGCAATGGAAGCAGCTGTCCTCTTCTGCTCCTGCTCTCTGGCAGTGCTCAGGATGGATGGGGGAGGGCACACACCTGGCTCTCACAGAGCTGCTCCTTCACTCTGGGTACTTCTTCACTACCCTGAGGCATGTTGGCTCCTCTGTCACAGTACACGTTGTTCTCCACACCCTGTTCTTTCTTGTACACAACCTCTTCCAGACAAAGGAGAGGACACGGAAAGCTTCCGCTTCACTTTCTGTACATTGTGCCACCCTAGGAAAACAACCTGCAAAAAGACAGAAGGCTGCAAGCCATAATGTTGCTGATTTTCCCCTTTATTTCTCTTGGTGCGTTACAGAGCTGGAACTATTGTTGGACAGGTCGGCTGCTTTGAATAGCCAGAAGCAGTATTGGTGAAACAAACTGGCCTGCTACAGCCAGACTGGGCTAAGCAGAAAATGGGCAGGATGATGAGGAAAACATTGCAGGGCAGAGACGAGAGAAACAGAAATAAGCTTCTATTAAGTGTGTTGAGGGAGCAAAGATCTCCAGCAGCAGAGATCAAATTGTCTGCATGCTGCAGATACCATCTACAGACATCCTGGTTTCTTCAGTATGAAAATCAGGGTGCAGAAGTATTGCACAACCAGCTCTCCCTGCAGTGGAGCTGGGACCCAACTGGGAAAGCAGTGTAGGTTGTGTAATGGATGCAGCTGGAGGGGCTGTGCTAGCATACTTGTGCCAGGTAAGTTATCGCTAAGTAACTTCAGGTGTCTGTACATGCTTAGAAGACAGGATGTGCCCCAAACAAAACAAATTAGAGAAGGAAAGCTGTCTGCTTCACAGCCTGGATGTTTCCAAATGCAGAACCTGCATATCTGTGAGCATAGGGCACGAGTGGCTGAAGGATCCTTATTACCTCAGCTGGTGTGGAGTGGCTGGGAACCCGCCTTTGGCCCTGCACACATCAGGTGGTTACGGTATGTAATTCCAAATGAGTAATTCCAGTTATGAACAATAACAGCATTATTAATGTTAAAAAATTTTAAAAATCCTTGTTGTCTCATTATAGTTGATCATAAAAACTTAGATGGTTTTCAGGCCTAAATCTGTGAGCATCATGCTTAATTCAGACAAAGGTGGGTAGGATGCTACATTGAAAAAAAGGCAGGGCTGGCAATGGGCTGGCTTTATGAACCCTTCAACTCCATTACTCTCAGAAATTTCCTGGGCATGCCACAGGCAGCACAGATCTGTTGCTGCACTGCACATTTGAGACTGGGCTGCAAGCTGCATGTTCACGAAAGGTTAGAAGTGAAACCTGAGATCAGATTGCATCACTCAGACCCCTTCACCATGTTTTCTCCTGTCTTTGTCACCTTCACAGAATCACAGAATCACACAGAATTGTAGGGGTTGGAAGGGACCCCCAGGGATCATCGAGTCCAACCCCCCTGCCAAAGCAGGTTCCCTACACCAGGTCGCACAGGTAGGCATCCAGTCAGGTCTTGAACATCTCCAGAGAAGGAGACTCCACCACCTCCCTGGGCAGCCTGTTCCAGTGCTTACCTTACACTGGGGTTTTACACACTGCACCTTCTGTCACAGTCTGCCCATCACTACTGCCTGATCTTTTGCCATTCTAGTCCCAGCTTCTTCGTTTGGATGCAGCACATCTCCATTGTGTGGTCACTTCCTCACTGAAAACCTGTACCAAGTAACCAAAGATGGACAGAGCTCCTTCCAGAGTTAATCACTGTGGCTCCATGAGTCAGCTGTTGCTTTTTATGGGTATTTGATGCTGGAATTTAGCTTCTGGGGAGTTAAATACAGAGCTCCACTGCTGATAGACAGCTGTGTGTTACGGGACTGACCCTCTGGCACACTGCAACTTTGTTACACAGCTCTATGTGATGCAGGAAAGCATTTTGCAATGCTGGCAAGTCCTGAGAAATGCTGTTGGGAAACAGAGTATGTAATTAGTAGTAACAACAGTCAAAATAATAGGACACCAACAGTCAACTCAAACCAGTACATTTCACCTTTTTACTACTGTATCTTCCCATCTCCTGTTCACACACAGCAGTACTTGCCCTGTTTCTATGCTTTGTGCTTTCCCCATTTCTGTGTGCCCTCCTGATTTCTTGTCACTCAGTTTTTCCTCTGATGTGTGGAGGGACAGGTTTGGAGCTGTGTCATTTAGTCACTGGCTGGAGCAGAGCAGTTTATTTCCAATTTGATAGCATTCAGCACTTCCAGCCTGCAAACCATGTTGGGCCTTTCCTCCATGGGGAGAAGCTGACAAAAGGAACAATGCCTGACGCAGCCCAGCTGCTTGATACCTGCAGGAAACTGCCCTGATGCTTCTGTGGCCCAACGGAGTATAACGCCCCTGAGGTCCTCACTTATCACTTTGGGAACCTACTGGCATTGGATCAGTGTGCTGCAGCAGCAGAGCTGACTGGCACCTTGAGGCGTGTGTCCAGAAGTGCACACTAAGCCCTTATGTGCACTTATTCATGATGTGAGCAGTGGTGTAACAACTGGTGAGATCTGAGCTTTCAGCTTGTAATACAACCTTTGGGAATTACCATCTGAGGACAACCACAGAGGACCAAGGTGTGGGAGAATGCCTTAACTCCTCTACTCTAGGTAAGACACTACGTGGTGAAGCAGCAGGAAGGACACAGGGCAGGAAGTGCAGCAGTGACCACAGCACAGAGCTATGCAGTTCTTTTCCTCCCTTCCTTGCAGTCTATCCTCCACCCAAGACCCGGTGCTGCTCCAGCAGGCTAGTGCATTGTTCTCCCTCCCCAGTTCTCCCCAGCTCAGTTGTGCATTTGGCACTGCTGGGCTTGTCTTTTGCCTTGCACCACCCTTCTGTTCTGGTTTTGACAGCTTTACTGCTTTGTTTGCTGTCCTTTTTGTGTGCTCCCACTCCTTCCCTCCTACAGCTCTCCCCTGAGGCAGCCCCACCGCCTACACGGCCTTTCTTGTTAACTCCTTACATACTTTGGTACCCTGTGTGCTTCTCCCATCCCTCTGTGCTGCTTTTCTTGCAAATCTCTGCTTTGCATCTACCACCCAAAATGTTTGTGATCCTACTCAGCCTTGTGGCTGAGGATTAATTAAATTAATCCTCATTACATCTACATGGGCAGAGTGAGACCATTGTGCAGGAGATGTCCCTTGCTGGCCTGGCTCCTTCCTGTTCCCTGCATAAAAACACAGGGTGCCAGCAGAGCTCTGACAGATGATGCCATGAGTGCAGCATCCTATTCTTAAGCACATCTGCTACAGGTAGGATTTTCTCTGTCCCACTCCCTGTCTCCTTATCGCATCAGACACAGCTGTACCAACAAAACCTTCATACAGTTTCATATAGGACATCCTCCTTTGGCACATCTCTGAGTATGACTGCCCTACAGCTCTCTCTCCTGGGGGTGTCCAAGGCCCAGGGCTCCCACTGCCTCCTGCAGTCTCTTTTGTGATTCCTTCCTGCCACCTGCCCTCCCACCAAACAGATTAACAGGAATGGGGTGTATTTGACAACTGTGTAGTTGAAAAACAACGCGTTTTGGTTCTGCCCTTTTTACTGCACCTCTTATCTATTTGCATTTTAGCAACCTAAACACAGATCTTTTATAGCATTTGACTTTCGGCCAGAAAAATGGTGACCAAGTTTTTCCCTGCTTACTTTCTGACTCGTTTTATTGGTGCCCGTACACTAACTCAAGCAGCTCGGCTACCAGAGTGAGGCAGCACTTTGTGTTACTTCTGCAGGCAAATTTAATCCTGTGGACCGTATGTGTTTGGCAGCTAAGATGGCTACAAATGATTGCCTGCTTCAGGAAGAAGCTGGTGCTACATTCTCCTCCTATCCATCTTCATCCTCCCTGGCGTTTTATCTTGTGTCATTTTCTCAAGCATCTGCTGCTTATCACATCCATCTCACTGCTCACCCTCCAAGGCTAGAAACACAACACAATGTATAGAACTACTTTGCTTGGGCACAGGCAAGACACACTGCTTTATTCCCAAGTGCACCACTCCAGTGAGTGAATGGAGCTCTCACTGAATACAGAAATGCAAGTTTCTATCAAACTGCATTGTTCCCCTGGTATACCCAAGTGAGAAGATTGACATAGGTAAAATTCAGTACCCTTACTGCACAAAGCTTAGAAGGAAATGAAAGCTCAAAAAAGCCAGAAAGTAAATGGTAGGTTCCTATATGGAGGTGAGTACTGTCCAGTGAAGCCAATACAAGATCCATTAATTTCAGCTGCATTGAGAGACGAGAGTAGGCTGTGAATCAGACCCTTCCTCTGTATACTTTTAAAATCTGCCTTAAAAATATGAAATAGTTTAGTTGTTTCCTTTTAAACTTACTCTGCCAATCCACTTTCTTGGGTTTGTTTCAGATTCAGTCTCAATGGAAGTGGTACCGGCCTGGGCCTCAGCCGTGGGTTTCACGCTCCTGCCTCATGCAGGAGGAGTTTTAGGAAGCAAGATAACCAGAAAGGAAATCCCAGTGTGGTATGAATCTCTGCAGAAGCCATCCTGGTGTCCCCCTAACTGGGTGTTTGCTCCAGTTTGGGGAACTCTCTATACATCTATGGGGTATGTTTTTCACATCGTATCAATACACTTGTGTGATCTCCAGGTTGTTCATTATACAGTGCTAGACTAGAAAACTATTATTAAATTTCTGTGGCTTGTATGTCTGCAAGAAACTGTACCGAGCTGCCTGTCTAGCAGGTACAGATATGTCTGGGGAAGCTGTGTGTGGGCACGCTTTGTATGCAGAACTGTCCACTTCAAAAGCAGGAGTCGGAAAAGCTGCCATTCATCTGCTTTCCTCATTCATTCTGAGGGGAAGATCTGCCAAGCTGGCAGCAGCGAAGTGAGGCAGCTTTGGGATTTCTTCTCTGCATGTCCTTCAGTGGTTTTAGGAAATTAAAAACAAAAGGGAGGGGTGAGAGGATTGGGACAGAATTGTTTTAACATAGCTCAATTAAAATAAATCCAAAATCAAAACTAATACACCCTTTCAGCTTAACTGCCAGCCTGTTAAGTTCTAGACATCTGAAACCCTCTGCTGTCTCCTTTGGTACCTGTGGGAATGGGATTTGGCCTTATGATTCCCTGTTCTTCTGACAGTAATTGCTGTGCTGCCAAGTATTTTAAAGCAGTTAAATAAGAGAGACCTGTTCCTTTCCAACATTATGTCATTATCCTGCAAGTCAATTTAAATACTACAACACCTGTTGCAAAATACAGCAATGATCCAGTATCTGAACGCATACCTGAACGTGTAAGAGAGCTGATTTAACATTCTCTCATTTTGGTTTACTTTTCTGGAAATAAAGGCTTTGTAATTTTTACAGATCCACATGCTCTTTTCTGTCTGTAGTCTTTCTTCTTTCCTCTTCTTACAGGGTATGTGTGCATATTTATTTAATTGCTCTTTGCTCTTGTGTGCTCAGAGTTAGAATTTGGGTTGCTGTCCCTTGGATAAAAAATGCCTTATCTCAGGGAGACAAGAGCTGAGGGGCTTTCTCTTCAAGCTGACTGTGCAATCTGTAAACTTGTTTCTTGAATTCTCATCATAAAACTGGACGTCACATTAAATCTTTTAAAAATCACTTGTGGTAATACCAAAAGCAAGCAATATGTTCTGAGGTAAGTGGTTTCAGCTACATACTATATACATCTAGCTGACTGAAAATCATCAGGCTTTTGCTTCCATAACCTGCCATGTATAAACCTTGGAGTGGTTAAGACTTCTCGTTTGTACAGAATCTGAGAATATTAAAAGCAATAAATAATTAAATTCAAGGTTTAAAAAGCTTCCAAAGTTGCATTGTTTAGTCTTTATGAAAGACATGGCCACAAAGCAAGCCTGGGTCACTATCTGAGTCAAAGAGAAAAAGAAATCCTCCTTATGTGACTGAGATATGTAGACTGCAACAGCTTAAAAGTTCATTACCACAGAAACACGTTTGAGCCCCCTGCTGTTCAGCAGGTGCACAGTGCAGTTCACACACCTAGCAGACTCATACAAGAAGGTGGAATCTGTATTCAGTTACTAATTCTAAACCAGGCGTATAATTCAGGGTGTTGGCACTTTGTCTGTGGGACTCTTGGAATGACTGTGTAGTCAACTGCATTGGTACGTCTAATGGAAAAGTTAAATGAACAAGAGTCTCCCTGTTCTAATCAGTCTCTTAAAGTTTAAAAGAAAATCTTACAGTAGTCATTTCCCAAATCCAAAGAATTTTTGTCTTTATCAGCTTATATTCTGGGATCGTTCTGGTGAACAGTTCTTCTTTGGCATTAAGATGATCTGTTAAAAAACTTCAGAACATTTTTGGAAGATCTTTTTATAAGCTGGTGCCCCACAAGGGGGGGAGGGTGCTGGACACGCCTTCAGTTCTTTCTCTAGAAGTCCTAAAAATCTCTGTACCTTCTGTACCCTTCCCTCCTCCCTTCTGAAATGTGACTATAGATTCCTTTTCTGCTCAGTCACCATCCACATTCACGCATGCACTTTGGGATGGTACTCATTTTGTTCATTCCCGTCTCAATTCCTACTTCTACACTCATTTCCATCTATTTAGAAAGGTTTCTTCCAAACAAAGATATTTTTAAACCATCCTCTCTCAGTACTGACAGCAACTGTTTCTTCCTCTCTTTAGAGACTTACCTTTTACCTTCAAGTCTTTGACTTGCTTCCATTTCAACACAGCATTCTCTATTAAGACTGAAATGCAGTAAGCTATCTGCTTTTCTGCACCTAGAAATGAGAACTCTGACGGAACAGGGAATATTTCTCTCCATCTTGCTGTCTGCAGCAGATAATCAACCCTTCACAGTCAGCCATTCTGTCAAGTAGTGCCAGGACATTTCCAAGTGAATTTAGACTGACACTGAAGCAATTTCATTTGTTTAAGAAAACACGGCCGCTTTCTAACCAACGTACTGGATTATCCCTTGCATTGGCTTTCTTCAGATACGGCTCCTACCTGGTGTGGAAAGAACTGGGGGGCTTCAGTGAAAAGGCGGTGGTTCCTCTGGGCCTGTATGCAGGGCAGCTGGCATTAAACTGGGCATGGACTCCCATATTTTTTGGAGCTCACAAAATGGGATGGGTAAGTGAATAAGTTTGTTTCTTCAGCTTATGCTTTTGCAGTCATCTGCGAGGTGGTGAGGCTAAAACTTGCATCATGATTTTTTCCGAACCTGATTTGTATCATCAGTACAGAAGATGGCTTGCAGAAGTTTGCTGCTGTTCTTACTGCATTCCAGCAGCCACCTGTGAGAATTTACAACACCCTTAAATGTTCAGATTACAAGTAGCTTTCTGACACCTGTTGATAAGAGCCTTCTGCGACTACAAAATGCAAACAGTTATGCCTTAGCAAAGTTCCTAGGTATCTCTTTGGCAAACAGTGGCGATAAGAAGCTTATCATTTACTCACGTAATCAGCATCTGGTTTAGACAAGAGCAGCTTTCTGCATGCTGAAGAAAAACAGCTCACCTTAAAAATAAAAATTAGTATTAAAAAATGATTTGCCTGGCTCTCTAAATATAAGAGCAATGTTTTAAAAGCAGAATGCTTTGCAAACCATAATTAATTCAACCACACCACATCTCTTTAGGCAGTATCTAGAGCAGAAAAGCACTGGGTGAGATTACGTGGCTAAGGAACTGTTTCTGCTACCAAGAGGAAAAAGAGAAAAATAAAAGAAGAGTACGGATGAGAAGAGTCTGCTCCCAGCTGCAGTGTCCTTTCTTCTCACCGTTTTATCTTTGTATCAGTCAGTTCAACTCTTAGCTCAGCAAAAATCTTTTTGCTAGCTACGTGCTAGCTATGTGCTGAGAAGTCAGCTCACAGAGGGAGCTGCAAAGTGTCAGTGCTAAGTAGAAAGAGCCACATAAATACCATCTAATTAAGAAAATGTAATGAGGAAAAGGACACTAACCACCTTCCTGTGTTTTAGGGGCTGGCGACTCTCCTGCTCACAACTGGTACAGCAACAGCTACCACTGCTTCCTGGTATCACATCAACAGAACAGCTGCTTACTTGATGGTCCCGTATTTAGCTTGGCTGACCATGGCTTCTGCGCTCAATTACCGGATCTGGAAAGACAATCGCAACAAGAAATCTGAATAAACAGCTTTCGGTCAAAAACATTTTTTTGCTCCAAGAATTTTCTAAAGAAAGTTATGCCTTACTACTTTTTTAGCTGAACTATTTACACTACATTATAATTTGATGCTGCAATCCTTGTTTTAAACAAACGTGCCTCGAGTAGGCAAGTCTCAAAGCCTGCATGAAGTTTCACAGCAAATTAAACGATAGAGCACATCAGAAGGTACTGGTTTTCTGTATTGCAGCATCACGTTTTATATGACAAATAGCATTTTAACTATTACCAGAAATAAGCACTAACTGCAACTTCATTTAGAGGAAGAAATCCAGCTTCCAGAATGCTGCTCCTCACAGCCACAAGTGCCACTGTGGCCTGAATCAATCACGTTTAGCACTAAGCATGGTGCCTTACGGTCTCACTGCAGCTTCCGTGTCTTCTGATCACTGTACTCTGCAAGTGTTTAAGACCAGCTCTTTTTCACAATTTGTGCCACCCCGCTGGAAGCACTGTACAATCTTAAGCGTCAGATAAATATATTAAACTACAAGTAAACTTACTTTTCTTCCACTGTTTTTGTTACAAAAAGGTTTTGAATGAGAAGAAAAAAAAAAAAAGCGAGGTAACAGGATGCTGTAGCCTAAAGGGGGCCCCTTCCTCTCTTTTCAGCATTACAGCAGACAAGACAAAACAGCAAATTCAGAGTATTTATAAGCCAAGAGCACCCAAATACTCTGCAGCTGTCTGTACATACCTCTGCAGTCCCAGCAGCATTGGCCAGAGCACCCACAAGTGCTGTGTTCACCATTCAGCCCTGTCAGTGGAGCAAGAAGCCAGGCTGTTGGCAGACTGCATACACAGGCACTGAAGCTGTCTCCCACCTGCACCTTCTCACTTTAGCTGCTTAGAAATGGAAACAGGTTTTTCCTCTCTGGGATTACGGTAGCTGACACAGTAAGATCTGAGATGCTTAATTCACCCAGCTGCTTCCTAAAAGAAGGAAGATAAAAGAAACAAATCTTTGTCTAAAAGCATAACAGAGTATTTTAGCCCTGTGGGCTTGTGGTCCTACCACACAAATCTCACTACTTTTGTTGTGTCATTCTTCTGGTTTGCTAAACATGATGCTGCTGTCTCCTCTGTAATGAAGGAAACTTCCCCCTCTGCTCTAGATCCAGTCTCTGTTACTTGTTTTCAAGTACTTCCAAAGCAGAAAGTGCCTTTTGCTTTCCTACAAGTCACAGGGCATCTGCTGAGCATCCTCTCAGAGCCAGTCTCAAGCACCTGTTGCAACATTCAATGCCACTCAAACTTTCAGAGACAGTTTACTGTTCTACTCAGTGTTTCAGCTGACTAAACAAAGCAGGCTTCTGAAGAAGAGCACCCTGAAATAGAATACTTCATCTTTCTTCAGTGGGTCAGAAATGAGATGCTAACAGTTCAGATTTCTTTTTCTCCCACTTTATAGCATTTGTATGCACCAAGAACTCAAAACTAACACAGACCAATAACTTCATGCACAGATTTCAGCAGATGCTGAACAGCTTTCGAAAAACTACCAGGAGCTTCTACTGATCTTTCCCCCACCTTCCTCATTCAAGCTTCATATACTTTATTTTCAATAAAATTGCCAAATGAAACTTTAATAACCTCTTTTACTCTGCCTAATGACATAAAAATTTTAGAACTTTGTACAGCAGAAGAGTGGCTAAGAAAATGATATACAAACTCCAAGATGATTCAGTAAACTGTAATTTTAATGTTCACACAGGGAACTACGCCATGTTTCCCAGCAAGAAAGCAAGAGCTTAGTCTACCTGAGAAACAACTCAGGTGTTCCAGTTCTGTCCTATTTTGAGGTTTCCCATATTCAATAAACAAGACATTTGGTCAATACAAATTGGTGATTTACAGCACGAAGCAACACAAGGAAAATGCAGACAAAACAGTTATCAGTACAGTATAAGGTATATGT
This sequence comes from Tetrao urogallus, assembly GCF_951394365.1. Lineage (NCBI taxonomy): Eukaryota > Metazoa > Chordata > Aves > Galliformes > Phasianidae > Tetrao > Tetrao urogallus. The sequence goes on along the minus strand of NC_136813.1, from coordinate 125,941,433 downwards.
GCATTCTGATTTTTTTTCCTGGGTTACTAATACAGGAAAATAATTGCATCAGCAGCTCATAGAACTGAAATGTAAATATTGCTATTAAGCAGATTGTGAAGGAAAGAATCAAGCCTCCTGTGGCTAGACGATGCACGTCACGTGGCAGTTGTCCGCCTCATCCAGAAATAAGGTGCTGAAGACATCATTAAAAAAGGTAGGGTGGTATTTGCAGGCTCTGTCACAGTCAGGATTGAAGTTCACCTCCAGGATCTGAGGCTGCATGATTCTTTTTCCTGTCCAAGAGAACACAAACACTGCCTTTTAATGCAAGCTATACAGAGACCCTGAACCATTGCCTGTCATTAAGCTAGAAGTCATTGAAAATGTCTAGAAGTCATTTTATGACCCAACCTGGCAGGGTTTTTTTTGTTTCACTCCTAATCACTCCTTTAGCAAAGCCAGGCACAAGCACGGAATTTTGCTTGTGTCTTGGGAACCGAGAATTCTTTTCTACCCCTGTAAGAGGTAGGTGTGCACAGGGCACACTTGCAGACATATCTGAGCTTTCTGCTAAGAAAAAATTTGCCTTATTTGGCTTTTCTTTTTTCCTACCAGTCATCCACAAATAGCTGGAAGAAAGGCTCCAAGTGCTTGTCAGCCATACTGTGACATTAACATGAAGCATCTCCATATACACATTCTCACAGAGACAACTGAGTGACAGTCCCAAGGACATCAACGGCACTGAAATAGTAAACATGGTCCCTTGTCTGCTTAACTAAAGCAACCTGAAGCAACTAAAGCAACCTGAAGACACTGGGCCAAGACACAGGATGATGTCTCTTTAAGGCTTTAGTACACAGGCAAGGATTCTCCCACTGTAAACTGGAAAGAAAACTTGCCCCTGTACAGCTGCGCTTCAGCAAACTAAAACAAAGCCATAGCAGGAGTCCAAGGGAGGCATGGACTCAGCCAAGCACAGTTAGCAGCTCCCTCTACCATCACAGTTCACCAGCACAGCAGCATCTAGCCCCACAGACCTGCAACTTCAGATGCCCTTTGATGTCAGTGGGAGGTGCAGAGTGCAGAGTTTACGCTGCTTGAAAATCCGTAAGAATCTGAGCAAAGGAAATAAATTCCTGAAAATGTTCACAAAGAAGAATTCAACATGCAAAGAAACAAACTTCTCTCACCGTCTCTGCTGGTGTCCCATTTTAGCATCAAGTCAATGGCATACAGTGCTCTTGATGACGGATAATCACAGATGCCAAGAGGTGCAGGTTTAGCTGAAGCAACTTGGAACAATTCAGCAAATGCCTTAAAAATGTTTGCCTAGTAATAGAAGAGAAAGGTCTCAGAACAAGAAGCAAAGTTCCTACAACAGAAGTTAAAAAACCCACCTTTTAATCACTTAATGCATTCACATTTTGAAGAGTTTATAGAAATTACACTAGCCAACAGAAAAATCTGCACAGCACTGACTTCAAAATACACATTGAGACAAAGACCAACACCTGCTAAGCACTTGGCCCTTTCACTGTATCTGTGAACTTCTTCTGGGAGCAAATAAGTACAAGAAAAATCCTAATGATGGCACACTTATTTATTAGAATCAACTTTCCTCTCAAGCATCAGGTGTAATACTACACTTCTACACAAAGGAGGAGAAGGAGAAAACCCAGGGAAGCTCTGTACACGCCAGCAGTGCAAAGGTGAAGCTTTTTCCTTCCCTGCCTGTCAAACCTAACTTAGCTTTGTTCTGCCAAGAAAAGTTTTCTACCTGCTTACGCTGACATCTATAAACGGTGCTGGAAGTTTATGTATGTTTGTGTCTACCACACTGGTGTTTCCATAAGCAATTAGCCAATAGGACATACAGGTGTAATTCTTAGCATGGGAACTATACTGCAGTAAATCTGCAGTATCTGCAAATGCAAGAGAGTAATACTCTGCACGTGGCACACGTCTCTACTTTGAGTAGCCTGTGCATGGTTTCTTTTGATCTGTTTCTCAGTCTCTGCAGTCTCTTTCAGACTATTTCAATCCTAATGCTGCAAACCTGTCACGCTCTGAATGTCTTTCCTTGGATGTGAGGTTCTAGTTAAAATGGATATGAATTAGTTTATGCAAATCAACCCACAGCTGGGTAATTTATTCGCTTTTGAAAGAATACACATTAATCAGTACTCAGTCACCATTTCTTCTGCATCTTTTGACGAGTTATAAATATGGAAGAATGCAACAATTCAGTTACGTGTGTACTTCTGAATCATCTCTTCACATTCAGCTTTTTCTTTCAAGCACTACTTATGAATAAGAATGACAATGTCCTCATCTGCCTTCTTGCATATTTTTCAGAAATACACTACTGGAAGCCTTTTCTTTGCATATAAAATATGCCTAAGTATGTCTTAGTGTTAGGGAATCATCAGTTTTCTTGTGCCAAGGTAGCCACAGGGCTAAGATCAGCTCGCTAATGCAGAGAAGCCAGAGCTGCAGCTGAAAATCCTACATCACAGCACCTAAGTCAAAATTTAATTCAACAAATGGGGTAACGTGCTCACTTAAAAAGCCCTCCTCCACCAACTCAGTATTTCTAAGAGAAGAGATCAGCTTAACTTTTTAAAAATTTGCCACAGTATGTAAATACAGCCTCTGCACTATCCAGCCTGGTAGTGCAGCCCCTTGAGCACAGCACCCTTGAGGTAAGGCTTATTTCCATCAGTCACTTTGGCACAGCTGGGCACATCCTCATCTTGCAAATGAGCTCCAATGTCCTGCAAAGTGAGCTAACATGAAAGCTTACAGGGAGATCTTTAGACCTACAGCTCTGCTTAACATAGGTAGATCAAAAAAACCTGATTTGGGAAGATTAGTTTTCTACTTATTTCAGCAGCCTCTTGTGTTGTGAAGTCCCTCAGAACAAAGGAAGCAAGAGCCTGAATATTTCAGTGGTTCAATCCCCAGATTCAGTGTTAATACCCTATCGAAACAGAATAGCAGTGAAAGCTTTGAAAACACCTTTTTCAGAGTCATAACAGCAGCACCTGTTATGATTAACACTTGATACTGTGGACTTCCCTGCTGTTTTGCATGGAATACTGAATGTTCATAACCATGGACTTTTATAAATGGCATCCTTTCTCAGGTAGAACTCTCAGGAAAACTGATCCTACTCCCAGGAGCCTGACATTATTTAAGACTGGCTTTATTACCAAGTCCAGTGCAGGGAATTCTCAATGTAGCCATGAAATAAAATTCTCGGTGTTTGAGGTTGAATTAGTCCAAGTAAATAAATTATAATGTAAAGGTTAACATTTGCTGTCCTTTATGAAGCTGATGACACAAAGTATGTTTTCTGAGGAAAAAAAGTAACTTTTCTTAAAGGCAGTTTATTGAGTTGGATTCACAGATGCTCATGAAATTAAAGACAAATTGTTGACTTACCTGTACTGTTGTCCACAGATGTTCAGGATATTGTTTTTCAAATTGAGGAACAAATTCTTCACAGTGTACCTAGAACAGTTTAGAAGCAAGATATATTGCTTTGGGAATGACTGAGCAATCAGATGACACTGGAATACCAAACTTTTTTTTTTTTTTTTTTTGTCATCCATAGAAATGCAGGTAGAGAAGTAGGGAGTTGGACACTTCCTGAATCCCCTCCTTGTTTTAGCGTTTGTATATAAAGGATTATACTGCAGTCTTTAAAAATGATTAGCTGCCATTTTAATAATTCTTATTGATTTCAATTAACATGGATCTTATTCAGGATGTAGGTTTGTATTATCTATCACAAATTATTAGGGGTCCAGACAGCAAAATGTCTAGGAAAAAAACTTGGTTAGGATATTTTCAACAGAGACTGCCTGCTAGGTACAACATGGGGTGTTGGGGAATAGTCACCAAAGGCGGCACTGGAAGATTCTTTAACAACACAAAGATAAGGGAATATTTTGGACTGTTTGCTTACCTGCTTTAATGTTACACCAGGAGCATAATTCATGACAGTGAAATGCTTCTCGTAGTCATCCAAGTCATCAAGGGAAAACGCCCTAAGGAATAAAACAGTTCCTTAGAACCAAACTTGATCCCTTGGAAGCTAAGTCCCATCAACCAAACAAGGAAAACGAAGGTAATTACCGATTTGAAAAGCGTAGCCAAAAGACATCATAGACAAACAACTTGAGTGGTTTAACGGAGCGCAGCAACACAGCATAACGGATGTCAAATTTAACCATCCCCACGTCTTCTCGGTGAAATAAGACTGGATTCTCAATGTATTTGCACACTACCTAATAGAAACAAACAAACAAAAAAAACCCACGGAAAATATTATTTGACTGAAATGAAAAGTGGCAGTAGATATTGAGGATTTAACACATCCTTGTATATGCTTTGGTTTTACTTAAGAAACATGCATAAATAACTGATGATGTGCCAGCGGGTGTTTTATAAAAGTCCTTGGAGCCTGCCTGGGAAAGCTGGGCAGCCAGAATGTATAAAAGCCTTTTTATTTACAATTTTAGTGGCATTAACCTCTTGAAATCTAAGTCTGAAGCAATTTGGGCACTCCTGTATTCCAGAAAAATACATGCAGTGCACACATCAGCAGAAATAAAGTTCAGGTGACAGTCTGACATTATGACTGCATACTACAGGAAAAAAAAATAAAGAGCTCCATCATTTCTCTGTTGCTGGCAGTGTTTTGTGCTGCTGAGCTATGGATCAACAATAACGATTAACAGGGGACAGAAGCAACAGTGTACAAAAATTCGTGACCAATGCTAACTACACCTAAGGTGTGATCATCTTATCTCAGAATTAGCCTTGAAGCAGAAATGCACTGAACCATTAATTACTGTCAGGGCAAAACTATTTTAAATAAGAAAACATCAGCCTCTTTGGGTCTTCCATCACTGCAACAAATGGTGCTGATTTGAATAATTAACTCAGAATTCATTGAAACTGACTGCTGATGGGTCAATGTACAAATTTTGAAGAAAATAAGTTTCCTTCCTTCTAGTCTTAGACCACTTCCTGTAACAGTTTTTTCAGAAATCCATTTAAAATCTCACTCAAAGCCATGGTCTCTAACCTTTGGGCTGCTTTCCCTATGCCTGATGATATTGTTAAGGCTGTTGGTGATGTGGGTGTCCAGGCTTCTGGCCAGATTCCACGGTTTGCATATCCAGTGATTGTCTTCTCCTCTGTGAGAGATAGAAAGCCAAAGCCTATAAGCTTCATTCATCTGTCTGAACATTCACTTGAACTGATCTACATACTCCTATGTCTTAATCACTTTATAAAGCTGGGCACTACAGTGCAAGAGCTAAGGACTTCTGACTGATAGCTTCAAGCAATGGTGTAAAAGGCAGAAAAGGCAATGGTAGCTTTCACTTTTTTCCGTTAGGGATTAGCATATTCTCACTGCTGATTTCCTTCCGTGTATCTTACTACTTTAAAAGAGAAGAACAACACATGAACATTAACACCACAAACACACAGAGGCCACGGTACAGACATCATTCTGTCAAGAGTCTGAGGCTGTGCTGGCAGGCAATCACCTCAGTTTCTAAGGTGATTCTCTTAACACCTGCAAATAATTCATAATACATTACACCACGACTGCCTCCCTGGGGAAGAAATTAGACTGTATCTCAGCAATTCACACTGCAAGAAAACAACAGTATACCATTCTCATCTCACTTCCCAGTGCTCAGTCACCTAAAGGGGGCAATATTCCTTGAAACATCCTCAAGGAAAACAAGTAACATCCTGGTCTTCATTCAGTACATTTTTTTGAGCAAGGACAGGGTGACACTATGTCCTTCTTTCCTCAGTTAATAAAGAAATCTCAGAAACTGCTCGGGCTTCATGATAAACAGCTCAAACTGAGCTGAAGTTAGCAGTGTTAACTTAAGATGGTTTTATTTCTGTGAATCTTACTCCCCTGCTTCCCTTTGCCTTATATGCACATTGCATTTGTGCTCAATCCTTGATAATTAAGAGGATAATTAAGAGGAATTTAAACATCAGACAAACCAGTTGCAAATCTCCAAATGCAAGACACTCATCTTTGAATAAAGTGGGATCAAAAGCACAAGATGTAAGGTAGGAGAAATAACAACCACCTTCTCTCACGCTGCTGAAAGTAACAGATGAACTGGGGCAGCTCTGTTTGGAGGTTAAAAGTACGCGGCAACCATCTTGGCCCATCCGGCCCTCCAGCTCGTCTAGATATGGATGCCAGGCAGTCTTTGACAGTCAGGAGGTTCTCACACGGGAACTGATTCAGCATTACTTCAGGTCTTTCCTCACTCAGCTTCCTGCAAAACAAAGGAGCTGTTAAACTGAGGAGGGGAAAGGCCTTTTGGATCGCTTATAGAGGAAGAAAAAAAGAAAAGAATTTCCCTTATCAGGAAAAGATTTACAACCTATAATCTTTGAAGTGTGAGAAGTTGTAGAGGATGTCTGCTTCTGCCTCGTTGTCTGTGAATACGAAACGGGGATGTGTCAGGCTGTTGAGGACTTGCTGGACGTCTGTGAACACCCTAGAAGAAAAAGAGATATGAAGAAAAATGACAGCTTGATTTCTGAAAATGATCAGCTGCTGCTCGAATAGAAAATAGCGTTTTGTTTTTTTAATTGTTGGCTCCCTACAAGTGTTACACTTTTAACCTACAGGAAAAAAAAAGAAATATTGTGGAACAGATTAAAAATGAAAAGTTTTGAAACAAAACATCTCAAAGACAGTTTTGCTCCAGCAACTTTAACAAAACTTGCAATTGAGAACAGTGACAGTCCCTGACGGGAGAGCCCTAACATGAATTCACTATTATACACGAAAGAGCCCTTGAGGGAGAGATACCTTCTAAGTACCTTCATTGGTGGAAGAGCCCTAACCATCAACCTGTCAGCAACAAGGAGCAAATCTATACAAAATCTGCACAGTTTCAGAGCTTCAGCATGAAGACTCAAAGTCAGACTGACGTAGAAAAGCAGTTAGAACAGTAAATGAGCATTTCAACAGATTAAACAACTGTTATTTTTTCTTTTTTCTTAAGGTGTCACAATACTCTTCCTGCTCTCCAGACCTGCTCTCATCAATTAACTCTTCTTTCCTCTTCTGCAACCAACCAATCAGAAGATACAATCCCAGGAGAGGATCAACTTTTGGAACAGCCTGTTCACAGGGAGAAACACTCTTCTCAAAAACCCCCAACATCTGAAGCATGTCTGTTATGCTTTGTTTATTGCTACAGACATCCTGCATAGCTCTGTGTGTGACATATTACCTTCACTGTACTATTTACCCTGGAGAGTAAGACTAGAAGAAACTAATTCAAAGCACTGGCATTTATAAAAAGAAGTCCTAATTCTTTCCCCACTACTAAAACTTAGTGAAGTTAATATCCTCATACAACCCTTCCAGTATTTCTTTCTGCAAAATGTGGCTTCTTGAACACCTGCACAGCTGAAGGAAGTATGGCACCAAATCTGACAAAAGGCCCGGAACAAGTTGCACTAAATTCATCTCAAGGACAGGACAAATATCCACTGTTTTGGAGCAACTTTCAGTCCTTGCTGAGGGAAATAGGATGCAAAGTGGTGACCTGGAGGTAAAGCAGCCTTATAATGCTGTAACAAAGTCTTGAAGCATTCGATATTCTCACGTAACTCCAGCACACTGCAAGCATCATACTTAATCTTGGTAAGAAAGCATTTTGTTTGCAGATACATACTTGAAAACTTTGTCTTTATCATAAACTGATGGGTTGATTGCTATGGGGAGTTTCTCCTTGTTTTCTGCTAAAATAGCCTAAAAACCAAACAAAAATAAAGAAATTAATAACAGTCACAGTAAACAGGCAGCCTTGACTCAGACTTCACAATGATCAGCAAATAAGAACAGCAGCACAGACCAAACTGCCTTTTAACGTGCACACAGTCATGTTTATAGGATAGGTGACTGGAAAACAACTTCAAAAGAAAAAGTGATAAGTAAAATACTCAATGATTACATGTTCATCCAAGTTTTTTTATTATGGTTATCAATGTCTATTGAAGTTTTATCGAGTTATCAAACCTTACAGACAGTTTAATGCAATTCCTTTTCTTCACATAAGTCTTTAAATACAGGTGTACAGGTGTGTTTGTAGCCACAGCAAAAATGACAGTCTGTGTGTCTGACCACGGCACTGCCTGGTTTAAGTGAACTGCAGAGTCACGTTCTGAGAAACTTATGTTGTGTCATATGCTGCCCAGCAAGAAATAAAAGTAAAATAATTAAAAAAAATAAATCAGTACAAGAGCAGAGGCAGAAGGGGGTCAGAATTAAGAGGCCACTGATAAAGAAGGAACAAAGGGCAGAACATCTGCCCAGCCAGACATACCCTTCATCTTCAAGGGTGTTACAGGAAGTACAATCACCTCTAACTGGAAAGTGTAAGCAAAACCAAACCAGAGACACTGCCTTCTACAGCAAGCTGGACAATACAAAATAATTCCTGATTAGATGACTACAATTCTCAGAATGGTACCAGAAGAGTTGTTTGCATCTATTCTCAAATAGCTCAAATTCAGGAACCTGCTGCAGAACTGCAACTACTTGAGTCTCCCAAGAGATCGCTTCTTTAAAGTCAGACATTTCATTAGAAGTGCCTTTATTAGGAACTATCTCCTCTGAGTCTGCTTTCTGCAATCAGTGCCCAAATCACTACCCGCAGTACCATTCAAGTCACAGACTTTGTGGTCTGTGCTGAAGAATACAGTGAGGTAGCAGAACAAAAACCAGGTGAGATTTCACCTGCAGCATTACTGTATTAACTCTGCTTTTCTAAGCAGGGCTGAAATCTTGTAAGATTTATGGGAACTAGATGATCTTCAGAAGGGCCCTTCCAACCCAAAATATTCCACGAGTCTTTGCTTCTATTTAAAGGAAAATTAGAGCCTCAAAAGTAACACCCTTAGCTACAGCAAAACCAACAACTCAGCCAAGCAAACAACAAATTATTTGTGCATAGTAGTAAAGCATTCCCTGCTGCAAAAGCTGTAGAGATAGCAAACATTTACACTACCTTGCAAAACTGCTGGCTCAAAGACTGAACAAATCTGACACAGTCAGATTTTTTTGCGCACACAGCTCTGTATATGCTAAGCTATAGCAACCAGAAGCGTCAGCAACATGCATCTCTTCATAGGTATTTCCCTTCTTGAGTTATACTACATATGAAATTTTTTCTTTGATCTGTCACCAGTCTAAATCTTCAATCATCTACAGCTAAATATTCCAGAGGAAAAAAAAAAACGTTTTCAAGACAAGGTAGGAAAGGAGTATAATATCTGCCCGTTTGCCACACACTTGAACTAAGCAACAGATTGCCTTATCTGAGATCCAGGCACATTTGCCAAGAGAACTGTAAGATCAGAACTTATGAGCATCGTTTCTCATCTGTAAATAGGAAGTATGCCCACCCCTCTTCAAAAATGCAAAATCCCAACCAGTATGACAGTGGTTCCAGAACAGCCTATTTTGGTCATATGCATTTATTCAACAAAATCAGCTTAATTTTTGCCTAGTTAATAATGAGCTGAATTTGGAGTTTTCTGACCATCCTCCATCAAAAGCAGCAAACTGTTGGTATAGAACATGAGGATCCAACTTTTTAGCTTGCCTGGGCCACACTGAATGAATAGAAATTGTTCTGGGCCACACAGAAGATAAATACTAGAGCTAATGTATAGAAGTAACAAAATTTCTCATAATTTTTATTAAAGCAAAAATGTGAGAAAAGTGAATAAACGTAGGTAAAACGTGTGTCCTTCGTGATGCTCAGAGGACTGGAGCACCTCTCCTACAAAGAAAACCTGAGAAGGCTCTGGGGAGACATCACTGCAGCCTTCCAGTACTTGAAGAGAGTTTATAAACAGGAGATAGACTGACTTTTTACATGGCCTGATATTGATAGAATAAAGGGGAACGGTTTTAAGCTGAAACAGGGGAGATTTAAGTTGGATGTTAGGAGGAAGGGGTAGGTGAGGCACTGGCACAGGGCAGTTTGGATGGGGCCCTGGATCTGGTGGGTGGTAACACTGCCCAAGGCAGGGGGTTGGAACTAAATGGGCTTTAAGGTCCCTTCCAACCCAAAAACCATTCTGTGACTCTAGGATTTATAACAGTGGTCTCAAATTAAGGACATTGTCTCCACTACAATATTTAGCAATTCTAAACCACATGATAAATGAGTAATCAGACTGAAAAGTATAATTATCCCAGTGTACTAAGATGAATCCTTCTGTAATTCAAGACAGACCAGAAGTACTACAGTAATAGATCCAGTGGGTAAGCACGTTAGACAATGTCTCAAACACTGAACTGGAAGATAGGTGCCTTATATGAAAGACCTGGCACTGTATTTACATGAAGAAATACCGCAATAACATAGTATAGACAATTTCTGTTGCCTCAGTTCTGTAAGTTGTATCACATGCCAGATATTTCTCATTTCATTATGCTTCTTTAGTTAGTACCTATGCTCTGAGTCAATATTTAAGCCTGACAAAAAGCAGAACCAGAACTCTTTGATTAGCTCTTTAGACGCCATCTCTGAAAGGATAAAATATGACATCTGTTACACCCTACCTGGTAATGCTCATCAGATGGCTCTGGGGTAAAGCAGTTGACATCCAATACCTCACTGGGCAGCCACGGTAGCAAAACACACTTCCTGATCAAGCGATCAGTTTCCCCGTAAGCATAATCACGGGTCACTTCATCTGCAGCAAAACAAGGAGAGCCTTTCAGGAAGTCTTTAATTCTACGCTCGGAAATCCCCCTCACGCCTCATCATACAAATGAAGGTTGGACAGTTAGTAATGCTACAACTGTCAGGATCAAAATGCAAAATTAGATATAATTAAAGAACTACATTAAAAAGGGTATTACTTGCAATGCAAAAATTAGGTCAAAATCAGCTGACTTACGACAGTTTAATTGTGCAGCTGAACACTATTACCCCTCTACGTGGTGGGAGCAGAATGAGGCATCCAACCACGGGTACAGGTGCAAAGTCAATAACAAACAAACACAGACTCAACTTACCACCAGTTTCCAGGTCTCTCAGGGGCCAGAGAACAGTGTAAGCAATTTGTTGAGGCATGTAAAACAGGGGTGCTGTTGCAAAGCTAGGCTGATCTGAATGCTGAATGCGTGATCCAAACTCATCCATAATATACCAGACAGGAACTTTCTCCTCCGCAGTCTGCACAATTAGAGAGTGAGAAATACTGCACCTATCACTTTCTAGAAAAGAACTACAAGACAGAAGGATCTGGCAGTACCCGCTACAATGTTCTCCATGCATCCAAGACACTGTGAAAACTGACAAGCCTGTTCTTGTAACTACAGAGTCCCATCCTTCCTCTTATTACACAGCTATTGCTTACCAAATCCACTTCCCCTGAAGCCAGCTCAGGGAATAAACACAACAGAAGGCTGTTTCCTCACACTTCTATAGATGCAGAAGGGGAGACACACAAGTTGGACTTACACTATTCAAAGCAGTTCAGTGTCAGAAAGGGAAACTGAAGCCAAGTTCAACTATAGGTTGAATTAATTGTCTTCCAGGAATGCATTTTTCAAGTGGGAGCATATAATTTCATGATTCATGAGTCACTCATGAGAAAAAGACAGGAAACCAAAACATAACATAGAAAGATGGAGATGTACTGCATCTGAAGGACCAAAGTTGGTGCAGTCTTATCTACATTACCTAAAACTAGGATCTGGAATAAGCTACATCTGGAAGCATACCATCTTGAAACTAGCTGGTTCTCACTTGAGGTTGAGCTAACATTTATACTGTATTGGCAATCAAATGCCAAACTGAAACCAGGAAGCTAACTTATCTGACAGCATAAGTATATCCTCAGGAGGTGAAACACCCCTACAGATGAGGAAAGCTGTGAGCATAGCTGCTGAGAGACCTGTATGTGAGGCACTTGATTCATGAAGGAGTCTTTCCTTCACTGTGAGTAAATATGAATAGTAAAAAACAAATTTGACACACAAGCAGATCCCCCCTTTCTACTGCCCTTCCTTTGCAGAAGGCTCTTCTCCTCTGCGTGGAAAAACAAGAAAAAAAAAAACCAACCCTCAAAATTCTTATCTGAAATGAGGGAGCAAGCCACCATGCATTCTGACTTTAAATGGCATCTGCTCTCCTTCCAGATAGAAGTTTATTGTTCAATGCCCATAAAAGAACATTTTTGTGTCAAAAAAGTATATTTGTTCTACCACATACTGGAATGCTTCACTCAGGGCTGCCCAGAAGTTTTTAGCAGCCCAGACAAGCTTCAGAGACTCACCCCTTGAGAAAGCTGGTAGGTCTGATTGTACTTCCACATTTCCTGCAACACTTGCTCAACACTGCCCTCATCTGGGATTTCTCCGTGAAAATCGATGCCCATGAGATTTGCCATTCTGTGAAGTAAGCCAGGCACGTGAAGCAGCTGCTGGCGGGCGTGTTCAATGCGGTATGTCCAGGCATGGTCGATGAGGAAAATGCTTCAAGAGAATTTTGATAGCATTACAACGGAATGTATAGAGATATTTCCATGCACGGGCCAAATACCTCTCTCAGTAAGAGCTACATGTTCTTGCAGAAAGTTCAGTAACTAAATACTCTCTTAATGGCAAAGTAACTCCCTGAGCACACATGTACCATTACAGGTTAGGAACAACTTCCCAGCAGTAAGACAGCACTCTTTTTGTTCTAGAAAGTTTATTGTGTAATAGTCAGACATTCTATGATAATGAGGCACAAACAGAACATCGCACTCAGTTTGCCAGCCCAGCTCTCCTTAGGATCCTGGAACACAGGACTTTCTTCCTTCTTCCACAACATCAACCTGATATTCACAGAACAGCTAGAGTTGGAAGAGACCTTCAAGCCTGCCCAGTTCCAACCCCCAATGTGGGCAGGACTACCACACACCAGATAAGGCCACCTGGGGCCCCATCCAACCTGGCCTTGAAGAAGAAAAACTATGTACTGTTTTGGAAAAGCATTCCCAGATCCTTCTAGCCAGGAGATCTTGCAATATCTACAATCATCTGTAGAACTAGTTGGAAAGGCATGATCACCAGAAGTCTTATACAGGCTGCAAGTTCAAAAAGTTTAAAGTTTTTGACCGTTTTTTCTTTATTTGGCTCCGTTTTTCTTTTCTTCCCCAGAAATAGAATGCACTGTTTAAAAGAAGTACCGATCTGAAACAAAATCACAGCCAACTGGCATATCTCTCCTTGAGAAGTTTAACCCTTGTGCTGGCTGCATGATTTTCACAGCAAAAGCCAACTTACTTAAACAGAAGGATTCTTCACACTTTGGCCATATCCTTTCACTGAATCACGTCAAAGAACTGTAAATTCTACTTATTAATTTCCCCTTCTCAGTTTTCAGTAAGTTAAAAACATTTCAGCTGTCACGTATGCCAAGTATCCCTGAACAATTATTGTGTATCATATTCTACACACAGCATAAGCTTACTTTAATTTTAAACCTAGAGATTCTAGAGAATGCTAAGGTGGAAATCTACTTCAAAAGACAGTTAGCAAACAAGCATGTTGGTATTCTGCTTCTACAACCACACATCTGAATGCTGCAATTAACTCCAAGACTTTCTAAGAGTTGCTTTGAATTTTACAGTTTGTGTTCTCAGATTCAGAAAGGCAATGACTTAGGTTAAAGCAAGCACATAAAGGTAGATACCCACGCTCTATGTTGCTTTTACTCATCAAGACAAAGTTTATGTAAATAGACAAAGTCTAAGATCCAAAGAAAAAACCATGAAAGGTCTGGCAAAATAAGATCTATACAATATGTGCCTAGCAGGCAATTGTATGGCAACACTCTTGAATTACATCATAGCCAACCGAAGGAAATTCAGCAGTCTGTGTATCATCTCTTACAGCAGCTCAGCATCCCCTGAGCCTGAGGTTCAACAGCAAACACATTGAATCTGCAAATCTGTGTATTTTATTTCTATAGACATCTCAAAGTTACCTCTTCTCTATTCTCTCAGTTTCATAAAACTGATTAATAAGCATCTTCCTCCATGATTTAAGGAGAAGCAACATAAAATGCCTGTACTCCTAGGGCTCTTTACAAGTTATGCTTCAAAGCAGGAGATTATTTATCTTTTCTGAAACAAGCAGCTGTGTCTTACGGTAAGAACGACAGACAAAAAACAACAACATATAAAACAAAACAAAGGAGCATTTTTGAATAAGACCAAGCAAGTTTTATTACAAACTGCCCTCATCACTGTAGGGTTTAAGACCACTCAGACACAGGACCAGTTCGCAAATCACTACTCACCTATCAGGATTGGAGGCTTGAATTCCATTCTCATTTGTTACTATAACTTTGAAACAAGGTTCATTTCCAGGATTTGGCTTCTTTTTCAATTCATCTTCCATTGCTTCATCACCTTCCTCTTCCTCATCTACCTCTTCTACTTGCATTATCCCAAAGTAGTCACCAGCATCAAACACCTGAAGTTGAAAGTAAGAATACAAGCAGTTAGTTGAGGCAGTACTCATGTATGCACAACGCAACACTGACAAGGCACAGACAGTTTTGGCCTGCATTCTAACAACAGTGGTGTCTAGCATTCATTCTTTCACCTTTTAATAGAGCTGTCTGGGAAGTTTCTCTGCTTAACATCAGCAAGAAGCTGTGTTGGTTTCTTTAGCATCAACAGATCTGTTGACGATCATCCATTAATTCCACTAATCACAATTATTTTTGTTCAATTCCAAAATCAACAATCAAGTGAATCACTGCAAAATACAATCTGATATTATGGCATGCAGTGCTCAACAAACCCAGGTGTTACCCAGGTTCCAGAACCACGATGAAGTACATTAAGACCCCCAGTCAAGTTCTGAGTCAGTTAAGAGATGCAAGAGTATTTTCCTCCTCCTTCCTTACACAAGGAACAGTTTGCTCACCTGCAGATGAGATTGAAGCCTTCTCACACTGCTGCAAGCTGAAGTCTATACTTAGCTAAACTGGTCCACTGAAAAGGGTTTACTTGCATTCTTTGTCACTCTAGATGCAACAGTTTGATCTAAAGGCATTAACACCACGTTTCCCATCTGCCACAAATCTTGCCTAATGGTGGCTTGTACGCCTGCTGCAGAAAACCAGTGCTACTTCTGCAATTTCAAATTAAACATGTAATTTCAAGAAGAAAAAAGTATAGAGTCTCAGAAGACATTTCAAACCCTTTTGCAGGAAGTTGTTCTGCTAAGTCAGTCACGCTACGTAGTCAACCAGACAGGAGCTGACAAATGATTAGTCCTCTCACACATCATTTTTAAAGAGGAGTAAGCCATCCTAACAATACACTTCTCCATCTAACCTTGTTAGCAAGCAGCAGGGAGGGTAACATCTGGAAGCGTAACCTCCAGAGACACTCCTTCAAATTGTCAAGCACCTAGCCCATTGCATCACTATCACAAGTCATTACCTCTAGACACTGACAACTTATTGGCTGGAAAATCCCAGAGGCAGAGACAAGCTTTTATTTGTTCCTTCAGGACAATAACCTCCACTAAGCCCCAGCTGGAGGGCAAGAAAATCAACTTCACATTCACAAAGCAAGGCCACCTAGACAAAGCAGAGTTGCCCATGGGGAGCTAGCAGCAAGAAGGGAGGGCAGCAAGGAAAGAGCACCTGCTGCAGATTTTAACCTAGAGCACTGCATCATAGAGCAGAGCAGACAATACCTGCAACTGCCTCCTGAGGATTGGTGATGGTGTTTTGTTTTGGGCTAGGGGGTGCACAGCGATGCTGAGAATGCACAGGCTAACTTCACATATATGTTTTTCTCAGGGTAAATAAAATCAGTTTGCAAACAACCTCACTGGAGATTAAAAATACAGAAATAAGTAACTGATTTATCATCACCCGTAGTTCAGTAGGCATCTGAATAGCTAGCGATTCCAATTTATCTCTAGTTTTCCAGTTTTGCTAAAAGAGGATAATGTTACTCAACAGCAAGCAGTATTGCCATCTCTTGCTGTTGGGGCCACCAACATTTCCTTTAAGATCCTGCTTGCCTGCCTGTACAGTTCACAGCCATTTTAGCCGATTTCACTGAGGCAAGTTCCAGCCACAGGAAAAGCCCTTTCTTGGGTGGCTGCCAGCAGCACTCTGCTCATTTCTGTCAGGTGGCTCCCAGCTGGAGCAGCATCCTGAGCTGGCTGCTGCACAAGCACTAAGCCCAGTCCTGAAAGGCAGCAAGAAGCGTGAGCTTTCCCCAACATCATCATTAATGACAGCAGTAAAATGACCAGAAGCCATTAGGAAGTTAAAACTGCAAGCATGATGTACCACAGCCCACTTGACATGTGCTGCCCTGTGCCTAACATATGGTGAGACAGTGCGAGGATGGCCAGCTGCAGAGATGCAGCTGTAAGCCAGCCAGGTTTGGGAAAACCCTCTGTCCCTTCACATTCAGGTGCAACTCCAACCTTACAAACCCAGTAAACTAGACAGTGCGAAACAAGGACTGCCAAGCGCAGGCACCTTCAGCAAATTACTTGCAGGCATGCTGCAAACTGCTGTGAAAGCCACAGGCAGACTGTGAGCAGCAGCATGCCCTCCCCTGCTCTGCAAAATAAAGCCTGGTAACACTAATTATGCTGCACACCTACTGACAGTTAAGTAGAAGACACCACTTAAAGGTCTGCTTTTGTCCAAGTTTGAACAATGATTTCTCAGGGCCACAAAAATACTCACTGCAATACATAGGGGCCTGCCAGTTTTGCTAAATGCAAAATAAGGAAATAAGTAAAAGCAGGTTTCTTGCCCTAGCAGATACATCACATTTGGGATGAGCAACTCAGTGTAATTTGTGGTTACACAAGGCTCTCAGGAGCAAAACGGCTCTAGCAGCTCTCAAGGTAAGTGAAACCCCTCCACTTCTCTTGCAGGCTCTAGCATACAGCAGGTAAGGTGCTGTGTGTTGAAGCAAATTCATGCTGGAAAACAGCTGCCTGGGCTGGGTTCTGGATGTACTGACGTAAGAGGAGATTTTATCTACATAATGCATACAAGTTTTCCAAGTTCTACGCTAGAAAATTTTAATCTTTGTAACAGGTTAAGACAGATGAAAAATTCCTTCCACCTTCACACAGGAAACAAGAGAACTCATGCTGTAGTCTGCGTTTCACAGATTTATTTTCCCCAATTACTCTTCGCTTAAAAGTCCCTGAGCATTTTCATCCTTTTCCTTCACCTCCTCTGCTGCCTTCATGCTGAAGCTTTGAGCAAGATACTGTGGGCCTGCTTGCTTCAAGAGTTCATCCCAGGCCACCGCACTCCTCATTGTAATTTTTCCTACACATCCCAGTCTTCTCCATATCCTTTTGTCCTTCTGGATAAAATCTAGAAGCTGCAATGGCAGAGACACGCACCATTAGCAGCCTGGTTTATCTTAAGCACACTGAAATCATGTTTCTCTCTCCACGCACCCTGGACAAACAAGTACACTCAGCCACTGTAGCAAGCATATTGAAACAGTGTGCACTGTGCCACACTAGGATACGTGCCTTCTCCGTGCCAGCCCCTGTGGAAGTATCACGGCTATGGTTTTCCTCATTCAATTCTCTTCCCTCTCAACTTCAACCAAGAAGTTTGTGGCTTATCAATACTTATAAATGTCAAATGGTAGGAGACAACTGGATGGGGCCAGGCTCATTTCAAAGGTGCCCAGTCAACAGGACAAGGGGCAACGGGCAGAAACTGAGATCTAAACAGTTCCATCTGAACACGAGGAAAAACTTCTTTACAGTGAGGGTGATGGAGAACTGGAACAGGCTGCCCAGAGAGGCTGTAGAGC
Source organism: Tetrao urogallus (assembly GCF_951394365.1). Lineage (NCBI taxonomy): Eukaryota > Metazoa > Chordata > Aves > Galliformes > Phasianidae > Tetrao > Tetrao urogallus. The sequence goes on along the minus strand of NC_136813.1, from coordinate 125,923,538 downwards.
CTCCTTCTCTGGAGATACTCAGAACCCACACGGACACTTTCCTGTGTAACCTGCTGTAGGAAACCTCTGTTAGCAGGGGTTGGACTAGATGCACTCCAGAGGTCCCTTCCAACCCCTACGATTCTATGACAGAGCATTTGCTTGAGTTAACGTAGAGGTATTCTCTCTGCAGTACACAGCTATTCCTCTCACTTGCAGTACCAGACATGCAGCTGTTAGAAACAACCAGAAATGCATTTAAACCCTCCTGAGTGTGCTGCAAGCACTCTGATGGTATCACATCTTAAACTTCCATCCAACTGTGAAGTTGGGATGAGGAAAAAAAAAAAGAAGGCACTCAAACAATCAGAGATGAGTTTATTTGTACAACTGTTTAACCACAGCCCTTCTTCCTCACCCACCACCCTGCAGCTTCTCACCCTACCTCCTAACCCACAACCCCTGCTCCCTCCCTCCCTCTCCCCACACCCTCAGGCTTCATCGAGCTCACTCCGCCCCAGGACAGCGAGCTCACCTCGCCCTTATTGCCTCCCGTAGGCTGACTCCTCCAGACTCCCTGGAGCGCTCTCACTTTTCCACACAGCTGGTTTCGGGTCCTGCCTTTCCCGCCTCAGCTCCCGGTTCCTCTGCTCCAGCAAATCCACGCTACCTTTCCTCACCGCTGAGGCTGGCGGCACACGCACCACATCCTAAACAATTCTGAACCGTGCCTACCGACAAAAGCTGTCCCGCTCACGACCCATTTCCTCTTTCTTTTCTTATCGAACGGCGGTCAGCCGCTGAAAACACGAGGCAAAGGGGATTCCTCGCTCCGCCGCTGCTTAACCCCGGCCAGAGCGCTCTTCCCAGCCCCGTCCCGCACTCACCTCTCCGCGCAGCTTACGGCACAGGCTCTCCCAGTACCGCGCCGGGACGCAGGAAGCGCGGAGAGCAGCCCCGTGCAGGGCCACGAAACCCGCCAGCTCTTCATCGCCGTCCCCCGACATGGCCGAGCCTGGCGCAAACTGCTACCGTACCCCTGCCCGCCCCGCCGCGAAGCGGAGCATGCCGGGTGGGGCCTGACCGGGGAGGGAGACAGAGCGGGAACTGCGCGCGCGTGGCGGGCGGAGCCTCACCGCGCTGAGAGGCGCGGCTGTGGCTGCTGCAATGGTGTGTGATGCCGCTGCACGCGTTCGCTTTTCGATGGAACTTGCTGGTCAAGAAAGCGTCCAATTCGCGGAGCTCCTTAAGTGGAGAATGAACATTAGTGTCACACTGAAGAAATTGTTCGCTGCTCGTCTTGTGTTGCTGGACTGATGTGTGATATAGAGTAGCTAGCCCAGCAGTCCTTCCTCCACGTAATCAGTTATCATGAGGCAGATCTCTGTCAAAGAGCTGTGGTACCGTGGTCAGACACTGACGGTATAAAGAGATGAGATGCATGCTGTAACCATATGCTGCCGTTCCAGCACGATCCCCAGGCTATCTGAACAGAAGACACAGGCTGATCTTCCCCTGTCCACCCCACTATGTGCACCCACATGTTCACAGCATGTCACTAAGCAGACCTGCCTAAATGAGCAACAGTGTCAAAAACCAGCTGCCTTAACTGGGTTCCTGCTACGCGTCTCTATGATTGTAGATATTTCTGCTAATATTGTAGCTTGGAGAAAGGATGTCTGTGGTGGAGATCTCACCCCTGCATTATAAAAAGCAGGGACTAGACTGCTCACAGCTCTCACGGGGATCTTGATTACTACAAAAGCTCCCACAGCCACCCTTCTCTCAGCTATTGCTGTGCCACAGGCTCACTACAGGATGTGTATTATGGATACACACACCCTCATGCACAGCCTGTATCGTGTATACCAAGTCACAAGACTTGTTTCTTCCTTAAGCAAATCCAGTAAGAAAAGTAGGATATCTTTTCATTTCCTTGTTCAATAGAGCTGCACTGAGCATGCCCTGTCCCGGGGGGAATGTGATCCTGCAGATTTACGTAACCTTGTTTTTGCCAAGAGCAGGCAGGTGCTTTCTCACTGCCTGTGTGCACCTTCACCTCACTTTGGGCAGGACTCTGGCTACCGGCCAGCTGTCTGTGGTTCCAGGCTGTTTGGGTGACTGTGCAGGTCAGGCAGGTCAAAACTGTTGCTGGTGAACTCAAGGTAATAATAAAATGCAGTCAGAATCACTGGGATTAAGAGCAGTGAGACTCTGAGATGTGGAAGCAACAGTAAATTGTATTTATCTCCTTACTTTATCTAATGAGGTTTTATTTGCCTGCAGCTCAGCCTGTTCTGCTGTTTTTCCACCAGGAGTATATCTATCCTGCAGCAGGGATCAGAGTCCAGCACTTGCCCACTTCACATCTCCATCTCAGCTGCGGGGCTGCACAACAAGGCTTTCAGGAGCAAGTATTCCTACCCCACATCACTGACCGCTTGTGATGCCAAAGCAGTAGCCCCGCTGTCACCTCTCATTACAAAAACAGGTACTTGTTGATAATATCTGTAAAGTAAAAGTTACCTCAGAATATTATTCTGATTGTTTTCTTAGGAATAGTGACTAATTTGTGGCACCCAAACAATGAATGCAGCCCTTACTGAGGCAAAGTGCTTGTTGAGTTTGACAGTGCACAAGTTTTGCACAAGTGTTTACAATCAGGGAAGTTAAAAAAACAAAAACAAAAACAAAATTGACCTTTCTAATTTTACTCCTGTCTGAAGTAACAGGATCCAACCTTCCAGCATTATCTGCAGGGGTCCAACCCAAGCAGCTAGGGTGCCACTTTGTCACAGCAGTCCACTTGCCCACTACAACCTCATTTATATTCTGCCCTGCAGCAGCCAAAATAGCTACTAAATAAATGCCCATCTGCATATTTTGTCTAGTGTGGTATGTAATTGTTATTTTTTTTTAATACAGCAACATTTATAGCAAAACTAGTCTGTAGCTACTTAGAGGGAGAGCATCCCTCTAAGCTCACCTAGCAGTACGATAGAAATAAATTTGTTGGGGTGTTAGGCAGCAATGGCAGCAGGAGAAAGCAGACTGCAACCCATATTGGCTTCATGTGCTGTAGGACCTCAGATATGGATCCATGAAACAAAGGAAGAAAGAAAACTTGCTCTGACAGGGAAATATCTCTGGAAAGTCCTCCAGGATTGTACAGAACAGACCCCTTCTGAGTCAGCCATGATTGGTGGCTGAACAAAGATGAAAGCAAGTCTAAGTAAGGCTAAGTGTGCCTTCATTTACCTGCTGGGTCTCTCCAGAGTGCCATTCATCAGGCCAGGTGTCAAAATTATGCTTTGTGAGCTTGTTGGGAAGATCTGAGATCTGCAATTCTTACCAGGCGATGCTTACTTCAGAATCTTGTACTCAAATGTACATTGTCACAACTGCGGAACTGGCGTTTGCCTTTGTACACAGGTACTTTGTTACCAATTTGACTTGTGATGACCTTGAGGAACTTCTGGGTTCAAGTCTTCTGTCTTTGATAGGAGCTGACTTTTCATATTAGTCAATCAAAGATCTGGAGCAGATAAAGACATCTGAGCACTGTCTCACGTGTTCCGTCATGAGGCATCGTCTTTAGTCTGATAGAAGTGATGCTCTGTCTTCTTGGAATGTAATTAGAATGATTGCTATTATTACCTAAATTGACTGCTATTAGCTGAAAAAAGCAGTAAATGATTTGTGCAGCCAGTCAGAATGTAACTGTCTCTTTATGCCCTTTAAAGCTGTCACACTGACACCAATAGTCATTAGTCATACTATTTATGTCACAAACAATGTATGTATTATCATATGATAAATGCTTTCTGTTAACAAGATAAGCTACTTAGATGAGAGTATCAGTAGAATACCACGCACCATGGTGGTGTGTCAAGTCTCCTGACTGCCCCACACAGGTGGCTGCTGCACCACTAACAATGTTCTGATGGCAGATGGCATTGATCTGTTAAGAGGTGCTGCTGAGTGACAAACCTCGCCTTTTGTCAACTGATTTATTAACATTTGTGATTTTTGTCTGGTCCAGCATGCTTCAGTGACAACTTGCATTTCTTGGACTGCAAAAGATGATCTAAATCATATTTATACAGAGCTAGTGACGTCACTGCGGATGCTCTACATTCTATTCGGTCCATTAACATCCAGTTTTGGATCAAGCAAATCATGGATTGCTTAACTCTAAGTATGATATCTAAAAGTCAGCAGAAGGAGGACCTGGGCAAATGCAGTATTTCTACAGCAGGGCTAGAATGGAGAAAAGACACTCTTGATCTCTCCTTAAATCAATGTTGTGGGTGCCAGCATGGTTTCCTCTACACAGACCTCAGAGAGAAAGGCAGCTTACGTTTGGAAGTCACTGCTCTCATTAGCAGCTTGTGATAGTAAGAGCCCATCAGGCCACCATCTGGAGAGACCTTTCTTCCACCTGAATGAGATAAACAGTTACATAAGAATTATTTGAAGAAATTGTTAAAAGTTCTGGGGGAAAGCTGACATGTCACTTTGGTCTGTCCATGCCTCAGTATCCCAGCACTGAACTCGTGGTTTGACAAGAAAGAAAATGCTCTCTGGTGCATGAAGATGCAAACAAGATTCAAAAATATAGATGTTATCAAGAAGATGATTTGTCCTCTGATTCTTATCTACTTTACACTGGCGTGTTGAGCCTTACGTGAATATATATGAGTATACGTGAATAAATGGCAGCAGAGACATCCATTCCATTTTATGTTTATTATGAAAGTGATTTTAACAAAAGTTTTATTACATGCTTCGTTTTGAGCTTTGACATAGAAAACAAAGCTATTAATATACAGAGGTAAAAGGAAGTGTATTTTCTTATAAGGTACATTTACAACAACATTTTCTACTACGAATCTGACAGCATTTTTAAAATATTGGTAAAGCCTTAGATCACGGTATTTTATTTTCTAAGTATCAAATTTTGTACAGTTATTCACTATCTTTGTTCTAAACTACCATGATACATTTCATATGGAAATAGCTGTTTGTACATAATTTACATTGATAATAAAGCTTAGAAGTCCCAGCAGCATCTACAAGGGTTTCATTCAAAATGTCACTCATGCCCGCTATTCAGATTTAGCCAATTGGTACAGTAACCAATATTACGTATCTGGGTATTTTTTTCCAAGATCTAGTCTACCAGAAATTCCTATTTAATAGGCAGTGGATAAGATCATGGTGAACCTAATGCAGGTAAAACTCCCACAGACCTCAGTGGCAGTTTTGCCTAAAAAAGGCTCTACGATCTGATCCAATATGTTAATTTATCACTTCCACTGCTACCTAGAGCACAGGGATACCATGCCTTTCCTTACCTTTGTGCTCTATTGGGGCATAATTTCTGAATTCCCTTTTTTTCCTGAATTTGGTGTAGTTTCTTATTCTAGTAAGAACTACCACTAACTTTAAAATACATATTCTTTATATGTTTTGAAAACGGTAAGCACTTCCGAATGACACTTCATAGTCAATTCAGTGAAAACTAGCAGGTTAAGTTGTCCCAGAAAACTCTTCCCATGACACCAATGTGGCTGCAGAAACAACAGGAGCAGTCATCCAGCAGAATGAATCTGACTACTGACTACACGCACACCAGTGCTCTGTAAGTACCTTTTTAATTATCTGTTGGCTATTTGCTGCTGTCAGTGTGAATTAGTGGCCTTTCTAAGATATAAAACATAGAAAACAATATTTACAAAATAAATTTAATTAAAAAAGTAACAAGAGCAAACTAAAAAAAGATATTTTCACAATCATTAAAATTTACTTAAGCAAAGCCACTTCTTTTCCTAGATACTGAGAAATTCAGCTAAAGTTGAATTGCAATTGTCTGTATATCTTTAAACTTGTTATTTCTGCTTTCTGAATATAGGTGGTTTAAATTATTACATCTACAGGTACTTCTGTACATTTTACTCTTGTATATTACATATTAAACTTTATAGATTAAAAGTTTAGTGATGAAACAATAAATAAATGAAATAACAAACTGGAATTGTACATAAGCAGGTACTCAGATAACATATTTTTTCCTTAAGAGTTTATTTCCCAGTTTGTTTCTATTCAGATGAAAAGTGTTATGACAAAACATGGGACTTTTCTCCAAACTGAAGTTGGATACTGAGGAATAAGTTTCTATTACCTTACAGAATTCCATAAATTCTTAACAGAGACAAAAGTCTTTCTTCTTTCCGCAAGTGCTTACGACAGTCTCTCATCCTAGAAAGCTGTTTCATTAACTTCTCAAAGTATTGAGAGTCTATAGAACTTCTCCAATCACTACCATTCCTGTCAAACAGTGGTTTTAAACTATAGAAAAAAAATGCAACTACTCAAAATAATGACACAGGTACACATACCAGCATGTTGCTCACTCCCCCTCACTCCCACCATGCACAAAATGGAAAATTCAGGCTTCTGAGTTGGCTGAGAAATTTGCCACTGAATTTAGTTATTGGATATTTCACTCCAGTTCATTTTTTAAGAGCACTTAAAGGTATTTAGAGTCCAGACACAAGTACTCTCACAGGCCAGTTAGGTTTTGCTGTCCAATAGCAGGCAGTAGTTCCTTAGAAGAATCCTACCACTGCTTTAGCTCCAGAAGATTAGAACTGGGTTGTTTAGAGATAGGACTAATCTGACAAATTTGAATCTGTTGGGCACACTAACAAGGGGGCCTGGAGTGGGGGGGTCAACTTTCTTATTTCAGTGTTTAATGCATGGAAGCATGTTTCTTGTTCATGTGGCATCTGTTCTTTCTATGTATAGATGGAGGACTACAGCTGAGCTCTGCTCTTTCAAAACCATCTGGCAAATCAAAATGCAGCCTTTGAAAACTCTGCAGCCAAACATGACTTTATTTAAGCTATTCTAAAACTAATCTAAAGTAAATTAAAATGAGCTTACTAAGATAAGCCTACTTAAAACTAATGCAAAACTGATGTGTAGGAAGGATCAGTCTAAATTTTCAGTACACCCAACACTGTGGTTTAATTTTACTGTGCGGAGGAAGCATGAGAAAATGAATTTCTTATGAAAAGTTGGTCATTAGGTACAATTCTACTAAATAATGAGGAAGGAAAGTTGGCAGAAAAATGGGCTGAAAGTTACTGAAGTCTTTTTTCAGTCTAGTTTCGGTGACCTAAATCTTGAGGCAGAATAAATCTTGCTATCACAGGCAAGATACAAGTGGCAATCTTCTACTGAGCAGAAAATCTTGGTGCTTCCTGTACTCAAATGACACACGGGAACACCCTGCCCACAGCAATCACTAACAAGCACTTTCAAGGCATGACTTAGGGCTTGATTAGCAATTTCTGGTTGTTGCAATCTCCTGGATTACAGCAGGTGTGCAGGCTGTTATTTGATGAGAATACCTAGGTAAGATTCATCATCACCTCACTAAAAATAAGTGCAGTATTTAAAGCAGGAAGAGAGGCTTGAAATGTTAAGTGCTACAGGTGCAGCTTTTAAGTATATAGGCGTTTGCAAATTGAAAATGAGAAGCTTGGTTTGTTTGTGATGTGGAATTGTGTAATTGCAAATGGGTACTTCTTCAGCCTTCCTGCAGTGACACAAACATGTTGTTGCACATGGCCTGTACGCAACATGGCATTTGTGATACAGGTCTGTATTTATTGAATGTGTTTAAATGCAATATTTCACATTTAGGCTAAAAGCCAAAATTTGCTATTCTGCCATGTACCAATTCATTTCATGAAGCTCTTTGTCTTAAAGCAGGCAATATTCCTCCCGGTATGTTTTTTATTCCCAACTTTGTCTAAGTCATTCCTTCTTATCGCATAGTAACAATAGGCTCTCTGGCTTCCACTCTGTAGAGTGAAAACATTCTACATGATATAAACAAAAGAAGAGCTCAGCTCACCTTCTGTTTGGTGAATACCAGTTTCTTTAACTGTCAAGTATGAAAAACCCTTGTGCCCTTTTGAAAGTAGTAAGATATTTTTAAATGAGATCTGTCAAAACATTTCTTTCTTTTAGAGCTCATGCAAAAAATATATGCTGTCATAAACATCAGCTGAAATGGGTTCAGACACTCCTATATACCACTTGTCACTACTTTTTTTCATGAGAAATTTGCACATCCGATGGTTTTTCTATGCAGAGCTGCAAGCATTCAAACTTGGCTCATTTTCTAAATATATCACATACGAAACTGTATATTTTTGAAGGCCAAATTGTTCTTTCTTTCACAGCAATGCAAAGTCTGTATTTGCTCCAGAAGTCACTGAGAGCCCTGTCCTGACTGTGGAATCCCTGCCCAGCCGTGGCTCTAGGGAGCATGAGCTCACGTGCACCTCTGAGGCTGCCTGAACCAGATGAAACTCAATATTTGTCTAACGTGGTTGAAAGTCAGCCAGAGCTGTACCAGAGCAAACTGAAGACAGTCCTTTACGTATTCACTGCTCACAGCTGCACCAAGGTCCCACTAACAGTGGCCATGACCAAGACAAGTCGTTGCCATGGTCTCTGTGTGGCACTGGATTCCTCATGGAAGACGTTATGGTGCTACCAGTAGTCTATGGACCTTTAAGGCAATTACCTTCAGCTCTTTTCTAAAGAGGAAGCTTGGCCTGCATGACAACTGTGGTGTTATGCCCACAATCATGAGTTGCTAAGCAGAAGTTTAGCAGGGATCTTACAAAACTCACTGCACAGCATCAGGTTTCCAAAGCTCACTTACTGAAGCCAACAATACTACAGATCATTTTTCACTGTTCAACAAATGAACAAGTTACCTTTCTTCATAAATTTAGTCATCTTTGTTTAGAATTCTGAACAATTCCCAACTCTCTTTCAGCAGCACATCTTAAATTCTGACTAGTTCTAATCATTCTGGATAGACCTATCAGACTATGAGGTATTGTTTGGTTGAAATAGTTTCTTCGCTATGGCCTTATACATGATTATCTAAAAAGATTTTTGTTATTTTTAGGATTTACATTTTTTTCTACAAATTCCTTCTGTTAAGGGAAAAACATACACATAACTTCTTTCATTTTGGGCATGTACTGAATCTGGTACTGACATGGTCGCCTTCAAATATCCACCTTTAATAATCCATCACAAATATTTAAGAAAAGTAATTGCAACATCCTCACAAAAACAAACAAACAAACAAAAAAAACCACCACCACCACCAACAAAAAAAAAAAAAACAACCCAAAAACCAACCTTTAAAAGAGGACATTTCTGACTTTCATGGAGCTATTACATTTGAAAACAAAGGTTAATATATAAATATATAGAGATTAAAGAGAATGTTATCCAAAGACCTACAATCCATGCATGACAAAAAAGGAATTAGACTAAGCTGAAACTGTCCAGGCACAGAAAGAAAAAAATTATGGTCTTCAACAGAGAAGGAAAGAAGGCAAGTAAAAATACAAGATGGCCAAGCAGAAAAACACAACTGAATATTTAATGTGTCTCTTAGAAATGAAATAGCAACCACTCAAAGCCAACAGAAAACTTTGTAAATTTAAACAGCACTTGCTCAAAGACAAAAAAAGTGTAAGAAGTACAAGAAGTTAGCCTTATCTACCCTTAATGCTTTCTTTGAGAGCATCCAAGGGTATTTTAAACTACAAGATAGATGTGCAAAAAAAAAAAAAAAAAAGCAGTTACACGTGTCTTTCTGAAAGGATGCTGGCATGATAGTTAATTTATGCACATCATAAATCTTGTGGGATCAGAAGGGAAATGATACAAAAGAGGAAGGGACTTAAAAATAAAAGAAGCTGAAATGCCAATAAAAATAGCTACTCTGTCACTGAATTCTGCGATTCTGTGAAATTAGCCCTTGTGCCAGAAAACAGGAGGAAACATGGGATTTATCATCATCTTAGAACCCAGGTACTCATCACACTGTGAGGAGGACCTGACTACAAGGTTAATACTGTCTTGCAGACTGCATAGTCCCAGAAGTTGATGGGCACAGTGACTCCAAGCCTCTGATTGCAGGACCTGTCCTCCAACCCATCAAACTGGGCTGCAAAACTGTGTTCCTGCACCTTTCTTTTGTAGTTTGGGCCTGTGGCAGAGGTTTGTCCCCAGCATTTTAGAGATGGCAGATCTAAAAAAAAAGATCCTCCTTGGTGACCTCCTCACAAGTGTGCTGTCCTCAGGTGTAATTGTTTGTCTGCTGTGTGGGTCGCCCAAGGAAGAGACAGTAACTGCCCCCTTCCTGGACAGCAGTCACATCTAAACTGATGCTGTTTTTCTTGGAATAATGTATTAAAAGAGGATGCCCAAAAGTAAACCATTATCCTGTGTTATAAAACTCCAGAAGGGTTTGTGTTAATAGAAGTGACAAGCACTTGGAGAAGTCATTGGATCATCTAAGCAAAGTTACAAATAGATACAAGTAAATAGTGTGTGGGGGAGTAAAGATTTAAGCATGAATAATATTTACAGTAACTAAAGATAACATTACTAATGTACCCACAAATAGAAGTATATATTTATATATTTATATATTGTACTCATTTAGATGCTCTATTAATGGAAAGAAAAACAGACTACCAGTTTTGTTGGTGTTGTTTCTTTCTCATCTGTTCTACTGTAACTGCCTCCAAAGGGACCAACTGATGGATAGAATTCCATAGCTCGATCCATTTCAATGCAGCAATGTATAGTGGCAAACCTCTGAAGAAGTTTAGAAGAGGAGAGATGAAAACATAAGCACAGGGGACTCAATTGTACAGAATTCATAAAACAAAATTATACATCTGATTCTTGTTGGGTTTTTTTCCTCCTTTTTCTTCCCTTTTGATTTCTACTTGGTCAGAGGTTCCACTAAGCCACAAATGAGAAGTAACAAAATTTAAATTGTTTTGTTTTCTTCTAAACTTCAAGTGCAATTCAAAATCCAAATCTTATTCATACTACATACCTCTTACTACAACAGAACCTACTGGTAGGTAGTTTCATCAGATTTGAATAGATGCCTTCTTTGCTTTGCAGAAAATTGTTTTTGATGGAAAATAAAAAAAGCGGAAAGAATATTTTTACATAATGTAGTTTCAAATGGAAAGTGAAGATACACAAGTGCAGACACAAGTTTGGATCTTCAAATAGACACACTCAAGGATCCACAATACTTTTTCTGTAGTAAAAATCTCACTCAGAACATTGGTGGTTAATGATTATAAAACATTATAGGTATTCTTCAATATACAACTGAAAATAAAGACTGCAGAAAAGAGCCTTTAAATTACCAGATGTTTCTACTACGGAGGAAAGACAGTATTCAACAGGAATGCAAAATAACCTCAGACTGAATACCACTATTTATATGGTCGTAGAAATCTGGAAACTTTTGATCGCAATAGTTTTATAAATGATCTTGGAAACATCTCTTTCGACTCTTGTGCTGTGTACTTGAAATAGTTTTGTGGATGTGCCAGTACGTCAAAGAGAGCTTTAATCAGTTTCTTGTCCTGTGGGAGACAACATACATATTATATAAAAATACTCTTGGGATTTAGTTTATGCTCATCTATCATAATTAATGAACAACAGTCAGCTTTTTTCTTTTGGTAGAACTTGATTCTGGCTAAAGCAGTGTAAGTAAACTGCTCCATGTTGGAGTAGGGTTTTATACTGATGAATTTGTCTACTGTGTTTTCAGGTTTTTTTTCCTTTCTCTTTTTTTCCTTTTTTTTTTTTCTTTTTTTTTTTTTTTTTTTTTTTTTTTTTTTTTCCTTTCCCCTGCAATTTCTGTTCCTGGAAGATACTGAATTGAGAGAGCAGCAGTTGGGTTAACCACAAACTGGCTGTACAAGTCAGGCATTAGTACGGCAAGCTGCCTCTGTTGGCCCTTCCAGCCTCTTTAATGCTGTTGCTCAGGACCTTCCTTCCACAAGAAAGAAAGAAGACTGGTCTTCAGCGACCTTGAGCTCTTTAAGGAGCCTCTCCTGTATTTTGGTAAAGCCTTGTTTCAGGGAATCAGCCAAGCCTGTGCCTGAAACCTGAGTAACCTGGAAGATCCAGTGAGCAAATGCTCAGAGGGTTGAGACAGGGACAACCAGGAGAGCTGGCTCTAAACCTTACATTTAGCAGGTTAAAATTTGCTTTCTGAGCAGCTTTACATACACATATATTTAAGTTTAAATTAATTAGATGTTATATGTGGCAACACAGCAGCTTTTTTCCACAGTTCTCTCCTTTTGAAAACCACTTATCTCGCCTTTTGAAAATCCTTTCACAAACAGCCTACAATGCTACATTAGGGTTATATCTTGTTAAGGCAAGATAGTAGTTTAGATAATTTTTAATGCACAGGAAATTGTAATTTATTGTTGAAAAAGCTAATTTAAACATATGCCATACTGAGGCTGAAGAAGACTCTTTGAACAATAGCTTATTCATTTTTTTAAAATACAATCACGTTAGCATATGTTTCATTTAGGTCTTACGTCAGCAAAGGATGTAGATGTGTGCTTAGCCCAACTGAGCTACTGATTTTGTTTTACTTCAAATACCAGCATAAAGCTCTGAAAAGAGGGAATCTCATTCGGCATCACAGAGGAGGTTTAAATATCACAACCCTATGAGGGTAATGAGAGCTACCCTGGAAAAATATTTAGTAAAAGGAATCCTTGGTTAGCCTCAGATAAAGAAGAGTTTTCATACCTTTAGAATTTCTTGATGATTTTCTGATGCATATAATCGTCCATCCCGAACAATATCTTCTATTAGTTGTTGGTAATCCTCTGAAAAATAAAGATCAGTGAGCGACTGTGATATCCTTTGGCAGGATAACAGACAGATAGGCAATCATTATCTAGACTTCCTCTTAGAGACAGGTGAGAAATTGAGTATCCAGTTCATTATTCAGTGATCGCCTTCCTGCTGTGGTCTAATCTAATCACAGTAAAATGTAGAATTCTGTACTGAACAGTAACTTTCAATTCTCTATGTAAGTATTGACTTACCCCCAGAAAGCTACTCCCTCCACATAACAGTGCTTTATTATCTACATTTTATAAATGAAGAAACAAGACCACAGATATGAAATAACTGTCAAAGGCTACAAAAACACAGGCAGCTGCCAAAGGTATCATAAAAAAGTCTTGATTTTGTTAAAACAGGAATCATCCCAAAGTCCAAAATACACAGTTTAATGCATATTTCTATGCGATGAGCTAGAATGTTCTAAAACGTTAAGGATTTATGGAAGTGGCTAGTTAAAGGGTATTTCCTTTGGCATCCTTGCTTTTCTCTGATGAACTTGTGATGTTATTAATTTATACTTTTAATGACTGTGTTGATTATCAGTAGGGCTTGATGAAGGGGCTTCCTGAAATGTACACCAATTAATAGTTTTCTCATTACGCATATGATAAAAGACCATTAAAGAGAGTCTCACTGAATTTCGTGTAAGTTTAAAGAATTCTCTGTAACTTGCCATCTGTCTTTCAAACATTAAGAAAAGAAATAAATATAAAATCAGGTATCATTTAAAACCAGTTGTAAAGAATTTGAAAGTAATGGACAGAAAAAGTTACATGAAGTTTTGTCTTCATTCTTCTCTCCCTGTCATCACATGACGGACAGATTCTGAAGGCCAGTGTTCTGCATTTCACATATAACACAGAGATGGAAAACAATCCCCCTCTCACCATCATACGTCACATAAGGGACTTGAAATCCTTTCCCACTATTGCCTTCATTTGACTTGAACTGAATCCATAGCTTCCTTGATCTTGAAGTAAATGCAATAGGTCTCTCATAAGTCTGACACGTTTCGTATGTAGTAATTGAAGTAGGAGAAGCTAGGAAATATTAAATAAATACGTTTTATAATTTCAAAGTCAGAAATGTGAAATTGACAAAACACTTCTCAGTTTACAGATACCTGTCAGCTTAAGGTTTTTTGTTTGTTTGTTTGTTTGTTTTGGTGACAGAAGGCTCTTTTATCTGCCAAAGAGAAGAAGGGAATTTTTCAACAAAGGTAGTAAGAACCCTTCTCCTCTGTCCCAAGACAAGTTCATTTCTAACGTTTACAAGATTAGTATCAATATTACTCACTCTGTGTACTACTGACCCCAGATAGACCAGAACAAGTCAGCTGCACCCCAGGCAGATGTGATAAGCAGCTCCAAGAACTCTCTGTTTGGGGCTGATAGCAATAAGCAATTACCCTCTGAAGAAGAGTTAATGTGAGTGTGCCCAGGCCAGTGCTGTGCTACACTGTGCAAATCCCATGGCTGCAGGAACACCTCAGCCAGAGCACAGGAAGAAGAGGAGCCTACAGGCAGTAGGCTGATCACACCACCTGCCTGGCCTTGCCTTTATCTAACAGTGCAGCAATAAGTTCTCATAAGAATGTTGTTTTTGTTTGGCAGTAGAAATGATAGAGTTGTTTCAGGAATCACAAAACATAGAATACCTCAGGTTGGAAGGGACCTTTAAAGATCTTGTTCCAGTCCCCTTGCTATGGACAGGATTGTCACCCACCAGATCATGCTGCCCAGAGCCCCATCCAACCTGGTCTTGAATGCCTCTAGGGATAGGGCATCTGCAGCTTCTCTGGGCAACCTGTTCCAGTGCCTCACTACACTCTTGAGTAAAGAATTTCTTCCTAACATCCAGCCTAAATCTCCCTTCTCTTATTTTCAAGCCATTCCGCCTCATCCTATCACTATCAGTCTGTAAAAAGTCAGTCCCTCTCCTGCTTATAAGTTCCCTTTAGGTACTGGATGGCTGCAATGAGTTTTCCATTGAGCCTTCTCCTCTCCAAACTAAACAAACCCAGCTCTCACAGCCTTTCTTCAGAGAAGAGGTATTCTAGCCCTTGGAGCATCTTTGTGGCTCTATTTTGAACCCACTCCAACAGCTCTACATCTTTCTTGTGCTGGAGGCCCCAGACGTGGACACAGTACTCCAGATGAGGCCTTACAAGGTGCAGAGTAGAGGGGGACAGTCACCTCTTGTGCCCCTCCTGGCCACCTCTCTTTTGATGCAGCCCAGGATACAGTAGGCCTTCTGTGCCACAAGGCACACTGCTGGATCATGTCCAGTTCTTGTCCACCAAGACCCTCAAGTCCTTCTTTGCAGGGCTGCTCTCAATGAGTTCTTCTCCCAGTCGGTACACACTTCTGGTATTGCCCTCACCTAAGTGCAACACCTTGCACTTGGCCTTGTTGAACCTCATTAGGTTCATGTGGGCCAACTTTTCAAGCCTGTACAGGTCCATCTGGATGGAATCCCTTCCTTCTGTTGTGTCAACTGCATTACTCAGCTTGGTGTCATCAACGAACTTGCTGAGAGTGAACTCAGTCCCACTGTCGATGCTATTGATAAAGTTGTTGAAGAGACACTGGTCTGAAGACAGATCCCTGGGGGACAACACTTGTGACCAACCTCCACCAGGACATAAAGCCATTTACCACAACTATCTGGCTGTGACCATCCAATCAATTCTTTATCCACTGAATAGACCAGCCTTCAATCTGTATCTCTCCAATCTAAACATAAGGAGGTGGTGTGGGACCACATCAAAGGCCTTGTGCAACTCCACGTAGATGACATCAGTTGCCCTTTCTTTGAAGGAGTGACTGATACTGTAACTCCATCATGGAACGCCACCAGATTTGCCCTTGGTGAAGCCATGCTGGTTGTGTCAGATCCTCTTGTCATCTTGCATGTGCCTTAGCATCTCTTCCAGGAGGATCTGCTCCATGATCTTCCCAGGTGAGACTCACTGTAGTTGAGTCTCTGCACTTCACATACAACACAGGCCTGTAGTTCCCCATGTCTTCCTTTCTTATAAAATATGTTAACCTTAAAAGTGATGTTTCTCTTTTCCCAGTTAACAGAGACTTTGCCTGATAGCCGTGACTTTTAAAATATGATAGAGAGTGGCTTGGCAATCACATCAACAAGTTTCTTCAGGAGCCTGAGATGCACTTCATTTGGCCTCATAAGAAAGTCCCATAACAGCTGAATGAAGAAAAGTGGAAAATCTTTTCTGTGCACAGGGTTTACCCAGTATGCTGTGTGAATCACAGGCCCATTTGATGCTACAGCACTTAGGGTTCCTACCACGTAAAGACCTATACTTTTCTCTCCTTACAGAATTAGCTTCAATAAATAGCATTTAAAATGGTATCTTACAGAGACTAAGTGCTTTTTTACTGGGATCATAATGGACCAGGACCAACCACTGTGAAACACCTGGCTGTAGGTTTGCAAAGAAAATACCATTTATCTATCCTGAAATAGAGCTGATAATTTGGGAACCATACACAATTGTGCAGAGTTAAGGTGACAAGCAAAGCTATCAGATTACTGAACAAATTTCACAAGCTTGCTCACTTTCTGTTTATATTGCCTGTGTAACTTGGGCTGAACACATTCAAAGCACGCTCAGTAACTGGAAACTCACGACAACCACTGGAGGACTGTGAGCATGACTTTTACTTGCTCTGTGCAAATACTTCCACAGAGCTGGAGCTTGTCTCAGCCCACATCTGCCTGTGTGTACATAAGTGAAGGACTGGGTGGCAAGTGCGGATCAGGGAGAAGCCCAGCTTAACATAACCACGCTGGCAAGAACATGCTGTATTATTTATACATACCATTGTGGTTGAGTCCATTCTTAAACTACAAGTAAGGGGATCCAACAGTACCTCTGGATCTGCGATCAGTTTTTTCACTGCTTTCACTGTATGCCGACTTTCCATAAAATGTAATAAATATTTGTAAAGACTACTTATGTGATGCCAAATATATAGTAATTGCAAATCACGTATCTGAAAAACTCCTCTCATTTTTCAGTGCTGATATTGTGGTACTACTGTTGGCTCTAAAGTGAAAGCCAAATATTTCCCTGATCTGCCTGGCTTTAGTTACTGCTGGAACCACAGCTTACTGCTGGAACCACAGCTTGGGATTAGGACAACGAATTTGTTCTGCTACACTGTTTTGCTTTTAAAAAACAAATCTATACAGAAATATTTTTATTTTATCTACAGTGAGCAGGTTTCTTTTAGTACTCATCTGATGTATACAGCTGCCAACACAAGCCCTCAAGGATAAAAAAAAATGTCACGAAAATTGTTTTAGCAAGTGTAATACGCCATTTTACCAAGTAAAATACACTGTTTAAACGAAGTTCCATATCAACAATTGCCTTTCAGGTTTGGTGCTTCTTGGAAATTTAACAACAGATCAGTAGAAGCTGGATGCCTATAAAGGACGGCAGGAGAAATGTATCATAATGCTGTCTTAGCTTCAGGAGTAATCAAAGAAAGAGTACGATACCACTCTACATAAAGTTGGGAAAAGTTGGATTTCTTGAAGGTGTCAGGAGACAATCTGTGCCATGGCAAAGATTTAGCAATACTTGCAGCATTTGTATATTGTGCAGCATTTACTCACAAAGGATAAGCAAGAGAATAATTTGTATAGATGTCAGGAGATATCTCTCCTAACCTAACTTAGCATTACTGCATTGACTTCTAGAATGGCAGTGATTTATCCCATATGATAATTGGGCTAGACAAAAGCCCATTAACTGCTTTGTGATTCAGCCAGGACTCTTGAATAATTAATATGTTAATTGTTATTGGTACAGTGTTCTGTTTTAACTTGCTCTGCCATTTCAACAGTCCTTTTAAAAACACTGAAAGTTGAGGACAATCATCCGTTCAGTACGAACTTCCCACTCAGACTGTTTGCAATAAATATTTATATAACCCATGTCTAACAACTTACCACTTTTTCTCATTACTAAAACATCACCACATTCATCTTCTATTGGGAGAAATATCTCAGGCACAACAATGAGTATTCTCCTCTTTGGGGGTGGATTTATATTCCAAATGCATTCAACGTTAGCTGGGTAGTCTCCAGGATAGTTGGGTGATTCAATATAGCCAGTATAATCACCAAGTTCTCCTCCACAGTGCTGGTCTGTGCAGGAACAGAAATTAGCATTTGTGTTAGCTGATGAGCTAATTTGAGCTGTTTTTCTAGATCTGTCAAGAGCAAGCCTAAACTTCTCCTCCTGGGTTTAGAAATGGATACATTCTTCAGCTGCTTCTTTGTTTATCACTGAAAGCCCTTAAAGCAATAGTCAACCTACAGAGATGATTGCAACTGATTTGTAAGCCCTTAATCTCCAGTGCATAAGGTAACCCTCCATTCAGCTTTGACATTTGATTAAGAAACCAACAGGTAAGTAAACAGGATCTCATTGTGGAGGCACTCGTGCAGTGGTTACCACTGAGGCCATGCTGACATCTACGTTTTCTGACTGGACTTCATGTGGTTTTTAACCTGGTTTAGGTGAATGCATGTGATGATCCTAATAGGTAACCTTATCTTGATTATAGATCTACTTTGCTTTGTTTAAAGTGAAACAACTTATTAAAGGATCTTAACCGATGCATTTAAGTTTTACTTTCTGAGCTTTTAAAATTCCTACTGAATTTACCGTGTGATTCACTAAGTTATTTAACTTGATCTTTCCAGGCCTACACAACTGTGTAAAACTAGATGTAGATTTAAATATTTTGCTTAATCAAAAAATTCTGCAAGGTCAGAAGCTGGACTGAAAACAGAAAATATCTAAGCCAGCAAAGTGACATAAGTGGTTTTACTTTATTGGAAAATTATCAAACTCCTTCAAATTCTTTAAGAATAACTGATTTACTTAAATTACATTAGAAATTATGACTTAGTAAGAATAAAAATTTATGGCAGCTGTACATACGAATATTTGATATGACATTACCTAACTATTATAGAGAATTTCTCTTAAATTTGCATGGTTGGGATGAAAAAAAATCTTTCATCTAAAAGAAACAGTAACTCACAGAAGATCAAATACAACTACACAGCAATCCTCAGCGATGTTTAAAATGGTAATTTAAGACAGAGGGCTGAGTACTGCAAAAAAGCCTATGAGACTTCACTGTCATAACTAATTATCTGGCATTTGCAGTATGCATGACCGTATCTGTTAGCATTTTATAACGACTAGCAGCAGTTACTCTGATAGAAGATATTGTGCTCTACAGAGATAGAAATATACATCACTGCAAAACTTCCAGGATCTGGGAATTTGAAAGCTCAATAGTTTTAACTTGTAGCTGGCACTCTATGAAATTACATTAATGCTAAAACAATTAAATGCATCAAGTGATAGTTTTCCAGGTTTTGTTCTCCTTGCTTTCAGTTTTTACTGTCCCATGTGGCAGCAGATATATGCTAACTGGGAAATACATGATGAGAGTGCAACCTGACAAATGAACCTTCAAGCTGTGGTTCAGAAACAAAGACATGCTTCACCTCACAGCTACTATAAATGCAACTTACTTTTACAGTGTGTAACATTAGTGGAGCCATCAAAATCTGTGCTTGTGTTCCCAGGGCAGGTGATGCAGTAGTTTTGACCAAACTCAGGTTGGTAAGTTCCTACAGGGCATCGGATACATCTGTGCGTTGTGGAGTTGTAGTAGTGTCCAGGAGAGCAATGAACTGCAAAGTATGAGCCATATTATTTTCAGAGAGTAACAATCTTCATTGCAGAGATATCTTCCCTCTACTTTGGACATAACCCATGATCCCCAAACTGCGGTATAATTACTAGGCAATAAAAGGCAAAAAGGACATAAGTTCACACTATTTCCAATTACAAATGACCTTCTAACTAGAATACTCCTCTGAAGACTGATGAACTAGCAATTCATGCTACATATGCCTCTCACTACATTTGATACAGGGGTTTCCTATGAGCTAATAAAAAATGGAAGATGATACATATCTGCCTCAACAACAAAAACGTCTTTCACAATAGCAAGAGGGGAGTTCCTATGTTTGCCAGAATCAGCATGTAATTCAAATAAGTAAGCCAAAATAAGTTTGGGCAGATTCCTTCTTCAGTGTTTGCACTGGAAGTTGTCATTACACTACACGCAACATGTTCCATACTAACAGTTGCTGCCCAGCCCATTTGTAAAGAATCCTTAACTTCATATAATTTCTGTAATATTTAGTTTTTCTAGTTTGGAAAATAAAAACAGGCAGCAATGAAAGGCTAAATCATTCTCTGATGCAGGCTGGTTTGATTTTTTGCCATGCAATGAAGCTGATTTATACTTCCCAGTTGCAGAGCTAATACTATATGTGCCTGTGGTAAATTCCAAATACAATAAATCCTGTTCAGACTCCATCTCCACAACCTTGGGAGATCATGACTATTTTACAGATTGCACAAACATTTAATTTAATCACATACACTGTTCCTATATGCAGTGACTATGTTTGTTTTGGAGACTATCAAAGCTCACAAACAAAAGGGCAAGCAGCAGGAAACAAATCATGGAAAGATATGAAATTCACCTTTGGTTTCACAGTCTTGAAAAGAAACAGCACCTTCGTACTTGGTCACAAGCCCTCCACCACATGGAAAGCAGAGGGTCCTTCCTGGTTCAGGCTGATATGTACCAAGAGGACAGACTCGACAAGGTTTAAAACCATCTGATGAATAGTGTCCAGGAGAACACTGCCCTAGAAATTGAAATGATCATCTGTGTTAGTGAGCTTACTTTTCTGGCCAAAATATAAAAACAGCTCATAGTTGGCAATGTTTCTTTTACCTTAAAAAAGTAACTACAAGACAGCTGCAGATCAAATTCTAGTCTTACTTGCTGCATCTGGATTGTTCCTGTAACTACTTCCTAAAAACAGGGCCAGCAATTAGAACTAGTTTCTTAATAAGCTCTTTCCTAACCATGTTTCTTTTTAAATTTTCTTTTTTAGAATGAGTCTAATAAGATGTTTTTATAATATTTTCACTGAGTCTTTCACCTGAGGATTACAAAGTTCTCTATAGGGAAAAATTGAATCTTTTTATCATATCTGTGAAGCATTGTTTTCTTTTTACTATCTTCATTTTATTATATGGAAATGGTAACTATCTGGATGGGACAGTGTGGCATCCTGTCTGGAAGAATAGCTGACACCAGCAGCTTTCTGGGCAGCTGCAAAAACTACTGCTTGTCAGAAGTTCTTCTGCCAGAAAGCAGCCATTTGTGAAAAGCAAAGCACTTCGTTGAGGAGCCCACTGACAGATACAAGGTAGTTTTAAAACTTGCTCTCCAGGTAATTTCTGATAGGCATTTGTTTGGCTTGCTTCTTTCTAGCTAGTGTACTTTACTCTTCGACAACATATTTGAGAATCAAGATGTCAAGTTTTTCAACATTATGGCATTACTACATATCTTCACACTAGTCCAGCCAGAAGATCAGCACTTTGAGATGTGTTAGGTGTTCCCTGAGGTTGCCTAATAGCAATACTTTGCAATTCATTTTCCCTAAGAACTGAACAGCAGACAGAAAAAACTGGCTTGAAATCCTGAGAGTTCTGAGAGCTCTAGGTGGGGTTGGGGTTTTATAAACCCTGATATTGGGAAATGTTGGGGACGTCCAGCATCTTGGGTAATTGGCACTCAGGATGGACGAGAAATCCTTAGCAAAAGCAAAGTTAAAGCAAAAGTTCAAGCAAAAGTTCCTACAAAAAATCTAACTCTTATAGACAACGTTGGGATCAGGATCTCTGGGATTTAGTCTTGCTCCCATCCCACCTGACTGGAATATGAGTGTACAAGTAGGTTGATGTGACACAGACTCAGAGACATGACACTGCTAATTTGAAGACAATTCTGCACTTATTTTTATAGCAAAACTGATCCTCCTGGTCTGGTCCAACTGGTTGCTGGACTTTAATGTGAATGTAGTTAATGAATGGATGTGGGTCTGGATTTCAATGTGAAAATTAAGAATGTGTGAAATGTGGCTCAGAGATATCTTTTAAGGAATAGGTACCATTGTGTTTTCATACTGCTAAATGTTTGCTGTTTTCAGCATTAATATATCTTACCTGAGGATGTATATAGAAGTGAGCTGTTTCCTTCTTGCCTTTTTAATTGAATTTGAAATTGAAATTTACCAACAAAACATGTCTGACATGTCTGAGAAAAGCCCCAAGTGAATAGGCTCCCTAACTGTGTTTTGGGCTTGTGTCTGCAAGAATCACATGGAATTTAAATATCATAGCATCTTATTCACTTGGAGCTACAAAAGAGTTCTATGCAACAGCCACTTGCAATCTCTTTCAGGTATCTGCATGTGCTTCACCTGTAGGGATGAGGATTTGGATTACAGTGTACTTGTTACCACGCAGACATACACTGCTCCAGAAGACACGATACAAAAATAGTATTAATTACACATGGTGAGTACATTTCTAACAAAGTCTGTTATTTACAAAGTCATAAAAATACAGTTTTATCATATGTGCTGCAACATTTTATCCCGTTCTTGATAAAAATTTAGGGAGGCTTATGAAGTCTCAAGTACATTCTTTTGCCACTTTCAGAAAAAAAGAAAAGGGGAGAGTTGATTAGGAAAAAAAAGACTCTTGTGATCTGACAGCAAACATTTCCAGAGCAATACTCTCCACAAAAATAACCAGAAGGATTTCTTTGTGTTGTGCAGAACAAAAATTCAAATGCAAGCTTTGCTAAAGGTGAGATAAAGCAACTAGTAACTCTTGTTCTACTTTGGTCAGTACACTATATCAACATTTTTTAAACTCTGATAATCTATTCTTATTGGATTTTGTTCAAATAAAAAAAAACAAAACCCAAGATGTACAGGCATTTCGAGTTTTTTTCAATGATAGCTCCTGCATACAGGATATCAGCAAAATCTACCATATGTTTGACTAAACTAAACTTTTTTTAAATTCAGTGAATGAAGAAAAATGGCAGCTTCTCAAGTGTCATTCATTTTATGCTCACTCTAGTTATTCTTGAAGTAAGCATTAATGTAAATTATATGGATAGGTTTTAAAGTCAGAACTAGCAAAGCAGATAGGACAGATTTCTTTCCAAGAAAAAAAGCTACTAGATTTTGCTTATCTGCAGGAAATAATGTAGATAAAATAATTAACAGTGATATATCTTGAATAACTTACAATAGAAGCATTTACAAACCGAAATTTGCAGCTCTTTTCTGAAACCAGGATTACCATCGTAATCCAATTTATATATAACGAAGTCAAGTCAGAGGTGCTGTGTCATTTGCCAAAAGCTACAGCAAATTCATACAGCATGACACTTGCAGTCATTACCTCTGAGCCCATGTACAGACCCTTGCAGCACAACTATCTCAAAGTTACAACTGCTGCCAATGAAGCCAGGTAAACAGCATCCCATGCAAAAGGTTAAATCAGCAGGTTCATTACACTCACCAATACCAGCCCAAAGTAAACTATCCCTTTGGCTTGCAATATACCTGATGAGTCCTTACAAGTCGAGGTATGTCTGTTCAGATTCCATACCTGACGTGAAGTAAAGAGCTTTGCTTGGCTTGCTCATTTTCATACCATAACCTTGCTGCAGCAGGTCCCACCTTCAGTTGGCAATGTCAGCATGTCAGTGAATGGAACGAGCCAGAACATTTTGTATATTGCTTGTAAGAGCACAGAGATTTCTTCTGTTACCTTTACAAGACAGAAGTGTGGATGGCTCTGCCCTCTTTTAGCCTCCACACCTCACAGGCTGTGTGGCAACACCTAATCCTTTTACAATCACATCAAACTTGCCTCCACATTCTGAAACGTTCCGGGCGCCCGCTACTCCCTGTCCATCATTACTTGGGCAAGGCTCACAGGTAAGTTGACCTTCTGTGTCTTGGTATGTTCCTGGTGAGCAAGGAACGCACTGATTATGTTCTCCGCTATAAAAGGTGCCTGTGCTGCAGGTAACTGAGAAAAGAAAAGAGGAATCTGCATAAGGACTTTCATTTTGATCACATCATTTTCCTATATATTGAACGTTTAGAGAAGACGGGTCTTTTTAGTCCCAGTATTATTAGTGGCACTTTTGCATGCATTAGGCAAAGACTGTCACCTGATGTAAAGAGGACCGTCTGGGGTCTGCGGCCAATTGACATCAGTGCAATCAAGGTCCTTCTTCTACTGTTTAACCCATTAAATGGCATTCTACTGTGCTGAAGCACTACCAGATATAGTTGTTAATAAAGTTAATGCAGTGTTGTATAATGTATAGGAAATGATGTGAATAGTTTGATGATGTGAAGAAATTTAAATTATGTGCATTTATGTGTAAGTTTTATGGAAGAAGGCACAAAAATCTGTCTCCTGTAATCAGTTCTGGCGATTTCTCTGAGGGCAGTGTATCCCATGTAATGTTTTCTTTTTCTTGACACTCAAATAGCCCAAATGGAAGGCATTTTAAGTATATAAATGAATCCGTATACTCTTCTTATAGTAACAGGTCACAATTACATTAAAGGTTTTTCTCTACTGGATATTAGTAATAAAAATGTATGGGCTTCTAGACACTAACAGCAGCAGCTTTTCAATAACTGCTTGTAAATCACTGTTCCTACGTGATGAAAACAGCCTTAGAAACAACTCATCAGAGGCATCTATCAGACCTGTCTTAAACTCCTTTTTGTTTGTAAATGACTTGGTGTCTAAAAGCAGCTGGAAAAACAGATATGCTAATATTGAAAATGCCACTAGTAGTTTTGCATTATCACCTTAGCACTACAGCCTAGTAACTGTGGAAGACGCTTAAAGAAATTTGAGATCTGACATAAAGTTAAAATAGATTTCTATAGATCGTTCCTTCTTTTTTTTTTTTTTTAATTGGACTTTTTGAGTGTTAATTATAAATATACATACAGGTCACAGATTATCTGGTGATGAAGAAAGTAAGAGAGACAAATTCAAACTAAATACACAGCATCTAGGAAAATGCTATTTCATTGTTTTACGGAACTGTAAATGTATTTTCATTAGATACTGGGAGTAACTGGGAAATAGTTGCCAACATATTGTGGCAATATGTTTTTTGGGGTACGGCTGAACGGAATCAGTTGGGACTTACCGCATTTTCCATCCTGCAGCACTTGCCCCGTACTGCAAGCTTCATGCCCTTCAGTAGCTTTAGCTGGCTTCTGAGCCACTTCATATTCTGTCCCAGAAAACTGAATGTAAAATTGCTGTTTATTAATAGATTTCCTCAATGTTTTGATTGCAGTTTGCAGCTTCTGCTCCATCCTTTTCCGAACACAGTCCATGTTACAGGTGTCTAGATGGGAAACGATAAGAAAACTAGAAGCAATTGAGATTGATGCTTAAAAGAGGTGCTTAACAAAAAGCTCAGCTTGCATTACACTGTGACTCCTCTGTTTGTTTCACTGTCTTCTCCATATAAACTGTAGAAGCAGCTCACTGTATTTAAAATCAGGCCTTTCATGGGGCCAGCCAGTAGTACCCTGATGTCCATCAAACTGAGCTGCATGGCTTGTGAGTGGGCATGGAGCGCAGTCATTAAGAAATCTGGTTATACTGAGTGCACAGGGAGAGGGCTACAGAAATCACCAGTCTAGACAGAAGGATCAAGACGGCACTGTGCAACAATGCTGTACTCTGCTTTACAGAGTAGCAGTGACTAGTGCTTTGTGCACAATTAGAAGAAGGGTGGATGTCCCACTGCATCCTATTTCCACATAGGTGTTCTGTCAGACACCACCACCATTTCTGAATTTTCTCAGTCCACTCAGTTGATTAGGAATTCTCCCCACATTCCTGATCAAAATACATAACTGACACAAAGAAAGGTGCTTTTTAGCACAATTGGCTGTTTGAACTCCTGGCTACTGAGATAACCCTCACAGGTTAAGAAATCTGCCTTCGAAGACTGACAAGTTTATAGAATTCAACCTACATTTTCTTTGGCTGAATGTTATAGCATGATATCCTACATCTTGAATAACTTGAAGCAATTCTTTTTCTTCCTGAAGTTTGTTATGAATACATGAATTTATCAAATGTGTGATAAAAATACTCAATTCTCAGACTGAAGTTTCAGCAACTTACATTTTGAAGGATATTTTTAGGGTTAGTGTAACATAATTTCTAGTTAATCCTTACATTCTCTGTGCATCAATTAGCACTTCAGTTGTCTGAGAAAATCAGATTAAATTAAAATACAAGACTTAGCTCTAGGAATTTTGCTGTAGATTCAATCTTTGTTCTTTGGCTTAATTTCATACCCAATTCCTTTCAATAAAACTTGGAAACTGAGTTTGGAAAGGCTGCTGAATGAAGCTTGTGCTATAAGCTTCACATAGCAGCTTGATAAAATAGCATCAAAGAGATTCTAACAACACACTGAGGAATTGAATTATGGTTTCTCTCTGCAGACTTAGAGACCGTTGACAAACCTGAGACTTCTTCTGACTTCATCTCCACTTCAAACTCTGCAGTGATATGGGACACTTCTTTTGACGGTGACTTGCGGCCCCGGCGCTTTTTCTTGGAGGAATCACACTTGAGATTCACAAAAGTCACGTGGCAGTTGTCTGTACAAGGGAATTGACCTCCTTTCATGAGAGAAACCACACGAAGAAAGAAATCAAGTAGCAAGGTAGCAAGTGACAGGCTAATGAGCAATATCTCAGCTGGGTTATTATTAATGCAGTGACAGGTTTCGTAACATTTCACATGCACTTAGACACTTTGATCCTTTTGTTGGTGAAAGCAGAAGGCAAAAGCACTGGTGTGGTGATGCTCAGCTGCTTAGTGTTACCTATAATGCCTATAATTTCCTGTATCTTTTCTGTGTTAGGATTAGGAAACTATTTAGAGAAATTAGGCAAGAGCTGCAATACTACATACAGTCATTTCATGGTTATACCAAGCAAGAGAGTCAGTTTTCACAAATTCATTAGAGCAGCAGGCTTGGGACTAAACCAGAACAAGCATGGGCTTCAAGAAAACTACTAACTGATGTTCTATCTCTTTGAGCAATCTCTTGCTCAAAATGTCTTTTCTATTCAGCTATCATTTAACTTCTCACTAGCAAGAGTGGTAAGACAGACTCACAACAGAGAATGTAACACCAGTAGACATTTTCTGTAAGCTGCTAAGTTCCTCTAAGCAAGAACTTGAGCTGTGGCAGTCTCACTAGTATTGTGCACTGAAGCCCAGAAAATTCTGAGTTAATATTAAAAGTAAATGAACTTCAGATATTTCAGCTGTAGAAGTGCACAGCAAAAATACCAACATATTCTTTAATTGTTCAATCTACTCCAGTGTATCAAGGGGATGGAGGACAAGAAATAAATGTCATGAAAATCTGTTAAAAATGTTTTGTTTAACCTTAAAAATGAAGTTAAAAATTAGCAATAATAGAGTCCCAAATCTTACTGCCATGAGTTTTTTGAAACATTTGAGTGCTTTGGTATAGCCTGATAAATCCTTTTTTATTTACATTTCAGATTTGTTGTAATTTTGTCTAAATCTTCTTCTAAATTTTTCTTCTCACAGCATAACTACTAATTCCAGTGTAACATATGATTGAAGACTACGTAACATCAGATTTTGGTTGTAACTTTTCTATGTAGGGGTTGTCTGCTGCTGCAGTGTGTACTCATCCAATATAATGCAAATGAATAATAGCATTTGCAAACGTAGATTGGAAACAACAAACTGAACCAACATTATTTCTTATAACTGCACTGGTCACAGCTTTTTGTCTCAAGATATTTCTGCCATTACCAATGTCAGAAAAAGGATCAGCTTAATTCCAAATTCATGTAGTTTTGGACAAAGATTTTTCAAAACTGGTGACATCTCAACACTGCCGTATCCAAACTTATGGCACTGTTCAGTGAGAGTGTGGAACTTGACTTGATCTTAAATTCAAATCCGAATATGAAAAGCATTGCTTTTTTTCAGACTGAGATGTTACAACAAATTACATGAACAAGCAAACAAACAAGCAAAAAAATTCTGAAGCTGTTTATGTGTTATAACAAATCACATACCTAAGACAGCTTGCTTCCCAGCATCTTTTGTTTTTTCTTTGCTGCGAGGTCGTAAGTGGCACTTTGCATCTTTAATTTTAAAGCGAGCTTTCTGCTTGATTGGAGGGGCTAAGGAATCTGTTGATGTAGAACAAAAAAAAGCCATTGTTTGTGATGCAGATGAAAGGAAGCCTGGAATTTATTTTTAAAAATGGACTTAAAAGACTTTTTGCAACATAGAAAACACACAGACCAAGAGCTATACACCTTTTGGAAAGGGATCCATTTGCATAAGTTTATTATTTCCCATAAGCACTTACTCTTGAGCCCAGACAGATGAACGGATTTGCTAGTATTGTACATGCTCTGCATGCACTCCTTCCATCCAGTACACCTGCACATCTTTGTGGGATTGGGTGAATTTGCCATTTATAAAGAGTAAGGTTCACTGATAGCATTTTTTTTCTGACTGTGGCTTCCTACACTACTTGGCGGTAGCTCTGACTCTTGCTAATGCAAAGCAGTAGTAAGACTGACTTGATGGAGTTAAACTACTGACAATGGAAAACTATCCAAAGGAAATACCTTTATTTGATGGTTGTCTAGAGCTTGCAAGATTTTTTCTTCAGCTTTAGATCCATGCCAGTCGTAACTTTAAAGGCTCCAAATATGCAGTGCTTCAAAAATGCAACTGCTGACTGACTTCCTCACAAATTCCATGGTGTGAAAGGTATGGCATGGCCTGTCACCTTCCTGCTCCTGCAGGCTGCCCCTTGGAACTGGAGCAGGTAAAAGGGTGTTGCAAGTAAGTGATGATGCAATGGGGAGCAACCCTGAGAGCATTATAGAGGTTATCTGCCCCTTTGGCACAGGCAGACAGATAGGCTGCTGTGTTAACTCCACAGCATCATACTTCGTATTGCATTCCAAACATATAACAAGTACATGGCTAGAGAACAGGGAAACTGGAGAGAAGCATGGCAGGTATTGATATGTAAAATGGGCTGATACTTCCCTCCAATGGATGCTGTTTCAACTGCTTTTAATTTTGCCAGACTTCATCTTCTAGAGCTGAGTTTATTTTACACTAAGTATCAGCTTTTGAAATTTTGAAATGTCTCTGCAAAATAATCCAGCCACTTCTGTGAACCAGTAGAATGAAACACTAAATGTACTTGTAAAAATATTGTAACCTTTCTGGTTATAGAAATGCAATGCCCAGATCCTCCACACTCCTCAGCAATGTCTTTGTAGCTGACCACCAAGCAGCATCGTTGCCTTTGGCTGCTGTGCTCCTGCTGGGCTTCTCGTCTCCTAGTCTGTGCCATTTTTATGTGCTCACTGTCAGATGTTGGACTATGGAAAGTAATTTACTCCAGAGCTTGCCCTTGTTGAATGTAACTCTTAAATCTGGCTTTGTGTAACTTCAGAGTTGTCTACCTTGCATCTCCTCAGTGGTTTAGGAGACCTCCACATTTAATTCCCAGAGGCCATGGCCAAGGTGAGCAGGACAGCACCTACCTGCGCAGCTGGGAAGGGTGGCATTGCGCTTCTGCTGAGCCTTGCCTTGCTGGACAGGAACACCACAGCTCAGTGTGTAGCTGTTCTCTGAATCTGTGAAGCAGAACACACAGTCAGCACGCAGGGCATCAGCCTCACAAAACACCTGCTCTGCTTAGCACTCTCAGCACTAATGTGTCATGTCTGAGCGCTCTAATACTGCCAAATAATGAGACATTTAAAGTGTTGAACCTGGATTTTAAATGGCTGAAGTAGCTTACCAAGGGCTCCTGCTTCAGAGCATTGACTATGGTTTGTTTCTTTCAGCACTGAAATGTTACATTTCATAAAGAGTTTGGCATTAGGTTAGCTGACAATTAAGTAATTCCATGGCACACAGATCAGAAATATTTTACTGTGTTTGTTCATGGCAGAATCCTTGTGCTTTGATCATCTCTGTTACTTATAAATAGATCATGTACACTAGTAATAAAGCTAACCAGATTGACACATTTTTTGGCAGAAACAAAAATTAACATGCTAAGAACTATGAAAGAGTTTGCATACTGCACAGATTGAACTCTATCGGTGCATGCAAATTAGATAAATGCATGGATAATCTCTGCTAAAATGAAAATAACTTGTGAAAAGCTCTGCCACATATAATGCCAGGACTAACATGAAAAGTAGAGACATCTTTGTGGAAAATAATCCTGTGTCAGAAAGAGAACACCCATTAAAAAGTAATATCAACCTCCATCCTACTCCACTGTCTTGCAAAACTGTGTAGATGAAAATTACATGTAGCAAATGATAAGAAAAGGGAGGGGAAAAAAAACACAGTGAGATGCCTGATTTTCTGTAACATTCAGATGAACTACTGCCAACAGAATTTATTGAAACCCAGCTACTGCCAGGAACAGAAGCAACAAACAGTGAGTAGGGGTTTACCTGTGCAGCCTCCTGAGACAGATTAAGTCATACCCACTCTGTGTGAGACAGTAATGCAGGTTTTAAGCTGTTGCTACTTCATTCACTGATCCATGGTGTTCCTTGCTGAACTGATGGAAGTTTTATGCTACTGTGGCATAAGAGTTTGATCGTATGCTGGGGCTGCCACAACATTAAGTTGCTCAGGGTGTCCCAGCACTCTTCTCCTGCCCCCGCCTCATGCTTTGTTCTCTAAACCAGATTATCTAGGAGGAACCATCCATTTTCCAATCTGTTTCCACTCCTGTTTGATCACACAATTTCAGGATATGTTGGGACATGATGCAGAGTCCATCATTTTAAGCAGATGCCTGGAGGGGCTCAGAGCATTCTATTCATAATGAAAAACAGTGCTTAACAATTAGCAGGGAAATCAACTGCTCAGTTTTCCCTCCCCTTTTGACTAATTAACTTAATGTATCAAAATTTTTCTTTTGCACATTTTAGTTAAGGCAACTGTAGGGTTATTTTTTTTCAGTTTGACTTTTTTTTTTTCCCAAATGACAACTCAGATTAAACAACCAAGGGCCAAACCCTTAATAGAATGGGCAGCCAGTTCTTGTATTTAATCATGTGCATGTTTGGACAAAATTTAATTTATAGTGAACCTTTGCTTGCCTACAGCTGTCCATCATAAAAACTGAATGCAAGAGTCATGTATACATTAACAGAGAAGAATCATCAAGTCACATTCAAATAACTATATCACTTCAGAGAACAGATATTTTGTACAAACCTGGAACAAAAAGGGTATTGGAGGGGCATGATAGGAAGCAGCTCTCTATTCCTCCTGTCTTACTACATACTAGTTGAGCCTTGGGAGCTGGTTTGGCATTTGGGAGACATTTCACCATCTCTGAGGACAAAAAAAGAAAAATCAGAAGCAGCCCAAACCAGAACTCTGTGCATTCACTTCTTCAGAGCAGTGAGAAAGGAAAGGTAGAAGTGGCAACCAAGAAAAATTACAGGTGCAGGCATTTCTGAAATAAGCGTTTAACAGGAGAGAGAACGTTTGGACCTTGAGCTTGGACTTGGAAATGGAACTCCTTCAGATTTTTAGGTCTAGGATCTGAGTCTTTTATTCCTATCTTCTTCTTTTTTTGGGACTGTTCAGGTCCAGAGCTGCACTTTGAAATGCAGGTATCTCTATGAGCATTATGCTGCACACGCAATATCATTACAGAAGCAATTGGTAATATTAATGACATGAGAAGTCCTGTCCCCCTTTTTTGGAGGCCCAGCTCTCTGGTTCAATGGGGAACTACAACAATATACACAAGAATCCCTCTCACAAAGTTCTGTTTATTTAGATTGCCAGTGAAAGCATTTTCTTTTTCTCACTCCAGTTCTCACAGGCTTGTATTTCAGTGCCAGGCTTAAGCTTCTGGAAGTAGAAAACTTCCCATCTGGGCAACGATGAGGCAGCAGGTGCTGAGATTGGGAGTAGATAGTCCCATCAATCCTTTCAGCCAACGTCGAACTGCCCCAAGCTATGGTACATAAATATCAGCTGCTCCTCATCAGCACCCACCACACAAGGCAACAATGAATATGTCCTTGCTTCTCTTTGTGGCTTCACAGCAAGATGAAGACAGAATATTCTGTATTTCTTACCCACAAACTGCTCTTTGTACTTGGGTGAGGGACAATTTGTGGTTTAGCTGAACCTACGTGACATTGCTGAGTTGCTGGATCAGTTCTGTGCTTCACCTGAAGATGATGGTATGCAACTGATAATTAAGATACTGCATTTATTTTAATCTGATATCTTTTGGTACTCAAGTATTACTTAAATATACCTTTCCCTATAAATGACCAGATGCATTCTCAGCTACAGCCCGAGTAGTAGATGCCATCACTATCTGCACTAAGGCAGCCTCACTGCTTACTTTCCTCCAGTCACCTCCTCCAGAGTTTTACTGTTTGCACTGACTATTGGCTGTAGTGCTGGGCACCTGTTATACCAGATAGTTCATGCTGAATCAGATGAATCTCAGGCAGGTGTCTGTAGAGCAGTTCTTGGTTCAGCCCTGTATAAACACATGTTCAAGTGCATATGCTTTTCCTCTGACTGGTCTTTTCTGCTTCATCCAATCATGCTCACCCTGCAAGGTGGACCTGGCTGACTCCTGTTTAGCTCCTAACTGGCCTCGCTGGAAGAGCCTTTTTTCCTACCCTTCACCTCACCACTGGACCACAGAAAGGTAGAGATCAGAGCTGTAGCATCTGAATTCTGTAGGACAGTTTTGGGTTGGCCAGACTTCGGGAAGAGCTGACTAAAGTTGGGATGAAATAGACCAATTGAAATGTGGCAGCTGGAACGAGCCTTCCTGGCTTGGCCTGAGTACAGAGGAAGGATCCCAGGAGCCACCATTTGGATTGATTTCCTAGCCTCACTGCTGGTTAAGTATAAATTACACGCAAGTCCTTTAAACACATCTAATGTTCACTTCTGAAATACAGCAATAACCATCCTCTACTTATCTCCCTCCAAAGGCCTTTAATGTTGCTTTGGTGATGTTTAGAAAGATACTATTTCTTTGGACTGAGGAGACAAACACAGGTGCAAAGCGTCGTTTCTGAGCAAAAGAGGATTTTGTTACAGCAAATGTAGAACACAGCAGGGAGATGACACTTATTTTAAGCCTCATTAAATTCATCAAAGAAAACAGTGTGCATTAATGGAAAAGAGTGTTCTATTTTCCACCTTCCAACTGAGTATTCCAAATAATGAACAGAAATACACAACTAGGAAAATATTTCAATACAAGCTCTTACTGTGGCAAAAGCATTCTTAGTAGGTTGAGAGAGTTCTGTGGCCTAACAGACCTTAGAAAACTTTAGTCTTTACTAAAGTTTTACAAGTTAGTTTTAGGTTAGTTCACAAAGCCTTTTCCAGAGGGCCAACTAGTACACTGCAAGGTAGATATAGTGGACAGTTAATTAAAAACAAACCCAAGAAGTAACCATTTCTGATTTCTACAGTCCTTAGTTCTCATGTAGAGAAGCAGTGAAGGTAATGTACCTGAATGCAAGTGGGGAAAATGAGGTTCTTACTGGTAGGTAGAAAGAAAGTCAGTGGCAAAGGCTGAACGTCAGCTGAAACCCTTCCAGTTATAAAGTGCTTTCCATACTGCTTTATCCATGTAAGTGGAAAAATGCCACAATCGCATGATATAAGAGGCTGGTGCTCTCTACACCAGAGTATAGTGCTTTCCCTCAGTATGTCAGGAGATTCCCTTTTAAACAAGGTCTCTCCTTTATTTTTGTGTCTTGCTCCCAGTTAGGTAATAGCCATCAGTTCCTACTGTATCCATAAAATATTCATGGTTTAAGGAAGCAAACAAAAAAAGCAACAACTTAAATTTGACTATGAAAGACCTAACCTATGCCATTCTCAATAAAAATATGAAAATTGAATTAAAATCTCACAGAAATGCAGCCATGACCAATATTTGTTGTGTTTCAAATTGTGCTTCTAAAAGAAAAAATAATCTACCTAAAAGGTTACACAACAACAATTGGAACAGGTATTCAGATTTGACACAAAGTTAGTGGCACTTGTAGTACTTGCTATCATTTGAGTCATCTTGGGATTGTACTAACTGCAGTTAATACTTCTCACACATCTACTATTGGTACTTTATAATGAACAGGGTACTTCTGGGGAGAACTTGAACAGGGGTATGATGTTGTGAATGTATATATTGACTTGAATAACATCCTACTTGTAAACAGTCATATATTTTAAATATTCTAAATTACTCTTAAAGGGAAGTAGAGTTATATCTGAAATTACACAGTTCAATATCAAAAGACCATAAAAAAGCAGAGGATCAAACGAAAACATACCTAATAACGTAGGAAGACCTACATTTGTGAGCACAAGACTCATAAGACAGAATTTAAAAAAAAAAACAACACATTCAACATATTTCCCATTCTTCAGTCCACCTGCAGCATTCCTCAGACAAAGTTACAGGCTTCTTCACTCTTCTGGAGAATGGGAGCAGCACCACAGCCACCTCTGAGTCAGTGACTTACACACTTACCAACGCAGTCCTTTTTATTCCAGTGCAGTTTCTTTCCAGGTGGACAGACACACTCATAGCTTCCCATTGTATTCAGACACCCATAGTCACAGCTGCCATTGCTGATGCTGCACTCATCAATATCTGAAAAATATAGTTAAAGTTGAGAGGATATTAACATTGTCTATACAGTATCTCTGTGCATACTGTACACACATGTACTGTGCATTGAAATGTTGCGTGCATAAGAATATCTGTACCTACTACATCTTCTACGTTTACATCTATTATAAACGTGTAATGCAGATAACAGTCTTGTCAAACAGCTTAGCGTGCTTTGCATGCAATTGTCCCCAGACACATGCACAGCTCCTATTCCTGTAATGATTTACGCATAACACAGAATCAAAGAATCACAGAATTGTTCAGGTTGGAGAAGACCTTAAAGATCAAGTCCAACCACAACCTAACCCTACTATCCTAACTCTAACAACCCTCCACTAAATCATGTCCCTGAGCACCACATCCAAATGGTTTTTAAACACATTCAGGGATGGTGACTCAACTACATCCCTGAGGAGCCCATTCCAGTGCTTAACAACCCTTTCTGTAAAGAAGTTTTTCCTGATATCCAACCTAAACTTACCCTGGTGCAACTTAAGACCATTTCCCATAAGGCCAAATGACACAATTAAGTTACTTGTCAGGATTAATTACACTGAAATTCTTGGAAGTTCTCACAAGATGCAAAACATTCTTGAAAGTCTGTGCAGCATCTGGACAATAATGTATATTACATTATATAGAAAAATGTCAAAGGTTTAATTGCTCAGACTCTAGTCTAATGATAGGCCTCAAAATGTGATAGTAATAGAAAAACTGTCACTGCATGTATTTCTAAGGCAGGTCAGGCTGTAACGGCTGACAGGCTGAGTGCCTGCCTATTTTTCCAAACCATGCCTGAATCATGTCTTGAACTCCGACTGCCAAATGCCTGGCTCTGAGTGAATCTACATGGCCTGCAGGGATGGCTTTAAGAGTTCTAGTCACTTCTCCAGAGTCCCCAGCTCTGGAGCCTTGTGACCCAGTCTGAAGTCAGATGGGAGCTACAGGTAGGAACCAAATGAGGGACTAGGTTCCATGGCATACTAGGTGCTACACCAATTAACAAACACAAGCCTAGTCCAATTAGCCACATTTTTCTCTGGCACCTGTGGAACAACAGCAGCACGCATGGAACAAGACTTAGAGCTGCAGGCTTCTGATCTGTTGGAGCTGTTGGAGAGGCTCCAGAGGGGGGCCACAAAGATGATCAGAGGGCTGGAGTACCTCCCCTACAAAGACAGGCTGAGAGAGCTGGGCTCTCCATCAGCCTGGAGAAGAGAAGGCTGTGGGGTGACCTCATTGCAGCCTTTCAGTACCTAAAGGGAGCCTACAAACAGGAGGGGAATCAACTCTTTGAAAGGGTAGATAACAGCAGGACAAGGGGAAATGGTTTTCAGTTGAGGGAAGGAAGATTTAGGTTGGATATCCAAAGAAGTTCTTTACCAAGAGAGTGGTGAGGTGCTGGAACAGGCTGCCAAGAGAGGCTGTGGATGCCCCGTCCCTGGAGGTGTTCAAGGCCAGGTTGGGGGCCCTGGGCAGCCTGGTCTAGTATTAAATGGGGAGGTTGGTGGCCCTGCATGTGGCAGGGGGGTTGGAGATTCATGATCCTTGAGGTCCCTTCCAACCCTGGCCATTCTGTGATTCTGTAATTCTGTTCTGAGGCTGCTGTGTATATCACTGTAACAAAAATGCTAGGCCATTGTTTTTTACATTCTTCAGGGAATAGTTCAGCCGATTTGAGACACTGAAATTTCAGTGACACCCAGCTCAAACTACTCTAGCTTTAACTGTTTTGGTTCATCTTATCACCTCCTGATCTAAAATATTCAGCTTAAGAACGTGTGGCTCATTAAACAGTTCACAAAGCAAACAAGCAAACAGATGCGGAAAAGTATTTCCAAACCTCCACAGTGTGTCAGCCCATACAAAGTGTAGCCTTTATGGCAGAGACATTCGAAGCTTCCAGGGTAGTTGATGCAGGTGTGATCACAGGTCCTTTCAAATGAACACTCGTCTATATCTGAATTCATAGAGAAAGCATTAATTAGTTAGAACTCATTTAAAATGAATGGCTGGGATTTCGCAGCCAGCTGCAGTATCTTCTTCTTCCTGGTAGATCCCATTTCATGTAAAATCTGAATACGATCTGTTTCATTCCTTTAGTCCCTTATAAAGAAAGTACTCTGTACGCAGAGAAGGGTAACAGAAGACTAAACATGAAGACTGTATTATAAATATTCACCATTAGGTGGCAACATTTAACTTCTGAACCTTAATACCCAGCAGCGTTGTGAGGGTATTAAGATTTTTGGGGAGCTCAGACTCCCTGCACCAAAGATACAAGAAATCTGGGTCCAAAGTCCACATTCTACCGAATTCAAGAGAATCTGACCTCTTCCCCTTCAAAAAGCCAGGCATCTCTAATTATTGCTGCTCACTAATGTGAAACTCCTATTTACACAGACTCTTCGATCCAGCAGCTTATGAAGAAAGCAATTAACAGCACATTACTTCAAAGACAGTACAAAGGTTTTGCTGAGCAGGGCAACACAAAGGTTTATTTGACAGCAGTCCTCACAGAAAATGGACTTGCCAAAAGCTGTTACATTAAAGGTACTTTAAATAGCAACGTGAGCAAAATAGCAGCACCTTCGAGTGAATTTTGTCTCCAAACAATTGATGTTCCTAAAATCCTCTTCATTAGGTAATTTTTGTTGAAAGGCCAGAGAAATTAATACAGTGGCATCAGAAGTACCTCTCAAAAACAACAAACAAACAAGCAAACAAAAAAATCACATTCTTACAATACTCCTGAGGGATAAAGGAAAGGAATAGGATTTCTTTAATAGCTCGCACACTTTCTAGGGTTGCTCATTAAGAACATTAGCTGAGCAGCACCATTACTTCACATAACTGAGACTTTCACACTGTACATGTTCAGAAAAGCATGTGCATGGAAAATGTGGAAAATCACATACACTTAATGGTATGCTACCCCATTCCTATATCCAAGAATTACTTATAAAATTTTGATGTTTAATGAAACATTCTAGATCTCCTCATGCTATTATAAATGCAAATACTTAACTTCAAGAACTATAAAATCAAGCTTTTATGTATGTGTACATAAAACCAAAGGCTTTGTGAGAGTTTATACATGAATTTACAATGTTGTAAACAGATATATTTTATATGTTATCCAGTTCTGAGTGTTTAAAAACATGCACAGAAAAAGAATTCACAACATGGAAAGCTACTGCTCAGGCAAATGTGTAACATGAAATGAAGTATACATAACGAACAGAACAATCTACTATACAATTTTAGGTGTGCATCTTGACCACTTGCTATGATCACATGATATAAAAAGACAATCAAAATTTCCTTTTTTTTTTTTTTTTTTTTTGCATCTATTCATTCTTAATCCATTTTCCTGTATCGCTATTCAAGTTGAGGAAGTAATTTCTTTTTAAGGTTTCCTTTATAGTCTTGGAAATATGAGGCTTTTGAATACACATTGATGGCAAATTGTTTCAGTTTTCTCCAAATGAATATGTAAAGTAAAATCATTTGGGAATGAATACTGGAGTTACAGTTTTAAAGGATTTTTACTGCCTAACAAGCTGAATCATACATCATGGCTTCATTCCATGGAGCCTTGTTCACTACAGCAAGAAATTTGCAGAGGTAGTTCAATTTGCTGGCCTCTGACTTACCATGGAGGGACCTTGGAAAAAGGATAATTTCACATTTCTCAACAGTGACCTTATCCTGTATTATTTTATTCAGTGTGGTTTATGTGCTGCTGCCACACATACCGCTTTGTGCTGCTATGCATCACGGCACAGAACTTTACAGGTTTTTCTTCAAATTAACAAGGAGCTGTAGCCTCCCTGCCTGCGTAAAGAGCAGTCTGTCTAATAATAAGACCAGTCATCTGCTTGCCAAACAACAGACACTTGAGATAGACAAATGCATTTCCACTGCATGAATTATTGCACGAAATATCAGCTGCTCATAAACCTACATTGCTTACACTGGCTAGCAGAAACAAACGCTTTTATTACAATCAAAGCCCACTCTAAAAAGATTTTTTTAGCCATTTAAGCCTCTCATCCCACCAGTGCCACCGTTCTCATAAATCCAGCCCCTGCTAAACTCAGCCTCTTGCTTTGGCTGATCCGATGTGGAAAACCTCCACACAGCTTTTCCCTTGCTTAACAACAAGCCCTTGTCACCCTCTGCTCCTGCCTGCTGAGGGCAGGGCTGATGCTGCCCAGGGATGGAGCTTTGTGCAGGGCAGTGCCTGCAGAATCACCAGTCCCCTGAGGAATTCAGCACTGGCCATAGAAAAGGGAAAAGTATGCACCACATGCACTCTGCTAAAAGAAACCCATGGTGTAATGTAGGATACTCAAATCCTCTTGCACTTTTTTTCATCCCTTTTTAAGCTCTGAAATCTTTGTTCTAGGTGCTATTATTTCTCAATTTCCCAGAAACTCTGAAGTTGGACATCACCTCTTTGTAGTTCCCTGCAATAGTTCTCTTCACGAAAAGATGTGTTTATTTCCCACTACCCCCACAATACACTGATATCCTGTATAAATAAGGCTGAAGATCAGGGAATTACTCTATTCTTCCATATCCACAGATCTGGGCTTCAAATTGTGCATGCCACACAACTGGGAAAGAACATAGGTATCCAATCTTCAGCTCTTTAGTACAAACACATCTATGCAATCTGTCAGTGTTATCTGCTGAAGAGAAGCCCAAAAATACGAAGGCAGGTATGTTGCAGGTTACAGCTGAAGCAGTGGGGGAATGAATGAGTTTTCTTTTGGCTTTGTGGTCAGACTCACCATGAACACATGCACATGCTCACACACACAAACTTTTTTTTTTTTTAATTGGGTCAAAGTGAATTCCTCACACTGAGAAATGAACTTGCTTGGTTTCAGGTGCTTTTAAAAGTGACTCAGAATTAATTCAATTAAGTTTTTGAACCATTTTATCACGAAAAGTCAAAGCGTTTTTTTTTTTTTTTCAAGGAACTGCACTGGAAACTTGAAGTTCTTAGACTATTCTAGTTGAATTTGGCATGCATTCACAAATGGGCTGATCTGTCACAGAACCTTTCAGAATTGCTAATGCTAATCTTAGTTTGCTAGTCCGACATCCAATTCAGCACATTCTTTTTATTTTTTCTTTACCCAGAAATTCCAATCACATTGATCACTATTTTCAACATATGTGAGACATCCACACAGTTTAACTGTTTGAAGCTTGTAAAAACTATAGAGCTAAATTCATCCCTGATAGTACAGGATGAGTTTCCTGCTGGAGATAGCTTTTCT
Organism: Tetrao urogallus; assembly: GCF_951394365.1. NCBI lineage: Eukaryota > Metazoa > Chordata > Aves > Galliformes > Phasianidae > Tetrao > Tetrao urogallus. The sequence continues at coordinate 125,883,655 of NC_136813.1, read as the reverse complement.
GGTGGTAACACATCATTCTAAGGTGAGGAACTTCCTACTACTGGAGCTGACAACACAGTAGAGGTGCCAGTTTCAGGGACTGGGCCAAGTGACCTGAAAGATCCCTTCCAACCTCCACAGCTCTGTGATTTATGTGCACCCCGGATGCCCCAGACCAACCTGAAGTACTCTGTTTATGGTACCCTGTGCTGCTGAACGCTCTCCTTCCAGTCAATGCTTCCATGACATCAAAGAATCAACTCTGAATAAAATCCAACATCTCTTCTATCAATCCACATTTTCATCTCCAAAGAGAATATCTGAACAGTGCAAGCACTCCTTCCTTTTTGCCTAGGAGGGGTTCAAATTGAACAGATTGTTCAATGGTTTAATAAAAGAGTAGGATTTTCCTTTGTTTTTGGGGGAAGTGGTTGTTGCCAGTGGTGGTCATGCTTTATAATATTTGTTTGGCCCAGTTTCTACTATTTTAAGCCAGAACTTTGGATTTTTTAATTAGTTTTATATTATATATATATTGAAATATAATATGTATATATAATACATTTTATAAAATGTCAGGCTTTCACACATTCAACATTAATGATACTTATTTTTCTTGAATACATTTGTAAGTGTGTGTCAGATTGTCAGTACTGACAAGTAATGTCTTCCATTTACCTCCAGAAGGAGAGACACCTCTGAGCTATTTTCTTCTAGGCTTCCTCACACAGTTGTGTCTCAGAGGTGACCTGAAGGAGCAGGGAGAAAGCTGCTCAGTTTCCGTGCTCAGTCCCTGCCTTTTCCACTGATGCTGCCAGCAGGACCCCAATTACAGTAGCACTAATTGTTCTGGTGGTTTGTGTGATGTGGACTCTGACTCATTTGTGACTGTACAGAGCAGGGCACCAAGAAGCCATCACACGGTAATGATTTTTGCTAAGTCTGAAACTGAGCTGGATTCCTACCAGCAGTTCTGAAGTGAAAGGCTTCTTTCTGTACTCTGTTTCCAGTCCTCAAATACAGTACCTTATATTCTCAATTGCCATTGCTTTTTTCTCTACAGTAAATTTGAGAGTAATTAAAAGAAATCAAAGACCAGAAAATTTTAGTGTAACACAGAACATTTCAAAAAGGATTAGCATTGCTAGCAAAGTGCTCAACACTAATTATTTAAAGATGAGGCTGGTAAAGAATATGGCAAGGGGAAATCATTATTTGATGAGATGCTATTTGTGCCATAGAGAATAAGACAAGAAGAGCTTTGAGATAATCAAAAGCTATGATACAGTTTTAGTATTGGAACAGTTCTGGGCACTATGGGCAAAGAACCAATCTAATATTTGATTTGCTTTTATTCACTGAGGCAAGAAGAGACATACCTGCTGGATTACAGCATATATGTAAAATATATTTATTATTTAATAATAATAATTTAATAAATTTAATGTAAATAGATTTTTTTGGGGGGGAGCACAGAAATAGACAATAAAACAAAAAAGAATAGGAAATAAGTACTTCTACTATTGATTCCTTCATCAGTGAAAGTGACTCATAACACCCTGAATGCTGACAAAAATGGTCACAGTATCACATTAATACCTAGAGTTGGTATCACAGTCGTTGTTCCATACACTCCCAATCCTTCCCTAAGTTAAAGTAACCTTCATTACAGCAGCAAAGACATCTATATTTCACAAGGGCTGCCCAGGATGCTGTGAAGCACATGCAAACCAAGGAATACCTGGTTTTCAGATAATCCCTAGGCTGGAAGCGATGGTCCTGGTTGGTCCTGTGTCCCATTTGGACACAAAGCCATAGATCAGGGCAGTGGGAAAGCAGTGAGTGACAATAATACACAGCCTTATTTCAGCCTTCTCACACCCCCTTGTTTATTTTTAAGCCCCAACCAAGTGCAGACTCAGCGTGGAGTACCCCACTCAACCGATCACGCACACAAAGCAAGCCCAAGGTGAGGCAGAACATCTGTGCACACATTTCTCAGCTTCCAAGTCGCTGGTTTCTCTGAGAAACAGAGCTTTTCCTTTTTCTCATTCATTAAGCACACATACATAGAAATTCTAAAGAACTGTTAGATGACGTTTTTAAAATAAACACTAATGCTTTTTTATATGTATATTTGGCTGAAAGTTATTTTCTGTCTCCCCTTTCCTCCCCTCCATCCTCTGATTTCTGGAGGGAATTCATACCACCCATGTAATGTTGTTCACCTTACAGCCCAGCCAGAGTGGTTTCCAACAGCACTTGACAGACATTAGGGAAACCACATATCTTAATCTGAGTGGTTGCTGGACCACAGGGAGTCATGATTCAAGCTACATTCTCCAACAAATGCTGGCTTAAATTCACTGTTGGGAAAGGTATTATTTTGCTATAGCCACCACATGAGGGGTTTCCACCATAGCTCAAGTTTTGTGATCCACAGTGACTTAGTCCTGTTCACAGTTAGTAAAAAAACATCGTCCATCTGAGAATATAACTCTAGTATACATCCAGCACCAAGTAGAAGGAACGGCATATAGCTAACTTCTTGCGTTTCACTGTCTACAAAGACAAAACCAATGAAGGGGAAACATGGAAAGATTTAGTAATATACACACCTCCTGCTTCACTGCTTTCCCACTGAGTGCTTCTGAAGTGGGCTAACAAAAAGGGAAAGGAAAAAAAGAAGGAAACCGGAAAGCCATAACCCCAAACCTTTAAAAATAATTGAGAAACCACACCCATTCAGGCTTCCCACTGCATTACTCACTTGCAATCAAACTTGCTGCTGAGACTTAATTGTTAATAACATACTGATGACCGACGGAAAAACAGATCTGGCCTAAATTGTTATACTTCAATGTGAACGTAAGCGTCTAAATAGCACGGTAACATCTTGTGTTTCAGAAATTTAAGTGCAAACCATCCATTATGAGTAACATTGACTTATTTAAGAATTTTAGCGCTCACAGTCAACTATGCGATTAGTGATGACCAAATGTAACATGCTAATCAGGGAGTGAGGGATTCCTGAAGGAAATTGATTTTGCTTGCAAGGAAATGCACTTTTTATTATAGAAGACGTCTTCTCAGAATGCAAAGTGGTAATAAAGCAAATAAATCTATATAAACTGCAAAAAAAATGTGCAAAATACACTAGAAAGAGATTAAATAAATAATTAGAAATCTGTGACTTATCATGTAAATATGCCACAAAGGAGATAGTGCAGTAGAAAATGAAGTTATTATTACATCAGGAATAGGCACCAAATTTTGCAAGATTTTGGTTCCTTCCCACTCTAGTACAGGTCAGACAATTGCTGCATGCATTATTTAAGCATGTTGCTAGGGTTCAGATCAGAAACAAATACTTGTTCATATCAAATTAATCTGTTTCCCCAGTCTGGATAAAGCATTTAATTGAACCCTTGATTCTACTCACAGCAAACAACATGTCTCCAATTTCTGGCAACAGATTTAGGCAGCAGTGCTATAAGCAGGTCCATATTTTTGCCACATGGGAACCGTGGAAATCAGTAAGGACCTGCAGATGTGCCTCCAGACACTGGAGGGCTTTGGGTACAAGTTAGCTTCAGCTCTGTGACATACAGAAGATACTTGCTGTCTCAGAGGACAAGGCTTTCCAGTACAGCAGCAGCTTAATTTCAGTAAACAGAGACATTCCTCTGGGTTCACCACACTGAGGTGGTTGCTCTTTTGCAAGCTACTTGCAGGCCCAAGCTTCTGCCACAGCAGTAGGTCTGCACAGACCTTGAGCCTGCCAGCTCTTGCAGGCTGCATGAGCAAGAAGGCAGCACTCTGCTGAGCAGCCATATGCCTTGGAAATGCAACCAGACCACAGTTTCCATTTGTTTAGGCCAGAGTGGCATACAATGCCTGGAGTGCGAAGCCCACCCCTTCCAGTCCATAGCTGCAATAAGGACTGCAAATGTAATCATCTACACAGCTCTGCCTCACTGTCTCAATAACCCTCAATGTCTGTTTTTATTCACTACATTGAGATCCCGGAAACACCTTGTCTTCACCTCACTTACTGGCTATCTGTAACCCATAATAACCTCAATAACCCATTATCTCTGTTCTTGAGGCTGTCAAACTGCCTCTTATATCACTCTGAAGAAAGGCTAAGTCTCTCTCTCTTTGTACAGTCCTAAATGTAATATTAATACCATAGCTTTAGTGCAAGAGCAGTCTAAGGAGCCACAGTTGTCTCAGTTGTTTGTTTTTTATTCTGGTCTGATGATTTCAGATACTCATATTTTGCTCTAAGGAATGCCTGGACATCACTGATTTCTCCTTTTTTGTGTTCTCATACTTCCACTCTGTTTCTGAAGCTGACTAATGCCCTCTAAGTTATGTGTGATAGAAACCAGGCATTTATTTTGATAGAATGAGTTTCTTTAATACCAGCAAGATGACCATGCTCATTTAGCCTGACCTGCATTTAAGCAGTGTCCAGCATTTTTGCTTGATAACCTCTGAAAGTATTTCTATCCCAGAAAGGATGGGCTAGGTGTTTTATTGAGATAACCTCTTAGACACTTCCATCAGCTTAATTTTTAAAGTTAAAATTAGTTTGATCCTTTCTAGTTGCTAAATCTGGCAAAGAATAAGTAACTTATCTTAAAAAAGTGCAATGCACACCTGATTCTTTCAGAAACCAATAAGTACCTCTCAATATATTTCTTGTAGTATTTTGCTGGGTCTGAGGTTACACACAAGAAAGTAGAACTCAACTAAGTAGTTCCCTTGGGCTGGCTGGCTGCCTCTCTTAATTCATATAATCAGAGCAACTACGTTCAGAAGACAGTAATCATTCATCAGCTCCTTCAGTGGTTAGAGGATCTGCACCAGTCAGATCTGTCTTTGATGCAGTGCACCAAGGGGACAACTCTTAAGCCAACAAACTCATCACCGTCACTAACATCAGAGCAGCTGGTTTCCCACTGTTTAGGCAGAAGTTACAGCAAAAGGAACTGCACTTGGAAAGAACACAACCGTACCATCGGGAGAGTTTTTAAAGGCAAGTGGCAACTTGTTTCCTTTATCTTTGCTATCACACCTTATCATAAGAGCCCAGTTGCTCTTTCAGGAAACGGCTGTGCTGTCTCTGGGGTTTAAAAGCAGAAGGAAAGCAGGTTAAACACAGAGAATTGGCAATAAAATTGTAGGTCTAAACTGTTTGCCCCCTCTCCAGAGTAAATACAATCCTTTCTTTAGGAACTTTTCCAAGGGAGTTTTATGTGATCTCACATACCAGCAAATTAATTTTCCCTTCTCCTCTCCATTACTTTCAAAAATTCCCTATTTAATTTTCTTCCACACAGTCCACAAGCTCATTCTCTTCCACAAGCTTCCCTCAAGACTCTCTCTGTGTTTGCAGAAATGGGGCCGCAAGACAACCTCTTAAGGCAGTGAATATCTGTTCCCTATGTATTCCCCTTAATGCATGTGCCAAGTCAACTGACCACCACACATTGCTCTTCCTGTCAGCACTGCAGAGACAATTCTGCTCCCAGTAAGTACTGTTTTGTTCCGCCTCATGTATCAGCCACAGAACTATTTGCTTGCTTTTGGATCACCAAAAGATTTGCCTTAGGGGCTGGGAAGATTTATTGTTTTGGATAAAAACTGCAGAATTTGGCAATTTCAGGCAGGCAAAAATTGGCAGCTAACTTTGGGGTCTTTGGGAGTATCTTTGACTACAGTTGGTGGGATTTGGACCTTTTTTTTTTTTACGTTTCTATAATTAAATACATAATCATCTCCGCCATCATCATTACACTATTATTTCTCCGCTGTTTGGCAAAGTCAAAGTTTTTTGGCTTTTTTTTTTTTTTTAATTCTGCAGCATTATGAAGGACCTCACCATGTTCTCTTTTGTAAGAAGCAGCAAACAAAGAATAATGGTAGAAGACTACCTGGTAATTTCTCTTTCTGGCAGATAGTAATTTTCTGTAGTATTTTAAACATGGTAGCATGAAACTACTTGCTAAATCTTGGTACTGCAAGGAAAGCTGGAGAACAGCAGTGGAACCCTCTGCTCATGGGACTAGAAAAGGAGTCTGGCGTCAGAAGAGCCAGGTCGAGCTTCCCTCTTCCTCCACTTCTCTTCAGCTGAGCTGAACTGGTCAGCAGCTCCAAACAAATGACAGAGGAATGAGAAAACTGATGCTGGTTACTAAGGCTCCGAGAGTAGAAGGCAACAGTGCTTTTCACCTAATCAGAAACATTTGCTTCCTCCATGCAGGCCCTTCACCTTGTCACTCACACCAGGGAACATATCTGCATTTCTCCTTAGCCTGATGTTTCCCTGTTTCTGACCATATTTCAAACAACACTGCCATGGCTTCTATCCCAATTTGTGAAATCACTTGACAGATAACCTCAGTCAACTTAGCATGTGATTTACTGACCAGCTGTGCTGGTTATCTGAGTTTCTGGAGCTGGGGAGAGACCACAGATCCGTGTTGCAGTTGAGGATAGAGCTGGGAGCATGCACATCAAGTTGCCTATACATCTGTGGCACTCTTCTCATATCCTGTCTGTACAGACAGTCTCTAGACTCCTTTAGATTGAGTACTCCTGTATCACAAGTGAAGAAATTTCATAGATTCACAAAATATCCTGAGCTGGAAGGCACCCATGAAGATCACTGAGTCCAGCTCCTAGCTCCACAAAGGACCACCCAAAATTCAAACCCTGTGTCTGAGAGTGTTGTCCAAATGGTCCTTAAACTCCTGCATCTTGGGGCCATGCTCACTGCCCTGGGCAGCCTTCCCATGGCCCAACCACCCTGTGCTGCAGCCCCTGTCCCTGACCCCCAGCTGCCCTCCCCTGACAGCTCCATGCCGTTCCTTCGGGCCCTGTCGCTGTCACACAACAGAGCTCAGCGCTGCCCCTCCGCTCCCTGTGAGGAGCTGCAGCCGCCATCAGGCCTCCCTCAGCTCCTCTGCCCTGCGCTGAGCACACCAAGGAGGCTCAGCTGCTTCTCCCGTGTCTTGCCCTCCAGACCCTTCTACACCTTTGCAGCCCTCCTTTGGATGCTCCGTAATATTTTTATGTCCTTCAGATATTGTGGTGCCCAAACCTCCACACTAGCATACAGTTGGCCCTTTTGACAGCCTGGGCACACTACTGACTCATACTGAACTTGCTGTAAATCACAACCACAGATCCCATCCTGTGGGGCTGCTCTGCAGCATCTCATTCCCCAAACTGTATAAGACCCAGGACTGTCCTATCCCAGATGCAGAATCTGGCTCTCGCTCTTATTAAACTTAATGACACTGGTGACTGCTCTATTCAAAGGCCACTCTACCCTTGAGCAATTCAGCAATTCCTCCCAGTTTTGTGTCATTCACAAATTTACCCAGTATGCCTTCAAGTCTTGTATCCAAGCCACTGACAAAAACATTAAAGAGGGCTGGCACTAAAATGGAACCCTGCAAGACCAAACTTGAGGGATGGGGAAAGGGGACAGGGAAGGCAGAAGAGCCTTCAGCTAGTGGAGTGGAGTTTGCAGAGAGACTCATCAATCACCAGAGACAGCTCTGGAGGTACTTAAAGAAGTTAAAAAAAGAAAAGAATTACTTCTGCAGGTGAGAAAGATTGCTGGGTCTCTTATAGACAAGGAAAAAATCCTACTAGCAACTAGACAGAATGGTATAAAATTAGTAAGACTGCTCAAGGTCACAGACATGAAGGGAGCCAAGGGATGTGTTCTAAAAAGGCATCTGGAAAGGAAGATTTGAAATATAATTACTGTTTTTCACTATCAAGCTCAGTACACTTAGCTTCACCACAAGCTCATGGCACTTACTTTCATCCTACTTTGTCTGTTTATTGTTATACTTGTGAATAACAATTCTTAAATGTACTTCTAAAGGATTGTTAAAAGATTTTAAAATGCCTTATAGTGATCTGAGCTTGAGTAGTGCACAGCAACCTTCTAAATACAAAAAAAGCCAATAGTATCAGAAATATATAAGCATCTTTAACAGTACTGTGCCTTTTTAGAATCCATTACTTTTAAAATCAATAGAAAATGAGCTGAGCTAAGCACCTTTCCATATTTTTCCTATGATCTACAAAATCTACCCACTATTAGATGAGGGAGGGCTGGGACTGCTTGATGAAGGGCCATGAGTCAGAGCAAGACAGAGTAAATACATTTGCATCCTTTCAGTGATGACAAACCAAAGGAAGGCCAAAATAGCTATAATAAATGAGCTTGAGTTAAAACCCTATCTCTGAATGCCTACTTTGGAGAATGCAAGTGCAACTACAGTCAATGGCATTTTCAGATAATTTTAATCTGCTATGTATGCTAGCACCAATGTAGTAGCACTGTGGGCATCAGAATGTATAGCTTTCTGATGACAGCTCTTCTTGGTGCTCTGTGTGAGCATTTTGGCAATCACATCATCATTGCTACATGGAAGGAGTGTGCATGTACAGGCTGCCACCCCCAACATCTTTATGACATTCGTGTTATTACCTTAATGGTCTCACCAGATTATGAAGAGACTGTGTTTGAGACAGGCTTTTCAAACACAGAATTATTTCTAGTAAGAAAATAAAAATCCTCTTGAGCCAACTCACTTGTATAGGCCAACTCACTTCAACATGTGACAGTTGGATACAACCACTCAGTGGGGCAACACAAGGGCTTCCCAGCCTCAAGGCTGTTGGAGGGTAGAATTTGCTGGGATACAAGTAGAAACAGATGTAGAAAGATGAAGGCAAAAGACTCATGTGTGATGAAGTTTATAAAACTGGAGACTGAAGTAGTGTAAATGCTCAGACAGTCTGTAGACTTCCTAAACATAATCCTTGTTCTTGGGTCTATGTTTACCTGTCCTACCTCTTTCTCACCCCTCCCACTCCTCCCCATTACATGAGGGCTTTGTTGTATTCAGGCTTCTCAATCTGAGGAACCCAGTAGGAGGCAATTGGCTTTGGCTTATATTACGTTTATCGTCTTACCATTGTTTTGCAAGGACAATATAAAATGAAATTAAAGTCAGTATTTTCCCAACACTTTTTTTTTTTAAGGAAACAAAGTACTTTAATCAAAACATTGCCAAGATTGCATAAGCAAACATATCCTTTTCCAAAATCAATCATTTTCCAAGGCAAAGGCAAGTTGAGTTATCTACTGCCATTACGGCAATAAACTATGCTGCAATGTCAAGTGTGTGGGGTAGGAGAAGTCACATATAAAGAGGAGAAATACATTAAAAGAAACTTCAGGCAGGTTCATTTGTTTTCCTACAAACATAAACATGTTTAGTAGGACTCTGCTCAAACCTGTACTTACACAATAGCTTTGTAAGAGCAAGTTAAAAACCCGATGAGACAAACAAAAAAGGCTTTAGCTCAAGTGAAGGATATTCCCTCTCTCCTGCAATACATTTGCTTTTTAGACGTATATCTGGAAAGAAAAAACTTCTCCTTGCCAAGCTGTCTCCATCACAGCTGAGTAGTGTCTGCCTTGAAGGAACAAGGGACTACTCTGGGTCAAAATATGCTCTAGCGTTATTTGATGGTGCTGAAAGAGCAAGTATAACAACAGTTTCAGTTTTCAACCAAAAACTCAGATGCAGCACTTCAACTCCTGTTGTCCTGATCATGCATCCCCAGCTAACTTCAAGCTCCTGATGGCCACTTAATATACAAGAATTGCTGTTCAAAGGCTTGTTTAGAAAGTATTTAGAAAACTTGTGATCTTGAGATCGAGAATCTCCTGTCTCTGCCACATGCTTGTTGATTGCCTGCCTGTAATTCATGGTCTGCCACTGACTCCTGTGCAAATCTGTACAGCATTTAGTATAAAGGATTCCTGATCTTAATTAAGGCAATTTAATGAGAGAGAGCTGTAACATGGCATTATCTCAAAGTGCACCACTGAAATATTGGAGAATACATATACATACAGTCCTTCTGTGGTTCTTTTTAAAAGCAACTCCTATTGAATTACAGCTTTCAGCACAATTTATCAACATATTATTGTTTGTGGAAGAATACTACCTTCCTGCTCAAGCTATTCCAAGGCTGACTCACATCCTGGTAATTCATTAATACATACGATTTTAGTCCAATAACATAATTTCTGCACTATGCATACAATAAATCCTACAGCATCAAATGAAAAATATACCTCAAATTCTCTTCCTAAGCATTAATGGAACATTTTACTTGGCTTCCCACACACAACACCACAGGGAGGGGAACAGACAAAGCTGTAGAAAGCAATTTGATAGCAATATACGTTAGAGAGTTTAACACGGGAACATAAGAGCTGCAATACTGAATGAGACCTGAGGTCAAACTAATCTAGTATCTTCCAACAGTAGCCTGTGTCAGAAGCTTCATGGGAAAAGAGAGGTAGAATAATTTGCCCCAGCTGCCCTCCCCACAGTAAGTGTCATCCCATTAGGAATTGATTTAAAGCCCAGATTGTGAGGTTTAATATTTCTTTCAAGCAGCAGCAATCAAAAAAATTAACTTATGATAACTCTGTATGTGCTGCAGAGAGGAAAACTGCAGGTGGGGGGAATGTATTTGTTTTCATGTTTCAGCAGACATAATTGCTACAACCAGCATGGGAGATACTATCACTTGGCAAACAAACCTGTACTGGCTAGAACTGCATATAATTTATGCCTGAGGCATTTATTGTTTCTGGGTATGATCTTGCAACTCTTTTTTTTCTCACAGAGGCAGACTCTACCACTATTCACAATCTCGCTGACACCAAGAGCAAGCACCATGTGTAACAGGAAGGGTTTGAGATGTATTCCTCCTTTCATCAACAGTGCAACGTGTTGCCTCTCAGCAGAGTATTTTCTTAACCTGACACTAGCAACAATATGGTGCCTGTCATAAGTAAGATATTTTCATAAGGCTCAGTGACATTCAGTGCCTAGGAGAAAATCTGCATAGGGAATGAACATGATCAGTGGCAGGGAAATTATCTCAAATTTCCTTCCTGGTTTCCAGAAGCAGCTCCCAGCATTGCCTCTGGTGTGCCACTGGTTCTCATTGGTTCTTGGCCCACATCTGCAGCTGAACTGGCACAGCTGTCTGTATGCCAAGTGTGAACAGAACCAGACCTACTGGGCCAGACTCAGGTGGAGTGGCTGCAAATCAGCCTAAGGAAGGAAATGTATTTTGTATCTTACAGTATGGCTATTTGATGTGGATGAATGTAAGAGTGCATAAATGCAAAACCACTCTCCTTCATGTGCATCACACAAATGTATATTGATACAGGACAGCTTGAGTCCCTTCATCCCGTTTTCTCACTACTCACTCCTGCAACGGCAGTTACTTACTCTGTTCAAGTGGTTTAATGGGACAAGGACCAACAGATTCCCTTAGTGTGACTGCAGTGTGAGCACAGTAGCCTGCTGAGTACCACAGCTTTCTTAATAATAGAAGTGAAAACTAAATGAAGCCCTGTATATTTTTCTGAATACTGAAGACATGAAACTTAGAAGCAAATGCACACGCAAACTCAGGTAGAAGTCAGTGAGGGGATTTATAAGCCTGCTTGCTACTCACCCCATGATGCAGATGATCTCTGTTATCCCTGTTATCATCTTCCTTTGCAGCGACACAGGGAGCAGCTCCCTTAAGGCTTGCTGACACTCTGCACCAGTTGCAGCCTAGTCCTGACAATGAGTCTAACATCCTGAGTGAGAGGTATGGGTGGGTTCAGGTAAAACTGTATTTTAAATATTAAGAAGAAAACAAACTATGCAAAGCAGTGACATTTCTGTTGGTATCTTCTTTAGGTCCTCCTACCTGGCTGTGAAACTGTGACAGAATAATACTGTTGATGCCACTCCAGAAAGAAAGGAAAGGCTAAATTGGCTTATTCTATTTATTCAGTGAGAAAGAGAAAGGGATGGAACGACAGGAAAACTTTTTAACGTTTTTCACTATTGTGTTGGCTAAACAATGACATTGGCCCATTGAACCTGAAGGGTCTGGGCTTCACCCATTGTCTTTCAAGGTAACGTACATAAAACATCAGATCTAGCATCGATACAGATCAGCTGAAAGATTTCATCAGTCCCTTTACTGCTGCTTGGTGCAGCTGTAACCACATTTCCCACAGCTCTCTGCCACTGAGACTGCACTAGAATATACTCAGCTACTGCTCAGAGGATGAAGAGTCACAGGAGTAGCACTATGGTAAAAAGGTATCTTGGCTTGACCGGGAGAGTTACAGCATTCCTTCACTTCAAGGAATTTCCTCAGGTTTTTGAAATGAGATACGGGATACAGGATTCTCCCTGTCCTCCGTTTTCACGATGTAGTGTGAGAGAGAAAGGGACAGATATTCCAGCCCATGCATTCAGTTAAGTACCTTAACACTGGTAGCTTTGTCCTGTATAAATCAATGCAAGTGGTGTACCCTCATCCTGTGACCTTCATCAGGTTATTTGACTGGGGCAAGGTCAATTGCTTTTCTGGGTTACATGATCAAATATGGGTCACTGTTATGTAAGCCAGGGGACAAAATCATCTCTGCCTCCTTTTTATTTTTTAATTTGGTCCCTCTACATCCAAGAAATGCGATGATTCAGTGCTGCTGGTGTGGATACATCAATTTACTTGGGATTAAACTGGTTCTGTCCAGCCATATTTATCATCAATGCTTCCATACAGAAGAGTATAGAGAGATCTTTGTAATTAATCTCTGTGGGCTTCTTTAGGCCAAAAATAATTCCCACAAACACTTTCTATCTGTCGTTCCTTGTACGATTAATCCCTCATTTCATGCCCATTTTCAAAATGAAGATACCATGATATAATTGACCTTGGAAGGCTAATACTACATATTTTGTACAAGTAAGTGAAAAGACAGATGCTATGAGATATGATTAGATATCTAGTTAACACAACAGTGTTTCAAGATCAGATCTGTGTGATCTTTGGATAATAGATATTTGCTGTATTTTTCAAGGAGCTCTTTTCTTTCTCTTGTTCTGGAATGAAGCTTCTCCCAGCAGGTATTCATCAGTAGCCCTATGTGAAGCATACTTCTAACATACTGATCATAGGCTCAGATAGGGATAACAAAGCAGCCCTGAGGTTGGGTTCAAATCTTATTTAACTTCTGCTCAGTGACAACCTGAGAAACAAAGACAACCTGCTGGGCAATACTTGAGGTGTTTTACAGGTCCGCATCGCAATATGCTGGCAGAGTTACTAAGGAAACTGCCTCAATATCTGCTCACAAGATACCTGGCTCTGGCCACTACTTGCAGTGTTCTACTCCACGCGTGTCAAGTTTCTGAGGAACAGTTGTCTGGAAGCAAAGCTGGAAAGGCAGAATGGAAGGATACAGTGGAGCACATAAGAAGTACATTTGTTTTTAAAGAGAGAAAGAAGAGCCCAAATACACTAATGTGATAATGGATGTGCTCATGTCTTTCTCTTGTATTGAGAAGGAAAAAAAAAAATCAGCCATACTCAAGCTTTATTGGTTATTCTGTAGTGCTATAAACCCACAAACATCTAGCAACATGTGCCCATAGAAATTTACTAGAGCAAGAAGTTGGTATATAATGAAGCTAGAGAGCCTAATTCTATTTTGGACTTTGTGTTGTACAAATTTACATTGTAAATTTACTGAGTTCCCCTTTGACAGACACCAATACTACCAAAAGCAGACTAGGAGGCACTGCACTCTAGTGCCTGGTTACAAAATAGTAATTACAGTTGTTTAAAATCTGGTAGGAGAGTACTACAGAATAATCAACAGTCAAACAGGAATACATTGAAACAAAAAATGCTGTAACCTAGTGTGTAGTTCCTAATGTGCTAGAGGGGTGCTATTGCCTGGCAAACAATCATCTCCTTTACAGTGGCTGTATCAACTGAAATAGCTACTTAGAGAGCCTTCTTTAAGGCTGAGCACCATGACTGTGAGATCTAGCAATCGAGCCCTACTTAAACTCACTTTTGAGGCACTGAATTGCTTCCTGCATAAGGTTAAATTCCACAGTACGCAAGGATTTGGCTTTATTTCGGCAGAGGTGGAAAGGGGCAGAGGATGGCAGTAGATTTAGCAGCCCAGAGTCTTACATTCTGTTCACTGCACATCCCCACTAAAAGCACTTCTTTTTTTTTTTTCTGAATGCAACTCATCTTTTCAACTCTACCACTCCCTGGAGAGTTATGACAAATGAGTTTTGCTGTCTTTCCTTGTCTTCCCTTGCAGAAGGCAATTCCTACAGCAGGAAGAGAAAATTATTTATGATAGAATTTCACACATTTTTCTGGGTGTTTAATGAAGCTTGAACTTGAGTAGAGCAGAGAGTGCTTATTGTAGAATTTTTTTCAACATCACTGCACAACAAACAGAATCTTAATAAGCAATTAAGTTAACTGGCTTTAAAACTCATATGGCTGAGTATTAAGGTAATTATGTCTGCACTTATATACATTCATTGTAGCTTTAAGTAGTCTTGCTTGCTGTTTTGTTGCTGTTGTGCTTCTAAAACTAATCTGAGTTGTTGTCCTGCTGTTAATTACCACAAAGGTTATAAATACAAGACATGCTTGCTATGAATATAGCCAAGTTATTGTGTTATGTACTCAAAGAAGTTGCAGGCCTCTTGCACGGCTTATATTAACAGATCCAATGGTTTCTTCCAGTACTAATGAATTTACAATACTTTAGGCTTAAGGGATCTGTTAAACCAATATACAGTAGATGTATTTGATATTGCCAAACAGTGATTTTGCCATCAAAGGTGAAAAAAACCCTATTTTTAAGTTTCCATGAAAAGAGAGACTCTGGGAAAGCTGTATTAGCCTCCACAATATCACTGTCAAGGCAGTGTGGATTCTTTACCTTCTGGGTTACAAATAAGTTTCCTTTTAAATGGTTGGAATGCAGGGGAGGGGAAAGGAAGAAACCCCCTACATTCTCCTTGTCTAACAAGGAGTGTAAGCGTGAGAACCACTCCCTAGCAGAAGTAATCTGTGATTGACAATAGTTTTCTTTGCAACCAGGGCTAAAAATGGTTTAGCTGTAAACAGACAAATGCAGAACATTTTAATTCCCTTTACAAATGCAAGGACTGCTTACACAAGCACTCTCCATGTGGAATGGCTAGCCAGTGGCACCAAGCAATCAGCAAGCTTCAGAGCTCCTGAAAAATGATGACTTTTCATTGCAGAGTATGAGCACAAATACAGGAGAGGTTTTTTTGTTTTTTTTTTTTTTTTTTTTTTTTTTTTTTTTTTTTTTTTTTTTTGCTTTTGTCTTGTAATGAAGAAGCAGGGTAGATTCACAAAAACTTGAAGTTTATTCTCCGTATTGTCAAGGTGTTCACAGATATGATCTGAGGCAAGCTACTATACTGGACTTCACCCTTCTGGCTTGAAAAACTGAGAGAGAAATATTTTCCCCTTCACAGAGACAATGAATGTGTGTAAGGCACTTTGCACAATGGGGTGGGAGTTAAGCAAACAGCCAGAACAAAGTCTGAGGCTTTGATACAATTTCCCTACAACCTTAAAGTTGGCCCTTCAGCTCTGCAATGAGTCTACGAGGGTCTGCAATGAAAAGACATCAATGAAATGAGGTGACAGGGGACAACCTTAGCATTTCACAATTATTATACTGGTACCTTTGTATGGAAACACTGAAAATTGTCTTATGCTGAAGTTAACAATCACATGAAGAAAATTATGTAGCAGCAGCTTATTTGTATTTTCAACAGTGTGAAAAATATTGCTAACACAAACAGTGTATCTATGGCTGTTTTTCTTTACAGACTCTTTGCTCTGAATCAGATTCAAACACAGACTTACCCAGGGACTCTGCAGGTCTTAAAAGGGTAAGCTTACCAATTGTTTGCAAGGACATTCTGTCTAAAATTAGCAGAATCTGTTCCTGGATGTGAATGATGGACTTATTTGAAGATTAACTCCCTATACACTAGGAAGGCCATCTGAATAAAATAGGTCTTTGACCAAAACAACATACACTTCCAAGGTCCTAAATTAATATTTGTAAACACTGATTTGTAACTGACAATAAGCTTTAGTTTCAAAATGGAAACCAGAGGAGAAAGGCAATACTGACAGCAAAATCATAAGTCATAAAAACTCTATTATTATGAATCAAAACAACAGACATAACAGAAGTTTTATGGAGTCAAATTAAATGTTTTTGATTCATACATTGAAAAGGATGATATAGCCAAAATATATATTTTTTAATCTCTCAGTAATGTTCTATGGTTGATATTGAATGGCTGGTGCCCCACAAAAAAGCTATAGATGATTTATATGCTAGCAGAATCACTAACCCCAAACCACATTTTTCTGTCAGACCTGACTTAATATCTATAAACACTTCCACTAACTACATTCTCTTTGCAGAGGAGCAATGAAGTACAGGTGGTTCATACATCAATGATTTGTTGATCTATAAATTCACTTACCTTACTTCTTTATTAGCAGGCTTTCTGACTGCCTGAATTACCTACTACCACCTTAAGCACCAGACAGGAACTAAATTATTGAGGAGTGCTCCCTCAACAAAGCTGGCATCATACCACAGCTGCTGTATCAGTCTCCGGAATCCAAATACTTCAGGCTTCAAACAGGAAATAACTCTGTCCTCCCCACTGCACACTTCGAAGGACCTACATTGTTGGGAGCAAAGCAAATTCTCCACCTTAAGAATTCTCCAAGCCTGCATTAATCAGGCTGTTGGGCCAACAGATAAGCTACAGTTGACAGGTCAATCAACATACCCTGTAGAGGAAGAGTGCCCACCCTTGCCCACTGACAATGGAAAAAGTAGGATGGCCAGGTGATGTTTGTATTTCTGAGCTAACAATTCTTGTCTGACCATGAAGGTGAGCAGAAGATGAGCTACTGCTTCATTCATTGCATGGTATGTACTGTTACCAACAAGTCACTCATTAAGTGTCCCAGGCACACAGAGAAGCAAAACTTTCACAAACAAGGTTTACAGAACTGCTTCCAGTTTCTCATTATCACAAGTACCTGATTATTTATAAGTAGGTTTGCAAAGTTACTAGGACTTTGCATCATGAACAAATACATTTTGTACTAGCTACTGCCTAACAAGAATGCAGGTCTTGAGTTCTTCCTTGTTGTACTCACAATGACTTCAGTGGCAAAACCTCTTACTGATATGACAGTGAAAGCATGTTACAGCATAAGAAACTCAAGAAACAGAAAGCATTCCTAACTATCTCTAAAGGCATCATGAAAGGAATATTTCTTTTTAACATTTTGTCTCTATTTTTAGCAGGTGTATCAAAACTTGGCAACTTACAACTTTTGATGTGACTCAACATTGTTTCTATCTAAACATGTGGAACTCACTGTTGCCAATCTGAGCTTTTCCCATCGTGTCCTAGCATGAAAGTAACCTTGCACTGACTTCTCACTGACAAACTCATGGTGCAGTAGGCTTCCTAGGCAACAGAAGTACCAACGAGATGCAGTGCAAAACCTCTGGAAAGACATATGGATCTTCAGACTTTTTTTTCTCCTTTGTTGATGAACAAAGAAGCTTTAAAGTACTGCTGTTTTGGACTTTGTAACTTTTATGTGTTCAAAACCCATGCAAATAATCATGAATAAAAAGGCAAGCCCAGTAGAAAAATTTCCATGAATATTTCCTTCTTCCCTTTCTATTTCAAATGATGCATCCTCATCTTTGTAGTCTTTTTGAGGACGCTTCTACAGCATAAAGCTATAGAATTCACACGTTTAAAATAGTTACACACTTATCTAGTCATAGAATTTATAGTACTGTATGACTTCGGTAACAAATCATGAAGCACACAACAAATATGACATAAATCATACTTCATTTGGATTCTCTCAAAATTCCTTTTATAAACTAATTTTATCAAGAAAAAGTAAGCTCACAAATTAGACTATTTTTTCACTTCAACTATTTCAAATGCTCTATTCCAGTAAGTTATTCCAAATGAATTCACTGCAAATAAGGTATACTTCTGTCCCACAGAGATCACAGCAAATTAGAGGACATGAACACTAGAATCTTTGCCTCTGCTAATTCCACTACACCACAGGGATTTTCCTGCTTCAGCAGGACACTGAAAACAATGAAGCAAGAAATTTCCAAAAATATTCTAAAACAACTTCAGAAAATCAAAATCTGGTAGGTATTTTCTAACTTTACTTCCTATGACAGTGTGATTAAGATCTCTAATATAAAATTACATTCCCCCGACAATTAAAAAAAAAAAAAAAGAAAGTCATCAATTGAAATTAACAACTTCATTATATAAAGAGTAAAATAAATGATGTATTACCTTGACAGGTCCGTTCATCTGTGAGTAGTTTATAGCCCTTCTGGCAGCTGCATTCAAAGCTGCCAACTGTGTTTCGGCAGAAATGGTCACAGCCACCATTGTTTACCAAGCACTCATCAATATCTGCAAGGAATGAAGGGGAAAAATTTAGTTCATGACTGCAAAAAGAGTATTTTAAGTCAGGAGTATAGGAGTTTACACAGATTCCCAAGGAGGCTGCTGTCCCTTTAGGAAATAAGTTCATCGGATGCATCCGTTCCCAAACCTTCCTGGCAAGGCTTACTAAAGACCTATGGCTGAATTGTTCTGGAGACAGAAGTACTTCTGTCAGCAGTGGAAAAAATAAATGACCAAACTGAGGTATTTTGATGTTAAAAACTATTGAGGGAAGATTCTTTGTAGATGTAGTGATCTACCTAACAGAAGACTTCGGCTTAAAACATTAATATCTCCCCTAACACAGAAACTCTCAAAACATGAGAAAACTTGAAAAAATGAAATAACAACAAACACAAAGTAAAACCCATTTGACTTATCACAAAATACTTCCATTATTACTATATAAAGAAATGAAAAGGTATGTTAGAGAGGGTCCAGAGGAGAGCCACACAGATGATCAGAGGGCTGGAGCACCTCCCCTACAAAGACAGGCTGAGGGAGCTGGGCTCTCCATCAGCCTGGAGAAAAGAAGGCTGCGGGGTGACCTCATTGCAGCCTTTCAGTACCTAAAGGGAGCCTACAAACAGGAGGGGAATCAACTCTTTGAAAGGGTAGATAACAGCAGGACAAGGGGAAATGGTTTTCAGTTGAGGGAAGGAAGATTTAGGTTGGATATCTGGAGGAAGTTCTTTACCAAGAGAGTGGTGAGGTGCTGGAACAGGCTGCCAAGAGAGGCTGAGGCTGTGGATGTCCTGTCCCTGGAGGTGTTCAATGCCAGGTTGGATGGGGCCCTGGGCATCCTGGTCTGGTATTAAATGGGGAGGTTGGTGTCCCTGCATGTGGCAGGGGGTTGGAGCTTGGTGATCCTTGAGGTCCACCTTGAATCTACCTCCTACACCTTATAACTTCTAAAAGTTTTGAAAATCTGGAATGCCCAGTCCATAAAAGCTTGTGTAACATGGATATGATAGCTCACAGAACCTCATTTGAAATGCAGGGCACTTTTCCACCCTTCCCTGCTTACCAAAATGTGGATGCAGATTTTCTGAAAAAAAAACCCCAAACTTATTACTTTTTCAGGAGAATAATACTGCAAAAATATAGGCCTTTTTAGAGATACAAACAAAAGAAGCAATATGTCAGAGCCTTGGTGCATACTTCTGGAAGAGAAAATGAGATTCTTCAGAAAAATAAGTGGAATGTGATCTTTGCTACTGAAAAGTTTCTTACTATAAGCTCTGAAACTTTGAAGAAACAGCTGATCATTTAAAAAGCAACTCCTGCAGAACACAAAGCTAGGAACTAAAACGTGGAGATGGAAATTTATCAAGTATAGCACGATACTGGTGAGTGAAGGGGGCATTTAGCACGATTTAAATTTTAGATGACTTTGAGGGTCTGTTATTCACTCGTTTTTGAAAACATGATTACACGCATGAGAAAGTAATAAGGCTCTTACCACATTTCTACGCATGGAATACAAAAAGCAGCCAAATATATCTGCAAGAGGAGTGAGGAGGTTAATCTAGAAATTTTAATAGCTCAGAAGCAAATTCAGCCCACTTTCCTAAATGGTGCTTTGCTGCATGGACACTAAACAAAATACATTCAGGAGGGTGTACGTCTCCAATGAACAAGAATGGCATGTATAATGAAAAAAATTTGCTCAATGAGCTGGACATATGGAAAACAGAAATGAAACCTTAGAACTAATACTACACTTTATTGGTTTTGTATCTGCTTCTGCACAGGAGTGGACTTTGCATTCAATACTACTAAAAGCAGGAGGGTAAAATGATAGACTGCAGCTGTGGTGGTATCAAGCCTTGAGTGCGCTGCCCAAATGCAATCTCTGTCTCAGGTAACAGAGCCTCAAAGTGAGCTGATAGCGGGAGTCATTTCTTGTCTGTGATCCTCAAGTTCTGGTGACTGAAACAGAGTAGCCAAGGACAGATAACCTTAGCTCCCAGCCTGACCTAGTGAAGATTACACTGCAGGCTGCTCTACACAACAGCGTGAGACTGTAGGCAGCAACCCATCTGGTTTCAGCTATGATTACAAGGACAGGGACAGATCAGTGGTGAAAACACATGACTAGTTGGTCTAGTTCCCCAGCCATTTCCATTCTGGTGAGTTCTCTCTCTTAGCTCCAACAAGTGTTAACTGGGTCTCTGGTACACTTCTCGTGATGGATTACCACAACTGCTCCATCCTTTTTCACAGCACAGATGTACCTTGCCATGACAAAACTTTTGGACAAATTAAACTGTAAATTAAAATTGCTAATATATTGTGCATCATGAACACACAGAACAGTCATCCGTCATGAGGAATGTCTCCTTTACCCTTGATAAGAACAACATGACCTCTGGGCTATGAAGCAGAAATTACTTGCAGCCGTCAAACACCATTCTGAAGGATTGATGTTTTAAATGATAGCCCTTGGATTTCACATGTTACATTCCAGACTACAGTCTCGCTAACTTTTTTTCAGGGTCTCTGCAGTCCACAAGGGACAGAAATGAAACCTTCCTGGCCTCAGAGGGTAGGTTTGAAGCTGTTAATCCATTTCAATTCCACTGACAATGCAGCATATCAGTTTTACACCAGCAATTCTTTGGAGTAATCCTGAGCCAGGATCTATGCAAAACCTGGGAGAGTCCACAGGAAAAGAAAGTTTTTATTCATTTCTTCTCGCTGGATGACATGACATGGCCTTTTAAAACCAGGACCATCAAAACAGAATAGAGGTCAAAACTGTTAGCTGCAAAAACATTCTAAATAACACAAACAGCGCCAGTGTCTCTGCTTTCACTGTATTTCTTTCCATGGCCATAGCGAGACTGACAAGGCATGTAAAAATTATTTCACTCTATGGAGAGCAGTACACTGCTGCATTTCACTTGAAAGAGAGCAGTATCCAACCACATCATGTCTAGCTGGTTCACAGAAATTGCACCAAGCCTATATCCCCACTATTTTTCTTTCCACAGCTATAAATAATTTGTGTTATGAGCCATGTGAAAATAAATGATTCCACTGTGTGAGAAAGGGGGGCCCATTTATCTCTAAACTGACTGGTACCCACCTTTGTCAGGTGGCTCCTGTGAACTTCACAGAGAGTATGCTTCCATGGCATGTCTGCCTACCATGCAGGGGAAGAAAAACACACTGGAAACCCATCACGATATCTCTACCAGATTTGAAATTTCTTTGTCAAATCTCCGTATTATTTTCTATGATTGGGACTGTTTGTAGAAATTATAAAACTGTTATTTTCACACATAGCTCTGAAGTGGCTTGTTTCTAATTGATAATGCAAGTTGCATAAAAATGGTTCAAACTTTCCACAGTGCTCTGTTCCCCCATATCCCTAGAAATACAAGAGTATATAAAGAGCTATATTTCTCCACAAGGGCTGTATGTGAAATGCTCTGATAATCAGTGTTTACACAAAACTCTGGTCATTTCAGACCAGCGGGCCTGATGGGCTGCCAATGCATTAGCAATGAAATCCAAAAGGATTTCTCTTACTGTAGCAAGAGCATTGATATAGTTAAACGATACCTTGCTCATACAAGCTATGGATCTGCTACAAACACCAAATGACAGCTTCTGCACAAATGGACACAGACCAATAACAGACTAAGGACAAACCACAGAAGTCTGGTGGAGAATGATGGAATGACTGTTCCTGTTTCACTTTGTAGCTTTTCAAGCTCTGCTTAGCATAAGTCATGTTAAAAAGACACTAGTTCTGATCTGGATGCGAGTCATGAGAGTGAATGCATGAATGTATATGTGCTACGAACTCAGAAAGCTTTACCTTGCCACACACAAGTCAGAGAACAAATTAAAAAGTAGTGATTTTAAGTAACTTAGAATTTAGCTTTCCACATAAGCTGCTTAAATAGAACTTGAAAGGGTAATCAACATGTGATCTTCGCTTAGCTCTTAAACAATGATGGATATGGAGATTTCCAAAGCCTCATCTCGGGCGGAAGTTAGGCTGCTTTTTTCAATGGCTGGACAAATATTTGAACTGATTCTGTCTGTCTAATCCTTTGCAGTATTAAAATGCTACCTAGCTCCAGGAAAATAATATACTCCAAGATCAACCAAAAATAATTACAGGAACATCATGCCCTTCTTGTTTTTGCTAAAGAAAGCATGTTAAGATTAATTACGCTATTACCAACATTCAGGGGATATTGGTAGGCATATTCCTTCAGAGTGGGCTAATCTGCCAATTCTTAGCTTTTTATTCCCACTCATGGCATCTTCCTCTGCTTTCCTTTCTTTCTTTCTCTTTTCTCATGCTTCTAAAAATCACCACTCTTCCCTAACCGTTATAACTATTGTTGCCTTGTTGACACAGGTATTAGTTCCCTGATGCATGCAGACCACAAAGTACTTTATAAAACAGGCCACAAAATTCTTTAACCTTGTCAGTGCTGGGGAAATAGATGCGCAGAAAAACAAATTTACTCTGCCAAACATGAATACCACCTCAACGCACAATCCAACAAGGCTGCCTTACTTAGTATGACAAACAGGACAGGCCTGCACAAAGCACACATTGCTCTACATTATAAACATTATCAATGCTACCTAATGCTTAGATTACAATTGTTTTTATTTGCCTCTTAATTTTTTCAGAGTAACTTGCAATACAGTAAGTAACTTGGGATTAACAAAAACATAACCTACACTCTAAATGTGTTAAATTACACTTTCCAAACTACAGGGGCTGCTCCGAAAGTGATGCATCCTATTTTATTATGTTGTCCCATTGAAACAGAAGCAGATGTTGGTGGTATGGCAGTAGAGGTTGAACCTTCCTGCCAATATTCCATTACATTTTGTTGCTGTGAAACAAACAGCAGCAAAGGGCTGTCCGGCAAAAAGGCATCTGACAAGTGGAAGTGTGTATGAAGCAATGGTGTGTCACTGAATTTCTCCAAGCAGAAAAAAATGACACCCACTGACAATCACCAACGCTTGCTGAACGTTTATGGAGACCAAACGGTGAATGTGAGCACACAGAAGTGGTGGCACTGCAAGAAAATCTAGATTTAAATGCTGTCTGGTAGATTACAGGGAGTCAGAAGTCCTAGTCCAGTTTTCTAAAAGGTTTATCTAGCAGTCTGGGCAAGTTTTAACACCTCCCTATTTTATTTTATCCCTGTAATGAGGCATTGGTAATTATTACTTGATATTTTCAGGACAAATACTTTAAAATGATTTATTTTAATTGAACAAAGCATTTTGAAAAAAAGTCATTTACTGTAAAAAGTACTGTCAAATTACAGACATTTTTCCTTTTTAGTCTGGGCTTTTGAGTGGTTTGACACAACAGCCTGTATTGGTAGCATTTTATCCTGAAAGACATTGTGAATATGTGTAGAACCATACAGGCACAGTCCACTTTAAGAAGTACATGCGCTTTTCCACCACTCTATCTGTGACTGCGCTCTCTGAACGAAGCTCACTGCCTCTAACATGTTTTGCATATTTCAGAGAGGAATAATTCTATTTACGCAGCATCTTCTATTTGAGGATTTCAAAGGCCAGGATCTTATCAACTTTATTGCATTAAACCTACAAACACTTCTGCAGGAGAGATAAGTTTAATTATTTCTCATTTAACAAACGTGAAACTGAGGTGGGTAGGGTAGTGCGTGACTTTCTTGCATCAGATAGCTATAAAATGAAATAAGGCATATTTTATAGCACCTCTAATTTGAGTTTTGCACTTCAGTGACATCCTCATTTTCCCTCCCATAGTGCTAATTAACTGTAATGTATGATAATCATTACTGAACCAAAGTTCCACTAAGTAGCAAATGAAGGTTATCTATTTAATTAGCTATATGGTTAGGTTGTGGGGCAAGGCATTCTCCTAATTAACAGAACTAAAACTAGACTGGGCAGACAGGAATGAGTGTAATTAAAATTTAATCTCCCTCATCCCGAAAACATGCTGCTCACAAAATGGAGAGCTTTGTGTAAATGCTCTTATAGCATGGGAGGGTTGAGGCAGGTTTCAACACATTTCCCTCATGTCACTTTCTCCATTTTCACCTGTTATCTTTGCAATTTCACAAAGAAACCTGTCTTCCAACACAGATGGTAATCTGTCACATATGGATTTAGGTGTCAGCTATTCTGCTTCAGGACATATCCACTCTGACATTATCCACCAACCAATCAATAAAAGAGTCTGCCAGGCTGCCAAGAGATCAATCACCTCGTAAAACAAACATTATGTCCCATTATTTTCTTATTACAGTTAATTAGATTTATAAAACACAAAAAGCTTTGAAAGTGAAAAACTTAGAAATGCTGTCAGAACAGTTTAGGCCATGATTTCTCATTTGTGAAAGGGAAGGGATTTACTAAATCTATCGAGAAAAGAAAGGATTTTCATTTAAAAATTTTGCTGAACAGTGAATTCTTTTTTTAACTTAAAAACATGTTAGTGCAATGCTACCAACTCAAACAGTGCAAGTTGTCTTAAGACTGATACCAGAATGTGAAGTGGACTGGAGATTTAAAGAGAGAGGGTGATATAGTTAATACTGTCTAGAGCTAATTGCAAAAAAAAAAAAAAAAAAAATTACAGAAAAAAGGGAAAAGAAAAAAAAGCTATAGCGATCCCAGAAAATAAAGTTAGTTTTCCTCAGACTGTAAGATTTTAGTAACGCAAGTGTTTTTTTTTAATAAAACACTGGAGAGGGAGAAATAAGTGTGCAGTTATGACTTGGGGACAACATAATGTGTCTCTTTTGCAAAGCATCTGGGAAGTGAAGTACACTAGGTTCTGTGAAACTCAAGTGGAAATAATGACAGTTTAAGCTCATGTATACTTAGAGGTTGTGTTTAAAGAGGTGGTACTGAACTGTGCAAATATATAGGTTGAATACTTACCTACCTTCATTATTCACATAGCCACTATTATCATAATAATTTTACATTTAATGCTTATGTGGTTTATGAAGGAGGAGATGAGGCAGACAACTATATGAATTGGTGAAAGTTATGTTCAATGGCTACACTAAAGGGGTTAATCTAGTGGCTCTCAAGGCAAAAATCAGACAAAACTGCTGAGCTAATACCCCTGGGCACATTATCTGTTGTAACTCTCACTAAAAAACAGTGCCTTGCCCTGACAGTATTCAACCTCTCCATGTAGTCTCAAAGAAAAGCACAAGGGCAAGTGAGAAAGCTGGATGCTACTGGAAGAAGATGCAAGAATCCTTGGACTTAGCACATTAACTCAATTTACCTTTTAGTTATTTTTATTTTTCCCTTTGGAATTACTCTTTCCTCAGGAAGGCTGTGTGCTTGTTTTCAAGAATCTCATCCTGCATCTAAAAATTCCTATACTTGTGCTTGATTTAGTTAAATAGAATTTAAAAATAAAATTGCTGTTGGGTAAGGACATTTGAAGACACTGATATGCTTTCTAAAATCCCATTATAAAACTGTTTTTTTTTTAATGATAAAACTACTCTTGCTGAAAAGGATAGTTGAATACTATTAATTCATGATAATTCAAATCCCTCATAACTGATGAATTAAAGAAAATTGGCTGGTGACCAACATTAACCCTCCAAAACTTTTTGAAGATATTTCTTCAACCATCCAGGGATCAATTCTGTATCTGGAAAGACAAATAAATTACTGAGAGCAGGATACAGCCATATAAAAAACAAGGGGAAATATTTGATGAAAAATAATGAAAGAAAAAAAAAACTACTGTAAGTTTTGAATGTTGGTAGCTATGATTATGCAAGTAGTTGACCCCCAAATTACAGAAGACACACCACACTTCTGTGGTTGCTGATCCTCGGGGAATTTTATTTTGTCAAACAAATGCAAGGTCTTTTCAACAACTCAAATGCAAAATATGACCCTCCCAAGCATTAATTTAAAGGATTTGACATTTTCAAAGGGGAGGTTCACAAAGACTAATAACAAATGCAAGTTTCCAGGGAGCAGGGATATTGCCTTCTCATGAAAAAACCCTAAGTTAGTACACACAAATTCATTTTCTGGGGATAGATGGAACCCTTGGGAAGGAATGAAACTCAGTTACATGGCAGCTGATCCAAGTCTGCAATTTTTAAATGGAAGATAATCTGTTATCTTATATTCGCCTTGTCAAAAATGAGTCTACAGCTGACAAATGAATTGAATGTCTTCAACCTAAGAATAAGGCAATTCCCCCAAAAAGGGAAGGGGTAGTGGAAGGTTTCACACAGTCTGGATGAGATAAATTTGCAGCAACAGTTAGAAAGCAAAAAAAAAATATATATATATATAATATATATATATATAATATATATATATATATACATTTTTTCCCTTCTCTTTTCTTCTTTCTGACAAATTTCACCTGTTACTATTTAAAATTTGAATTTCCTCTCACTTTTTAAATCCCATGAGTTTATCATTTCATTATTCCTCACTGTAACCTGGAACTTCACATCTCTCTCAGAAAGTCTAGATCAGATTATGTCTACATACCTAAAATTAATTGCGTTAGTGCCCACTTGAAATATATGCTCATCAGTCAATATCTGACGTCCACTTTTCCAGGCGTCTGAGTAGTTGTAACCAGCTATTACCAACCATTTTCTGTGTTCTTGTCCTCTCAAAATATCATACATTTCCTCTTGGTCAATCTTTCTCCATCTTCTTCTCTACATATACGGATTTACTATCACCTCTGCCAATCCTTCTCTTCCCTCCATGCCTCTCCCTCTGTCGGATGCACCATCATCTTGACACATGCCAGGTTTTTCTTAGCAATGACAACAGTCCAATCCCTCTTTTCTTTAGTAAAGAAAAGAGAAAAGCATTCTGATTCTGAGTCACCCTTTGGTCTTTTCAAAGCCTTGAAACTGTTGTTTCTAGGACATCCATACTGGGACAGATGAATATAGCTCCTCTTTGGGCATGACACAGAGCTCTTCACTGAGAAACTGCATCTGCCTGCCAGATGCTGTGACTATTTTCCTCACATTGGGTTATTCTTATTTGCTCTTTGTCTTGAGACTGGATAACATTGGTATAAACGCATTAAATGGCTGTGGCCTCAGCAGTGAGACTACTGCAGGCAGGATGTCATGTTTGCTTCTTTAATCCACATTTACAGAGACATTTTGAAAGTTTTTTTTTGTAGCTATCTGGCAGCTCATGTCCTAATCTGATTTCCGTGTCTTCCTTGTCTTCTCTACCCCTTCTAAAATAAGCAGCTTGTTCAAATTCAGGCATTGATCTTCTGTCAGTTTGCCCTTTCTGAATTCTGAGCTTGATGAGTTTTCTCAGACATCTTGCTCAGGTCCTTCAAAACTGGCTCTGTTGTTTAAAATTCCTTTTCAGTTTTAACCTTTCTTTTGTCTCCCTATATAACAAACTTATAAAATTTCCCTTTGCATTGTCTTCCTTCAACAACCACAAGTCTACTTATTATCTATACAGTGTTGCCAATGCACATGCTTAATGGATAGATCAAGGAATTCCCTGTGGAAGCATTTACTGGGTTGCACTCTAACGTGGTCTTTATTTTCCCAAAGATGTCAAAGTGTGTGCTCTCAGAAATTCTTGTCAGTACTCAAACACCTAACAGGATCGTTGTTTTCATGATGAAAGTGTTAACTTTCCTCTAGTTTAATATTGCCTTTCTTTACTTCTTTTTTTTTCAGTTCAGCAGTTGCATCCATTGTTTTATAGTCCTAAATCACCAACTGCCTGCCTTTGGGTTGCCTCTTTGACACAAGTGTCTCTAGTTTCTTCACCAAAAGTTTTTTTTTCAGAAGCAGTGGAAGAGGAAAGGGAAAGGGAAGGGAAATTCTTTGCTGTGCAACATATACCCAGGAAATATGTTCGTTTCCATAAATCACTTAAGCATTTTGAGATTCATAGAGCTTCTGTTTTTACTAAGATGACTTGACATGTGATCTTATGGTTCATTACACAGAAACACTCTAAAATGCTAGGAAATTGTTTGTCAGTAGGCATTTTACAGAAAGCCCAGTCATTTTCAATTGAACATTGAATTGCGCATTTAAACCTATGCAACTATATAGAAAATGACTATTTTGCTTCCTCCTAAAATCACTAGTCTAGTTACTGGAGGACATTACCATCTTTCTTCACATTATTCATAATTCATCAATTTATTTAGGTATTAACTTCTCACACAACACAAACACGTTCCTCTGTCCATTCACCACTCTGTGTCTATGCACACAGTTTATGTAAGAGGCTTCTGCATTGAATACTTTTGTTTGTTATTAAAAAAAAAGATCAGCCACAAGATTTGTATCTGACTTCAATCCTTTTGAGCTTCTTTAAACTACAAAGTCAGTGAGATTTTGGGTTTGCTTCAACAGTGAAGTTCTGTTATAAATTCAGCTTCAGCTCTTTCTCATTGCCTTGTATTCATTATGGAAAGGGCAAGTTTTTCTTAATTCATAGCTGTAGTGGCTTCTCATAATTTATATCTGGCCTCTTTTGCTTTCTGATAGCTTTTTATTTAAATGTACAGAGAAGCAAACTCAAATGGCATTTATATTTGAATGCGCACTTATTTCTAGTCACAAATAATAGGAAGGTACATTGTTACAGCTTGAAAAAAGAGTCATGTAAGGGCTCTGATGGAAGTAGAGTTGCTTTATAATGGATTATGAAAACTAGATCTTGATTTGACTCATGGGAAACTAACCTTAGGTTTAAGTTGATAAGAAAAAGGGAGAAAGCCATCACAGAAAAAAGCCAGCTGAAGATAAACCACTTTGATAAACACTTAAGTGTTATTAGGAGGCACCACATACCAAGCTTGAGGCCTGTTTTTGACAAACAAGCTAGTGCCTGATGTTGATAAAAATCAAGGAAGTCTGATTCCTCTGGAGTAGGAAATTCTTGTGAGAGAATGACAAAGCAGATAGAAGGAAAGCAAGGGACAAGAATTTTGTCCCACACTATCACATATGATCAGAGAACAGGGGCCTGTATTAACCTTCATTCTTTTCTTAAATTTTGTTTCTACTGATGAGATTAGGGAGTCTTTTTATTCCCCACTGGTCAGACTCTGAAGGGAAGTGGAACATGTAACTCGGTTGAAACAGATTTTCAAGGCAAGTAAGGTGGATATCCTGTATAGTTATCCTGTAAGGATTATGCTTATGAGCATGTTATTGCAATATGATATGCGTTCGGAACATGTGACCTGTTCCATGTTACTTCAGAATGCACATACATTTAAGCTTGTGCAAATAGGAGGTATCTCAGCCATACAATGTAGAACTTCTAATGCAATCAGGAATGACCTAGACTGATGTGTTTGTTTTATCACAGGGTCACCTATTTTTTTGACCATATTCTAAAAAATAGGACATCATGGAATTCCAGAGAGAAGTAAAAGGTACAAAAACAAAGCTGGTGCACTCTAAGAGCCAATCCATAGAAGACAGGACAGAGGTTCTAGCTTGGTCCACAGCAAGGACAAAATGGTCTTAGGGATCAAAGGAAGAATGGCAGAAGGTGCAGTCTATATAAAGGCCTAAGAATGACAACCTCTGCGTTAGTCAACTTCTTCATTGAGGGTTTGAGAACTCAGTGTATCTCAATCTGTTTCCATTTGCAAATTTTTCCATTATTACTATTGTGGTACTTCCACTAGAAAATGAAAGCCTACTGAGAGCAATCCCATCTTTCCCTCAGTTAACTTTTCACAGACTCTGAGGAACATGCATACTGTTGCTCTGGGATATCTCAGAGCAATCCATCCCAGATAGCTTTGTCTGTGTGCAGCAAGTAAAGAGAAGCTACTTATTAACCTATATGAAAAACTGATCTTAGTCGTCATCACTGTACCTTAACTGAGAGTAAGGCAAAGGCATCATTTTCCATATACAATTTTCCAAACCAAACAATGAATATAAGACATCATACCAGCAGAGCGTTAGCAAAATTTAATTTGCTGTACATCAAATTACTCTGGCATTAAGCACTGATGGCATGAACCAGTACTAAAATTGTGAGTACAGCTGTTCTATTAACTACATAAATTATCTTAAATATACACCACAGAAGTAAATGCCATTTCAGGTGCTGCTATTATCAATGGAAATACAGTCAGATGAAAAGGGTATAAAGCAAGCAGGTCTCTGTCCTTTCTGGATTTACCAGAAGTCCTGTTAAAAAACCCACTGCTGCTTGTAATCTTGTGCCTGACATTTATGCTGACATTTGCTGGTGCCACAGCACTCTGACCGCAGTGCAGATGATGACTGACAGCAGCTTACTTCATTTTAGTTTACTCTTTCTCACCATTTGCATATATGATTTTCCCCTACTTTTTTGAGAGAGAGCACTAGAAAATGCTAATGGCCCATTATGGCTAATGGCTCAAAAATACATATGTTCTGCAAAAGCAGCATGTATTCAGTGAGGAGGAAACTAAACAGACCTCTTCACATGTGTGGAAAAATGTGATCTATCTACGTTTATGTTGCTAGAGAAACTAAGCAAGAGTGCTAATGGGAGACTCCCAGAAAGTATACTGCAAATTTCAAGTAATAGTATTCCAGGCTAGGCTAGGTTAGGAGCCAATTTGCCTCTACAAGCAATCCATAGAAATTTGAACTCTTGAGGAGATCATTTAAATTCTTTTTAATATAAAATGCTGATGTACATGAATTAATTCAACAAGGAAGACAAGAACAGCTTTATAGCGTAATATCTGAGCGAATCTAATGCAATTCTTAATCCTGGCCTGGGCTTTTAATCTCCTTGCTCGCTGTGTTCATTTACCTACAACATGATTACCAAAGGCAACAAAGCAAAATCAGAAGGATATATTGTAATGACACCATAGAGAAAGGTTATGCACAGATAACACATACTTAATCTTGTATTGAAGTGACAGTGGCTCCCTTTAGTTAGAACTAATGGATATAGATATAATGCATATATAATGGGCATAAATCATCTTTATTTATAGTTGCCAATACATTTGCTTTCCCTTCTCCCCAACAGAAGAAGTAGAAGTTCCTTCCTACTCATCAGACCTGTGTGTGAAAGAGACTGAGGTTCAAACCTCATCTTTCCTAACAGCGGTAGGCAGGTTTCTACATTCTCCCCCTCAAGGTAATGTTCCCAGTCATAAAGGAGCAGAAAAAAACCCCTTCTGCCCTTTTCACAAACTTTCTGACTTACTAGGCAAGGGAATACCTGCCAAAACAAGTGAACCAAGAAAAGAAGGGCAATTTTTCACTGTAATTCAGATCTGAGATTAGGGACACTGGAACTCGACTGAATATGCATGGCAGGCACCGGCAGAAGTTCAGGCACTATGGAACTTTTACTGGTGAAAGTTTAGGTCCTATAGGAATTTACATTGCTTGCAGCTATGCAGAAGGTAAATCTATAAATCGCGTAGCTGTGCACCTCCATATAGAAGTTACATACTTCAGCAGGAAACTCAGGTGTAATTTTCAGCACACTATTTTAGTGACTGTGTGTTCTCTAACACTGCTTATGCATTTATGAAGAAGTTATGTATACCTTTGGTACAATGATGATATAACTTAAGTGGAAACCTCTCAATTTTCTGTGGGAATCTAACCCAAGAAATACTTTTTGTATTTAGGTGACTATTTTGAAGAAGGTCTCTTTACAGCTAAGGAAGAAAACCAGAACCGTGACTGAACAAACAAACAAAACATTCACGTGAATTTATTTGTGTCTGTCTTGCATTTGGCTCTTAATCTTAGTTCAGGAGACCTGAACCAAACCTATGGACGTGATTCTGAAGGCCTTGAAGCACCTATATGATGTGAAAAGAATGGCTGTACGTGCCAGCATCTGCCTCACCGTAAACTTGACTGATGCACATATTTTACACAGCTTATCTTGCAAAGGGATGTATTTTACTGTCAAATTTCTACTGGTATGCAAAAGGAATGTTGAGTCAGGCATATTAACAAAACAAAACCTTAGTTCATCATTTTTCTGTAAAACTTTCCTCATTTAGACACTCTGAGAAAAAAATATACTGCCCTGAAACTTATCCAATCAATCACAGTCAAACAACGTGAGAATCATAACTGAAGTGAGCCACTAGTTGACATATCAAACTAATCACAGAATCACAGAATGGCCCAAGTTGGAAGGGACATAAAGGTTACCTATAATTCCTTCTGGTGTTTCTTTCAAAAACAAAAACAAAACAAGCAACAACAAAACAAACAAACAAACAAAAAAAAAAAAAAGAAAAAAGAAGAAACATTTTCCGTTTTTCATATGAATTGATCAGGATTGACATGATGCAAATTTAAAAAGCTTCAATCAATTTAATCCAGTTTAGTGGAAAAACCAAAAACAGGCTTTAAGTAATTTTGACTAATGAAATGATGGAAGGGAACCATAACTGCCCACAGATATTCTGTATCCAGGAAATGAAGCCAAATTGGCCAGCTGAACTGCTCATTTTGAGCTTTTCACTTAGTCTAAGTGTGTTCTGAATGAAAAGAGAGGAAAGTTTTCTACATCTGAATCATATTCTCATGCCAAATTGATTTGAACATTAATTTTTGCATTTAATTTAATGAAACCTTTCAGTTTGTATTTACCAAAACATGACACAGTTTGCTTCACTGAAACTCATTCTGTAACAATATCTTAATTCAATTCAATTTTCAAAATTGAATTCATTTCCAGGTTTTCATTTTTTTTTTTGTATTAAAAAATAATTTAAAATGCATTCTCCTCTCATAATATGCTGCAATTAAGAATCAGAAAAAAGTGCAATTGCTACATCAACCTAATAAAGCCAGTGCAATAATTCCCTTATGTTTCAATAAAATTTGGTTTGGCTCTTTGACTGAAATAGCTCATTAGTCACCATGCTCCTGGTTTTCATTTCTAGATTGCTTAATGATAGCGAAGGTTACAGAGTTGAGTTAGTGGGTAAACTGGTCAACGATAAGGCATTTCTGGCACTCTCACAGCAGCACAGTCAAGTATTTAAGCATGTAAGTGCCACATTTCTCTGCTGCATCTGAATGCAAAAGGATGGGGGCCTGTTTCAAGGAAGTAGAGAGCACATCACATTTCTGGGTAACCATGACAATGAGACAGCAGGAAGAAGAAATGTTTGCCCAAACAGCATCCAGTCACATAACCTCTGCGTAACACTGCTCTGGTTAAACAATATGCCAAAGGGCTAAGAAGGGCTTACTTAGTGTACGTTGCACAGTAAATAAAATGCCCCAGCCTTAGGTATAGACATCCAGGGGCCTTTCTGTGTCTTAAATACATGTCTGAGAGATCACCTGGACTCAGCAAAGTTTCATCTGAGTGCATGAATTAATGCTGCTATATTTAGCAACATTACCAATGTACGGTCACACCGCTACTAAAACCAATGACACTTAGTCCCAACTGAGTATCTGCTTCCCCAGAACCCCACTCTCAAGCTTGCTTGAGAAAGTACTGCAAAATAGCAAGTTAGCTAAACAAAACAATAGTCATCTTGCTATTACAAAACATCCATGGGGTATGCAAAGTTAGATGGCACTTTACAGATGCTTTACAAAAAGCCACATTTGCACTGTGTCTCTTGCTCCATACACCTAGAAAAACACTACTCTTCTGCTTTAAAATTGTACTTGCTCTGCCATCTGAGTCTTGGGATGGGGTGAGTACGGCACCTGCACAATTGGACTGTGTCCCTGTGACAGTTCTGTCAGGCTGCATTGCTCTGGGGCATAGGAGTGCCTCAGGGTGCACAGTTTCTTTGTCAAATACATGTGGAAGTGATGAAACAGAACTTTGGTGCTACACGGTCTTGCATTTTCTGTGTTGCCAGAAGCCTGTGATCCTTCCCCTTGACCTAATCCACATCTTATAGTACCTCCAAAACAAACTCTTTATTGTTTGATCCAGTTCAGAAGCTGGACTTGAACGATCTTCAGAAAATAAACTCATTTGACTTCACTCCTCTTGAGCCCCTCGTGTTTTTCAGAAACGAATCTCCTGCTTTATCTGCTATATATAGGTTGTATTTAACATAATTAAAGTGCTAAAGTGATGAATCTTCTCACTGAGGGCAAATAATAGCTGAATGCATGAGATAGGTACTCAGCAGGAAAGAAGTACAGATACCAACAAGCAGGGAAGCTACAGACTAGGGAATCCCAAGATGCACAAAGTAGGAGATATTAAAAAGTGGGTAGGAGACAATGAGCAGCAAGCATCATGGACCACTATGTCTTTTAATCCTCTGTCTCTCCCTTTCTGTTTGTATTAGCTGACTTCTGTAGATGACTCAGTAGGCATGCACGGAAATGAACTACATTGCCTTGACATGCACAGCACAAAACCAACTCAGAATCAAGCTGGGGTCACTAAATTACAATGGCGGGAGAAATTAAATAGCATGAGTTAGAGGGAGGATGTGGAGTTCTTTTTGTTTGGGATGTGTCTGTTTTCCTAGCTGACAAAGGCGTGCATGGTTTGGCTTATTTAGAGATATAGCTAACAGCTGATAGGAAGACTGAAGGGAAAAAAGATCTTTTTTCATTCTGTGTCAACCCCGCTGAGGAAAGACTTGCGTTTAAAACTAACTTTTAAGAAGAACAGCAAAATGTTGATGAATCTGTACCTCAGTCAGCACTCATACAACTGAAGACCCCTCTAACTAGGCTGCAGAGGTCTGTTCTTAGCACCTTTGCCCTTATTTCACTGCTAGACCATGTAAGTTATATGGGAGTATATAGGAGAAAGAACTGGAGATAAAAGTTTTCAAGCTCTCCTCTTCATCTCCCAGAAACTTAAACAGTCTTCTGCTACAGTAGTCCCCTCACAGGTTATGCAGCTACCTGTATGTATTCCTCATTAAGTCTTCATTCACAATGATTTTTCCTTCTATTTTATTGACATTGATAAAGACCAGACTGCACATGCATTAACTAAGGAGTCTGATTCTTTGAACTCCCATTTCCCATTGAGCCTGTGAAAGAGATCAATGTGCAAAGACCCTGAAGATAGATTCTTTGCATTACTCAGAACTTGCTTCCCTGCAGCCTCCTTCTCTGTTATATTCAGGAAGGGCCAGGAGAAATATCAGAACTTCAGTCCTGACTCAGTTTTGTATTCTGTAGTTTGAATCCATCCCAGCTTTTATGATAAAACTATAGAATATGAAATATGCTATTGCAAACAAAATGTGGACCAATTAGTAACATTTAAAGAGTTACACACTCTTTGAAAAAAAATCCTTTTTTTTTAATGTATGTCTTTATGTTACACTAAATTGTTAATGAACTTCCACAGTATTAAACAAGTTATCTGTCAAAATTTTGAAAAGCCAACTCTCTATCAATATTTATTTAATCAATTCAAAAATTAGGATTGTTGTTTAATTTACCTGACTCCCTAGTTAAACAAACAAACAAGGAAAGAAGGAAAGTTGCAACAGATTTCCATGAAATATCAGCATGGTAAAAAAACACTATTGAAGAAATCAATTACATATGAGCTAGAACTACAAATTGCATTATGCCCCCTTTGGAGTACTCAACAATTCAGACATTTCTATGAGTCTTATTTAAGCCTCAGCAACTCCATAATTTCAGTAAATACATAACTTCAAATAGTAGCTGTACTATATCAAATGCCATAGGGAGGAAGATGCCAAAATGGATGAAAAATCATAGTCTTTCCAATAAAAATATTCTTTTTGGTCAACGTTATTTGGTAAATATAACCTAAACTTATTAATCATTTTGCTCAAACCACAACTGCATTTTTTTTATTAATACACTAATTAACCCTCCAGTTTCTCTCAGCTTCTTCTCAGCTGTCCTTCCTCTTTCTTTTCTTGTAGTAGATAAAAAGCCTATCTCTTATGTTTAAAAACATAAGCTCTCCTTAAAATCATGCCTCTACTAAAAACCTCATTTGGAGATGCTGTGACATTTTGTAGACTTGGAAACCCTGCCCAGGGAAGACCGGATGTGGCAGCTGTATGATCCCTGAAGGTGCTTTAATAGGCATTCAATAGATTATCCATTGTTCTTACCACATAGCTGCAGTTGTTAAAGATAGATCAACAGACAGCATACAATAAGAGACAGTAGCCTAATCAAATCAAAGACAGTGAAGAGAAAAATAAAAGACTTTAATTTGAGAAGATCATTCTATTGTTTTCAATAGAATTCACAGGAAAATGTGTTAACACTGAACTTCCCCACCCCAGACTATTCCAGCTCTACCTATTAGCAAGAGGAACAAAGAAGGTACTCTGCCAAAACACTCACTTTTATGTTCAGAAGATACACATCTCAGAAAGCAGACTTGACTAAGGGCTGCCTGCATTATGTACAGAAGCAGCTTCCTGGTCAGTTTAAGTATATATGACTCTTAATGCACAGATTTAAATGGGAAGTTGCTTTGGCTTCAAGGAAGCAAAATCTAGTCCAGAAATCTTGTGGTGTAATACATTAGAAAAATAATATTAATTTCAGTTAAATGTAAACCATATATTTTACTGTTTTTTTTATTGCCCAAAATGTCAATTTTGGTTAAGGTTAAAAAAAAAAAAATAACCTGGTTGGTTTGTTCAACCATGTGAGTGAATTTCAAGTAAAAGGATATCTGCAACATCATAAAAATACAGATTCTGTTTCTTATATTTTCTTCTCATAAAAAATGGAAAATGAAGAAAAATGTGAAAGCGCTTAGGGCTATGGTATTTGGTTTGAGGATCAGTTGAACATTTTATTTTGTCTGTAGCACTAATTATAGATTTGATTATTATATAAATATTGTTTCATGTTAGTTCTATGGCCAGACTTCTAAATTTAGAACTCACCTTTTTTTTCATGATGTACTTTCAATAATAAACATTATGATCAAGTCTAGGTGTATGTTACAGTATTAAAATGCCTCCTTTTTAAGCACTCGGTGGAGTCACTGTTACTGTTCTACTATGGCTTAGCTAGTCTGCCTGTAAAAATGAAGGTTTATTTTCATGTGGTTTGAACTAGAACGACCGATTTTTGATGTGTGCTCACCCATAACCATTAAAATTGTATGCAATGGCAGCTTAAATGTTTTATTTTCAAATAAACAGGCAAATGGACTGTTATTTCTATAAATAAGCATACTAACAGAATCATGCCCAAGTTTTTAGCCTGGAGCAAGAGGAAACCACACATTTTCTGTTTATTTTTGTGGGTTTTACTATTTTAAGTTACATGAGGCCCTGAACTAAAGATATTCTGACATTTCTGGTTACTCTGAAGAAAAAAAGTCCCAATAGTTTCTTAACAAGTTAAGTCAGTTTATTCTTGCTGCTGAGTGACAAAAAAGTATTTTCTGCCACAACGATATATGCAATGTCCTCCTGGACGTCCCTAATCTCTTCTAACAGAGCTCAAAAGAAAAATGTACGAAAATAGGAAAAGAGTTGATGAAGGGCCTAGTCCTGCAAGTA
The DNA here is from genome assembly GCF_951394365.1 of Tetrao urogallus. Classification (NCBI taxonomy): domain Eukaryota; kingdom Metazoa; phylum Chordata; class Aves; order Galliformes; family Phasianidae; genus Tetrao; species Tetrao urogallus. The sequence goes on along the minus strand of NC_136813.1, from coordinate 125,845,630 downwards.
TGTATCCGAAACTACTTACATGCATAGTGCCACTAAACGTGATTCTGCAGGAGTATTTGAGAACTGTCCCTGTCTCTTTAACTGAGAACAGATGTTGAGAGTGGTATCAGATGCTTTTTTCTGTTCTCCTTTCCCTTGTCCTCAGTTTTAACATGTTCATGAAGGATAAAACACCAAGGTTCTTATGCTGTCTTTGGAACAGTAAAAGACAAGCATGAACTGAAAAACTTAGACTGTACACTAATAAATGCTGCTTTGGTTTTCCTTTACAGCTAGCTACTTCTAATGTTTTGAAGGGCCAGAAATGGGCAACTATTTGTTTGATTTTTTTTTTCTCGGTAATACCTCCGCAGCTTTTGCTTAGCCTCAATTGGTGATCAACAGTTGATGGAGATTTGGTTGAGATTTTTAACCTCAATCTTGAATAGAAAAATTCAGGGATCATCACAGGATTGAATTTTTAGAAGTGTATCAGACTATCTTTTATAACTGAATGTTTCTGCAGCCCAGAGTTACTCATCTAAATCTGGCCAGTTAAAAACAGTTCGACCTCTGTACCTCGTTTCTTTGTGGTAATAAAATCTTCTAATAAAAAGAGAGAAAAATGACTGAAGTAGGTAAATGCAGAAGAATTAAGGATGAGGAAAGCAAATGAACTCAACTGCAATCACTATGCCAGTAACAGCCTTAACTTAAAAGTATTGATTAAATATCTGAATATTTACATCTTGTACCGAAACCGCTGAAGGCAAATGATGCATTGCAAAGCAAACAGAAGCTGACCTTTGCACGTTTTCCCATCAGGCTGCAGGGTAAATCCAACTGGGCAACTGCATCGTACCCCTGTCGCGGTATCCTTGCAAGTCCGATCACAGCCTCCATTATTGACAGCACATGTTTCTGCAGAATGAAAGAGAAAGAGAGAGAGAGAGGGGGGAGAAAGGGAGTGTAATGAAATGTTCTGGGGGAGGGGAGAGGCACCAACTCTTTGGGGCAATATTACAATATCATGAAAGCAGTCTAAATTATAAGCAAGCCAACTCAAGCAAGCTCTCAAGGTCATCAGGGCCCACATACTTGTTTTGACTGGTAAATCATTTCCACAAGTCACAATTTCTTTTTCCCTCCAAACTGGTGTTTTTATTTATTATATTTAGTTTGTGCTTTGGAACTGTCTTAGGCGATAGGATGGGTTATTGCATATGAAACAAGTTTAAGAAAAAAAAAGTGATTGCCTTTAAAAGCAGAACCAAACATTCAGTCTGTTTCATATCAGTCAATGTCTAGCCAAGGCTTTTTAAGGTTCATTTTTTTAAAGGAAGCTGTAGGCATAATGAACTTTAAAAAGCAGTAGAAAGCAAAGCAGAGTGCTAGACACGGAACCGAGACTTTTAAATCCTTAGTTAAGAAAGAGTTAATGGAAAATGAACTACATATATCACTTTGACAAGAATCTACATGCCCAATCTGTTCTTACTGAACTACAAGCAAAAGGCATCTGGGTTTTGTCCACTTAAAGCTTTTTGCAAATTGAAAGGAGTTTGGAGTGGGTGGGAGGGCATAATTGAGGTCACTGAACCCATTCCAAGCTGTGTCATTGAAATTTCCCAGTGCTTGTAGTATGTAGAAGGGTGGCTGGGCAAACACAGGCAAGGGAAAACTGCAGTACTTTTACAACAGTGGGCAATGGCTATTAGGTACCACCACATTAAAAAAAAAATCTTCAACTTCATCACTAAAAAAAAAAAAAAAAAGAAGAGGAAAAAAAAAGTGAAGAACACTCCCTCAATGCCATTACTTTCTGTGACTTGTGTGAGCACATGCGTAAACCTTACACACACATACACATGCATACCCACACACACACACCCGTAAAATAGATAAAAGGCAAGTGAAACAATTAACTTTGCTTTGATCCAGAGAATAGGCTGGATGCAAGGATGCCAATTTAGTCAGTTTGAACTCTGAATTTATCTGAAAAGTATTTACTTCAGAGAGTAAGCCCTTTTAATAGTATCTTTTTCAGTTACTCTGGCTTTGATTAAATTAAAATAATCTCCCTGCTCCCCCCAAGATGCCATTATTCTACACAGTTCACCTCATTTTGGCTTTCCCTGGAGAGGCTTTGTCACTACTTACTCAGATTTACAGACTCTTATTGCTAAATATTCACAGCCTGTGTCACAATTGTACTCTGTAGACAGGGTCTCACAATACACTATAGGATATGCTAATAAGGAACTGCCTTAGAACAGTAGGTTGATCAAAAATTATTTACACAGAACAGAAAAGACTTTATCTTTAAACTGACTGGTACTAAAGCATTTTTATTTTAAAGTAGCCTCTGCTAATACTCTCAAGGTGACTGCCCCTTTGGAGGGACTTCCCTGCTTCTAAGTAAAACAAAAATAAATTTGTTTTCAATTTTGAACAAGCAAAGACCTATGTATTAGTTTTGGAGTAAGCTGCTGGCACTGATGACCCAAGCTGAAATCAAGGGGTAAGGGGCACGCATGCATTAACAGCATGAGACAAAACTTTGCTGTCCATATACATTCATTCACGCTGTACTAGATATGTATACATTTATACCTTATATGCTATATAATAACATCATATTGAAAAAAAAAAAAGAATCAGTATACAAATGAATTTGCACACAACTACCAGAAAGCACAGTTAGTAAGTAGATTGCCATGTTTTTGCAACATCTTTCTAAAGATGGACTTGCGTCTATACATCTTTATTCTCAGGCAGAGTCCTTGCTTACCTGTGTTCTCCAACAAAATGAATGGCCCATTTTGCATGAGCACAGACTATTTAGGTAGGACTTGCAGGACCTGAACCTACCTGCTTCAATTTTGATTTTCACTTACTTCCCTTGGAAGGACTACTTAATAGCTTTTGATGCCGACATTACTCTTAGGAGCATTCTTTTGTAAAATGAAGAAATTTCCATTTGTATATGAGTGCATGTGTGTATCCTCATATGCCAAAGGAAGAAGTTTCAGATCATTTAGAAGTGCTTTTTTTTTTTTTTTTTTTTTTTTTTTTTTTTTTTTTTCCTCCTTCAGTACAGTTTAACGGTAGAATGACTAATCAGGAGTAAAGAGTTAAAGAGTTAAGGTTAAAAACCAGACAAAAGTGCTAAAGATGTACATTTGGCATGGCACTGCAAACAGTAGTAAATCTTATGTTAGCAGATTAGCTTTGGCATATGAAGAGTCCTTTATTGCAGTTCATCAGCAAGAGATGAACATGAATAGCAATATTTCTGTTTTCTGGATGACATCCAATGAAAATGAATTGACACAACAATTTTTTTTTTCCCATGGCATGGATGACTGGATCTATAGGGTAAGGGTCATCCAGTGAACAAGAGTTATTTCTATGTATAAATAGAGTGAATCAAGCTAGCTTTTCTTATTTTCACAGAGATTTAGTAAAACAAACCAAAAAGGCTAAATACCCTTCAGCTTTCCTGGTGACTCTGACTTTAATACATGATGAACTCTAACAGAATGAAGATCCAAGTGAGCAAGAGGACTTCTGACATTACCTACTAACATTTTGAATAACCAGAGAAATGTATTGATGAAATTCCTTAAGCTCAAGGTCACGAGAAAAAAAAATGGTAAAAGAAAGCAAATGTGAATAGCAGAATGTGGGAAAGAGGTATTACAAACTACATCAAATAGAAGTGCTGAGGCCTATATACAACATAAACCAAAGCACATCACCACTTGTGTTTCTGTTAAAATGACTTCAACCTATCCTTCTCCCCCGTCAAACTTTAGTATGTATTTGAAATGCAAATACAAGTTTCAGAGCAGAAATAAATGTCTTATTTCCAAGCTATCATGCTAGAGATGCTATACTTATACGGAAGGGAAAGAAGAGATGTTCAAAATTAGGATTAGATTCACAATGATATTCATCCTACAGGTCACTGCTTTTCCAGGTTTTCTGATGTTTTTTCTTACGATGAAGGAGCAGAAAAGAAGTGGAAGACAAAACAGTGATATTTCGTCTCCTTCTGAATTGTGATAAAGCTCATCCTTTGTAACTATTAACCTTAACTAGAATTTTAAATAATGCTCAGATCATTACTGAATTCCCTCCAGAAAATGCAGACAGAAACAGGGATCTAAATAAAAGGAAATCTATTTACATATATAAGGCATTGTGGGAAAGCATATATTGTATTTTCCACTGTCAGCTCTTTATAATCCATTCTTTATAATGAAACAGACTTATATATCTGCTCCCTGGATTGATAAACAAGAAGAAATCAAATTCATTACCAACATAATATAACTATGTTTTACTACATCAGTCCATTACACTACTGGACATGTGTTGTTTCTAAACATCCTAATAAACCAAATATTCTATTAAAAAGTACAAGCTTGCACTGTCAATCCTCCAGCACTGGATTAAGGGTGTTTACTAAGTTAGTAGGTGAAGTTACATGGGTATTCAGTACTTTAATGCATCACTCCAGTGCCTGCAAGGGTTTAGCAGAGAGAGATGAGGTCCGGGCTCTATTCTGCATCTTTTGAACTAAAGCAGAATCTTTATCAGGAGGTCAGAGAGCCTGGTCACTTCCTTCAAAACATATCTAACATCAGACAGTACTTATTTGGCTTTGAATACTATAAAATTCCTGGAATTGAATACATTTATCATGATTCGGGAACATTTCTGATAACCTCCATTTCATTTTTTATGAAATATGTAAAATATAAGCACTCAAAATGTAAGCCTCTATTCAACTCTGGTTTTTAGAAGTCGTCAATTATTTCATAAAGCCATTCATAATCTCCCTTCAATCATTTTATTTTCTTTTTATCTTTACAGTCAAAAGAACATAGTGTGATTTTGAGTATCACTGAAAATTGGACAAATCTAGACTTTTGGAAAAGTTTGGACCAATTTCATCTAAAATTCAAAACAAGGTTTAGAAACTGAGATATGGTGCAAACGAGAAGGTAGATATCTGAAGATTATAAAGTAATACAATATAACTGTCTTAGTGAGGTCGCTCTATAGAATCTTTTATAAGTCACGAAGTATGGTTCCTGATGACTGATGAAGACAGCTTAAGAAGGGCAAGTGAGAGGCTCTGGGAAACTTCAGACCAGTGAGCCTCACATCAAAAATCGTAACAGAAGCCATTTCCAAGCACATGAAGGACACGAAGAAGATTTGAGAATGTTTAAAAAACAGCTTACTAAGGGCAAACCATGCCTGGCTAACAGGATCACCTTATACATGAGTTGGTCTGTGAATAAAGGCAGAGATGTGGATGCTGTTCATCTTAAATTCAGCAAGTGCTTTGGCATGATTTTCTGTAGTATCCTTATGACTGCAGCAAGAAAAAAAAGACTGGTTAAGTGGATAATACAGTGAGTGGGTCGGATCACGGGGACTGTCGAAGCAACAAATTTAAGCTGGAATTTCAACTTAATATGAAGAAAAATACGTTCACAAAGAGAGTGGTCAAACATCAGAACAGGTACCCAGGGAGGATGTGAAATTTCTGTCCTTGGAGATATTCAAACTCAGCAGTACATGGCCATGAACAACTGGGTGTAATTGGCCTTTCCTTGAGCAGATCAGATCAGATGATCTACAGAACTCCCTTCAACTTACATGAATCTATAGTTCAAGAAGACTGATTCACCTATTCTATAGAGAATAGATTCAATTTCACTTTTACTTCACATTATTTATTTCTGGAAGAGAAGAAGGAAAAGGGTGGGACCATGAACACAGCAAGCATCATGTCAAATTCAAGAGCAGAATGCATGTCTGTTCAGTATCAAGCATTTATACATTTATTTCTTTGGAATCTGATATTTGTGTATTTCCAATAAGAAATGCTCAAATTCTGAAAGCTGGAACACAAAAGCAGAGGTGTAATTTTTTTCTTACATCTCCCATAAGTTGCTGTGTCATCTTTAGCAAATTACTTGGAGCTCACATGAAATTTGGTGATGTATTAGTCTCTTTGTGTAAAACAGAGATGGTTTTTCTTATATCTTTTGAAATTCATTAGCACACATGATCGAGAAACATTAAACACCACTGTTTTTATCGCTACAGATAGTACAGAAATTACTACAAGTAGTACCAAAATTAAGTGTCAACAGTGCCCAATTTTAATTTCATTTTTGCCCTGACTATATAATATTCCTCTTCAAATGTAACACTTCGCAGAAAAAAAACCAAATTCTTAATAGAATTTCTTCTTTTTTATCCACTCTGAGAGTGCTTTAAATTAGTACAATATGCAACAGGATTAATTTAAGAATGCTTCATTAACAGATGAAAATGCTTCTGTTTTGTCCTAAACATGGTCCATCATTTTGAATTGGCTCTAATTATATTCTACACAAAAAATTAATCCTATAAGCTCTGGAATGTGAGCACATACCTGCACGTATATGCAAAACTCAGTCAACCTGCCAAAGCAGTGTGAGGAAAAATTGCTTATAATAACACATGACTTCCAAAAGATTCTCTTACAAGACAAAAAGGTTTAAAAAAACAATAATGCTGTACATGGCTAAAAGGAATGAAGGGGGCAAGTAACAATGTCATTGTTCCGTTTTTATTAAGACCTAAAACTTTGGGTGGCACATAAGCGGCAGGCAGGTAAGAAGGTAACTGATGAACTCAAATTTCAGAAAGAACTACACTGTAATCCTGCTCCTCCCACAAGAAGGCTGAGCCAGATGGTAGTCACAAAGAACCCTCAGAAAAAGATTGACTAGAACTTGGGTGTGTCCTATCACTGCCTAAAAGCAGAAGTGCTATTTTGAAGACACTGTACATTGTGCAGGCTACCAAGACACCAGGCAATGTATGAAGGTCGCCCCAAAAATAATGCCTCATATTTATTTCCATGGAAACAAAAACAGATACAAAGAACACTATTTGATAGAGCAAATTCTCTGCTATAAAAAAATCTATTTTTCAACATAGTCACCACTTTCAGCTGTGCATCTTCACCAAAAATAAACAAGAGCTTGCATTCTGTGCTCATAAACAACTGCACCAGCAGAGGTAACTCACTGTTGCTGTCATCTCTACAACATTCAGCAAGTGTCAATGTATGTCAATGGGTGTAATTTGTTCTGCATGGAGGAATTCAGGGAAACGCCTTTGCTTCACACTGCACTTCCATGTCAGATGCCATTTTGTCACGTTGACCTTCCACTGCCATCAGTCGTATTGCAACAAAATGTAATGAAAATTGGTTGGAAAGTTCAACCTCTACTGCCATACCACCAATATACAGCTCCCACGGTATGGGCCAACTAAATAAAATAGGAGGCATTACTTTCAGAGCAATCTTTGTAGAAAACTTTTTCAGTGTAGACCAGTGCAGGTCTATACAGTATCAAGAACAAGACATGACAGAGAAATGCTGTGTGGATTTCTGCATGGAGGAGGATGAACTTAACTGCATGTTATATCCAGAGTGTATTAAAAGGGTAAAAACGTTGTGCTACTGATCAGTGTCAGTTCCCTTTTTCTCATCAATATGCAGCTCTTTCCCAAAGAGCCTGTCCTCCACAAGGCATTAAAAGAAGAGTAAACTCTAGCAACACGGTGTTTCCTTTGGACAGTGACGTGGTTCTCTGACCTTTTCAGTTACCCAGAACAGCAACTTGCAGTCAGCAGGATCTAAAAAGACCTGTTTTCAACTTCTTGATCACAAAACAATGACTGGAAAGGGCAGTGAACAACTAAATGGAAAGACTGTTCTCAACAATGTGTGTACGAACATGCAAAGATGACTTAATAGAAGGTCAAAAGTAGCAGCAGTGAAAACAAATCATGTGTAGTCGGGACCGTGGACAGAACTAGGACATCCAACCCAAACTGGCCAAAGGGATATCCCTTACTATGCAGCGTTGTACTGAACAACAGAATGAAGAGAACTGGCCAGGAGGGTTAGCTGCTGCTTGGTGACTGGCTGAGCATCAGTCAGTAGGTGGTGAGCAATTGCATTATGCATCCCCTTTTTTATTTTTATTTTTTAAATTTTATTTTATTTTCTTCCCTCATTAAACTGTCCTTATCTTAACCCATGAGTTCTTGCACTTACACCTGTTTTTGATTCTTTCACACATCCCAGTGTGGGAGAATGTGTGAATACCTGTGTAGTGCTGAGCTGCCTGCTAGTTAAGGCACCACAAGAACATACCCTCTTTTCTCATTAGTTAGTAATTAGTAACTAGTTTAAAGGTAATTGCTCACCACTTGGAGAGATGGGTTTGTGCTGGTACTCAAATTTGAAAGACTACTGAGGTGTATAATGTCTGAAAGCATAAATCTCAGCAATACCTGACTTTAAGACAGATAAGGGATAAGAAGAAACAGCAGTCCTTCAAAACAAAGAATTTTTTCTGAGTTCAACAAATTTCTGTACACTGTTGAGGCTGAAATGGTAAGCAGTAACTACAGCTGTAAAGAGGACACGAAGGGATATATTTTCCCTACCTAGTTCCTAAGACTGGCGAAATGATAACACTGACCACAGTGCAAGTCAAAGCAGTTCACTGCCCTTCAATTGGAATTTGCTTGCGGTAGCCTAAAGCTCACTGGGTCAGCAGAAATAGACTGCTCAGGCTATACTCCCAAAACATGTACCACATTACAGGATATGATATTGAGTCACTGTTTATGTCAGCCAAAAAGCAATTCACATAAAGTCTGGAACCCCGAACTTCAAGTATGTTACCCAGCTTTGTCTGTCCTAATTGCCCAGAGTAATAATGCTCAGAATAAGTGAGTAGTAATATCCAGAACACGATTATATCTACCTCTACACTTGGACTGAATATTGCACAAGACTTGAACACAGTATCTTAAAACTCAGAATTACTGCCTTAAATTCAGGATTCAGACATATAAACAAGTTAATCTCAATGTGACTGAAAGCTAAAGACTACAAGCAGGTTGGTAGATTTAGGTACTCTGTTTTTTAGCCAGTCCAGGAAGTGTTATATGGATTACCTTGAATAGACTTTTCTTAATGAGAAGTCTGTGAATTAATATTGCCTCTTGGAGAGACAAACAGGGTTAACATGCTGGCAATTTGTTCCTCAGCAGCACCCTAACAAAAGCTGTTCTAAACTGCTCCTGTGATAACGTGCTTATTTATCCTAAAGCACATAAATACAAGTTGATTTGTTCTCATTTAATCCATAGTGAAACACAAACTGACTCCCCAAACTATGTGTACAAGATTGGAGAACTTGTATATTCGAACAAGAGAGGAAAGATGAAAGATATCTTTAGAAGAAAGCAAATGTCTGACAATTAGTAATAATGAATACTGAAAAGCTTAAAAATGCCCATCAATGATCATCAGATAAGAGTTAATGTACAAATTGGCATCCTTATCTCATTTGCTTTATGTCCTGCACTAATTCCCAATAGATTCTTAGTATGTCTCGGCAGACATGAAATTGTAGAACCAGTTCTAGACAGAGAATGCAGAATGTCAGTTAGTACTGCCTTACATTTTAGACAAATTCATTTATAAAGCAAAATCTCAAAGGCCAGGAATTGGGTGATTTTTTAAGAAGGAAAAAAGTACATACTTAAGATTCTTTATTTTGAGAAGGCCTAATCACTCAGCTGAGTGGAACTGGTTCCCTAACTTTCAAGAACACTAAATTAATTCAATTGAAAACAAAAAAGTATGTGAAATCAAATGAGCCCTTAACTGTAAGCTAAAATGTGTTACCTCCTTTCACATCAAAAAAAGCCTGGCTAAGAGGCAGCCTGTGCTCATATCTTATCCTTTCACTCCACACTGATATCACAGCATCTCTACCAAATACATACGTATGTGAATTCCACGTATACTGGATTTCTGTTTAGCACACTCCTCCATTTCACATTTATGTTATGTAGAGGAATCTTATGGAATCAGTTTTATCACTAATGGCATCAGTGGTATATGCAGGTGAATTGCATGGCCATGCCTAACAAAGGCTATTCAACCAGATTAAAAAAAACACTCAAAATCCCACTCAAATTCCAACCAAAAGTACACAGATTCTTTAAATCTGAAACTTGGATGACAAATCTTAGGAGAGGCAGTTTTAGAGAAAAATGTGCTGTTGACTACACGGTTGAGCTTACTTTCAATATGAGAGTATACATGGTTTGGCTAAGAAGAAAATGAAATAGAGGGTACATGCTGCCCTCCATAAAACGAATTTTATTGCAAGTGGCAGTATGTGCAGTACATGACATGAGATCAGGATAGAATCAGAGACCCAAAGAACAACAAGCACAAGGAGAAACTTAAACATAGAGCTTGAAATAACTGAATTTTCAGTTAAGTCAGAACTATGTTATTCTCATGCAAATTACGCCCTGTGCTGCTGAAAGGGTAGAGAAAAAGCATTCAGAAGAACATAATGAAAGAAACAAATAGCTGCGAATAGAAAGAAGTAGAAACTGAAAGAGCTTCATATTCAGGGAATGAAAAAGGTGAGACAGAAAGGGTAACTTGCAGGATGTGGAATTCTTCACTTCGTTATGCTTGTCTCCTCATTTCCTTGCAATTTCATGATTGGTAGAATTTTATTTGCATGAAAATAAGATGAGAATTCTGCACTACCACATTCTGAATGTGTGAAGAAATGCCTAGGTGCATCTCACAGTGAATCACAAATCCTGCAGTTCTCATTTCAGAAAACTTCTATTCATCTTCAGGGGAACAGTCCAAATATAAGTATTGTCACTTGACAGATCGCATCAGGTATTTTATGAACACTGGATGGGTCCATTCTGGCCACTTAAAAACAGCACTATTAATTTTGTTTGTGCTGTCTTTTCCAAATAGAGAAACTGTGTTTAAGAAAAACTAAAATACTCTGAACACTGATAGAGGGCATTATGTCTTGACCTTGGGCAAATCCTTTCATTTAAAATGGAAAAGCAAAACAATGGAAGGCATTGGAAGGAATTCTGGATAAGGTCTGAGACTTTATCATCAGCAAAGAAATGAGGAAAAAAAAAAAAAAAAGAAAGGATTTTTACAGGAACGAGCACACCATTCACAAACTCAGTGAATAAAAGTGACGATAACTCAGGATGAAAGGATCTGCCCTTGGGAGAGAGAGAATGCATGAATAACCTCAGGGATTCCTTTCCCTATTTTCTGTGATTTCATACAGCAAAGCAGAACTGACAGAAAGAGTTAAAAGTGGGGTCTTGGTCTCACTGTTAGGAACTAAGTTAGAGATTCTCCTAGCAATATGCCTGTCAATATTATGCTTTAAATGCTTTATTGATTAAAGCACAAGGTTGGGATGCATACAGGGCAGCACATTTGGCTTTCTGACAGAAGCTCTCTGTTAGCAAGCATTTCTAAATCAGATAAACGCCACTCAGAGAAATAAAGACATATTTTAAGTAACTTGAAAGAGCCTTGGGAGGCAATACAACAAAGCTAGGAACTGAAGTACATCCTGAAAAAGTGTTTTTGTCTTAAAGTAATGCTTGGTAGGCTGTAACTAAGTCAGAAGTTAATTGCTTTGAAAGAACACTTGAAAATAAACACTTGTTTGCCCTTCTTCCTGCTCTTCCAATACAGAATAGAATCATCTGGAAACTATTATTCTGAAAGAGGATCAAAAATCTAGAATCAAGACTATAAAATTCATTATTTCCCTTTGGAACAAAACAATCTAAGGCACTCAGAAATTTCCTAATGGAAAACCGGAGTTCATAACAGTTTATTCCGATAGCTCAGTATTTGGTGTTACATAGCATGTTTGAAACCCTGTTCTCAATTCTATTATCTTATGTTTACCGAAATGCAAGAATGTCGTGCCCTTATCAAGCTATCAGTTATTAATAATGGTTCCAAAAATAGAGCAACTTCACTTTACAGCCCAATTGCATCCCTTGAAAATGACTGGTAAATCACCATGAAAGGATCTTCAGTCCAAACAAATGTTCTAACCAGAACTGCATGCTCTTTGTCTTCCTATCCCTGAAGATCATTCCAGGCTAAAGCAATATAAAAACCACAGTTTTCATACAAAACTCGATTTTAGGAAAAAAGAAAAGACTTTTGCCAGAAAATGTTTATCATAGGAAAGATGTTTTTAGGTAAAGAAAGTGTGGCTTCAACAAGTTCCAAAGTTTTGCAGTATTCCTTCCTGAGCCAGAAAGGAGCTAAATTTGGCTCTTTTACAGGATCTTGAACTCCAGAAAACTGTGAACTTCTATATGAATCACACAATCATTGTGTGTCATACTCATCAAATAATTCAAGATGTTGAAGAAATTATTCACAGTGAACCATCAGAGAAAAGGTCTTTGGATGACTGAAAGAATAACCAGTGATTGTTTCCATACCGGTATGATGATATTTTATATCTGGCAGGAGAAAATCACTTTAATAATGAGACTCTGGTAGTCCCAGTTAACTTTGCTGATTCTATTTCCCTGTAGTCAAGATAGAGCTGTATGTTTCCACTGGCAGGAAAGTAGTGATTCAAAGAGATCATGTCCTGACATTCCCAATAAATTGCCAGGCAGGAAGCAACCGCTTGGGTCAGATAAGCATAACAGACTAAAAAGTCCATAGAAACAGTTATTATATGATTCCTACAAAACGAAAGCCATAATGGCTACTTACTGTTCTACCAAGCTTATAGTCTTCAGTAGAAAAGACTATAATCCTCAAAACAGCAATGTGTCATAGAGAGAGGCAGAAGAAAAAAAAAGATAGCTTATCAGAAAAGTCAGAAGTTTTTATGCTACTCACATGCATGCTCACACAAGGCATACATTCTTGTAAGTTAAGATCTGAGATTTTTTTGCCTTAAGACCAACATATACCACTGATTCTTCTCAGCTCTGAAATCCCAAGAATATCTAGTTGGACTAGGAGAAAGAAGGGTGGCTTATCATACGAATGTGCATATGGATAACACGTCTCAAGTAAGTGACCGCCCACTTTCCTCCTATGACTATCAGCATGACATTACACACTAGGTGCATGCCATCTTGAGTTCCTGCCTTATGTAAGCTTCCTGACAGAGGATCTTGACTTTTCAGAAGCATGGAATGTAGAGGACTGATAAGAGCTGCATAGTTTCTACAAGCCACTGTGTAGGGAAACTTTAAAAACAGGAATGGTGCTTCAACTGGCCTCTCTTTGAAGGACTGCCACTAAAAAATTCAGGCACTTTGAATTCGTGGAGGGAATGGTTCACCTTGCAGCTGACAGTTCTACTCCTACTCATGTACAATGTGACACTGCAGAAGCAACCTAGGCAGCGGTAAACTCCTGTAGATACAATGTGCAGGACAGCTCCAAAGCACTTTATAAGCACTTCAGACCAGTGCAAAATGGTCTGTAGTGATGTTGGGAGCCATCTTCCAGGGAAGGGAAGAGAATTATGCTCCTATCTATATGAGGAATGCTGCCTTACTGATGACACAAGAAACCAGTGTCCAATGGCAAAACCTTGAGATGTCCTGACTTAACAATGACACGAACACATCTTGCAAGGAGCAAATTTCAGAGCACGGTTCAGATAATCTGAAGACATTTGTAGCAACAGTATCATTGCCATTTGTAACATTATTCTGACCTTAAACATTCAGTGTTACTGCACTTCCTTAAATTCAAGACAGGATCAATGCAATCAGAGCACCATTGTTCCTCAATACAATAAAAGGAACTTTGTATAATTGTCTTCTCAAGACAAGAAGGAACAAATCCTACACATCACAGAACCAAAAGAAATGCATTTTATTGTCAAACAAAGGGATCTTGCAACAGTGACTGAAAAGAATGGGAAAGGTGTAGGGAAGGTGAGGGAAAGAAATGCAGCCTTTGTGAAGGTTCTGAAGTTACATGGGTTCAAGACCAAATTAAGTTGACTACTAGAGAGAAAAGGGAAAAGAAAATATGGTGCACAACTGGTCCAGCCCACATCAGAAGAAGTCCATCTAGAACACAATTAAGGATACAACCATTTTCCCTCTAAAATGGCAACTGAATTGGAAGTGGAAGAATTGTAAACAAGCTGTAGGAACAGCAAGATAGTGCCACATCCACTGATCAGAGAAAAGTCATTCAGTGACTTTTTTTTTTTTTTTTATGAGAGCACCATTTACTCTGTACCCAACCAATCTGCTATGACCAAGGAAATGAAGGACATGTGGAAGCCTACCGTATTTCTGAATGTTGTGAGAGAAACTGGATGAAAATTCCTACGAATCATTGGGTGGTTCTAAAGAAAAGTTTCTCGCAGTTTCTGGTTTGCTTCAGAAGATCTAAAAAATAAATACATCTAACAGCAAGGACTGGAGTGTATTTTATCTACTTTTCTCTATTTAAGATTTAGCCACAAGACACAGGACCTCTCTGTGACTAGGACACAGACCTTTTCAAGAGTCAGTATGAGATACAGAAGGAGTCAGTTTTGCTGCGGCGAAATGAACCGCACAGGCTCTCGTCTGACAGCATTCCCACTCTCCCAAAGTATTCTCATGCAAGATTATTCTTAGCCTGGGCTGATCGTAACCGTTATGAAGATCACAGTCATTTTAATAATACAGCAAATGACAGGAGCCTAGAAGTTATCAACTCAGGTCTTGTAATCAGTTTACTAAAATTGCATGAAGTCATCAACTTTTCCTACTCTCCCGTGACTGCCTATGGTCAAAAATCACAGTCCATTTACAAGAGCTGGTAAAGTTTCCCAAGGAGCCCTCAAATACTTTCTAAAATGGCTGTCTAGAAAGCATCTGCATTTTTGAACTGTAGTAAGACAGTCAAAAAAACAGATTTGGATTTTCTGAAAATCAGAAAACAGGGTAAAAAAACCAATTAGAGAAATCCCTAAATAGTAAGCCACCCACTCAGCTGACATTTACTAATTAAATCTCTTTTCAGCTCCAGTTAATGTTTTTCTAAGGAATCAGTTATTAAAACTGTCCACAAACTCTAAGCTGTTGGCTGATACCTGCTAATAAAAGAGGTACCAAAAACCTAGAAGTGTATTTTGTAAAACGATTTTTTTTACATTGTCTCCCTAAAACCTACTTTTAGACTCCACACAGAACTTTCAGACTCAGCGTAACTAAGAATCTTGTTGCTCATAATAATTGTTTACTTCTGTTTGCCAGAACTCTTGTGAGCAGTGTGAACATACCTTCATGCTGGATAATTACTTCCATTAGGTGTTGAAGTACCAAAGCAGTGTGCTTTGGTGCTCAGTTTCTCTAAAACATATTGTACATACTGGTAATGGCAGGGCAATCTCACTGTTTAGACTTTGAGGACTGGATTTTCCAATGGTATATATATATATATATATATATATATTTTTTTTTTTAATGTTTTTTTTTTACTGACTTCATGTGAGACTGCAGGCATTACTGAAATTAGAGCTAAAATTGTTACTATTACCTTTAGAAAGCAAGATGAGCAGTCCCATAGTTTTTGTTACATTAAATCAATTTAAACGGTGAATCACTAAAGAGCAAATAGATACTGTTCACTTGCTAGATCTGTAAATTAACTGCTAATTAACAATTACAGATATTCTAAAAATAAAGGAACGTGTGACCAGGCATTCACAGGAGAGAAAACATTTTACTTCAGTATTATCATCTAACACCATATTTGACTGAGGACACCTTGCCATTTCCTGCATGGTGACTGCCTGCTGACCTACAACTAAGTGGACGGTTTAGTATAGGTGGCAAGATAAGAGTATTAGCATTGCCACCTACTGCAATTATGAGCCCAGTAATCTGGGCTCTGGTCTTCCAGAGGTGCTCCTTCATGGTAGGTGTAAATGCTTATAGCCAGAGCTCAGCCTGCCAAGAGCTAGAAGGGCAGTCTGTGATAGGTTTAATGCTTTTAAGAAAGGAATCAGCTACCAGGAGGGAACAAAGCAGAATTTCGTTGTGCCCTAATTTCTCCAATGGGTGAAGAACCCCTATCTTGTATATGGATTATTTGGTATGCCTCACCAATGCTTGCTATGCTTAAAAACTAATAGAAATATTACACGTGGTGTCTAAGGCATCAGAATTGAAAATACAGAGTAACAAACCACTCAGAAGCCTCCAAAATGCTGGCTTCATTCAGCAGTCTATGCTACCCCGTGCCGTCTGTCACATGAAAAGAAATTGGCAGAAATGCAGCCACTCTACTCTTTCAGTTCCCAAAAGGCCACGCATGTAACACAAAGAAGACGAGCACAGTGGTGACCAGTGGGTTAACTGAGAGAAGCTAGAGAATTATCTACATTGTCCAATTCTCTTCCCCATCTCTCCACTCTCAGGCTCCAACAACAGAGAAACAAGCTGTGCTTCAATCTTGCATGAACATAAAGAAGCTCACTAGTCATGAGGGAAAGATCTTTCAGTGGTTACTAACATAGCTACACAAAGGAAATAAATCAATTTCCAGTCATAATATTTACATTTCGATCAAAAGCACTGCAAATTCTAAGTAATCAAATACAGTTGTTCATTTAACACTACATATGTAATAGAACATTGTTTTATATTATCACCATCATCCACTTTTAAGTCAAAAGGCAAGTCTGCAACACATGAGATTTTTTAGGAATCCTAGAGCAACACATACACACAAACACACAATTCACATATAAGGAGTAGCTTGCATAAGGTAAGTAAGGTTAATGGCAAAAGCTTCTTTCTGTGCAGAAGAAATTGAACATTAAAGCTGCAGCGTTATGAAAAAAAAAAGTTTAAAAACAAGAAATGAAGTTGTACAACAGATGAGGTCTTAAAAAAAATTGGTGACCTTTTCACACAGATAAAGCTGGCTAAAAAAACCAACCAACCAAACAGACAAAAAAAAAACACAAACCAAACCAAAACCGAAAAGACCAAATGAGACCAAAAGAGAACCTCCCCCCACACACATACAGACAAAAGTGAGAGCACAACAAAGGAAGTGGAAGAAAAGTGTTACCCATAAGTAGCCGCCGTTTCACCCGCTTGTCCACATCAGCTACTGACGTGGCATTGTACTCAGAACTCTCAATTGCAGCCTCATCCTTCTCTAAAACACAAGTAAGGGACAAACATGGAGCAGTTGGTTAATCACAAGCCCAATTTTCCACTGCCTAAGACAGTTTCTTGGCATGGCACAGCCAAAGCCAAGAAGCAAGGCATGAAAGCACTAAATCCCCGTTAGAGAGTTAATTCCCTTTGAGATCCCAGGAAAAAAATTAATGGGAAATTGGGGAAAGGAGAAAGAAAAAGGGGAGGAAAAAGAATGGCCAACTACAAAGTAATTAACCAGATACATGAAGACAGATTCCTAGCGGAGAAAAGACAGCTGACATGAGTGCCCCAGAGAGGAGTTAATGACGGAAATTAAAACTCAAGGATGCCAGTTTAACAAACTATTAAAGACACACCATAAAGTGATTCAGACTACAGGTGACACCATGATCTGAAGTTGGCAGGAAGAAGATCAATATAGACAGAGAGAGCAAGAAGAGTCCGGTGATGGATGGGTACGGGTGCAACACAGTCTCATACACATTGACACATCATGAAGAGGAATCAAACAACAGCATGCAAATTGAACAAAAACAACAACAAAAATAAACAAACAACAAACCAAACAAACACAAAAAAGATCAATTTTGGGCAGTGCTGGTTGCCTGCTTGTCTATGAAACACTACTAGCTAAACATTCAATGCTAGAAAAGATGTTGCAAGAACAGGGTTTAGTAATTTTATGAGCATGCAGTAAGCAAGACGATGTCAGCAAAGGTCATTGTACAAGGTAGTCTCTGGTATCCTATACGTAAGAGTTTCAGATGGCATAATGAGGATTTAGTCTGGTTATATTTCATTAGAAATACACAGAAACAGTCACAAGTGTGGGAAGAAATGATCAGTAAGTGAAATAAAAATAAAGATTTATCATACAGGAGAGCAACGGAGAAGCAGCAGCTTGGTAAATAAAATGATTTATACAGAGAAGGAATTAGAAAAACAAAAACCAAAGTGCAGGTGGGGACTTTCACATGCAGTAAACATAAAAAATAAAAGGATAAGTTAAACAAAGACAAAATATGTTAGACAAAGGGTCAAAAAGTATTTCTCTGGTATTGCAGAGGTTTGCATTCTTGCAGTGATGACTGGAATATATACACCACTGAAGACAGCAAACACAAGAATCACTGAAGTGAGGAGGAGGAGGAGGCTGGCAGGTTTTGTTTGTGGCAACACTACATGGTTGAGTGGTAACGAAGTTGTTTTGTTTTGTTCTTAACAAGTTCTAGATGGGATCAGGCTGCAATAGAGGCTTTTGTTTGAGTTTTTTATTTATTTTACTCTGTAAATAATTAATGAACGTCAGTTATCAGACAAGACAGGCAATCAGGAACCATCACCAGAAAGCAGGAATAAAAATGTAAAATAAAATAAAATAAATATTAAAAAGCATTCTAAGAGAAAGAACTACTTAGAGGGAAGAAAATCAGCACAGGAAGTAATATGTGACTTATATCACAAGACCAAGGAATGTAACATGGAGTTATATGTATTACATTACAAAAATGGGAAAAAAAAAAGTGAAAAACAGGTGCAGTGTACACAGCTTTGGAAACCATTTTTACATGCTGGACAATATAAAACATCAATCTGAGGATATTGGTGAATGCTAAGAAACGGAAGATCAATTATCCACTCAATACAAGCTGCTCTTAAGGTTCTCAGTCCTGCAAATTCTCTGCATCTGGAACTGCCACAGACTTCAGGGAGGGTTATTTAAACAGAGGGCCTTTAAGACTGAGCCCACTGTGTTAAACAAAAAGTAGTGGCTGAGAGATCCTGCAAGCTGAGCCATAGCTTGTGCATAACACAGGACAGCAGAGTCCAGCGCTGAACCTTGCTCAGCTCTACCTCTGCCAATACAGCTCTCGTCCCATCACAAAATTTGTGCAATCAAACCCATTAGTAGTGAGTGAGGCTCCATGCAGCCCCTGAGTTTCATGCCATGGATCTGACCAAGAGAACATTAAAGATAACTGACAGATTTCCATGGGGCTTAGATCAAGTGCTTTGTCTTGCAATAGTGACAAAGGAGAGAAAAGATGATAAATATGTGTCCATTTTTTTGTAACCTCAGGGAATTACTGGGAATTTATAAGGAATTGAAATTAAACAAATGAAAAAAAGTCAGCAAGATCACAATACTTATCTATTATGGATTTCAGGTTTTGATCTGTAAGAATCTTCAAATTCTAACTTGCATTATGCAAAATTATCCCTTTTTATTTAAAAAATGCAGAGAGTGGAAAGAAACTGTTACGCAAATAATCCATTTTACAATCATAAATGTTTGCATAGCATCTCCCAAGATGCTTTGTCTCTTGGATAGCTTTTTCCTATTGATAATCTTAGTGTAAGCATATTGACTACAGCTACTGTAAATTTTAGAATAACAAAAAAATACAACACGGAGGAAAGCACATCACAGTGAATAATTTTTTTCCAATAGCAGCTTAGGAAAAGAAGACCATCTTCCTCACCTTACTTACGCAAGGAAGTCCTACTCGTGAAAATGAACACAAGAGCTGAACTTTCACTCATAATGAAAGTTCTACACCTTTTTATTTTAAACATTATTAGCGTAATGAAAAGAAATGACAAATTACAAAAGAGTAACAAAGGGATACTCCATTAACAAACGTTTTAACACAACACGCACAAATCCTTCTCTCCATATGTAGCATGAGCTTTGCCTGTGGCTAGGAACTGCTGTTACACACTTCTCTTGGCAATGGTGCTAAATTCCTGTGAGATACAAACATACACACATGCACGCACACACACACATACACGTATGTGCACATATGTATTCTATGAGGAATGTGAAATAAAACGTGCTGCAGAGAAGTACTTACCAATGCAGGTTCGTCCATCTGAATGCAGGGCATACTTCTGATGACAACCACACACAGGACCAGTATCAGTGTCATCACAGGTGTGCTGGCAGCCTCCATTCCCATAGTTACAGGTTACTAGTTAAGCCCCAAATGAATGTGTATATATGTATACATAAATAAAATGACAATGAAACCAATTAGTCTTGAGGACTTTTCAGAATACAGAAGAGCAGTAACAAACCAAGACGTAAGGCAACATTGCATCTGTATTTACAGTTTTACATTCCACACTTTTCCTGAGCCCCATTCTCTTACACACACTACTGTATCGTGCCTCAACTTTTGATCCATGCAGTAAAGAAAACGAGAGAAAAGAAAACAGAAGCAAGTGCTAGTTTCCCCCTAGTCTATTTGCATTAGTAATTTCAGCATGGGTGGACAGCCAATTTCATCTTTTCCTAAAAGTTTTATGTTTCTTATCTGCAATGTATATGGCATAAAGAAATGAGCAGTCTCCAACACAGACATATTTTCAAGTTTATATATAGCCTTTCTCTTTTCCTTCTTTGCTTTCTAAGTGGAGGAAGCAGAGATCAAACAGCAAGAACAGAATCACATAAGACCTGAAATCTATTATTTCAAGTACTGGTTCTCCTAAAGTACATGAATGTTTAAAAATAATGCAGGAGTTTTCTCCTCTTAGACAAAAAACACAGTGCAAATATGGCCCTGTGGTGTACTTGGCCTCAACTAGGGACAGAGTGTTGGAGAGGTCACTTTCGGTTACAAGCATACAGGGCAAAACTGCTTTCAGCAATTAAAATGTTAAAAAGCACTAAAGCAAGCACACTTTACACGGAAGCAAGCATATTTTCCTGACAGGTAGTGTTTGAAGTTCTCAAGAATTAAGAGATTAGATTCAATTTCTTTTGTCATACGATGGATTTCATTTCTGACAAAATAGCTTTTAAATATTAAGCTGGTATACAATGGCTCCAATTTGCCCCTGTTTCATTTAATCTTTTGCAATCACATAGCTTGATGCTGAATGAACCAGTTCTAAACTGAACTCAATATATATTTTTTATGTACAGGCAATTTAGACTAGGATCTTTATGGATATACTTCTATTGCCAGATACAGGGGAAATTCAATGCATCATTATTCAGGTATATTATAAATTTCAGATGACTTAGATGTTTTGATAGAGTTACAGTAATTTAAATAATTACTCTTATTAGCCAGATGAACTTCCTCATACTGATCTTTAGCAGAATTTTCTTCTAGATAAGTGAGTTTATACAAGGGCCAGGGCAGCAAATTAGAATATTTAGTAAACTCAAGATAATGGTTAATAGGATTTTAAAATCAGGGATCTGAAAATCTAAACTGAGGCTCATTGTTCAACACTATGCCTGTCCTCTTTCACTCCTTTTCATCCGTCGTTAGATTAGCAATTATTTTTGACACATCTTTTTCTCATGGCTCCCTCTCTATGCCACATTATGTGGCACTTTTTGCTTAACCTGGGGTAAATGAAATACTGTTCTGCAGCCTAGCTGAGAGCTAGTGAAGTGGTGGAATCAGCTGGCTGCATCTTGAATGCAAACATGAGCTGCTCTTCCGTCTGGCTGTGTTTGGGATGTGATCAGACAGGGGCTGTACATGATACAGAAAGCAGCTGCTTGCAATTTACAGAGTAATGGCTGCACACTGGCAGAGCTTAGCCAGGATAAGGTGATTTCCATTTAACTATCCTCCCCTCCCTCTTGACCCTGCATGCCTTTTGGACTGCTTGGAGATTCATTCAGTATTTCTATTCCTGTTGGACTGCATTGCCATCACAAATTAACTTCAAGGTGCAGTTTAAGCCACATGTTTAAATACATTTCTAACCAACAGTATTTTTATTAACTATTTTAAAGTGTAATAGCCATCAAAGTTTGTATTTTAAACAACTGGCCTGCAGGGATTATTTTTGGCCTTCCTTGCCTAAAAACCTCCACTAGCAGAGATGAAAGTATCTTAACGCTGTTGCTCTGATTCTCATAATATAAGGGAATTTTCCTTACTATGCTTCTCTATGAAAAACTGCACTACTCTGATGCTGTTTATAGCACATCCTGCAGAATCACACACTTGTTTTATAGCTTCCATGTATACTAAAATTTCAGTAAAACTAGTTCCAGTTCTACTCAGTCAATAAACATAAAATTTATGTTGCTCCTTCAATTGTCTCTTACAGATATTTGTAAATTATCTTTCTGAAGGATTTGAGTTTCTTCTGTGACTTGTTTGTTTTTTTTTAAATCGACTCAAGTTAAAATTCTGGAGCTTGGCAGCTCAGCAAGTGAAATTGGCAAAAAAAAAAAAAAATCAATTTGTAAAATATGTCGCTTCAATTTCCTTCCAGCCTTAATTCTGTGACAGTGACACAGTAAAAACATTCTCTTGCTTAGGGGGAGAAAAAACCCCACAAAAGTATTTAAAAGCAAAGGGATAACCAGCTCTACTCTGTTATCTTCAGAAACCATTAAAGTGAATTAATGAGAAATCCTAAAGAGTTGTTCAAAAAATTATTTCCTATAAATTTGGATTCTACAGCTATGCAGTAGACTACGTGTGTGCTCATTCAGAGTTTGTGATATCGAAGAGGCAAACAAAAAAAGGCAAAATGGTAATTTCCGACAGGTACAAATCACTTTCAAACACTACAGAACAAGTTTCAATTAAATGAATGAACAATAGTGGTTTAGCATTCACTTGTCTTAAGTACAATCAAGGTGCTGCGCTTCCTCTCCTGGCTTTTATGGCGTGATAGCTGAGTTAAAATATATGATACACAGATTTCTGAATAGGTGAAATCTTCACATGGCTTTCCCACATTGGAGGGAAATACTCTGCACAACTGGCTTACAGCAGAGGAGCTGAGGGCAGGCATGATGGCGGCTGCAGCTCCTCATTGGGAGCGGAGGGGCAGCGCTGAGCTCTGCTGTGTGACAGCGACAGGGCCAAGGGAACGGCATGGAGCTGTCAGGGGAGGGCAGCTGGGGGTCAGGGACAGGGGCTGCAGCACAGGGCGGTGGGCATGGAACGGGCTGCCCTAAGTAATTTAACATCTTCCATGTTAAAACAATAGGAAGATTAAAAAATACCAGAATTCAGCCACTCTACAGCCTAGATCTTAGTACTTACTGAGCTTCCAGTGCTACTCTGAACTTTGATATAATCATTTTTCTCATCTGTTTCATCTAGCACATCCACCATAATGGCTATGTGGAGAGTATATGGCCAAATATCAAATCTAGTCTTTAATACCCATCGACCCCCAAAAAATCCTCAGACAATGACTTCCTGATCATATCTGCATGTAGATAAAAATATATCTCATGGTTTAGATGCCAGAGATTTGCAATAAACTAGAAATTTTGTTCTTGTAATAAACTACATGATAACATGGCTATCCAGCATATTGACAGAGCCAGTACATTGCAATTCCAGATGAATCGCAGCACTTTTTAACTAATTTGGCCATTAAATGTGTGATTTCTATAAATGAATGGGTGTCTCTTTCTTTGTGATAAATCTATGCATGCAATATTGTTTGCACTATTCATTGTAGCATGGCTTTGCATTTTAACATTCTGGAAATTTTGTACTGACAGTGAATTGCTGAAACTGTCAACAGAGACTGAAAAGCTGCAACTAGGCATAGGTGGCAGAACATTTTATTGCAAACATATTAGACCAGATTCTTGAAATTACTTAGGACTGGCCCTCCTGCTCACTTAAACGCTATTACAAAAGGGAGCACATAGAAATAGCTGTAGCTAAGGTTATTTAGTATTTTTCATTAAAAGATTCAGCTTTCACTTGCTTATAACTCTGCCAGAACTATGTATTTCAGGTTAAAACTGGCATGCATATGTATCTGCTCTAGGTTTCCTCCCACTTCTTCAAGTTTCAGCAAAATTGATAGAGCTAATTAATAAAAAATGCCTTGTTTTGTCCATGTTTGACAAAAAAGAATGTTTATAAAAAAAATTCTAGTGCTATCACACTCATTAGCAGGATCTGAAAATCAATCATGGATACAGATACAGAAAGAGGAAGTAATTTTCAATGTTTTCCAATGTTATCTGGAACCAAATTTCTATTCCTAAAATCGCACGTTTCTGCTTCAAGCAGGTATCAAAGAGAATCACTAACAAAGCACATTCCTATAATGGTTTGTATACACAGAAGATGGTAATTTACTGATGATTTGAATCTAAAGGAAGAAGCTCTGCTAAGGAATTGTGTCTGGATCTGTATGATTCTGCCTGGTGCATTTCTAGATGGCTTTCTGACACCACTTCTCTGAATGCTTTCTATTTTCCTAATGTAGTGTACAGATCTATTTTGTAACTGAGAAAATGCATGTTTAAAATTAACATTAAGAAAAAACACTAAGGTTGCAGTATTAAGGATTCCAAAGCTACAAATTACCAGACTTCTGGCACATAAGACTTACAATACTGTGATAACTATCTTTAATGACAAATGCAGACAACATTCCTATTTTATTCAAAGTGTTCAATGCACAACTGGGAAAGTAAGGTCTGTGGAACCAGCTGGAGAATCCTTGTCTCACTGTCAAGAAAGGATGGCAGTGAGTAGAGCCCTATAAAACTCTAATTGATTTCTGTCCTTGATATGGAAATCCTACTTAGGGCTTGGCAAGGTACACGAATCCCATCTATTACAGATTACTAATATTGTACTCTTCTCCACTGCAAGGAGCTGTTTGGAGCTTGGCTTTGATCCTACTAAGTGCTGTAAATGCAGAACTGTGTTCTGAGTATTTCTTGTTCATCAGCTGTTGATACTAAACAACTTTGACATTAGCATTTCTCCCATTTGTAAGATAGGCAAAACAGTACTTTTTAACTTGACAAGAAAGTTCTAAAAATGCAAGAACAATGCCTAAGTAGCACTCTGATATCACTGTAATGAGTATCATGGGAAAATCCATGAGGAAATTAAAAACTTTATGTTCAGGGTAGAGTTTAAACATTGTGCAGCAAGCAAGGCATGGCAATGAGTTATAAAGGAAACTATCAAACAAAAGCCATGTTAATGAGCAATGTCCATCACGAAAGAAGCAAGACACCAATAGTGATTGCCTTATTAGTATGAAATTATATGATAAGGTGATAAGTAATCATGTAGATGGTATGCAATGATACAGTTACACAATACATGCATAAAAAAACAGAGCCATCCCACCAATTTTTTATGCTTTCATGTATTTTTCCTTTGAGAAACGTGCCCCCTTAGTAGTGGATGTGGGGGCCAATACTTAGGGCTTCTGAAAATCTCTCCAAGTATTCTGATGAAATTGCAAACTGGTTAATTAAAATTCATCTAGTGACATAATGGTTATCTGCCACTTCTTCACACAAGGTTATACCAGAGTATATCAGATACTATCAGTCTGAAACCCTCTAAATTTACCAAGGAAACCAGACCCTGTCTGGGCTGAAAAGAAGCAAGCATCTCTCCTTCAACATAGCTATATGAAGTACTTGCAAAGCTGCAGCTCAAGATTTAAGTAAATTCCACTGAAATGGTTAGTTTCTTAAAATGTTAAGATTTTGCTTCAGATATAGGCCCTGATAAATTGCTTTTTACAATCCTACAGTTATTGCACCAGGCTATCTGGATACAGTTTTAGGCACCTTTGCATACGGAAGGCCAAGAAGCACATTTATTTTAAACTCACTCTGGAACTTATTTGCATGATGTGCTGTGAGTTCCAGGGTTGGTGTATTCTGCAGCAAGCTCTGTGGCCTTGAAAATCTCTGTCTCAGATAATTCAAACTAAAATTTGAACACCACAGGGCACTGAGTTAATTCAAGTATTTCATTCTATTAAATGGTAGAATGGTATTTAGAAATACCATTCCAGAGGAGGCCCTAATTCTTCTCACCATTTCACTGTGGGAAAGAATTAACATGATTCCTAAGGAATGTACAAATGTGTGGAAAAAAAACAATAAACAGTATAAATAAACATCCTCTCCAACTTCACCAAGGGAGATGATATTGCGCTGCAATTAACAGCATACAATGTTTGTTTCTAATAAACACTGAAAATGAGAATGGCCATAAAGGCAATTTTTCTGCGTTTTTGCTTTGTGCCTTGTGTAGCCTCTCAACTATTGAAAAGTAATCAGGCTGTACAATGTCCTGTAGGACTTCTTGATTATATTCAAAGGTGATTCTTTTGGATTCATACTTTGGAACTAGTGTTATCTAAGCATGCTTAAACAGAGAAGAATTCAGGAAGAAAAAATCTAGAGAAGAAAGGCTAGAACAAAAAGGTTAGTCCTACGCAAAGCACACAATCTGTTTTATGTTGCTTCATTGCTACTCTCTTTTTTTTTTTTTTTTTTTTTTTTTTTTGTACTTCACAAAGCTACCAGATAGAAAGGCAAGCTATTGGAGTCAGATCTAATACTCACTACAGCCATAAGAAAGAAACCTATTCACTTCAGAAGCTTTCAGATGAAAGTGTTAAAGAGGGCCAATTATTTTAACCTGTACAGAACAATTCTAGCTTTCAAATTTGTGAGCTAATGAACATCGTCAGTATCTCAGTTCCTATAATACATCACTCAGAGTTTCCCATTTAAGAACAATACATACGAAATAGTTGAGCATTTCCAAGAAAACAAAAATAGCCCATGTAAAGTAGAATCAAAACTACAGCAAACATTTCTATTCTTAAAAAACAAGAAAATAACACTAATATTTTGATAGCTGCAGTGTATTTATCATTAGACCAATTAGTAGATTTATCAGTGCATCCATCATTATGGACCTCCAAAAGCTAGAATCCTCTATCCTTTTTTCTTGCTTTGCTTTTCAGGGAAGGCCTGGATTAAACTGATCTAACACTTTTTTTCATTCATAGGAAGATATAAAAGTTGGTAACATTTTTGCTAAAAAGCTCACTGCTTAAGTTCTGTTATTCAATCCCTCTTATCCAACCCCAAATAAAATGTTGACAGAAATGACACATTACTAAAATCACAAATCACCTTTGTCCAAAACAAAGTTGATTTCTTGACTTCTGGAAAACAACAGCAATGAAGAAAATAAGACATTTGAGGGCATTTGAAATTTAATCTTCATCTACCTACATTTGCAGTCCTTCTGGTTTTTGGCAAGTTCAAAGCCAGGCCTACATTCACAGGCAACCCCACCTTTGGGCGTCTCCCGACAGATGTGTGCACACCCATGATCTTTGTTCATACAGTTCATACCCTCTGTAAAAGAAAAAAAGAAAAATGGAAAGCATCAGTACTGAAATAAGATTGGAGAATAACCATCATTAATTATACACATCCAGTGCTTCACTGCCATTTAATTTTTATTTTGCATCTAGACCATGCTCTTGTTACAAGGGAAATGAAGATGAAAAGACATATGCAACCATAAACAGTGTAATGAGGGACAAAATATCTGTGCCTGGGATCAACTCCAGCTCTATTTCATATTTACACATTATCACCATCTATATTTTTAGCATGAATTCACAACGGAGAACTCATGCTTAACACCATGTGTTTTATTTGTTATTAAAAGACAATACTCTACTAGTCTGCGTTCAGAAGTCTTACTGATTGGTTATGTTTTGGCAATTTTGTATTTGCCCAAGTTTAATTATTAAATAAGAAAACTG
Source organism: Tetrao urogallus (assembly GCF_951394365.1). Taxonomy (NCBI): domain Eukaryota; kingdom Metazoa; phylum Chordata; class Aves; order Galliformes; family Phasianidae; genus Tetrao; species Tetrao urogallus. The sequence goes on along the minus strand of NC_136813.1, from coordinate 125,817,955 downwards.
AAATGTCTGCCTAATAACAAAAACTGTGCATGTTCACAGACATGTACATGTGTAGGCAAGCTGAAGTCATAGAACTGCGGAGGTTGGAAGGGATCTCAAGAGATCATTAAGTCCAACGCCCCTGCTAATGCAGGTACCCTACAATCACTCACACAGGTAGGCATCCAGATGGCTCTTGAATATCTCCACAGAAGAAGACTCCACAACCTCTTTGGGCAGCCTGTGCCACTGCTCCGTTGCCTTTATGGTAAAGAAGTACTTCTGCATGTTTGTATGGAACTTCCTGCATCTGAATATTACACCATTGCTCCTCGTCCTATCTCTACACACCACTGAGAAGAGTCTGGCCACATCCATTCACCTGCCTCCTCCCTTTAGATATTTATAAACATTGATCACATCCCCCCCTTTTTCCTAAGCTGAACAGACCCAGGTTACTCTGTCTTTCATTGTGTGGGAGGTACTCCAGGCCCTTCGCCTTCTCTGTGGCCGTCCAAAATATTTTTCTCAGCAATCACTGTATTTTACTTGCCAAGCAGCACAGAAGCATGCAATGTGCAATACGCAGCTTTTGATTTGACTATCTTGAGGCAGGCACGAGAGGCAAAGTCAGCACTGCACCTCTCCACATCTCTGTTGTTACCTGCATAGTCCATACTCAAGCTACATGCACTCAACTCATGAAAAATATCTCCAAAAACCACGTAATCATGTTAGAATTTTACAATTTTGTGGGGCTACATTGCTAGGCTACAAGCAGCCCACAGGCTGCAGGCTGGTCATGCCTAATCCAGATGATGGGGCAGAGTGTACTCTCTGCAAGACTGCTGATGACACAAAACTAGGAGTGGCTGATACACCAGAGGGTTGTACTGCCATTCAGTGAGACTCAACAAGTTGGAGAAATGAGCTTACAAGAACCTCATTAATTTCAAGAAGCAAAAGAAGAAAAGATAATGGAAAGTACATATAGGCTGTATTTGTTTATAACTTTATGGAAATTCCCATTTCAAAAGGGAAAGACAGAGATATGAGAAAATTGACAGTGTAGTGAAGGCTAGTAAGATATACTTTCTTTGGGGCAAGTACAGCGAGGATTGCTATGGAACATACGGTGTCTATGCTACGTGTAGAAACATAGGACCTGTAATTTCCCTATTCAGTATCCATATTCTATTATATCATGAAAATATAACGGATTCAAAGTATAGTCTAGGGTAGCTCAGGAAGTTATCTGTCCAACAGGTGATTATCTGAGTTCTACTGAGCTTACTGTTATTTGTTTTATGAATAAATGTAATGGTTTTAACGGTCCAGTGCATTTTCATTTGCCTGTGAATATGTTGTATACTTCATAACACACAGAATCTATTCTTCAGGTGATGCATTCATGTAGGATTATATGTAAGCAATTTTGGTTGGATTTGTTTCTTCACTATTTATTAGACAGCTCAATTATCCGTATTATTCACCATAAGCACAAACAATCTCCAACAAACCCACTACTCTTCTTCTCCTGGATTATATTAAAAAAACCTTCCAGTTGTTCAACAAACATCCAAGTGCTAGGAGTGGTTCCTGATAATGTTTAAGCCAAGGAGCAATACCTATCAGATTTCTCTTCGTCACGATAGGGGCATTTTTAGCTTTCTAAACCATACAAGTGATACAGACATTGAACATGCTTTTAGAGGCTTTCATTGCTGTGCTAATTCAAATCCCACATATTCACAGAAATCTTGAACTCAGTCCTTGTGGGTCAGCATCTAACACTGCTAGTGTGAAGGAAGGCTAGCTAAATTTGCATTATAAAGCCCTCCCAGACTTACCCTTGGGTATCTGACCTGGAAAGGAGAGACAAATTCTCTCAGAGCACACTGACAGAGAGTTCACAGCATAACTCAGCTCATTACCATGAAAACAGCATGTATTCCTCAAAACACTGTTGAATGCAGCATCGCTATAGTCTCAGCTGCTCATCTATCACTTTGTATCATGGCTACCTCTTCCTACTCTAGACCAATTTCTCCAAACAACTCAATGTAAAATGTTCAAGTAAAACAAGCAGTGATGATGTACTAAATACACACACACATATATATTTATTTTAATCAGGGCTGCAAGGTTTTTGCTTCCAAAGATGCAAACAATGTTCTTACAGAAATTACATGAGCACACCTGTCACTTCTGGCACCTCCACACACTGCCTCTGTGCTGGTCTCACACTTACTTCATAGAAATCATAGAATATCCTGAGTTGGAAGGGACCCACGAGGATCACTGAGTGCAACTCCTGGCTCTACACAGGACCACCCTCATACTGGCTCATGTACCAGATTCTAAGACACCAGGACCACAGAACCTGCCTCAAAGACTGAGATCACACTGTCATCCACTTCACCAAGGTGGATGGCTTCCTCCTACATCTGCAGGGGCTGGATACACTGAATAAGTCAGGAGTAGAACTGGAAGAAGGCTAAGTTCAGTCCCACCCTCACTTGCTAGCACAGAGCTGCCTGGCTGGGACCAAGGAAGCTCATCTCCCATCTCGAGATTTTATGATGACTTGGGCAAAGTTCCTCTGTCAGAGTACAGAATAGTTTTTAATCACATGTAAGTAACATGCTAAACAGTTATAAGGAAACTGTGTACAAAATTCTGAGAAGGAAATGTTACAGAAAGTCAGTCGGATTGCCTCAGCTTGACAGAAGACAGCGGCTTCAGTAGTTATCCAAACTGCTTGATTTTACTTCAGAGAGGTTTATATTAGCAGAGCAATGAAAAACACACATTGCCCATCAGAATGGGCAATTCTACAACAAAATCAGAACCGTAAAACTCACTGCCTATGAAAACCAAGATCATAAACAGATACATTTACGTATTCTAAGACTGAACCGTGTAAGCATGGATGTGTCCAAAAACCTGCCAAAACACAAAACAATTTTTTTGCTGTAAACTGCAGTCTGGACAACAGATGCTATTGAAAGACATAAATACACATTTTATTATACTACACAGTCCTATACATAAAAGTGAGGTGCGACTGCTTTGTTTGATGAACAGATACAAGAAATCTGGGAACCACGTTACTGGAGATTTTGAGGCATTTTATTATCTCATTCTCTCCCCTTCTACCAACAAAGATTTTCAGACACAATGTGTTTGATAAACTGTATTCCTGCACACTATATTATGTTCAGAAAAGAATCTGAGAAAGATAATATATGCCTGACTGAGTCACATTGCTGAGGCAATGAGAAGAGAGGAATTAGATAAGAGAAGATATCTAATGGCCCAGAAGTGTAATGAAGCAAGTGATTTTCAGTGTTTACCTACAGATACTCAACATCTGCCACTGTTAAAATCATAACCCAGAAACCGTACGCTGCTAAGATTATATAGAGAAAGCTGTGAGTGGAAGTACTGCATTTCGAACCTAAAGTAAAAGGCAAAGAAGATTTTTATACTACTGTTTGTGTGTAAGATCAGAATATTTCAGTTATTTTCCTAATTGTTTCAGTTATGGTACTCATCAGATAGTTGGAGCTAAACCTGAGAACCATTGTTTCAGGACGCTGAATTTTTTTCTGGTGAAATGCAACGCCATTATTTTTCAGAAATTCATCCACAGTGAAACTTCCCAATTATATTTCAGCATTTTTCAAAAACTTGAAAAACTAAATTACAAAAAATTTCTAAACAAGATTTTAATTCGTCCTTGATAGGAAAATGTATATACTGCTTAGTCCTTTATATGTTTTCACATAAACACATAAGATTTACACATCAGATAGACACGAGATAGAGTCTCTTTTGAATTCAATACTGAATCTTCAATGATATTGAACGTAAATCAAACTACAGTACACAAAAATATGCTAGATACCTTCCCAATACTAATTTAGTAGCTATATAAGCGAATGTGAGTGAATGGGAGAGAATAATGCTCCAAAAATTCCTTTGTTAGGTATTCTCTTTAGCAAGATGTTGTCCAAACAGTACAATGAAGAACAAATGCATAAACATCTCACCTATTTTCCTAAACTGGAAAGATTGCAGTGCTGGCAGTGAAACAACTGATCTGTTGACTACACAACACCATGCTATCAGAAGTAGCAAAATATCTGAGTTAGCATCTCACTTTCTGAGCAACAAAATTCTGCCTTACTTTTAGGAGCAATCTAACGTTCCCATGCTTTTTACATAAGGAGCTAATAATGCATGAATAAAGGCATGGAAAAAACATATCAATACATGCCTTGGTGTTCTGCCTCCCTTGGCCCAACAGAGAAAGGCAACTAAAAGGGGATGTGGGCAGCATGCATCCAGACGTCCTGGCTTTGTCACATGCAGGGAGCTAGGAGGCTTTTCTCCTGCATAGCTACAGCGTACATCTACAGCAAACATGCCCTGTTCTCTCTGGGGGCAAGTGGTCCAATCAAGGCCAAACAACTTGATTTGAAGAAGTGAGAGAAAACTAATCCTTCGGGTAAAAAAAAACATGATAGTGGAATATCTGGGTGGAATACCACTTTTCATTTAAGTGTGTTTCGAAGCTTTTCTCTTAATCACCATCAGCCACAAGTAAGGAGATAAGCCACTGCTCCATAAGATGCACTGCATGACTCAGATATTGCTCCTTCATATAGCTGACCAACACAGTGCAGGGACCATGGAAGAGAGGGGACATACCTATGGAATTATTCTAGCCCTTTGCCGAGAAAGTACAGGATCGTACCTGCAGCAGTTTTACCCCAGTGTGCTACACAGCTGGGATCAAATAATAGACAACATATTTTCTTCTCTACTCTTGCCCAAGACATATTTGCAAAACTTTATCTTTTACTACACAGCTTTCACAGAATTACAGAATGGCTTAGGCTAGAATGAACCTTGAAGACCATCCAATTCAACCACCGTGCTGTATGCATGTTTATCACTCAATTATATCAGGCTTCCCAGGGCCCCATCCAACCCGCCCTTAAACTCCTCTATGGATGGGGTATTCACAGCTTCTCCGGGCAGCCTATGCCAGCCTCTAATTAAAGAATTTCTTTCTAACATCTCATCTAAATTTCTTTTAGTTTAAAACTCTTACCTGTTGTCCTTTCATTATACACACTAGTAAAGAATCCCTCTCCGTCCTTCGTGGAGGCCTCCTCTAGGTATTGGAAGGCTCTGGAGCCTTCGCCAAGCTAAACAACCCTAACTCTCTCAGGCTTTCTCTGCAAGAAAGGTGTGCCAAGCCCCTGAGCATCCTTTTGGCTTCCTCTGGACCCACTCCAATAGCTCCACATCTTGTGCTGGGGGCCCCAGGCTTGGATGCAGTATTCCAGTTGGAGCCTCAAAAGGGCAGAGCACAGGGGACCAATTAACTCCCTTGCCCTGCTGGCTGCTCTCTTCTCAATGCAGCCCAGAATACAGCTGGTCTTCCAGGCTGCAAGTGCACATTGTCACCTCATGTTGATGTTTTCATCCACCAAATTCTTCTTCTCAGGGCTGCTCTGAATTCATTTTCTACCCAGCCGATATCCGTGCTTTTGATTGCCCTGACCCAGCTGCAGGACCTTACACAGGGCCATGCTGAAGTTCATGAGGTCCGCATGGGACCACCTCTCAAGCCTTCAAGGACTCTCTGGATGGCATCCCTACCCTCCAACTTAAGTTACTCTACATCAGGTAAGAAAACATAGTTCTCCAATCAAGGGAAAAACTAAACGTTGATAAAAGAGAAGTCTGAACAACAACAATATCCTTACTTTATTGTCCCAATATTAAAATACCATATATTTTAAAAGTTTATAGTTTTCATGTTAATCATTAACTAAAGCAATATTTTAATTTCACATGCTGCTACTTGAACCATCTTCAGAGCCTTTCAGAAAATCATCTGTGCATTCTCTTTGAAAGTACTGACAGAAAAAACAAAAACTGTTCAAACTTTACGAAAGACAACAGAACAGAATCTAATGGAAAATACATTACAAACAGGATGAAAAATGCCACTTATGAAAGAATAACAGTAATCTAATTAAACGAAACCCCCTCTTAGTATTTTAGATATGACTTGAGAAACTCTCCTAGAGCATTTTTCTTTTTTTTCCTGACTTCCAGTTACAAAGGATTGTTCATGGAAGAGCAGCAGACATTGTTAGATGACTCACAGTCCAAGCTTATTTGTTTTTTGGCCTTAGAGAGATTTGGGTACGAGTCTACTACCTTAATCCAGTCTGCCATCTAGTTATCACAAATCTCCTAATAGTGCTGTTCTGCAAAATGTTCAGCCTCATACAATGACCTCTCCATTGTATTATGCTCTAAACATGTTTTCAGCTCAGCGGCTGTGAAAGTGCTTAAATCAGGCTGACTGTGACAACTAATATGCTGATTAACCATTACTTTTCATTAACACTGTTCTCATTTTAATTGAGACTTCTAGACATTATTTTACTTTGTGGTTCATAATTTACTGCTCTCTCTACTGTCATACTCTCTATGTATTCTATTTTTTTTTCCTATGTTTTACTGCTTTTTCTTTTTTTAATGAGCTCCAAATAACTGTGCTGTTTCCAAACACTACCTGAAAATGACTAGTTTGAATTGTGCCAATGATATAATACAGGAATAACTTTGAAGGCATTGTCAAAGTAAATGTGCTGAACGTAGTTAAAAAAACCCAAAAAACAAAATCTTAAGCCATGTAATAACTTAGTCCATATAAATGCAGTGACATGTACATTAGTTGTGCATTGTTTATATGCACTCCCCAAAATGATAGTGGATTCTCTTTTGTAGATTTTAATTTTAGCACTAGATACACAGTAAAGTCTATTATTACAGTTGTACTCATTTAATTAAAAAAATCTTATTAAAAAATCATGAAAAAGTTGTAGACAATTTACATAATTCATACAGAATCCGTTTGTATTCAAATAGCTTCTATGAGAGTTAAAATACAATTAAAAAGTTATATGCAAGCCTCTTAATTGCTGGACTCAAATAAGATGGAGTGTTTTATTATTTATTGTTGTACACACCTTTGATTAATATGCCCTGAGTTTAAAGCAAGAAATAAATCTTCTGAACAAAAACAGGCAATTGTTGTCAGTTTCTTTCCATCCATCTTAATTATAATGGATAAATAGTTTTGCTCAAGCAGGGGATTCATGTGATGCTATGAAGACTGCTACTAGTGATAAGAATTTCAGGTATGGGTTAGAGAACTGCTCTTCGAAGGAATGATAGTAATGAAGTGTATAAGGTTCAGTTGTTGCAGTTCAGCTGCATCCACATGTATTATGAGGGTCACTCTGAAAATAGTGCCTGCCATTTTATTGTGATGGCAGAGGTGGATGTTGATGGTATGGGAGTAGAGGCTGAACCTTCCCCCCAGTATTCCATTACATTCTGAGACCGTGTGACAGATGGCAGCAGAGGGGCAATCTGACAAAATGGCACCTGACATGGAAGCATGTATGAAGCAGAGAGCTGTCACTGAGTGTCTCCATACAGAAAAATGGCACCCAAAGACATTCATCATGCTCACTGAATGTCTACGGACACCAAACAGTGGATTTTTATGGAGACCGAACAGAGGATGTGAGCATAGTGAGGCACTGGAAGGTGTGTATCAGCAGCAGTAACAGTGACACAAAGGCAAGCCATATTCCATACACCCATGCACATGTAAGCTATTGTTCAATGTTGGTGAAAATGCATAGGTAATGGTGATATGTTTATAAATAGCATTTTGTAGCTGAGAATGTGCTCTATCAAACAGTGGCATTGTGCTTCTTTCATCTTTCATGGAAATAAACAGGTATTAAAGCAAAATATAACAATACATAATATAATTATCATACCCATAGTACCAAACAGAATGTAACAAGGAATGAACTTAAGGTCATTCTCTTGATGACTGGCACCAGAAAGAGGGAAATATATCTTCAGTTGCAGAGAAATGAAAGGAGACAAAATAGACCATCCTATTTTAGCTGTTTATTAAATTATTAAACACTTTTTGTTGCTCTTTTTTGTTTTTAAAAATTTATACTAGAAACAGAAGCACGACAACAAAAAGTATGACTACAGTGAAACATTCTCAAAGCCCAAGAAATTTAGAAGACTGACAGAGAACACTTTTTTCCAGTTTCTGGTTTACTCTATTTGAAAACAAAACACAGCGCGTTTCTGATTAAGACAGGAACATGATGTTGGAAGTGCAAGACAGCTGTTTCAAGCCAAATGTTACTTTTACATGTAAATTTTGGTCATATACATACTGATATATGGTTGACTATCCAAAATAAGTATACAGTTAACTTTCCTGCTGACTTGTGGAAAGCAGCTCCCCATCTACATAATACTACATAAAGCATTCCTGCTTTGGCCTTTTAACTCAAGCATCTTGCATGATTCGGGGCAACACAAAAATCAACATTTGTCTAATCAAGCCAATCGCCATCAAGAAATACATATGGTCAAATAGTGGCTCCATCAAACCCAAAGATTGTTTTTCAACAGCCTGGACCTGACCTTCACCTTCCTGCTGCACAGCTCCATCAGACCTTATGGACGTTTCTGGCTCACAAATAAGGGCCTTTTTCTGGGAGGTAAAGAACATCTGGTGAGCTTGACTACCCAGTGACAGCCTAAGATGCTCTCAGCTCAGAAGAGAGCATGTTCTTACTTGAGAACAGGAGGAAAAAAAAAAAAACAAAAAAAAAAACAAAAAAAAAAACAACCCAAGATTTTCTCTCTTGATCAAGAAAGCAGAAGATGAGATTAACTGATCAGAACAGCTACTCTTCCTCAGATGATGATAATGTAATGGGTACAAAGCATCCATCTAGGAACAGACTACCGCAACTATATGAGAAATCTTGTATCAAGTATGCCAGAAATATAATAATCTATTTCATGGTTTAAATTATTATATTGTTAAGTGAAGGAATGCAGGACATCCTTTCTACCTTCATTTCTGAAATAAGTTTCTAAGTCCTACCCAAAGCTTTAGGAAAGCACAGTTGTTCTGGTGATTCCAACTAACCTCAAAAAAGGTTGAAACAAAAACTAAACAAAGTACGCAAACTGACCCAAGAAAGCAAAATTCTACCCTATTAAGTAGGTTGGGTGGATAAACTCTGGACATCATACAAGAAAACAGCTGTTGGTATAAATAAGCAAGTTTAAGTTTGTTTAGCAATTACATGTGTTTCCAGTTTGGATATAAAACATGCCTGGGGACAACATCTTCATCAGGCAGGCTTGCAGTCTGATCTCTGACAAAATGCTCCTGCTCTGAGTGGCAGCAAGGAAAACCAAATCTGCCATCCAGCCCTCAAGAGAGGTTTTATATTAAGGTTTGTGTCAGAAATACAACTTCATACTTTCAGTGGTCAAGGCAAAGATTTGCAGTTCTGCAAAGGTACTGTAGTTTCAGAAAAGGGGACAGAAAGATTAAGTGAATGACGAGACCAAGATTAATTTAGCAGAAAAAAAATAGACATGCATGGAAAAGAGATTCAAAAATGGCCAAAAATGATAGCAATTCCTATGAGCATGCTGAAATTCAACCTAGGTTGGCTGAGACTGACTATTGTGATTGTGTGATGACTTTTTGGTGGATCATCTGCAAGAAGTTCAGCAAACCCTGTCTGTTTCCCACATTGTAGAGCTACTAACAGTAGCTGGTGCTCACCGAAACCCTTTCCAATGGTCTCCGTGGGGAAACTGAGTATATTTACCTTCTCACACATAGATGTGGTTTATCAAAGACAATTCATCAAAAAAGATCAAGGAAGTTGTACTGCTGCTATTCTGGTGAAACAAAGTCTTTCAGTCTTTTTCAACATCTACTCTGTCCAGCATGTCTCAAAAATGAAAAGCTCCCAGGTTATTTTTAAAAATTCTAGTCTTTGGGCCTGACTGTGTACTGAAGATGCAAAAACCTCACTATTTTTTAAATGCTTTCTCCACATATAAAAAAATGCCACTGTTTATAATATGCTAAGGATGTAGACATTGGAACAACGTCAATATGAATTTTTTTCTCCTTGGTCACAAGAAAACTCAGTTTTTAAACAAAATTTCTCCACTAACTACTACATGAAACTTATCAAAAAGATATTACAAAGTTTTCAGTTCTTCAGTAAAAGAACAATAATCTTTGAAAGACACTTTCCACAAATGTGAGTATATAATTTAATTATATATACAGCTTTTCATTATTGTTTCACAAAGAGGTTTGAACAAGGTTTAACCAAAGTTTAGATCATTATTATCATTTATGTAAAGAAAAGAGAAGAAACTGGATTATGGGAATAACAAAATGAACCCTAATACCTTCTATTTTTTCCTACTGAAATTTGAACAGCAGACATGAAACAGTCTGGGTTTCCAGAAAGAAATAATTCTAATAAATATTTGAAAAATAAATATTTCAAAGGCACTTTTTCAAAGCATGCAGCATATATTCAAATAGGCAGACTAGCAGTAAACATTTCAAGAACATTTCTCTTTGCAGGAACTCTTTCACATTCCATATTCTTCCTAGGAAAGTTTTGTAACTTCTTCAATACCACATAAAATATAAAATAAATATGTGCACAGACTCATGTACGTCAGCACCTTTGAGAGCAATACAAGATACTTCACAAGTTGATTTTCAGATTCTGCTATTTAAGAAAGCTGTGAAGTAAATAATCCTTATAAAGCAGTAGGATGAAACAGATTCTTATTCCGAGTTCCTATTAAATTTTAACTAAGATATTTTTCTCTACACGGAACCAACTGACAATGAACGTATTGGACGTGTGTGAGGTTTACGTTAAAAATCCCAAGTGGAAGAATGATCAATGGCTGCTCCTCATTAGGAAATACATTCACAATTCTCGAATTCTTATTCAGGGAAGTAGCCTTCTCCTGTGCCCTTGACTTCATAGGCACTACCTTTCTGAGGTATAATACATCCTCAAACAAGCCAATGTTTTCTGAAGATGTCGCAAAAAAATCTGATACTTATTACTAAAATAGCAAAATTAGAACACAATGCTTGAAGACATTTCTAAATACTTCATGTTGATGACTTGAAAAAAGCTAAAAAAAAAAAAAACCACAAATGATTTTTTACTCCTTTTATATCAACAAAAACAAAAAAGTAGAACTAGTTAGCAAAATGATACATTATAACTATCTATAACATTTAAGATATAGAAGTCTAAGTACTACAATATATATAGTTTTATATTTATTATGAACATTAGGAACATAATTATATATAGTGCCACAAGTGCTCATGCATGTATATATAATCTATTTCAACCTACAAAGATACTATTCTATAGTAGTAGTACTGTACTTCAAAGCTACTGTTCAAGGAATGAAGACCATCCACTGCTCTATAGGTAAATACAGTGTACAGAATGATTATCTAACATCAGGCCTATCACTTTTTTAGGGCTAAAAATAACCAAAATCCAAAGCTATTCCTGCTATTGATTTTGTTTCTTACAAAAATGAAACACTGACCATGATGTCAAGGAACAAAGGCTGTCACGTTTCTCAAAGATAAGGGATATAAAACAAAGGAGTTTCTAGTCTTATGTTCAATTTTCTGTAAGCCTGTTCAGATCTAGAAAGCCCAATGAGAAGCAACATCCATATGTACCTGTGCTGTCATTCCATTTACTTCACAGTACCGTCAATATTTTGACACAAAAAGAAAATTAGTGGTCTTGGTTGCCCTTAGTTGGAGACTTTCAAGTGGAGGCTTGATCAGGCTCTAGGCAACCAGATGATCTAGCTGTTCACTGCAGGGGAGATGGACTTAATAGCCTTCAAGTTTTCCTTTCCACTCTAAGGATTCTATAATTCTCCAACAGTGTTTTTGAAGCCATTTTTCCCACTACAGTTTCTCCTCAGAATGGGATTGTGAGTAGATTTAAGTAATATGTTTGCATACAACAAGTTCTTCCTAGGTGCAAACCTCAGTGTTTGTACAGCTCACTTAACAAATATCACTGATGTGCAAGAAACAACTTCTCTTTTGAAGAAGTCAAAGTGATTGGTGTACACCACAAAGTACAGAATGGATTTCAAATTTTTATATATAGATATATATATGAAATACATATATTTCAACACACACATCACTGATTTCTGTCAGGGAAATGAAGTAATCAAGTCCAAATGGAAGTAAAGTCAATAAAGAATAAAATACTATGTTTTAAAAAACACTATTGGTTCTCAGATTTTACATTAACAAGACTACTCATTCTTGTGGACACTGAATATGAAAGGCAAAACGTATGTTTGCAAACTGCCTTGTGAATGCACTGTTAGGTTTCCTATCAAAATGTTATAAAATACAATTAGTAGCGAATGTAAAAGCAAAACTATCTGGAGAATTGTTCTAGCTAGATAACTGATGTAATAAGCTCAAATTGTTTATCTTCTCTCCATTCTGCTCTGTCTCTTGACAATTTAGTGGATTTGGTGCTAGAGCTCATAAACTTCAAAATTCTTCCAAGTTTTTGTTTTGTCTTTCTGATCAAAGAAATGTTTACGTATCCTTCCCATACTGTGTCTCTTTAAACCATTGGCTTTTTCAAAGCGCTTTTTTTTTTTAAAAAAAAAAAAAAACCACAAAAAAAACAACACCATAATGTGATGTACACAGAGAGGTAAATGATGTCAGAATCCTTTCTGCCCCAAACCAGTCTGTAAATCTTCAGAAAAGCAAAGTTCATGGGTGCATTTAAAAGGGGCACAATCTGTTTCTGCTTAAAAGAGAGTCCCCCTTTTTTTGTGTGTGCAGAATAACAATGCAAGAATGTGTTATTCCAAAGAACTGTTGCCATGGTGATGCCATCAATAACATCATTTCTGCATCCTTGTCTTTTAAACACATAAGGAAAGCAACAAGCATTGGTAAATGTGAAAAAAGAATAATTACCTTTTCTCTCTAAACAGCAGAGGAAGCCTTTTTTTCACCTCATCAATAGAAAATTATGTAGAAAAGAATAATAAAGACTGTTACAAGAAGCACCAAGAAGCCTATTAGTGACAAAGGCTTTTTTTTTTTTTTTTTTTTTTTTTTTTTTTTTTCTCCTCCTTTCCATGAATAATTACAGCTCTTTAAGAAGAAAGCAGCCCAGGCTAAGGACTCTTTGCAAGCTTTAGATGGTAAAACAAACATTTGACTATACAAGGATTTCCCTTTCATGTACCTTTCCAAGAAAAAAAACAACTAAAATCCAGAGCAAAATGAGAGAGAAAAAAAAACCAAAGGAACATCTGCTGCAATTAAATTTAAAGAACCTACCATTCACCTAAAAGATTTGTATCAAAAGCAACTGTATTAGCAACAGAATCAATATAAATTTCAGGCCGGCTTGTTAAAGGTGACTGCGCTGGGAAAGTTTGGCTCTGTAAGTAATATAATAACAGGAGTCTATTCTGATTTTGAAGCAAGCGGTGGAAAAGAGGATTCCAACAGTAGATGCATTATCAAACTGTTGTAAAACACTGTTAAGTTTAAAACCTGAAAGGCAAAAGCAAAACAGTAGATACACTTACCACACGAAGTCTCAATTAATAAGCAACAGAGCCTTTACAAAAGCAAGATTTGACTGCAGGGACTTCTAAGATTCACGTCACATTTGATTAAGAACCCCTCCTGAAATATTACACTTTTGTTCTGACTCTGTTACACAATGCACAAACAGGAGCTTTAAATGCGCTCCTTAGTGCTTTTCCAGTGAGGGTCAACATACAGTGTGATGGCCTGTTTGTATCTTTCAGACCTTTCTCTTCATACCTATACTAGGGCCAGAGATTGAGGATGATGTTAGGAAAATCTACTCCTTCCTTGTCCTCTTGTCTCAGTAACAAAAGGAATTTGGTAAACGAAAAGCGTGGAGGAAAGGAAGAAAGGTGTCACAAATTCTAAAGGTAGCCTTCACATGTGAGTTGGAGACATAGATGTTCCACAAAGTTGGACCAAATGTTTGTTAGGGCTAATAATAGTAAAGACATCACTCAAAACTGTAATCTTAAAAGCCGTAAAATGAATTTAGTATGACGATAAAATTCCAAACTCTGAAGCTGAAAACCAACTTAACCACATTTACTTATGATGGAAACACTGAGCTAGTTAGGAAGAGACACTACATTCTTTTCCTGAACTCATTGTCTTGCGTTGTCCTTTGACTTCTCACTATCACTGCTTCTCTAAAGCAAGAGATAATACTTGCTTGTTTTTACAGGTTCTTGAGCTCACCACTAGTTACTGTGGAAATCTGAAAAGTATTGTGAGCTATTAAAGATTAACAACACATTGCAGTGATGGGAAACAATTCTTTTCCTTTTTATTTTAGAACTTCTGCAAAGTTTCAAAGTACTCACACTACTCAATTCAGTCTAAATGCTCACACTGGGTTCTGTTTCACAGCAAAAGCTTCCATCTTCTGTCTAGCTTTTAAACACAATTGTTTAGAAAGATACGTTGAAAGGCTTTAAAAAGGCTAGCTTATCTGAGGAGCTACTCACCAAATTCCCTAGAAAACAAAAATCATTTAAGTCTGTTTCTCAGCCTCCAAACGTTACAATTTATCTCTGACACCCCAGGAATAAAAGACAAATAATTGGAAGAAAGTGTTAGGAATCCCTTACCTTTCAGTTTGCCTAAGACTTAGAAAGAAAATTCCTGCTTTTTTAATTTCCTGGACTCAATAGGCTGAAAGTTGAACTGCAATTCCCTCTTCTGCATGATTGTCAGCACAACGAACTAATGCTTTTAATTGGTGAGGGTTCCCTTAACTCCTCTGAGATACTTTAAAGACCACTGGAAGTTTATATGCTTAATTTATGGAGTAAGTATTGAAAGTGTACATGTGTTTTGTTAAGCAACAGTTTCTTAACTGATTCTGTTACTGCAAGGATGCTAGTGATTTTAATTGCTTGTAATTCCTCACAGAATGCATGCAATATCCAAGGGTCACTCCAGTGCGAGCACTGAAGTGTTCTTGCACAGATCTTTGAGAAAACCTTCTTTAATTCTTATTCTGAAGGAAAAAGATCCCGAAACATTTAAAAAACACACACCATTGCTTACAATATTATTCTCCCTCATCAGTAATTAAAAAAAAAAAATAATAAAAATCCTTGAAAGAATCAGCTATCACCTAAATTATTCTCTTTATCTGTCCACTGAACACTCAGGTAGAACTTCCTCCACATTATCATGTAAAATTATAACATTTGGCAGTAGAAAAGCAAAGAAAACAAAAATTTTAACTCCCCTGTGCTAAGGTATTTGAAACAAAGATGGTGCTTTACAGAAGAGAACAATCTTTTTCAGGGATTTAAAATGGAAACCTGAAGGTGAACCCAAGAGCATGCCTTTGAGGCTACTTAGAACAAGTAAGACTTCTTCTGTTGCAAACTATCCTGAAAGTGCAAACTACATAATGCCACATCACAATTACAAATTTGTTTCCACAGCCTCCACAACAACGCATCCTCCTTTGCATCATCACCATTTCTCCATAAATGAGTGTGCATCTCCTATATTTCAGTTACAAGAGTATTTTTTAATCATTTCCAAAGGTGCACTGATTCTGGCTACAACAAAAGCTAGAAAGTACACCTTACAGCTCTGTTTTTATCACAACATAGGTAATAGAGAAGACTTTTTGTGACAAAACTTTGGTAATGAACTTGCCAGATCCTTGGCTTAGAGAAAAACAACAGCACTGAGTGCATGGGCAGATGCAAAATTGAATAAGAGACGCATGCTCTGGAAGAAGCAAAATAAGTAGCCAAGACAAGGTGGCAAGGACTGACTGACCCTTCACATAAGTCAGAGGATGTGGACAGAGGTCCATAGAAGATAATAATGCTGGGACATGAGCAATAATGTTTGGAGTAATGAAGAGAGAATCAGTCCCACGCTGGAGACAAGAATAAAAATAGAAAGGAAAGCTGTTTTTCAATGAAGACCTGAAAGTGAACTGGTGTGAAAGCAGTAATTAGAGAAATGGAGAAACAGTGGTGAATAGAGAAAGAAGTGTGCTGAACTGACAAGTAATTTAAAATACTGGGGCCCGGAATTAAAGGGAAAAAGCATCAAAAACCTACAGAAGTGACATAATGGAAAAATGAATGGAAATGAGAGCAGAGAAAGGGAGTCAACAGGTACAGCCAACAGGCCTATCTGAAAATGGTACATATCACTCAGTTTCATTCCAGGCTCCTCAGTGACCATACTACAATTGCTTGCGTACCACTGAAGACATTGACTTGAGACCATAAGTGTTTTTCAGCATCTTTAATAGAGCTTTGTGAGCAGGCTTCTTTCATCTACTACAGTCTTTCCCACCACAAGCCTGTTTAACCAGGCTGCTTGTGGGGTGACATCAGACCAAGGAAACATTATGAGCATTCCTCTCTGCCACTGGCTTAAAGGCCATCATTATCAATAACCGTCAAAGCATAACAGTGGAAACGCTATATGGTCAGAAGCAAAGAACTGGGCAAAATCTTGTTTACTAATATAAACAAGAACAGAAGTTTCAGTCTCCAGGTGCTTGCTTACTGGTTGAGATTAGCATTTCTGTGTGCTTATGAAATTAAGTTCATTGTATGTTACAACGTTTCTTTTCCTACCGAAGAAGCTGTAATTAGCTGGGTTGCCACCATACATTGGAAAAAAAAAATAATTAAAAAAAATAAAATCAGTGGACCTGCTGCCACAGGGTGTGGGTTGTTTGTCATTTTAGCAGATGCTATGTGTTGTTTCTGAGCATCACCGATGTTTCTTTCTATACTCAACAATACAGAAGCAATAAAGGAGATGAAGAACACATGCTTCACATTTTCAAAAAATGACAGGGTATCACAATCTGAATTAAATCAAACATTTGCACAGTAAACACCAGCTATCTCACTTGGCCAACCACAGAGGGAAAACAGTGCTGTTTAGGATGCGCACATTTACTGGATCAGAAGCAGTACCCTAAGCTTTTCTGGAGAACTTATTCCACCCAAAGAATCAAGAAGACACACCAAGTTGTGGGTGCCAGAAAGCAAAACCAAGAGAACATCCAAAGCCCCTCAGAGGCACAGGAAGTCTTTGTCTTTCCCCTATGCTTGCAGCTCTTCTGTGAAGCTGCTTTTATGACCTTGCCTTCAAAATTCAAGACACACAAGTTCACAGGTCTGGCACATCTAATAACTGATATTTATGCTACCACAGTCGAAAAACAGTGAGCCTTCCAGCATAAGTGAGCCATTTTACATTGTTTATAATGCTGCTGCTGCTCATTTGATGCTACTGAGTTTCCAACTCCAATTCCACAGCATGAGCAAAATGACAGAGATCTTCTTTCCATTTAGTGTTGTGAAAGCCTATTGGCAGCCAGTGTACATTTTTTTTTTTTTTTTTTTTTAAAAAGAAAACTCGTGATGGTAATCGCCAGATTTCATAAGTAGTGAGAATTGCCATATTACTTTCAACCCTGATTTGCGTTCCACATCTTCTGTCTTGCATGGAAGTTTTATAAATATCAGTGAAGAAATAATAAGGAATCAGATTAATGATAGGTAAAACCACAGAGTCTTTTAAAATAAGTAGTACTTTGTGACAGGCTTTGTACTGTGTACTGCTTAAATAACATTTTTACTTAAAGTCCTAAAAATACTGCTTTTTGAATGAAACACTGAGTAACTGAAGACTGATAGTTTAGAAGAGTTGTTGCTCTTTACAAGGAATTAATGATGTTTCAAGAGTTTTTAGATTCAGAAGCAACTGCAGGATGCGATAATCACCAGAAATCTTATTATAAGCAAAGAGTAACCTTATCTCCTTATTAATGGAGTAACTAGGAAAGGGTCATGAAAAAGATAATTGTCACTGACTTGGTTTCAAGGATCTCAAGCCATTAGTGTCAGAACAAAAAGGAAACTGGTTAGAAATTTTTTCACCACTGGTCACAAGCCATCCTAGATGAATAGAGGAATTCCCAGATCAAAATGTATGAAAGGACTTCCAAATGAGATGGTCTATATGGAGAGAAAATTTACAGGATTGTTCTTTGAATATGATGCAAACAAAACATGCTATCTGCTTGCAGCATGATTAACATGGCCATTGCTTCTATGTAAATGTTACACTGATATTTTTATTGTCACACAGTAGAATCTCCGTCACTGAAAATCGTGACAAGGACTGTGATAAACCATGTCAGATTATTTTAGACAAATTGTGAATGCATATTTTTTAATGATGCCTGTTGCTTAAGCATCTTTTCTAGAGAAACAAGATGAGGTCTGATCTACTTTCAATAGAAAATATTTAATTTACGTCAATACTGGCAACTTCTTTAGTCTTATAACAAATTTTTGACATTTAAAACTGAAGGGTTAAGTAATTTCTCACCCTATTGGACAAATTCAAAGGCCCCAAGTGCTAAACTTTATTTTAGCAGAAACAGGGATTAACTCATTCCTATGTCATGTAGTGACATGAAGAATGAGTGTTATACAAACAGCATCAAAGAAAAAAGTCAAAATATGAAACATACCTTATTTAGCCCTAACTTACTAGCATTGTAGAGATTGCTTCTTGATAATTGACTGTTTTCAATGTCTTCAAAAGTTTTCAAAGGACAAGAAACTGAACAAAGCTAAACAACATTGTTTTCATAGTAAAGTCAGTTGAGTTGGCAATCCTAAATGCCAATTCTCATTACAAGAATATCACTTTCCAGAAATCTCCAAACCAGTTACATCTTACATGAATAAACAGTAAGTCCACCTTTGAGATGGTCTCTATTACAGCAGCAATTCTGTACAAACAAAAGGATAAGAAAGTGGGAAGTCTGTATTCTTAGAATTTATCTCATATAGTTCCAGTCTAAAGTAGGAATCCAGCACCCGCTCTCTGAATAAAAAGAAAAGAAACTTGCCTAGGAGTCAGAATCCTTCCTGAACAGATAACATTAAATACAAGGAGATAACGTGACTGCCCTCTAGCTCCCCCCATCCTTCAAAACTTTGAAGAGTTTGTCAGCAAACTACAACTTTTCCGTGATAATAGAAAACGAATAGTTTTTCAAAGATGACTACATACATACATGATGGTAGATAACAGCCAGCAACTGAATCAGTTTTATGTCTCACACCCAAAAATTCTTTTCGTATCACAGGCCTTTCCAGTTCTGATTCCACAGATGAGAGATAAAACAGAAACAGTATAATCATTTTGAAGAAAAAAAAAAAAGTGCCACTTCTGCAAGACCTGAAAGCAGTCATGTGAGAAGGAAGGCAGTCCATCTCTTGTGTAGGCTCATACAGTCTGCGACAAAAAGCGTGAATCAGACTCGATAAACTTGTCTAATACTGCAAATAGAGAGAAAGAAAAAAAAACCTTGGAGGTAACCAACAAATTGTGAGAAAACATTACTGCGCAGCCTTACGACTGAGAGAATATGTATCACTACGGGAAGTCTTGCTGTCATAAAACTATTGAATAATTTAGGTTGAAAGGCACTTTTAAAGACCATTTGCTCCTGCTCCAAGCAAGGCTAGTCGAAGTTACACTGGCTTATGCACTGCTGGATATTATTGTTTTGGTTTTTTTTTTTTTAAGTACCTATATCTCATCACAGCAATTAGGAACCATGCTGTACTTTGTTTAGAAAAGCCATTTCACATATGAAAATCAATACTGAGGATTTTTATAATAAAACTGTCAGCCATCTGTTGTGGAATTTCTGCTGGGCTCACACTGGTGATGTCTGTCACTAGTCCACCACAGTTTTGTAAAAAAAGAAAAAAAAAAAAATCTAGTTAACAAAAGGAAGTTAGCTGCGTGAAGGAGGTACTGACAATCATTTAGAGAACAATTACCACCATTCTCTCCCTCCCTCCCTCCCTCTCTATTATTTCACTGGAGATAAATGCTTTAGTTTTCCATCCCCTTTTTTCTACAGTCAACATTTTCTTCAGTGCATCTAGTCAAACATAGAACAATTGCACTCAATTCATGTTAACTTTTGAACATCCTTGCTTCTGTTTCAGACTTGAAGATTTTACATGCTCAAAGCTCACCATCCTTTCCATATATACCAAGTAAATCTTAAAAATCTTAAACAAAAAACAACAACCCACCAACTCTTCAGACAATCCTTATCTTCCTTGTATTAGTATAGACTATTTCAGTTATAACAGCCTGACTGTACTAACAAGACATCTGCAAACACACTCTGAAGTGCTCCACAATTCAGGTAAATCCTCAGCTTTAAGATGATCATCAAAATATGATGAAATTTCAATATAACTAAGTTTTTACTGTTGACAATATTTTTAATCCTCCAGTACTTTGCTTCAAATAGGATGGAGAGAGTTTCAATGCCAGCCAGCTGCCATTTCTGCGAGCTACAGCATGGCCCTCAGACGGTGGCAGTCTGACAAGGTAGCTGTCATCAAGGCACATCTCAAGTACCCTTTGCCTGTGGTTAAGCTCTATTTGCAGCATGATGAAAATCACGGTTGAAAGAGACCCCCAGGTGAGAAAAGGAAAAATACTTGCAACTGATCATCTGTATTGAGTATTAGATTGACACTTTCCTATTTCTGATGCTGCAGGACTCACGATTTAGTAATGTAAAATTATCTAAAAGGAAAATAAAGTTTGGAGAAGGAAGGGATTCTTTTCCATGTCTTATGTATGTCTAGGACATTCACTTCCAATCTTCTTCTTTAATGTGTTCCAAGCACTAAGTTAAATCTATATGCACCTGTTGATAAACTTAAGGTAAGTGAACATATCCTCTGGAAAGAGCTTATTCAAAGTTATGACTACTGTTAATGTGGGCAAATGAATAGCAATAATAATGCCATTTCTCTGTATATATATGGCTAGGTATTTAACCATGTACGTTATTTGCTCACTGGGAAACTTTTTCTTTATGACCACATAAATCTTTTTCATTAAAATAAGAGTTATTTATGCCCAGGACTACCTGTGCTTATACCAGACCTGGTGGGCCAGAAGAAAACTCTGCCAATACCACAGACTAACCCAACCCTCAAGGGATTCCTAGTCTGCTGTAAGGAGTGGCTTAAGAAATCAGATTTTTGAAGTCAGGTTACAAGTCCCTGTGGGCTTCTTGCTTATTTTATAAAGGAAAGATTCATGCTCCCTCTCTACCATATATCCCAACACCCGTAGACAAACGGAAATGCTCAGCTAAATCTAAAGAAACTTATTTTTTGACAGTCAGAGAATCCTGTACAACTTGCTCCTGCACTGCAGACCCACCAAAGACGAAAGCAACTGTCCAGATTTTGCTCTAAAGAGTATCACTCTAGGAAAGAAATACAATAGTAGACATTGAAAATACAACATTCATAAACTCTGAGCAAATATTTGTGCTAACGAAGGCTAAGGAGTTGGCAGTCCTGAAAACTGTAGTCCTCTATTCATCGACAGTCTAATTTCAATGCAGGCAGCTGGAGTGGAAGCTTCCCTACACTGGCCTGCCAATGCTTTCAACCCTGACCTAAAGAGACCCTCACTAGAAGCAAGAAATAATTCATTCTTTATGCTTGTTTGGCCCTGGATTTATTTCAAGCAAACACTTCCAATTCCACTGAATCTATACACAGTGTTTTTATAACATGGACTACAGTCAACTAGGATCTGAGACCACCTAAGTAATTCCGTTAGAACAACACACTTTAATAGAAATAGTGTTGGGAGCAAAAGGCCAGAGCTGTTATCCACTTCAGCTTATTTTTGTGATTTGAAGGTGGCTTGCAAAGGAAGGGAATTTTCAACCAAGCTGAGTCACACTTACCAGCCTAGAAAACTGCATAATAAAAGTTAAGACAAAAGGTCAGACAGCACTCAAAAATAGGTTGGATCTTTATATGCTTGTATCACTTTTTTATTTTATATATATAAATACAAATATTTCCCATTAATTTCATGAAACAAAATGCACTCGAGGTCAAAATTCACCTGATGTAGGCCTGTTGAGTCTGATCCAGCACCCACTAGTAACAAGTACAAATATCTCCATTGACCAAGACAGTGACTCAAACTTTTTTTTTTTTGTTAGCTTTCAGAAATGGATGTTTTGGTATTTCAGGATCTTACTTTCACCTTCACCTTAAGGAGTTTAATCTTCAGTAAATACTGAAAACCGCCTGCCTGAAACATAGCCCATTTAATGTCGCACTTCATCCAGCCAGTCTTACAGGCATACTTGTCACTCCTGATGAGCAGAAACGCGCGTGGCTCTGCTCTGAAGCCTCAGCCTGCTTTTCTGAAATTGCTAGTAAAACTCTCAGGAAGAGACTGTACCAAAATTACATTACACAAACAGCATTCCTTACATGTACATAAAACCAAATTTCAGACAAATTTCTACTGTTCAGAAAGTTGAGTAGCTTACTTGCTTTATATTCAGATTGTCTGCTTCAGGAACACCTGCTACTCCTCAACCCAGATTATAGTTCTGGGTTAGGAGACTCATTCCTCCTTTACTTGGAGGGTAATGTCACTGCTGATATTGTGAAGCACAGGCTGGCTTTACGATATCTGGAAGGGGAAAAAAAATCTGAGGCAATAGAAAAAAGGAACTACTTAAAAAAAAAAAAGTTTGTCTACATTGATATACTGTATTTGGAAGTGTGCTCATCATAATCTATTACACCTAACTAAACCGCACATTAGTAATTTGTAAAGCAAGGAAGGTAACAAAACTCTTTAGTACAATAGCACAAACTGAATATTTCTCTGGGAAACAAAGCAAAATTCACAGCGATTATACATTTAATCATGTTGAATTCAATGTAACGATGCACTGATAAAAGTAGTGCTGGATTAATCTCTTCAACTCTATTTATTTGATCAGAAATATACACTTCAGACAGGGTTCCTTAAAAAACAAAACAAAACAAAACAAAGCAGGGAGAACACCTTACCTTGCCTTCCCGTTTTTTTATTTCAGGTCATTTTATATTTTCTTTGTTCAGAACTGACTGAGTACATGACAGAATCTTTAATACTATTTAGTACCTAAGCTACTACTATCAGAATATGACTCCATCCATTTTCCTATGATTTTATTTCACAGGAAGATAAAAGCACGAATTTTGACTAAAGAATCACTGTTGGATTTCACAGGAATTATTTCTATTGAAGAAAAGTAATTATGCTTATAAAGGTTTGCAAGACCGCATCTAAATCAGTAACTTTATAAAAGGATAATTTAAACTTAAGTAAACAACACCCCAAAGTGGCACTTTTAATAACTTTTTTAATTCCACTTCCCTCTTAGTCAGACAACCAGACAAATTAATAAGTTTCGCTACTTTTATTTTCCACCTCACATCAGCTCAGAGCTGTGGCTTTGATACTGAGCCTAATTGCTTCCTGTTGCCCCATGCCACACCTGTATTGACTTAATGTATCAGGAAAGCATGTAACTGGAAAGTACAATACTGCAGAAAATGGGGGACTCATATTGAAAAAGAGACCACGATGTTAGATGGAATTGTTAAACAGTACAGTATGAAATAGCTCCAAGGAAGAATTATCAGCAAGAAAGAACCAAAGCTGCCCAGGTGGTTGCACTTGGGTAGAAACCTTCAGCATCTTTTATGGAAGGAAAGGATGCCCTTATGACCAAGGTCTGTAGTAACCTGAAATGCATTAAAAAGTATGCGGGCAGAAGGTCAAGGGAGGTGATCCACCCCCTCTACTCTGCCCTGGTAAGACCTCATCTGGAGTACTGCGCTTAGTTCTGGGCTCCTCCATTCAGAAAGCATAAGGATCTTCTAGAAAAAGTCCAGCAGAGGGCCGCAAAGATGATCAAGGGCCTCCAGCAACTCAATACAAAAAAATGTCTAAGAGACCTGGGACTGCTCAGCCTGAAGAAGAGAAGACTGAGAGGTGATCTCATCAATGTTTATAAATATCTTAAGTGTGGGAGTCAAGTGCATGGGGCCAGGTTCTTTTCAGCGGTGTGCAGCAACAGGATGGGGCAATGGGCAAACACTGGAACACAGGAAGTTCCAGACAAACGTGCAAAAGAACTTGTTTACTGTGAGGATGACAGAGCACTGGAATAGGCTGCCCAGAGAGGTCGTGGAGTCTCCTTCTCCGGAAATATTCAAGATCCGTCTGGGTGCTTTCCTGCTCAACATACTCAAAGGAACCTGCTTTAGCAGAGGGCTGGACTAGACAATCTTCAGAGGTCTCTTCCAACCCCTGTGACTCCATATGATGAAAACGTGGGGTTTTCTGTTTGTTTTTTGTACTGCCAAGCACAACAAAAGTAATTCTTAATAGTAAGCCACCCACAAGAAACAGATCTTTTTATCATTTCGCTTTTAAAAGCTGGAAATATAGTTACTTTTTTTTTTTTTTTTTTCTTCAGTTCTCCTCAATATTTACTTCAGATCTAGCCCACGTTTTGCTAAACAAGTCCTTAGAAACATTGCTAATGTTTTGTATTTTTTGTGTGATTCCCTTATTACTTTTTTTTGAGCAAAGATGAATGTCATGCAATCTTCAAGCAGGCAAACTGTCACTGTTTCTCATGGCTCCTTCACAGACACTATCGTGAACCTACATTGTTTTGTATTCATCCCTAACAAAGATTCATCCTAATCAAAACTTGGAAGAAACATCACTTTTACTCATCATAATAAAGCTGGGCAGGCTTATAAGTGCTGTATGAGGAAAACGATAAATTCAGCTACCGAAACAAAAGGTCAAGCAAAAAAAAAAAAAAAAAAAAAAAAAAAAAAAAAAAAGGCACAGAACAGGCCTCACCACCTCCAAACCCGTAGCATATGGCTAGTAGCAAAACCTGACCACATTCTGATAAACAATAACTGATTTAATGCAAATGGAGTCATACACAAATAAATTAACTAGCTCTATGCAACTCATGACCATCCTTGAATGTCAGACTGGATTGGCTAACTTAAAAATCCCACAGCATTATGTTCTCAGCAGGTCCTCCTCCATCAGAAGCAATCTGCTCCTTTTTGCATGCTGAGTGCAATTAGACTGACTGCACCTGACACAGATCCCGGTGAGATACTCACAGGTTTTTATGCTGAACTTGGTTAGCCTGGAATGGTTTAAGGATTTGTGCATTGTGGTATGAATGCATGTGGTAGCCCAAGAAGCTCACCTGAGTCTTAGTATAGTTTTTACTGTTCCACACAAATCAAGAGATTTCATCGCATCTTTTAATGGCACCAAAGAAGCCATTTCTTCAGTAACATATTCATTATCAAGCTCTCTAAAAGAAAAGGCAAGTTGAGCTGTATCAGTAGCTTCGTCTATCACCAAAGCATAACATTTGAAATTAGCAACACTACTGTCCAAGTTTATTTTGTAGATTTTCTTATTTCCTCAGTTCACATGGTTACAGCCCAGCAAGACAAACCGATTTAGAAAAATCTGTAATTTGTCTGTATGAAAAAAACATCTGCCATGCTTTCCCTACACTTCTGCAATAAACTCACCATCAGTAAATGGTTTTGATTTTCTTACAATGAGATGTACTGCCAATTACTTGATTTTTTTTTTTTTTTTAAATAGAGTCTAAGTGGTAGCTTAAAAGATTTTTTTGAGATGACAGACTTCTTTCAATTTCGCTTCACAAAACATTCCTAGACATACATAAAATACAGTGGCATGGTTTTGCTTACAGTGTCTATTCAAACTGTAATCTTTGAAAAATTATATGATTTCCTATCTAATTAAGCATAGTGCCATATTGTTTGCCTCACCAAAAAGGTAGTCAAATGTCCATTTCTTGTGGAACTCTCTTTCTTCATCCACATTTTTCCTGTTTTTCAGTTTCTGTTTTCTCTGTGTTTTACTCACCAAGTGGCACAAGTGCATGCAATACACATGGGTTTCATTTCAGCTGTGTGCAATGGTCACAAGAGACAGAGTCAGTCACTGCACCGTGCCCCTCCCTCCATGGTGTTCTGCTGTGGCCTATGCAGTCCATGCTCAAGTTATATGCAATCAACTCATGAAAGTTATCACAAAAAAAACAAAACAAAACAAAAAAAAAACTAAAAGTTTACAACATTGTGGGGCTGCATTACTAGCTGTCCTGGGCTGCATGCGACCTGTGCATTGGACATTGGTTTTGTGGTTGAACAGTTAACATAATAGACCCTGATCTGAAACATACTATAATACAAAATAATACTTGTTTTCTACAAGCACTTCTGTAACGCTGCCTAACTGTATTTTTTGACCACAGAGCCACCCAAACCCATTACACCAGAAATTTTCCACACTTGTATTGTAATTACCACACTGAACTAAGTGTTTCAAGAATCTTAGTGGTTTAAAAAGAAAATAATACCATCTTGTTCAATACCAGCTCCTCAGCTGAAATATTCATCACCTATGTGATAATTGGGCTTTTTCAATGTGTTAAACGCACAGGATTTGCCACCATAAGACATTTACAGTTGTGCAGAGCAGACATATTATTAAGCTTGGGTAGCCAAACATTATGATAAATTAAAGGAGCGCATTTTTTTTTTTTTTTTTTTTTTTTTTTTTTTTTTTAAATCCAACTCACATACAGACATCCTTTAAAAGGAAATTAAGAAAATCTCAGAATTGAAAAACTTAAGCCAATACCTGGATCTAAACTGCGCATGTAGCAATCACTTTAAAATAAAATGCTGTTGCAGTTATTAAAAGAAATGAATTTATATTTACTCTTACTGTTATTATTGGGAGCCCATCTTATTGTGAAAGGATATTTCTTATTATTGTTGTTTATAAGGAAATGACATTTGTGCAACTACACTATATATCCATCAGTCTTCCCACTCAGTCATTCTGGATCCCCCTGGGCAATCCCAACTCACCTATCTAGAAGGGAGCAGTATAAAAGAAAATAATTACATTCATACAAACTTTGCATGAATGTAGGAGAGAACTGGACTGGTATGGCCAGCTGGGGAAGGCTGCAACATCAGTGCAGGATCTACCCACTTCAGCTGGCACACTATCTGGCCAACCAGCACGCAGGTAAAAAGAAAACTAATTAGCAAAAAACACAGCTGAAAACCAGGCAGAGCATACATAGTTTCTGGTTTCAAAGAAGATTGGATCCTCAGCAGGTATACAGTTGTAGCCAGAAATGAAAGTTACAAGGGGTTACTGTGCAGGCTGTGAGCATGTTTAGGGACAACGCACAAGTAACACCAGTGAGAAAAACAGACTTCCTCAGTTCCGCTGACTGTTAGATAGTAGGCCCTAAACTCCAGAGCTATAAGGAAGGTTCTTCATGGACCTAACCTGAGCAGACCCACACGAGTAATCTGAAAAAGTAAAATCAGCAGAGTACTTCACTATGTAAGCTCATCCATCAAACAAAATGTTCAGAAAACTTCGGAAAAAAAGAGGAACAGGGAGCAAAACCTGGCAAGGAGGAGTATCATACCAGATAAAAACATTAATTTCAAATAAAACATTCCATTACATCTTCCTTGGACATCTTCTGTCTTATCAGAATGATCAGACTTGCTATTTGTCTTTCCTATAAAGCCTGTTAGTCACTCGGCTGCTTCCAGTCGCGCAGCAGGAAAAAGAGTTCAACTGCCATTGTAGATGTCCTACAGAAATCTAAATAAAGTGAAACTGCAAGTTTATGAACAGTTTTTCCCTTGAAAAGGTACTGACCTATTAGGCTGCCATTCGTGCACCTGCAAAGAAATCCTGATCACTGCAGACAAGTGCAAGAGAGTCCAATTCCTGTGGCTTCTAGTAGCAGTTTGAAGTGCTGTATGAAAGTTAACAGAATCCAGATGGCTCGGTTCCACTTTGCTAAGTTGCTTTTGCCCTGAACCCTACTATGCAAATTGGCTCAGTTATAGGCACTGTACCATGATAGAAAGCAAAGCAGTGACAGCAGAGCAGCAAGGTCCAAGGCTACAGCAAATAAAGATTTGTTCAAATGCAACAGCTGTACACACAAAAATAAAGGAAAGGAAAGAAGCTGTTTACCTTCAGAACACCTCAGGTATGCAGGAATCTCCAGTGAGACACTGTTGCTTCCACTGCCAAAACCTTAAATGAGGTCTGGGAAGAGGTGGCTCCTGGCTCCACCATTATGGTCACTCAGGTACATTACATGCACCTGAGCTTTCCTGGGTTGGCCCTGCCTTCCAACCAGGTGCTCAATCACTGGTTCAACTTGTGACTTAGCCTTTCCACTACAGGTACCCTCTAACACATACTACATAGGTTGCCCTGAAAATAATGCCTCCTATTTTATTTCCATGGACACTACAACAGATACAAAGAGCACAATAACTGTTTGATAGAACAAATTCTCAGCTACAAAACAATATTTTTCAATACAGTTACCATCATTTGCTGTGTTACATGAATGAATTGATCACGAGTCTCTTCATTTCACAGCGTAACAAATTTGCATGGCTCTGTGGAATATGCTGCATCCACTGTTTGATCTCTGTAAACATTCACCAAGCACCAGTGAATGTCAGTGGGTCCCATTTTTTCACATAGAGGAATTCAGTGATGCACCTTTGCTTCATATGCCCTTCTATGTAAAAAACTGTTTTGTCAGCCTGCCCCTCTGCTACCATATGTTGCACAGGAACAAAACAATGTATTATTGTCAGGAACTTTCAACTTCTACTGCCATACCACCAACGTCCATCTCTGCCATCATGTGGATACATAATAAAATAAGAGGCATCACTTTTGAAGCAGCCATAGTATAAATCCTGGCTTTGCTTGGACTTGAAGGCATAAGACACTGCTAGTGATTTGTCAAGAAGATAAAGAATACTGCTTATATTGCATAGGTTTTATGTTTGCTACAGAAGCAATCCCAAGCATCTTTAAGTGTTTATTGGTAAAGACTCATATTTTGACCAACAGACTCGGAATTCCACCTGACTGTCAGTCCAACAGAGATATTCTGACGTGCTGTTTTTTATAACAGGACAGAGAACATCAGGATCTCACCTAGGAATTTCATTTAAGCTCCCCATGATTTGAAGTATATAAGGACTTGGAATGGTCTGGATTTTTCTTTTTCTGACTCAGAGTTGTGGCTTTTGGGGTTCTACTACAAGTTTTGAGACACTTCTGCTGCCAAGCATTTTGTGGTTTGTGGTATCTAGTTGTACGTGGAATAGTTGTTTTCTGAACACTCTTAAACTTAGTATTCTTTACATACTTCCCTGCACTAACTTCAGCTATCAGTCACAGTAGGCCTTTCTAGTCATATATTGATATATACCTGTTGTTTGTTGACTGAGGTTGCTCAGAAACCAATTCAATAAGGTGTCCTGCTAAAGAGGCAACTGGAATTAAAAAAGAAAAAAAGCCCCCAAACCCGACCCCCACAACAATTTAAAAGCTACATAAGAATAATAAAAAGATGTTAATGGCAACTATTACCATAGCTAAGTACAAATAATTGAAGTAGTTATTAGGCAACTGCATTTCCTTTTGAAAATCTGTCAACCTTTCAAATCTTTCAAATCTTCTAACCAGTTTATCAATGTAGAAATTAATCAAGATTGCATCTGTGTAGAAAAGAAAAGAGCCAGAGCTTTGATCTGAACAAAAATTTAGG